>NW_023425551.1:76854175-78054175 GCF_014108245.1 Pipistrellus kuhlii
TTTCATACATATTTTGTGGAACCAAGAAGGCCAAGACTGTGGCAGGAATAAGAGAGAGACGACTTTACAGGGAAAAGTGCTAATACTCGAGGCCGGCAAGAGACAGCACTGCGACCAAAATGAGTGGACGGCGCTGAATGTTGGTCTTGGAGAGAGAGTGAAAATGATGTCATTTAGTGTCGTATCAGTTTGAACACCCCTTCTAATGCCCCTTCAGACAACATAACGGGGGTCCCCTAGTCCCCATACAGCGCTGGTGGGAAAGAAGGCCCACAGTGGGAAGGGGAAGACCACAGGAAAGATGAGGAGATGGTAGCTTTGCATTGTGAGCTTTATCAAATGGGAACCAAAACACGCGGTTGCCGTCTTCCAGGGCCTCCCATCAACCCGGAATTCTGCTCAGACTGCCTCCTCCAGACCAGGAGGCCTTGGTGATCCGCCCGCTACCCTGACTTCGCTCCTCACGCCCCTGTCCGGGGCAGTCTGCAGTCACAGGGACCTTGTTGTTGTTCCTCTAGCACAGGGTGTTTCAGCTTCGCACCATGCCATCTGTGGCTGCGCAGTGCTGTGCCAGGGGCCTCTCCTGTGCATTGTGGGAGGGTGAACAGTACCACCGAGCCTCTGCCCACCAGAGCTCAGTAACAGCACCTACCCTCTCCCCCCTCCCCCCACCCTCCAGTATGACAACTGAAAGTGTCCCCTGGGTGGCACAGTGGCCCCTGCCAGGAGCCATGCCATGCATTTCTCCTCAGGGTTTTAGCCCCGGCCATTCCCTCTGAGGAGGCCCCTTCCTGTGCCCGTTCTGCTTGCCATTCAGATCTCAGCGTAAACACGTCCCTCTCAGAAAGGGTAGTGCCCAGTGCAGAGCAGTCACTCCATTGATTTTGGCCTTTCTAAAATAAGCACTTTCACTCTCTCACATGTGTGAGTGCATGTGTCTATGCATGGATGCGTGTGTGTGAGCCGACTTTCCCAGCAGGATGTCTGCTTCATGAGAGGGTGCCTTGGTGTCATATATTCCTGTGCCTAGAACACAGCCTGACACACAGCACACACTCCAGTGAGGGTCACTGGGCAGGGAATGGAAGCTCATTGTTACTGCAGGGCACGAACCCAGCCAGGTGTCTGTTGCTGCTGCTAACACACCGGGGCGTGGGAGACCCGGGCAAGCCCTGTTCCTGTCAGGCCAGTGTCAGGCACACAGGGGTGTGAGCACCTTTGGTCGGTACAGGTTTATTTGTGTGTGTGTGTTTTTTTTTTGTTTTGTTTTGTTTTTTTGAGGCAAAGACTAGGAGCCACATTGGGATTGTGAGAGAAAAACTGATTATCCTTCCAGAAATGAAAAAGTTGGAGTCAAAGCGGAGGAGAAGATGGAGGCAAATGACTTCCAAGTTACTCGCCCAAGAATAAGTGTAAGCGGACGTTCCCTCTCCTCTGAGTGAGAGTCAGTCTCCTCTCCCGCACTGTCCTCACATTCTCTCAGACTCCTGCATGAATGAAGCCTCCTCCAGGGCTGGCGAAGGTCTTGAATTGGTCTTACTGCTCCTGCAGTCAGAGCTCTGACTATCTCACGAAGGATTATAGCTTCTCCTTGGAGAAGGGACAAGAATCCCCTAAAGGTCTGGGCATGCTGAGCCAGCAGAACAGTGATGGGGGATAGAGTGCAATGATTTTCTCTTCTGACAGTACCCATAATACATCTAAATACCAATGCACTTTAAAATGATTATTTATACTATAGTAAGTTACCCTCTTTCCAGTTCAGTTTCAGACCTAAAATTATGTATTTTAAGCAAAGTGACTTAAAACCCACATGAAGGTATTGTAAGGAAGCCTGGGGGTGCTCTGGGCCCAGCAGGGCGGGTTCTGGGTTCTCTAGGCACTCCCAGCAGCCTCCTGGGTTACCGTATTTTCTGGCATATAAGACAACCTAATTTTACAGTTAAAACGTAGGTTTAGGCCTATATTCGCTGTATAAGACTACCCCCCACTTCCGAGGCAACACCAGTTCTTTTTTTAATAGACCGCCTCTCTGACTCTGGCCAATCTGAGCAGGCTTTTCACTAAAACACAGTGTTTTTCATTTCAAAAGTTGTCTTATATGCCGGAAAATATGGTAACCAATTTGCTCACTGATTATACCTAGAGCAGTTGCCCACTGCCTCTCCCTGATCACTCTGTTTTTATAAACCTTTCATAGAAACAGTCAGGCTGCGTTGGTTTGCACGCCCAGCATGCTCCTGAGCTCTGGGTTGGCTATCTTTGCCTACGGTGGCACCATGTTGGAAGACCAGTAGGCTCCCAGCGTCCCTGGCACCACCTGTGACGCCAGGAGACTGAAGACTTCCCCTAGTCAGTCTTCACCACCTGGGAAACAGTGACTATAATTGAGAATATCAATCTCATTTGAAACATTCATGTTTCCATCATTATAATCTAGCATGAGTCATGAAATCCTTAAGTCACGCCTCAGATATTCTGGTCAACATGCTAAAGAAGGAAAAGAAGAAAGTTCAGGATGCCCTCCACGGATCTGGCATGGATAGAAACGAATCTAGACGTACACAGAGCTCGCCCCTCCCCCCAGGGAACCCGGAGGGTCCAAGGACATTGCCACCCTCAGCTCCCACCCAGGCCCAAGATTCTACCACTTTTGGGCACAGATCCAATTTGCTCCACAGAAAAACAGGTCAGTGATGTTTATTTATAAATATAGATTATAGAACCTTACATAGAATATCGTAAATTATACATCAGTAGAACAAGTAGAAATAATGTAAGCAATTATCATTTTACCATTACATTCATTGTAATTCTCATTTTTATTATCACTGATGTTTGTTGAGGTTTTGTAGTAGCAACAACAGCTACAAAAGACCCCATGTAAAGTGTATCCACCCTCAAAAAAAATTCCAGTATTCCTCCTTCTCCATTGTGGAATTCAGGAGAGCATCCTTTATTATTATTTTTTAATATATTTTTATTGATTTTTTTACAGAGAGGAAAGTAGAGGGATAGAGAGTTAGAATCATCAGTGAGAGAGAGACATCGATCAGCTGCCTCTTGCAGCACCCCCTACTGTGGATGTGCCTGCAACCAAGGTACATGCCCTTGACCAGAATCGAACCTGGGACCTTCCACTAAGCCAAACTGGTTTCGGCAGGAGAGCATCCTTTAGTGTTAAATGTGCAAGCATGAAAGCTCTATCAATTCATTTTTTTAAAAAAATTTTTATTGTAACTATCAAATAAATGAAATCTTGGTTTCCAAAACTGATGGCCGAACTGAAACAATGTCTGAGCTGTCATAGGGTTGAGAGGCAGGCATAGCTGGGTCCGGGGCTACAGCAGAAAAGTTAACTTTGGAGACAGGAACCAAGACTTCCTCCTGACATGGGAGGGACGGGTAAGGACAAGCGCTGCATTGCTGAGGTGATGATGCAGAGCTCAGTCCTAAATCCGAAGGAGCTGTCTGCAGCAAGATAACTTAACGACATGGTCAGAGTCTGCCATCGCGGGCTGTAAGCAAGCATTTTCACAGTGTTGCACGACCCAGGGGCTCCCCCACGGCAGCTCTTGACCAATATGTCAGTGTCATAGCCACTGAGCCTCCAGAAGCCCTGGTTGGCGTGTGCACTTTCCTTTTCCATTAGACCAGCTGCATGCGATGTTCAGGAATGTGGCTGATGCCTTTCTCTGGAACACGTGGAAGAATCTGAAGTATGGAATGTACTAGAACAAAGGTTTAAACGCTTCCCTTTGGACAATATCAGTTGACATTTTCTGTAGAAATATTTTCTGTGTAAACGTATGTTGGGATGGTGCCCTGACATGCAAGGTTTTCTAGACAATTTGGCTTACGAATAATTTGAGTCTGGTCTCACTCAGGAAGAGATTTTTTTTCATCTATAAAGGCAAAATTGAGAAGCCTGAGTATATAGATAGCAATATTATATCCCTTTATCTCCTTTTAAGTTAAATTAAATTTATTGGAGTAACATTGGTTCATAACATACATAGTTTTCAGGGATGCAATTCGACACCTGTGTACTCTACCACATGCCCCCACCTGATGTCTAGATTCCTGCCGTTACCATATATTAGAACCCTCTTGCCTTTTAATTCGAAGTCTTTTTGCTCTGAATATTTTTTTTAGCAAAACTGTAGGGTAAATTCAAAGTCATAAGAGACCAAAAGTGCTGTTTTAGCCTTTATCATGGTGGCTGTGGAGAGGGAGAAGCATTACTTCTGTGACTGATCCAGCTGGTCACCTGTACTCTGTGATGGGTGACAGCAGGCTAGAAAAGTAAGTGGCCTTCTGAGTGAGTAAATTGATCCATTCATTCACCTACTAGAGGCCCATTGCATGAATTCGTACACTGGTGGAGTCCAGCCGGCCTGTGCCCGATGGTGGCCATCAGGGATGGGATGGCTGGTTGTCAGGGACCGTGTCTGGTTGGCCAGCCAGCCCCACCCCAGGTTGGGGTCAAGGTACTCACTCAGCAGTGGGGCCAGCCAAGGGGAGGGGCCATGGGCCTTCCAATTGTTCTGCTGTTTGGTCAATTTCCATATTACCCTTTTATTATATAGAATTTGTTTATTCCTTTATTCCTTCAGCACCTATTTATTGAGTACACACTTGGTTTGAGGTATTGTGCTAATTATTATTATTATTATAACTAAAGCATACATAACCCTTGTATGTATCAGGGGCTATTCAGAGTTCTCTACCTGAATTAACTTTTCTAACCTTTACTTAAGTTCTTGTTTTACCCCATGTTACAAACGAGGTCGCACATGGACAAACGCAGTCTCTGACCTCAGAGCCCTTGAGCAATTAGCTACAAAGCACGCCTCTCTGTTACTGAGAGAGCACTCTCCGGGACCCCTGCTCAAGCTAACCCCAAAAGGGCGCGTGGTGCGAGTGTGGGGAAGGAGCTCTGCAAGAAGAACAATCACTTGGGTAGCTTTCAGGGCCTTTGTGGGAGAAAGGAGCGTTTGAAGAAGCGAAGGGGCTGGATGGTTGAGATTGTGGAGTGAGAGGCTGGGAAGAGCAGATTGGCAGACGACAGGAAGTTTGCACATGCAATTAGAAGGCCTTTATCTTAGTCCAACGTGAAGGATGACATGAAGAGAGAGAGAGGTGGGGGATCAGAAGCCTTTAGGTCCTAGGGGACCTTTAGGTCCTAGGCGACGATGCTGTAGAGCACATGTGTCAAACACAAGGCCCGCGGGCCAAATCCGTCCCGCCAGGCCTTGCAATGTGGCCCGCACCACGCTGTCATCACTGCACTCCGCTGCGTTTCCATCACAATGACAGTTTATGACTGTTCAGTAAACCATTCGGCCCGCGATTTAGGCTGGATTTTAGATTTTGGCCCCTTCTCTGATTGAGTTCGACACCCCTACTGTAGAGCCTAAGACCATTGGAAAACACAGATATTTGCATTACGATTCATAACAGTAGCAAGGTTACAGTTATGAAGTAGCAACGAAAATAAGTTTATGGTTGGAGGTCACCACAATCTGAGGAACTTTATGAAAGGATCAAGGCATTAGTAAGGTTGAGAACCACTGCCTTAGTCACAACGCAAAGGATGGGATGAAGAGAGAGAGGTGTGGGATCAGAAGCCTTTAGGAGGTGGAGTAAAAGGGCCTGGTGCCTTCATAAAGGATATGTGTGTGGGGGGCGGAAGTGGGGGAGAGGTTGGAGGCCGGTAGGTGAGATTGGCCCCATGGTGTTTAGGTGACTCTCCATGGACATAGAGAAGAGTGCCTCCCCAGCTCTGCAGCCAGAGGCACTGTTGCCATGGGAACATAATCTTGGTGTGTCTGCTGGCATGAAAGATCCCAGTGAGTTCTCACATCAGAACCTCAGACTCATGAGGGAAGGAACTCTGTCTACTGGCCTTTTCCAAAGGCACACACCATGTGCCATGCAGACATGGCCTCGCTGCCCAGCCCCTCGCCGTGTGCGCCAGACCCTCTCTATTTCCATTTTCTCTTGCCCACACCATCTCTCTTCTCATAATTCTCCCTCCCCTCAGCAGCTCATAACCTCTCTCCTAACTCATCATTACAGTCAACTCTCAGCCACTCTTTCCCTCTCTTGATACCGCTATCGAGAAAGTCTATAGTTTTGTTCGGAGAATGAGTTAAGTTTACTTGAATAGAAAAATCACTGAAAAAAAAATAATGGAAATTGTTTTCGAAGTCCAAGTACAAATGAGGTAAAAGAGATTTGGCACAAAGCCTCGCAGTTGAAAGGGTTTCTGAGTTGTTTTAACTGTCACTGGATACGGTCCTAGCAATAACTCTGAGGAGGAGCAGGCTCTCAAATGGGCTGATAATGATCTGAGCAGTGGAGGAGGCACTGCTGGGGGATTGGTTTTATTTTTTTGGCAAAACTACAGGTAGGATGAAAATGGCTGTGGATGAGCCCATGCTGTACAAGGCAACAGGTAATGGGATCGCTCGTGGCAATGGTTAAGGTCCTCGGAGCTGGTTCGGCTTTTATTATCGCATTATTTTATACAAGCAGCTTGCGTACTCTAGACCAAATCCAAAAATGCATTAGCATGCTGTTTGGAAAGTATTTCTGCCATATGTAGGTGTTGTCCGTTGCCATTAACCGTCCCCGGCCTGTCCTTAATGTGGAAAGCAAGTAAATTTGGCCATCTTGTATTCCGAGACCTTGTAAATTGTCTCCCCTTTTGGATGACCCCCTTTTTTCACTTACCCCCACTTTAAGCTGAAAATTTCCCCTTTCAAGCTACTCCTGTGGAAAGGACATGAAACCCAATTCGTGGTTCTCTGGAGAATCAAAGCCACGGGGCTGCCACAGAGGAGGAGGGGAGAGGCGCTGGGAATGTTGTTGTTTTGGGGGTTACATGTCTGTTTTGGTTTTATTGAAATAATAGGAGAGGTTGTTCAGCTTTGCCGTTTAGAAAGAGGCATATTGTTCTCTTTAAAATAGCAGCAGTTTTATAGTTTGTTTGGGTGGGAGTTCTTTGTTTGGGTTGGTTTTTTCTTTTTTAGCTTTTTGTTGTTGTTTTGGTTTGGGTAGGGTTTTTTTGTTTGTTTTTTTATTTTTTTCTTCCTGTTTCAGTTCTCTGACTGTAAGCTCCAAAATAGTCACCCGGAGCCCTCAGTGTTCTGCAGCCCGTCCTCTCCCTTCCACTCTAGGAGATGGTAACAGAGCCCACCCATCATAGGTGATGTCACTGACATTTAAAAAGGCGAATTGATAGCCAAAGCCAGGGCTCCAGACTGGTTTCTCTTACTCCAGGAGCCTGTGTTCACTCTCCAGGATGTTCAGGAAGGCCAGGGCACCACTGCAGAGGGTACTGAGGTGAACTGAGAAAGGCTCTCTGACTCTGGACCCTCACTCACACTTAAGTAAGGAGGCTGGCTCCTAAGCAAAGAGCAGAAGATAAAGCAGCCAGTGCTGTCACAGGGATAGAAGCAGTGCTGTGGGGAGTCGGCAGAGAAAAGAGGAATGTCAATAAGCAGATGGGGAGAAGCATTCCAGAGCCAGGGACATGGAAGTTGGGTCTCAGAAGACTGGTAGAATTGGGAACTCAAAGATGGAGGGGAGAAGGGTCTAAACATCCTAGGTTTAAAGAATATTATGAACAAAGGTTTGGGAACAGGACACAGAAAAATGTGTAGAGTTGGCAGGGATATTTGTTTAGCTGAGGCCATGGAGATATACAGGAAGTCAGGAGAAATTGGGCTACAAGAATGAGGGGGGCATTGTTAGAATGGTCTCTTCAGGGAGCGGGAGTTGAGGCACAGACAATGCTTCATCCTGCTGTGGTTGCCTGCATGTCTCTATTGGATAAGTAGGGACACATTATGAAAACCTGGGAATGCCAGCCCAGGGAATTTTCTTCATTTGGTTGCACGGAAACCACAGAAGCAGAACGGGCCTGGCGATGGCTGTGCTCTGGGAGGTGTTTCCGGAAGGAATCTTCAGGGTACATTGGAGACGCCGAGTACCTGGCTCCTGGAGACCTGAGTAAACTGCTTAGGAAATAGCATCATGGTCCAAGCTGGGAACGATGGAAATAGAAGAGGTGGGGAGCCCAGAGCAGTTCCTCAGCATAAAGGGCGGCTCTGTTTCTCCTTCTTCCTGGCTGTGGGTTCTCCTGGCGCTGAGGGTGCAGCTGCAGGAAGAGAGCGGGCGCGGGGCTCTCGGAAGCTGTCTCGGACCTGGGGCCAGCTCCTTGGGTTTGCTTTACTCTTGCTCAAAGGATGGCTCTCTAGACCAGAGCTGCTGCTATAAAGGCTCAATATGCCCAACCCTCCACTAAGGTGTAAAGAAAGAGCTCAAAGAGAACGTGATGGAAACAGAACTCACCCCTAAAACAACCAGATGAAAAGAAGGAAGATGACAGTTTCTAAGATCCTTTTTATCTTGCTTTGTGTTAGGCCGCAGGCGCAATTGCCCACCTCCTGCATTTCCAAGCTCTCATGATCCATGCCACCCTCTTTCTGGAACTGACCACACTTTCATCTTTGCATTTTCCTGTGAGTGCAGTTCAGGAGAGTCAGCAAATGGATCACTGCCTCCTCTGCAGCTCAGTGGCCAGACTCACGTCTGCAGAGCACAGTACTGTCACAGGAAGAATCGTATTGTGGGATAATGCCATATTTCTTACCTTGTCCTGAAGCTTAGGATGAAAGGCTCCATTGTTGTTTAGTGATATCCATAAAGTAGATTATTGTCTGCACAGGCAAATTAATTCTGCAAATAGGAGTGATATCCTCAACCCTCCTTTCAAACATAGCTGGGAAAGGCACTCCACCCAGGTCTGGTCCAGCACCCTTTCCAAACAATTAGGGAAGACCACCTACCCAAAGCCACTCACTTGCATGGAGCAGAACGGCAAATGGGGCTGGGAATGGGATAGAGGGTCAGGAATATGACACAGGCAACTTTATTTTATTAAACAGTGCATTCACAAATCAATTCTTCAGTTGGTTATTTTTAACTCAGGTTTCATTTTCTCCTGTGAAGGTAGGTAAGGCTCCTTAGGAAGCACAGCCTGAGCTAAACGTTTATGAAGAAGGGCCTGGGCCTCACCTATGGAGAGCAGCAGTTGGCAGAGGGAGAAGCTGAGCTGTGCTGTGGCTGCTCCAGGCTCTGGAGCTGAGCAGGCCTTTCAGAATCCTCTGCTTGAGGCCAGGGGACAAGGCCTCTCTCCCTCGTGACCATCAGTCATTGAATGTGGGCCTCCCCTAGCAGTAGGCATGGCTCTCAATGGGGCCATTTTTTCAGCTGAGAAAACTCCTAAGTAGGGTTGACAACTGAGGACTTTCTGTTAATGTGCCCCAGCAGCTGGAGGAATGAGTATTTTCATTTTTTCCCCTTAAATTTTATTTGTCTCATCTCTTCCACTGGCCTGTGTCATCACCAAATATTAGCTTGTTTTTTGTTATTTAGAATCCACATATGAGAGAGATCATATGATACTTATCTTTCTCTTTCTGACTTATTTCACTTAGTATAATGCCCTCAAGGTCCATCCATGTTGTTACAAATGGCATTCTTTTTTATGGCTGAGCAATATCCCATTGTATCTGTGTGTCTGTATTTGTATCACAATTTCTTTACCCATTTGTTCTTTAATGGGCACTCAGGCTATTTCCATATCTTGGTTATTATGAGTAATGCTGCATTGAACAGGGGATGCATATATCTTTCTGAGTCAGTGTTTGTTTTCATTGGATAAAAACCTACAAGAGCAGTTGCTGGGTCATTAAGCAGTTCTAGTTTCCATTTCTTGAGGAGCCTGCTTCTCCTGCTTTTCACCGTAGCTACACCATTACATTTCCACCAACAGTGCACTGGGTTTCCGTTTTCTCCTCACCAACACTTCTTATTTCTTCTCTTTTTAAATAATAGCCATTCTGATAGAGGTGATATTGCCTTGTGATTTTGATTTGAATTTCCCAGATGGCTAATAATGCTGAACGTCTTTTCATGTATCTGTTGGCCCTCTGTATATTTTCTTTGGAAAATGTCTATTCAGATCCGCTCATTTTTAAATTGGATTATTTGGATTTTTTTATTGAGTTGTCCAAGAACTTTATGTATTTTGGATATTATAATAGCACTTCAGATATATGATTTGAAAACATTTTCTCTCACTCAGTAGGCTGCCTTTTCACTTCATTGATGACTTTCTTTGCTTTTTAGTTTGATGCAGTCCCACTTGTTTATGATGCAGTCCCACTTGTTTGCCTTTGTTGCTTTTGCTTTTGGTGTTAGATTCAATACATCATTGCCAAGGCCTATATCTTGCAGCTTACTGCTTACATTTTCTTCTAGAAGTTTTATTATTTCAGGTCCAATGTTCAAGTCTTTAATTCATTCTGAGTTAGTGTTTTTTGTATGATGTAAAATAGTAGTTGAGTTTTATTTATTTGTATGTGGCTGCCCAGTTTTTCTAACTCCATTTATTGAAATTCTATCTTTTCCCCCAATGTATATGCTTGGCCCCTTTGTTGTAAGTTAATTGGCCACATTTACATGGACTTATTTGGGGGCTTTCAATTCTGTTCCACTGATCTATGTATCTATTTTTAATGCCAGTGCATTGATATCTGTAATATAGTTTGACATCAGGGGATGGGATGCCTCCAGATTTGTTCTTTTTTCTCAGGATTGCTTTGGCTACTTGGGTTTTTTTCTGGTTCCATAAAAAAAAAAATGTCAAGATTATTCAATTTATTTGAAAAATGCATTGCAATATCTTTCCATTTATCTGAGTCTTCTTCAATTTATTTTACTTACGTTTTATAGAAATATACAGATATTCCTAGCTATTTTTTTTAAGTTATTGATTCTTGAAGGGGTATCTGGATGGCACATCACAGAATGTACCACAGCTATTAAGTTTTTCACAACATCCAACATATCAATGTAGTACTAATTTAAGTGATTATTTAGCTTTCTAGTCCTTAATGTAACTCTATAGTAATATTAATATGACTCATAAAGCTGAATAAATATAGGAATTATGTAATCACTAATTTTAGCATTGTTTTCATGACAAATTATATTCTGCATTCCTACTTGGAATCCCAAAAACACATGCCCTATCCCTCTAGCATCAGAAACAACAAAGAAATAGTAGGTAGCTCTCTCTCTCACTCTCTCTCTCTCTCTCTCTCACACACACACGCACACACAAACACACACACAGATACATGTGCATACATGGGTACATGCATATATACATATAGAATCTTGTCCAGACTTGGGCAATAGCACATCACTCTTTCACTGGTTATGTATTTTCCCTATAGAAAATGCGAAGCCCCATGCCATTCTAGACAAGATGCAGATGTGAGCATTCCGTACCAGTGGCTCTGGGAAAATTGAAGGTCTATCCATAGCCATAGGAACAGAGGCTACTATTGATTCATTTCATAAGCAATCAATGCGGTCAAGCTGGTTAGCAGGCATTGTGCTGGGTGTTGTAGATTAAAAGGTTGAAGAACACCCAGGACCTGTTAGAGGGCTTACAAATGGTCAACTTTCCCTGGGTTGGTTTAGGAAAATTGAATGGAAGAGGTGGTACTTAAACAAAACCTTCAAAGACTGTTCACATTTATGTCTGGGAGAATGAATCGAAGAGGGAGGGAAAGGACAGAGCAGTGCAGCCTGGGAAACTTCTCAAATAAAAGCACGGAGAGTGGGGCACAGGGTGTGCTTGTGAGGTTTCAAGCACTTGGTCTGGAGGGATTGCAGGGTTTGTGTGTAAACAGTGGCGTTTAGCAAGAGATAAAGCTGAAGGGGGATCAGCTCATAAGAAGCTAAAGAGCCATGCTTTCAAGTTTAGCACTGAATTTTCTTGGCAGTGGGGAGCCATTGCAGCTTTGTAACTGCAGAGCAACATGGTCTGATTTCTGTTAAGGAAAGATCACTGAGAGCAGTGTGCTGAGTAAATCAAAAGCTGGAAGGAAGGCAGGGAGGATGTTGAGGTAGCATTTGAGGTAGAAAGTCATAAGGACTTGAATCAAACCAGCCACAGTAGGAAGTAGAAAGATGGGAAGTGAGTCAAAGGTTCACAGAGGAAGGAGAACTGATCTGCACTGAATAGAATGGGGCTGAGATGGACAGTCTATGGTAACTCCTGGTTTCCGAGTGGATACAGTGCCATTTACCAAGGCAGGGAACACATGAAGAGCAGCAGGTTTGGAGGGAGAGTTCAATTGTGGTTTGATTATGGGTATGTTGAGAATGAGTACGAGATGGGAATGTCTAGGGTAATAAATATATAGAGCTTTAGTGCTCAAGGCAAGAAGTTAATTAGAGAGATGAATCATGGACCTGTAGCCAGGAAAGTGGATAAGGTGGCCCACAAAGATGGGTTGCAAGGATAAAGGGGGAAAAGACCAACAGGAAAGCATGTAGGATCCCCAGTATTAATGGAGTAGACTGAAGCAGAAGAACCAGTGAAGGAGAATTAGGAAAGGCAAGAGAGAGGGTCGAGAGAGTGAGATCTCAGAGGTCAGGCAAGAGGTTGCGTGTCAAGGGGGGAGGGTGGGGTGGCTCACAACGTCGAATAGTGCAGAGTGGCCAATGGTCAGGTTAGATGAGAACTACAAGTCTGTTGGGTCTGGATGGTAAGTGATGACTGACTTTTGCCAAAACAATTTCCAAGAGTGCGGAGGCAGACGGTGCCCTGGGCCAGGTTGAAGAGTAGGAGGTAAGGAAGTGAGACAGGCAGGAATGGTCACGCAGACAGATGACTGAAGGTGAAGGAACACTGAGGCCAGGCTTGTTAAGTGGAGTTTCTCTGTGGATGTTGAAGTCATTTGGGATGCTGGCAACACATGGGTGGAAAATGAAACTGTGAGCCAGGAGCCCAAGTCTGCGTAGGGTAGCTGGAGGTTTGTTCCTTGGTTGGACCAACATCTTCTGAGTAGCCTTACATTTCAGCATCGGAAAGCGTGGGTAGCAGGACCAAATGGCACAGATCTCAAAGGAGGAAAATGTTTGGCCTTGGCATTAGAGACAGTGATTCCGAAACGGTCTCGGTGAGTCAGAAGGCCGGCGCTGTCTCTGCCCTGCTGGCGTTCATGCGGGAGGAGAACGAGCATCCCCCACATCCTCTGGAGAGGGCTCCAGACGGGGCCGTTTCCCTGGAGGGGAAGCAGGTCTCAGTGACGAGAAAGAGCTGACGGGGTGTCCCGTGACAAGATGGAGCCTGTGGGAGGGTGAACTGGCCATGGAATGAGGGGCCCAGAGAGCAGAGCTGGACGGGTTCTCAGGGAGACCAGCAGTGGAGGAGGGATGGGTGGGATGAGACGGGTAGGGCAAGGGGGACAAGGATAATGTGTGAGGTGACAGTTGCAGGGGCTTGCATTTTGTGGGTGGGAAAGATGACAGGGATAAACGTCCTGGTAAGACGGAGGTAACAGAGACAGGAAAGCAAAAGACATGGAATAGAATCCAGGAGACTCTTTTTTCTGGACTGTTGTAACCAGGTCAGGCACAGAGCTGAGAATCCTCAAACCTCCTACCTGACAATGTTAGCTGTTCTTCACGTCCTGTGGCCATCATAGCCAGACGTCTTCCTGTGACGAGAGGCGGCCACTGCACTGAGCTGTGTCACTCAGCCCTACCCCGGAGCGTGAGAATTCCATCGGCACTTCCTCTTTCAAATACTGTTTTTCCAAGATTGATAGCAACAAAGATGAACACGGTTCTGTCAGTGTGTTCAGCAGGGGGTGTGTCTTGGAAACATGATAGACGAAACCTGTCTTTGTAGCACAAGACATGATCTTTATGAAACATCTATCAATCGCTCAGACACCCAAGGCAGAATGTAGCACTGTGCACCCGCAGCACAAGGCGTAGCTGGTTTCGTGTTCTGATCCCGTTCTTGATAGTTACTGCAGTCAGTGCACAGGCTGAGGGGAGGGGGGCGGGCAGGAGGGACGTGTGAAGTCACCTGGGAAACCGTAAGTGCCTCTCTGCTGGGTACCTGTGAGGCTGGGCTTTTATTAGAACCTCAGTCATAGCTTGCCAAGCCCTTCGGCACCTGTTACTCTGCCTGGCACCCTCCCAGCCAGAACACGTGGCTGAGAAACACTGCTCTGCCCCTCCTGCTGCATTTCACGCTGATCTCTCCTTCTCCCGTCCCCTCACTTCTAGTTCTGCTTCCGGGAATCTGTTCAGTTCTTAGCTCTTGGTTATTCTGCTTCATTTTGATGAGCAGAGATTTCTTGGGGATCCTCCAGCACCCCATCTTCTGACCATCTCCCACCGCCTGAGCTGTGCTGTGCTGAGCACCGTCCTGAAACTCTCAGAAGGGGGGTGGCTCCTGGCTGCGGCTGCCAGACTCAGAGGCAGAAACTCAGGGCACTTGCTTCCATCCAAACTGAAATTAAACAACACGTTTCATTTTTTAGTACAAATGTGCCCCTTCGATATTTGGAACATACTTACACTGAGAAGTTATGTGTTATCTGCCTGAAGCTCAAATTTAACTGGCAAGTCCTGTATTGTACTGGCCCAGGCCTGCGCTTGGTTGGGATGTTTCCCTGGCGTGGGGGTTCTGTCGCCTTTGAGGAACCCCTCCCAGGAGAGGATAACAGGGTCTTGTGGGCTCTTTAGCATGCGGACTGCTGCAGGGCTCTCTTTTGGGGGGCGGAGAGGGAGGTAGGGGGAAAGGAAGATGGAGTCATTATTCATGTTATCACCAAACGCTGAAGCTTTCCTCCTTTGTCCTCCTCTGTTCCTTCCTAGACGAGTGGAGTTCTAGGCCCTGGTCCCTGGAGGGGCCAGGGGAGTCACACTGCATAGTGTTTCTCAAACTGTAGCCTCAGGACACCTGTCCACGTCGCTCAGGGTGCTGTCTGTGAGGACACAGTTTGGGAAAATGTCCTGCATGCGGTTCCCTGTGAACACTTTTTGCTGTGGGTACAGGCCGCCGGTACCTCCGCATCCAGCACCTCCGCATCCAGCGACTTATTCTCCAGAGTCACGGTCAGTGCCCAGCACTGACGCTAGCCGCAGCCTGAAGCTCTCCCTGTTTCCCTGTGAGGGTACCCCCCAGCCCAGGCCTTTGTACTTGGCTACTTCTGGAGATAAGTTCTATGACCGACACTTTTCTTAATAACGTGGCTTATTCTTTTGGAAATTTTTCAGACGCCCAGATATACTCTGAGCCTGGCGAGTCTCCTCTGCTGACAAACCAAAATAGAATGCTAGATGTACTGCTTTCTCCCTGAGGGACTGTCCACACTCACTAGTCACACAGTCGGGGCGCCCAGGGGTGTTTATGGAGGCAGCCCAATGTGGAGGCTTCCCATTTAGGTGGTTTGAGTGACATCTTGAGGCATTTGAATGGCCTTACCCAAAGGGGTTTAACAGGAGCCAGACAATGGCCCTCGGGGAAGTGTCTTCAAAGCTCATTTCCAAGCAGGGGCCCAATGGAGGAGTAGCGCCATCTGGGTGTTGAGTGTCTGCATGGTACCTTTTTTTTTTTCCTTGAGGAGAAATGTACATCAGCGATCACACACTAATGCCCCACATGCCTTCTTTATAAGAGCGTGGAATCTGACTTCATATATCACGTCCTCCGTTGCTCAGTCACTCTCCCATGTTACAATTCTCCCATAATAAAACCACAGGGAGACATGTCACCTCAATATATTACAGCCCACTGACGTGACATGAGAAAGGGCACTGAGCCCCTTTAACTATTTGTCTACGATGCTCATCGCTTAACTCAGATAACAGAGTACTAACTCATTTCCTTCAATCACAGCAGTGCACATATATGTGTATGTACATGTACTTCCATGCTCACATCACACACTCACACAGCATACATGCCTAACACACAACACACATGCCTACACAACACAACACACATGCATATGCACATAACACATGCACATAACACACAGCATATGCCACATACTCACATTCACACAACATGCAGCACAACACACACATAACATACCACACACTCACACTCAAACAGCACATATAACATATCACACATACAACACACATAAACACACACACACACACACAAAACACCACACATATGAACCCTTTCGTTTTTTGTGCTTTTCTAACGCAGCCTGCCCTGTCCCATTATTCCTCGTCTGTAGTGAATTAAACAAGTGCCATGCTTACTGGTACAGAATTATCTAAACGGCTGGTTTACTGACTCATAGGTTAAATTTCCATTTCTTTCCATCCATTAAGTCCAGCAGCAACTGGGTCGCTATCCTCCAGCATTTCTCTGGCCCTTTATGATCTCAGTGAATTCCTTTGACCCACTTTATTCTGTGAACACAGGAATCAGAGCGGCCTTTGGCCGGTGTGAGGTCATGGGAAGCGATGCTCTCCTAATGGGGGCTTTGTGCCTCTCTCACCGAGGTGCAGGGCCGTGTTTGACCGTGTCCTACAGGGAGAGGACTCACCGCCCACTGCCCTCTTCCTCATCACCAAGGCCTGTGGAATGAGTGGATTGGCTTGGATATACCAGAGATGGGCTCCTTAAAAAAATGTTTAAGCAGAAGTAAAATCCTAGCCTGTTACTGTATTCATTTTATAACTTAGTTGCTTATTGCCCCTTCCATCTGCTGTAATTACATGTGCCATGTGAAATAACCAATTCTTGCCATTAGCAAACAGAACCCACAGGGCTTCATCATCCTCAGACTCACCGCTTTGGTGGAGAATTGACCATTTTTATGGAGTAGTTGTGTCTGACAGAAGGTTGACTCGGGATTTAAAATCCCGTCTTCAGCGGTGCAGGCAGATGACAGTGCAGTAGGCGGAGTCTGAGGCATCCAGGGAGAACTCCCTTCCTTCCATGCCGCTTACTGTCAGCACAGATCTGCGCATCACTAAGGTGCAGGATGGCCAGCCCCTGCGGGGGCCGGGATTCTCCATATAACTCTGCTCTCCACCCCTTCCTGGTGCCACAGAAAGAACCTTCTGGCACCCGGGGTGTTCTGCCCAAAATATTCTCCTTCTCCCCGAGGCTCAAAGTGCCTCCATTCCAGTTCCTCTTGGATGAGTGAAATATACCTCATTCCACCTCATTCCACCTAGTACACTTCACCTGGTCAGCTCCTTTCCCTGCAAAGACAGACAGGGAATTGGAGGGAAGGACACGAGGGTGGGGCACTACAGCGATGGAGGCCTCTTTTCGGAAGCCTGGAGCTGATGCACTGCAGTGGGTGAGCAGGCACAGTGAAAGAGGGGACACAGTGGAAGGTGAGCACAGTGGGAGGGTGGGCACAGGTGGAGGGTGGGCACACTGGGAGAGTGGGCATAGTGGGAGGGGGAGTACAGTGGGAGAGGGGGCACAGCGGAAAGGTGAGTGCAGTGGGAGGGCAGGCACAGTGGGAGGGTAGACACAGTAGGAGAGGGAGCACAGTGGGAGGGGGATTACAGTGGGAGGATGATGACAGTGGGCACATTGGGAGAGCAAGAAGAATGAGGTTTGCTCTTCAGAAATGCGGCTCTTCTCCCCTGTTCTCCTCCAGGGCTCACTATAGTCAGGCACAGCGTGGCCTACTGGGCGTAACTCCTGGTTGACAGGAGAGAGCAGGGAAGGAGTCAGGACCCATCGGCTGGCTTCTCAATAACTGACACGGAAACCTGGGCTGTCTGCTCTCAGGACAGAGCCCACACTCGCTGGGCGCAGCGTGTAGGAGGAGTTTTAAGATTATTTTATGTTGCACTGCACATGGCCACACTTCCACACAGCCTAGCAAGAACTGATGCCATAGAATTTTCACTTTTACAAGTAATACTTACGCAGATTTTCTCTCTAAAATACTAAACCTTACAAGTAACATCAAGTTTCCTTTGATAAACTTCCCCAATCTCCCTATCACCACCTCCCCAGTTAGAACTGTGTATATGAGATCATTTCTTTGACTATTTTTCTATACACACACATGTACACTGCATATTTACATACATATGTATGTGTATATTTGCATACAAATAATATGTTATTTAAAATAATTAAGTGCTATAAATATTTATTTTATAATATATAGCACATTTACATAATGTATAATATATAATGTAGTATCCTATATAATAAAAGGTGAATATGCAAATTGTCCCCTTGGGTTTTGACCCACCAGGAGTTTGACTGCCCACTATGATATGCACTGACCACCAGAATGAAGGAAGGCCCCAGCTGGCAGCCAGAAGGCCCTGATCAGTCCTGATCACTGGCCAGGCCTGGGGACCCTACTGTGCACAAAAACCTGTGCATGAATTTTATGCACCAAGCCTCTAGTATAATATAATTAAGATATGTAGATCATATGAATGCATTTATTATGTATAAATACATGTTTTTCTTTATTTATATCATAAACCCATAGAAGATATATGACACTGCTTTATGTGAATATTTTTGTACAAGCTCTAACATTCATGTCTCTATATTCAGCCAAGTTTAGGTGCTTGCTCTACATTGGGTCTGTTCCAGGTGCTGGAAGGTGATCTCAGTAAAACAAAGTTCCCGCCATCATGCAAATGCTATCATTCTGGAACATTCTCACTCAATAACATGTCTTGGAGGTTTATCCGTTTGCATACATATGGACCTACCTCAGTCCTTTTAAATGATGAATAATGTGTTTGTATCCCAGGATTTAGACAGCCCCATAATGATGGGATTATTGTCATGAACTGACCAGTGTCAGGCCTGCTGGATATCTCTCTACGGTTTACTGGAGAGATATGATCTCTTTCATCACTTGTGATGGTTTTGTCAGGTGCATTCTGTGTTGTCAGACCAGAGGCCCAATGCAGAGACATATGAGAGGGCTGGTAAGAGAGGATTTCTTTTTCTACTTAGGACAACGCATCAACGTTTTCATGATAAGAATCAGAATTAGAGTGGGGACCAGAAGAGTAGACATGGAAGAGAGTTGTGGGCAAAAGACTGTGCAGGGATGGACGCGATCACACCAGGAAGTGAGGTGCCAGTTTTATCTGAGCCCAGATCAGAGACTGGGAAAAACCCTTTTTGGTGTTAAATTCCCATTTTTCATCTTCCAGTGTGGTCCCCATTCACAACACCACCTACTTCTGTTTTCAACCTGTGTTCCTATCTCCAGACATTTTCAGTCTGAACAATCATAGAACAGCCTCAAGTGTATAACAAAGTGCAGGCCTCGTAATTGAAATATGTTTTTCTCTCATTCCCATCCGCATAAATTTTATGTATGTTATAGACACAAAAGTGTTTTCATGGTGTTAAAAAATTAATAGGTTTCCTCGTTCTCTCTTTCCTGTTGTGGTTTCAGGGCATGTGTTTTATTATAGAGCTGCTTCATCACAGCTTCACATAAGAACATCACTGACGCCTCCCTTGGTTTGTCCACTGTAATCACCAAAGCAAACAGTACTGACTTTCCCACCATTCGTAAAGTTTCGATGTTCAAAGTACGCTATGTGATTTTCCATTTTTTTCATGCTTTCATTTAAATCTGAAAATGAGTGAACAAAGTAGTGAGGGAACTCATCCAGTCTTGAGTTTAGATGAGTATTTGGGGGAACTTCACTCAAGTGGCTCCATCAGTGAGACAATCAGATGTGTTTCATCTTTTGTTTCTATGTGAATATTATCTATGGCTTCTATCTGTGTTTATCAGCAAGAAAAGCATTGGTGGACTTAATTGAAGTTTTGATAATCTAGTTTCTTTGTATTCTGGGGTGAGTCTAAGGAATGCAAAAATTAAATCTTACGCATGTAGTGTTTGTGTAAATGTGTAATTAATAGGTATGTAGAGGATGCATTTGTGTTCTTCCCCGGCTTTGTTCCCTGCGTGAGGAGGTTTCTCTGCTCTCAGCCTCTCCTGTCATTCTCTCTGCCTAAATGCTGATGCCTGATGGAGGTGACATCACCTGGGTACCGGCAAGGAAAGGACAGCAAATTGGGCCTCATTTGAGCCATTTAACTTGTCAAAGGAAAGAGAAAAACAGCAACAAAATTTTTAGAAAGAAAATCTTGCCAACTTTAACATGTTGTGGCCCTAGATCTAGACTAAACAGCCCTTTTGTAAATGCCATTGTTGGGGAGGACCCAGTTTTTGTGGGGAGTTCTCTTTCAGAAAACGAATATAAAATTATTCATTCAAAAGTAAAAATTAAATTAAATATATATGAAATATGAGGGAGGGGAACAATAATGGCACATTGTAAATTTTTAAAAAGCTAAAAAAAATTACAGAATCCAGAAAAATATAGTATTTAATTAACACATCTCTGAAATACTTTTTCTTTATATCTTTGCTGTATAATCTTTGCTCAACACTTTCTATAACCATTTTGTAATCTCATTTTTCATAGATATAATAGAAAGATAACTTGATTTTCTTCCTAAGCATGATTGGCTGAAACTTGTTTATATTATTGATAGTTTAGGAAATATTATTTTGGCTTTGCAATTTGTCATCGTTAATGTCATATAAACTGTTAGAATTGTCAATATTGGGGAAATTCTATCATGTTTCTTTTGCTATGGGCAGTGGGAATGACACCAGGTCTTAGACCAGTTCACCAACCTTGGTACTTGAGTTCCGACTAGAAAAGAATTCAGAGCCAAGACTCCAACTATAAGAGAACATCTATATATATAACAGCCTAAGAGATCGAACGACCAAATGACTGGTTGCTGTGATGTGCATTGACTACCAGGGGGCAGACACTCAATGCAGGAGCTATTTCCTGGTAGTCAGTGTGCTCCCACAGCCAACATCCCCCTGCTGGCCAACCTCCCATGGTCCCTCCCCCTGGCCAGCCTTCCCTAATTGACCCCAATCACCAGCCAGGCCAAGGAACCGGATTCTGCACTGGCCCTTTAGTTTATTTATAAAATCACAGAGATGGAAGAAGTAATTCATAGAAGAAATGGACCGAGGAAACGAGTTATAGAGGCAAAGGAAGGGGCCTAGGAGCTTGAGAGTAAGGAAGGTGACATGCCTGGGGGTGGGGTTTGAAAGGGGTAGGAGGTAGGGAAAGGTGTGCTCCAGGGAGGGAGCATGGTGGTCCTCCATCCTAAAGGTTTTAAGAGTGGAGATTTTAGGGAAAGTCCCACAGAAAGATCTCAATAGATTATTCAGCAGTTTTCCAGATGTGTCCTTTCATCGCCATGGTCTCCACTGATTGGTGGGCACCAGGGCAAGGAGTGATTATTCAATGCACCTGGTCCTGAGGTTAGCCCCGGTGTCCGTTGTCTGGTTTTTCTGCTTTTCTGGGTCTGGAGCTGAAACACAACTGAGGCCTAGATGTTACCTATAGAAAGGAAAGGTCAGAGGTCCAAACAGATTGACCAGTGATATGCTAGGGCAGGAAAGGTCATGCTAGGGCAGGAAAGGTCACCAAAGTCCCATCCTATAATTGACCTTTACTAAGCATCTGGGGTTTTCCACCCTGGTGACCTCTGTACCTGGCCCATTTTCTTGCTCTGCTCACGTCTAACTGCCCACCACACTTTCATATATGAGCCATCGGATTTGAAGGAATTTTCCACCTCCACAGGCCCATCTCTGTGTTCATACATTCAAACCTTGTTTCATTCCAGTACCAAAGTCCTCCAGCACTGGTGACCCAGGGCATGTTCATATCGTGGTATAACCTCTAGACCTACAGCTACCTTCCTGCCACATGCCAGGTGAGATGGCTCAGTGAGGGAAATGCCAGGGCCACCAGGAACAACTTAAGCAACTGAGAACCAGGCGACTATCTTACTCTAAAACCAGATTAAATTTCTCCTCAGACCCTTAAACGCCAGTGGTCATTCGCACTCCACACTTCCAGCCTGTGGGAAGATCTGCAATTAAAATATCTGACTTTTAGAATGCTTACAATAACCCGTGTGCCCATCTACTAGGATCCTCTCCCTCTCTGCCAGACTCGCATCCATGTGAGTGGCCCTGAAACTTGGGCTTCATTGGCTTTGTGGGAACAATGCCTGACCACACTGTGGGTTGTGGTGAAAAGGGGTTGAGAATGTAGAGTAATCAGGCTGCCAGTGCCTGCTATCTGTGTGCCCTGGGCAGGCTTGGGCACATGGGAGTCTGGTAGGGAGAGAGAGGGAAGCCTGATGCAGAAGCCACAAGATCTGGGAAGTCACCTCCGAGTTAGGAATAGTGATGGCAGCATAACTAATTCAGTGTGAGAGCCACATCCATCAGCTGCCTTCTGCTGGACCAACAGGGAATCAAGCCTGCAACCCGGGCAAGTGCCCTGACCGGAAATGCAACCAGCAACCTCTTGGTGCACAGGAAGGTGCCCAGCCAACTGAGCCACACTGGCCAGGTCCCAGTAATCATTTCAGCTTGGTGATGAGTGTGTAAATCTGGTACAAGAGTTAGCCTTTTGTAAGTCATCTAATTACATGCCATAAGTCAAAGCAGAATTCCTAAATTTGCCAATTTTCTGATGGTTCTTGAAACGAGTAGAATTCCTGAAGCATAAACCTGTACTAACCCAGGCTTGGATTTATTTTAACTGTGCAATAACTTAACTAAATTTATACTCATCATTCCAGGTTCAGCGTGAAAGTAACCATTTCCCATTGTTAAGTGGCTTCTGTTGACTTTAGACATTGGGCATAATGTAAACAATTTTGTAAACAAAATTGTCACATAAAAATAGGTAAACTTACCCTATGACCATCTCAGATTTGAAAATGGGGAAGCTCACTTTTATCTAAACTTCAACTGTGTGAGAGCAGAAAGAATGGGGTAGGGACCTAGACTCTGCCATTGACCAGGAAAGAGGACATGTCTTTACCCTCAGAGGGTGCCTGTGAGTCTTAAGAATGTCCATAGATATGGATATATTTATATATGTGGACATATATAGCCATATATACACATGCATTCATATAGACATACAGTTGTATACATAATAGTAACTATTACTGTGGAGGCAATGGAGCCACCTGAGTGCACAGGCTAGTGTGGAAGGCCCTGTGGTCATGTAGTACACATGTGTCAAACACAAGGCCCTCGGGCCAAATCCGTCCCGCCAGGCCTTGCAATGTGGCCCGCGCCACGCTGTCATCACTGCACTCCGCTGCGTTTCCATCACAATGACAGTTTATGACTGTTCAGTAAACCATTCGGCCCGCGATTTAGGCTGGATTTTAGATTTTGGCCCCTTCTCTGATTGAGTTCGACACCCCTAATGTAGTACATGAATGTGACGTGACAGGAAACTCTGCGGGACCTCAGGTGGATCTCCCTCAGAAGATGGCGGATGCTGGAGCTGAAAAGTAATGGACTGCAGTCTGATGGGATTTGAAGAAGTAGAGCAGGCAGCTTGAGGTTTAAAATTAACAGACAGAAGGAAAATGGGCTGGTACCTCGAGGGGAAGGAGAAAGCAAAGAAATAGTTTGTGGTAGATTTTTTCAGGTCTTGCTCATTTTCCAGACTGCTGCCACCTGAGATGAAATAGCACTCACATTTGACGCTCACCCCAATCTATTATTCTGGGGTCCTCAGCCCCCTGAGAATGTGCCCTTCCGTTAATTTTAATATTCTGCAGGTAGCATTTCACATCTGCACAGAACCGAGGTTTCTTACCCAGATCCTGGCAGCTGCTTTCCTCCTCTCCCGCTCTGACTCCCTCAGTGCCGCCTGCTGCCCAAGCCAAGCAAGGAGGCAGGGCCTTTTCCGCCTGGTGTCGGTGTCCATGAGGCCCGTGCCCAGGTCTGTGCCCATGCTGTCAACATTGCTCATTTTCTCCCCTTTTTGTTCATTATTTTCCCCCAGCTTTCTTGAGGTATAATTGACAAATAAAAATTATACATTATTTAGGGTATACCACATGATGTTTGATAAATGTATACATTGTCAAATGATTACCACAACCAAAACTAATTAACATATCATCACTTCACGTGAATGCCTTTGCATGTGTGTGGTAAGAACATTTAAGATTTACTCTGTTAGCAAATTTCAAGAATGCAATGCAGCCGAAACCGGTTTGTCTCAGTGGATAGAGCATCAGCCTGTGGATTGAAGGGTCACGGGTTCGATTCTGTTCAAAGGCATGTACCTTTGTTTCGGGAACATCTCCAGTAGGGGGCGTGCAAGAGGCAGCTGATCGATGACTCTCATCATGTTTCTAACTATCTCTCTTCTTTCCTCTCTGTAAAAATCAGCAAAATATATTTTTGAAAAAGAAAGAATGCAATGCAGTATTATTAACTATAGTCCCCATGTGGGAGATTAGATCTCCAGAGCTCATTCCAAATAAGTTATAAGCTTAAGGGGTGGTCAAAGAGGTAAAAATCCTATGTGCAGGATGAAGAAGCACTGAAGACCTAATGTATAGCATGGTGACCATAGTTAATAACTCCGCATTGCCCCAGCTCATGGCAACCACTGTTCTGCTCTCCGCATCTTTGAGTCTGACACTTTAGGTTCCTCATGTAAGTGAGATCATGACGTGTTTGTCTCTCTGTGCCTGCACTATTTCATTTAATATAATATCCTCCAGGTTCATCCATGTTGTGAAAATGACAGGATCTCCTTCTTTTGACAGCTAAGTAATATATCATTGTTTATATACCACACTTTCTTCATCCACTCAACCCCTGATTGTTCCCATATCGTAGCTATTGTGAATGATGCTGCAATGAACATGGGGGTGCAAATAGCTCTTTAACATATTACCAATCTTATTTCTTTTGGCGATATATCGAAGTGAAATTGCTGGATTATAAACGGTTCTATTTTTAATTATTTGTGAAGAACCCCCATTTAATAATGGTTGTACCCTCATAGCTTCTTGAGGCTTTATCTTCATTGTTCTCCGGCCTCTGGTGTGGCCTCTTGGTGCCGTGAAATGGCAGGTTCTGGGTGCCGCTGCCACCACTGCTGCTATGTTGGGGCCCTAGACATTTTAATGGCACCAATATTATTCAACAGTAATAGCAATGAAAGACACAGAATGTAATAGCTTACCAAAAAATTGCAGATTTATGCCACATTTTAATTTTACAAGCATTTATTTTATTCAAAACACCAGACACTGTGAAAATTGCTGGCAATAAAATGATGCATTATTAACAAAATGCACTAAAAAACTATCCAAATGAAAAGAACTCAGGGGTAAGACAAACAACATTAAGTGGGACAGAAGTAACTATAAAGTTCTACTCTTAGTTTTAAAAAATTCAACATCATAAAAGGCCTTCAGATTGAAAAGGAAAAAGTGAGAACCTATTTGTTCGCAGATGACATGATCTGGCATATAGATAACTCTAAGGAATCCACTAAAACTCTAACAAAAGCAAGATTGTGTGGTACAAGATTTATATGTAAAATGTATTTCTATACATATTTCTGTGAACAACTTGAAAATAAAAATAAGAAAATTGTATTTACATACTAGCAAAAAATAAAATATTTAGGAATAAATTTAATAAAGAAAGTACACAACTTATGCTCTGAAAACTACAAAATATTATTGAAAGAAATGAAAGAACATCTAAATAAATAGGAAGGTTGTCCATGTTCATGGATCAGAAGACTTAATATTGCTAAATTAGTAATGCTCCCCAAATTGATCCTCAGAGGCAATGCCATCTCTATCAGAATCCCTGCTGGCTTCTTTGTTGAAAGTACAAGTTCATCCTAAAATTTATATGAAATTTCAAAGGACCCAAATAGTCAAAATGTTCTTGAAAAAAGAAAAGTTAGAGGACTCACCACTTTCTAATTCCAAAACTTACTTCAAAGCCACAGTAACTGAGACAGTATAATGATGGTAAAAAGATAGACATATAGACCAATGGAATAGAACGGAGAATTCAGAGATAAACCCACATTTCTGTGGCTAATTAGTTTTCAATAAGGATGTCAAGACCATTCAAGGGAAAGGATGGTCTCTTCAATAATGACACTAAAACAACTGGATACCCACATTCAAAAGAATTAAATTGAACCCTGATCTCATGCCCTATGCAAAAATTAGCTCAAATAGATTAAAGCTAAACTTGTAAATTCTTATAAGAACACATAAGAGTAAATCTCTGCGACCTTGGATTTGGGAATGATTCTGTGGACATAACACCTAAAACATAAGCAAGAAAAGAGAAAATAGATTAATTGAACGTCACCAGAATTCCAATGTTTTATATTTCAAACAGTATCATCAAACAAGTGAAAAGACAACCTACAGAATGGGAGAAAAATATTTGAAAATTGATATAAAAAGTCTGGTATCCAGAATATATAAAGAATACTTATAACTCAATAATAAAAAGTCCAATAACCAGTTAAATATGGGCAATGGATTTGAATAGAAACTTTTCAAAGAAGACATACAAATGAAAACATACTGGCGCTCATTAGTCACCAGGGAAAAGCAAATCAAAACCACAAGATACCACTCCACACCCACGCTGGTAGCTAGATCAAAAAGTCAAGTGCTGGAGACGATGCAGAGGAACTGGAACTCTCACAAACTGCTAGTGGGAATGTAAAATGGTGCAGTCCCCAGGAAAACAGCCTGGCAGTTCCTCAAAAAGTTAAACATAGACTTATCTTATGACCCAACAATTCCACTCCCGGGTATATATCCAAGAAAATGGAAAGCATGGATACACCAAAACTTGTATAGGAATATTCATAACAGGAAGACTTTCACAATAACTAAAAGGTAGAAACAACCCAAATGTCCATAAATTGATGAATGTGTAAACAAGATGTGTGGTATCCATCCCATGGAATATTAGCCCAAAGGGAATGAAGCCCTGGCACCTACTACAACATGGACAAGCCTGGAAAACATGCTCAAGGACAGATGCCCGTCACAGAAAGACGCATGATTTTGTGTAAGTGGCATGTCTAAAACAGACAGTCTATGGAGACAGAAAGTAGAGTAGTGGTCACCTAGGGCCTGAAACAATAACTAAAAGGTGCATTGACTTACTAAAGGTCTAGGACAACCCCACTCAACTGTTTGTTTGTTTTTAAGTCATTTTAAGGCCAGTTTGATCACTGCACTGCCCTGCCCGTTAATATACATAAGACCTTTAAAGGGGCAGAAACTCACATTCCTTTCAGCATAGCATGGGAAATGCTGATATAGGCACCAACGTGGCCACTGAGGAAAGAGATATAGAGTATAAAAATGATGGTCACTTTGCCTGCCCTTGGGAGAGGAGGGAGCTGCTGAGTAAGTGCTCAGCACCCAATGAGCCCACTCCTGCTTCCCCCTTTGTACTAATTCTCTCTCCTCCACCTGACCAAGTGGCTATTGTACCTCTTGCTGCTGCAAATTACGAAGCTGTGTGCCTTCTCCATTCTAACTTCACTTTGGAATAGAGGCAGAGAGCAGAGCCCAGACCAGGACCTCTCAGTTGTCCCTTCATTCGTGCCTTAAAAGACCTAGAATCTGGAGACTGTTTTAATCACAGTAATTTGTCCACTTGTGGCTCTTTGGGAATGCAGCTATCTCATCTACCAGAAATGCTTTTGGTGACTAGTCTTGGAGTGACCATTAGCACGGGATGTGGGAGACATGGATGCAGATTTTTTCCACCTTTGTTTCCTTTCCCTGAATAAGCTTGGCAGCTCCGCATCCCTAATGGCCCCATCCCCTCCTCCCCTGAGGAACTGCCTGATGTGAACAGTATGTTTGCAAGCTGGTCAGAGATGATCTGGCAGCCACCCTGCCTGTTGAGAAAGCTTCTGGGGATTCACCAGTTCATAGAGTCTTATCATCTTTGTCCATAAAATTAAAAGGCATCCTTGTAGATCTTATCTTCCATTGCTTATATACCTCACCATTCATTCACCTGTTTGTTTGTTTTTTCTTGTTTTTTTTTTTTTGTTTTTTTTTTCCCCAAAAAAAGGACCATGGAATAAGAAAATATCACAATATTTTTTTCTCTCCATGAATAAAATATGCCATTCTTTTGTATCTTAATATTAGACTTTCTTTAAAATTCCAGAATTCTAAAAGCATTAATTTGTTTGCTATCAAATTTAACATATGTTTTGGCTTGAATGATGTACTAGTAGTTCTTCATGTTTCTTTTGTAAAAACACTTCAAGTGTCTGCCCCTTCTCTATTATTTAATCTACAAACAAAAGTTCTATTATTTAATCTACAAACAAAAACAAAAAAACAACCAATACTTTCTTATTTAGTACTGCGTATTGATTTACTTTAATTTGTCACTTATTTTATTATAAACATTTTATAATAAATTATTTTAGAAAGTTCTTAAGATAGAGGTTGTAGGTACTTCTTCATATATAAACATCCAACTAATAAAACTAATTATTCCCAGGACTTAAGATTCACTTGACTCTTTTACTCAAAAAGTAGTACTAAGCCCTGGCTGGTGTGGTTCAGTTGGTTGAGTGTCATCCCATGCACTGAAAGGTCACCAGTTTAATTCCCAGGCAGGCACAGTAGGGGATGTGCAAGAGGCAGCTGATCAATGTTTCTCTCTCATCGAGATGGTTTTCTCTTTCTCTCCCTCTTCCTTCTTCTCTCTCTAAAATCAATAAAAACATTTTTAAAGGGTAATATTAAATTTTTTTTCAGTGCAGGTAGATCAGGCACTATCCAGAGTCACTCACCAGACACCCTTACCTTCTAAATCATGTAACTATCAAGTCAATAGTAAACACTAAACAAGAAAGAAAGCAGGAAGGATGGGACAATCCACACCCCACACTTACAGTCCCTAAAGGATTAAAGAGGAAATGGGTTCTTTTTTAAAAAAATATTTTTTATTGATTTTTCACAGAGAGAAAGAGAGCGGGACAGAGAGTTAGAAACATCAATGAGGGAGAATCATCAATCAGCTGCCTCTTGTACACCCCCTACTGGGGATGCGCCCGCAACCAAGGTACATGCCCTTGACCAGAATCAAAACCGGGACCTTTCAGTCCACAGGCTGACGCTCTATCCACTGAGCCAAACCGGTTTCGGCGGAAATGGGTTCTTTACTGAGATTTTCCCAAAGATATCAAGAAAGTTCTAAATGTTCTTGGAAACAAAATATTCCTCATGTAGGGAGTTGTGCAACAAAGGATTGGTGCCAAGAGTGGGAGAAATTTTGCTGAAAGATGCCAGGACTTCGTGGAGATGTGTGTAGAAAGAAACCAAAAAAGAAGGTTCTACAAGCCAGAAGGAGCTCCAAGCTGATCTCTGTCATGCTAAGCTGAAGTGATGGGTTTGGGGAAAGGCTGGGGAATGGGCTAAAGCAGCTGGTAAGAAGGGTTGCTGTACCTTTTTTTAATTAAATGGAGTTTGTACAATTTGAAGGTGGCTATATGAGAAAGAAGAATATTCTACTTAGAAAATACCCAATTTATTTAGTTCCTGATTATTGGTGGTACACAAGCCATCTGGCATAGATAATCAGAAATCCAGGTAACCCCATGCCAAAGGCAATAGTGTTCACATCTTCACCCATCAAACTTTGTCTGGAGTTACTGGAAAAGAAGGGGTTTGGTAGACTGGCTTGAATGTTTGTGTACATCCTGATTCTGGTCAACATCATCTAGTGAGAATGAAAGGGAACCAGAGAAGGAAAGAATCCAGCACATGCCTTACAAATAGCAGGCTCTTGGGAAAGCTTGCTGAACACAGGAGTGGAATGACAGGAGAAATTTCTAGTCTTGACTCCGTCATTAATCACATGACCTTGGGCAGGTCACTTAACCACTTTATGGTAAATCATCTCACTGACAAATAAAACCTCAATGTCTTCATCTGTAAAATGAAGGGGTTGAACTATTGGACATGATCCCTTCCAGCTCTAAAATTCTGGGACATACAAGACTTGTCTTGCATAAATACTTTCTAAGTCATTCACAAGGTGAAGTGTTGGAACTATGAATTCTGCAGCAAGTATACCCCCTAGGTTCTGGGAAAGGAGACAGGAGGGCACAAAGCTTTCGTCACCATTTTTATTATCATCAAGATGATGAAAGCAGTCAGCTTCATGGAGGAAGTAAGACCAAATTAGTGGTTTAGAAGTCTAAGGAGAAAAGGAAGTCAAGATATTAAATATGGCAGTTTCTGTTCTTTGAGCCATGTTTTTTTCCTATAAAACTCAAGAACCTGATGAAAGCATTAGGCTCAAGGCCTGGGATCTAAGTCAGGCCCTGGTGTACTTCCTTGGGTACTTCGCTGTGAGTACCACACTTTCCCAACTGAAAAACCAGCAGAGACAAGTTACCTGCCTCAACAGATATAACATACAATGCTGAACTTACTGCCAAACTCTGGATAAGTACAGTAGATGCTGCCATTCAGAAACGGGGAGATGGTGGCTGGGTAGCTGCCATCCAAGGCTTCCCTGTGCCTTGGGCTTGCCCTGGGCAGCTGGAGGGCTCAGGGGACTGAGGGACTCCAGAGTCAGGCACACAGCAGCACTGGGCCATATCAGTTGTAAAATCTATCCAGGCACATAGTTCCAGTCCATCGATAGAACCCAACCAACTTCCTGGGAGTTGTTTTCCATGGCTTTGCCTCTTCCCGTGGGTCCAGTCTCTGAAGCATCTGCTTTTCTCAATAATAGGTGGCTGGCATTTGCAACTGAGCAACTTCTCACCTTACTTCCTACCCACAAAAGGTTGAGAGTCCAAAGCTTTCTTTATACGTTGTACTATCTCTGTCTCCTTCAGCCCAAACTGATACAATTTCCTTAAAAACATTATGGGATGCCTGAGAATCAATTTACAATCCATTCCATTAGACAAAACTCACACCCAGGAATCTCTTTAAGGTAAGTCCTTCTCTATCTCTATAAGGATCTAGGAGGCATGCCCTCATTTATGATCCTGAGGAGTTCTTTTGTCTGTCTGAAAGGATCAGAGGGATCTTTATGGGGTCTTGACAAAGGATCTATTGTCCCACCCCAGATGTCATCTTTTCCAGGAAGCCATTCATTAACTCAAGAACCCTTTGCTGACAGAATATTCTCTTCTGGACCCTTTAAAATCCCTGCAACTTCTACTAAAAAAACTGAATGGCTTGTATCTTGCTTCCTTTTTCTCCCCTCTGGTTTGATGTAGGCAGCCAGAAGCCAGGCAGTGCCCTCACACTCTTCCTGGAAGTCTTCCTAGCTAAATCATTGAGGTCATTGGGTAAAATTTATATTTTATTGCTGGTGATAATTTGGCTAAACTCCCCCCTAATATATAACAAGAGTCTCCTTTCCTCCAGCTCGAATAATATTTCCCTCACTTTTCATTAAGCCCTTACCCATTGCCTCCAGAGTCTTCTGCTCTCAGGCTCTCACTAGTAGATTCTTCAGGTCCCTCCTTGTTTCCTGTTGCTTTCTAGTTCCAAGGCCATTGTGACATGTTATAGGTTTTTTATTTACAAAACTAGAGGCCTGATGCATGAAGATTCCTGCAAGAATAGACCTTCCTTCTCCTGACTGCTGGCACTGCCTTCTCTCTGGCCCAAAGCCATCTTTCTGCTCCAGTCTGAGTCACCTTTCCTCCTTCCCATGCTGCCCAGATGCCCGGAGTGGCTGGGGTGGGGTAGAAAACCTGCGGATGCAAGCATCCCACCCCACCCCAGGCTGCTCAGCACCTGAATATGCAAATTAATCTCCCCTCTTTGTTGGGTTAATTTGCATACATCTGATTGGCTGATGGGCATCACAAAGGAATGGTCAATTTGCATCTTACTCTTTTATTAGTGTAGATGCCCCAATTCCAGTTACCAAAATTACCCACATCTACTGATTAGTTACAGCTAAGTAACAAATCATGCCAAACTTAGTGGTATAAAATAGCAATAATTTTATCTCTCATGATTTCTCTGGATCAGGATTTTGGGAAGGGGTTTCCTGGGAAGTTTCAGTTTAGGGCTTCCCATGTGGTGGCTGGAGCTGGAACTGTGGGGAGAGGGCTGCTGGAGAATCTGGGAGCTGCATAAATATCTCCTTTCATGTTGTCTCAGGACCTGCCAGGTGGCCTCTGTCTGGCTCCCCTACATCATGGCAGCCCCCAGCATGTAAGCATCCAGATTGCTTACTTAGCAACTGAAGTCTTCAAGAGCAAGCATTCCAGCTGACAAGCCAGAGCTGCACCATCTTTTATGGTCTAGCCCCAGGAACCATCCAGAATTACTTCTGTCACATCCTCTTGGCTACAAATGAGCCACACATACACCACATTCAAGGAGAAGGAAACTAGTCTTCTCCTCTTAATGGTGAAGGGACAGAATTCTAGGAGAGGTATGGGATGGAGCATACACTGTGGCCACAGTGTGCAGACTGTCACGTCGGCCAGGGGTAGGGAATGTAAAGTGCCTGGCATGCAGCCTGACATTCACATAGTAACTGCTAAATGAAGTATGTTGTTATTACTCATGTCATTATTACTCACATAATTCAGTATGAGTTTTTTCTAAGTGTTCTCAGAATCTTCTCAGATAAAGCACTGTTTTAACTTCCTTTCTTCCCTCTTTATAATTTTACTAGAGGCCCAGTGCATGAAAATTCATGCACTGGAGAGGGGGGTCCCTCAGCTTGGCCTTCGCCCTCTCACAGTCCAGGAGCCCTCAGGGGCAGGAGGTAACTTTGGTGATCAGGGGAAGGTGACTCTCCCATCACACCTCTGTTGCACAAGCCTTGGCCAGCCCTGGTTACCTGAGCCTTGGGAGGCCCTGGGTGGCTGGGTAGCTGCCATCCAAGGCTTACCTGTGCCTTGGACTTGCCCTGGGCAGCTGGAGGGCTGAGAGGACTGAGGGACTCCAGAGTCAGGCACGCGGCAAGGCTAAGGGGACTGGGTGCCACCATCTTGTGGCTGTGGGAGCCGCCATCTTTGAGGGTGGGATGGTCAATTAGCATATCCCCTCCTTATTGGCTGTGGGCACTGCCATATTTGTGATGGCATGACAGTTAATTAGCATGTTCCCTCTTTATTAGATAGGATCATTACCTTTCATTGCTAGCAGGATACTTTTGTAGATATTTTGGTATTTCATAAAATCACAGAATACTAGAGCTAAAGACATCTTATTTAGCCTGTCAACCAACCATGTTATTTTTAGATACAAGTCCGGAGCTTAGTGCAGCACAGCCATTTGCTGTGCACACAAAGTCAGGCAACTTACTGGTAACAGAGAACAGGCTCACAGTCCACTGGTGTGGACTCCCAAACCAGTGCTTTTGCCCTGTAGCGTTCCCACCCCTCTCATCCAGAAAGGTGTGATAGCTGACTTTTTCATCCTTTGGAATAAAAGTTTACATTTCCCTTTATTTGATGTCTTCACAATCCGCTCAGCTTTCCCATTGTCTGTCATCGAGCCATTCGCTGCCGGCGATCAGAGTGTTGCGTTGGAATAGATAATGCTCCTGTGGACACACTTCGGGGTTGGTGAAAAGGGCCGGGCGTTGGGGGATGCAGGGGTGGAGCCTCTCCAAAGGAGAAAATAATGAAGTGCTCCCCTCTCTCCCAGCATTTCTCATCTGAAGCAAGAACTCTGATCGCCCAACAATCATCTTCACCTCTAGTGCTTTATTAATATCTTTGGAAAGATCCTTTGGGCCCCATTTGTCCTTTGTGCACACACATCTAACTTCCTTTTAATTTAGTAAGAACATTTGCATACATCCAAGGGTGAAATTTTGCCAGAGGATAAGAAGAAGAAAAAAAAACTGGCACAGGTCAAACACATCACCGGTGGTTCGATTCTGGATGTATTTTCTGCCTTCTGCATCCTCCCTGGACCCTGTGCACTGCTCTGAAGAAGACCTTAATTTTCCTTTTTGAAATGACTAACAACATCAAGTCGTAGTGCCTAGAGGTTTGTATTAAGTAGTTCTGTAAGGTTTGGTTTGCTCATTTTTAAGACCTTTATCCTTTCATCCCCTTCTCATGTGGCTCTCCCTAGCAACTACTTTTTTTGTTTTGTTTTTATTAAGCCAGCGCTGAGGAAAATACTCCATCGTGGAACTGTGTAGCTACTAAATTACTGCTGCTCTGGTCACAGTCACATCCCTTTCTGATCTCCAGGTTTCATGTTTGAGATTTTTGCTCAAGTGCCAGCATTCTTCATCTCCTATCCTGGCAAGAAGTAAGACATAAATAATCTGAGGTTATTTTTAATGATAACCTCATTTTTAATTATGTAGGTCTGTGCAGACCTCACGTCCAGCTGAGAAATCTCTCAAGCCCATTGCTATGACCATCCTGATGTTTAAAGAGATGTATCCCAACTTATGTGATGTGGGACAAAAACAATTTGGAAAATTAATAGCCTTCTTTAGGAAAAAGCTGATCTTCAAAATATTTTTTAAAAGGGAGGGGAAATATCACAAAAGAAATCAAATAGTCAAAGACAATTTAGAAAACAAAGATTTTATATAAAATTACCCCAAAAAAAAGAAAGAAAAAGGGGGGGGGGGAAATAGTTGAAAACCTATTGCTAAAGCTGTCCTCACTAATTCTGGTGAAGATAGGAAGGTGGTCATTCGGCCACTTAGACTTATAGAGTCTGGAGCCAACCCTAAAAATCAGTGTTTTCCCAGGTGTGTGTGTTTTCTGGAAAATGTATCCTTTCTGTGTGTCACACTGTTCCAGTTGACACAACACAACTGCCTGACAAAGATCCCAAAACTCAGTGGTGTGAAGCCACAACCATTTCATCATAGCTTGCTGTTTTGTGAATCAGGCATTTAGACGGGGGGCAGCTCCATGTGACATGGAATCTCCAATGACAGCCAGCTGGGTGAGGCTGTGGGTCAGAGATGGCACTTCCACCTGGTGCGTGACAAGGGACACCTGTCCTCCAGGTAGTCCCTGGCCCTCTCCCCTGGCCTTTCCCGCAGGGTGGTCTGGCTGCTTACTTAGAGGCTCAAGGCTCCCAGAGGGAAGAAATGGAAATCGTTAGTCTCTTAAAAGCTAAACCCAGACTGGCAGATGGTTACTTCTGTGAGACCTTGTTGGTCAGGTTAACTGCAGGCCCATCTGGGCTTAAGGGGAGGGTACAAGAGTCCACCCTCAGATGGCAGAATTGCCAAAGTATCCATGGGTGCCTTGAATCTGCCACTTAGTTTGGTATTGCCTGGTATGGGCTCTGGAACCCGACTATCTGGATTCAAACCCCACTTTGTAGCTGGGCAACCTTGGGCAAGTTACTTAATTTAATTTCTCTGTGCTCAGTTTTCTCATCTACAAAAGGGGGGAAGGTTTACAGTTGTGAATATGTAAAACACAGAGTTTACTCTTGTATTCTTTATAAACTAGAGGCTCGTTGCACATTATTCATGCAAGAATAGGCCTTCCTTCCCCTGGCTTTGCTCCTGGCCACCTGGGAGCCTGCAAGTCCTTGCTCCTGGCCAGAGAACCACTCCTGTAGCTCCCTCTGCCTCATAGCAGGCATCCAGCCCCTCCTGGCCAAACTGCAATTGCATATGCAATGGCAGGTTAATTTGCATACACACTCCTGATTGGCTGTGAGTGTAGTAAGGAGTCAATTGACATGTTTGTCTATTATTAGATAAGATTATTGTACTATTTTCCCTACGAACCACCATAAACTAACTTTTGCCTGCCCCTGTTATACCATCTCCCTCATAAGATAGTTGTTAGAATTCAATGATATGCAAACTGTAAAGCACTGAGACCTTTGCTGGTCTGGAGTGCGGGTAAGTGGCAGCTCTTTCTTTGACCATCCCTCGTATGTTGGCCTGTTCTTCCTAAGAACGTGCTGATGCTTGTTCAGGCTGGACGTCAGAGGCTTGCCCTGGTTCTGCCCGACACACCCAGGGTGCACGCATGCTGACTCCCGTGAGGGGGATGGGGTCAGAGTCTCCCACCAGAGGTCAAATGGGGAGCGCTTCTTCAAGCTCCCCACTTGGGATCGCTCAGGGCTAGGTTGTATCGATCCATTGCTGTGTGCCAGGCCCTGTTCAAGGTGCTGGGCATCTTGGTTCAGACACAGGCCTGACTGGGACTGAATGCGATAGCTAGCAGTTGCTGAGCAAAGGTTTCCTGAGTGTTTTTTTAATGTTGAAGACAGGCTTTGAGGAAGACTGGACGAGGGGGGTGATTTTAGTTAAAGCTTCAGGGATGATGTCTTTGATAAGGACAGTGAGCATTTCCACATTTCATCCTATCTTATTAAATGTCTAGACCTTTCCTTTCTTCCTTAATCCTGGGAGATGTTCTGTCAAAGAAAGAGCTTTGCAGGTGGCTGGTCCCATCCATGATGTGAGGATGCATCTGGGTCCTGCCAGAAAGCTCCCGGAGTCCCATCTTCAGAGTCACCACTACTGGTGACTTTCCAGAAACTAGACTGCTAGTGTGACAACGGACAAGTTGCTTAACATCACTAAGTTTTAATTTCCACATCTATAGATGGAGAAGTCCTCAGTGGAACCTGGGGAGGGGGCAACAGTGGATTGCTGGGAAGGGGAAGCAGATAAAAGGAATGGTCAGAGTGGAGAGCTGAGGCCAGAAGGCACATCCCACAGGCGTGGCTTCCCTGGGAAAGCAAACACCGGATTGAGCAGTGGCAGAGATGACAGCCACACACACAGGCTGCCTTCCCGAGGGTCCCTGCTGCCCTGAGCCTGGCCTGTGCGTGAGGAAGCAGTGGTGCCTTCTGCATAATGGCTCCATCTGCACAGGTGATGCAGCTCAGCACAGAGAACATGGCACCAGCACTCACGGTCCAGGTGCTCTCTGAGCTGCTTAATGTCAGTAACACTGCACCTTTGCCATATAACTGGGACTTCTGGAATGATTGCTTCCATCAGGCAATCAACATGGACCTTTCTTGGGAAATCAAGGTCAAGGTCCTCAACATAGCACTGGCCTGTCTGTGTTTCCTACCTCTTTTTTTATTTTTTTTTAATATGTTTTATTGATTTTGTACAGAGAGGAAGGGAGAGATATAGAGAAACATCGATGAGAGAGTCGTCGATCAGCTGCCTCTTGCGCACCCCCTACTGGGGATATGCCCGCAACCAAGGTACTTGCCCTTGACCAGAATCGAACCCGGGTCCCTTCAGTCCCTAAGCCAACGCTCTATTCATTGAGCCAAACCGGTTTTGGCTGTGTTTCATACCTCTTCTGTCACTGCATCTCCCACTGTTTTTTTTTGTTTTTTTTTGTTTTGTTTTGTTTTGTTTTGTTTTGTTTTCCGGGGCTTCCTCACACCCTCTCCACCTCCCACCTGCTATCCCTCCAGGCAGATCGAATGGTGCTTGGCCCTGCCTTCCCTCAGCACTCTGTGTGTCACTCTTGTGACCCGTTAGCAGGCCATGCCTTTCACAGTCACTGAGCTGCAATCTTGAATGTGGGAACTATTTGCTCAGCACAGGAAGCCTCTACTTTTAGTCTCACACCCAGTACCAGCTGCTCAATACATATCTGCGGCCCTAATTATTTATTATGCACCTGCTGCCGAGCAGACCCTGTAAACAAAGCAAGTAAGATGCAATGTGGTCCCCACAACATCATGGGGGAGAGGAGGCAGATGTGCCCAGATGCACATGCAGGGTGGGGAGCAAGACACAGATAAACGCCAGCAGCAGCAGGTCCTTTGAAGTCGCTTGTGAGTGTTCTCATGGCTCCGTGCTCTCATCCTCATTATCGCTTGTCACTCTGTGATGCCATCACCTGTTGACATGCCCGTGGGCCTGCCCCACGCGGTGACTGGAAGGGCACAGAATATGACTGGTCCATTTGTTTTTTAGCCCTGGTTCCTGGCCCTCAGTCAGAATGCAATCAATGTTTTTTTTTTTAAATAGAGCAGCTAGTCACCAAGAAATGTTGTTTTTAGAGACCCTGTCCGTCAGAGCCTGTCTCATTTCATTTGTTGATTCTGAAATGTTGGTAGACTTTTTCCATTTCCCTTTTCTGTTCGAACTAATATCTGAATGTTGCAGCAGCAAGTCCTTGAGTTTTTCCTTTGAACACTGGACAAGTGCCTGGAAGAGCAGCAAAACATTGCTGTGTTTCTGCCCTTAATGTCAGGGCCAAGGTCAAAGCCCAGGCCTCTTTCAGACGCTTGCGATGCACTGGTTTAAACCTCTCCACAGCAACGGGCTTCAAGTTGTTTTGACATTAAGGGTGAGAGGCTGCCTTTAAAATTCAAGCCCAGCAAACCTGGCCCGTTGGACTAAGGTGCCCCCGGGGTGATGACTCATGATGTAGCAGGTGGGAAATCCTAAAAATCACTATTTCCTCATGAAGCCAGCTACAGAGCTCAGGCGTGGCCTGGGTGGGGTGTACATGCAGAGACAGAGTGAGGGGCCTCAGGAGAGCAGCTGTGGAGGGGAGGATCCCGGCGCAAACAAGACAGGTCCAGGGGCACCCTCAGTTCTGGGTTCTCCCTCAGTGTGTGGGCTTGCAGCCATCTTTCTTCCTGCTTCTCTTCAGACCACCTATGCTGCATCTACTTGGTTCCCTCTTGTTTCCCCCCAAGAAGGGTAGACAGGAAGTCAAAGAGAAAGAAACATCTCAGTCCTGTTAACTATTTTATGAAAAACTCATAGTTTCTTTTCTATAAGAGCAGAGGGGAGGGATGGGACAATAAGACTCTTCACTAAAATCAAGGTTTTAGATAATTTGTTATTTTGATTATCCTTACTTTTCCATTTGTATAAAAATAGGAAAATTTATAAAGGTAATGGAGAAGCCGAGGCAGGGAGAGAAGGGACCTAGCTTGGAGAGAGACCTTGAACTAGCCACTTTCTCCAGGGCTCAGTCCTGGACTGTAATATGGACCAACCATGGCGAATCTGCGCGAAGTGCGCCCTCCTGCTCTGAGCCCAGGGCAGATGCTATGCTGGACTGTGCTGCTCCCTCCCAGTGAGCCCACCTGGGCTCTAGCATCCTCCTCAGCGGGACGCAAGGACCCAGCACGGGCTGCTGGGAGGGACCAGCACTCAGGATGAAACCTGCTGGCGGTTCCCAAGTGAAGCTCTAAAACTCTGTCACTCAAATTATGTCCCTTCTCAGTGAGACCCCGGGCCCCGCCCTGCAGCAGAGCTAGCTGGTGAACATCAAGTTCAAGCTGCCTACGTGGGCATGCGGACAAGTTTAAACCAACAGAAATAATCCGAATGGATCTGGCTCTTGCCACTACCCATCTCCATCTGCAGCCTCCTACAGAACCCCCTCCACCAGACTCTGGCAGCCTGTGGGTGCCTTGCATAGCTCAAGAACCCATGTTTCTTGTAATTCCATAGTGGTCCTTCCTGCATGTCCAAGACTTGAGAAGTCACTTGCCCTCCTGCCCTTTCCATGCTGCCTGCTCAGGCTCTGGCTTCTAGAGCTCCCCAAGTTGCAAAACTCAAAATGTGTTGAAGCCACCTCACTTCTCGCTGTCCCAGAACCCCATCCTGTGGATGGATGACTCCCTCACTTATGGCTCAAGGCATTCCCCAAGGAAGTGGGGCCTTTGGATGCCACCTGCAGGCTCTCCCCACTGAGGCTCAGACATGGGCTTAAAGGGGCTGGGAACTGAAGCTGTCCCCTCCTCTCTCACCTCAAATGTCCTCCCACCTCGTCCCTCATTGGTGGTGACATGGTAGTGGTGGCACGAACCCACATGCAAATGAGCTCCATGGGCGACCACCCTCCAATTCACCAGACACCACAGTAATGCTTGGATTTTGGTTTGACTTCCAGGTCGGCTTGTTATACAAATAACAATTGGCAGGAGTCCGGGCAGTTTAGCTCAGGGTCCCTAAACCCTTATCTGCAGCAGCAAGTGAGGGTTGGGCTGGTTTCTAGCCAGTCCTCACAGCTATGGCGTGGGCAGCCTCTTCTTTGTAGATTGAAAAAGCTGGAAACATGTGAGGTCGCTTCCCAGTGGTACACATGGAGTATGATATTGGTGTCATGGAAGTCACACAGGGGTTACATCTATATGGGTCTCAATTGCAGCCTTTATGGATGGGAGGGGCCTTGGGAGACAGCAGGCTCAGGACCAACAGAGGGCAGAGTGGAAGGCGCCCACACAAGGGGAAGCAGCCCAAGCGAAGGCGCAGGCGTAGCAACGTTCAAGAAGAGTGGTGAACCCAGCCTGCTGGGAGCTCAGGAGGCCTGGGGAGGCTCAGCAGCGCCCTGAGGTGGCAGCAGAGAGTGGGGCAAGTTTGTGGGGAGCCCTGAAAGCTGGAGATGTTGGGATTTGAGGCGGAGGCCACAAGGATTCTAGATTCTGTCTAAAGAAGTGTTTGGGAAGATTACCCTGGCAAGAGCGTGTGAGAGAAACTGGAGGGGGTTTCTCCCTGTCTGAGAGAGCAGTTTGAAAGGTTCTTACGTGATTCATCCCTCAATGAGTTTTGAATTAATTTTAAAATAAGGTAGTAATGTCTATTGTATGTATTATTAGCACAGGTGTGTGTCTTCCCTAAATTTTTTTTTTTTAATGCACTCACTAATCTTGTGAAGAGGCAGTATCTTCACGTGGCTTTTAAGCCAAACAATATGAAGGGGCACAGTGCAGGGCTCGCCCGGGGTGTTTCATTCCCACCTGGCTCTCGGCCCGCTCCAGGATAAGCTCCCAACGCAGATCTGAAAGCAGCATGTATGTTACATGCAGTGTTACATGCAGTATTCTAAGGGTGAGTAATTTAATCTCAGTAATTTTCACCTCCTTCATCTCAGAAAGGTGAGGGTGGAGGAGCAGGAACCTCACACTCTTTGCCGGGGCTCCTGCTCATTTTCGGAGCGGGCTGGCGCTGTAGGACTGAGTGGTTTCCAGAGGGCCACCCAGTAAGTCAGGAGAGGCACGTGAGGCCCAGCACGTGGCTTCCTCGGGCTCCTGTGGCTTCATTTCTCCTCCGGTTCCGCCCAGAAATCAGCTCCTGTGGCCACGCGGACTGTCCTTCACCGGACCTCCAGCCTGGGTTTCTTTGTTTTTCTGTCATTTCTACGTGTGCCCACGTGAAAATACCACATGCCACAAGCATAGTGTGTCTGTGTGTCAGTTCTTCAGATTTTACGAATTCCAGTCTCCAGCAGCACCTTCGCCACCCGTGGCACTATGCCACCTGCTGTTCCACAGGCAGCGAGACCACAGCGGACTTACCACGGAGCACTGTCGCCTGAAGTGACTTTTCTAACAGCCGAGTTTCAGCTGCAGCGGGGCCCCCAAAGGACAGCCCAGCCCACGAGAAGCACAAAGCCGTCCGCCTGCTGGGGAGCTCCCCCTGCTCTCTGGAAGAGGAGAGGGCCTCCCGGTCCCTAGGGCTCTGAGCTGAGCGCAGCCCAGAATGTGGCTCACACCCAGCCAGGGCCAGGGCCGGTGGGGGCCACAGCCTCGCTAAGGAGCAGGGAGCACAGGAGCAGAATAAAGCAGACCTGGAATTCAGGTTAGAACCCTGATGCCACAGCCTCCGTGACGGAAAGCAGTCCCAGCAAACAGGGTGAGGGTCTAGGAAAGCAATGTGAACGGAGTGCTATTTGGTCATTTAGAGAGCTCTGGGGGTGGGGATTACTGTGTATAAGGACACTTGGAAAACAAGGTTACCTGCCAACTCGCCATCGCTTTTCTTTCCCGTGTCTGCTTGTGTGACAGATCAAGAGGAAACAACTTTCCCAGGTGTTCATCATTGAGACACACAGATGTGTGTCCCTTTCACACATCAGTGTTCATTGTGTCACTTCCTCAGAAAGGTGTGTCTTATTTCCACATCCACCACCCACCCATTTCGTAGGCAAGGAGGAGCCTCGAGAAAGCGGAGTGACTTGCCTGAGATGATGCAAATCCTGAGGATTAACCTGGACTTTGACTAGAGTCTTCTGAACCCCAAACCGGGCTCTTCCCAGAATTTATTTCTTAACTTTGCGAAATTAGTTCAAGTGAAGGAGAGCGGGCTGAGAAGTAAAAGAGGGAATCCCTCCCTTCGCAGCAGCAGAGCCATTATGACATTGCTTCGTGAGAATCCGAAGTCATGGCAGTTGTCCTGGATCCAGACGCAGGGATCAGTGAGTAACCGAAGCCTCTGGGATTGCCCTGCTGATTATGCCCAGGGCAATGTAAGGCAGTTCAACTGAAACTATTATACAGATGGAACCACTCTTCAAAAGCTGCCACTTCTTTAGAGATAAGCGTGTCCTGTCAAAATTCACAAGCCACATATGACAACACACAGTTCCAAGGAAGTATGTAGTTAGTCTTACCATGTGCCCGCAGGTCCCAGAAAGACTGGGACACAGAAATAAGGAAGCTTTCAGACCTCAGCCCCTTCACAGGCACCGGCACTCCAGCACTTGGTCTGAGGTATTTGTGACCAGTTATTACACCATGGAAATAGCCAAGAGGCTGGTTTTCTGACATAACATATAAGGTTTGTAAGATGCACATAAAGAAGGAAGATTTATGGAGCACTAACATGTGCCAGTAACCTTAGTTATTAGATGGATAGTTGAGATTAAAGAGATCTCTTAACTATTGTAAGAGAGAAATTTGCTTTAAGGATGTCCTTTTCTCCACATCCTAACCAACACTTGTTGTTGATTTACTGGTGCATAATTCTGACAGGTGTGAGGTGAGATCTTGTGGTTTTAATTTGCACCTCTCTGATGATTAATGATGTGGACCATTTTTTCATATGTCTATAGGCCAGTGGTCGGCAAACTCATTAGTCCACAAAGCCAAATATCAACAGTACAACAATTGAAATTTCTTTTGAGAGACAAATTTTTTAAACATAAACTTCTTCTAACACCACTTCAAAATAGACTCGCCCAGGCCATGGTATTTTGTGGAAGAGCCACGCTCAAGGGGCCAAAGAGCCGCGTGTGGCTCTCGAGCCGCAGTTTGCCAACCATGGCTATCTGTATGTCTTCTGTGGAGAAGTGTCTATTCAGGCCTTTTGCCCTTGTTTTTTTACTCTTTATATATATATATATATATATATATATATATATATATATATATATATATATAATTGTTGACAGCATTACAGATGTTCCCCCATTTCCCCCTTTTTGCCCCACTCTCCCCAGGCTTTCACTATTGTCTGTGTCCATGGGAAATGCATACAAGAATATACATCCTTTGCTTAATTTCTTCTTGTGCTCCCCCAACCCCTGTCCCTTCTGACATATGTCAGTCTCTTCCATGCCTCTGGACTTATTTTATTCATTAGTTTTCACAAATAAGTGAGATCAGGTGATATTTGATTTCCTCTGCCTGGCTTATTTCACTTAGCAGAATACTCTCCAGGTCCATCTATCTTGTCTCAAAGGTAAGAGATCCCTCTTTTTTATAGTTGCATAGTAGTTCATTGTGTAAACTGATAGAATATATCCCTCTTGGATTTTTTGGATTTTTGGTGTCAAATTTCATAAGTTCTTATAAATTCTGGATATTAACCCCTTGTCAGATGTATCATTGGTGGATATGTTCACCATGCAGTGAGTTGTCTTTTCATTTTGTTGATAGTTTCCTTTTTTGTGCAAAAAATTAAAAATGGAGCAGTCTAGAACCCAGTGATTCCACTTCTTGGGATCTATCCTAAGAAACCCAAAACTCTAATTCAAAAGAATTTATGTACCCCTATGTTCATAGCAGCATTATTAACAATAGCCAAGAGCTGGAATCAGCCCAAGTGCCAATCAGTAGATGAGTGGATAAAAAAACAAACAAACAAATAAACAAAAAACTGTGGTACATCTACTCCAAGGAATACTACTCAGCTTTAAAGAGGAATAAACTTTTACATTTTGTGAAAGCATAGATGGACTGGAGAACATTATGCTAAGTAAAATAAGCCAGTCAGAGAAAGACAAATACCATATGATTTCACTCAGATACGTGATTTAATTAACAAACTGAACTACCAAGCAAAATAGAGACATCCTCATAGATAGCCGGCAGGCAGCTCTGGGGGTGGGGATATTGAGTGGGTAGTGAGCAAAAAAAGGAAAAAGAGAGAGAATTCATGGACTTGAACAACAGTGTGGTGATTGTTGGGGATTGAGGGAGTAGAGGAGGGAGAGGTCATAAAGCAGATAAATGGTAATGAAAAAATAAAACGAAAGAAAGAAAGAAAGAAAGAAAGAAAGAAAGAAAGAAAGAAAGAAAGAAAGAAAGAATAGGTAACCCTCAAATAGGTAATATCTTTACTAATTATTTTCCCTATTTAGCATTACCTACTTACACATCATGGCTTACATATAATCAATGAATTTTAAATATCTCAAACTTCTAGAAATAACTCTCTTTAAATATTCCCTTGTTAAAGATTCCTCTCATTCAGAAATTCCCTGTTTTCATATGTTAGCTTTTATTTAGAGTCATATAGAAACTTCTTCAGTTGTACACATCTATTTTATTTCCAAGATTGGATTTTCCAAAGACCAAATAAAGAACAGAAGTGGGTGGTATTGTCATGATCTTGGATCGAAACTCAAATGAATTTTCCACCAGGAAAATTATTTGTTGAAAAGAATGTGTCCTGAGTTTTCTGTCATGCTCAGATTACCTACTTAATCAGTGAAGCTCTTGAGCACAAGGGGGAAATAAAGCTAGAAGTCGGTTAGAGATAAATATACCCAGTGTTCTAACCCTCACTTCTATTCCAGTTTTGAACCCTACTGCAAAATCAAAATTCTACTTCATTTTGGGGCAAATTTTCAGATAAAGAAAATTTACCAAAAAATGAAGCTTATCTCTTTTCCGTTTTAACCAATTTTGATAAACATCACTCCAGAAACCAGCTGTAAAGAGAGTATGATATTTTAGGTTTAGTCTCTTCCTGAAACGTTGGACCCTGCATCACAAACTTAATATCTACAGGTCAGCAGTGGTCAGCCTAGAGAACTCATAGCATGAGCATGAAGCAAGCCTTCCCAGATTGTCTTTTAAGCTGGACTCCGTGCAAGGGAAGTGTAAATTCTGTGTTCTCTATGGGTTCTGTCACACATGCAACAAAATTAGCAAAATATTACTTTTCCACATGCCTATTTCTATCCTTTTTTTTTCTTTTTTTTTCTTTTTTTTTTTTTTAAATCTCTAGAAAGTAGAGTCTTTATGCCCAGCAAACAATTGGAAAGTGTGCAACGTTCTTATTATGGGAGAATGTCATGCCATTGACATCACCGCTGCAGCAAAACGAAAGCGGTGTGATGAGCTTATCAGATGGTGTGAATCGCTCTGGCTGACTTGGCCAGGCCTCCCCCGCAGGGGCCGGAAGTCTAGAGGGCCTGATTTCTCAGCAAGGCCATGAAGGCCCGGCAGCTACCTTTTTAACAACTAGAGTGCCCCATCAGAACATGTGTGTGCACATGCGTGTGTGTGCTACTTTTGTTTTTTACTTGGCATTATGAAAATGCTCTACATGGCTGTTTGATTTCCTACTGCAATTGGGACCAACCATAGAATCCGTTTATATTCATGGGTCTATGTTCAACCCCTCAATAATGCAAAAGGCAAAAATACCAACAGTTAATCTTTGGGGGTCATTTAGCATTTACCATCTTAAGGGCAGCAATTTTTAAATTATATTTTCACCCAGGGACAGGAAAGTTTCTAGTTAGAGGAGAAGAAAAAAGGCAGCATTTAAAACAAGAAGGGGCATGCCGTGAGAACTGAGCGGGAACAGACAGGAAGATGGAGGACGCTAGTAATGTGGGGTCCTAGGAACCAGGAGAACAGAACCAGAGCTAGTTGATGGCATCAAATAAGGTCAGGACTGCAGCAAGATGCCTGCAGGGTTCTGGCTCAGCCTGTAGAGAGTTTGGAAGTCACCATTCTGTCCGTCCTAATGATAGTAAAAAGCTGAACAAAATGGAAAATCAATGGCTTTTCTTAGACCAGTGGTCGGCAAACCGCAGCTCGCGAGCCACATACAGCTCTTTGGCCCCTTGAGTGTGGCTCTTCCGCAAAATAACACAGCCTGGGAGAGGCTATTTTGAAGAAGTGGCATTATAAGAAGTTTAAGTTTAAAAAATTTGGCTCTCAAAAGAAATTTCAATCATTGTACTGTTGATATTTGGCTCTGTTGACTAATGATTTACTGACCACTGACTTAGATCCATAAAAGGAGTGAGGTCACCAGGCAAACCACTGCCTCCAAAATTAGAGAGACCAATGGGCAAATACAGAGAGCCTAGCTTACTGCACCAGAAACCCCTTCGTGCAAACCTGTACAAGAGCCAGCCACTGGAAACTGAACTGTAACGAACTGTTTGAGGCTCAGTGGGGAGAACTCTGAGAGTTAACAACTCCTGGGAACCCAGTTATGGTGCTTCCCTGGAGTTTTGATCTTTTGGGAGTTTTATCTCCAAGAGCTCCATCACACCCTCACAGTGACTATCAGAGAAAAAACCCTGATGCTTCTGGCGATGGGAATGAGGAAGAAACATTTTGAAATATGCCAGAGCATTCTGTTCTTCCTAACAAGGTCTTCCCTCAGGAGAAAATGTGCAGCCAGAACCTAACCTGCTGGGCTTGCATCAGAGCCCACCTGACCCAGGGGAAGGAAAATGCCCAACCCCAGCCCCTTCTAGGCTTCCATGTGGTCAAAGGGAAAGACCCAACTCCAGGCCACCCTAGCCATCCTCTCCACATAAGGGGCAGGTAGAGGCAGGGACTGAGAAGCATGAGTGAAGGTCATGAGTGAAGGACCTGAGCATTGACTCACTAAGAGACTGAGATCTAATCGCAATAGCATAGAATGTTTTCCCTCTCCCTATACCCTACTACCACCTTACTAAAGGACTATTTATAGCAGTTCCTTTTACCCAGGGCATTATTTCTAGCTACCAGGAAGAAAAAAAATCAAGAAAGACATACTAAAAAGCCACACAAAAAAATTGAAGAAAGAGATCAAAACTAGACAGTATTACAGGGATATTGCGATTATCAAATCACAAATTTAAAACAGCTATGATTAATATCCTAAGGGCTCTAATAGATAAAGTACACATCATTTAAAAAGAGATGAGCAATAGATGGAAATTCTAAAACTGAATAATGAAATAAAGAGATAAAAAATAGAACAGAATATCCAATAACATTGGGCCAGCAACAAACAGTGTAACATATGTGCAATGAGAATAACAGAACGAGAAGAGAGAAAGGATTACAGAAATTATTTAAAACAGTCATGACTAAGAAATGTCAGACACCAAAGCAATGTCGGGCATCAAACCATAGATCCTGGAAGCTCAGAAAAACAAACAAATAAAGCACCAGGGAACTAATAAGTGATTATAACGATGTTGCAGGATACAAATTTAACATACAAAACGTCAATCTCTTTCCTATATAGTGTCATGAACAAGTGGAATTTGAAATTAAAAATACAATTCTATTTACATTGGCATCCAAGACAGTGAAATACTTAGTTATAAATCTAACAAAATATATACAAAATCTTTATGAGAAGAGCTATAAAACTCTAATGAAAGAAATACAAGAACTAAGAAAATGGAAAGATGTTCCATGTTTATGGATAGGAACACATTGCCCAGATGTCACTATTTCCCAACTAGATCTATAGATTCATTGCAATTCCAATCAAAGTCCGAAAACCTTATTTTATGTACATTAATAAATTAATTTTAAAGTTTATATGGAAAGGCAAAAGATCAAGAATAGTCAACACAATATTGAAGAACAACAAAGTTAGAAGACTGACACTACTCAACTTCAAGATTTACTATAAAACTAAAGTAATCAACACAGTGTGGTATTGGTGAAAGAATAGACAAATAAGTCAATAGCAAAGACTAGGTAATTCAGAAATAAAATCATCCTAATATATAAAAACCCTGGTTGTAATGATCAGTAATGACCAAGGCTCAACCAACTGAAAGTCAGTCCTGCAGTCAGTGCTGGGTTGCCCCAGCACTGACTGCTGAGGGGCCTGGGAATCAGGGCCAGAGAGAGGCCTGAAGAGAAAAGCAGGGATTGAACCGTTGCCTCTGTGGCAGCTTTTATCAGCACTTGCTTCTCTCTTTCTCTCCCAGTCTGGCTAGCAATTGCACCTCCATTTCTCTCCAGGCTTCCACCAGGGCTACTGATAAGATCAGGCCCTGTTGATAGGCCAGAGACACTAACTGGCATAGGAACTGACCAATCAGAATCAAATATGATGTGAAGAACCAATGGCTGCCTAGGAGGCAGAGCTTCTGACACTGACTAGCATAAAAAACAACCAATCAGAACCAAATTGATCAGCAGGGGAGGGCAGTTAGGGGCAACCAGGCTGGCAGGGGAGGGCAGTTAGGGGTGATCAGGCTGACAGGCAAGTGAGTAGTTAGGAGCCAGAGATTCCAGATTGCAAGAGAGATGTCCCCAATTGGAGAGGGTGCAGGCTGGGCTGAAGGAACCCCCTCTCTGTGCATGAATTCTGTGCACCAGGCCTCTAGTATAAATATAGTCAGCCAATGTTTGATAAAGAAGCAAAGGTAATACAATGGGGAAAAGGAGCAAAGGCAATACAATTTGTTTTTCAACAAATGGTGCTAAAACAACTGGATATACACATGTGGAAAAAAATGAATCTAGACACAGATCTCACTCTTCACAAAAATTAACTCAAAAAGAATCACAGGCCTAAATGTAAAAGACAAAATGGTAAATCCCTCCCATTTATATGCCAATAGCAATTAAGGCTCAACTATAGCAGGAGGGTGCACACAACCTACAAATGAGCATGGCACTCCTGGAGTGCCCAGGTGGGGTGATTGAAGCTATGCCACTGGACTCTAAGGATACTTACTACATTAGGCCACTTTGCCAAGCCCAGGAGGTGGAGCAGCTCTGCCTTATACATAGAAACAAATACAGAGAGACTGCCAAAATGAGGAGACAACGAAACATGTCCAAATGAAGGAATAGAAAAAACTCCAGAAAAAGAACTAAACAAAATGGAGACAAGCAATCTACTAGATGCAAAGTTCAAAACATTGGATGTAAGGATACTCAGTGAGCTTAGAGGAAGAGTAGATGAACTTAGAACTTTAACAAAGAGATAGGAAGCAAAAACAGAATTAGAAAATGTAAAAAAAAAAAATGAGTCAGTAATGAAGAGTACAGTAACTGAAATGAAGAAAACATTACAGGGAATCAACAGTAGAGTAGATGAAGCAGAAGACTAAATCAGAGACTTGGAAAATACAAAATCAGAAAGCAGCCAATCAGAACATAAAAAAGATAAAAGGCCCTGGCTGGTATGGCTCAGTTGGTTGCAAATCGATCAATGCACTGAGAGCTTGCCAATTTGATTCATGGTCAGGCACATGGCCAGATTGTGGGTTTGATCCATAGTAGGGGACATGCAGAAGGCAATTAATCAATGTTTTACACTCACATCAATGTTTCATTCTTTCTCTCTCTCTATACCTGTTGTTCTAAAAATCAATTTAAAATATTTTAAAAAGGTAAAGAAGAAAATAATTTAAAAAAATGAGAGCCTCTGGGACAACTTCAAGTTTACCAATATTTACATCATATGGGTGCCAGAAGAAGAAGAGTGAGAGCAAGGAGTTGAAAACCTATGTGAAAATATAATGACAGAAACTTTCCCTAACTTGATGAAGGAAATAAACATGCAAGTCCAGGAAGCACAGAAAGTTCCAATCAAGATTAAGCCAAAGAGGCCTACACCAAGATACATCATAATTAAAATGCAAAATGTTAAAGACAAAGAGAGAATCTTAAATACAGCAAGAGAAAATAATTAGTTACCTACTAAGGGAGCTCCCATAAGACTATCAGCTGATTTCTCAACAGAAAATTTTCAGGCCAGAAGGGATTGGAAAAAAATATTCAAAGTGATATAAAGTAAAGACCTACAACCAAGATCACTCTTCCCAGAAAGCTAGCATTTAGAATCAAAGAATATATAAGGAGCTACCCAGACCAGGGAAAGCTAAAGGAGTTAATCCACCAAAAAAAGTATCACTTGAAATGTTAAGGGTCTTCTTTAAGAAGAAGGGGGGGTAGAGATAAAAAATATGAACAATAAATATCTATCAACAATTGAATCTAAAAAACAAAATAAATGAATAAGAGGAACAGATTCATAGATATAGAGAACATTTTGACAATTGCCAGAGGGCTTGGTAAGATGGGTGCGGGTGAAAAAGGTGTAGGGGTTAAGAAGTACAAATTGGTAGTTACAGAATAATCATGGGGAGGTAAAGTATAATACAACATAAAGAATATAGTAAGTAATATGGTAATAACTTTGTTTGGTGTCAAATGGGACTAGACTTATTGGGATGATCACTTAGTAGGTTATATAATGTCTAATCATTGGATTGTACACCTGAAACTAATATAATATTGTATGTTAATTGTAATTGAAAACTAAAAAAATATTTGAAGTAAAAAAATGAGCCAAAGACCGCAATAGACATCTTGCTAAAGAAGATATACACATGGCAAATAAAAATCTGAAAAGATGCTTCATATCATATATCATCAGGAAAACATAACTTAGAACAGCAATTAGATACCTACCGTAGTAGAATAGCCAAAATCAAGAATACTGACACCACCAAATGCATTGCTGATGGAAATGCAAAATGGTTCAATCACTTTACAAGATAGCTTGTCAGTTTCTTGCAAAACTAAACATAATCTTACCATAGGATCTAGCAATAGCACTCATTGAATTTTAGCCAATGGAGTTAAAAGCATGTGTCTACACAAACACCTGTACAGAGATGTTGATAGAAGCTTTATTATAATTGCAAATACTTAGAAGAAACGAAGATGCCCTTCGGTAGGTGAGCAGAAAAGTAAACTGTGGTACATGCAGACAATAGAGTACTAGGCAGTGCTAAAAAGAAATGAATTGTCAAGCCTTGAAAAGACATGGAAGAACCTTAAATGCATATTACTCAATGAGGGAAGCCAATCTGAAAAGACTACATACTGTGTACTTCTAACCATATGACATTCTGGAAATGGCAAAACTATAATGAGAGTAGCCAGTTAGCCCTGGCTAGTTTAGTTCAGTGGATAGAGCATCAGCCTGTGAACTGAAGGGTCCTAGGTTCAATTCTGATCAAGGCCATATGCCCAGGTTGCATGGTTGATCCCCAGTAGGGAGTGTGCTGGAGGCAGTCAGTCAATGATTTTCTCTCATTATTGATGTTTCTATCTCTCTCTCCTTTCCTCTCTGAAATCAATAATATATATATATATATATATATATATATATATATATATATATATATATATATATATATTTTAAGTTTAGTGGTTGCCAGGATTGTGGGAAGAAGGGAAAAATAGACAGAGTACAGAGGATTTTGAGGATAGTGAAGCTTCTCTGTGGGATGCTGTGATGGTGAATACATGTCATTATACAACTTGTCCAAACTCACAGAATGCACAACACTGAGTGTGAACGTAATGTAAGCTGTGGACTTTGGGTGATAATGACGTGTCGATGTAATGCATGTGTCACTTTGGTGGGGGTGTTGATAACGGGGGAAGTTATGCTTGTGTGGGAGCCGGGGGCGTATGGGAAATCTCAGTACCTTCTCAGTTGTTCTGTGAACCCAAAACTGCTCTAAACAATAAAGTCTGTTTTTTAAAAAATAGACGGGTGTGGTGCTAAGGAAGTGGTGGCTGACCTCAGAAGAGCCGTTTCGGTGAGGTGCTGAGTATGGAAAGCAGACTGCAGTGAAATGAGGTGTGAAGAGTAGTTGAGGAAATGGAGCCAGGGAACACTGACAGCACTTCCAGGAGTTTGCTTGTGAAGGGGAAGAAGATTCGGGTTAGGAGAGGATGGGAAGATCTGGGGACAGCGAGGGATTCGTTGCCACCTGTGTTAGGATTCGGTGCTCTCAGACCCAGCTTCTCAGCGCCTCATGTGCTAGGATTCCTGGCTTCAGGATAGAGCTGGAATTCTTTGCTGTGTCAGAAGTATCAGTGGCTTCACTTAAAAATGAAAAAAGCGGAAGGCCATGTAGTTACAGTTCACTCCACTCTCCATGAGCTTTTGATTGCTCTTTCCACAAAAGGCTACACGTGTGTCCTCTCCATTTAGATGTTCAGCAAGTAACTCTATCAAGACCAAGGTAAATATACAGGGAAACTCCCTTTCCTAGAGTTAAAACAATTCTATCGGGAGGAGCACGAGGACTTGGATTAGTTAGACCTTTCCTACCTTGAGCTGGTCCCCAGATGTGCTGGGAGACGGTGTTTACTACTCTCTGTCTCCTGATGGCGCTCTGGGCCAGGACACCTGGGGGTCTCTGGATGGCCTGCAGCTATCACAGGCACACATCTACTAAACACATGTGGCCTCATGAATGCGGATCTATGCAGTGACCACAGCTAAGGAGAACCCAAGACTGAGTGCCCAACTCTGGCCATGTGACCAGTGTCCGTGTCCATACAGAGTGTGGAAGATCCATGTGCATAACTGGCACGGAGGACAGGGAGTTGCTCAATGTCATGGCAGGACAAGAGGCAGAGAGAAGGCTGGGTGTGGGCCACGGCAGCATATTGGAAAGAAAGGTCAGGGAGTCCGAACGAAGAAAGCAAAAATAGACACTCCGCAAATGCAGCAGCTGTGTGCAAGCAGAGCCTTCCCTGGGCAGACGTGGGTCTCTGCGCTGGATGGACTGCCCCGAGGGGGAAACGTGGAGACCTTAAAGATACCAGGGAGAAAGAGGAACAGGAGAAAGGGGAAATGAAAGCAGGAGAGGGGTGTCATGTTTCTTTGGCATTTAAAACACTTCCAGATTTCATCCTGAAATCTCGCTGGACCAAGAACTGCAGACTTCTGGCAAACGCCAGGCCTCAGCTCTGGCATCCCTGGCGTTGTAATATCACATCACAGCTCCATGTTAAGTTTTATTATCCAACATGAATTAAAAGGTCAAGGAGGAAGAGAGCCCTGTGGTGTTCCATTAAAGGGAAAACCTGATCATCTTAAAGCAATCTGATCTTAAAGGAGCCGGCGTTGAAAAGAGCAGCATGCAGTGGAACCGGGCAGTGAGTGCCATTCCTCCCTCGGAAGGGCAGGCGCCTGCTGGGAAGGAGCTCTGTGGACGGAGTTAACGCTTCTCTCCGGCTGGCTCGCTTACCAGGATTAGTGGGAACATCTGTCAGTAGATGATTACCCACGTAGTTGAAAAATGACATGTTCTTCCTTTTTCTTCCTCCCAAATCTGTTGCTTTCTAAACCTGACCCTGTACATGTATAACATCTTTCACATCACATGGGGAGCATGCAGAAGGATCCCTCCTGACCATACTCCTGGGTCACGGGTGTCACCTTTAGATGATCCAGGACAGTCATCTGGGGGACTCCAGGTTGAAGTGCTTAGAGACAAGCTCAGGGGGTTACACTGTTGGATGTTCTGCTTTGACCAATCGAGATGCTCCTACAGAGAAGTCTGTGACCTCCTGTGTCATTGGCTTGGCTTGTACTTAGCCACATCATACAGCTCAGCCACCTGTCAGACTGGGAGCTTCTGTCACTGCATTGATCTGTCATCTATAAATTTGCTCTGAGGCCTCTGAACTTGGAACCTCAAACCCTAAGGTTCCCTCCTCTGCCTGCTTACCTGTTCCTCCCTTATCCCTGATAACCCAACTCCTGGTCCTTCCCCACTCTGCTCTATATCACCTTCTCTGCCCCTAGTCTGTGGTCAGAGAACATACTTAGTTTGATTTCTAGTCCTTTGAAATTTATGGAGGCCTGTTTTATGGTATAAAATATAGTCTCCTCTAGAGAATGTTACACTTGAAAAGATTGTGTATTTGGCTGGGTTTAAATAGAGTGTTCTAGAGGTATCTGTTAGGTCTAGTTGATTTGTAGGATAGTTCAAATCTTCTATTCCCTTGTTGGTCTTCTCCTTAGTTGTTCTATCCATTTTTTAATGTGATATATTGAAATCTTCAGATATTTTTGTTGAAATGTCTGCTTCTCTCTTCAATTCTGTCAGTTTGTTTCATCGTTCTTGGGGCTCTGTTTTTAGCTGTATACATGTAATTATTATAGCTTCCTGTTGAATTAATCATTTTATCATTATAAAATGTCCCCTTTTATCTATAATAGCATTTTTTGTTTTAAAATTTATTTTGTCTAATATTAGCATAGCCTCTTTAGCTTTCTCATGGTTGCTGTTTGCATGATATATCTTTTCTATCCTTTTACTTTTAACCTATTTGCACCTTTGAATGTAAGGTGTGTCTCCTATAGCATATCCTTGGATCTTATTCTTTTTATCCCATTCGATAATCTCTTCTTTTTATTGGATTGTTTAATCCATTCACATTTAATATTATTATTGCTTTAGTTGAATTTATTTCTGCCATGCTATGTTTTGTTTTCTATCATGTATCATGTCTTTTTCCTTTCTCTCTTCTTCCTAAACTGCTTTATTTTTAAGAAAGTGAATATCTATTGTAGCATTTTAATTCCTTTAATATTTTTTCTATTTTTTTTTAGTTATTTTATTTTTTGTTGTTCTGGCTGAAAATATGCATTTCAACTTTATCAGAGTCTACTTTAGATATATAGTAATTAATTCCAGTGCTATATAAAAATGTTAATCCTATATAGCTCTATTTCAGTGTTTTTCAACCTTTTTTGGGCAAAGGCACACTTGTTTCATGAAAAAAATCACGAGGCACACCACCATTAGAAAATGTTAAAAAATTTAACTCTGTGCCTATATTGACTATATATAAAGTAATCCTCTTGAATAGGAATCAAATAAACACAAAGAAAGTATTTTATAATTACTTTATTATGAAATATTAAGTAAACAAAATAGTGAAAAATTATAAAATTCTTGTCTTGTCTGCACCTACGGCACACCAGGCAACATCTCACGGCACACTAGTGTGCCGCGGAACAGCGGTTGAAAAACGCTGCTCTATTTCATCTTCCATTTTTGTGTTATTTTTTATATACTTGTTATATCTTTGTATGTTACAAACCCAACAAGATAGTGTTATAATTATGCCTTTTATGTAATTTTTACCTTAAAAAAGCTGAGAGAGGAAAGGCAACCTATTAGTAGAGTTTATTATATTTCTGATTTGCCATTTCTGATTCTCTTCCTCTAGTCCCTGGATTCAGGTTACCATCTAGTGTAACACTGAAGTAATTTTCTTACTTCAGTACAGCTTTGTTCCCACCTACCTCCTTTGCACTGTTATTGTCAACTAAATTAAATTTGTATATGTTATAAGCCACACAATACAATTATATACATATTGTTTTATACAGATGCCTTTAAAATAAGTTAAAAGAAGAAATATGCACTATAATGTGTTTGAGAATTATCTACATGATTATCTTTGCTGGTGCTCTTTGTTTTCTCATGTGGATTTTAGTTAATGTCTGGAGTCTGCTGTGTTTGGCTTAAATAAATTTCTGCAGTGTTTCTTATAAGGCAGATCTTCTGGTAATAAATTCTCTCCACTTTTGTTTGAGGATGTCTTTTTTAACCTTACTTTTGAGAAAACAGTTTTGCTGGGTATACTTCTCGGTTGGTGATTGTTGTTGTTTTCTTTCAGGACTTTGAATATACAATCCCACTGCGTGCTGGCCTCTCGTCATTTCTGAGGAGAAGTCAGCTTCTAATCTTACTGGGGTTCCCTTGTATATGACAAGTCATTTTTCTCTTGCTGCTTTCAAGATTTTCTGTCTGCAGCTTTTATATTTACTAGGATATATAGATCTCTCTTTTTGGATGTGTAGGTTAAAGTTTTTCCTCAAATTTGGGGAGCTTTCAGCATTATTTACCTGAGTAATTTTATGTTTTTTTCTCTCTCCTCTCTTCTTCTAGCACTTATATTCCTTGTATATTGGTGTGCTTAATGGTGTCCACCTTTCCCTGAGGCTCTATTCATCTTTTTCTTTGTTCTTTTTTCTCTGTGCTTTTCAGATAGCATAATCTCTACTGATGGACCTTCAAATTCACTAATTCTTTCTTCTGTCAGTCCAAAATGACTGTTGTTGGTCATTGTACTTTTCCACTGCAGAATTTCCTTTTGGTTCTTTTTTATAATTCCTTGTCTCTTTATTGATAGCCTCAATTTGGCAAGCCGTTGCATCATACCTTCCTTTAGTACTTAAAGCACAGTTTCCTTTGGCTGTTTCAACATATTCATAATAACTGGTTTGAAGTCTCTGTCTGCTAAACTGACAGCTGTACCTTCTAATAGGCCCTTTCTGTTTACTTATTTCTGTTTATGGGTCACACTTTCCTGTTTATTTGCATTTCTCATCATTCTTTATTCTCATCATATATTGTAGCCACTCCAGATACTGGTTTCTACCATCTGCCCCCAGACCCTGTTGTTATCTGTATGTTTATTTCGCTAGCATTTTGGACTATGTCAGTGAAGTCTGTTTCCCTGACAGCCTCTGGTGTTGCTCCTCCTTCAGAAGACATGATCCTGGCTATGTGCACAGTCACCCTAGAATGCAGGTGGTTTTAAAGGCAACCTCTTCCATTGTTTTCCTGATCCATCTATTAAGCTGTCTGTCTATTGGTATCACACCTAGCTGTTAGTCTCTGCTAATTGACAGCTGATTGCTCTATTGTTTTCAACAATGCAGAGCACAAAACTCCACAGTTTGATGCAATTAAATTCAACCTTAGACATGAACTTCTCCACACTTTCTGTTCAAATAAAATCAGTTCCCTTAGAGAGAACTATGAAGCTCTCTGTTGTTATGCCTGCCTCTTCTTCTGTGCCAAGCCTTTGAGCTGCTCTGGAACTGAAGGTGGGAACCATGATCTGTTTCTCTTGAGGTGACACTTCTGCTTTATGAGTGAGGGGCTGGCCAGGGACAGTCACCCTTTGCCTTCTCATTTTGCCTCTTCTAGCATGGAACCATCATTTTGTGAGAAAACTCAGGCAAAAGCAATTAGGACTCAGTAATCTTGACCTGCAACTCCTGGGGTACAGCTTCTGTCTTAAAAATAGGTGATGAGTGGAGGAAAGGGGCCCTCAGCCCAGCTGGCATGGCTCAGTGGTTGAGCATCGACCTATAAACCTTGTTGGGTCACATGCCTGGGTTGTGGGCTCCATCCCCAGTGTGGGACATGCAGAAGGCAGCCAGTCAATGATTCTCCCTCATCATTGATGTTTCTATTTCTCTCTCCCTCTCTTTTCCTCTCTGAAATCAATATACACACTGAGTGGCCAGATTATTATGACCACCCAATCAGTACTTCGTTGAGCCACCTTTTGCCTTCAATACTTTGGCAATTCTTCTTGGCATTGACTCCACAAGATGTTGAAAGGTGTTGCAAGAAATCTGACAACATGCCTGATGAATAGCATGTCCAGTTCTGTGAGATGTGATGGTTGTGGAACCAGCTGCCTGATGGTTCTTTTAACTTCATCCCACAAATGCTCAATTGGATGGAGATCTGGTGATTGTGGGGCCACCTAAGCAAGGTAAAGTCTTCCTCATGTTCTTGAAACCACTCCTGCACAATACGAGCACCGTGGCATAGCACATTTTCTTGTTGGAAGAAGCCATCTCCATTGGAATACGCCGTCAACATGATAGGATGAACTTGATTAGCAATGATACTTAGGTATGTCGTGCTATTCAAATGTTGTTCACATGAATTAAAGGGCCCAAATCATGCCAGGAAAACATGTCCCAAACCATAACACTGCCCCCACCAGCTTGAAGGGTTGTACTCATGCATGTGGGGTGCATGCTTTCATGCTTTTTCCACCAAATTCTCACTCTGCCATCTGCATGATGCAACTGGAAACATGATTTATCGGACCACATGACTTTTTTCCAATGCTTGACTGTCCAATCCTTGTGTTCCTGTGGGAATTGGAGACGTTTTATCTTGGTAACTGCAGACAGCAAAGGTGTTCAAATAGGCCTTCGGCTTCCATATCCCATAGGATGCAGTGTATGGCTAATTTGCCTACAAATGTCAGGTGGTCATAATAATCTGCCCCCCCTCTGTGTGTGTGTGTGTGTGTGTGTGTGTGTGTGTGTGTGTAAATGGGACCCCAAATTCTCATCTGCTCTCACCTGGAATAAGGGTTCTGCAACACAGAGCTGGGGTCATGAGAAACCCTGGCAGCCTACCCCGCCTGGAGAGATACCATAACACTAGACTAGGAGCTATGGGACAAGGAAGCATTGTGCACTCACCCAAAGTAGAGCTACCATCACTACCTGGTTATAGGATGAAGCGAGAAAGGGTCCAGGCTCAAATGGCACAAACGCTCACTGTTCTTACAAAGATTTAGCGAATTTTTAAAAATAAATATTTTTTTCGTTTGCTATGTGCCCTTAGGATAATTTTCAGAGACTTTAATTTTTAAAAAATGCATTAGCTATGGTTGCTTAGCTGGTGAGAAGGCCCTCATGTCACCATTTTGAAAATATCAACTCCCTTGTCTTTGATTTTTAACTTGGGAACTATTGCTCTATGTTCTTCTAGAAAATCCAAAAGAGGTTTGATACCCAGTGATTATTAGAAAGAAGGGAGGGAGGGAGGGAGGGAGGCTGGTCTTATTGTCTCACAAAACGGTGTATCAGAAAACCTTCCTCTACCGCCTTATGTATGTATTCAGTTGACATGACAGAGCACCAGGCATATGTGAGGCTCTGTGCTAGTCCTGGAGTTCACCGTCCCAAGGCCAAGGAGCTCACAGAGACGAAAAGAACTAAATAAGAGTGAAGGAGCCCTTCCATGTAAAGTGGAAGGGATGAGAGAGGCATGTGGCGCAAGCTATGCCGTGGAGGGGAGGAAATAACAGTCTTCCTGGGGAAATTAAGGTGGGCTTCAGTGCAGCAACATTTCAGCTGCCTCTTGAAATGAATTCTTCCTAGAGTGGCATGGGGAAGAGCACAGTGAGAAAGAGCAAAGGAGCAGAGGCATGGGAGTGAGCGCATGGTCTGTGTGAATGCTCCGAGGACTTCAGACTTTGGGGTGGTCGAGCACACAGATGGGGGCTGGGGGGAGGGTGTGGCAACAGAGAAAGGTTTAGGTTGGGACTTGATTGTTAAACTCATAGATTTGGGAATGACACAGTGACCATCAGCACTAGGGAACCTGTGGAAGTGTTTAAGCCTCAGAGAGAAGCAGTCGGATCTCTTTTAGAAAGCTACTCCTGACAAGCATGAAGAGGGCCACAATGGACTAGAGAGACAAATGAGGTGGGTGTGAGGGACTTCTGGTCCAGCAGGAGCTGGTGAGGGTTCAAAGCGAGGAAGGCAGCCGTGTTGGGATGCGAGGTGGGCTGAGGGCGCCACAGGAGATGGAACCAGCTGGTCTTAGTGACTAAGAGGCCAGTGACAGGGAAGGCGTCCGGGGTGACTTGGCAGCTTCACACTGGGCAGCTGTTTCTCAGGTACCACTGTTGCCTCTTGATGATACGATCACTGCATTGATTTTTGGAGACAAGAATTATTAGTTTGAAATTATTCAAAACTGTGTCTGTATCCAACTATGTGGCAATGTCTGACCTTCCTCCTTGGCCTTGACAACATGGCAGCCAGTTATGCCAGTGACCAAGGACTGGAGCCTCCCTCCAGGCAGTTGCATGCCCAGGGAAGGACTCCCCAACCCCTGCAGAAGCAGCGATGCCATAAGTGGCTTCTTCTGGAAAATGAGGCGTACACTGCCCCCTGGTGATAGCAGGAATATTTGGGAAAGAGGGCTGCTAGGAAATAAGGTCTGGCCAATGAGTTTACAAATTCACCTTAAGGATGTTACTTCCCATCCACATTTTTGCTCAAGTGGCTAACAAGCACAGAACTGGGTTTTCACCGAACTTTCTTTTGTCGCAAACCAGGATAGCCATGCTTTCAGGACCAAAGTTGGTTGTCCATGAACAAGAGTGGAAAGGAGCGGTTTAGAAAGACTGTTTGAAAGGCCTTTAATCCATCCTCAATGTATCACTGCCCGGTACTCAGGAAGCCATGCGATCTCCCACGGGCAGACACCAGGCTGGTGAGCCGAGCCCAGCTCCACTGAGGGGCGCTTAGGAACACCCCGCAGGGTCTGGCCCGGCCACCTCAGCCCAGCGTCCAGGCTGGGTCGAGGCACTCTGCCAGTGAAGCCTGAGGAGGCTGAGGAGGACGCTCATTGTAGTTTTGTATTCCGCGTTCTACTTTTAGCCAATGCTCACAATTTCCAATGACCAGAGAAGAGCTGTGTGAGCTAAAGGAACTTTAGGTGCACAGATAGGAACACTTCACTGGATTAGTGCACAAGTTCATACTTCACATACTGGCTAATCTAAAGCAAACACTGGATTTAATTGACATCTTTTTTATTTTATTTATTTTATTTTTTTTCAGAAAAGGGGGTAAGCCGCCCATATACACAGAGGTTCCCTCATCCCCCAGGTATTCAGCAGCTAAAATAAATATGTTTTCATTTAGCCTGGAAATGCAGATGGTATCCAAATGCCTGATAGTCTATCTGGTTCCTCAAGCCCAGCCAACATTAACTGCTCCCTGCTGCTCAGCTTGGAGCACGAGATGGCCCTACCTGCCCCCTCAACCCCCTCCTTCCAGAGCCACCAGACTCCTAAAGTGCAACGAAGGGTGGAGAAGAAGCAAACCCAGACTGCAAACTCCATTCTTCCTGCTCTCGGCCTCTGAGCAGCCCCTGCCACCCTTTCAGACATGACACGTGGAGAAACATAAATACGACCAGCTATACACTGCAGGGCATAAATGTGTACACCAGATAAGCTGGGATATAGGAAACACAAGGAGGGGTAGTGGGAGATTACTGGAATGACACCAAGGTAACTTCTAAGCAGCACGATGAGCTGACAGAGAAGTGGGAGGAAGAACATGAGGGATGGGTCCAGGGAGAGAGGCTGGTTGTATGTGGGGGGGAGGGAGCAGAGCTATGGGCTGTATGGGCTATACTGTGAGCCGCCAGCTGGAGGGAGAGGCAGCTGCAGAACGCAGCACCTGACAGGGTCCAGGAGCCAGAATTTTTATTTAATACAAAAGACAATAGGCAGTCATTGTGGGGAATCAGAAAAGAGAGGTAATGACGTAAGAATACGGCTAAGTTAAAGAATGGCCATCTGATGGGACATCATGCAGTTGCTTTTTAAAATCTTCTGAAGAATTTTTAATTACACAGGCATGTTTCGCGATGTGATGAGAAGTGAAAAAGATGAATGCACTGTTTATGATACAATTTCAATCATGATACATAGATCTTACACATAGAGAGTCTGGAAGAAAATACACTAAAATGTATTTATTATCTCTTGGTTGTCAGAGTAGAGATTATTTTTTTTTCTTTTTAAAGTTTATTCTGAATATTCTACAAAGAATATATTATTTCAAAATCTGAGGAAAATTTACATGTGACTTTAAAAATAGTATCAGAGGACTCTGGTTGGATTGTAGGTTGAGGATGATGAGGCTGCAGGCAGTTTGGCCAATAGAGGTTTGCAAATGATTCATGCTGTAAGTGGGAGGCTTGGTCTCACACTATGGAGTGAGGTAAATTAGGCAGTTTAGTTCAGAGGCATAACAGAAAGGACATCAAGAGGTTAGGTGGTACATGATCAAAGACATGAAAATAGAAGCCAAATGCCAGAGGAAAGATAAAGGTGCTACCTGCTAATTAAGTGGAAAGTGGAGAGGGTTAGGCAAAATCCAGCTCACTGTGGTCTTTTTTGTTTTAGGTGTTTGTAGGATATAAAAGGCAGGCCAGGAGCTTTCCACTCAACATATTAATACAGGGGCCTTTAATAGCTTTTCTCACAGAGGGTTTTAGGTTGCTGGGATTTCTTTAATGTTAAACATTTGATCTAGGCTGCAGAGCCTGTCTTGATACCGCCAGCTCTCAATAGAATCATTTAGCTAATGAATATTTACTGAGTACTTTCTCTGGAAAAGTTCCCAGCCCTGTCATCGAGTACCGAAAAATGGCATCTATACAAACTATTATAGAAAAACAACATGCTAAGGGACAGCTGTATTACTCTGGGCTTCTCAGGTGAAGTATTTAGCGGGCCTTCCCTTTCCTGACTCTGCCCCATCCCTGCAAATTTATACTATCCTTCAACATATACCTCCCCTACTGAGGCTGCCTCTTGTCTCATCTTCCAACGTGCTCTGCTCATTGTGCCAATTAGGAATGCATTCAGCGGCAAGTACCATCTGCCTATTAAATTGAAAGGACAGACATTGTTCAAAGGTAGGCGATCTCAGAGCTGGTGCAGCAGCTCAGTGATTGTCACGAGGGTCTCGGGTTGTTGCCTCATCATTCTTAGTGTGATTATTTTTCATCTTCATGTGAGTTGCCTTACGATGACAAGATGGCTGCTCTAGCTCCATGTGTCACATAATGTTCACATTCACAGCAAGAAAAAGGAGGAAGAAATAGTGCTAGCAAATTCCCTTCTTGTGTTTGTTCCTTTGTGGGGAAAGCAAAAGACTTTCCAGAAGATCACTCTGAACTATGTAGCACATTTCTTTGACCAGAATGTATCACACAGCCACAAGGTGCAGGGAAGGCTAGGAACACGGATGTGTGGCTTTTCCAGCCTCTAGAGCTGCTCTGGCCAATGTGATAGCCTCCAGCTACATGTGACTAGTGCTTGAAATGTGGTTAGTGCAACTGAGGCTCTGGATTTCTCTTTATGTGATTTTAATTCATTTAAATATAAACATGGGAGCCACAAAACACACACACACACACACACACACACACACACACACACACACATTTTTTCCCCCCATTAGATACACTTTATTGTTTGAGTAAGACTACATTTCATTTTGATCATTGCATGTGGCACACATGTCAGCAGCTGCATGCATGGTTCCCAGTATTACACATGAATAGTTCATTGACGGGTTTTATCAATGTGGATGCAAATATTGCGGGCTGTATTTTATTATTGTTGACAGTATAACAGATGTCCCCCTCTTTGTCCACCTCCACCCAGCACCACCACCTCTCCCCTGGCCTTCACTGCACCGCTGTCTGTGTCCATGGAGTATGTCTATATGTTCTTTGTCTACTGTCTTCTTTTCTTTTATCCGGTCCCCCCTCCACTCTCACCCTCTGACAGCTGTCAGTCTGTACCATGTAGCTATGCCTCTGGTTCTATTTTGTCAGTTTATTCTGCTTATTAGATTCCACATATACGTGAGATCATAAGGTATTTATCTTTCTATGATTGGTTTATTTCGCTTAGCATATAATCTCCAGGTCCGTCTATGCTGTTGTCCTTCTTTTTTACAGTCACATAGTATTCCATTGTGTAAATGTACCAAAGATTTTTTTATCTACTCATCTGATGGGCACTTGGGCTGCTTGCCAAATTTTGCAAATAATGCTGCAATAAACATAGGGTGCGTATATTTTTTCTGGTTGGTGTTTTGGGTTATTAGAGTATATTCTGGAATCACTGGGTCAAAGGCAGTCCTATTTAATTTTTTTGAGGAAAGTCCACACTGTTCTCCACAGTGGCTGCATTGTGCATTCCCACCAGCAGTGCAGGAGAGTTCCCCTTTCTCCACATCCTTGCAGGCACTTGTGAGGTGACACCTCATTGTAGTTTTACTTTGCATCTCTCTGTTGATTCGTGACATTGAACATCTTTTCATATGTCTATTTGCCATCTGTTTTTCTGCTTCAGAAAAGTGTCTATTCAGGTTCTTTGCCCATTTTTTTAACTGGATTGTTTGTCTTCCTTGTGTTGAGTTATATAAGTTTTTTATATATTTTGGAAATTAACCCCTTATGAGATGTATCATTGCCAAGTATGTTCTCCCCTACAGAGGGTTCCCTTCCCATTTTGTTGGTGGTTTCTTTTGCATGTGCAAAGCTTTTTAGTTTGTTTATTTTACTTTTTTGTTTCTTTTTAGTCCTGTTTGTTTATTTTTCCCTTTGTTTCCCTTGTCCTAGGAGATATATCAGTAAAAATATTGTTACACAAGATATCTGAGATTTTACTATCTATGTTTTCTTCTAGGATTTTTTGATTTTGTGACTTACATTTCAATCTTTTATCCATTTTGAACTTATTCTTGTGTAAGTTGGTGGTATAGTTTCCCTTTTGGGGGTGCATATTCCTGTCCAATTTGTTGAAGAGACTATTTTTACTTCATTGTATGCTCTTGCCTCTTTTGTCAAATATTAATTGACCATAAAGGCCAATTGGGTTGATTTCTGAGCTTTCTGTTCTGTTCCATTGATCTATATGCCTGTTTTTGTGCCAGTAGCAGGCTGTTTTGATTATAATGGCTTTGTACTACAGTGTGATAACTGGTGTTGTGATCCCTCCAACTTTGTTCTTTTTTTTCAAGATTGCTGTGGCTATTTGGGGTCTTTTTTGGCTCCATATATATTTGTGGAATATTTGTTCTAGATTCCTGAAATATGCCATTGGTATTTTAATAGGAATTGCATTGAATCTATAGATTGTTTTGGGCAGTATGGACATTTTAATTATGCTAATTCTTCCAACCCATGAACCTCTTCCTCTATTTCTTTCTTCAATGTCCTATAGTTTTCTGAGTATAGGTCTTTTATTTACTTAGTTAAGTATATTCCTTTGTATCTTTTTTTGTTGTTTCTTAGTTTCTGTTTCTGATGGTTCATTATTGGTGTGTAAAAATGCCATTGATTTATACCTATTGATTTTGTATCTGGCTACTTTGCTAAATTCTTTTATTAGATCCAGTTATTTTTTGATGGAGTCTTTAGGATTTTCTGTTTATAATAATAAAAGCATAATATGCTAATTAGACTGGACAGCCAAACAACTTTCTGGACGTCCTTCCAGACAACCATCTGGATAAAGTCGTAGTGGTGGAGGCTGAGATGGAGACAGCTGCAGCAGTGGGCGGAGCCAAGGCAGAGGTGGTTAGGGGCAATCAGGCAGGCAGAGTGGTTAGGGGTGGTCAGGTAGGCAGGTGAGTGGTTAGGAGTGATCAGGCAGGCGGGCAGGTGAGTGGTTAGGAGCCAGAAGTCCTAGATTGCAAGAGGGATGTCCAACTGCCAATTTAGGTTTGATCTTGCTGGGATTCTTGTGGGATGGGGCCTAAATTGGCAGTTGGGCATCCCCTGAGGAGTCCCAGATTGCAAGAGGGTGCAAGCCGGGCTGAGGTGACAACCCCCAACCCCTAAAGTGCACAAATTTCATGCACCAGGCCTCTAGTGTATAATATTATGCCATTTGCAAATAATGACAGTTTTACATCCTCCTTTTCAGTTTGGATGCCTTTCTTTTCTTGTCTGATCATGGTGGTTAGGGCTTCTAGTATTATGTTGGATATGAGTAGTGAGCCTTGATTGATGTAGCTCTGTTGGTTGGAGCACTGTTCCATACACCAAAAGGTTGCAGTTTTGATTTTTAGTCAGGGCACATATATCTAGATTGTGGGTTTGGTGCCAGTTGGGCCATGTGCTGGAAGTCAACTGATGAATTAATCTCTCTCTCTCTCTCTCTCTCTCTCTCTCTCTCTCTCTCTCTCTCTTTCTCTCTTTCTCTCTCTCTCACTCCCTCCCTCCCTTCTTCCCTCACCCTCTCTCTAAAATAAATAAATATGTCCTCTGGTGAAAGCAGACATCTCTATCTTATTCCTGATTTTAAGGAATGCTTTTAGTTTTTGTCCATTGAAGATGATAATGGCTATAGGTAAGGGCAGTGCTTTTTAGACTCATTTTGGTTATTTGGAAAACCTTAAGGATGTGTTTCTACCACCTCAATTCAGTGTCTGAAATAAGGTGTACTATAAATATATAATATGCAAAGGAGTTCAACAATATATTATAAAAAGCAAATGTAAAATATCTTAATTTTATAAATATTGATTACATATTGAAGTTACAGTATTTTGAGTTAAATAAAATATATTATTAAAGCCAATTTTTCCTGTTCCTTTACTTTTTAATGGGTCTACTGGGAAACAAAATTATATATATCTATGTATGTATAAAACTTGCATTATATTTTTATTCTACATCCTTGTCTAAATTGAGAGGAAGGCAAAAATGAAGAGGATTGGGGATAATTTTATGTTAGCCAACCAATAGGATTGGCCTCACTCATATGGCTTGTGTCATCTGCTCAGCAGGAATACTTTTTCTCTCCTCACCTAGTAACTGTGCACAGCAGTGCTCAAATAAACCTTGACTATAATTGATTGTTGAGGTTACTCCTATTGCTATTAAGTTGGGCCTCGAACAATACCTAGCATGGCTTTACATAAATTCTAGCTTAAGGCTGGCATCTTCTAAAAACTCTTTTTGACCACCCAGTTTAACAATTCTACTCATGCATACATGCTCACTTTCACATGACAAAAAGCCATTGTCTATTGACATCAACGTGAAAGAATGTAAGAATTCTGCAAAGGAGAGACAAAAGGTTTCCCAGAAGAGGTAGCCCTTGAACTGAAATAAGAAGAATGAGGTGGAGCCTGCCAAATTGAGGAAGCAGCATTGCAAAAGCGTGAACAGGCATCAGGCATTTGGATACTGGTGGAAATTTTGTGTAGCTGGAGGAAAGCTGGCTTGGGAATGAGGCTAAACTTTGGGCTTTCTATATGGGTGGAGTGGGAAGAAGCAGGACATTTCTCCATAGGTTTGTTCCTATTATACTCTTCCTTATTCTAACGTTTCTCTACCTTCTCAAGATACATGCTTAGTTCATTAACTTACTTTTTTCCTTATTTTATAATATAACCCTTAAGCTATAAAATTTTCATTAATTACTAATTTAGCTGCATTCCACAAGATATGGAAAACATTAACATTGTTATAAATAATACCTACTTTGCTTTTAGTTTTTCTTTGACACACGAGTAATTTTGAGTTGTTCTATACATGTTCAAACATACAAAGTTTTTAAAGATGTCTTTTGGTTGAATTTCTAATTGTAGTGCATTATTATCAATGGTTTCTATGACCAACTTTCAGTATTGTTGAGACCTGATTTGAAATATAGTACATGTCCGGCTTCTGTCAAGATTTCATGCATTCTTGGGGAAGGCCAATGGGGGGGAAAGGGGAGAAGGAGACCTATGTGCTACCATTTGTAATACTTTAAACAATAACATAAAATTTAAAAAATAAATAAAAGAATATATATTTTCTCGTTTGGGGATAAAGGAATTTTTGTGTTCTTTATAGTAAGCCTACTTACTATATTATTTCAAATCCTTAATAGTTTTACTCATATCAGCTCATTGATTTTTCAATTATTATGATGGAATATTAAAACGTTCTATTATGGTAATGGAACTGGTCCTTTTTTATTGTGATTTGTTTAGTTTGTTTTTATATGTTTTGATGATATACTTTGGTGTTTTCAATTTATAAATTATGTCTGCTGTGTATCAATATGTAGTGAGCCTATTAGCCCCTAGCAATGTACCTGGCTTTATATATATTTTATTGGCGGTATCATAAACCTGATAATAATATCGTTATGCTAGGTTTTCTTTTAGTTAGCATTTGCTTTGAATATCTTTTTTCAAGCCCCTTACTTTCAACCTTTTCAAGTTCTTATATTTTAGATATGCCTCACAAATAGAATATATTTTTATTTTTTAAATTCAATCTGACAATATATAGTGTTGCCCTGGTGAATTTTATATATTTTCATAAATTGTGGCTACTAATATCTTGGATTTTATTGTTTTATTTAATGTGTCTTTTCTATTCCCTGCAATTTGTTTTATTTTATTTTCTTTTCTACTTCCAGTAAATTTATTGAGAGGTTTCTAGTTTTTTGTTTGTTTGTTTCTTAGTTTAGCTTAGACATTTTATGTGCTATATCTAAAGTAAAAAGCAACTTTTACTTTATGAAATCTAAGGTTAGTTGATTACTACTTAAGATTTAAAATTAACTAATTACTACAGCCAGTGAAGGTAGTTAATAGTTCTATCATCTTCCTGAACAATACAGAAACCTTAGGCATTTTAATTCAAAGTTCTAGTCATCTTAAACATTATTATTGTCCAAAATATGACCAAATTTATTTTTATTCTTACTTTTCTCCAAATTAATAAATAGTATACTAATATTATTATATACAGGTACTTCTTATTTAGATTTCCGTATTTATTTATTTATTTTTCTCCCATATGTCAGATTCCTTTTGTATTTGGCATTTTTTCCCCTGAAGTAGCAGGATTGGTTGGAGCCTGCCTGTGGAAAAGGGCATTCCATGCCAAGGAGGCAGTATTGCAGGAGCCCAAGATCATGGCGAACACGTTGTATTTGGCTACTGATGAAAAATTGCTTGAAATTGAGGATAGAGTTTGACTTCCTATATGGATAGAGGGGAGAGTCCCCTTTCCCCCCCATTGGCCTTCCCCAAGAATGCATGAAATCTTGACAGAAGCCGGACATGTACTATATTTCAAATCAGGTCTCAACAATACTGAAAGTTGGTCATAGAAACCATTGATAATAATGCACTACAATTAGAAATTCAACCCTAAACACCCCCTAAACACTACTCCCTGCCCTTCATGTTTGAATGGCAATTTAGCTGAGTATAGAATTTTAACTTAATATATCTCTTCTCTCAATACTTGTTTCCATTATTATAGTTGGGAAATATGGTGTCAGTCTAATTGTTATTCTCTAGTAGCAATATGCCTTTTAAAACCCCTGGCTGCTTTTAAGATCTCTTATCTTTGAATATTATGTTTAAGAAATGAGAGTTGTTGTTTTTTAATGTATAATTCTATCCAGGACTTTCTGTGCTTCCTGAATGCCAGGATTCACATATTTCTTATTTCTGGAAAATGTAGAACCATTACCTCTTTTAATATTGGCTCTCCACCATTCTCTCTATTCTCTGTACACTCCAATTAGACATCTGTTGGACCTTATTAATCTGTCACATCTCAGTCTTTTATATTTTCCACATCAGTAGATGTCTGTGCTTCATTTTCAGTGATTTCCTCAGATCAGTCTTTTCTCCTTCTCTTCCTTTTGATTCTTTGAATCACAGAGTGCCTGAAGCCAGTGTTGACTTTGAATTTTTCAATTACCTTTACCAATACAAAACACTTTTAAAGCCAGATTAAATTTTAGGTTTCCATTTTTTTTTTTTTTTGTAACTCAAGAGTTTTAATATATAGTCACACAGCTAGTTAGCCATCATGTCTCATTAGAAATGTCTACTGAATTTAACACTTCCTTTCCATCCCCACTGATCTCATTGTCAGCTATGCCACTTAGATGGAAGGCAGTGCCGCAGTCAGTGAAGGAGGCTTACTGGAACAGTAGAGACATAGCGGGATAATAAGGAGGGGACTCTGCCAAGATGCAGGGAACAAAATTTTCATAATTGAGGGATATTCAAATACTGCAGAGAGGCCAAGAGGTATGAGAATTGAAAATGTGTACCCGAATTGCCCATTAGGAGTTGATTGCTGACCATTATATTCTGCCTTTACTTTCCCTGGCTTTTACTGATTTTTTTTTAAACCAATTACTATGATTAGCAGAAACCATAGAAGATGGATATTCCAAAAAATATTAAGTGGCTTACTGAGTTTATTTGGTGAGTTTAGGCACATATGAAAATAGCCATTTAGTAACTATGGTTTCTATGGAAAAGAAATCAAGAAACAAAAAAAAAGCAGCTTTAAGTTGAAAGTAATTTGGAAAGGATCTAAAATTTGTGAGACAATTTAACCCAGAGCCATGTTCCCCGGGCAGCTTATAAAATGTTCTCCAGTGGTGTGGGTAAGGGGGTGGCTACTTAAAGAGATTAATTGGAAATTTCAAGTAATTCTTCCAAAAAATAGGCACGAATCAGTTAACTCTAGATTCATTTCCCCTTATTGTGGTCCTGGGAAGTGTTAATAAATACTAAGGAAATAGAGGAAACAGAAACTGTTTTTGTCTTTTCAGATCCATTATTTCTCTTGCAACTGACAAAGGGGTACTGATCATTTCAAATGTTTCCTCAGCCAGAGACCATTCATGTAGCAGGTGTGCTCAGGAGAAGGCCCCAGGGTTTCCTCTCCACTGCAGACTCAGCGCTAGATCATATTTATTTGCTCTGCTCTCTACCCATCGCTCCATCTAGCCAACTAGTTACTCACATGCATTCATCATCACTGACTCTGTAACAATGTTGTGGGTTAAACCAACCTGCCCCCCCAAATATGTTTTTCTTCTTTGACCTCAATTCCAGGATGTCCAGACAAGTTGGAACGGGGGCCAGGGGAGAATATCCACGAATCACAGCATTATAGCCATTTTATGCTGTTGGCTGCACAAGTTGGTTTTGCATCTGTTCTGAAATGAATTCTCCTGATTGTTTGCTTTCTGTGCCATTTTTACTATTTATTTTGTTGCTTGGCTCACACGGGACCTGAGCTTGACTTTGGCCCATATGTCTGGAAAGCATCCTGCAGTTGGTTCTTGCACACAGCCCGCTCTTTTAATAAGAGTGTTCCTTTTGTGTGTGCGTTTTTAACAGAATGGTTGATCACGGCAATTGGTAACAGGGCAAAAACTGATAATTTGCTTAAAATGACTCACTTTTGTGCCAGACTAGGAGCCCCGTGACTCATAATTGCACATTCAAAACTGGCTCTTTGTTACAAGAGGAAGCCCAGCCAGAGGGGCTCCAAGCAGCCCGCCCACTGGGCGTTTGTTACGTCCAGAAAGCAGCTCACTGCCCGGGGCAGCCCTCGGCTCATTAGAGAGCCCTGCAGTGAAAGGCAGAGGCGTCTCCCCCAGCCCATGCTCTGCACACAGTTAGCCAGATCCTGCCTGTCTGCCGTGAACATGGGTACCACAGGTGAATGTCACTCTGGGAAGCATTTGCAAATTGAGATTCTTCATCGCTCCTGCTTCCCTTTTAGCACCTCCCTTTCTTCCTCCTCGTCCTGGCACTTGCAGCAGATGGCAGCATGCAGATCCAAACCCTTGGCATTGTTTTCCAGTTCTGCTTCTGGCTTAAAGAAAAGACAGGATTAAAAAACACACACACACTCAACTGAGTAGTGAGGGAAGAAGGCAGACAAAGGCTAGCACTGCAAGTACTTAGAAGAGAGCTACTCCGTGCCTCTCCCACATGAGGAGACACAGCAAAGAGAGCAGAGGATAAACACAGGGGGCGGGGGGGGGGGGACCGATCTGTGGTTTCCACCCCATGCCTCACTGGCCTTTGAGAAAGAGAAGGGTGATCGTGGTGGTCACGTCTAATGTGTGTATCCTACTCCCAACGAGTAGGACACCCAAACAGCGCATGCCCCCGCCCCAGGCAGCACACCTGGCAGAGAGCCTCGGGCCAGGAGACAGAAAGATGATGGAGGAGGTGGGACAGAGCAGAGAGGCAAGCATGGGTAGAAGGGTAGAAGGACCTAGATCTGAAGGAGAATCTGCTGGAAAGATGCAAGGGAAATAGGGGATATGATTGGAATGGTTGCAGCTGTGTTTTCCCATTCAGGTTCGTCATGAGGAGAGCATGTGAGTCTGATCTAACATGCATGCCTCTCATCACTTTGCTCCTCACCAGCCATCAACCAGGGCCTTCCTCTGAGTTCTTTTGTCAACATTAATTATTGTATATGCACCTGAGGACTGGATAACTCAAAAGAGTACAACACAGACTGGGGCTTGGGGAGGACAGGGTACTTAGAGCCCTCTCAGCGCCTTATGCTGTCGCCCCTCCTCTCGCCATCAAGGATCCGCTCTACCGACTTGCACAGGTGGAGGGAGAGAGACGGCTTGTACCCCGGGCCCACTGCGAACAAGTCTGTGCTCTGCTCTTTCCATATTTCAAGCCTTTTAATCTCCCAAACAGCCCTAAGAAGTGGGATTGCAGGACTAGCCCCATTTTGTGAATGAGGAAGCTGACAGTGCCACCTCCGTGAGGGTTCCTGAATGAAGAGGCTTTCCTTTGGGTCCGATAGGCAGCTTCTGGGCGCTGCTGGGCTGCAGTGTGACCAATGCCTGAGCCCTTTCCTTCTCAGCCCCCTGTGCCCTTAAGCTCTTTGCAGGAGGTCGGGTTTGTTCTTTTGTTCACTAGGCGTCACTGACCACCCAGTATGTGCGGGACTCAGACACAGTACGTTCATGTTCATGCCACACATGCTAAGCCCTCCAGAGCCCTCTTTTATTTAAGTTTCCACTAACTGGGATGCCCTGCACACATTTGGCAACCTGGTCATTCTCTTTTCACAAATGTTTGTGTGTGTTTGCTTCTTGACCCAGTTCTTCTAGGTTACAAGAACCTTAACATCCCATTTCCTCAGCCACCCAACCCTTCCGCCTCCACCACACACACACAACACATACACACACACACACACCACATACACACACACACACCACATACACACACACACACACACACCACATATACATACACACACATACGCACATATACACATACACACACACACACACATATACACATACACACACACACACCCCAGGTGCACACATGCAAGGATTATTTCTGCTTCACACAGGAAAACTAGGCAGAAGGGGAAGAAGGAACCTACTTGAGATCATACCCTGGTAAGGTGCACTTTTATAATTGTCTTTCTTCCAGGCACTGCTATCAGGGAGCAATTAGCTTCCTAGAAAACAGGAACTTTAACTCAGAAACACCCTCGAGGAAGCTAGCCTATAGAAATCGCCCAGAATGCCTTTGTGCAAATATGCTTCATCTCGCTAAGAAAATAGCCTCCCCCATTCTTCCTGTCTCACACATCCCTTGCTTTGCAGTATCTCCTTCACAGAGCTGGCTAACAGTGTGTATTCTGTGCTCCTGACTGTCACCCTCAGCAGAATGAAAGCTCTCCAAGGAAAGAGGCCTTTGCTCACCAGGTCCACGAGCAGGAACTGGGACATAGTGGGCTCTATGCTTACCGTGTTAATTAACTTAATTTAGTTTGGAATTAAATGTATATACCAACAAGTCACTGCAGCATTATTTACATAGTATTTACATATATAAAATAATGGAAAAGACCAATATTAGGAAATTGGACTGTAATGATTAAATATTATGCAACCATAAAGAAGTAATATTTATAAAGAATTTTAATAGCTTAGAAAAATTATAAGATAATGTTAGGTGAAAAAAATAGGCTACAAAATTGTATATGCATTATCTTCTTAACTACATAGTTAAAATATAGAAAAAAAATGGAGGGTAGAGGGATTATGAGTTGTTTTTTTCCTGCTCTTTTACATCATCCTTTATTTTCCAGCAATTTTTTAAATTTAATTCTTTATTGTTTAAAGTATTGTGTATGTCTCCTTTTTCTCCCATTGAGCTCTCCCCGGTCATTCCCATCCCTCTATTTCCCAACAATTTTTGCAGTGGACAGCTGTACCTCGATAATTAGGAAAAGTAAAGTAACACCTTAGTCCTGTTCCTACCTCATCAGGCAAAGATATAGGTGTTTAAATCTTTAGGACAGCATCAACTATATTCCTCTCCAAATTCTTATGGAATGATGCATCTCCAACCGAAACACTCCTCGGAAGGAAACCGTCCTGAATGGCTTAACACAAACGGCTCACGGTGGTCAGTTGCTTCTCTCTGTGGAGGCTGTCAGAGAAGTGATCACGGAGACCCAGACACTCCGACACAGCGATAGGCGTCCCCACGGCTCCCAACTCTGTCTCAGAGGGAAGCCCTTGCAAGGAAAAGGAACGAGAACTGTTCCCACAAGCCCTCCCCAGGTACACGTGGAGTTTAGTGTGATTCCCTTTATTTTCTGAATACCACACCTTTAGACAATTACTTATAGGTGTGGTATTCAGAAAATGAAAACAAAGCAACCAAGCATAACAGTGAAAACCAAGTAAGAGAGAGCAGAGCGTGAGGCGAGGAGGTTAATTAGGAGATGGATTCGCAGGGCCTGCGGAGGGTACCCCAGGCCAGGATCCTGGGAGGGAGGGGTGTTTGTTTTTTAGTTGTTTTTTGTTTGTTTGTTTATTTGTTTGTATTTTTGTTTTTTATTTCAGAGAAGAAGGGAGAGGAAGAAGTAGAAACATCAGTGATGAGAGAAAATCATTGATTGGCTGCCTCCTGCACGCCCCACACTGGGGATCGAGCCCAAACCTGGGCATGTGCCCTGACTGGAATCGAACCTGGGACTCTTCAGTCTGCAGGCCGACACTCTATCCACTGAGCCTAACTGGCTAGGGCGAGAGGGGCTTTTTATAGTTCTTGCTGTGGGTGCAGAGACGAGGGAGCTCTAACCCAAGAGTTAGCGTCTTCAGAGGAGGGCAGGTTAGGCTTGGTTTGGAAGGTGGGGGGAGGATGCAAATCCGGCCCCTATTAGGGGAACTTATTTCCAATAGGATTGTGACCCTCTTTTCCTTCCTCCCCTTCTCCCCCCAACCCTTTCATCCTGAAACTAGAGAAGAGACAGTGAACAAGTCAGGGCAGGCTTTCCTCTGCGGCGTTTTCATTCTGCACAATACACACGGACCTGCGTTTCAGATGGTGACAAAGCTAGGAAGGATGCGACGCAGAATAGCCATGTAGGAACACAATAAAGAAAGCAGACATGTGGGTGGCGTGACATGCGGGCTGGGAAGTGAATAGTGCACTGATGGTCAGAAAGATTCAGGGAAAGAACATTCCAGACCAAGGAACAAGCAGCAAGTGTAAAGGCCCAAAGGTAGGAATCCGATCACATATTTGAGGAGCTGAAAGAAGGCCAGTGAGTGGGGAGGGTGTGAGCACAGCTCTGGGTGAGGCTGAGGCGGAGAGGTGGCCCAGGGCCTGCCGAGCCAAGGAGTTGGGGCTTTGTTCAGGGCTGAGGGAGCCCTGGGGAGTTTAAAGCAGAGGAGGGACATGATGGCATTATGAGTAAACTAGAGGCCCAATGCATGGAATTCATGCACAGGTAGAGTCTCTAGCAGCTGCTAGCTGCTGGCAGGGTGCCTCCCTTCCCCCAGCCACCTGCCACGGCCAGCCCTGCCCCTGCCCCTGGTCGAACACCCAATCAAATTCTTCGTCGAACTCCCAGTTGAGGGGACAATTTGCATATTGGGCTTTTATTATATAGGATCACTAGGGTTGCTAAGTGGGCAAAACAGGTAAGAGACACTTCAGGTGAGAAATGGCAGTGACTTAGGTCGGGGGAAAAAGACACACTACAGAGAAGCAAGAAGGTGTAAGGCCTGTGTTTAGAGGCTGCAGGCAGGACTGCTGGGGAGCTGATGGGGATTAGGGATCGTGGAAGAGCCCCAGAGGTTTTCCTGGAGCGAGTGGTACCGTTTTCTGCTATGGAAGCAATTAGGGGAAACAGCTCTGGGAGAGTTTGGAGTGGAGTTTGAAATTGAGGGTTCTGTTTGGGGCATGTTACGTTTGAAATGCCAAGTAGACATTCAAGTCGAGGTTTCAAGTGGGCGATTAGCGATCCCAGCCGGGCCCTCCGTGGGGAGGTCAGAGCTAAAGATGCAAGCTGTGGAGCCACTGGTGTCTAATTCGCCGTAAAGCTCTGGGACTAAATGAAAGCACCTGTTGGCCGAGAAGGGCCCAGGGCTGAGCCCCACGCCGTGCCCTCTGCAGCTGGAAGGAGAGCACCCGGGAGCGCGTGGCAGTGGCGCCACAGAGGCCAGAAAGGCAGCGCTGGAGCAGAAGGGAGGCGTCCGCGGTGGCGCTCGCTGCTCGGGACAGACACGTTAGAACAGTGAGGTTCAGTCGCTAATCATGTTATTTCTTTCTTTTTTTAAAAAAAAAAATATATTTTATTGAGTTTTTACAGAGAGGAAGAGAGAGGGATAGAGAGCTAGAAACATCGATGAGAGAGAATCATCGATCAGCTGCCTCTTGCAGACCCCCTACTGGGGATGTGCCCGCAACCAAGATATTAATACATGCCCTTCACCGGAGTCAAACCCAGAACCTTTCAGTCCACAGGCTGATGCTCTGTCCACTGAGCCAAACTGGCTTGGGCATAAGTTATTTCTTATTCAGCTGCACGAACCACGTGGGTCAGAGGGCACGGTCTCTGGTCCACTGTCACCAGGCTGACGGAGACTCGATGCCTGGAATAACTGAGGTCAGCAGAGTGAGAGAGAAGCAGGAAGTAACACATCGCCGGCCCGCTCACAGCCTGCGGGCCAGGGCGGCCGTGTGCCTGGCTGACCCCGGGGACAGGACCCGGTGGCGGCATGTGGAACCGATGATGACTTCACTGCTCAGCCGTTCACTGAGAGGTCAGCTACAACAAGAACAGAAAACAGGCCGCTGGGTCGGGCAATGCTGAGGTCACTGGGTTGTTCAGAGGAAGCCCTGTGGACTGCCCCAAGGACAGCCTGGGTGGGGAGGGCAGAGAGGGCGAGCACGGACAGCCCTGTTGGACGTCGTCTGTGGAACAAGGTGGGGGACCCTCGTGCCACTGTAACCAGAAGGGAAGCCTGGACCTTGGGCAAGGCCACCAGCTGACAAAGCGTTGGAAGCTGAGGGAGCCCCTGTCTCATTGCATTTGTTCTCAGCGAGATGCCGTCACTGTGGAATGAGCCTGGCTGGTGTGGGCAAGGGCAGAGGACACAGGCGCAGCGGAGCGCACTGACAATTTAAGCCACTCTCCCTGCAGGACTGACCCCAGGTTTGCAGCTACCTGAAGAATTCCACTGTGTTAAATAGCTCCGGCACTCTCAACAGTTTGCTGTGCGTAGGTTTTCAGATGACTTGTTATTACTTATGATGATAATAATAACTCTGTCTTACACTTTCACTTTGTATACTGCATACCATATTTACTCATTCTGTCAGGGACTTTTAAACAAACGAGTCGTAGCTGCCACATTCTGCTTTCTTTATTGTCTTTGTAGAACATGTACACAGAGAACTGCATTAGAGATCTGTGCACAGTTAGCAAGTGGCGCTTTTAAGACAAACAAGTTAACTGGAGACATCTCATCTCTGCTCTTTCATTCAGTCCACACACCTTGTCTGGAGCGTCTGCTCTGTTTCGGGCACTGAGCTTGGACCTGGGGCTACATACACAGGAGGCAGTCACATCCCGGCTGGATTGCGAGGCCTGAGGGCTGGGGGGTGGGGTGGGCAGGTGAGACAGTGACCAGGATGCATCATTGTGAAGATATCCAGCGGTTCCAAACTGGAGAGCTACACAAAGTGCCACCTCCTCTTCCCGATAACATCCAGAGACCCGGTTCTTGTTAGCTTAGATGAGGACCCTGAGATTGGAGCCATTTAAATGCAGACCCTAGGCCACACAGCTAATAAGGGAAGCCAACACTTATCCTATGTCTTCTGACAACAGGATCTATTCCTTTGCTCAGACACTGGACAGGAATGATGGCAGAGTGGCCTGAGAAGGGAGAACTGCCTGCCTGGGGATGCCCTGGGCAAGCACCAAGCCCTAGTTCAGAGTGGTGTCTGGACTGAGAGGTCACTGGGGAATAAATCCCCCCACAACAAAGGAATCCCGGGTTCTTCCGATCTATCTCTGTGCCAGATCTTACACGAAGTGGGCTCCTCCCACAGCCCTGGCTTTGCCTCTCTGTTCCCTATTCCGGGAACGCAGGGACCACCTTCCCTCCAGCCTGCTCCTGGGTCCCTAAAACCTTTATAGAAGGAATTCTCCTTACAAGCCCCTCTGTGATCTCCTGATGTCTCTTGTTTGCTCCTCACAACCACCTCCGCCATCTGCATTGCATTACCATCAGTGCATTGCCTGTGAGTGCTCTTTTGCTTTATGCTGTAAGCTCTGACCTTCCCATAGCCCCAGTGCTCTGCATCAGAAGTTCAAGACCAAAATTTCTCTTATTTATCTGTAACTGGCCAGAGAAGAGGTCTGTCAATAAAGTAGGCACTCAGCACTTGCTGACAGATGGGGGGCTTCACCAATTGACTCACTGCCTGAGTGAATAAACAAATGTTGCGATTAAATAATGAAACGCTTCCCAGAGAAGCAGCCGTTAGGACGGAGGCAGAGTTGGAAAGGAAAACGCTGGCCTCCCGGGTCCTCTTCATCTTTTTTTCATGACTTGCCCATTTGCAGGTGGGAGGTTGTCTGCCAAAGCCCACACTCTTCGGTCCTGCAGCCTTCCCCTTCTCTTCTCTATGGCAACCCCCACCCCACTCCAGTCCAACAGAACCATTTCAAGCATCTAGGCCCCATGGTCATTAGTCAACAGAGCAAATATCAACAGTACAATGATTGAAATTTCTTTTGAAAGCCAAATTTTTTAAACTTAAACTTCTTATAATGCCACTTCTTCAAAATAGACTCGCCCAGGCCGTGGTGTTTTGTGGAAGAGCCACACTCAAGGGGCCAAAGAGTTGCCTGTGGTTCGTGAGCCGCTGTTTGCCGACCACAGGCCTAGGCTATTCTATTGCGGAGACTTCTGGGTGTACGCTCTGTGTAGATTAGGGAGAAGTATTACTTAATCAGACCTGACATAGTTGGCTAACAAAGTCCTTCTGTCAGAGACTCGAGTCAGCCAACCCTGTCTTCCCTCGGCTCCTTACCCCGTCCCCGGGGGTCCCCCAGCCACCGTGGACCTTTCCCCAGTTTCCTACTCACAAAGCTCTCCAGTTCTTCTGAGCTGCCTGCCCTAATAAGATGCATTCATGGTTTTCAGTCCAAGTCCCAATCACAGCCCTCCAAAAGCTGCCTCTTGCTCTTTACCATCTCTGACCTCATCAGGAAGAAGCCAGTCAACAGTTAACCATGGCCTTTGGAAGTGGTCAATACATCTCAAACTTGGGGAGTCCTGAGTTTATGAGATTCCAAAGAATTTGGAGCCTCTTTGTACGCTCCAGAGGAATGCTGCCTTCCTGTCCAGTGGGCCTCTCGGCCAACTGCCCTTTAACCCACAAAGGCCTAGGACACAAGTGTCCTCCCACCAAATTCCTAGGGTTGGTCCAAATATCGGGCATGGGATTAGAATGAAGGCTCTTCCAGGGCTGCCACAGCTGTGGGCCGGGCGATGGAAAAGCCTCCCAGAAGCAGGTTAGCCTGGCAGCAGGCTGTCTTATTCAATGGAAACACTGCTGGCCTCCAGATTCCTGAGTTAACTCCAAAACACAGAAATGCCAGCATGCCCCAAGCTGCTCTCCAAGCGCCATGCCTGCATCTGTCCATGGGTTTCTCTAAGCAACCACATGAGCACTTTGTCCTGAATAAGAACGCCCACAAAATAAAACCTAGAGATGCAGGGTTAGGAAAATGAAGGCTTTCTGCAGGTGGCCTTTGGGGTCATGTTTGAAGGTCTGATGTAACTGCTGGAAATGGACAACTACCCTCAAGCGGCGGCCATGCTTTGAGGGGCTCCAGGCCTGTCCACGTGGCCGGCACACCAGGCCTTCCTTCCCCTGCTCAGGTGAATGTCCAGGACACGGTGTGGCAGGAGGGTGCTTCAGACACGGTTACCAAGATGGAAGGGAAACACAACCTGCCTTGAACACCAGCCTCAGCTCCTCCCAGCCCACGTGGTCTGCGCTGCTGGGCCTATGAGAGTTGCTGGTGGGATGTGTGTTTTCTGGCACTAGGAGCCAGGAACCCACTTGATTTATTTAGATGCGGTGCCACCATTGGGTGGGTCTCCTAAGGGTTCTGTGGCTTTCCACTTCGGATTTTCCCTCCTTCCCCTCCCTAGAGTCCCTGCCAAGCCGCCATGCTCCAGCCTGGCCCAAGCCAGCCCTACGACTCTACTAATTGAAGGTTCTCCTTTGACATCTTTCACGTAGCAATTTAGGAAACTCCAAGACAAGTCCTAATCTGAGGACATTAGCCCAGGTGGTATCATCTGGTTTAAACATAGGTCTTGAACCCCGAGGCCTTGGGGCACCAACTTTTTCCAGAAGTTCTGAATCAAAAGCAGGAAGTAGGTTGGGCAAGTGTCCTTGGTCACTCCCAAACATCTACCCTTTGGTCTTCACATCTGTAGTCACTTTGGCCGTGGCTAAGTGGTTTTGTCTTCCCCTCATCCTCAGATTTCATACCCTGCTATCCCCACCCAGCAACTCCTCAAATTGTAGCTGGGCTGCTCTGGCCCTTTAAGTAAGCAGAGCCATGGCACTAGGCCCTGCTTCCTGCGGTGGCCTCCATCACCCTGGTGGTGGTGCAGCAGGGACAGAGGCCTCCTCATCACCCACTCCCAGACGGCCACTCCAAGTGCATTTAGGGCGTGCTGCTCCCTGAGGAAAGGCACCTGCAGGCCAGCTCCTACGGTGATGGAACCAGGCAGCTGTTTTATCCTGAAAGCACAGGGATGATAAAAGCCATACCAGATGCTGGGAGCCATCTCTTCAAAAGAGGCGCTTCTAAGGCAGGGATGGTTGGCTGGGACAGGCTGCCTGGAGACCTGTGCTAAAAACTCTGGTGCTGCTGTTCATTTCCCCAGCAAAGGATGCTGTGACCAGCTGGCAAAGTCTTCCATCAGGGTGAGGAAGGAGAGTGGGAACACAGGTCACATATAGGCCACCCCTGTTTCTCACGTAACTTCCAAAACCTCCTCCTTCCTAATGACAACATCTCCCCACAGTGGGGGAAGATGGCAAAGAGAGTATCTTAGATGTCCCTCTAATCTTCTGGGAGATAGTCCACTTCTCTTTATGAGACCCTATAGCACCTCCCCATCTCACCAATTGAATCCATTCTGAATTGATGCACCCTTTGCTCTCCATGCTAGAAGCTGCTGGCTTATCCTTCACCCCAGTTTCTGGCTGTAGCCATCACTTCCTGTGGGATATCCTTGTTCCTGGCTCACTCCCATGAGTGCTGGCCCACTGACCTTTTCTTTGGTTCTCAAGCCCTCCTGACCTGTTTCATTTGCCTTGATAGATTATCCCTCCCTCTCATCTAAATTCTTGACACCTCTCCCTCCCATTGGTCCATTCATTCTAACCTCTCCACACACTAACGAAAGGACTTCTCTTCTAACTATATGTGAGGATATTTTTGGTATTTCACCTAACTCAACATTTACAGAATATTCTCAGCGCCTATGGAACCTTATATAGCTATGAAAACACCCCGCCACCTTGCTGCTTCTCATAACTGTATGTTCGCCCTTGTAATATGGATTGTAGGCATGCATATCATCCTCTACCTTCAGTTTGGAAGCTTCTAATACCAAGCCACAGATAGTGTAATCATCCCCCTTACCCCCCCCCCCCCCACACACACACACACTTAGTTTCCTCCCAGCATCAGCCCCGAGTGTCCCCAAACAGTGTACTGGGGCTGACCAGCAGACCCTAAGCAACAGATTAACAGATTGCTCTGACACAGGTTTCTGTGAAAGAAAAGCTAAGGGACTGTTTTTCTTTAGTAGTAAAAGCAGCCCTGATTGCCTGCCTTGTTGGCTTTTTATTGTAACAACAGTTTGACCTTAAATTAACCTTTAGATACAATCCGTAGGGTAAGTATTCTTGAGAACGTATATGCTTCTATAAGGTCAGGTCTTTAAAGACTACACAGAGATTCCTGCAAAACACCCCGGGGGATTGGGCTTCTTTGGAAAAGTCAAAGTAGGGGCTGCAGCCTTCGGCAAGGTCCCCTCAGAGGCCCTGACCTTTCGGAGAACCCTCCTGATATGCCAACAAGTCCCATGCTTCCCCACACAGTGTCTCCCAAACCCCCTCTCCCTTGGGAGCCCACCCCATCTCTCACTTTCTTTCATTCCCTCTTGCTCTTCTTTTCTCCCCTTCCTTGTTCACTCAGAGGCACCAACATGAATAAATGTCTTTTCCAAAGAAAATAATATTTTTGGCTCCAGCCAGGCAATCATTTTTCAGCATGAACAACACAAACTCTCCATTCTTTTACTTTTGTCCATTTTTTAAGCAATCGCTGCAGCAGCAGTAGGTTGTTTGGGAGCAGCCAGGAAAATGAGTTCTGGCCCACGTGCCCAGACTAAAGGAAATCAGACAGCAAGCCCAAAGGCAGCAGCATAGACTCTCCACTTCCGATGTTTTCCCTTTCCATTTGGTTTCCATGGGACTCTGCTTAGGGAGTGGGGAGGGCTTCCAAAAGTAAGAAACCAAATTTCAGGATGGCAACAAGTGAGCATTAAGAAATGCACAAGGCACCGCGGCCTAAGAACTCTGGATGCCTAACATTTTCAGAAACCCAACTTGGGGCTAATGTGGAGAGTACCAGTTGACGATCATTTCTACCTGAGCACTCCCTATAGGTATCAAAATCTGGAAGAGGTGGCTCCTTTAGGACTTGGAAATGTTTTCCATCCATTTCACAACTGCAATTGCATGTCGTATTTTGGGGACTTAGACTGAGAAACTCATCTCCTTTAGGGGTTTGGGTTTTTTTTATTTTCTTTTGTTTTGTTTTGTTTTACTTTGTTTTGTTTGAAATTTTATGCTATCCTGTGATGCTTTTATTTGCTCCCCTTTAGGTTTTAAACAGCCTTGTGACTCAGCAAGCCAGCAGGCTTCTCTGAGTCATCCATATTTTCTGGGATTCAACACTGGGACCTATGATTGAAATTCACTAAAAGGAAACAGCTAAGAGCTAGAAATGGGAAGCCAGGTCTCCTTAGATGTACACTTCATGAGCAGCTGAGTCCAACAGACGAAACAAAGTGGGGACCAAGGTGCATTTATCTTCCCTTGCAAGCTCAGATCCCCCTGATTCTGACATCAACCTCTCATCTTTGCAGGACCTGTTAGTTAATTGTCAGCAAATTATGCAATTTCTCTTTGTTGGCCCTAAAAGAAGAATATTTGTATTTTTATGAAAGCTTCTTTGTATGGGAATCGGTCTCTAATGGTGGGCTCTGAAGCATGGTGACATGTCGGGGGGAAAACAGTGTTACATTTCTAAAATCACACTAGATGAAGGGTGAACTTACCCAGGAGCAGGAGGTGGAGGGAGGAAAAGCCATGGAAAACATCGTCTCTTCCCCCATAAAGTAATAATATGCTATATCACAAAGAAAAGCATTAAGCCTCCAAAACATCCATTAAAAAGACATTTAATTAAGTTCTTCCTATGTGCCAGGGATCACCCAGGTGCTAGAAATATTGTAACAGACAAAACTAGGGGGGGGGGGGGGAATCCTGCCCTCATCGAGTTTACAAATTCTAGAAATCATTTTAGAACATATTAATAAAGGAAATAAACTATGCAAACAGTAAACCAAATTCATGGTTCTGTTTTCCCTGTAATACAATAAAGAAAGCTCAAAGTTTTGGACAAGATGAGCACCCGTAAGAGCAAAGTTTTATGGGTAAATCAACTACTACTAGGTTATCTGGAGGTCTGCCACTTGCTCCCTTCTATCAGGCATGCTTTCCCTGAAAAAGCTGATCAAAAAGCAGAACTAGCCTGTCTCTAAAAGCTGGGGAAATTTTACCCCAAGACCCATTTCTTTAATGAGTCTCAGTTTCCTCATCTGTACAGTGAAATTATGACCGTGGATCTGGAGAAGTTTAACTCAGGTAACACAGTCATAGCTTGGAGGCATTGCAAACTTGGTTCCAGATCACTGCAATAAAGAGAATATCACAATAAAGTGAGTCACATGAATGTGTTTGGTTTCCCAGTGTATATAAAAGTTATGTTTGCATTGTACTGTAGTCTGTTAAGTGGGCAATAACATTATGTCAGAAAAACAATGTACATGATTTAATTTAAAAATACTTTATTGATAAAAATGCTAATCATCTGAGTCTTCGGGGAGTCACAATCTTCTTGTGGTGGAGCATCTTGCCTCAGCGTTGATGGCTGTTGACTGATCAGAGTGGTGATTGATGAAGGTTGGGGATGGAAAGCTGACAATTTCTTAAAATGTGATAATAATGAAGTTTGCCCATTAAGTGACTCTTCCTTTCATGAATGATTTCTCTGTAGCATGTGATGCTGTTTTTACCTGAAATACAACTTCTTTTCTCCAAAAATTGGAGACAATCATCTCAAACCCAGCCACTGCTTTTTCAACTAAGTTATATAATATTCTAAAATGTTGTTGCCATTTCAACAATCTTCACAGCATCTTCACCAACAACAGATTACATCTCAAGAAACCTTTCTTTGCTCATTCACAAAAAACAGCTCCTCTGTTAAAGTCTTATTATGTGAGTTGCAAAAATTCAGTCACATCTTCAGGCTCCACTTCTAATCCTAATTCTCCTGCTGTTTCCACCACATCTGCAGCTACTTACGCCACTGAAGTGTTGAACCCCTTAAAATCATCCATGAGGATTGGAGTCAACTTCTTCCAAACTCCTGTTAATATTGATAGTTTGGCCTTTTCCCCATGAATCATAAATGCTCATTGTGGCATCATGAGTGGTGAATTTTTTCCAGAAGGTTTTCCATTTACTTTGCCCAGACCCATCAAAGGAATCACTATCTGTGGCAGCTATAGCCCTACAAAATGTATTTCTTAAGTAAGAAGATTTGAAAGTCAAAATTACTCTTTGGTCCATAGGCTATAAAGTGGAAGTTGTGTTAACAGGTATAAAAACAATATTAATCTTGCTGTACATCTCCATCCGACCTCTGGGGTAACCAAATGCATTGTCAACTAGCCATAATATTTTGAAAGGAGTCTTATTTTTTTTTCTGAGTACTAGGTCTCAACGATGGGCTTAAAATATTCAGGAAAACACGTTGTAAACAGATGTGCTACCATCAGGCTCTGTTGTGCCATCTGTAGAGCACAGGCAGAGTAGACTTAGCATAGGATTTTCAGAATGGTAAATGAGCATTGACTTCAATTTAAAGTCACCAGCTGCATTAGCCCCCTAACAAGTGAGTCAGCCTGTCCTTTGAAGCTTTGACGGCAGGCATTGACCTCTCTCTGGCTATGAAAGTTCTGGATGGCATCATCTTTCAATATGAGGCTATTTAATCTACATTGGAAACCTGTGGTTTAGTGTAGCCATTTCATTAATCATCTTAGCCAGGTCTTCTGGATGGCTTGCTGCAGCTTCTACGTCAGCACTTGCTGCTTCTCCTTGTCCTTTTATGTTATGGAGATGGCTCTTTCCTTAAACCAATCCCTGCTAGCTTCAGACTTTTCTTCTCCAGCTTCCTCACCTCTCTTGGCCCTCATAACATTGAGAATTAGGGCCTTGTTTTCTGGATAAAGCTTTGGCTTATTGGAATGTATGACTGGTTTGTCATCTCTCCAGACCACTAGGACATTCTCTATATCAGGTGTAAGGCTGTTGCCCTTTCTCATCACTCGTGTGTTCACTGGAGCAGCACTTTTAGTTTCCTTCGAGAACTTTTCCTTTGCATTCACAACTTGGCTAACTGTTTGGCCCAAAAGGCTGAGGTTTGGGCCTATCTTGGCTTCCAACATACCTTCCTCACTAGACTTAATCACTTCTAATTTTTTATTTAAAGTGAGAGGCAGGCTCATTATCTCATTAGCAAGGTAGGCAGTGGTCACTCCTGTGCTCCACTGCCCTGCTCTTCCTGCTGCATACCACGTGTGCGCTAGAGCTTGTCATCTAAGAAAGGGAATTCTGAGAGGGAAAGTGAAGTGGAAACATCTTTTCAGCAAATAAAATGGGGTTCATTAACTTTTCAGGTGACCCCAAATTGGAGTAGGAAGTGGCCCATTAGCACAACCCAAAAGGACTAGAGCTCTAAATGAGCATAATTGGAATGGACAAGAGTAAAGCTGGGCTAGAGGCTGGGGTCTCACACTACAGCTGCCTGGGGAGTCCTCATTGCCATCTCTGTGGACTCTCAGTCTCCCTTCCATGAGGCAGCAGTGAAGTCTCTCTAGGCTTCCAGGCCTTGCTTTGCCTCTTTGCCTTCAGGATGGGTATCATGAGCCCCATCACTTTGGCCTCTCTAAGCAGACACTTAGGATGCTGACTGTCAGGATGATGGCCATCATACTAATGCTCATCCACCTGAGGTCACTACCCTCAGAGAACTTAATTCCAGAGTATTTCTCCATTCCACCAAGAGGAGAAGCAATACCTTGCTCCTAACGATAAGCCTATAGCACTGCAGGATCCAGTGCTCTTAACTCACTCAAAGGAGCAATCACTTTCCATGCAACTTCGCCATAATGTGTGCTTTACTAAACTTAAAAAAAATCTTTGAAAACCACTGATTTATAGTTTTATATAATAAAATAACAACGGTAGGGGGGAGGATTATAATATAATATAATATGATACCACACTGGCCCATATTTCTTAGCAAGAACTTACAGATTCTCTGAAAAATGATCCCAGCCAACCTTCCTGGATTGTCTTTTCTGCTCCCGCTGCCCAGGAAGCCTGCTCTCCTCCTCTGTGGGCGGCCCTTTGGGGATCCCACTGGCAGGCTCCAATGTGGCCTCTATGCAGCTTCCCCCACCCCCTCTATTCCAGAGAGATCCATTCCCTTCACCCCCTGCTGTAATCTTATTAGGCAGTGAAGGCAAACATACATTTGTTAGAATGAGCACAGACCAGGGCCAGGGGAGAGGTATGGAGTGAGTCCCTCGGCTCCTGGTGGAAACAAAGTGCCCCCTGGTTAAAGTCGCTCGTGCATCCGGGCTTCTCTTTCCGAGTCTCTCTTAAACCCGTCCCCAGGCCACGCCCCGATTCTGGATGTGCAGGGCAGATGTGCAGACAGAACCGAGCTGTGCCCCTTCGCTTCAATGGAAAGGGTGGGGTGTCTTTGTGTGCCTCACCATTCAGACATTCTCCATGGTGCTATTTTTATCAACAGCAATCATGAAATTGGTGTCAGATGGGCTGGTCCAGTTTCCCATCCCGAGGCTGGGTTTTTGCAGGCAGGAGATGTGGTCTGTGGCCCATATGAATGCATCTCTGGTACCCTAGGCCTCAGAGTGAACCCCTGTAGCCCTGGACCCTGTTCCTATGGCAACAAGCAAGGCTCATCATCACTCCCAGTTCAATCTGGGCCTGACTCACTTAACAGACATGTGTTGAGCACATTCTAAACGCTAGTCATTAAACAAGGCACCAAGGATTCACCAAAAAATTCTCTCCATCTCCGGAGAAACTTGCATTTCACCAGAAAGGACCTTTATGTGAAGTGACAGCACCTGTGGCTGTGTGTGTTTCAGAAGCATCTATGGGTCCGTGGTGGAGGAAAGATTTGTCCTTCTGGGCCTTGGGGAGCTTCATGGAGGTGGTAACACTCAGCCAGGCTGCAAAGATAAGTGGGATTAAAGGGATAAAAACATTGAAAAAAGGAAGGAAGGGCAGAGGCATAAAAAAAATGATTATAGATTCATCCAAAACCCACCTGTGAATTCAGCTCTCACCGAGAGTCCCAGGCACACACCTGCATAGACCCTCACCTAGGGAGGCGTGGGAAGAGGTGCCACCTGCTACTCCAAGGGCGTTGGCCCTTCTGACTCTGGCTTTCAGAAACAGGCCCCTGAGCGCCTCAGCAGGGAGGATGAGTCTGCAGGGGCAGCAGTGACACAGGATGCTGGTGTTAGACATGAGCCAGGGCCTCCCTGCACCGCTGTCTGCTCAGGGGTCTTGCACGGAGAACTTAAGTTTGGAGGAAGATCAGGGGCCCCTCATTAGCCGCAGGAAACAAGGACAGGCTGGGATCTGAAGACAGCAGAATTTTCTAGATTCTAAATCTTTCGGTCTGAATTAGACTTCTTGTTAACTAAATGCCTGGAAATTCAGGATGAAATTTAACAGAAAACCCAAGTGGGGAATAACAGGAAAACAGGGAGAAATATGGCACTGAGTGATGGCAGAAAGTGTATTTGCAGATGTTCTTGGCAATCGAGGGCTTGGCACTCTGGTTTTCATTTCCTTCTACCAGACATTCCAAACCCCACCCCCCACGGTCACATGCATGCATGGCCCAGCCAGCGGGGTGCAGAGGGTGTGGCTGCGAGTGCTCCCTGGTGGGAGGCCCCTGGAGGAGCCTGGGGCCACCTGTCTGGTTGAGAGCCTCTTACTGTGGGCCTCTCGGAGCCAGGGCCGCCTTTGTGGTCTGACTAGAGTGACAATGAAACTAATGGGATCCTGATGCTGTGACTGAGGCCATTTCCCTGTGTCTCCAACAGGGATGAGAGAGGAAATGTCATTAGGACGCCAGGAGGCCTTTGAAATCTTTAAGAGGGACCACGCTGACAGCGTGACCATCGAAGACAACAAACAGATTCTGAAGCAGAGGTAAGGCCAGCTCAGGGAGCCACGGGCCCTGCAAGGCCAAGTCGGCTGGCGGGAGGAAACTCACTCTTGTTCTCTCTAAACTGCCCAACCCAGCTCCTGAAAGGCAGGCAGGGCATTCAGTCAGTCTCACAGTGAATCGTGTCCACCTGGTACGATTCTCCAGGCGTGTAGGCCTCACCCTCCCAGGACAGCTGGTTACCTACGTCAGGGACTGTTCCTGGCAGCACTACCTTCCTCTGCAAGTCTCACATTGCACACCTGTTCTCCTCAGCTTGTGGCTATATCAATGCTTTCCTGTTCCAAAGGCAGGGAAATAGCTAAGGACTAACTTATAGTCTTAGAGCTCCAGGTCCTGCTGTCCTGGAGGGTGGCCCTGTACTCCTCAGTCAAAAAAAGTGAAAGGGTACCCCTCGGTGACCCCAGGCCCGGGGTGTGCTCTCCAGGCCGGAAGCTGAGCCGGCAGCATTGTCTGTGCTGTGGAGCAAGGCTGTGTTGTGAGCTCTTTAAAATAAACTTATGCTTTGTTTCAGTTAGCCCATGAATCAGATACATATCCTCAAACCATAGAAAACAGAGTGATTGCCAGATGTATGGGTCTAGAGCTCTTGACGAGGGATAGGTCACACGTGACTGGGTCTTAACATACAGTACTAAGTTCTCAAAACTACTGCTGAATTACAGTGAGATCCAGGATGGAGAGGCATACGCCTGAGGAGTGGATGTGCGCTCTCAGAAAAGCACGTGGCAGTGGAAGGCCTAGAGGGTGGGCCTGGGGGAAAGCTCCAAAGGACAGGGCAAGGGAAAGGAGCCCTTGGTGGGTCCGAGAAGAAGCAGAGAGAGAAGACGCGGAAGAACAGGAGACAATCCTGTCCTAAAGGCCCAGGGGAGGCTGCCCACCAGCGGTGTGTGCTCACTGTGGCGGGTGCTACCAAGAAATCGGCAGGCGGAGCTGGGAAGCACAGAGTCGGCCACGAGAAGACCAGGGGTTGGGGTTTCAGAAGTGAAGAAGCAAGCAGAAAGAGAGCAAACAATGCACGCAAAAAGCTGGTGATGGATGAAAAACATTTTTAAAAGAAAAGGGGAGATAGCTTAAGGAGAAGACTGTTTGAGAATGGGAGAGACTCAGCCAAAGCTTATGCCACAGAAGCAAACCAGTGACAAGTGAGAGAGGAAATGCGGGAAAGACAGCCACAGAAGGGCTCCAGGAGTGGGGATTGGGGTCTGGAGGAGATCAAGGTCAGGGCAGCTGAGCTGGGAAGGATCCCTGAACAGAATAATAAAGCAAGATGCGGCTGACATTGCCACACTTAGAAGCAGAGGGAGAAAACTGAAAGTACCCGCTGCTTTCTCTGTGCAAGTCCATGTAGAATAAGAGCCTCGAGGATGGTGATGAAGGGTTAGCACAGCTACCACAGGAGGGGGAGAGAAGGCAGACTGGGAAGAGAGGAAGGAACAGCAATGGCCATGAGAGCCAGCTTCCACTATTAACTGACAGCTTTTCCACTTGGTGGAGGTTTGGTGGGATCTTAGATCACTGGGAACACAGTGACAGTGATCGGAGTGGAACCAGGAGCAATCGACTGGAGCACCCTGCCGTCCTCTTAGTCCTGTGACCCAGCAATTCCACATCCAGGTTCAACTCTCACGGTTCAGAAGGAGACATATTATATATGAGGAAGCCCACAGCAGCTGTTTGTGGCCAGACAGGGTTGGAAACCTCCTGGGCATCCATCCTGGGGAAGAAGAGAGGTGAAACGGGAGGGCTGCCATGGGTCGATGCAGCAGGTGGAAACCATGAGTAAATGTACACATGTTAACAAAGGAGCCCTAAAAACACACAATTTATATAAAATATAAATATGTGCATGCAAAACAAAAATAGTCAAACAAAAAGATACATTTTAGCGTACTTTAACCATAAGAATGGTTACCGGTCGGGGGGGAGCAGAACAGAACCAAGACTCTGGGTCATGAATGAATGAATGAATGAATGAATGAATGAATAAAATAGTAAGTGTTCGGGAAAGGAAGTGAAGCTAATGAAGTCTGAAGCCCCCTCCCTTAAAAAATGGACATACCCCCGGCCACACGAATTTAGGCACCTGAACTCAGGGGTCCCCATCTTTCTCCATGCCATGGGCCATGGATTTTTAGCAGTCAGTGGCCGTGTTGAAGCAGGATGCCTTGTTTGTCTGAAGATAAGCATGTCAAGCTAGACGACTGCTGCTTTATCCAATAATGACTTCCAATGAGCCCTTAGCTGTGTCCCTGCCTGGGACGTCATAGCCCCTGACAGTTCCTCATTTCCCTGGCTCCATATCAAAGTGACCACGGAGCTTGTAAAAACGACCAAGGCCTTGGCCAGCCTCCCCACCTATTCTCACTCAGATAGAGCTCCGACATCCATTTGCTTAAAGGCTCTAGCAGGCCACCAGGTTTGAAAGCCACTGCCTAGACAGTGTCCAGAGACCCTGAGAGCTGGAGCCTCTGAGGTGGATCTCAACACCTCCACAGGCTAAACCAGTTCCAAGTGATTCTCTAGCACACTCAAGCTGAAGAAGCACTGGCTGGGGAAGAACATACTACTGCATCTTTCTGATTCTAGAATTGGCATGTTTCCTGGTCCTGATTTGTACCCTTGAGTTTGAGTACAGTGGGGGGTGAGGTCGGGTGGGGGGGTGGCAGAGATAAGCATGTGGTCTTTGGAAACTTCCTAACACAGAGCTCACTAACCTCCAGCTCAGTAGAGTTCTGACAACCAGAGTGACAAATATGCTTTGGATTGGATGCCCAGGAGGTTTCCAACTCTCTAAGTCATGCAGGATGGGCTGGTGATGCTGGTGGTCCCATTGTCCCCGAGGCCATCGGGCAAGGGAATCAATGAAACTCATGCAAAGCTTCCCTCTGAAAAGAGGTTTTCGAGGCAGTAAATCAGTCTTTTCAAGTCAAATGAAAAGTTGGGAGACCTGCCCACATTTTTTTTAAATGTCACATCTGCTTAATGTTACTGTAATAAACATCATTAAAGGAATATTTGTTACTGGGAATTTAACCTCAGACCTACCCCTTTCTCAGGATGGGAGCTTTTGTCTGCATTATGGAGCCTATTCAATTGTTGGTTATGATGTGCTCATAACTCCTTAAGGCAGGGGACTAAACGGAAATGTTTGTGTATGAAAACATAGAGCTGTGGACATCAAAATAAGGCCCACAGGTGCTAATAGGGGTGGCCTGATCCCCTCCAGTCCACATGATGCTCCCATTCCCTCTAGTGGCAGGAGCATCCTGTGCAACGTTTCTGGGAGGCCAGTCCTCACAACACAGACGTGCACCAGCTTGCTCAGGATGCTATTAAATCACTGTTTCCTGACTCGACAGAGTGCCTAGTCTCTCCTTTCTAATAGTCCTCAGCAGCCAGGACCTAGAGGCGTGGCTTGCCTGTTTATTCCTACTTCTCATAGCAAGTAACTGTCCTTCAGTGGTTCTGGTGTTGTGACACCACGTTGGCCAAGTCCACTAAAGAGGGACTCAGCCCCCACACCATGCCTTGGGCCAGCTCAGCCTCTCCAGCCCATGGTAATTAGTTCTAAGCCCAAATGTAGGGATCCCCAGTGATTCCCTCAGTTCCCAGGAGTGTATGAGTTGCTTTAGCATTGCAGGAGAGGACGATCGATGGAACACACATCTGTGTTGCTTGATAGAAGGGTTCTCTTCCCCTTCTTACCTGCACCCTTTGCTGCCTTCACAGGGGGCCTCTAGCCTCTCCCAGCTCTGGCCTCCAGTCTGGGGAAAGCCTGCCTGGGACAAGAGAAACAAGATGTCAGCAAGTTAGTAGGAGGTTTGCCCTCGTTGAATCAGAGCATGTGGGCTGGTTCTTAGGCTGATTTTTAAAGACAATTGCAACTGAAAATCATTGCATTTCAGGCATGACCCATTGATCCTCACAGGCCAGGATGTGAGGAGAGGCTGGAACCCATGCCAGGAAGCACCAGTGCCCAGGCACCCACACAGCCAACTCCTCCATGGCAGATCTTTCATACAAATGGAATCCCTAACTCACAAAGCACTAGTAAATAGCAAAAGAAGAAATAAACGAGGAGATTAACTGCAGCAGGAAAGAAGTACTTGCTTCTGTGAACTAATCCAAGAAAAGTGCCCCTTGACTCAGCTGGATCCTTCAGACACAGCACCTAAACACAACAAATATCATGGCATCATCTGGAAATAACAGCCATGACACATAGGAGTTCCATGGTTCCCATTAGACTTCATTTTTAACTTAATTATTTTTCCACTTGCTTTTTATATTTACACCTGTCTCCTGAACTAGAATGATAAACTGAGAACAGAGAGCAGATTAGACTCTTCTCAGCCTCCCTGCAGTTTTGAAAACAGTGCTAGCTTCAAAAATGATACTCAAAAGCACTCTTTGCCCGGGAATGACCATTTGAAATTGACTCTGGGAGACCTTGGCAGTCCAGAAAACTGCTGGGGCCATGCTGTGTCTCTCTAGAAGTAGGAGGATACAGCAACAGGCTTCTGAGAGCCAGGGTTGGGATTTCTTAACAGGAAACAAGAGAAGGCAGCCATCCTGATTCAGAAATGAGATGAAAGAGAAGAATATTGGTATTTAAAACATGTAAAGGAAATGAAAGGTTCATCCTCATTGCAATATAGCAGAGGCAGCTGAGATACTGTGTCAGAGACAAGTCTACAGAGAAGGCAATGACATAGATACAGGCCCAGTCTTCTCTCTTCCTCTCTGATGGAGAAGAAATTAAATATTCACTCTACAAGTAATCAATCTATTAAGTTCACCACTCAAGACAAAAAGACTGGGGAAAATGTCATAGGAGTCCCTTGCCTTCCAATGACATATTTGCCCCACTGACCTAAAGAAACTGCTCCAGCTGACATGACAGGGAACATGACCATAGAGGCCCGTGGAGGCTGAGTGGCCTTGAACATTGGCTTCTCTGTGGTGCCAGCCACCGAATGAGTGAGTCAGCCTGACTCAGAGGCCGGGATTTGCCCCCTCTCTATGTGAGATGTGAACACTGACCAAAGTCCATCCACATCTCGCGAGAGTTACCGTGAGAACGAGAATATGACCTCAATATGCAAGTATATAAACACCACCGTTTTGACACTTGTAATCATATGCTCACAGACACTTGATCTGTGGCCTCACTTTATGAGGTTATTATCTGTATTCCAAGTGATTTGGACTCTCACCTTTCTGGAGTACAAGACAAATTTGTGGATTGGATTATGAACCAAGAATGGAAATTGCTGTCAGATTCTGATATGGACTTGGATCAAATTGAGCAACCATAGCTAATATTGAAGGTAAAATTCAGCAGGAATTTGTTAATGAGTGGAAGAAGATTGTAAAATCTAAACTGCTCTATTTTGTACAATTTGAAAAAGGAACTAAAATTTTTCATCTACATATGCTATGAAGAGTATTATTGGATGCTACCTGAGTCAAATTCACAGTAAGTTGATAAAACAGCTTTATCAGACAATTGAGCTTCAAATTCCAGACTGGATGGCAATTACTAAGACCAAATTTAATGGACCAATCGGATTTGAGACAATACATTCCCACATATCTTCTTCCTGAGACCCAGTCAGAGTTTCAAATGGGCGTGGACTACAGTCGAGAGGATAAAGGTGCTGTTCTTAATTTGCAAGAACACAAATGACTAACTGTTCTCCCGATCATCAACAATCAAGTCAAGTCTTCAGATTCTCAACAAACTGACCCAGACAAAGCTGAATCTGATCCCTTCTACAGGAGCAATGTCAAAATCTATGGGATTTGTTCAGAGGCTGGTTCAGTATCACCTCAGAAAAACAATGGATACAAGAGAGCCAGGAATCTTTTCTGAGCTACAATGCAACTGCAATATCCAGGAGCCAGATTAAATCTGCATTGAAGAATGCATGTAAGAATCATGAGTTTGGCAAAAACAGCCAGTGATTATTATTTTTTCAAAAAATCCTAACTCCAGCTTGAGGACATGTTGCTTCATCTTTAACACGAGAAGCCATTGCAGTGTCTGGTTACATTTTGCGTAGTGAACTGTCAACTGATCTTAAGACCAATTGGATATACAAAATGTTTGAACTAAATGGATATGATCCTGCATATGCTAGAAGTATGCTGTATGGCTGATGTCAAAGAAAAGTTTGGGAAAAGAAACACTCAGGCTGTTGGTACTACTGCAATGACTGAAAAGACAAACATTGCAAAAGCCATCTCGCATGCTGCTCCATTTTATGGGTGTGTTAATTGAACCAACGAAAATTTTCCATTCAATGATTGCATCAACAAGATGACCATCTGGTAGGAAGAAGGAAAAATGACTGCCAAGGTTGTTGAGTCTGCAAAGGTCAATCTCGATGGAAGTCCTGTTTGTATTGACCAAAAGTGCAAGTCCTCTCAACAGATTGATCTGACATCAGTGATTGTGACTTCAAATATTAACAAGTGTGCTGTCATGGATGGATATTCAATAACATTTGAACATCAACGGCCATTGGAAGATCAAATATTCAAATTTGAACTTGTCTGCCAACTTGATCATGACTTTGGGAAGACCACAAAAACAGAGATCAAAGAGTTCTTTGCCTGAGCAAAGGCCAATGAGTGTGATGTCACACGTGAGTTTAATGTTAAAAGGGTGGAGGCTAAGAAAAGATCTGCCCCTTCTGCAGAGAATATAAGCCTGTCAAAACATGTTCAAACTTCATTTGAGATTGAGACATCAAGGGAGCCAGAATTGTTGGATTTCTCCTCTCTGTATGTTTCTAAATTTCTCAACATTTGAATTTGACACAAATTATGTTTCCATGTAAAAAATTGGGAAAGGATGAATCAAAAATTGGATATTTGTTTCACTCATGGTGTATCAGATTTTGAACAGTGTTTTCTAAAAGTTATATCAGTTTCTGGATTTACTCAAAACCCATCTACAAAACTTAGCCAGATTCATAAATTGCAGTGGGACACTCCATTTGCTTAATGTTGACTTTGATGAGTCAAGTAGTCATGTATTTTGTTGCTCATATTCCAGATTGGTTGGAAATGCACTTGCTGTGTTTTTTTTTGTTTGTTTGTTTTGTTTTATTTTGTTTTGTTTTTGTTTTTGTTTTTTTCCATCTTGAGGCAGAAATTAATCAACAAAAACAAGAAAGCACCAGAGGGCCTGTTGTTTCTGGATACAAATATCTTGGACCACTTAATGGTCTAGGTAAAGGAGAGCTGGTTAATAGAGCAGACATGGTTGCCAAAGAGCATGACAGGCATATAATCAACTCCTTAACAGCTGTGATAATCCACGTCTAACATACAACCATGCAGGCGCTGAGTTTCAGAAAAAGCTCACAGACGACAACATCACCAGGTGAAAACCTTGGAAAAGCTGTATTCCAGGTAAAAAAAACGGATCCCCAAGCCCTTTGCTCTGATAGAAAAGCCAGTCAAGACGGCACCAGTGAAAACATTGACAAAAGGACATAAAAGACCAAGACTTTAGATCCAGTCTCCATCAATGGTAGACGAAGACTCTATCTTTAAAAACAGCAACAACAGAGCAGACAGCCAAAACTCCGGGACCAGAAATCAATCCCAGTAAACAAATACGAGTGGATGATCAATAGTGTCTTCAAATTTGGAATCTAGTGCAATGGCTGCAGGAAGTGGTAGCCCATTGGGCGGCAATATGTAGGGTTTGATGGAGTGAGCACTTCCTCAGGAAATTGGGTGGGTGGGTGACAGATTCATCACAAAATCTACCGGTAGCTGGGTCCTTCCAACCTACAACAACCACCTGCATAAGAAAATCAACAACTCTGGAGCGAGACACCCAGTACTACGGATTCAGCACCTGTGGGGGATACCTGGACTTCCATCGGTTCCATGGCCACTTTTCCCCTCATGACTGGCAACATCTCATCAATAACAACTGGGGAACCAAAAGGCTTGACTTTAAGCTTTTCCACGTTCAAGTCAACGAAGTCACGACACATGACAACACAATGACTATCGCTAATAATCTCACAAGCACAATCCAGGTGTTTGAGGACTCGGACTATCAGCTACCATACCGCAGCAGGGAATGCACACGAAGGAACACTGCCTCTGTTTCCAGCAGGTGTATTCATGGTTCCACAGCATGGACATCTAACTCTCAACAACTGAGAAAATGCAACCGCAGGTCTGCACGTTGTCTGAACTAGCACCAGTAGAGGTGCTCCATTTTTTTCAAAAAATCCTAACTCCAGCTTGAGGACATGTTGCTTCATCTCCAACACGAGAAGCCATTGCAATGCCTGGTTGCATTTTGCATGCTCCTCTGTTGACAAGTACTTTGTTTGCAGATGTCCATCCAACTGACATGATGTTGCTGGCAGCTGTTTCATGCATGACCTGCTGTCACATGCAAGGACCAGGCGGCCAAGTGCGGTATTGTGATGTTAGGTCGCCTTCGTTGCGTTGTTAAAAACCAGTTTGCTTATACTGTTTTGAGCAGTTGCAGCAAGTGCCCATAGATATTGATCTATTAGAGGATTCATCAATCTGTCAATGCTCTGGTTATGCGCATATGAGCAGTGGAATGGCACATCTCTGAATGAATAGCTGAATGCAATGCTGCGAACAACGTTACATTCAGCTATTCATTCAGAAACATAAGCAAGTTGGTTTTTAAAAATGCAACAAAGGAGACCTAACAGCACAATATCTCATTTGGCCGCCTGATCCTTGCATGCGACAGCAGGTCATGCATGAAACAGCTGCCAGCAACAACATGTCAGTTGGATGGACATCTGCAAACAAAGTACTTGTCAACAGAAGAGCACACAAAATGCAGCCAGGCATTGCAATGGCTTCTCATGTTGGAGATTAAGCAACATGTCCTCAAGTTGCAGTTAGGATTTTTGGAAAAAAACAGAGGACCTGCTATTAGTGCTAGTTCAGACAACATAATGACTGACAACAAGCGAAAGCAAAATACAAACAACTAATCCAGTTGCCTACAACGAAGGATACAGAATAGCAAACAACGCTGAGCAGACAAGCACAAGACCAACATTGGAAAATGTCAATCACCAAGGAGCCGTTCCGGAATGGTGTGGCAAGATAATGAAGTTCACTTCCAGAGAACAGTTTGGTCTAAAAGTCCTCACACAGATGGGCATTTTCATCCCTTGCCACTGATGGGTGTTTTTGGACTGAAACATCCCCATCTCAAATTCTAATAAAAAATACCCCAGTTCCTGCAAATCCTCCAACAACGTGCAACACCAGAAAGATCAACTCATGCATCCCTCAGTATTCCACAGGACAAGTGACGGCTGATATCGAATGGGAGCTTAAAAAAGTCATCCAAGAGATGGAATCCGAAGAGAGTGGAAGGGAGAGGGAGAGACTGAGAAACAATAATGTGAGAGAGCACATTGATTGGTAGACAGCAAACTTCATTTGCCCCAGGCAGCAACAAGGTGTGGCCAGAATCCAGGGCAATTGGCACTCATTACCCGACCTGCCCGCTCTAACCCAATAATGTTGCATATCATCAATAAACAGTGTGTTTGTAAGTAGACTTTGGTGTAATGTGCTTCTTATCAATAAATAGCATGTTAATCATAAACCAATAGACATCATATACGCACAGAGACCTGTCAGTGTTCACCTCTCATCGAAAGAGTGGGCAGTCCCTTCCTCTTCAGGAAACTGTCTGTGGTTCTCATTGCCCTGGAGCAGAGCCAGGTGTGGGACCACGCCTCCCCCGTGGGCCATGCCTCCCCTGCGGGCCACCCCTCCTCAGCAGTGAGCAGCAGCTTGGGATATCTATTGTCTGGGTGCACAGCCCTGGGGAAAGTCAGCACAGGTTCCTCACCTTGGTCGCAGGTTGGCTCCCTGGGCAAGTCACTAATGGGAATGTGGGTTTGTTAGAAGGTGGGCAATGGAGGGCTACACCTAGCACAGTCTGGATGAGCAGAACTCAGCTCCAGACAGGAGGAAGGGGACGGGCTGTGGCCTAGAGGGGCATTGGCAGGCCAGGAAGAACAAGGAGTGGCAGACCGGGGTCACCCTCTTCTCAGCTCTTCAGTTCGCCTCATTTCCCTGCTCATCCCCGTCCTCCTTCAGATTCTCCCTCTTCTCCCCCAGGGCTGGGCTTCCTTAGGAAAGAGTTTGTCTTGACAACCAGGGATCAGCAACATATGTGGGCGGGGTGGCCTGGAGCGGTGACAGCTGCAGGGTAAAGGAAACCAGTCTCATGAGGACGGACAGCCCTCAGCCCATAACTCTGCAGTGGGCAAACCCTTCTGAGCCTGCTCAAGGCACCCCCACCCGACACTGCGTCTGCCAGTCCTGGGCGGCTCTTTGGAGAGTGTGAACCACCGCACTAAATGTCCCCCTTTGCTGTGCACTGCCAAGGTGGTGGTGTGGTGTAGGGGGCCTCACCCAGGCCCATCAGGCTTCTGTGAACAGTGCTGCCGTAGTGGCCTGTTCTCCCTGCAGGCTCCTGCTGTTGTGTCTCCACCTTCTGCCCTCCAGTGCTGACATGAATTCCAGCAGGTCCTCAGCCTTGCTCTTGCATTCTCATTGTTGTATGCTTCCAGACTCAACAGAACTGACAGAACGAGGAATCTTTCACTAAACAACAAAGGACTGTCAAATCCTATGAGAGCCTAGGTACTGGACATGGACAGGGTGGCCATGGAGCAGTCCTAGTCTCCCCACTTGGCAGAAACTAAAGCATGAAGACAGTCCTCACCTCTGAATGGCCTGGACCAAACCTGAGATGATTCTGCCCAGCAGACACAGCCAGTGCGAGCCCACAGAGCCCAGCACATGCGACATGGATGGTTGTTAAATGAAATCCAATCTGAATAGCATCAGAAGGAACTGCACTTCTCTCCTGGAGGCGACAGGCCCTCACTCAAGAGAGGACATGAATAGTCTATGATGAGCCTGAATACCCTTGGTGAGGGATCCAGGGGTGGAATCCCAAGAAACCTAACATGAAGGGAAAATGTTGTCCCCTTCCCTGGAAATTCCCATCTGCAGTCGCAGGCCAAGGAGACAGACTCGGAAAATAGCAGTGACATAATTCACACTTCTTTTTGTCAAGCACAGAGCTCTCTGGCCTTCGTTTATGTTGTTCCCCTGTCTGAAATGCTCTCCTCACCCCACTTCCTCTAACAAAAACCTTGCAACTAAGCAGCTGTGTGTGAAATAATGTGAGTCTGGACGCAGAAAGATTTGAGAGGTGAGGAGAGAATGGGGAGACAGGAGATAATTAAAATCAAACTAGCCAAATGTTGACAATTAATGGCCTATGTTGGTGGATATGTGAGGGTTCATTCTGTTCTTCTATTTTCTGCATATTTGGAAATTTCCATAATAAAAAAGTTTCTTAAAGCTCCTATGCACCCATTAAAGCCAGTCCTGCCTTGTACATGAGCTTTCCTGATGGACAGGCCCCTCCCTAGCCCTCTAAGGGCAGGGCCAGTATTGCCCACAGTAGCACAAGGTTTTACTGTAGCCATATATTACGTATTTGTTTTCATAGACTTTCAGTTGCCTCTTAAATTTCATGGCAGAAAGGAGAAGATGGGAAAGCAACAAACATTCTATAAGGTCCTGGGCTGCAAGTTTCTCATATAGGCCTTATCTTTCCTCCACCACCTCTCCAGCTGCTCTCCCTGGGGGTCTCATAGGTATTTGTTGGGTGACAGGGAATCATTAAGCACAACCACCTGGTGGACTAGTAGACAGCCATCAAAGACAATGGAGAAGTTTCTAAAGACATGGGGAAAGGCATGGTATAGTGCTAAGTGAAAAAAATCAAAGCACAAAACCATGTATACAACATAGTCTTAACTCTATAAAACACTGGCTAGAAAAAAGACTGGAAAGATCTCAAAATGTGCTTATTTCTAGGTGGAAAATTATTAGAGATTTTTTTTTCTTATTTTTAAAATTTCAAAATGTGGTTTAACATCCTCTATAACAGGAGTCAGCAAACTTCTTCTGTCAAGGGTCAGATATTCTCAGCTCTGAAACCATATGGCCTCTGTTCAATCCACTCAATTCGCTATTTTAGCAGGAAAGCAGCCACAGACACTATATAGATGTGGATGTGGCTGTGTTCCAATATAGCTTCTTTTACAGAAACAGGTGGGGGCTGGATTTGTCTCATGACCACCCATAGTTTGCTGACCTCTGGTATATGACTTTATAATCAGAGGAAAAGTTATTTAAGTTACATTAAGTATGTGTTCTTTGTGATTATGGGGTCCTGATACTGTAGAGCATACATAGTACAGAAAGCTTACAGTCATGTTTAATTCTGGTCCCCCTGCATCATAAACACTAGAAACTGAAAGTCATGAATTAGTGAATATGAGAATGAAAATTCTATGCTGGGTAGAGGAGTAAAAATTCACGACATCAGTGATAAATACAAAATTTATCTCTATTTTAAACATACTATATTTCTTTTGTGTCTTTTAATAAAGTATTAGATATACTATTTTAGAGATCTCTCAGAAATCTATTATTTTTAAATCGTAATTTAAGATGAAGAGGAAAAACTTAAAATCTCATTTCTTTTTCTCCAGATTTTCTGAAGCAAAGGCCCTGGGAGAAAATATAAATGAAACCAGAAGTAAAATCGGTAAGTGGACGATCTTCTGTGAGGCTCTCTCATGGACCATTTTCCTGGTGGCAGTCAGGTCAAGACACGTGCCTCCAAAGCCATGGCCTGGTTCAGGAACGCCAGGCCAAGGCAGTGCTCAGAGTGCCTTTCCTTGCAAGTCTCTCCTCCTCCCCTCATCCATCAGGAAAAGCAGTTCTTTTTATCTGGAAATTGAACTTTTCACCCCCCTCCTCACCTCCCCCGTGCAGTCCTGAGCTCTAGCATCCCAGTGAGAAAGTGACCTTTTCTCTGGTGGTTTCAGCATCAGTTCTGCCGGCCATCACCACAGGGGTGCAGTGACAATTGGTGTTTTCAGGTGCTGGGAAACACTGTCACGCCTCCAAAGCTTATGCTTACATTTTGGGCACCAATGTTCATTTTTCAGCACCAGCCAGTGAGCCAGGGGAAGGATGAGAAGCAAAACTGAGCCAGCATGCCTTCCCAGGATGCAGGCTGCTGAGCAGGGCTCTCCCGTTTAGGCTAGGCATGCATCTCGGGATAGGTGAGGTTAAAGCCAGAGGCAAATTCAACAAGAGCATGTCACAGACCTTTGTGACGGACAGCAAGAGGAAAATGTGTCTTTCATTTCAAGCCAGAAGACACACACGGAGATCCATCTCCTAGGCGGGGCAGCTTCACAGAGAGGATCCCCGTGGGAGGGAAGACAGCAGGTACCAACCTGTTCACAGAGGACTCTCTGAGCCCCATTGTCCCCACCTTCCTCCTTCGGAGGGACAAAAGCCACTCTGAATGGCCGTTTTGGCTTTTGCTACAGGATACTAAAAAGCATGATAGCCTCGAGTTGTTTCAGTTTCGATAAGGGGGGTGAGGGGGTCGATGTCCTCTTCATTGGCCTGAATGGGAAGGGCTCAGGCAGCCAGACCCTGCGTCAGGCCCAGCTCCAGGCAGAGAATCGCTAGAGCCTCAGAGATTCTTAACCTAAAGTTCAGGGTCTTGGACCAGGGAGGAGGAGTGGGGGGAAATGCACCTTCTTTTGCTACCCTCTGCCTGCGGCTTAGTACTACCTCAGCGATGAATGTAGGACTAGCAGCACCTGCCACCAGCACAGACATTTCCATTTCACAGCACAGTTGGCCAACATGGTAAAATGTCCTTTATACTCATCCGTACTTCTCAATTACGGTCGTTATTAGACTTGGCATTCGATCTGGCTATTTAATGTATTTATATAAAAGCACATATATATCTCTGTATCAAAAAAAAAGTTTTAAAATGTTGGTAACCTTTAGTATGGTTAGTTTCTCTTAAAACCCTATTTAAAGTTTCTTCCTTGGCCTGGACCCCACGCCCCTGAAATTGCATGAAAAAAAAATGCGGGGTTAGGAATGTGCATTTTTCTGGAGGTAATAGTTTATTGGGTTCTCGAAGGGATCAGTGAGCCAAAGCAATAAGGAAGCTGATTGGGCAGGAAAGCAGACGCCCGGCCGAGGAGCAGCCAGTCCGGCAGCAGGGCAGCTGACCCACCTGGCTGGTGGCCGGGAGGACGGGCAGGGGAGCAGGCCTCCATGGATCCCAGGACTTGTCAGCATCATGTGACTCAAAGGAACCAATGGGCTGTTTACATTCCTGGGAGACAAGAAGGAAAGACCTTTTATAAATTGCTCCTCCACACAAAGTAGTATAAGGTTTTGCTCTTAAAATATATCTACCTCTCTAACCCCAAATAAAACTGTTCCAACAGTAATGACATAGATTATGATGGAAGGTCCCCATGGCCTATGCCAAAGTACTTAGCCTTGTACTCTCAGGATCTTGGGTTGTCACAATTCTGAATTCTCCATCATTTTGGTGCAATAACGTATGTGGATGGATCCCGTTCGCCACGTTCTTGGGATTAAGCAAGCCGGGGCTGCCTGTGGCTGTGCACATTGGGGCGGGGAGACCTCCCATAAAGGAATCTGTGATTGCAAATATGCCAGCAGAAACCCTGGGTAAGCAAACCTTTGTTTACTCTGGAGACCAACAATGTTGAGATTCACCGCTGAGAGAAAGGAGCTGGTTCGGTGGTGCCCATCAAGTCATCATCACTATCACTTCCTTTCATGCCAGTAGCAGACTAACACCATCCTCTTTCAAGTGTGCTCACGATCCGGGGAGGTCCAGGGGAGCGGATCGCTGTGACTCAAGCCCAGAACTGCACCAGCCCCTCCTGGTGCTTGGCTACAGGGAGCAGCCCGCCACCACTGCCTCTCAGACGCAAGGTTAAGAGTGAGAGGCATAAGGTGGAATCCACACACATATTTAAACTGTTCAAAGTAACCTTGAGGAAAACTGCTCTCAGGAGATGTATGATGTTCCTGCGACATACATCTTTAATTTCTTCTTAGGGAGAAATTAAATCAAGTGAAATTAAGTCCAGTCCCCAGTGAGTCCTTTAGTGGCTCCCAAGGGGAGGAGGTGGGAGCCCTCACCACAGACCATTATATGGGCAAAATGAAGACTCGGCTTCGCTCCAGACTGTGCCACACCCGCCCCTGTGACACGCACTTGGAAGTGACCTGCGGAGAGGAAATGAGAGCCGTGTGTGCGAACGGCAGGTCAGCCGGCCCACCTGGGTAAGGTTGGGTGGCCCCGTCTTCTCGGGCCATTTGGCTTTTCTCTGACATTGTGATCTGGAGCTGCCACTTGGCGTTTCATTCTCAAAAATCCCTGACACTTCCATATTATTTGTTTTTCTTAAACCACATTGCCCCAAACTAGGTAGATAAACACTTGCCACAAACTCCTTTTTTGGCCCTCTCTGTAGATTATTTTAGATCAATCCTTATGCCGAAACAAGTTTATATCAGAAACGGAAGAATAAAAAAGTCATAGAAAATTTGTGTCCATCGGAGAGTCGTTTCCCTTGTGTTTGCTTACCGGCTCCGTACACAGGAGCTTTTCATCCTGAGGGCTGTGTTTGACCATGTTCACATACACCCTGCTTCCATTTATCATATCTCTAAAAATGATGTCAAGCCCAGACTGTGGGGAAAGAAAGAGACCGCTTCGGAGGTGGCGGCACAAACCAGGCCATTTTCACTCACGGGGATTCTGGCGTCGGTGTTTCTACATCAGCGTTCTCCCACTGGCAGCAATAAAGGACAATGAGTGGCTCTCCCTGGCGTGAGGCCCACTCCCGAACCAGTCCAGGAAACAGCTGCTTTGGAGGCAGGTGAGAGGCTTTGACTGACACCTCTTGGCAGGTCTCCGTCCTCCATAGACCGTCCAGGCCTAAATGAGAACTGACGTCACAAGCTGCTGCACAGAAGGGTTTTCACTAGGGAGCCAATCAACGGCCAGTTCCAAAATTGCAGGAAATGTCCTGGAAGAAACTGTCAGTGAGAGGTGAGAAGAACAACCAACACTGGGCAGGCTCACAAGGCATTCTGAACGCTTTCTTTCTCCAGCTCCAAATTCAGAGAAGGATCCCAACCCACCTTTGAAACAATATTCCTTTTCAAAAGGTTTCTCCAGTACATTCGGGATTTGGGGAAATCAGATCTGGGTCTCCATTCTCAGAACAAAGAGGACTGTTTTTCAGTTTTGTGAATTGTTATACTTTAATATTCCTCCGAGGTTTACTTCTAGACCCGGAGCACGTCGGCTTCAGTGTCTTCTCGCAGAGCCGGGCAAGACAGCAGCCGGGGCATGTTGCGAGATTGTGAAGACCTGTATTCTTTTGTTACTATTTGTCACCAGCTCCAAATAACAACCACGTCAACAACAGCCTCCACCATTCATTGAGCACTGACTCCAAGCTGTGGCTAGAACTCAACATGTGTTATGGCCCATAATCCCTCCAGAAAGAGACATTACCTAAAAGGGGCATCACCTTATGTCTTACAGTCCTACAGTCGCAACACCTCACATCAGGTTACACCCCACTTGGCTATTTTTTCATGTTCTGATCTTAAATGTTTACATTATAAAAACCTCTGCAATGAAGATGATCCTGTCTTACAGCTGATGCCATCTAGAGTCTATGAAATATGGTATTATTTTGCAGATTTTTACTAAATGGTATTTCAGTGAGGTGGCCTACCAAGTGGCCAAGCTGTAATTAAAATTTATTTCTGTCCACTTCCAAAACTTTTAAATACAATAAATCATCTCCACAACTCAGATTCATTTAACGTTGACATTTTCTTCTGAGTTTACTTTGCCTTTATCCAACAGGATCTGTCTGCCCAACAGGCTCGTTCACACATAGTCCAGGAAGATTAAAGGGGTCTTTGTAACGTGTTTCCTGGACTCAGCTGTGGTGGTGAGTGGAGTCTGAGACCCAGCCTGCCTGGCTCCCCATTCCAGGTGCACGGGCTCAGCATCACTTTTCCCTGGGCGCACCAAAGGGCACCTTTTCTAGTTTGCAGAGAGAGGTGCTGTGGGCTCCCAGCAGCCTGTAGAGTCCTGTGACCTACATGGGTTTCAACTATCATTTTCAAAGGTTTGGGAAAAGGAGGAGTTGTATTTTCAGGTTGTATACAATTCCAACTGAGTGGATTCACTGATGCTTCAGAAAACCTGGGAGAATTCTAATGTAAACCTAGATGAGGTTTGATAGGAGTGGGTGTAAAGAAGTACTTATGCTTAAGTACCAAAACACCACAGGTAAGAGCTAGAGGAAGGCTGAGGAAGGGCAGGCATTGACATCACAAGGGGCCATAAAACAAAAATGTTACCGCAAAGTGAAAACTATTGTATCTCAACAACAGGAAATGCAAAAGTCAAAATACCCTCATCCCCTCTGCCCAGCAGCTCTGGGCCTACACTGCATCTCCTCGGTAACTCTACAGAAGGGAGATGGTTCAGAAAAAAGCAGCAAAAGTGACGATTTAAAAGTTTCCTAGTAGATTTTTGCATTTTTAAGCAATTCACCATGCTTATTTTAAGTTGTGATTGTGTATTGGAGTATTTAGTTTGATTTTTTAATTATACTTAGCAAAAGTGCCATTAACTAGGGCTCAATTTGTATTGGGTGGGATGGTTGGCTGTAAGCATAAAAGGGAATTGATTGTCTCGTGTAACTAGGAAGTCCTAGGAGTAAGGTTGGCTTCAAAAGCAGGCTTCTCCTTCTTCTCCCTCTTCTTCCCACCTTCTCCCTGAACCCTCCCCTCCCATCCCCTTCTCCTCCTCCTCCTTCCATCTCTCAGTTCTACGTGACTCTGTTCTCTGCTAGCCTCTCTGCAGATAGTGGCAAGGTGGCCCCGGAAGCACTAAGCAGCAAGGTCTGTAGAATTCAAAATTCTAGTAAAAGGGATTTTCCCCAACAATGCTGATAGAAGACCCTCCAGGGAGGAGTGATTGGCGTGGCGTTAGTCATGTGACCATCTCTGAAGCCGTCCCTCCACCTGACTGGGCCTAGAGCCTGTGCCTGCTCCTCAGCCATGGCTTAGCCCACCTGCAGTTAAACGGAACAAGATTTTTAAGGAATCCAAGAGGTATCTTTCTCCAAAGATTAAAAAAAAAGCTAGGCAGAAAGCCACCATGTACACTACAGACTTCAGAAATTTACCTGGTGCCTGAAATGAGAAATCTATAAAGAAGATTTCAGTTAGATAACAGTGATTTGTCCTGGGAAAAAAGAAAGCTGTGAATGGGGAACTGAAAACTGTTTTTAAGCACAGGCACACCTGCTGGAGTGATATAAAGGCAAAACTCCATGCTAACAAAAACAGAAAATGCAGGGAAATTATGAAGATCTCACAACACCCATGAAAACCTGGCCAGTGTGGCTCAGTGGCTGAGCATCAACCTATGAACCAGGAGATCAAGGTTCAATTCCCTGTTGTGGAGTGTGCAGGAGGCAGTCGAACCATGATTCTTTCTCACCCTGGATGTTTCTCTCTCTCTCTCCCTTCCTCTCTGAAATCAATTTTTTTTAATTAAAAAAAAAAAACACACATGAAACTTCATACCTGGAACTCTAACAAACCAACTACAGTCTAATAAAAATCATGATGTAAATTTATAACAGGTTGAATTTCTAATACATAAAGAAACACTGTATAAAATAGCAGATTTGTTCACCCAACATTAGGCTATCAAGACTGAGGAAGATTTGAGGCGCTGAGTGATGGAGACACAAACAGCCACACAGAGGGGAGAGGCGCCAACAGGAAGAAAGATTCTGTCTCCCGAGAAAGAGCGCTGGCCACACTGGACTTGGAGAGACCATTTCCACTCATGCCATTGCCACTGGTCATCAGCAACTGGTCCCTGTTAAAGAAGCATTGCTGTGGGAGAACTGGCTATTGATTATGTCACACAGAGGAACCAATAACTTGCAATTCATCTTTACAGAGACTTAAAAAGGAAGAAAAAGATAGTTGCTTATATAAAAAGACATTTTGCCCAAATAAAGCGTAATTAAATGGGGAGAGATTCTAGGGACCTTTAAAAGCAGGAGAGCTAGGCAACTTTCTGAGCTGACTCAGGGCATCTAGGGATCAAAAGAGCAAAGCTGTTTCTTAAGGTTTCTTCTGTAACATTTTGGAAAGTTGAAATTCTAAGACATGTGGTTATCTGAATGGCAGCCATGCCAGTATGACTGATGTCTTCATGGGATTGATTGAATGCATTGCTGTCATCTTGGGATCAAACAAAAAAAAAATGATTTGAGCAAGCTGAGGGCTGCAAAGTATATTAACTGACAATGGGTAACACTAATAATTGTCATGTATACAACAAGGAAGAACATTTGGTTGGAACGTCAGCACAAAAAGATGGATGGTTGCCTCCCAAGAGTCCCGACAGAGTGGTCCTAACTTAATGAAGGAACCAGGATCCAGGATCTGGCTTTGGCTGGCTGGATTCAGAAAGACTGATGCATGTCAATCAACTCTACTATCAACCAGAGAGCAATTTTTAAGTAGACCATGGGGGAGGCTCTTTTATAGACAAGAACTCTTACACTGCCTCCATCCAGGCCATCTTCTCCCAGGGAACAAGATGGATTAGTCATTGGAAAGTTAGTAAGTAGGCATGTCCAAGCACAGCGGGAATCAAAACAAAGAGAAGCAAAGGGTTTTGAGAGCTGGATTCCCAAGGTCACAGCGAAAGCCCACCAGGCGCCCACTGCCCACTGCAGCAAACACCTACAGCAATCATAGTCAGCTTTCAGACAGACCAGCCCCTCCCTCCACAATACCTGTTTCACTTGACAAGACAAAATGACACTTACATTAGGCTTCTATCTACTAAACTACACATATATCCCCTCAAAATGAACCACGTTGTGTTGATAGTGTTTTGGGTGACAGAAACAATTACAGTACTTTTAGCCCAAACCGGTTTGGCTCAGTGGTAGAGCGTCGGTCTGCGGACTGAAGGGTCCCAGGTTCGATTCTGGTCAGGGGCATGTACGTTGGTTGCGGGCACATCCCCAGTGGGGGGTGTGCAGGAGGCAGCTGGTCAATGTTTCTCTCTCATAGACGTTTCTAGCTCTCTATCTCTCTCCCTTCCTCTCTGTAAAAAATCAATAAAATATATTTTTAAAAAAAAAACAACAATTACTTTTAGTTTGGTAATATTCTAATTATCAGAAATAGAGACCCAGTGAGCCAGCTCAGACCCAGGATGGATGTGTGGTGATGGTGATAACCTCATTAAGATATAATAATAAGATCGGAGACTCCCTCCAAGATGGAATGGGAACCAGAGCCAGCACCTGGGGGGAAGGGGCTTCAGGAACCAGGGTTGCTCTAGAGCCTGACACTCACCCACGCCTCCCTCACGGCCTCTCGCTAGCTCAGCACGTGTCTACTCTGCAGCCCTGCTGACCGCAGACCAAGCTTGCTCAGGGCCTGCTCTGACCCCGATTGGAACCTCAAAGCACCTTCGAACGTTCTGGCCCCAAGGTTATCATGCTAGATATTTCTTAGCTCTATGCTATGAGAAAAAGAACTTGACTGATGCCATTACTCTTTTTTAGACCTTAAAGACAACAGTTGCCTAAGGTGTGCTGTTTTGGTCAGGAGCCAGCCTCTGGCCCAGATGCTGTGGTCAGGGAGAATGTGACGGGGGCGGGGGGGAGGGGTTCTCTTTCTCAAAGCAGATGCGAGGGGAGTGGGGGCAGGCCCAATGGCAGGCATCGTGTGTCCTCTGGCTTTATCTCCCGGATTGCTGAGCGAAGGTTTTTGTTGGTTCAGCAATCATAAGTGACATCAGTTTCTTTATTCCCATGTTCTCAATGAAGCACCTGGCCACTGCCCCTCTGTTTCACCCACTAGTCTCTGTAAAGTGCCTTCTAACAGGCAGTGTTCTATTTTATTATTTTTGATATTGTCAAATCCATTGATATTTTCTCTATGACTTTCTCCATTGCTTTTGTACTTGTTATTGAAGCAATAATAATGATGGGTTGTTTACAGCCTCCTATCTATTTAATGCTTTCCTAATTTTTCTTATAGTTTTCTTTTTATTATTCTATTTTTCACATGGGACTTATTTGGGATTTATTGAGGAATGTGGCATAACCTGAGGTTCTAAGTTGAGTCTCTTTCAAAGAACCAATTTTCCCAACGCCCATTTTGTTTAATGAAATGCCTTAAAATAAAACGCCTTCTACTCCTGGGAGAGTCATTGCAGGTTTCCGGGAGGCAGCTGATGCTTTCTAATCTCATCGCCAGAGTAATGTACATCCTGGCAAGTTTCACGCGGGTATTTCAGAAATAACTCGCCCGAGCTGTTCTCATCAGATACCAGAATAACCTGCCGAAAAGCACCGACTTGTGTGGCAAGCAGGCAGCTCGTAGCTGGGAGAGGCAGGCCTGTGTCTGACTAGGAGGTGGGAAAGGGCTAAGTCAGTCCAGGAAGGGCAAGCCTATCTTTCTAAACTCTCTTCTGGAGTTTAGAAAGTGATGGAATCAGTGGAGGCTTAGTTTTGTCTCTTGTTAATTGTTCAAGTAATTCATGTGTGATACCTCTGCAGAGTGTTCAAATGCTGCCTCATATGCATGTCAAAGTGTAAGAGCCCCTCTTCATCTCCTCTCCCCAGGACCAACCATGACCGCTCTATAGAGGGGAGTAACCGCTCCCCACAATTCGGTGCATGTCCTTCCACCCCTTCTGTGCTTTTGTAGGTGGATAGATAGATGATTGGCCTATGGACAATAGATGCATGCATGAATTTTTACATACATACATACTTACATAGATGGTAGACAGGCAGCAGACGTATACAAAGATACCTTGTTGTTGCATAAATGGGACCATAATGTACAACTTATTCTGCACTTTGCTTTTCTCTTTTAACAGTGATTTTGGGTCTATCACTCACTGATTTTAGTGGGGCTATTTTTTAAGCATGAATAAACCATGATTTATTTAATTACTCTCTTGTAAAAGACATTTCATTTCTCCCCAATTTTTTTCTATCACAAACCATGCAAGCACTTTTTTTTTTTTTTTTTTTTTTTTTTTTTGGTCTACAAATGAGCGTTTCTCTGAGATGCCTAGAAGTAGAACTGGAGAGAATGACAATGGATGTATATTTTTAATTTTTCTGCTCACTCCCCAGTTCCCTTCCCAAGCGTTTCATTAGTGTGTATTCCCATCAGTGTGTGACAGCACCTGTTCCCCTGCATCCTTGCTCATACATAATAATATTAGTCATTTTAGGTTTTGCCAGTTGGAGAGTTAGGGAAAAAAAAAGTAGTATTTCATTATTGTCTTATTTTGCATTTCCCTGACAGATGGTGGGATTGAGTGTCTCACAGCCTTTGTCCATTGGGTGATTGACTTTCTCTTACGCTTTGGAGGAGTTCCTCTGCCCTCTGGATATTGGCCTTGGTCTTGGGATGTGTAGCAGGTGTTGTCTCCCAGTCTGTCACTTGTTTTCTCTCAAGGTGTTTAGAAGAATCCTAGGAAGTTGCTTTTCTCTAATCTTTAAAAGTTGCCTTGCATAAGATTGGATTGTCTGCTCTTTGGTTTGCAATTATCATTAGGAGTCATGCCTCACCATAACTCTGCCCCAAGGAAAATACCCAAGGAAGCCTCGGTCACATGCACAGGTCTCAGTACAACATATATGGGTCAGGGCTGGGTATGGTGATTCCAGGTCAGGGGTCCTACAGCCACTCCATGAATGAATGACTCCTGTATATAGATGCTTAAACCTGCTACCAGACCACATGCCTCACAATTTTACTGCTGAAAATGTGAGCTTTGTAATGAGGTAAAGAATTATTTCATTCATTTAATCTTTATTGAAGACATCATTAATGATGCCTAAATATTTTTAAATTTTGATTGTGTTTTGCAAAATAACTTATTAACACATGTTGAGATGATTTTGGAGTCTAGAAAACCTCTTATAAATTATTGGAATGTAGTATCTAGCAACTCATTAGCAGATACGAGGGTCCTTGAGGGTACTCCCTTCTGTTGGAAGACAAAAGCAAATAATTAAAGAACCGCTACAGAAATGGGTGATGTACCTAATTTAACAGACAAGGAACATCAAAGATGTAAAGTTTATTAATTGTCTGCACCAATCATCTAAAGCAAAACCAGGTTAATATTTAAGGTTATGAAACAATGTATTCCTATAAAAATAGGGGGGTGTCAAAAAGAAAAATCATGAGAATTTAGCTTCACCTCATCCCCAATGAAATAACAAAAACAAAACCTTTAACTCCCAGAACAGAGGAGGCACAAGGGGTCCAAACCTAGGAGGCCAGATGCCGTATCCTCAGGGGCAGAGCTGAATCGGGGATGCCTCTGCCCTAACAGCAGCTAACCAGGGAGTGGTGGTGACTCCCTAGGTGGGCTCAAGAAGACAGTGGCAGTAATACCTTCCTGCTATTGCCCTGGAAGGAGAGGGTGAGTTTCAGAGGAGTGAGATCAGAGTCAGCTTTGACTCAAGGTGCTGCCAAAGCCGCAAAGCTCTTCAAATGCTACAGAAGAATCCAAGAATGCCGAGTCCAAACAAGAGAAACCCCTCTGAACAGAAGGGTTTGGTGGGGAGGGGAAAAGCGCATTTGGCAGCAGTCTGCCAATAGGAAGTTGGCCACCTTTACGCTAGAATTCTGGGTAATAAGTAGTAAGGATTACATTAAAAAGATTAATATCCCTGCACTCCCACTCAAGAACCTCTGAGGTTTCCTCATCACCAAACAAAAATGTTCATGCCCCTTAATCTAGCATTCAAAAATTCTTTCTGCATGTCAATATAATTATATTAACATTCACATACTTATATGGGAGATGGAGTGGCTTGTTTTAAAAAGGAGAGATGAAAATAGTCATTATATATATATATATATATATATATATATATATATATATATATATGAGAGAGAGAGAGAGAGAATGCTGCTTTACACTGCATCCAGGATTTTGTGTCCATGATAGTCTACAGAATGGTTTTATCACAATATTTTCTATTATTTTCTAGTTGATAGTATCTACTTTATTTCCATTTTTCTGCCATTTAAAGCATGCTGCAATAAACACCCATGAACATATATTTTTATATACTGGTGCTTTTACTTCTATGGAAACTCTTTCTCTAAAGGACCAGATAGTAAATATTTTAGGCTTTGTGGGCTTTAAATGGTCTTAGTTGCATATTCTTCTTCTTCTTTTACAACCCTATAAAAATGTAAAAACCATTCTTAGCTCACAGTCCAAAGCCATACAAAACAGACCGCAGGACAGAATGGCCTGCCAGACCCAATTTGCCAGTCCTTGGAATAGAGTCCAAGAGTAAGATTTCTTCCTCAGTGTATTATAATTTTTGCTGCTTTTGTGAATGGAATATTTTTTCTATTTCCTGTGATAGAAAAAAATCTATTTTTTAAAAATGTTTTCCTGTTCAGCTGGTGTGGCTCAGTGGTTGAGAACCCACCTATGAACCAGGAAGTCACCATTTGATTCCTGATCAGGGTATATGTCCAGGTTGCAGGCTTGATTTCCAGAAAGGGAATACAAGAGTCAGCCCATCAGTGATTCTCTCTCATCATTGATGTTTCTCTCTCTCCCTCTCCCTTCCTCTCTGAAATCAATAAGTACCGTAATTTCTGGCGTATAAGACGACTTTTGAAACCAAAAAAAAAAAAGCCAGCTCATATTGGCCAGAGTCAGAGAGGCGGTCTATTAAAAAAGAACTGGTGTTGCCTCAGAAGTGGGGGGTAGTCTTATACAGCGAATATAGGCCTAAACCTATGTTTTAACTGTAAAATTAGGGGGTCGTCTTATACGCCGGAAAATACGGTATATATTAAAATATTTTTTTTTCCTTGCACCCAGTTGTCTTACCAAATTCTCTTTTAGTTTTAATGGACTTCTTCTTGCTATAGTTTCTTGAGTTTTCTAGAAATGCAATTATATTCATCACAAAAGAACAATCTTCTAGTATTGACACTTAGTGCTTTTGTTTTTGTTTTTCTTGTCCTATTATACTCATTGAATTACTACTAGCTAATACTAGTACCAGCCTGTCCTTTCTTGTTCTTGAGTCTAATGAAAATGGCTTAAGATCACTGTGTGATCATATGAGCAAAAGTACTGCCAGTCATCACCATGTTCGGGCTGGGGAACTGCTGTCCTATGAACTGGGTGTGGGCGGATCTGCAGTGCTCTTGGGGCAAGGAGAGGCCATGGAGAGACACGGTGTTTGAGAACTGGCTGCCCGGCAGGATCACAGGGGCACAAATGTCTGAGGTTTGATGAGGGATGAAGTACAGTACAAATAGAATCGGCTCGTGAGCTGGGGGAAAGACAGAGTTTGAATCTGCCTTATGATGAGAAAGGAAAATAAAGCAAATATTATGGATGAAACTTTTCATCCCTGACTGTACACACGGCCAGTGAGATGGACACATTCCAGTTCTGGGCAAAGTGGAATAATCACAATCCATCCTGTTCTCCTACAGAAGACAACTATATACTCACTAAAGGCCCGATGCACGAAGATTCATGCAAGAATGGGCCTTTCTTATCCTGGCTGCCAGCACCACCTTTGCTCTGGCCAGAGCCACTTTTCGCTCCAGCTCAGAGCAGCCTTTCCTCCTTCCATGCTGCCCAGAGAGCCAGAAGGGTGGTGTGGAGCACCTGTGTCTGGCCCCGCCCCCAGCTGCTTGGCACCTGCTTATGCAAATTAACCTGCCGTCTTTGTGAGGTTAATTTGCATAGTCACTCCTGATTGACTGGTGGGCATCGCAAAGGTACGGTCAATTTGCATCTTAGTCTTTTATTAGTGTAGATGGAGCAGCAAATGAGAACCCAGAGAGCGATCGGTAGCAGGTGGCTTCAGGAAAGAGACCAGAATCCAAAGTACTATCAGGTTGGCACCCCTGGGAAATCTCCCAACAGCAGTGACAAGCTGCAGCCACTGAACAGAAGTCTGGAACTCTGATGGAGGAAATCCCTCCATTCTCACCGGAGGGGCTTTGGTTCCAAAAAATGGGCAGACTTCTCATTGCATTTCCTCTCTGTTCTCCCATCACTTGGCCCCAGATGCAGACATAGTCATGGGAATCACCTGGCAGGATTGAGGAGTCTAGGCATGGGGCTTTAGGGTTGTAATGTGTCAGGTAGATCACAGAGGGGAAAGAAATCAAGACAATGATTCCATAAAGCTTTTTACAGAAAGAAAAAAAAAAAAGTGAGCTGTGCTCACTTTCAAACTGAGCATGCACGGATCTAGAGAACATCCCAAAGGCTGGGGCAATCCTGCTACAGGGAGACTCGCACCCAGGTCCCATGCTGGCCCCTGGACTGCACACACATGGAATGGAAGTGACTAGCACTGCAAAGCCTTTGAAAACAGAGCTGACATGAAACCGGAGCCCAGAGAAGGCTTATTGGAATCTATGGCCAGAATCTAAGCAGATTGATTGTCTGCTGAAATATACAAATTGAAATAAGTAGTCTTAGAATTTAAACAAGACCCTGAAATGTTCAGGATGTGACCCAAAATTATGTGCCATATGAGAAGAACCAAGAAAATCAATTCACAAGGGGAAGGACAATCAGGAGATTTCAGCCCCTACATAATTCAGGGTTAGACTCATCAGACAGAGACAAAGCAGCTCCTAAAACTATGATCTGAGAATTAAGAAAGATTCTCTTAAAATAAACTGGAAGGTAGAAAGTATCAAAATGTCAAAAATGTAAAGAACCAAATGTAAAATTAAAACCAAAAAATAAAATGGCAAATGGACTCACGAGAAGAATGAAGATGACAAAAGGAAGAGTTGGTGACCTTAGAGAATAAATAACAAGTATCTCATCTGAACAACAGAGGAAAAGTATTTTTTAAATGAACATGTCCGTTGACTGTTATGTGAGAGTAGAATTTGAGGGACCTAGGTAGATTTAGTAGATGTGGGTGGTGCGGGGAGGAGGTTAAAGCCCAAAAGTAATGTGTTGTAGATTTTATAGGATTTGAATAAGCAGAGAAGACAGTTTAAGGGGTTAAAGTTAAGGGAAAGAAGACAAATGAGCTGGCATCGTGAGGAGAAGGACAAATCAAAGAAATAATTTGTGAAAGAGACTTTTGAAAGTCTAGCTCCACTGGGACCAATTTGGAGACTTTCAGAGATGATTATCTATAATTTCCCTTTGTATGGTCAACTCAGCAAAATCTTTTGGTTTCTTAAACATGCTTTGGGAAATATCTTGATCTCCGTCCTTCTTTAGACTTATTTTTTAGTCTCTCTTCACACAGCACTATCTCATCAAGCTCCTCCCTGGCCAGGGGTGTCTTTCCCTGACTTCTGAAATAACTGCAGGGTGAGCCTGGCGCAGCACTGTTTGGATCATACTGTTTGGATCTAGTATAAGTCCTTGGAATGGCTTGAGTCCCTCATGCGTCTTCATCGTCAGGGTTGGTCCAAGTGGCATTTGCCATCATAGCAGCACACCATCACTTCCCACTTTGCCAAGGGAAAGCTGATCTTCATGAAAAAGAGTTAAGGAGCATCTGACATCAGAGCTTAGTTTCCAAGGTGTCATCCCAAAAAAGGAAGCTGAGGCAGCAAGAGAAAGTAGCTCACCCCAGCCTGTAGAACATGAGCCATGCTCTGGGCAATCTATTTTCCTGTTAAAATATGGTCAGTAGGAAACTAGGAGCTACTGTAGTCATTCCCATCCACTGAACCAATAAACCTGGTCCCCAAAATGCCAGTCATGTCCATACGAAACCAGGCAGTAGACTGGCTAGAATATTCCATTTCTTCTGCCTCTCTCTTTGCCAAGCTGGTTGCCAGAGAATTATTTGTGTTTGTAAGATACCATATTAGCTGAAGAGTTACAATCGTTTCAAACAAGGAGGACGAAGAACAGGTGGTGTCAGACTCCACCCATACCCCTCTTCATACCTGCGTGAGCATGCTAGCGCCACTCCATCTGCGAACACCTTCGCTCTTCCTGAGAGATGTGCCTGGGAAAAGCCAGTGCCCAGGAGGCATCAGCTAACCACTGTTGGAAGTTGGTGTGCATGGACCCACCTCCCTCACCCCTGGGATGGACAACTCAGAGGTGTGTGTCCTACCCTGTCCCCCTGATGGGATTGAGTTCCTGTTGCCCATGTAGCTGCTTTCCCTTCCTCCCCTTTCTTAGCATTTTATCCAAGGATGACTTCTCAAAGGAACCACTTGTACTAGGGTCTGTTCCTGGGAAAACCACACTGAGGAAGGTGGAGGGCCACCGTAGCTCAGACATGACGATGGGCACTGGGCCTGGATCACTGGGGCAGGGCCTGAGCGAACTGAAGTGAGTTACAACCTGCGGGAAGGCCTCTGGCTCTTGGGCAGCTTCCAAAAGCCGCTGTCCATCCCGGTAATGTCACGCGGTTAGGAATTCAGGGTGCTCTGTTTGCCATCCAGACAATTAGCTGTTCTTTCCTTGCTGTTTATGCAAGATCTTAGCTCACCCGTCATTCATCCATTGTATTAACATAGTTGGTGATTTCCTAAGACTCAGGTAAAAACCACCAATTCCACTAAACGCCTCCTCGCTGCTAAAATAACAACCCACAAAGGCTCGTTGGCATTAGTCCGCTGACACGTAATCCGGGGAAGCAGATTTCTGCAATTCTGCGGTACAGAAAATCATTACCGCGCGCAGATGTCTCCGGCAGACAACATCCCAGAGGCCCCTGAGCGAAGTTCTCTCCAGAAACCGCACGTCGCACGTCTTCACCCGTCACTGGGATTGTCTCTGAAGAGAAAAGAGTATAAATATTCATCACCGTGAAGCAGGAGTCGGGTCTGCTTCCAGTGGCCGGTCGGCATCCAAGTACTTGTGAACAAACATGCACGGATTCATGAGCGTGCCCCCATCACCCTGGCCCCTCCTGCCACACGCACACAGGAGTCCGCCCCAGCAAGAGCTGTTCTCCGTGAGGCCTTGCGCAATAAGGAACAGTCCTTGGATTCCTCTGTTCATTCCTTGGCCGCTTCTTGGACCCCCTCATGCTGACCCAATCTAGATCAGGTGTGTTTGCTTTGGACCCCACGAGGCCTGGCCAGTGTGGCCAGCACGGAGCTGTCTGCAAAATATTAGCTTTTGATATTTTAAGAAGGGTGAAAAAGAACAAATTTAACCAGATTTCATGTCTTCAGCAGTTTGTAGTTCAGATTGGCATCAGCGAGGAATATGAGCGCCCAGGCCGTGTCTGAAGGAATGCTGTCCTGTTCCAGAGTGCGGGCCTTCTTGCCCCGCCCCGCCCGCTCAGCAGCCCGGCCTTGTTCCTGGGGTAGGAGCAGCACCTCGGAAACTTATCTCACTGAGCATCAGCAGCCCCGGCCCCAGCCTGTGACAGCCGGGCAGGGGGGCGCCTCCTTCTTATTCCCAGATTATTAGGGCCCAAGTCCGTACTGGCGTCACTGCTAAAAATCCATCCACTCATCTCAAAACTCGTCTCAGACCGTTCCTGAGGGGTCTCCAAAAATGGCCGGTTGAGTGCTCTGCTGTGTGCCCTGTGGGTCCTCTCTCGCCTTCCTCTGTGGAGCCGTCACTGTCCTCTGATGGGGGCAGTGCTGGGCCGCAGGTCCAGCCTTGGGCCCTGCTTCCTGGCTGCCGCATCCAAGAGGCCAGGCCAACTCTTACAAGACTTTACCGAAGGCTTGGGACTGATGGAAATGCTCCTGGGAAAGTAGGTAAAAAACAGTCTGGAAGTGGGGCTCTTGGAGGGCCTTGACCCAGCGGCTGTGGGGCCTCCTTCTTGGTGGTCTCCATGTCCCTGCAGAAGGTGCTCCAAGCAGCCACCTGCTTTGGCCTCCAGGCCCAGCTGCCTCTTCACACTTCCACTCCCTCCAGGGCATTGTCGGAACTCATAGTCCCCCACAGAGTTTGGAGCACTTTGTCCAAACTCTGGGCTATTCAGTCTTAAATGACAAAGCATGTCATTATCTTAAGTGGGCTGCACTCAGTGACCAGCCCCTCGTCTTATCTTTATTAAACGTCATGTTTCTCAATGGGGACTCCATGGCCTGTTGAGAAGAGCCATCTTTAATCATGCAGGACCGGACGCAGCCCACTAAATACCATAGTGCTTTTTTCCTGCTACTATGAGCATGACTCAGTACCTGGATGGGAACCTCCATTCACGTGCAAGGTGAGGACAAGATTAAGACCCGCATGTCCATCTCAGTGGGGTCCGTCCTCTACTCCCAAAGTGCTAGAGCAAGTGCTTAGACAAGAATACGCACCTGCCATCTGCATTAGTCATGGTTCCCAGAGAAGCAGGACCCATAGGATGTGTGTGTGTGTGTATGGAGACAGGGACAGAAACAGAGAGATGAGAGGCAGATTTATTTTAAGGAATTCCCTCATGTGATTATGGAGGTTGGCAAGTTCAAATTCTGCAGGACAAGTCTGCGAGCTGAAGACCAGGGAGGAGTAGATGTTGCAGCTCGAGTCCCAAGGCAGCCTGGAGTTTCCTCCTCCTCGGGAGACCCGGGTCTCTCTTCTCTTAGGTCTTCATCTGGTTGGATGAGGGCCATCCACCTTCTGGAGGGCCGCCTGCTTTATGCAAAGTCTATTGCCGTCCATGTTAATCACATCTAAAAGCGGCCTCCACACTGGTGTTTGGCCAAACATCTGGACACCATACCTCAGCCAAGCCGACCCAGAAAACTAACCGTCACACCACTCAAGCACAAACACTGCTCTTTAGGCACAGGGCAGTCTACCTGCAGGTTTGGATGGGAGGAGCATTCTCCTTTGTGCAGAACATGGTTCTGCTAAAGAAATACTCAGTCTGTGTTTCTGAGCCCCAAGCACCTAACTCTCAGCCAGAAGCACCTGCATTTGGCTTACATTCCTTTTCAGATCTTCCCAAAGAATGGTCCAGCTTAACCTTCCACGTACAGATCTCACATGGTCCACTAAATTATCAAAATACCTCAAACAGAACTGTGTTTGCCTCAGAGATAATATCCAGACTCTCCCATAGTAGGCAGAAATTGCTCCTAATTATGAAACCTTTCATCTTCCTAAGTTCAAAGAGTGACGGTCCGCTCTCCTCTGGCACCTGTCAGACCCCGGAGCAGCCGATGGCCAGTTAGTCCATGAGCTGACCGGAAAGCAGCCAGGGCTGCAATGAGAATTCTCCACAACTGCTATGCCCTGAGCTTCACTGTCACTTCTCCTTATTCATAAAGTACAGCTGTCCATCCACCCCCAGCTACAGGGGACCTGAGCATCCCTGTGGTAGGAAAATCCATAACCAAAAACTAAGACTTTATGTGAGAAAGAAAAAAAACATCGCACTTGCAAGTAAATCTATGAAAGTCCCTACGAATAGTTTATATTCACCAAAACAAAACACAAAGGACATACAACAGCATCTAATTCATCTTCACTTTGTCACAATGGGTTATGTATATCTAACTTCCATTCTCCATCCATCCCTTATACACTGCAAGCTTTTCAGGATCTCTTTCCCCTCAAGTTTCAATGTGAAGCTTGTAAATCATTTTTATCTTTGCATATTAGGGCAATTCCTCCTCTGTGTCTGGTTCTTCTCTGAGGACTGACTGCCTTCCTGCTGTCATTCCTGGGACTTGTTGCCTCAGAGCCTCGGTACCAAAACCTTTGTGGTCAGCCCAGGCCACCCTGTTCGGGCCCCGCCCCTGGCACCGCCCTGGGATGAATGGAGAAGTGTATACTTCTGCCGTCACCTCCCTTCACGTCTCCCAAACCTTCATCCCAATAACCTGCCCTCTGGTTTGGCTATCTGTTTTTCTAGTACTAACTCCTGGGTCCCCTTATTCTCCACTTACCCCACAATGGCCAACTCCTACCCGCTGGACCTAGAAGTCTGTACAGAAATAGCATTTCATGTGGGCAGAACCCAAGCTCGGGGGGCGGGGGAGGGGGGGGACACTGTTGTCTTTGAATCTCGTGGTCCCTGAAACTCATCCTCCACAGCCGCCAGCAAGCCCACACCTGCCCGCCTCCTACTGCCCCTCTTCCGGGAGATGAGGTGGGAGAAACACAAAAACAACAGTGGAAAAAGTCCTGGTGCTATTTTCTGGAAGAAGAAGAAGAAATGAAGGCTGAGAGTAGGAGTCACCCCCATCCCCGGCTCTGAAAACATGACTATTAGACCAACACTTCAAGCACGCTTATGAGAAAGTCATTTACTTACGATTCCGAAATCAATCCTATTTGACTACGTTAGGGAATATGGAAGATCCTGTTGCCAACAAAAGTAGCGGTGAATTTGAGGCTGAGTAATGGGAAGGCAGGGGCTGAGTATGGGGCCCGCATTAGACAAGGTTGTGGTTGGAGTCAGTGGCTGCGAAAAGGCTGAAGCTTTGCTCTGGGGAGCCCTGTGCTGTGACTGTTGCAAAGATGAGTGACAGCCTCAGTCTAGTCCGCTGGGCCCTAGATAGCTTGTTAGTTTAGGCCTTCAGAAAAGAGGAAGGGGGAATGCCAATGTCTTAGCATATTTGACCACAACCAAGGCCTTAGAAACGATTGCAATGGGTTTGTGTTCTTCTGTCCTCCACGCAGAATTATTTTCTGTATTTCAACCCTCCCCCACGCCCAACCCCGCCACGGCAATTACTGTCACTACTCCTCCACCGCTACTATCCCGCTTGCTGTGCACCTGCCATGTGCCAGGCCCCGTGCTGGGGCCTTTTGTACATTTCTCCAATGCCCGCAGCAACCTTGCATGAAGGTGTTATCATCTCATTTAAATGAAGAACTGAAGCCCAGAGGGGTGCAGTAGCCCGAGGTCACAGGCAGTTGGTGGCCTCTGCTCCCAAAGCCCATGTTCTTCTCACTATGCCAGGTCCAGGCCTCCCTCTGCTACCCCTCCTGCCATTGTCCATTGCTCCTCCTCCCAAGTGAGCCTCCATGGTGGTTACGTGGTCTCTGCAGGCCAGATGCCCTCCCCTGGTTTCCCACTGCCACCATGACCCCCGAGGGTCTCCACTGGCTCCTTCCCTGGGACTCGGCACCTTTCGGCTTCCTCTGGTGACCCCCCTGAGTTACACTAATATATCCCAGCCCCTGTCCCTCCCCCCCCCCTCCCCACAGTAAGTGACTGCAGAGACAGAGCCCAGAAACCTATGTGGGTTAGATCAGTGGTCAGCAAACTCATTAGTCAACAGAGCCAAATATCAACAGTACAATGATTGAAATTTCTTTTGAGAGCCAAATTTTTAAACTTAAACTATATAGGTAGGTACATTGTTATTAACTTAATTAGGATATTCCTAAGCTGGCCTTTGCTAAAAAGTCAAGGGGCCAAAGAGCCACATGTGGCTCACGAGTCGCAGTTTGCCAACCACTGGGTTAGATGGAGGGCCTGGCCCACTGCAACAAGTCTATGCAGCACATAAAACATGACGAACCTGACACTGAAACCGTTTCCATTTTATTTTGTCCTCTATTTATAACCCCGAGGACACGTTCTCCTCATCTCCAGCCCCTGCAGCTGGACAGCAGCCCCCACATCGAGGAGTACCAACTGTTACCCACAGGCTGGCAGGCAGCTTGCCCGGCCTGGGCCTTAACTAGGCATGTTTCTCTCTGTTGACTTTTTTAAAGCACTAGCTGATGTAAATTAATAGAATCAAGCTTTATCTTGCAGTATGAGAGTTTATTAATTTACTAGAGGCCCGGTGCACAGCCGGGGGGGAGGGGTAGGAGGGGAGGGGAGGGAGGGGGGTGGAGCTAGTAGTGTCCCTCAGCCCAGCCTGCACCCTCTCCAATCTGGGACTCCTCGAGGGATGTCTGGTAGGATTGGGCCTAAACTGGCAGTCGGACATCTCTCTCACAATCCAGGACTGCTTGCCTGCCTGCCTTCCTGATTGCCCCTAACCACTTCTGCCTGCCAGCCTGATCACCCCTAACCACTCCCCTGCCAGCCTGATGCTTAACTGCTCCCCTGCTAGCCTGTTTTCCTCTAACTACCCTCCCCTGCAGGCCTGGGTCTCCCCCAACTGCCCTTCCCTGAAGACCCAGTCACCACCAACTTCCTTCCTCTGCTGGCCTGGTCCCCCACAACTGCCCTCCTCTGCAGGCTGGATCGCCCCCAACTGCCCTCCCTTGCAGGCCTGGTCCCTCCCAACTGCCTTCCCCTACTGGTCATTGTGTGGCAACCTTCTTGTGTCCACATGGGGGCAGCCATCTTTGACCAAAGGGGGCAGCCATCTTTGACCACATGGGGGCAGCCATCTTGTGTGTTTGAGTGATGGTCAATTTGCATATCACTCTTTTATTTGATAGAAAGGAGAATATCAAGGAACCATGTAAAACTCACTGTTTGCATGTTTCAACTCATCTAAAAATTATATACAGGGTATCCCCAACAATGTATACCCACTTTTAATAGATGATAGCTCAATGTTGAAAATGAAATGTATTTTAATAAACACTGCCCTTATAATGATTCAAAGTGTGCGTATACATTGTTGGGAGACCCTGTCCATTGCCAAATCACACATCTTCATACTTGGGCTTTATTTCACACCCTTAGGAGAGCCCTGCCCTCCACCTCCATAGTCACTTAGGGACCCATACAAACCAGCCTCTGTGAGAGGGGGCTTTGGGAAGAGGTGGAATGTACCAACCCCACCCTCACTGGCACAGAGGAGCCTTGAGGGTAAGTGTCTAAGGCCATGCTGCATGGGCCCTCCACTCGCCCCAGCCAGAGCCACATCTGCAAGTGGAAGGAAGGGCTGTGGTCTGCAGCTGTTCCTCCAGGGCAGGCCTGTGAGCTGGTTCTGTCCCTCCTTCGCTGAGATAAGAACATCTAAGCAGCTGAAGCAGCTTCTCTCGGGCAGGTGCCCACACAGCCAGGAGCCCTCAGCTCCCCAAGGTGTTTTGTATTGAACAGTGCATGCTGGGAGCTGAGCCGAAATTTTCCCTGTGCTTACCTATGCACACATTTGTGTGAGCTTTTAACAAATGAGCTTATTTGCTTAATTCTCGGAGCTGTTTATAGAATATTATCACATTCTGGAATAGCGATATTAATAAGCTCCTTCGCTTAATTAAGCATAGACAGAGCCAAATGCCTAAGCTTCGGACAGAGTGTGCTAATCTTGTGTGATTATGGTGATGACTTGGGTAGCCAGAATGAAGATCCCATAGAAAAAAAAAAAAGAAAGAAAAAAAAAAAACGGTCTCCCAGACATGGTATAATTTGGTCATTTTTATAAATGAGAGCACACCCCCTCCCAAAATGTGATCCCCATGCCCTGCCCCAGTGATAAGAGGGGAGCGAGCGGTCTGGAAGCCCAGACTGCTGTCTGCCCTTTCAGCCTGAGTTGAAACGCTCATCAATTAGGAGGCGCACCTCCTCTGCAAGATGGGGTCAGGGTGACGGATGCTCTTGAGAAACCCAAGGGGGTGTGGGAGGATCATGTCAAGTTACAGTGTTTTTCTTCAAATTATCATCTTTAAGAATGAACTGCTTTTTCCTCTCTCTGTGACTTATTGATAGTAACGTTACCAAATATGGTATTTGGCATCCTAAATGGAAGAAGATTTGAATTCTGGACAATTGAAGTGTCATTTTGGTATGATAATGCATTAAAGTGTTGGCTCAGCACTGAGGTCGTTCCCAGTCTGTGCTGCTGCCTCATCACTGGGCCTTTCTCCTTGAGGACCCCAGGAGGCACCTGTCTTCCTTGCCCCGAAGAAGGGCAAAGGCGTCTCAGAGACTCCCCGCCCAGACCAGGGGCTCGCTGCTGCTGTGCGGGGCTCCCTCTGACACGCCATCCTCACCGCCACCCCTTAATCCGCAAGCTCCTGGGCAATGACAAATAAGCTGAGAGGAGTCACTGCCCCAGCCCTGTCGCTGCGACGGATCGTGAACATTTCAGTCAGCTCCCATGACGGATGCATCACACATGTGGCAGGTGCCCCAGCATGCTTTATAACACCTCACCTCCCTCGCAAGGAAGGGCATTGCAATGGCTTTTTAATTTTTATTTCTTTTTATCAATATATGTAAATGTAATTTTACATAAAATGTAAGTCAGACACACTTATTAAAGCACGATTTTTTTTCTTCTTACTTGGCGCTGCCTCTTCTATCTAATTCATCTTCCACCACCAGATAACCCAGCGTAACAGCTCTGTGGCTGTCCACTCCTATTACCTCCCTGCTGATAAGATCATGCATATGTGAACACATGCACACACATGCATATATGTACACACATGCGTGCACACTCACTCGCACATGCGCATGCACGAGCACGCACACACATGTAAGGCTCTTACCATTGTTTGACCAAGAACAGAATCATTCACATCCTTTTATGTCATCGTCTCTTTTGTTTCCTTTACTCTCTTTCCCTGCTCTGTTGAATTGTTAACATGTTGCCATTCTTTCCCGGCAACCCTTCTTTTTTCTGATCCTCTGTCTATTTGGGTGTATTTTTATTTTTCTTGAGTTAAAAAGCAATTACAACATGTCCGTAGTTAGTACAAATGCATCCTCCCTGCACTCACCTCCAGGGCTGCAGCTTGGTGAGCCCCCATCCAACATCCCCTCACCTTATCTCCACTGGGCATTATTGCTTAACGTTTCACACACACACACACACACACACACACACACACACACACTAACACACACACACACTCACACACAGGAGTTTTTATGCTCCATAGTTAAATATTTTATTTGTTTCTATGCTCATCATTGTTCATCTTATCCCACATATATCTGCTTATTTTTCTCCTTATTGATCACAACAATGATGTTCACACTTCCGCAGTTCATGTGCCAGGCACTCTTCTAGGCCCTGTACCCTGGGATATGATGCAGTCCTCACAGCAGCCACTGTCATTACCCCTACTTTTATCTTGCAAACACACCCACAGCAAGTAGCTCAATGGGCACACCAGGGCCCTGGCTCGGAGTCCAGGCACCCGACCTCTTGCATGGCTGTCTCTCGGCTGAGGTCTCCTTGGGGTAGGGGCTCTGTGGGTGGCATTTGCTTAGTCCCCTCATCACAGAGCATGTCTGTATCGCACCTTCGCCTGTGAATAGCAGTGTGACAACCTACCAACTTCAAGTTGATGGCACTTCCCTTCATTGTCTCCTGGCACCTGTTGTCACCAAGGTGGTGCCTCCGGGGCAGGTCCCGTGGAGGCTGGTGGCACAGACCCTCCTCCCTGAAGCCCTGTGGTTTCCCGGTGACACGTCTGGGGGAGGGTTAATTGACACCCATCCTGCTCAGTACTCAGAGTGCACGCTCCATCCGGGGGCTTACGGCTTTCTTCCATTTGGAAAATCCCAGCTACTGTCTCTTCAAATTTCCTTTTTCCCCCTGCCCATCTCTGTCTTCTTCCAGAACGCATGTTAGATAACAGGAAGCCTCTCCGTAGCTTCCCCATAGCTTTGGCTGCTCTTTCCCATGTTTCTCTCTTCTGTGTTTGGACCAGTGTTTCTACACTATCTTCCAATTCACTGTTTGCCTTTAAAACATGTCAAGTCTGTGGTTTATTCCCTCGTTCCTTCTGTTGATTTTTTTTGTTTCCATCACTCTCATTTTTATTTCAAAATTCTTTTCTATTCACTTATTATTTTCTTGACACATATTTGTTGCATGAATTCTCAGCACACTTACCTCAACACCTGACTCGGGGGTACAGGCTGGCCCGTCGTCATGGCAAACGGCCTTCCCATCAAGTACCAGACCCTCTGCACCCAGTCTCCTCCCCCGTATCAGACTGCACACTCCAGGGCGGTCCTCACGGCGCTGCTTGTGTTTGGGAGTGGGAGGCAATTCAGCTCTCCAAACCTCAGGAAAGGAACATAAAATGTCGGGGTGCACTCTGTGGGATGTATGCTGCAGTTAGTCTCTGAGAATTAGGTGCGTGTGAAGCAAAATGAGTAGATGTCCAAAGCAGGACTGATAAGTAAGAAACAGAATGAGAACTGTATCTCAATCAAAAACTGTAACACAGACTGTCAGAATGCAAACAATAAAAGTGTGTGTGTATCCAGGACTTAGGCTCCCAGCCCATTAGAGGAAAGTGGGGCGGGGGGGGAGAGGGGAGGGCAGGGGGGAAGGGGAATGGGCTGAGGAGGGATAGAAATGTACACACACAGGCGTGCAGACTGCTGAGGACCATGTCATGGACTGGAGAGCAAGACTAATTCATCCTCTGAGCTTCTGCATCAATAAATGTCTTGATCCGCCTGTCCAGGAAATTACTCTCATCTGTAACAAATTCATGTTCCAACTATTGATTTTGCTATCTTTTCCAGCATTAGATTTCTTCATATATTTTGGCATTTGGGTGAGCAGGCCCATTTTTAATGAAACACATTTTCTTTCTTTCTCTCCGAGTCCCTTGGTGCTCACCCCTCTCCGCCTCACAGACCCTGCAGGCCCCCCATCCGGAAGTGGCGGTTAACAGTGGTCATTGGAGGGGCACTGCAGGGCAGTGCTGGGCTGTGGCTGATCTGGCCATGGAGTCACGGGCGGCTGGGCTTCCCAGTTGGAGGGGCTGACTACTGTGTCCCTTTCTCCCTCGCTGGGTGCCGTGGGCTGTGAACCAGAGCCCCAAGCAGCACCTGGCAGCACTGTTTCCTTCTCAGTCCCCTTTCACTCACACGCTGGGTGATGGGGGTCTCACCCCAGCCTGCAGCATCAAACTCTGGGCCAGGTCTCAGCCCTGTCTCACGTGTGTCCTTTTAGTCACCCTCCTGGCCCCGGCCCCCGAGCCCTGCAAGCTGAGGTCTGGCTCCACTCGCTGTTTTGCATTTGCGTCTCACGTCCAGGCTTCAGAAATATGTCCTGTCATCCAGCCCAGCCAAGCTTACTTGACAGTCTCTCCTGTTTTTATTTGATCCACCACGGCTACTGTGCAAAGAGGTGGTTCTCCTGTCTCCATAGATATTCAGACGATTCAAGCAAGTTTAGATAAAACCCGATGAAAAGTGGATTAACAAGGAGAAGAGGCGAGGAAGGATTTACACAGCTCTGCTTGTTGGCAATTCATCTCAAGGTGACACATTCGGGTTAGAGTAAGCCGATCGCTTTCACAAATAGCCTTCCCAGAGCAATCACCCAGGACCCTGGACTCCAGTATGAATAGACTCAGTCTCCCCCAACCCTACACCGCCATTCAAACCCTCCCCCCCCCTCTTCCCAGCCCAGCCCCAGCCAATATATACCTGCCCTTTCATTAAAAATGGGCCTGCTCACCAAATGCCCAGCAGTCTAGTCTTCTCTGGCCGGAATGCCTTTGCCAAGCCCACCTTAACGGATCTGCCCTTTGGGGATCTGCTCAAGTCTGAGGGTCGGTAATGATGCCTTTGCTAATGCCACTGACCCGCCTCTCCCTCCTCTAAATGTATCTCTGTTGTCAGTTTGACATTTAGCCACCAGGACCTGTCATCTTATGTACTTGATATCTTTTCCGTGTCGAAAAGTGCCTTAATACCTACAACTCATGAGGTGTATCAGCTGCACACGTCTGCTCTCCCTTAATGCTCCCAGAATCCTGAAGGATGATAAGGCAAATAGTATCACAGTTACAGCATTATTCTCTTTTTTTTTTTCCAAATGATACCATTGATGTTTAGAGATGTTAAGTAATCTGCCCAACTAGAAGTGGCAGAATTGGGATTTGAACTGAACTTGGTCTATCAACAAATTTGTAATAACTTTCTACTATAATCAAAATGTCAACGAGGTTAGCTTCACCTCAAATCCAACCCAAGTGGCTGGTTTTAGCTGCCCAAAGTACTTTGTCAAAAAGCCGAACTCAGCCTGACCAGTGAAGTTCAGTGGTTGAGTGTCAACCTATAAACCAAGAGGTCATGGTTCCATTCCGGTCCAGGCACATGCCCAGCTTGTGGTCTTGGTCCCCAGTGGGGGGGCATGTAGGAGGCAGCCAATCAGTTACTCTCTCTCATCATTGATGTTTCTATATCTCTCTCCATCTCCCTTCCTTTCTGAAATCAATGAAAATATAAAAAAACAAAAAAACAAAAAATAAAACAAAAAAGCCAAGCTCAGGCTCAGCTTGAAAGGGAACCGTCCGCAATGAAGGAGCAGGGTCAGCGTGGGTCCAGCTATAATGGAAGAGCACTCAGCCACCTGTTTGCCGTCCCCTGTCGCATGCTAACTTCCCTGAGCTGGGAGAGCATTTGCTTCCAGTTGCATTTACATTGCATGTACAGGAGCATTCACAGTCTACAGCCCTTAGAGCACAGAGCTTACCCTATAGCAGATGAGCGTCAATATTCCCCACCTGTGGCTGCATCGACACCCTCGGTGAGGCCCAGCAGACCCTCTGCTCCGGACCAGCTGAGCAGCTTGGCTCGGTGACTGATTCCAAACTAACAAGCATACTGTGAAGCTTAAGGAAAACTGTTTGACCAAGACGACTGAACATCAGTGTGAAAAATAAGTGGTAATACTTTTCTGCATGGTGATAATACTTTTCTCTCGCATGACTTGGTACAGAGAAACCGAACCGTGCGGAACGCACACCCTGCAGGTGGTTATTCCTAAGGTCGTGCATCTCCTCTGGGGACCCCCCTGACACCCCATCATATGTGATAATTCCTGACTTCTTGTATCTCAAGATTCCTGGAAGGATCAAGGGATAAGGGGCCAGTGTGATCTGATACACCACCCCATTGCTTGCTTCCGCCATCCCTGCTCTATCAATTAGTGAATCAGAAAGAGAGGGACATGTCTGGCAGGTACTGTCGTCAATTCCTGGAGACACAGTGACCAATTACCACGCTTCTCCAAGCCAGCCCTGCTCCCCTCCCCGGCCTCCCTCCTGGACCACCTCCTGCCCCGGGCCGGGAGTTCTGTTTCCGTCTCATCGCTTTACCATACCTCGGCATGGGGACGTGTCCAGGAACCCAGGCCAAGACCAGCACATGTATCACTGTGCTCATGACAGCAAGCTGCGTGCGGGGTGGATTCCGCAGCCCCCACCCCCGCAGCTCCTCCCGCTGCCAAGAGCCAAGGCGCTGCGAGATGCCGCCGATTGCAGGCTTATCTCCGCGTGAGGAATGGTCCTGTTGGCAAATGCAATTAGCTATCAGCCATTGGGCTATTTTTAGAAGCTTGTTTGGGACGATCTCAAAAACAGAAATTGCCCCGTGGTGAGAGATGTTAGCCGATTTGCCAAAACAGAGCATCCGTAAAACATCTGAAACGTGCCATTAGCAACATGGAGCGTCACGCAGACGGGCCTTCTGTCCCCTAGGAAGGGCTCACTGTTCCGTGATCAGGTAGGATGCCTGTAACGTTTATGGAACGTTCAGTCCTGGTGGCCAAGTCCTGTGTTTGTTCACACGAGCAGCTCTTCCCAGGCTGGGGCTGTGGAGGTCCTTGACCTGGTCCTTCCGAAGGCACTTCCCAGGGCCTGGCCAAGGGAGCTGTCATTCCAGCTGGAGCTGGAGGTCACGACAGGCCAGGCTGAGCGCCCTCTGGGGCAGTACACGATGCAGGGGCACGTCATCGGGAGACCCAGGTCAGGGAGGCTCATGGTGGGGAGAGCAGGTCACTGGCGGTGTCACTGGGAGGAGGTGCCCAACTCCTGGGCGGCTCCCACTGCCAGGTCCCAGGAAACAAGCGCAGTCCGGGGGACACTGGCTCTCTCCACTGAGGGCAGGAGAAAGCCCCGATCGCCTCTCTAAGCAGACAGGCGAGTCTACGTGTGTGCTGTTTGGCACAGCACCGGGGCCTTCTGTCTGAAGAGTGTGTGTGCTGTGCTTCTTGAAGATTCATCAGTGATATTGATGCTGCTGGAGTCCCGCCCAGCAGCTCCCCTCATCCAGCTTCCACCCCGCTGATGGAGATAGTGATGGTCTTGTCCCTCAGGCGGGGCAGGGGAGGTCCCATCTGGGGCTGGGCTGGGCCTGGGGCTGGGCTGGGCCTGGGGCTGGGGCTAGGGCTGGCCTGCGGTTCAGGTCATGTTCCCGTTGGCTCCCAGGCCTTCTGAATGCTCATCCCAGTGGCTGGGTGTCCACCTCCCAACTCCCTCCCAGCACACTCCTTGAGTTCCCACTTCCCCACTGGAAATTGGGGGCAATCATTGCTGCACCCGCTCCCTGGCTTCCTCTCTGTGAAGATACAGACTGGCTCAGTGCACTCCTGGGCCCAGCTGCACAGCAGCCTCCGAGAGGGAGCTGACGAAGCTGGTTTAACCAGAAAGTACACCTCTGAGTGCAGGAATCTTAGCACCCTGAGGGGTAGAGTGCTCTCACTGCCAGCGAGAGAGGATCCAAGGATCCTTTCTCTGCTCTCCCAGAGAGCTAGCAGGTCGGAGTCTGAAAGCACAAGGAAGCATGTGTGGCCGCCACCTCAGTATCTCCTTACCCAGCATCATCAGTGGGACAGCCTGCACACATACAAGTGGGGGGAAATGAGCATTTCATTCTGTAGAAGGGACCCTAAATTTGGTGGAAGCTAAGCAGAATGACCTCTAGGAGTGCCCGAGAAGTGTGAGTGGGCGGCAAGGTCTCATGTGACCCCTCCACTGACTGCAGTTCAGCTGCAGCCTCTGAGGCGTCGAACTCGCTTTGTGTGAAGAAAGGAATACGTGAGAGCAGGGAGTGAGGAGGTTCCCAGGCTCCCTTGGAATCCCCCAGGGGCCTGACCACATCTCCCCACTGGGACAGGCAGTATAGACAAACTGACATTTTAACTGGTGTGCCAAGCCCTCGCACATAAACACGTCCCCGGGCCACGGCATCTCCCTCCCTCGAGCAGGAACTCCTAGAGCTTTGTGGACGGAGACTGGCCCATTTTGAAACAACTTAATCCATGCTGCGACAGTCCTCTTTATGAGCTGTTTCTTCCTCATAGTGAGCCCCATCTCTGCCTTCAGTCAACTTGACTTTTGCCCTCAGCGGTAGGACAAAAATAAATGTTTTCTCATCCCTATGACAATGTTTAGTTTGTTAAGACAGCAGTTATCTCCATTCCTCCTCTTCCTCCAAGTATTTTCTGCCCCATCCAAACGCCGCGGGCCACCCTCAGAGAGTTCTCATCTGGCATAGTTTCAGACCCCTCGCCATTCCAGTTACCATCTTCTAAATAGTTTCTATTTTGCTATCATTCCTTATAAAGAGTTGCTCCTAGAACTACCAACTATGGTCTGATGACTGCTATCACCTCCTTTGATCTACACACGATACCTCTATTAATACAACCTAGAATTATGTGTGCTTCATACCAAATGATCAACTGTTGTGTTTATCTTAAGGTTTTGATTAACTCAAACTACCATCTTTTGACACAATCTCATATAGCTTCAAAGAATTAAGTGGATTTAAAACCCTCCCTGTGAGTTATTAAATCATCAACCCTGCATCCCTCTGTAAGAGACCAGAGCCCTAGCAAAGATCTCCAGTAACAGACTAAGTAGTGACCCCCAAAATGATTGGCTCCAAAGGTGAGCTGTGTATTGGCAGTGATGTGCCAAGACCCCGGCCTTTGCAGCCTCTGCTTCCAACAAAATGCAGGCAGAGAGGGGCTCTTCTTGGGAGCTGTGCCTGCTTTTGTCTCCCTTACTCTCCTTTCTCTTCAGCCTGACCCATGCTCCTGAGGCCGTCTTCCTCCCGCCCACTAACGGTGTTCCTCTGTGTCTCCCACAGGTCACCTGAAGGAGGAAATCACCCAGCGGCACCTGCAGCAAGCAGCTCTAGGTGAGTGCAGCGTGGAGCCTGCGGTAGGCAGGTGAGGGTTACACTGGCTCCCTTGCCTGGAACCCCACCCTCAGCTGAAACATAAACCGCTTAAATCCTTGGGAAGGGGAGGAAAGTGTGGTCAGTGCAGCCTCCTGCGAACACCCCTCCTCCCAGGGTCCAGTTTCCCCCACCGGTGTGCTTGCTCCCAGCGTCAGCACCAGGCACTCCACACTCCTTGCCGCTGCCTCATCCTCCTGACCTTGTCCACGCCACACCCCAAAGTAAATTCACCCCACGTCCCAGGCTCTCAGAGGCCTACTGTGAGCTTTCTAGAGCCACTGCTAGCTTATCCTTCAGTGAGGACTGGCGGTAAAAGCAGCCTCCGTCTCCTTCCACCCACATCGCTGGCCAACAGGTAAGTGCACTTTCCGTATGAAGGCGATCTGATGACTTCCTGAGGTCACAGGGCTTCTCAGTGTGAAACTCGGACACTGGTGCTTTCAGCTCCACACTGCTTTGCCCACAACAGTGGTATATGCACTTCCTCACATTAGTAATGAGACACTAAACAGCCCAGTGACATGCTAACTTGGAGGCCTTTGGCCCCCTTTAAGCAGTGACATCTGCAGAAAATGCTCCCTTGGGACATGTGACTGAGGAAGGGAGCTGGGAGGAGCTTGCGACCCCAGAGAGGCTGATGGGACAGGCACTGGGCAGGGCCAGCTTGCTCCTCTGCAGCCGGGGTCCAAGCACACTGGGGGCTCTAGTTAAATATGCAGTGTGTTTATCCTAAACCAAGAGTCTCTCCAGGGTGGCCTGGCCCTGGAGTGGCCGGGACCTGAGAAATCCAGCACCCGGGACTTCGAGAATGGAGGGCAGCCCAGGGTCAGGACGATGACCCATGTGACCCTGGTAACTTGATGTACAGGAAGGTTGGTTGTTTGGTTTCAGTAAATATAAAGGTCGTTTCAACAACTGCTGATTACATCAGAAATAAAGAGCAGCCCCAGGACTGAGGGAGGTCAGCCTGCCTCCTGTGTGTGCCTCTGACGATGCTGGTCAGCGGGGCTGGGTGACTGTCGTGAGCCGTGCCGGGTGGAGGAGACTGGCTGGTGAAGGGAGGCCAGGCCCAGGGCTGTCAGAGGGCATGCCGCCGGCCTTGTGGGAAGAGTGCGTGTTACCCACTCAGGAACTTGGGAGCCGTGGTTAAACACAGCTGGTGTTAAAAGCTAATTATGTCTATGATAATACAAGCATAGTATGCTAATTAGACCGGACGACCTTCCGGACGAAGCCAGGGCTGCGAGGGAAGCCAGGACCCCGGGTGCCAGAGGGAAGCTGGTGCCGGCAGCTGGGGAAGGAAGGTCTCCTCTTGCATGAATTTTGTACATCGGACCTCTAGTACAATTATAAGTAAATTACATTGAAAAAAACAAAGGTAACAAATACCCCAAATCCACCCCTTGCTGATTAATTTACCACATTTTACTGTCATCTCTGCGCGTGAGGTCATTGACATCATGGGGTCTGTCTCATGGAGATGCATTTGATGGCGGGCTCCCCATGTGTCTCCTTAGTCCACGTTCAGGACGTGGCCCAGGCAGCTTGAGGTCAGCGTGGTGGGAGCGTTTACACCAAGGAACTGACTCATGTTATACATGGGGGCTCCTTCCCCCATGGAGCCCGTGTTACACATTTACCATCACACCACTGGCACAGACAAGTATCCATTGAGAGGCCAGCTTCTGCATGTGTATGTATATGTGTGTGCACACGTGCATGCACGTACACATGCACATACACATGCACGTGCCTGTGAGTGTGCTCTCATAATAACTTCTACCCACTTCTGGCGGCCCTCCTTCATGGCCTGCCTCCCACGGAACCCTGTCCTTCATGAAGTCAGTGGGCAGGGAAACCAAGGCAGACAGAGTGGGGCAGGCGAGGCAGGGCCCAGCACCCCCCAGATGCGACAGCCAGTGTCCGAGGGGCTCTGTGGGAGACACATCAGTGGCCAGTTCTAACAATGTCACATACAAGCAAAAGTGACTGGTGGGCTTGGTGCGGGGCCTACTCCCACCCACTGTTTCCGGAAACAATGCAACAATGTTCTTTTTTAAATTAAGCGGCATTTGGGAACGATTCTACTTGAACTAGATTCAGCTAGTGCCTTGAATTCCGTGTGTTTCCCCCACTTTGTGTTCCTGGCTGCGGTGGCACGGTGTTGTCGCAATGTGGAGGACACACTCAGCAGCCTTTCTCAGTTCTTCATCGTGAGCTTCATAAAGAGCTTCATGGCTCCTCGCTCTTTGCCTGGGTTTCCTCCTGGGATGCTTCTAAAGCACCCATAAGCAGGCACGACTGTTGCCCTGGCTTTACCGTTAAAGCTCAAAACGGTTACGCGCACCTGCCTAATGTCGCTCAGTTAAGGGTGCAAACACAAAGGCGCAGCTCCAGATCCCAAGCTCCCACCCACCCCACACTGGGCTGCCCTCACCCATGCCAGGAGGGCATCGTGGGTCCACAGAGGGCAGGGGGTGGATGCCTGCCCTAGTCAGGGGGAGGGGCCACATGCACAGAGAAAACTCGATCCAATTTCAGATGTAGACACATATGTGTTGTGCCGCTGTGTCCTCTTCCGACTGCAGTCCCCGAAGCAGTTCAACCATGACATCCTCCGTGACCTCCCCATCCCGGTCACCACGCCGGCGTTGTCCTCCAGCCCACACACCTCTGCGAGAGCACCAGCCCGTTTTGTAATTGTCCCTTTCCATAGCTGTTCTCCACTCTAAAGCGTGGGCTCCCCGAAAGTCGGAGGAGACTTTGTACCCCGGCAGCCAGCATGGGCAATAAATAGGCCCAATCAGTGCTTCCCCAGATGGCTTCCAGACCCACACATCTTGCAGAAGTATAATGAGACATGGGAACATAAAATAAAATAAGTCCATTAAAAGCAGTGGAAGGAGTAAGTGCTTTTGGACCCCACAGCTGAGCAGATTCTAACGCGCAGGCGATAAATTCTTCTCCCTTATCTAGCCGCGAGGCAGAAAGAGAAGCACCGAGCGCCAGCTCCTTTTCTGACAACAGGAAGCGCGCTCACTAATTCATCCGCAAAAATAGCATTTCTCCTGGAACCAAACACAGCCGGCATCTACTGTGCAGACCCTCGTGTGGAGGGCAGAGTGGCTTCGTGAGCAACATCTCCCACTGCGGTCCTACAGAACGCATGAAATGTTATTCAGGCACAATCCTTACACCCACCCCCGTAAGGGCACGAGCGGACACTGCAGCTCAGCTCAGGAAGTGTGGGTGTGCGGCCGAGGTCCTGCACCAGCACCTGCTCGCGGTGGCCCACGGAGCGGGATGGAGCAGGATGGAGGAGGATGGAGGGTTGGGGGAGGGGCCAGCCCCAAGCGGTGGCTGCTCAGTGTCTCTTCTGAGCAGTATCTGACCAGGGACTGGCTCTCGCTCAGCTGCCCTCAGAATCCTATCAAGTGCCTGTGACTAAAGTGTAAAAGACACAAGCCCTGCTGAGCGGCTGTGAAACGTGGCAGGGAGAGGGACTGGCCATAAGCTCGGGAGGGAACGCACCTGAGGGCATGGCCTGGAGGTCACTGAGACCACGGCCTGGGCTGGGCTTAGAGAAGGGGCAGGACTCAGAACCCCAGTGGAGAGTGCAGGGAGGGGGCTGTTGTTGTGGTGTGTGGGGGTGTATGTGTGGGATGTGTGGGGTGTGTGACACGAGTAGGGTCTATGTAAGTGTGTGACATGTACGGTATGCATGGTGCGTGTGGCATGTGTGGTATGTCTACTATGTGTAGTACTAGTATGTGTATGGTACATGTGATTATGTGTGTATGGTGTGTGTGTGTTCTGCGTGGTTATGTGTGTACTATGTGTGGTGCGTGTGGTGTGTGGGATTTGTGTGTACTGTGTGTGTGCTATGTGTAGTGTACGTGATGTGTGTGTGGTGTCTGTGGTTATTGTGTAGTGTGTGTGTATGTCATGTGTGTTATATGTGGAGGGGGAGTTGGATGACTTTGGGGGGAGTAGATCTGAAGCAGTGGGGAGTGCTGAGAGGAGGGTTCAGTGAGGACCGTGGGCCTGAGCCCTTACCTTTCTGCCAGTGGAGCCACTGAGCATTCGCCAGTAAGGAGGTCTGGGTCAGAGGCCGTGCAGAAAGAGAGGGCCCCAGGCGGTCGCTGAGTTCCCAGCACTGCCAGCTGCCTGGGGCCTGACAAATCAGTCTTCCGCCCCGACACCCACCACAGCCTCCCCCTCCCCCTGCCCGGCTGTTCCCTGGGCACACACACTCCCAGACCAGTCAGGGAGGGCCCGGCCAGCTCTCACTGAGTCTGCTGCGGGCACACAGGTCTGAGACTGCCCCGAGAGCCCCACACAGGCCACACGCCCTGCCTGCCCGGCCTCGCCCTGGGGGCTGGGTGGTCGGTCTATGGAAGAAGGAAGTGGGAAGTCCTGCCCCTGAGAAGCTCGGCCCTCGTTGGATGGCACCACACCTGTCTCCACAGTTATCGCTGCCCCAACTTCTGTGAAAGCATGACCTGCTGGAACATTCCGTGGCCTCTATTACAGGCACGTCACAGGAGATAGCAACAAAAACGACGAAGATGAATTAAAGAAAAGAAAAGCTCCACAAGCATGCCATTGGCAGGTCCAAATGGCGTGGAAATGGGGCAGCCACAGCCGTCCCCAGCACCCTGTCCCCAGCGCTCGGGGTCTTGGAAGCCTTGGGAGCATGGGGAGGCCCCAAAGCCCAGGGCTCCCAATTTCACTGCATTGTTCCAGCTGAGTGTCTCCCAACAGCTCATTTCCCCCAAACAGAGTTCCTGCAGTGACCCCTAGTGGCGATCCTGCTGTCGCTGAACAGAGGCCTCTGCGGATGCCACTTTCTCCACTCGGTGTAAAATGGTTTAAGATTGCTCTTTGGTCTGCAATGCTTTTTGGAATTCTGCATCCGGGAGCAACACATTTAAGAGAAAGCAAAAGGCCAGACTGTCATCTGTTTACCCTCCCGGCTCACTGAGCACCTGCACGGCCCAGGCCATGGGTGAAGCAGGCACTCCCCATGGGCAGAGGAGCCGCTGGCTGAGGCAAAACTGGGGGACCCTGGCAGCGCCCAGCGCGAGGTCCTCACACTGGGCCCTGTGGGACACCCCTCCCCCCCCCAGGGAGGAAGGAAGGTAGACACTGTGCAGGAGGCAGGCCTGGGAGTTTCACCCACCCTGATTCAACAAAAGCTTTTAGCACGTCTTCGTTCCTTCAGACAAAGGCAGGTCGCCCGGCTGCCCCTCCCAGAGCTGTGTGTTTCTTCTGGACTTTACCACGTGGTATGTTCGTCTCTTCTCTGTCTCTCCAACACCGAGCACAATGATGGGGACACAGTAGGTCCTCCGTAAACGTTTGTTGAATAAATCAGTGATATCTCAAGGATCAAACTCCTGCCTTAAAGACACACTAGACACCAGCCAAAGGGCTCTGGGCCCAGGTTCCAACAGCTGCAAAAGGGGTGGTTGGGCCAAATGACCTTCGTGCCCAGTGCAGGCCCTGAGCCTGAGCGGGCACCTGCTGATGGCGTGTAGCGTGAACAGAGGAACCTAACTCTCCCGGCCCTCGGGGCATGCAGCTTTCCCTCCGTGTGAATGCAGGGTCCTCAGGATGGCGGGAATAGCAGTCTTGGTGAGGAGATGTAGAGGGTGGGGTTGGGTTAGCGGTGTTTCCATCTTCTCGGAGATGAAGGTCAAAATGCAGAATGTAAAGAAAGCAGCTGCCAGAGGCTGAGAGGGCCCGTCAGTTTGTTTAAAAGGACTCGGTGGCTCAGTATGGCCGGTGACAAAGTCTCACCTTTGAGTCCACTCTAACCCCTGGCTCCTGTGAGCATGGGACCAGCTTTGGTGACACCAGGTCCCTGACCAAGTTTCCAGGCTCAAGGCGGAGGCTGGGATGGAGAAGGCTCCCCACCCCCTTCCCTGCCCAGCTCCCATCGCCCAGGCTCTGGGCTCTGAGTAGTCCAACCTAAAAGACAGAAGGGCCATGGCATCAGCACTGGGGCCAGTTGTGAGCAGCAGCTGTGCTTTAGTCAAAAGAGCCCTCACCGTGGACTCAGGAGACCCTTGCGGAGTCATGCCTCTACCACGTGCTATCCTGTGGCTTTGCTCCATTAATCGTCCTGAATTTCCACTTCCTTCTCCACGGGAGAACATCTGCTCACTGGGCTGGCATGAGGGTCGAGCACGGTGTCCATGTGATGGAGCAGAACTGTCATGGTCTGGGATTCTGAGAGCCGGAACCAAACGAACCAGACGTCCAGGCAGCAGGCGCAACCCCAGCCAGAGCCAACCACGGTGCTGAGCCACCAGCACCAACAGGCACAGCTGTGGGGGTACCACAGTTCCCGAATCTGCTCTAGAGCACTATTCGCCCCTGTTCTGTGCACAAATGCAGCGGATCCAGGACTCTGCTGCTAATAATCCTGCCACCAGTTGCCTAACGGTTCATTTCCCAAATATGCTGAAACCACGTCTGCTACTTTGAATGAACGAGGCATTTGACCAATGTCCTGGCCAGCCCGGGCTGCCATAATAAATCACCACAGACCCGGTGGCTGGTAAACAGAGACTTACTTCTCACGGTGCCAGAGTCTGGGAGCCTGAGTTCGGGTGCCAGCCGGGTTCTGGTGAGAGCCCTCTCCTGGGTGGCAGGCTGCTGGCTTCTCACTGTGTCTTCACGTGGAAAGAGGGTGAGTGAGCTCTCTCGCCTCTTCTCATAATGGCACTAGTCCCATTCATGAGGGTTCCACCCTCATGAGCTAAGTTCCCTCCTGAAGGCCCACCTCCAAACACCATCACATTGGAGATTAAATTTTAATGTATGAATTGGGGGGTGGGGAGGAGACACAAAACCTCAGTTTATATCAAACATAGAAAACAAAACTCTGGTAGAATTTAGTCTTGTAGAATCTACTCTAGTAGACTGAAGTTTACTATGGCTGGTCCCCCCATCACCTGCTAGCTCTCTCCCTTACACATGACAAAGACCACTGCTCCTGCTTGGAAATCTCAGCCTGGAAAAGGTCACTGTGTTTCCGGGACCAATTCTGTTGTGTGTGTGTGATGGGCTTCCCATTTCTCTGAAGAAGGTGATGCATTTGGAGTGACCTCCCAACAAGAACACGGGGCCATCTGTGCTCAGACACAATAGGTGCCATGTTCCAAACAACCAACAGGAAGCTTTGAGTGGTGGTTTGAAAATACTTGTGTCCATTCGGGAAACCACGGTGTCCATGCAAGAGAGACATGTAGTCCATCAGGGCAGAGCTGTGGGCAGGTGGCATTCAGGGCGCAGTGGAGTGAAGTTCTCATTCGGGCGGGGGGGGGGGGGGGGGGGAAGGAAAAGGAAAAGAGAAGCAGGCAGGGAAAGTGAATGGTATAAAGTCTATGAACAACCATTTGGGGACGATTCTGGCAATATCTGGCAAAACTGAAGACATGCAAACATCCACTCCTGCCAAGTCCATGCCCAGAAACATGCCCCCAGAGGGGTGTCACATACATGCCCCCGGTGCTCATCACAGCATTGTCCTCACACAGAAAACAGTCAAACAAAAACAGGAGAGGAGCCCAAGGTCCCAGGACAAGGTGGAAAGATGAGCTATAGCTGCAATATAGTTATGCCATGGAACACTGTAGAGAGTTCAACATGAATAAACTAGATCTGCATGTAACACTGGGAATAAATCTCAAAAACACAGTGGTGATTGAAAGAAAGAAAATTATTGAAGACTATATATGGAATAATACCATTTATGCAAATCCCCAAATTTTTAATACTGTTTATTGGGGAGATGGAGTAGGAGCTTTGTACATTTTGTTCTGTATTTATTTAACATAAATACAGAAAGATGCACAAAGCATACATGTACAGGGGTCCAAGCCAACAAATATTTACAAAGAGAACACTATGCCACCTCCTCTCAGGTCAAGAACTAGCTATGTCATGTTTAAGTGACATCTATATATATAAAAGGCTAAGTGTCTGACCATGTGACCAGTCACTATAATGTGCACTGATCACCAGGGGGCAGATGCTAAATGCAGGAGCTGCTGAGCTACAGTGACTTGGCAGTGGTGGTTCTTTGGTGACACACCCTGAAATCAGAGAGGAGGGAGCCCAATTCTTCACGGGGCCATGTGATTTTACCTTTAGCCCTGGGTAATGTTGTTGCTGGGCACTGTTGGCCCCGAACTTGGTTTACTGCACACTTGAGTTTGCGTTCCACACCCTGTACAACAGCAACTTTGTAGAGTGCCCTCTCACACTCTGGGACCCCATAGGGGATGTGGAAGAGTCAGTTTCAACCCCATCTCCACAGGCTAGGCCAAGGGACCCCACTTGTCAGAGAGACTCCGCTTGTTCTGCAGATGCCCCTGAGCCACTGCACCACCCCAGGTGCGGCAGGCCAGAGAGGGCCTGAGGGAGGTTGGCTCCAGGGCATTTCTGGCCCATTTTGCCCAGTCCCATACCACAGGCCACCTTCTAATTAATTTCCTTTCAATGTGCACGAATTCATGCACTGGGTAACTAGTATAAAGTGAGAATCTGAGAGCAGGCGGGCTGTTTCAGGGGCAGAGGAGAGTGACTGGGGAGGGCATTGTGGGGCTCCTGCCAGCTCTGCAGCACTGAAGTTCAAAAACAAAAACTGAAGTGACTGTGGCATCTAGATTATTCAAAACATGGAGGTGGTGCATGCATGGTATTTATATAATTCTCTGAACGTTTTTGTCTTTAAAATGGTTTACAATAATTTCCAGAACTCTACAAAGGATTCGATTCCAAGAGTTCGGAGATCAAATAAAATGACCGTGTCAGCGGAATTGTTGTGATAATAGAGGTAGTAAAAAAACGAATCCCAATTTGATTCTGATTAACCTTCATTTTCCTCACTACCGCTTTGCTTAAAGATGAAAACAAATTCACTCCTCATTTCTCCTCCAGGCGCACCGTCTCAGCAGCTAAAGCTGCTGTGCCTGGCGGGCCCGCCGCACTGTCCCTGTCTCTTTAATCCTCACAGTGGAAAGAGTTCTTGGTCTGTCCTTGGGTGGAAATTGGGGTGTAATGACAAACAAGACCAACAATAGAACAACATTAGTCATTCTACGTTATCACTATAGTCTCAATAACTCAAATTTCATTCAAAGCTAAGACTTCTCTTCCTTCCGCAACTAAGGTGACTGCCAGAAAGATGGGATACAAGGTCAGCTCCTGTCTCCCTAACTCATGTCCTCCCCATCTGCTAAGCTCAGTGACCCAGGAGTGGGGAGGAGAAGGGAGAAAGGGCCGCTGACTGGAGCCGCTGGAGCATGGCTCTGTGCTTTCTGGACCTGGTAGAGGCTAAAGCTGGCTCTTCCTCATTTGAGGGAAGAGCCAAATGGAACCTTCAGGTGAGGGTCCCTGGGAGTCCTTCACCTGAAGGTTCCTCACCTGAGGAAACCACCTAATTAGAATAGATGTTCACCCACTTGGAACCTATATGGGTGAGGGTCCAAACAGGAAGCAGATGGCCACCCTCAAATCATGTGTTGTGAAGAGAGTTGAATAAAGGTTTATTGACAAAGGTGAGAGCAGAGTGTAGGGAGACTGCCGCACCCCAGAGGTGGTAACAGCAGCAAGGAGCGAGCAGAGCAGTGAGTAGGCGCCGGGACTTGATGAGGGAAAGGGCTGTGCAGGGTGTCTCTAGCCGTCTGAGGAGAGCCGTGACCTTCAAGCAGTGCATCCAGCTCAGGGCACCTGCAAAGATATTGGGCGTGGGGGAGGCGGAGCTACCTCAGCCTCTTTTTCCTCCCACCCTCCAGTCACTCTAGTCACTTGCCCATGTTCCCCATTGGCTGAGCCCGGCCAGGAGGTGGGGTGGGAAGGGGGGTGGGGAGAGGCGCAGGAAGGCCAGTGTTTTACCAGCCAACCTCTGGGACCGGGTCCCATTGCCTTTGCCAGAGAGTGGAAGAGGGCAGAGGGCAGATTGGAGAAGCAAATGGAATGTGTCCAGCGCCTGGGGTCCACTACCAGGCCCCTGCCTGCTAAGGTCCCGCTTCCCCTCTAGGTGGCCCTATTGAAGGGACCTGAGTCTTCAGAAAAGGGCCGGAGAGTCTGTTGGGCCTCAGCAGCTCACACTGGCTCATGAGGCTTCTGTGCCCAGCTCTTCCAGCTCCAAACAGGAGCATCGGCTATGATGGGAAAATGTCCCCCACAAAAGTGGCAGCACCTCAAGTCAGGGTGTGCGTGTGTCTGTCTGTCTGTTTTCTAAGAGCTGGTGGTTAAACATGGGCCGGCCCAGTGAGGGTCACAGGGACACAGCGGCAGCTCCTCGCTCTCGCTCCTAGCACATCATCATCCCACACCCTGCTCTCTGGAGCAGCAATCTTCAACCATTTTCATCTCCTGGCGCACACAAACTAATTATTAAAATTTGCAGCACACCAAAAAATATATTATTTGTTGATCTGACAAAAAATAGGTATAATTTTGATTCACTCACATCAGATGGCTATTGTTGTGTTGGCAGGAATCATTTTTTAATTTAACAATCTAAGGGAAAGGAGATCAGTACCCCTGACTTAACAATTCTTGCTGCACACGATTGAAAATCCCTGCTCTAGAATTCCTGAGTGGGAATCAGACATCAGCCCACTGTACACACACACACACACACACACACACACACACACACACACACTCCCGAGGACGCTGATTGAGCTTTCTGAGTGGTCTCCTTCAAGCCCTGTGACTACTGTTGTGGGAGAAGGAATGCCACACACATCGCCCCAATAGGAAGATAAGTGGGCTTAAGGCAAGCACTAGCTCCTTTGAAGAAATTCTCTTCAAAAATTTCTCGGCTCTTTCTAATGTTGAGGTGGGTATTTTGCTTGTCTACAGCCTCTTGCCATCTTACTTGGAAGATGTGCCAGCCCCACTGTGCGCTGTCTCAGACCTTTGGGCTGTATGTGATACATCTGTGCCAAATGAGCATATTGACCGAACAAATTCCCTATTAGCAGATACGTTTTCCAAAAGTGGGAGGAGACCGTTTTATCACGAATCCTCAACCCAGTTCCTAAAAGCCCTGACATTTCTCTCATAAGCCCCAGTCAAGACAATCTCCCAGCCCGACCATCCCTCATCGTTATGGGAGGCAGGGCCGGCACAGACTCCCACAGACACCAAAGAAACTGTCCCCTGAGAGGCTGTGTGTGCCCTGAGAACACTACCGACTGGCTGCATCCTGTATGACAGCGACGTGACTGGGTATGGGGGGTGCCAGGGTTCCTGCTAGCCTCTCTCTGACAAGCCACGGAGACCGGGCCCAGTGGTGAGGCTAAGGTAACAGAGGGTAGAATTTCGAGGGACTCAGACTTCAGTTCAGATGTGAGCACACATCAATGTGTTTGTGTATGTGTGTGTGTGTGGGGGTGAGAGAGAGAAAGAGAGAGAGAGAGAGAGAGAGAGACAGAGAGAGAGAGAGGTGAGGAGGCCACAGTGGGTTAGAAGCCAGCAGGAGCAACCTCAGCACAGTCTGGCCTCTGGGGACCAGAAGCCTCGGAGAGCATCCCCAAGCCAGGCTCTAAGTGGCTGCCACCAGAGAAATGCTGACTAGAAGCCAAGAGATGGGTGTGGGGTTCAAGCAGAAAGGACGGTGAAGAGACAGGAGAAGGGAGAGCTTTGGAAGAACCTTAAGTGAGGCTGCGGCGAGTAGCAGGACCAGCAATGGTTTTCCTGGGCCTGCCCTGCACCAGGGCCTCCCTCCCAAGGTCACTGTCCCATGTGCATGCCGGCCTCTGTGTGGTCCACAGCCTCCTCAGGGGCAGATGGAGAGGGGAGGAGCAAAAGCAGGGGAAGCCACCTCCTGTGGCCATGGCCTCGGGCACAGCAGCCCAGAGCAGAGGCACGGGAGGTGACTCAGGCGGGAGGAGATGGTGGTGGGCTTCTGGTCGGGGTGCCTGGGCCTGTGTTCGCTCTGAGCTGGCATTTACCTAATGATTCTGATGGTACGAAAGCAAGGGGTGTGCCCCCTGTGGTTGCAGCCGTGGGTGTGCTGGGGCAGCGATCAGCCACAGCCAGTGCCTGCAGGGCGTCCATCACCCGTGAGTCCCGCCGGCCCTGGGCGGCTGTGCTGTTGCGCAGAACCAGCACCAGGATGGATGGTAGCACTGAGCGCCCGTTAGCATGCGATCACTTCAGCTGACAATAAATTTGAGCCTTTAGCCAGGAAATGGTCTGGTTGGGAAGCCAGACTCTGCCTCTGAGCCACTGCCCACTGTGGTAATTGAGCCACCTACACCATTCATCTCCGCAAGCATAGACACTTGGACTTCTCCTACAAGGTGGGCCGAGTGATCTACAGTCTGGAGGCCACAGAGCTCACGGAGGCCGGAAGAGGGTGCCCAGCGCGGGGGTCACTAGGCGGAGAGCGGAGGCGACCAGCTGATGCCGCCCTGGCTCCCAGGTCCGTCTGCCACAGGCAGCCACGTCCGCATGCAGGGCACCGGCCAGAGGAGGGCCATGTTGGGCCTGTGGCCTTCGCTCTGTGGAATCCCGCCGGCCCCTCCCCTCCCGCGCCTGGTTGAAATGTCAGTGTTGTCCCACTCAGATACCTCGCATGTGGGCGAGGAGGGAGCAGGCTGTCTCTGGGCATCGGGGGCTGCACCTGGGCAGCGGGCCCCAGCAGGCGCACTGCAAATGCCAGGGGGCCAGGGGGCAGCCGTGGCTTTGTTGGTGAAGGGCAGCCTTCTCGGGCCGGCACTGGGGAAGAAACTGAGGCTTTGTCTCAGCCCCAGCCCCACATCCGAAAGGCTTTCACGGGAAAGAGCATCACCTTCAAATGCCAAGGATAAGTCAATACCGACTTCAATGCTCTGCCCAGCTTCCTTCATTATCGGATTCGCGGATGGAGGAAAAGGCAGCCGCTTTGAAGTCGATGGAGCCGGGTCCTGAGCTCAGCTCTACTCAGCAGTGGTGCGAGCCTGGGCAGGTTCCTCCCCCACAGGCCTCAGCTTCCCCTCTGCAGTGGGGCTGCGATGATTAGATAAGATAAGACACGTGAAGCCCCCGACCCATGGACAGCCGCACGGTGGGTATCATCATTCAGGTTTACCCACCACCTGCCAGGGCCACGTGCAGGCAGCTCCAGCCCTGACAGAGTGCCTTTCCTGCCGCAAACCCTTGTCTCCACAGGGGCTCCCAAAGGCCTGGCCAGGGGCAGGGGCAAAGGGGTGTGCCAGCTCCTACGCCACCCTGCCTGGGCCTTGGCACTCTTGACCGCTCCTGCCTGAAGTGCTAGCATTGAAACAGGGCTCGGAGCCTTGCGATGGGGGAGCATCAGACCTCACCAGGGAAAGAATAGAAACCAAGATTAATTCACCGTTGTTATTTCACATTCACTCATTCCTTTTTTGTTGCTCAAACTTTATCAGTTCGTTTTTCCTTTCAGAATAGTGCTATCTGGTCATCAACACCTGTGTTTGTTGTTTGTCCGGATTGTTAAGATTCGTCTCTCACCAGACAATTTATTTTAGATTTTTGTTGACTCAATATGAGCACATGTTATTATCTTTGTGGGAGATTTCTACTGACGGCACTAAATCAACCTTATTGATGATACCATTCCCTCTCTGTATATAATTATTGATTACCTAATTTAAATTATGTGACAAAGACCCAGCGGTAATGTGCCCGTCAATTCTTCCTTGCTTGCCTTGGGTTTTGCTTATTTAGCTACTATAGTGTTTACCAAATAAATGCTTTTGGCTATGAATACTCTGATTTTAAAAAAGGAAAAAAGAATTCACCGGGGACCTACCAGCAAATCCTAACTCAGTAGGTCAGAGTGGGCCCAGCTGTCTATGTGTGTGAGTGTGTGTGTGTGTGACTCTGTGTGTGTGTGTGTGCATGTGTGTGTGAGTGCATGTGTGTGAGAGTGCATGTGTGTGTGAGTGCATGTGAGTGTGTGTATGTATCACTGTGTGTGATTGTATGTGAGCATGTGAGTGTGTGAGTTAGTGTGCGTGTGAGTATGTGTGTGAGCGTGTGTGTGTGTGTGAGAGAGTATGTGTGTGAGTGTGTGTGAGTGTGTGTGAGGGTGTGTGAGTGTGTTTGAGTGTGTGTGTTGAGGAGTTCGAGTGCAATCATGCCTGGGAGGGGAGGAGTGGCACACAGGAGTCTGGCCTTCCCAGTAAGGGCCCCTGTCCTCCTTGTGCTGCTAGTTCCCAAAGACCTGACACTTCAGAGCAGGGACCGGGTGTGCCCTGTTTGAAGTTTCAGTCACTGTTTGACTGCTTCCTCCATGTGTGGCATTCAGATCCACAGCAGCTGGCATGAAACCTTCTCTCCTCGCTTTTGTGTTGTTTGGAGCCAGCTGCCCTATAGATTCACCCAGGCTGTGACTTCCTATGCCCTATCCCAGCCAGAACCCTTGCCTGAAAGGAGGACTCCCTGTGCCTCCTGTCAGGTGACTGGAGGGCCTGTCCCTGGCCACGGTCCCAGTGGGCATGGAGACACACAAAGCCCTAATGCCCTTTGGTGACTGCCCCTGCTCTGCTCAGCGCTTTTGTTCACTTCCTTTGAGTTCCCAGCCCTTCTTTGTGTTCGGAAAGGATGGTGAGCCAAGCGCAGAGAGCAGCTGGAGCAGCCAGGGGCTGTCTCCTGGTGGGTTACAAAGCATTTCACTAAGCAAACATCACCTTTGGCAAGAGTCCCTTTGGTTGTCATGACAACGAGGATCGCTTGTGTCTTGGGGGTATGCTGTGCCCTCCTTCTGTCTGCCCAAGGTCCCTTACCCCAGCTCTCTCTCCCAGATCCTTTCAACAGTCCTCGGCATCCTGGCGCCACCTCACATTAATGATTCTTCACTTTGGAGCAGCTTTCTCTTGCTCAGCAAAGAAACCGCTTGGCTTAGATATCAAAGGGCCAGATCAAGCTATTCCTCTGCTCAAAACCCTCCAGCCTCAGGCCTCTCTCAGAGCCAATGTCCTTCCCCTGACCTACAAGGTGCTATGTGACCGGGCCTCCTCACTGGCCTCCGCTCCCACCACTCTCCCTCTCCCTGCGTGTGCACGTGCAGTCTGTGGGGTGGCAGAGGGTGTGGAAGGGAAGAGGAGCTTTAGGGGTCTCTCTGGAGCCCCAAAATCATGCCAGGTAGGAGGGGGCACACTCCAGAATGCTGGCCTTCCCACCGTTCTCCAGATACACTAGCATCTGTGGTGTGTGAACAATGCACCAGGGACACAGCACAGGGCCCGCCCAGCCTCAGAAGGGCTCCGGCACCTGTGCTGGGGGCCCATGGCCCCGTGGCTGGGCAGTCTGGCTCCTCAGGGTCCGTCAGGCACCCCAGAGTGGGCCACCGTGGAGTCCTCAGCTCGGGAGTCTGCAGCATCTGCATCTCCTGTCTCAATGAGGAGTCAGACACTGCTCAGTCACTTCACAGGTGCCAGTCAGTCGTCATTTGATGCAAGGGAGAGAAAGTAGCTGGTGCCTGGAAGATACAGCACAGACTTCTAATCCACTTAGCACATTGATCAATGAGTCCAATGAGGACAGGAAGGGCAGCCAAAGGGGAAAATTCTCAGCAAGCTAACCCCCCAATAAGTGTGTGGGGGGGGGCGGGGGTGTTCCAATAAGTGTGTGTGTGGGGGGGGGGGGGGGGGTTCCATTTGTGATCAAAAGAATAATCAGCCAAAACCGGTTTGGCTCAGTGGTAGAGCGTTGGTCTGCGGACTGAAAGGTCCCAGGTTCGATTCTGGTCAAGGGCATGTACCTGAGTTGCGGGCACATCCCCAGTAGGAGGTGTGCAAGAGGTAGCTGATCGATGTCTCTCTCTCATCGATGTTTCTAGCTCTCTATCTCTCTCCCTTCCTCTCTGTGAAAAATCAATAAAATATATTTTTTTAAAAAAGAACTTTAAAATTAAAAAAAAAAGAACAATCACTCTGAAATAGGGTATTTTGACAACCACTCATAAAAATATGAAAATGTTTAGCCCTAGCCGGTTTGGCTCAGTAGATAGAGTGCCAGCCTGTGGACCAAAGGGTCCTGGGTCTGATTCTGGCCAAGAGCATGTACCTCAGTTTGTCTCACGTCGATGTTTCTATCTTTCCCTCTCTCTTCCATGCTCCCTAAAAATCCATGGGAAAATATCCTCAGGTGAGGATAAATAAAATAAAAATATGGACATGTTTAAACTGACCTCAAGCTTACTGATGGCCAGTGACAGCCTGACGGGGCCGGACAATGACAAAGCAGCTGGACTACAGTCCCGGGACACCGCCTGGAATAAACACTTAGCTCTCTGGAACCAGCTCTGTACCTTGTCAGCTGTGTGACCTTGGTTATTCACAGCCCTCTCTGAGATGGCAACGCCTTTCCTGCTCGATGTTTTGAGGATTAGGAAGGTGTGGTGAGCACTTGGCAGAACCAGGCAAGAAGGCACTCAATCGATGGTAGTTGTTGGTATCCACCTGCTATGAAAATAAAGGCGAAAAGCCGTCACAGCCAGGAGAGCCCTGCCCCTTGCAGGCCTGCCTTTAGTGTTCTGTCCAGACTCTGGCTCTAGACTTAAGATCAGCTAGAAAGCAACTGTCACAGAGTCCTCAATGAGGGAAGAGTGGGCCTGAGGATAAAGTTTCAAGCACACATGGCATTTTGTTGTTGTTGTAGTTAAGATATTTAAAGAACCAGCAAATTAGAAGGAGGACATGCTGTGTTCTTGCAAAGATCCAAAGTAGAGGTGAAAGAAGTTAGTGTGGTAGCTCTCAGCTCAAAGGAAGAGGAAACAGAGCTGGCCAGTCAGCATGGCTCAACGGTTTGATTCCCGATCAGGGCATATGCTTAGGTTGTAGGCTTGTCTCCCAGTGGGGGACACAGCCCTCCTCACGGCCTGGCCACACTCCAGTCTTGGGCAGGGCATCTGAGAGTGGGACTCAGCTCTGGGTGCACTGCCTGGGTTCATCAGGCTTGGGAACCACCGCTTTAGAGGCTAGAGAATTGGGCCCCTCAGCTGGCACAAGAACAACGTGGACCGGTTCAGCAGTGTCTGCCTGGTTTACACAGGGCTCTGTATCAGAAGATAGGCAGTGCTATTGTGCATCTTCCCTGGATATTGTAGAGGAAATGCGTGAACCTAATAGCAAAAGGGCTAATGGGACATAAGGAAAAATTCTCCTCCTGTGACAGATGTTGAGCAGTGGAAAGACGATTGGCTGAGCAGACTCATGGGAGCCTCCGGGGGCCTCCATCGGAGCAGAGGTCACCAGCCAGAGGAGGGGCAGACCAGTTCCCATCCCAAGGCCCCAGAGGAGCACACAGAGCCCCCTTTCATCTTGGGGTACACCCTAGCCCTTTGACTTTCTTCCTCGTTGAGGTAAACCATGAGCATCTATCTCCCTTCTCCAGGTATCGCAGAGAACATGCCCATGCCCGCCGAGCCAGACCTGCACGAAGAGAAGCTGCGGTCACAGCTGGAGGAGGAAAAGAGGAGGTGCCCTTTCTTTCTCCTTGTCCACCCTGCCCCAGCTCAGAGGGCTCCACGGGGGCCTGGGGCTGCCCAGGCCTGGAGCTCCTCTGGGAAGTGGGTCCAGCTGCTGGGTCGTGAAACAGCTGGAGAGGGGCTGCCCCTGAGCAGGTAGAGTGGTACGTGAACCCTGGGCTGATGAGGTGGAATAAGGAGCAGAAGAGTATCAGGAAGGGAGAGCTGGAGGCTGTTGGCACCTCCTCCCCCAAAACCAGGCTGAGGCTGCAGGAGTAGTCAGTCCTGTCTACTGCTGCCACCTAGCGGAGCCAAGATTTATGACCACGGGGGTCTTCCACCTACAGTTTGGCCCACTTCCCTCTTGTCTCCTGATCTGTAAAGCATCTTGAGAGCACAGACCCTCCTGCAGCCCCAGATGGTTTCAATTACAGAGTGAGCACCATCAGGCACTCACAGACATGTGGCCATTACCGACACAGCTTGGTCACAGAGTCTTGCTAACACTCCAGCCAAGCTCCTTAGCTCATCCATTCCTTTATGCATTCAACACATGTTTGCGGTCTCCTCCATGCCGTGGATAGATTTTGGGGAACCAAACAAGCCACCTCCTTGCCCCCAAAGTGTCATTGTGACACACGCCACCCCTGGGCTGGTTTAGGCATGCACCCTGAGCACATCCTGCCACCCTACCCTCCTGAGACTTGAGAACAGGATCCGAAGCAGCCGATGGGCAAGTCACTCCTGCCACATTCTCCTTCCAAAAGCTCGCACTGCACTGCCCTCCAAACAGTGGCCCTCCAGGCCCCAGGTTCACTCCCCTGTTGTCCTCTTCCTCCCTCGCTCTGCTTATTTTTCTAGTTCTTTTCTATCCATCCCTGTGTCTATGCTGCTCCCGTCTTGTCCCCTTGGTCCACACTCCCAACCACGGGGCCCTCTCAGAAGTCAGGGTGTCTACAGAGGAATCTTCATCTACTTCCTGTTGGACAACCTCTGGCTTTATGGCCTGCCCAGCACCCCCAGGCGCACAAATGAAGGTAGTGCCACTTTGGGGTCTCAGCATGAAGGTGAGGCAGCGGAATGGAAGGCTGTCAAGACTGGTCCTAGAACAGAGAGCGGTCCCCATCCTGGCTGCTCTCTTTATTAGCTCTGCACCGCAGAGCAAGTTCCTTAACTTCTCCAGCCGGAGGTTCCAAATCTGCCAGGTGGAGAGAACTGGGTGCCTCCACAAGGCTGTGCAGAGGGTGAAGTGGGTGTGTATGTCCAGGGCCTGCAGCAATGCCTGCCCCTCCGCAGGTGCTCAATAATGGCAGTTACCACTCTGGGAGATGGGCCCTTCATCTCACACACAGGCCCACGTGCCCACGAGCCTACGGGCCCGAAATGCCTGGCTCTGCTTCCCTGTGGTGGGTAGGAGCCCTGACACCATGCCCTGGCCTCAGCGGGCAGCATGAGGGTCCCAGTCCTATTACCAGCGCAGCACTGTGCGGCCACAGAGGCACAGGTCCTGCAGCCGACAGCCCATCCACAGCCCTCCCTCCTTCTAGAGATTCTCATGGCTCCTGCCTGGTGCCCCTGCAGGTATAAAACCATGTTCACACGCCTGAAGGCCCTGAAGGTGGAGATCGAGCACCTGCAGCTGCTCATGGACAGAGCCAAGGTGAAGCTGCAGAAGGAGTTTGAGACCTGGTGGGCAGCGGAGGCCAGCAGCCTGCAGGTACAGGTGGCCGCAGGGCCCTGCTGGGGCTGGGTTAGGGCACAGGTGGTGCATATCCTAGGGGAGCCATGGAGCCACCCCTCCATGGCAGCGGAGGAGGGGCAGGCACAGCCCCTGGGGCTGCCGGGGGAGGAGGAGTGGGGTTCCAGCACACAGGCCCGCGGGCACTCAGCCCCGGCGTGAAGCAAGCGCTTATCTTGGTAACCAGGACTCACGTGATCTGGGCTCATTGTTTCCTCGCCTGGAAAGGTGGGGATGGAAGGTGCACTCCCCAAACCGGTGGATCAAAATGGGGCACGCCACCATGGCACTGTGTGATGCTCTCCCGTGATAACATATTAACAACACTGATTGTTTTTTCTTATTACAATGATAGATGCTATAAAAACCTTAGAAAATACAGAAAAGCACAAAGGAGTAAAAGATCACCATAAATAATCCCACCACTTAAGGAAAATCAATATTATCATATTGGGTCATGTTAATATCACATGTCTATGCCTATAAACATATTTGTATAAAACTAGAATCATATTGGTCTCCAGGTGTCGCAAAGGCACTTTCACTTAATCACAGAGCATGACTGCTCTCCCATGTTGTGATTTTTTTCACCAGCGTCCTATGGGCCGGCACTATTCCATCACATGGATCTGTTTTAATATCTTTAATCCATTGCTTAATGTTTAGGTCATTTCTAGTATTTCCCTGGAAACACATTTGAAGATAAATGTTTGCATACTTGCTGAACAGTTCTTAAAAATTCCCTGACATACAGTGAAGCTAAAGTAATCTGGGGAACGTTAGCTCAGCCCCGGTTCCGGCTGTCCTCGGGCTCCCTGGCCGTGGTGCAGGCGGGATGAGTTGCACATGGGCGTGTCACCTGCACAGCTGGCAGGCCCACAGGGACCATCTGATGGACAATGGAACTGACGCAAAGAAGCTATTTGCCCCGACAGCCAGGCAGCAGCTCCCAACGTGTTACCATAGGGGCCGATAATAGGAAAGACTCTTTAGATAAAGTTAAACACACATGATACAAAAAAAAACAACAACAAAACACAATAACAATAAGACTGAAATACAGTTCTCAAAGTATTTTTAAAACAAGGTTATGGTGTAGTAGTATGTATAGCACTTTACAAATGCATTCATGAATAAGGTCTAAGGCAGGCCCAATACTTACTATAATTTCTAAGAAATGATGACCACAACATTTCAAGATTTCTGTAACTGTAATGCGATACGATGATCCCTGTGATTTGTACTGGGGTGAAGTCGCTGGTACTGCTAATACGATGGTGGTTTGTTGTCTACACTTATCATTGGAAAAAAATGTTAAATTTCAGGTAGAAGTTGGGAAAAATAAAGATGCAACTGGTTCCCATCCACGCCCCTGGTGCCCCTGGATCTTTCTGTTCCCCAGGAAAGACCCCATCCTGGTTCGTCATCAGGAGTGAGGCGTCAGCCACTGCAGCACCCAAGGGGGCTCCATGGCTGAGCGGGGTGTGGGACATCCCTTGTGAGTTAGGAGGTGTCCAGGCTGGCTGACAGGGTCTGACAGTCTATCACTTACAGAGACAGTGGAAGTCAGGGAGCCAAGTGTCAGCTCCGTGGGTCCTCTGTCCACAGACGCCACTTAAACAAAAGGGGCCAGGTGACCGCAGCAGGGAGGATGGGCGCCCTGTTGTCAGGAACTGGCTCTAAACAGTTTCACAGCCTTCGATGTACCCGAGTGGGCAAGACGCCTTAAACCTCAGCAGGACGTGGGAGGTGATGAGAAACTCCCCCGACAGTGTCCTGGGGGCCAGGGAGCAAGGGGGAAGTGCCCCCTGCTCTCGTGCTCACGGGCACTCCGCCAGGGCCCAGAAAAGTCAGGGCCTTTTCCCATCGTCAGACTCAGGCTGACACTGTGCAACTGCTTGGCCCACAGGTGGAGTCTGCCGCAGGGAACTCACTCAGCCACAGGCAGCCGCTTGCCCCCAGGTCCGGATCCCAGCACGAGAAGCCCCCACTTCTTTCTAACCAAAGGTAAGGGGAGAGCTCGGCTGACAAGGTTAGGGCGCCCCGAAACGGCTCCCCACTGTCCTCCTCGCTGCCACCTGCCCTGAGATCTCTCTGGGAGGAGTAGTCACTCTGTTAAATCATGTGTGGACCCCAGGCAGTGGCTTCCCGGCTTGTTTGGGTGCCCCCCACAGACCCCCTCCTCCACTGCCCCCCAGTCCTTCCCCAGCTCTGATGCTGCAGGCCCATTGCCATGGCAACAAGAGAGCCCTTGACCACACAGGCCCTGGTCCAGTGCCTGAGCAGGGAGAGGGGTCGGCAGTGGGAGGGCAGCGTGGTGGGAGAGTGGGTGCTGGTGGCAGGCAGAGGGTAGTCAGCCTGCCAGACACTGGTAAGAGGCTGTGAGGACAGATGTGGGAGGTGCCCTGAGCCAGCTTCCCTCACACACCCACAGCCTTAGAGGGCAGTTTCTTCTCGCACCACCCACGGCATTCTCTCTCCATCCCCACAGCTCAGGTGGTACAGCCAGTGCCCTGTGCCCTGGCCACCTGCCGCCCCAGATGGACAGCACCCCAGGCAGAGGCCAAGTGGGGTAGGCCAAGTGGGAGGGGAGAGGGTTGGCTGGGAGCGGCCCTGTGAGGGGGTGAAGGGCAGTAGAGCTCTCTCCTCGGGGAGAGCTGGGGGAGGGGCTGTCAATCGGTACCCGAGATGGGATGGGACGGGGTGGCACTCCACCTCTGGCCTTCTTCTCAATAACCCAAACCCCAGTCAAGTTGTGAGGAAAACAGCAAGTCCCGTGGAGGGGCATCCTCCAGAACCCCCTACCTCCCACACACCCCGCCTCCCACCAGTCCTCAGGGCTGGCAAGGAGACGACCACAGACTCGAGGAGACTGAGCTGATGCGGCAACTAGAACTGTGACGTGCTGTCCCGGTGGGACCCTGAACCAGAAAGCACATTCCAACAAAAACCTGAGAAAATATGGCCCGGCCAGTGTGGCTCAGTGGTTGAGCATCGACTCATGAACCAAGAGGTCACCAGTTCAATTCCCAGTCAGGGCACATGCCCGGGTTTCTGGCTCCATCCCCAGTAGGGGGCTTGCGAGAGGCAGCTGATCAATGATTCTCTCTCATCATTGATGTCTCTTTCTCTCTCCCTCTCCCTTCCACCTGTCCATCTCTTCTTTCCATCTGACCTCCAAGGAGCACCCCCAGTTGAGACTCTCCCGAGGGTGTGCTGAATCCTCCTCATAGCTCCTCCCAGCAGCGGGCCTTAGGCAAGCCAGCTTCCTCTTTGGGACTCCCTGTCTCTGTAAGATGCACCAGGGTCCCTCCGACACTATTGTTCTATGAACAGATGACTGTCCCAGAGCCACCGAGGAGCCGCTGGAGCGAGAGAGCGAGTCCGCCGGCTGTCTGCACCCGAGTCCAGCATGGCCGCTGCTGATGGACTCGGCAGACAGGGCCGCTCCTCCGCTTTTCGGGCTCTGGAAGAAACCCGATTCCAGCTGCACACGCTGGATTCACAGCTCTGAATGGCCACCAAGGAGGTCTAATTGATATAAATATTGCTTATTAATCCTTATTAAGAAAGATAATGAGTTCTGGTGGCTGGTGTGTTCTCTCCAGAACAAATACCAGCATGAGAAATGGATTCAGTGTCAGGCTGCTTGGTCAGGAGAGGGGGCAAAAGCAATTTGTAACATGAGGGATCAGAAATCAGGCTACGGCATCAGTGCCACTGGGGCAGCTTAGGGACCAGTGGAGTGATTCCCTCAGCAGTCCCAGCCTTCGCATGGTGCCATGCTCCCTGCCTGAGCTGGTCGTGGCAACAGGCTGGGCATCTGGACTGCAGGGCCTTCTCCGCCACGCCCTTCTGCCCCTTCCATCCACTCTCCACCTCCATAGTTTGGGTCCTGTGAACACTCCCTGGCATTTTAGAACAGGATCTGCTGGGAAACCATTGAGTCAATGATGCACTTGTGTGTCAATGACTTGGTCTCATAAGGTTTGCTACATCTTTCAAGCTGACCTGGACTCTTCTCTTCTTCTCTCCTAACTCTCCCCCCTATCCCCATTCACCTGCAAGAACTTCAGTTTGAGCCCCGAGAACTGGCCTCTGTTCCCTAAAGAAGAGCATGCAGAGCCTGCCACCTTGTGGCTGCCTCTGGTCCTACAGCTGCCTTCCAGCTGGCCCACATACTCAGTGGAGAGGCTCTGGGATGCTGGGAAATACCAGTAAGCAGCCTCAGCTCTGATTTCCTTCCCTGTTGCTTGGCCCACCGCCCTGACCCTGTGGAGGCAGGCCCGGCGAGAAGCCCTGCTGGGAGAGGCGGGAGAGGCTGAAGGCTGCGGCGGAGGAAGGGGCTGCACACGTGGGTGGGACCGCAGGTTGTCAGGCCTGTGCAGTTCCTTGGAGTCCGTGCAGACGTGGCAGAGCTGGTGCACCTGTCTCGAACCGTGGCCTGCCTCAGCCTGAGTGTTCCCATCTGTGAACGGAGGGTTCTGACCGGGAGACTTTTCAGGCCTCTTCCAGCTCAGGATTCTCCCAAGGCCAGAGTGAGGACCCTGACAGCTGGACAAGCTTTCGCCTCTGGCCCTTTATCTCCCAGCGGGTGCTCCTGGGATCCGCTATTTGCAACCAGGAACCCAAGGCCAGGCCAGTATACCAGGCAGCATGGTAAAGTCGGCAAATTGCATGTGTGTGAGCTGTTGGATCTGACGCCTCATTCAGGGAGCACAGCGCTGGTCAGCTGGGGCCTCACAAGAACAGTTGGTGTGGCCAAGGATAAGCCATGAGTCCCCAATGCGCTCCCCCTAATAAAGCATCGTGGCCAAGAGCATGGATTCCAGAGCCTTCGAGAGCCATCACTGGGTCCAGATTCAAACACTGACCAGCTGGGTAACTTTCAGAATTTTTTAAATGTCTCTAAGCCTCCGTGTTCTCATGTATACAATGGGGATGATGAGGCTACTGGGAGAATTAAGTAGCATGTTTGCAGAGTACATTCCCAGGACCTGGTGTGCAGACATGTCTATGAGCGACATTTGTGATCTTCGTCTTCGTTGTTTTTGTTCAATCTGCATACCCAACAACATGCAACGCACAATGTGAAGATTCATGTATAAGCCATCGTTATGGGCTGAAAGCCTGTGCCCCCCAAAATTCATAGGTTGAAACTCTAACCTTCATCTGATGGTATTTGGAGATGGGAAGGTCTTTGGGAGGTGGTTAGATCATGAGGGTGTAGCCCTCATGAATGAGATCAGTGCCCTTACAAAAGGAGGCCAGAGAGCCTGCTCACACCCTTTCCATGGAAGGACAAGATGAGAAGTCAGCAGTCTGAACCCCAGAGAGGGCTCTCACCAGAACCGGCCCTGCCGGCACCCGGACCTCAGGCTTTCTGCCTCCAGAACCACGAGAGATGAATTCCCATTGGTTATAAGCCCCCTGGTCTGTAGCACGTGGTTATGGCAGCCTGCCCGGACTCAGACAGGAATGGGGACAAGAAGTGGTGCTGCTACAGCAAATACCAAAAAGCTGAAGCCACTGTGGACCCAGGTGATGGGTAGACGCTGGGAAACTTTGAAGTACACAGCAGAAGCCGAGATGGTCATAAAGGGACTTTTAAAGGCTGTTCTGGGGAGGGCTCATAACGGACAGAAGAGCTGTGGAGAAGGCTTCCGTCTCTTAGAGGAGACAGCCTGCTGGCAGAAATTGGAGAGTAAAGGCCATTCTGATGGGGTCTCGGGCAGAAATGAGGGGCATGCTGTATGAAGCAAAGGCAGTCCTGGTAATACGGTAGCAAAGAACTTGGCTGAGCTGTGTTCATGCTCCAGTGTTTGTGGAAGGTCCAATTTACAGGTGATGAAACTGGGTGTTAGCCAAGGAGATTTCTAAGCAAAGTGTGAAAGGAATGGTTTGGCCCCTCCTGATTGCTTAGAGTGAAATGTAAGAGTCATGACCTGAAGGTGACCTTATTAAGCAAAAATGACTAGAATATACAGATCTGGGGACTCCTCCGCCTGTCCATACTGCAAAAAGTAAGGAAGCAATCCAAAAGAGAACCCTGGGGTGCGGCCCAAGGAACCACAAGGAGATGAGTGTGGGCGTGAACGGGGATGGATCGGCAGCCCCACCAGGAGCACTGACAGTGTGAGCTGAGGAGGAGGAGCGGGGACAGGACGAGGCAGGCTGCTGGACTTCCTGGGTTTTACAGGATGGCACCACAGCACTACTCTGCCGTGAACACCCACCTTCTTCCAGCAAGAGGAGAGTGTCCCCAAAGGCCATTCAGAAAGTCTCAGGCTGCCCCTCCATCTCAAAAGGAGGGTGCATCGGCTTGCTTTCCACAGGCCAGAGCTGAGGGAAGAGGAGAGACACCCAGCAGAACCTTGAGGGCATGACCCCTGCCCGGCAGAGCCTGGCTGATCGCCCCAGTGGGACCAAAGGGCAGATCATCAAGCCAAAGAGGATTATGGCTGAGCCTGAAGATCTCCTGGTGTTGGCCTGGCGAGGATTTAGCCTCCCTTGAAACCCATCACCTTCCTTGTTTCCTGTTCTCCCTGTTGGATGGGGAACATCAGTCTATGCTGGGCCTGCCCACACTGTGTCTCAGAGGCATGTGGCTGGTCTGGATTCACAGGTTCACAGCTGGAGGGCAGCTTTGCCTCAGGATGAGTCAAGAATATCTCACATCTCACCCAGGGCTGATTAAACGAGATTCCGATGAGACTTTGGACTTTTGGCTTAGTGCTGATGCTGGAAGCTAAGATTGGCGGGGGCGGGGGCGGGGTGGGGGGAGGGGGAATGGAATGGAATGAGGACATGAATTCAGGGGCCCCCGGGGAGGGATGTTACAGACAAATGTGCCTCCCAAACTGTGTATGTTGAAACCTAATCCCCAATGTGAAGGTACTTGGAGGCGGGGCCTTTGGGAGGTGATTAGGTGCTGAGGGTGCAGGCCTTGTGAATGAGATCAGTGCCCTGATAAGAGGCCAGAAAGCTCCACTCTCTTCCCCCACCAGGACACTGTGATGCTCTCACAGAAACCCAATCCCGCTGGCACCCTGAACTAAGACTCCCCACCTCCAGAACTGAGAAGTAACTTCCTGTTGCTTAAGTCCCTCCCCTCCGCCCGCCCCCCAGGCTGTGGTTTTCTGTTCTGACAGCCTGACCTGATTAGGACGTTCACTACAGAGGATTCTTGGCTCCTGGCCTAGTCTGCTCGGCTTGCCCTAACCAAGCACCCTACAGAAATGCATTATTTCTCACAGTCTGGAGGCTGAAGAAACCCATACCAAGGTCAAGAGCATGAGAGTCTGGGGAGAGGCCGATTCCTTACTCTGTCATCACATGGTAGCAAGAGCTCTGATCTCTTTTTAAGGACACACATCGCATGTTGGGGGCCCCACCCTCATAATGTCATCCAAACCTCCCAAAGACCCCATGGCACACAACACTATACTGAGGGTTAGGGCTTCAATATATGAATGTTGAGGGGACACACAGATTCGGTCCATACAGCTCCTAACCACAGACCCAGAGTTTGTTTCTCTCTGGTAAACCTCCTCCCCTCCTTCTCCTTGGTGGGTCTGTTTTTTACAGCATCGTGAATGCCAGGAAAATTCTGCCCTCGCCTCGCCCCATCCTGCCCAACCCGGAGCAGAAGGACCCTCGTGCCTCCCTGGATGACAGGTCTGTGATCTCCCTCTCACCCTGGGACTGCCCCAACTGTAGGCCAATTGGGTGGAAATCGTCAGTCTGCCTCCCCCACAGCCTGAGGAGCCCTTGTCCAATGGCCACACACAGAGCCCAGGGCTGGCCTTCGCTCTGGCACCCGAATCCCCGGGATCGCTCACAGGTGCCGCCCGGCGCCAAGGTTTCCTCCCAGGGTCACTGAGGCCCTGTATGGGTGCTTCCAGTCTCCTGTGCATAGATGCACGGGGGGCCATTAAAGGAAAGAAGAGCCAGCCCAGGGACCATTCCAGCATGGGCCTATGGGCCTCGAGCCCCCTCAGAGCCTCCAGGCAGGGAAGACAGAGTTGGCATGCCTGGCCTCTGTCCTGTGAGCCATTTATCCCAGACCTCTCCCAGCGCCCGCTCTGTGACCTCTGACTTTCTTCATCTGGCAGGTGCCACTCTTTGCCCAAAGTGTCCCAGGGTGAACTCCATGGGGGTCCTCCCTGTCCCCAGAGAGGACGGACAGCCCCCACCCCCCAGCTCACTGCCCCCCTACTGTGACTCTGCCTTAGCCCTCCGGCTGCATTTCAGCTGGAATGCTGACAAATGACTGCTTGCGATCATGAACACCTTATTACACACGGGAGGGAGCGGACACTGTCACCTGCTGTGGAGGGAAAGGTGTGCAGGTGGATGCTGGGCAAAGCCAAGAGAGCACGATGCTCTGGATTTTCTTAAGGCAGATTTTATATGGAGAAGTTGGATGGAGAAAGAGGAGGGAGAAGGCCATAAACGTCCCTTCCTTCCTAAGGGGATTTTCAGTTCTCCTTACAAATCTCATTGGTCAGGATCTGGCCACCAGGCCACATAGCTGCAAAGGAGCCTGGGAGATGTAGTTTTTAGCTGTGCAGCTTACTTAGCTAAAGATTATGGCTCTGTTTTTAAGGAGAGAGGGGAGAATAGTTATCTCTGGCTCAGGAACAACTGGCTAACCCGTGGTGGGGATGGGGACACACTGGGGAGACATCCCAAGGCATATTGGCATCTAAATTGGGTACTGAAGGAGCTAGGTCCCAGGTCAAATGGGCTTTGTTTGGGGTAAGTTGGGGAACAAGGGAAGAGGGGTGTGATAAAGGATGGAGAAGGTGGTGAGGACATGGCACATTTGCATGGAAAGATTTGTTGTGGCTGCTGAACAGATACGGGTGTGTGTGGCGGGGGGAGGGGGGGGCGCGATTTGTCCTCGTGGCCTCCTGGGTGACATTGAGTCATTGCAAATGGAAAAGCATTTGGGAAAGGTGAGCGCCGAGACCAGACACAAGATGCAGTAAAGTGTGGCATGTGGTTGTCCCCAGCACCCCTGAGAGGCGCTCCTCGTCCGTCCCTCTCACCGGAGACAGCCAGACGGATTCCGACATCCTGGCATTCATCAAGGCCAGACAGAACGTTCTGCAGAAGAAATGTAAGTGCCCCTTCCTCCAGGTCCTGTGGCCCTCCCCGCTCTGCTCGCCGGGGGAGGCTGGAGCCAGCAGTGAGGCCGGAGGGAAGCAAGAAGCACCCTGCACGGTCCTGAGGCCACGGGACTGGCCTGGCGCTCACCTCCACGTGCCCAGTCTCTGCATCCTCCTGGAGAAAGCCCCTCGAGGCAGCAGCAGGAGCCCCCAGACAGGCCAGAGGGTGGGCAGCCTGGCTGCTCCTCTTCCAGCTGGTCAGCTCCCTTTGTCCCCTGCCCCCAGAGCCAGCGCTCCTTGGCTCGCTCCTCACCATACAGGAGGGCTGAGTGGTGGCCTGGCCCCTGGGGAATCCCTGCAGGTGTGGCCTTGCCAATGAGTTGTCGGTGTAAACAGACTGGGAGGCCCAGGCCTGGGAACACGAGGTTATGGAGAAAGTGTGTGGCTGGTCAGACAACAGGGAGGGAAAGAGCAGGCCCTTCCAGCCTTTCTCACAGAGTCCCTGTGGACAGGCCTCTCCTCCCGCCTCCCTCTCCCCCAGACCACACCCGGTAGGCTTAGTGTCAGCGGGCTCCTTGGTGGATGAGAGGCAGACCTGGGCCATGACTGACCCGGGCCCTGAGAGCCTGCACTCAGCTTCCTGACGACTCTCAGCTGTTTGGACAGTAGGAGGTTGGCATGTGGGTGCAGCACCCCGAGGAAAGGGTGGCCTTTGCAGTGTTGTGCTCACCCGGATGCCAACTTGCTTACATCCGTCTTCACTGGTAGGGTCAGCACCATGAGCCCCTGGCCTGGTCCTGTCTGAGACCTGAGAGTCCGCTCTGCCAGCAACCTGCTGGGGCACCGTGACCTCCTCACTGGCTTCCTCTCGGCCTCAGTTTCCTTGTCTAAAGAGAAGAAGGAAAAAATTGAATTTGGATTTGGTGATCTATGAGGCCCCATCTATCCTCCATCTATCCCCCATATACTCTAAGGACATGTATCGGACACTGAATAGTTTGCACAGCCAGTTGGTAAATAAACACAATAATTATTAGACACCTCCTGTGTGCCAGGCACTGTACCAGGGCTGGGCCCTGGTAGTGAACAAGACAGAGTGCCCTCACCCTAACTGACTTAGCTCAGTGATAGAGCATCGACCTGTGGACTGAAGGGTCCAGGGTTTGATCTGGTCAGGGCACATGCCCAGGTTTTGGGCTCCATGCCCGGTAGGGGGCATGCAGGAGGCAGCCAATCAAAGATTCTCTTTCATCATTGATGTCTCTATCTCTCTCCCTCTCCTTTTCTCTCTGAAATCAATAAAAATACATATTAGAAAAAAGAAAAAGAAGAAGACAGAGTACTCTCGACTTTCCAGGAAAAGAGAGGAAACTAATGAACACACCAACAAGCACCTAGATCCTGTGAGGTGCAGATGAGGAATCAGCCAAATGCTATTGTTGCAGAGAGTAACCGGGAGGCTGCTCCCCACCAAGGGGGGGAGCGGGGGAGGGGGGGGTAGCTGAACAATGAGAAGGGAGCAGTGTGGTGATCTTGAGTGAGCCGTCCCAGCACAGAAGCAGAAATGAAGAGCGCTGAAGGGAAAGAGCTTGGCTTGGCCAGGGGTGGCTGGAGGTGAGCGAGGCAGCAGGGCCAGATCCAGGGTCCTTGTGGGGGCCTGCTTCTATCGCAGGTGCAGGGGAAGGTCTCTGAGGGTGTGCCTGCGGCGGGGACGTGACTGCTGCTTTGGAAAGTCACTCTGGCTGTCGTTCAGAGCCTGGGTTAAAGGGCCAGGAGGAGTGATGGTCAGGCACCTGGGAAGGTCCAGGACAGGGTGAGGGCAGAGTTGGCGGGGGCGGGGGCGGGGGCGGGGTGGGGGGAGGGGGCGGGGGCGGGGTAGGAGGGAGGGTAGGGGGCCTGGGGTCCTAGGCTTCTGATCTGAGCAGCCAACGGGGATGGTGGTGCCATATTCCCAGTGAGAGAGGCAGGGGAGTCTGGAGGATAGCAGAGCTCCGGTCTGCCCATTCAGAGTTCAGATGGGTGTGCATGCCCAGAGGAGATGAGAAGGCGGCTGCACTTCAGGCTGGAGCCCGGCGGGAGGTTTGGGTGTTGTGGAAAGCAGGGCTGATAACAGAACCTAGGCGCAATGACATTTAGAGGTGCAGCCAGAGACATTGAAAAGGCTCACAGTGAGACAGGCCAGTTGCTCAGTGAGCTACGCCTAAGGCAGGTAGCAAGAGAGCGAACTCCCAGGGGTACGGGCGGTGGAGCCCAGAGCTGCTTTGAGTCACTGGCCAGGGCATGTCCAGGTGGCACTGGCCTCGGTGTCCTGGCCCAGTGCCCTTCTGGGCGCGGCTGGGAGAGTGAAAGCCGGTGGTGGCAGCGGTAGAGGGAGAGGAGGGGAGAAAGCAGAGACAGTGAGTGAAGTGGTCACAGGAACAAAGGAAATTGGCGACATGGACCAGAGGGCCAGGCTGCAGGGGAAATTCTCTGAGGAGGTACAGAATTCGGAGTCTGGGCCACAAGCAGAGAAGGGATTGGCTTTGGGAACAGGGAGGTCCCTCCCCAGAACAATTCACAAAATCTAGCTGTCGTTTCTCCGGTCAAGAAGTCCTGGAGTGAGGAGCCATGTTTTAAGTCACGTGACAGAGGCTCTTCCTCCAACCTTCTTGGGAGAGAAGAGCTGAGCCCAAGGACGGGGTCAGGATGGCGTCTCCCTGGAGCCCAATGCCCAGGCAGCGCGGAAGCTGGGCTGCGGGTGAAACACCAGCTAAAATGTGTGTGACAAATTACCAGTTATGCATTCCATGTACATTATTTCATCCGGAGCTTTCAACACTCCTGTAAGGCAGACGGAGCCCTTTGACAAGTGAAGAAACTGAGGCACACAGACATGGAACCATTTACACCGCAGGCAAATTTTCTGCCCTCCCTTGGGCCCCCATCCTGCAAAGCTGCTCTGCTGGCCCCTGGGCCTTACCCGCCCTGCAGCCAGGAGCTTTGTCCTCCGAGCAAACAGCAGCTTGGAAGTCATTCATCAAAACAAATAAGTTCAAGGGTTCAGTTTTCATTTTTTTTTTAATTATTTTATTAAATTATTATCTTTGTACATATACCATTGCCCTCCCCTCCCATACATGCCCTCCCTCCCCAGAGTTTTGTGTCCATTGGTTGTACTTATATGCATGTATACAAGTCCTCCAGTTGATCTCTTAAGGCACACGTGTCAAACACAAGGCCCGCGGGCCAAATCCTTGATAGCATGTGAGTTGGTTAACAGCACTGTTAAGGATAAGATTGTTCCACTCATTTTAAATTCACATTTCTGGTTAACATTGTCAGTTTATGACTGTTCAGTAAACCATTCGGCCCGCGATTTAGGCTGGATTTTAGATTTTGGCCCCTTCTCTGATTGAGTTCGACACCCCTATCTTAAGGGAAGAAAAACAACCCTGGATTCTCAGTGACCATGGGGCCGAAGGGAGCTGAGACAGGATGACAAAGGTCCCTTTCCTGCCAGGTAGGCCGACAGGCCAGCAGGTGCTGCCTCTGTGGACTTACCCCATGGCCCGGGTCCCTCCGCACAGCACTTTCTGCGCGGCCCACTGCTCAGCCTCCCTGTGGGGTAAACACACAGGCCAGGCCAGGCGCCCTCCCGGCCAAAGCAAACACATCCCTCTCGCCGGCTCCCTCTGCCCTCAATTTAGGGCCCTCTGTCCGGGCCTCTCCGGATGCTCATTATGGGGGATTTGTGACTGTGGGCCGGAGCAAGAGCCCAGGGAGGGTGATTTACCATAATTCTCCCACGGGCGCTCAGACCTCAGCCAGGGCCGGCGAATCGGTTTGATTTAGGATCACGGAAAGCTGTGGAACGTTTCAATCCCCGCCGGGGGCACCTGCGGACGGGTGCACATTCCCGGGAGGAGGCATTAGTCACCCGTGGTGTCAGATCTGCTGCTTCCAACTATCAAGGATGGCTCTAAACCCCGAGGAGCTGAGGTTAAATCCTTTCCAGAGTGTGATTCTTTCCCATCTGCCTTAGCCCCTGAGTTTGGAAGTGTTTCCCTCTGGACAGGAACCGTGGCGTGACCCTGGCTGGTGCCTGGAAGTGCCTCAGTGTCCCCACCGCCTGCCCCACCGTCTCCACCCTGGGGAACCTCCAACTCCCTCTCTCCTTTGCTCTGGAACCTTCCCGTGGAAAAGCAAGAACATGGGACTTTGGGGGAGAGACCGAAACACAAGAGCCATTGCCATCCATGTGACCTCAGCAGCCTCCCGCCCACCTGTCAGGGTCAGGTTCCACCTTCGCCCTGTGGGCAGTGTCTCCTGGACAATGTCCGTAGTCTTGGGGAGCTGAGCTGGGGTGGCCTGTGTGCTGAGACCTGGTCCGCACAGCAAGGTGCAGTTTTTTTTTTTTAATTGTTATTATTAATTTCAGAAAGGAAGGGAGAGGGAGAGATAGTAACATCAATGATGACAGAGAATCATTCATCGGCTGCCTCCTGCACACCCCCACTGGGGATCGAGCCAGCAACCTGGGCATGTGCCCTTGACCAGAACTGAAACCGGGACCCTTCAGTCTGCAGGCTGATGCTCTATCCACTGAGCCAAACCAGCCAGGGTGGAACGGCTTTTTTAGGGGTGTATCTGTAGCAGCGCCCTCCATTCCAGAAACCCACAGCTACAAAATCTAACAGAGAGGGACAGCTCCATCCCTTACTGGGCTCACACAGCAAAGCATGGCCTGCACACGACGCCTTTACCCTGCACAGGCTGAGGTCTGTCTTTGTGAGGAACCGTCTCAGAGAGTGTGCCCTCTGAGCCAGCCTGTGGAGTTTCTTCTCCATGCCCCCCCCCCCCCCGAGTCACCACAGCCCAGTCTGTGAGGCAACCACAGTCCTGGGTGGGGCTGGCTCAGCTTCCACTCCTGGCCCCCTGCTTGTCCGTGTGCAGCGGAAGCATCAGTCCGGCAACCCGGCCAGCAGCCACAGGGCAGGTGGCCCCGGTACCTGCTCTCGCCGTCCTTGGAACAAAGGAAAGCAGTGGGTCTTGGCACTGACAGCCCATCGGAGACCCCTGGCCCACCCAAAGACTCTGATTTGAGCTGCCCCCGGGGGAGGGGAGGGCGCCAGGCATCAGTTCTCAACACGCAGCAGAGCTGGGAACCAGGTGCAGAGCGACTGGGACACACACCTGCGTGGGCTCGGGTGTGCCTGCCAGTCCTCGTGCCTCACTTAGGACAGCTGTGCTGCTTTAAAAGCAGAGACCCGCTGGGTGAGCAGTGAGGCCTGCCGGTGCTGCACACAGAATTAGACCTGAGGGACCGAGGGCTCAGCACCTTGAGTTGTTTCCAACCTCGCCCTCCCGGCTTCCCCCACAGCTAGTGTGTCACGGAGAACTGGGGATCCTTCCTCAGCAGCAGCAAGCAGGCCGCACCCACTCCACGTCCACTGCAGGCCCCCGGCCGCGCCTCGCTGCCGCTGCCTCACCCCTCCATTGCTCTGCCTGCTGCAGGTTTCTCTCAACACTGTGTCATTACTCCGCCAAGAATCTTCAGAAATTCCCTTCAGTTCCTGCCGTGAGAGCAAAACTTCAAGCAGATAAACTAGTGCATGTCACTCGTACCAGTTCTCCTTGCACTTGAATGTGCCACTGAGTCTAGGGGCTCCACTGAAACATGGATTCTGGTCCAGTGAGTCTGGGTGGGGCCCAAGGTTCTATGCTCCTTGGTGAGCTTCCCAGGGAGGCCCAGGCTGCCAGTCCCTGGACCACACCTCGAGGAGCCAGGAGCCACGACAATCCCTTGCTTTTCCAGGCATTAGGAGAGGAGAGCGAGGCCCAGAGAACTAACACGGCTTTCCCCAAGTCACGGGCATCACAGATAGGACACCATCCTGGCTAGAACCCAGGGCCTCTGGTTCTTAATCCAGAGATGCCTTCTCTGAGCCCAGCATTGGGGGGAGTGAAAAGGGAGGGAGGGGGGCATGTGGTCAGAGGAGCTGGGCAGAGCCTACTGAATACCCGGAACAAAGAGCAAGGGAGGCCCTTTAATGAAGTGGAAGAGCCCGGGAGAGCCCCGGGGTCAAGTGTTGGCTCTGCCCCTGCAAAGAGGGCTTCTTCCCTCCGAGCTTGGGGAGTAACTGAAGCCCGGAGCCGGGCACTGAGAGGGGCACTGCCCGAGACCCCTTCGCCCTTCAATCCCAGAGAAGCCGGGGCCCCTGCTCAGCCTAACCAAGAGCACCTGTCTCCTTTCAGGTTCCCAGTGAGGGTCCAGTGAGAACGGGAGACAGACGACGGCCGCCTCACTCACCGGCTTCAGAAGTGACCTGCTGGGAGCAGCCAGTGACTTTGACTTCAGTGGAGAAGGCTATTTCTTTAGGGCTGTGTCCGGGCGGCTGCCGGGAGGCTGGGGCCACTAGCTGTAGGCACTGGAGCTGCTGGCAGGCTGTGCGGGGCCAGGGAGCTGGGGCCGGGCCGGGCTGCTGCTCACTCACAGACAGGAAGTAGCACCAGGCAGGGCAAGGGCTCATATGGGGGGGATGGGGCAATAATAGTCATTTCCAGCTGTTTACCAGCCTACCCCCTGGCACAGGAATAGGCCAGGCTGTAGGCCGGAGCCAAAGGCAGGGTAGTGGAATGCAGGGCATCGGGATGGCCAGTTCCAGTTTGTCGGCCATCACCCTAATGCCCGGCTGACCCAAAGGTAGCATCTGCATGAGCTGTGTCGCCAGGGAGCCACCCTCCCTGCGGTCTAAGGACATGGCAGCACCCAGAGAGCCAAGGGCAGCTCAGGAGCTCTGCAGTGTGGGCGCCCTGAGGCGCTGCAGGATTTGAGCCACAACTCCCACTCCATGAGGGAAACAGCGGCCGGGGTCTTGTCTCAGTGAGACTCCCGCACTCCAGGCCCTGGCTCTTGGTGCTGAGCTGGTGGAGGATGGCCCGACCCTTAGGGGGCAGTGGGCAGGGCTGCATGAATGGACGGGGAGAGGAATGGTGCCTGGAAATGAAGCTGGCAGAATAAAAGTGTTTGTCCGCTGCTTCTATTCTCTCCTTCCCAGGGTTTATTTCCCTCTTCTCAGGACCGGCTGAAAGGGTCATGCAGAAGAAGAGGGGTCCTCGAATTTCAAAGTTAGGCAGGCCCCATCGGCTCCCCTAACCCACACTCTCATTTACATAACCAGGGAACTGAAGCAAAGGGGGGGCCCTGGCTTGCTGATGTGTGGCCAGTTAGTGAAAAAGCCCCCTCCTTGGGGGGCTGTCCCTGATCACCCCAAGTAGCGGTACCCCTAGTTACCCTCTAACCCATGACTCTGTCCTACTTTCTTCATCACTGTCTGATGTATCATCTTTATTGGCTTATCTTCTATGGCCTGCAGCCCCCACCCACAGGACTGAAAGCTCCCTGACAGCAGGGACCTGTCTCCCTTGTGCTCATGGATCCCCAGCAGGAGTCGGTACTCAGCGACTCCTCTTCGGTGGGTGAGTGGGGATCAGAGCCCAGAGCCCCTGCTTTTCAGCTGGTGTCACCCCACAGCTTGGTGCAATCGCTCTGCTCACTCTGGCTCCCAGTTCAGTGGCACAAAGTACCAAGTAAGAACTAGACAGCATGTATATAAAACATGGCTTTTAGATGTTGAGAAACGGCAGGAGAGGACATTGATATCCAAAGGAAGAGAATCAAATGCGGAGGCCCTGTGACTATGACGCCCCAACTCACTACCTGCAGAGTCCAAGCTGCAGTTCAGGAGGGGAGCCAGGTGGTGCCTCCTGGTTGAGGGAATGGAGCTGGCAGACCAGGGAGGCCAAGGGGGCTTAAATTTGCAAGAGTGTACCAGAGGTGAGAGAGAGAGAGAAAGTGAGTCGGAGGGGGGAAGGGGAGAAGAAGGGGGGAGGAAAAGAGAGGAAGAGGAGGGAGAGGAGGGGGAAGGAGAAGAGGGGAGGTGGAGGATGGGAAGGGGAGAGGTATGGAGAGGAGAAGGGTGATAGAGAGGGCCCTGGCTGGTTTGGCAAAGTGGATAGAGTGTCAGCCTGCTGACTAAAGGGTCTCAGGTTTGATCCCAGTCAAGGGCATATGCCCAGGTTGCAGGCTCGGTCCCCAGTGGAGGGGAGGGGGGCATGCAGGAGGTAGCCTATCAATGATTCTCTCTCATCATTGATGTTTCTATCTTTCTCTCCCTCTCCCTTCCTCTCTGAGACCAATAAAAATAGATGAGAGAGAGAGAGAGAGAGAGAGAGAGAGAGAGAGAGAGAGAGAGAGAGGGAAGACAGATAATATCTATAGAGATAGAGACAACAGATAGAGCTCTCTCTCTGGAGATATGAAGTCGGTATTCTTGAGTCTTCAGCCAACTGCTACCCAATGCATACATGTGAGAAGATCACCCAGGACTGGGGACGGAGCCCCAGAAAGGAGGAGGCAGTAACACAGAGCTGGGAATAGTTCATGCCCCCAACAGCCCAAGTGGAGAAACCTCCTCACTAAAGGGCCATTGAACGCAAAATACAGACGGGGCCACACCGGCCCTTGGTGAAGGCTCTGGCTGCCAAACGATGAGCGGGACTCTTCCAAGTAAGCTTACATTTCCAGTAAGCTTCCGGCAATTTTCCTGAGTCTCAGAGCAAAACTCAAAAATAATTCAAAGAATGCAAAATACTTAGCTCCCAACAATGTAGAATTCACGATGTATGGCATCCAATAAAAAAAAAAAAAATTTACAAAGACGTAGGAAAACATGGTTCATAATGAGGAGAAGACACGGATAACAGATAAGCACATAGGGACTTCTTTAATGCAATGGGTGTGTGTTTAAAACATAAGTAGAAGGATGCTGGTTGTAATTCCTCAACTGTGAACAGGAGCCCCTCACCCGGCCATTCTTTCAACAGGATGTGTGGCCCCGTGCTAAGTTCTGATGAGTCGGAGGTAACAAGACAAAGTGCCAGCCCTCTTGGGGCTTAGACTCTAATTAGGGAGCTAGTCAAGCAACAAACAAGAGAGTCTGCGCTCAGGAGTGGGGGTGGGTAGGATGGGCCTGGGCTCACTGTCCCAGTTTGGGGTGTGAGGGCCAGGGATGGTGAGGAAGGCAAAGGAGAGAGGCTCAGGATAGGATGGCAATTGAGGGTTCCGTGGTGGTAGGGGGCCTGGGATGAGCTGTGGAAGAGGAACCCAGAGCGTGGCAAAGAGGGACTGTGAGGATTGGAGTCATCTAAGGATACGGGAAGAGAGTATTCACTCTATGACGTGTTCCAGGGAGGAGGTGTGGAAAGACTGGCTGCGAACGTCGGAAGTTGATAGTGTATGTGTAAAACGTGGGAGGGAGGGAATGGCTGTTTCCCGTGTGAAACACGGCCTCTGGATATGGCCCTGGTGCTTCTCTCCCAGCAAGAGGGGAGGCGGCAACCCGCTTCAGGGCTAGCTCCTTTATTTGGGGTTTCTCTGGCCAAGCACCAGCCAACAGGGCTGAGCCAATTTTATGCTCATTGAGAGGGAGCTTGGGGACAAGAGCAGGCAGAAAGCTGGTCAGGTCCTCCCCCGTCACCTATCATTGAACTTGTCTCAGGAAGCAGCTCTGCCCAGACCAGCTTCCCTCCCCTGGGGTCCCAGGTGTGAGATGCTATTATCATCTCCTCTTCTCTGAAATATCTCTTGGGTTTGCCTTTTCCAAAGCCAGGCCAGGGGAAGTCTCTCCCCCTCCCCACATGGGCGTCTGTACTTGCTCTTCAATAAATCTCCACCTTTGCTATACCATCTTCCGTCCGTGGATTCATTCTTTGACCCCGGTGGAGAAAGAATCCCGGGAACCATCCTGCCCAGGGGAACACCGCGTGTTCCAGTCCAAAATCCCATGTCAAAGCCAGGCAAGGAGGTCCCCTCCGCCATGCCTCGGAGGGCCCCTCCCTCTGAGGCCATCATGGCCAGCAATGTGGTCCATGAGGGCGACTCCTGCCCAGACCAGCCCCACGTGGGCCTCAGTTTTCTTTTCTCCCCTCAGGGTGCTCTTCAACTCACACACAGGGGTGACTGGAGGCTCTAAGGTGCTCCAGGACTAGTGTTCCGGAGCTGCCCTGCTGGGGCAGAGCCGGCAATATCTCTGCTGAGCTCCTTGGCCCGTCCAGGCTCCAGGGGGACAGCCTGGCCAGCCGGTCACTCCTGCTGACAGTGCGGCTGTCCTTCGGCAGCATTGCTTGAGGCTGGGTCCCCAGGGTAGCGTCAATGTGCTGCTCTGAGTGGCTCACGATTAGATGCAGGACAGCATCTGCTCATGCATTGATTAGACCAGTGGTCGGCAAACTCATCAGTCAACAGAGCCAAATAAATATCAACAGTACAACAACTGAAATTTCTTTTGAGAGGCGAAAATCAACTTCTGCGCATGGGCCACGAAGTTTTAATCGCACTGTACCTGCGCGCTTGCACGTGGTATTTTGTGGAAGAGCCACACTCAAGGGACGAAAGAGCCGCATGTGGCTCACAAGCCACAGTTTGCAGACCACTGGATTAGATGAACAAGTCGAAAAGTCCCCTCTCCTCCACCGTATTCTGAATAAATCCCTATATTTCATCTGGGCTCATGAACTTGGTACATTTTTTAATCAAATTGCTTATTTAGACAAAAGGTACGTGCCAGGACCCCACGAAGTCTGCCTTGGTCCGTATCCTCATCGGCCCTCACTGCTGCTTTAGCTCCAAATCCTCTGAACCTCGGGTTTCCCATAGTGTGCAGAAGCCAGGAGACATAGAGGCTTCTTCAATACAGGGTGTCCACAGAGTCCCTCTTCAAATGTAGCTGTGCTCCTTGGTCCGCCCTCAGGAGGTCCCCCAGGGGGCCACTCCCTCACTGGGTCCACAGAGGCGCTCTTTTCCCGCAGGAGTTACACCCACCCCACTCAGGAGAGGGAGTTGAGGACTCAGAGGCTGTGACAGACACTGGCCGGGCCCTGCCCATGTCCCCAGCCAATGGAGTGCACGCACAGCCTCTGTGGACAGCCCCGCCCGGACCAGCAGCTTCCCATCTCCAGTACCTGTAGGTCTCCACCTGGAGTTTGCTCTGGCCATGGGGTCCTCGCAGCCCATTAGCAGGGGTTAACCTCCCTGGAACAGCCCTCCACCATGAGGGACAGGAGTTGGGGGGCAAGCAGCCCGGCTTCCTTGCTGCCCATGGGGAACCCAGAGGTCCTCAGAGGGGCCAGGCCCCAGGAGCCCACAGCGGTCCTCCGCTCAGCACACCCTGCGTGGCTGCCTTCCTCTCCTGCCTCTCTTCCCACGCCCTTGGGGGTCTTTGTCTGGAACCTGCTCCTGGTGAACTGCTCTGTAGAGGGCTGCCTGGGAAGGCTCACGGGTAATTTGCCTTAATTATCGTCAGCTGAACTCAAGGCATAGGCAGAGCCACACCTTGGAAACATGTTTCCCCAAGATGGAGGACATGTCAGCCTGGCCTTCATATCAGCCCCGGTGTCGGCAGGGGCGGGACTAGATACGTAAATCCAGGCATGGGGCCTACTTAACATGCAAATAAGTTGGTGTTACTTTCTGGTATTAGGGTATAAAATAAATGTCCTGGGAGGGGTTGTCATTGTCTTCGTCTTCTTCCTGCCTCTTCAGCCAACAGGATGGTGGTCCACCCAGCTTCCAGCTTAAAATCTATCTCTGTGTCTTCTCTCTTTATTTCTAATATTTCTCAATCCCTGGCCGCCTCCACTTAGAACCGGTTTGTTCATCTCTCTTTCCGTGCAGGACGTGGAAAAGGGAAATCCCCCGCCATGTCAGGCCCCCACACTGCTCGTGCCCAAATTTTGCCTGAGGATCTGCTCTAAACCTAGTCAGGCCAGGGCATCAGTTTCAGAACCTGGGGTGGGCTCCTGCCACCAAGCTCTCTGCGCTGGTGAGAGCGAGTCCGCCACCTTCAACCAGAGCCCTGGCTGTGCCACACGCCGAGCTCAGGGGGGTTTCACCTGGGGAGGACTCTTGCCGCTTCCAAACCATTTCCAAACAAGATCAATAAAGGCCGGGCGGTTGGTTTTGAGCCTTTCCCTGCCGTCGCGCCTCAGTGTCCCCGTCCTCTCTGCTGTCGCCTCTGCTGTCACACAGTTGGGCTGGACATCCCCTGGCATCGTACTCTGGCCATGAGGACAGTCAAAGACCCACCTGGCACCGCCCCTGCCTCCGCACAGGGCTCCCTTCACCCCTCTCCCCAACACCCCACCCCCCTACCCCCCTCACTACCCCCCGCCCCCCGTGGGGAGGCCCGAGCCCAGACCACCACGTGCAGAGTCGTGGCCGAGGCCCGTGGTGCCATCCGCGAGGCCCTCGGTCAGGGCCACAGGGTCTGAAGCCCAGCTCCTCTCCCCTGGCCTTCCCCTGGGGGACACACGGGGCCAGGTGGGCCTTATCTCCTCCCCTGGTTCCGGCTGGAGCGTGCTCTTTCTCATTTGCATGGATATGTGCACATTGAGTGGCTCCGTAAGTGAATGCCGATGTCGGATGGTGGCGGGGGGGGGGGGGGGGGGGGGGGGGGGGGGGGGGGGGGGGGGGGGGGGGCGGGGGGGGGGGGGGCCGGGGGGGCCGGCCTGTCCCTCCCTTATCTCGGGGCTCATCCAGATGGAACGAGGCTCGGGCCCGGCAGCTCTGTTTACTCTGCCTTCTCTGCCCACTGTACACGGAATTGATCGGGGGTTGTTTTTCCCCCTTTCCCTCCAATCTCCTTGTTAGTTCAGCCTCAGGAAGCCCCTTATCGCTGCAGATGTCAGGCCCGCTCTGCCATCAGCCCGGCCGCGGCAGACTGTCCATTAATTGATTTTGCCCTCCCCTCTGTGGAAGCACAAGTCAGCGTGGCCCATTAGCAGCAATAATTCCCTGAAAGGGATTATAAATCATGACCTATGTCCATCGGCCACTCACAGCGGAGGGGTACCCGCATTGGGGTGTCGGTCGGGCAGGGAGCTGGGCCGGAGGAAGGGAGAGGAGGCCCTGCAGGCTCACTCCTAACCCCTACACTGACGCTCCTCAGGCCACAGCCAGCCAGGAGCAGCTCAGGCCGGGCACAAAGGCCTCCATCCCTGTGAACTGAATGAGTAAAGGGAGGGAGGAAAGCGGGGGCACCCTCTAGGGGGCAGAGGGTTTTGAGAACCTCACATGGACCCCCACACACCAAGTCCACATTCTGTTACCGTCCTTCGGCTCTGTGGCCTCGGGTTTTCAGACCCCCGCCGTCCCCTGGCTAGCAGCGCCCTGAGAAAGACTCTGTCCCCGCTGGTCTTTGAAAACCTGAGCGGGAGAGGAGAGAGCAGAGAGGAAGAGGCGGGGGAGAAAGAGTGGCCATGAAAGGGGAGGTGGCCACAGTCTGGCACAACGTTGCCGGCACGTGGCAGGTTCCCTGTAGGGACAGTGTGGCCCCCTTATCTGATGGGGATACCATGATGGTGCCAAATCCTCCGTATATACGTTCTTTCCTGTAGGTACTCGCCATTTCACTTAAAGGAAGCATTCACAGCTCTCTCTGGCACGTCCACACTGCCAGCACCACCACGCTTTCCCTTTGGGGCCGTTATGAAGTAAAGAAGGACTATTTGCACACAAGCCCTGCAGTACTGTGACAGCCGACCTGATAACCCAGACGGCCACGCCACTAAGTGACTAAGGGGCGGGCCACGGCCTGATGACGTGGGACCAAGGGAGGATTTGCATCCCCGTGGAGGGAGGGGGACGGTGACAGACTTCATCACGCCTCTCAGAACGGTGCCCAATTTAAAACGTGTGGATTGTTTATTTCTGGGATTTTCCATGTAATGTTGTTAGACGGCAGGTGACCATGGGTAACTAACCCCGTGGAAAGTGAAGCCGCGGGGAAGGGGGCTACCGGAATCCATAACTGCGTGCTTTGCCCACAGGGAACCTGGTGCTCTCTGTGCCCAGGACCTGAGGGAGGCAGGGCTTCTGGTGGCTGACCCGCCCTCCCCCCATCCCCCCCATCCCGAGGTGACACCGCTGTCCTCGGGCCCATGAGCGCTCCCATGCGGGGAGTGCATGCTCTCGCCCCTCATTTCCTCCCGCCTAAGGACAGCCGCCGTGGCCTGTGGGCCGTGCCCAGCGCTGTGGAGGACTCTCGGGCTATAGAGGCTGCTAAGACCTTCCCGAGCTCCCCTTCCAGGGCCTCAGTGGCTAAGCTTCCTGAATGGCACCCGGAGAACTCTTCACATATGGAGCGTCTCCGGGGCAATAAAATAGGACCCGATTATCACACGGCCTTGCAGGTCTAACGACAACCCTTGCTCAAACCAGGAACTGGAAAGACTGTGGTGACAGGATGACAGTCAGCACTGTCGTCCCATTTCTCCAGAACACGAGGAGTCCTGGTCCAGGGTGAGCTGTGGCTCCCGATGCTTGCATCTGCCTCCAAGAGAAGCCCACAGCCCACACAGTGCGGACCGGAAGCTCAGGGGGTGAGGGGGCCTTGCCCAGGGCGGCTTAGATCCCAGGTGGCCTCGGGGGACCCTGAACCTGCAGGATCGCAGAGAAGGCGGCTGCCACCCCAGCCACGGCCCCACCTGGACCACAGGATGGGTGGGGTGCTGTGGGGGAGCCCCCGCCTGCCTTTGGCCCTCGTCACAGCCTAGGGATGTCCCTAAGGGGACATTTGTCCTTCTGGTTTGGCCTCGGAGCCGATGAAGAGCCCTGTGCCACCACTATTCTCTCCACTGTCCATGTGCTTGAAAACAGCCAAAGTCTCCTCCCTGTTTTTATTTTCTGTAAGTCATACCTTCCCCCTTCCCCCCCCATCTTCCTCCCTCGCCTCCTCCCCCCTCCCATTATAGAACCGTAGGTGCTTGTCCTGGACATGCTTGCGCCAGTGTCTGCCTCCCCATAGCCCTTCACATGACACCTGCACGTGGGGACAGCCACCCTCAGCCTGAGGCGGCCCACAGGCAAGGTGCTCCCGGACACACTGCCCCCTAGGGGATCTGAGCCAAGAGATGCCAAGAGAAGGGGCGCCTGGAAGCTGACACCACCCAGAGGCCCACCTGCTGGGAGGAGGGAAGGGGCCGGCTGAGGAGAGTGGGCAGGCATGTTAGCGGTGGGAGGGAGAAGTGAGGGTCCAGGCCTGGTTGTTCTGGAACCCGGGCTGCTCCTGGCTTCCCACCACGAATTATTCCAGTTACTTGAGCTACCTGGAGAGTGTTCCCGTTCCTTCCAACGCAAACTTAGAAAAACAAGCCTCACAGAGCCACTGGGATGTTCCGGAAAACCTAACAGTGGCCTAAACACAAGGCGTTCTGTTTCTGAAGTGAAAAGAGCTGGAGACAGGTGTGTGCAGGGGTCACATCGCCTCTCCCTCAAGGCCTCTCCCTCAAGGACACAGGTTCGAGCAGCGGGTGCAGTCACCGGGCATTCAGGAGAGACAGGGGGGGCCAGCGGAGGCCAAGCCCTCTGCCCCCACCTCCTTGGCCAGCTCTGCCCAGACCTAATTGGTCAGAGGTGGGCCACATGGCCACCCAGCTGCAAGGGAGCTTGGGAAGTGGGTGCAAGGGACACTGCCAATCCTCTGAGCCCCTCCCCGTCTCTGAGCCTCTCTCCCCACTTTAATGTGTTTTTGCTTCCAGTGGCCCTGCCTGCACTTGGGGCTCCTCAGCGGACTATCCACAGGCTCCCGGAGCCATGTCGCCTGCAGGTGGAAGCCAGAGGTGCCCGAAGGGCTGGCCAGGGTGGGGATAGGAGAGCCCAGCTCCCTGCCCCACTTGGGACTGACTGGGAGGTGCTGGACACGCCAGGGCTCCCCACGCACCAGCTGGAGGCAGCCTTGACTTACCTCCTGCTCATGCACAAACCCCTCAGGGCTGCTCCTGAGGGGACCCCGGTCTGCAAGCAGGAAGCAGGATAACTGTGATGGCGAGACCAGCCACGCTTCATTGCCTGGCCTGTCCTAACGTGGGGTTCTGTGGGCCAGGAAGGAAGCAAAGGCTGTTGGGCAGGCAATGCGAGGCATCTGCTGCCGCAGCTCATTACACAAACCACGAGTGGAGACACCAGAACCCTCGCACACTGCCGTGGAAAGGCAAAAGGGTGCGGCCACCTTGGAAAACCGTCTGGTGGGGCCTCAAAAGATGACACATGGAGTAGCCATATGGCCCAGCAATCCTATTCCTAGGAATATATCCAAAGGAATTAAAAACATGTGAGCACACAAAAACGTGTACGTGAATATTCATAACAGCGTGACTCATAACGGCCAAACGTAGACACAACCCAAATAGCTCTCAGCTGAAAAATGGATAAATAAAATGTTGGTCTAGCCAGACAATACAACATCATGCAGCCATGAAGAGGGATACAGAACCGACAGGCTGCCGTGTGGATGAACGTTACAACACTAAGCTAACAGAAGGAGGCAGACACCGAAGGCCACATACTGTGTGGCTGCGTTTGTATGAAACGTCCAGAGTGGGCGAGTCCACAGAGAAAATAGATGAACAGTTGCCAGAGGCTAAGGGGGCAGCTTCGGGGAGGGGGACTAAACGGTCCAGGGTTTCTCTTCGAGGTGGTGAAAATGTTCTCAAGTTGGCTGTTAAAAAGCATTCGATTGCGTACTTTACGTTTGTGAATGGTATGGTATGTAAATCATATGTCGATAAAACTATTACAAATACACACATACATAAGCAAGAAGACACACCGCTTCTGCCCACCCAGAGCCAGGACACACTCCAGCCTCGTCTTATTCACACGCGTATCTCAGCGACGCGGTGTCCTCTGAAGGCAGCCAGCTAAAGGCCTTCAAGCAGGGACAACTGTCAGCAAAGGCCTCGAGCAAACACTCCCGTGTGTCAGGAGCGCCGGCCCCTGCTGCTCCTGATGGGACTGTCGCTGTCTATTTGCTTTGCCCTGATTTGTCACCAGTTCACTCATCCTCGGTTCCCCCAATAGGCAGGTCAATTCTGCCCCTTTGGTAGCCAAGGCGACTGAGTATAAGGTTTACTCACACCCAATCTGATTTCTTCCCAGCTCCTAAGTTGGGGACTTGAATCGTCGTGGGTGAGAAGCTGGGGGCTGCTGAGGGGGCCACGCGAGCCTGGGCAGAGTGAGGAGAGCCTCAGATTTGGCCCATAAACCCCGTCCAGCTTGCAGGCAGAGGGCGAGGCAGATGACCTCAGCGAGACCCGGTAGTCTATCTGAGGGGTCCGGGCCACTTGCCGCTCTCCATGGAAAAAGAGGCCGGGCGGGGGGAGGCAGGCCTGTTTGCACTCGTGGCACTTAGTGCATCCAAGCTGAGCCGCGCTGTTCAAACAGACTCCCAGCCTCTGGACACCTGTGCCTGGGAGGGCGAGGCCGGCAGGAGGCCGAGTGCAGGTCCCCCAGCCCTGCCCGCAGCTCCTCCCCAAGCCAGCCCCGAGGCCCTGGCAGAGTCCCGGCCACACCATGCCCCACGCCGGGCTCTGCAGCTGCTGGGGCGGCCGGCTGCTGCCGCTGCTGCTGGTCTATGTCTGCTACCTGCTGCTCGGTGCCACCATCTTCCAGCTGCTGGAGAGGCAGGCGGAGGCTCAGTCCCGGGACCAGTTCCAGGTTGAGAAGCTGCGCTTCCTGGAGAACTACACCTGCCTGGACCAGCGGGCCCTGGAGCAGTTCGTGCAGGTGAAGGGGACACACTGCTGGGGAGGGTGGGCAGAACGGGGGTCTTTGTGATAGGTCCAGGGCCACGACCTGGCAACCGATGCCCTGTTTGCAAGCAGGGGGTGTGGGAACAGAGCCAGGGGAGACCTAGGTCCAGGCCTAAAACTGGATCTCTGTGACATGGGGCAGCAGGCTGGAAGCACTGCCTAAGCTGCCACTTGCTGCTTAGAAGCGGAGGTGCTGTGCAAATGTGCTCCTCCCCCACTCTGTGCTTCCCCACCCCAGCCCCGTGGCCACTGTGCTGACCACGCTCGGGCTGCGGCAGGTGGGGGGCACAGAGGAAGGGCAGGAGCGGCCGCCATGCTAACCCGCCCTGGCCTGGACCCTGGCGCTGGGCTTGGTGAGCAGTGGCAAGAGCGACAGAGCTCCACCCGCACTGGCCCATGGAAGGCAATCTCTGATGGTGGAGGGGGTCACCCCTGCCTGACTCCCTTCTGCTCCCCTGCACCAACTCGGGGGTCGCAACATGCTCTCTCCAGGAAACAAGGCAAAATGCCTTGTTGCTGAGGAAGGTACATGCACTGGAGTCTAGGAGGCAGAGAAAAGGACTACAGGGACACAAGCTGGTCAGCACCGCGATCGGTGGCATTCACTGAGCATTTACAATGTGCCTGACACAGCAGGGAGCAGGGTCACCGTGCGGGGCCCAGGGTTTTACAGGAGTCTCCTCGTAATCACTCTCGTCAGCACCATCCCCAGTCTGTAGGTGGGAAGTGCGGCACAGAGAGGTGGCGTGTGTTGGCCAAGGTTGCGCAGTTAGTGGCAGAGACAGAGCTGGCACTCGGGCCGGCTGCTCTTCACCACACAGATTAGCATAAGCGCCGGGCAGGACACAGGGGTGCAGCGGTTCTCATGTGTGGCCCCAACCAGCTGCATCAGCACCACCTGGGACAGCACCTGGGAGCGTGTCAGAAACACCAATGCTCACACCGCCCCAGCCCCACAGAGCCAGGGCGGGGCCAGCAGGCGGCCTTGCCAATGCCCACTCAGGATGGAGAGCAGCTGGCTATGAGGGGGGTGGGCTGTGAGACACCTGCCAAGGCCTATTCTTCACATCCCCACAGCACCCACATCAGGACTGGAACGGGTTTGGGAGCCTCTTAAGACTCCAATAGGCATGAGGGAGGAGAGGGGGGCCATGAGAGAGGCCCTGGAGCCTCCTGCTCCCTCAGCCCTGGGTTCGAGGCAAACCCAGGAGCCAGAGGCGTGCGAAGGGTTGGTAGCTCTGCAAAAGGAGGGGGAAGCCACAGGCATGGCTGCAGCTCTGAGGGAGCCAGGACATCCCTCTCGTCCTCAGCCTCCTCAAGAGGGACCTCACTGGCCAGGGGGTGTCTAGCTGGAAAGCAGAGAGAGATCTGGGATGAGGTTCTGAAGCGAGCGTGACTGCTCTGGTCACGAGGGAAAGCTGCACCAGGACCGCAGGCAGCGTCCAGGGAAGGAGGCCCTTGCCGGTTCACAGGCCTCTGTCTGGTGTCTCCACATGGGCTCTCAGAGAAGGACAGAAGGACCCCACTCAGTACCCTCGCTGACTTCAAGGACCTTCCTCAACGGGATGGAGTACGTCAGTGTGGGGCAGCTGAGTCCGGGGCAAGTGCTGTTCCCAAGAGGGAGGGTCTCCAGGGAGAGGGTATGTTCCAGAATATTCCATCTTGGACTGTCTAAGTGTGTGGGAAAGACAGGGAGGCCAAAGTCCACATGCAACGAGGCCAGTTCTGCCAAAGTGAGAAGAAGCAGACAGCCTGCGTCAGGGCGCCTAACGGCCTGTATCATGGGACCCCCTCCCCCTGGCCAGAGCTCCTGCACCCAGCCAGCAGGGAAACATTCCCACAGGAACTGGGGGCTAGAGCTGCCCCTCCCCCACCTTCTCTTGCCTGTCTTTGAGGCTCTACTAAGTGTCAGGCTGTGTTGCTGCCCCAGCACAATTCACAGCCACAGGGGAAGGGAGCGGGGAGGGAGCAGGGAGGGAGCCCCGCCCTATCTGAGAGAGCTAGACCCGAGATAGAGGGGCTCAGGCCTGACCTGCAGGGAGGGGTTCAGGTTCTGTAAACACACACACACACACACACACACACACACACACACGAGACCTGTGCCCTCCTCTGGTGGAATTTCTCCTGTAGCCTGGGCTGGCACTCACTAGAGGACAGCAAAGAGCAAGACTTCCAGCTCACCTGGACACACAAAGGACCATCAGCCCCGTTGGAAGGGCAGGCTCCCCTTCTCCAACACCGACCTCCCCACCTTCCTGATGGGCCTCCTACCCCGTGTTCCCCAGTAAACCCTTCCAGAAATATCCAACCTGAAATCTTCACCCTGGCCTAACAACACACTGGCATCTCACCCTCTTGGCCACACACAGCATCTCCCACCCGGTCCATTCCTTAAGCACCTTCTGCCTCCTGGGGCCCCTGCCCCTCCACCAGCCCACACTCACAAGCCTGGGCAGTGTGGCCACTCGGAGCCTTCGTGTCCTTGACCGTGCAAAGGAAACAAGACCATCTGAGAACCTCATTACGTGAGGTGACACGAAAGTGACCTCCTGAGTTCTGGGCACCAGCTGGTGCCATCAGCTCCCTCTCCCTGCCATCCCACAGGTCATCATGGAAGCCTGGGTGAAGGGTGTGAACCCCAAAGGCAACTCCACCAACCCCAGCAACTGGGACTTCAGCAGCAGTTTCTTCTTTGCCGGCACGGTCGTCACTACCATAGGTAAGGGCCTGGTGAAGGAGGGCTCCCCTGTCTAGGTTTGGGTTCCCCAAAAGCAGAGGCTGAAGCAAGGATGTGGTTCATCTGGGATGTGGAAAGTGAAACAAGGAGAAAGGGCAATAAAGTTTGCATCAATGAGCAGGTTACCGGCAGGGCAGCTGGGCTCACTGCAGACCCTCTGGGCTCAGTGCAGATCCTCTGAGCAGCCCCTGTGAGGGGCGAGAAAGCAGGATTCACTCTCAAACTTGGCGGGTTGAGAGTGAATCCTGGATGTATGAACTCTCCAGCACTTGGACCTGCCCACGGACCAAGGGAACTCTTGCAGCTGAAAAGCCTCTCGGGTGCAAGATGCAGGGAGTTGGAGGGAAGCCATCTGTGTGCACAGGAACTGTCTACAGGCTGCCGGTGCTGTGCCAGGGGCTCCGAGGGGCCAGGATACTGGGCATGTCTGCTGTACCCTTCAGCCAGACACCCACTCCGATCCTACAAGGAAACCCCAGACCCTCACTAACCCCATCTATTCAATTAAGACCAATTAAGTCCAACGCCTTCTTTGAGCTCTGGTGCCATGGGAGACAGGAAGGAGTGAGGGGGAGAGAGATTCATACAAACTTGGATCAGACCCAGACTCAGCCCTCAAGGAGCTTCCACTCCAATGGAAAGGATAAGATAAACACCAAAAATAACATGCCAGGCAGAGTAGATGAGTAGATAGGAATGACACAAAGCACTGTGGGACATCAGACCTACAAGGAAGATGAAGGGTGGTGGTCAGGAGGGTTTCCTAGAGGAAGGGTCACTTATGATGGGCCTTAAAAGACAAGCAGGAGTCTTACACTAGTAAACAGGGATCGTCCTAGCAGAGAATGAGACGAGTGTCCATGCAACCAGGAAACCTTCTCCTCATCCCCCAGTGGCCACGGAAGACCACCCAGCTCTGCTGGAGTCTGTGGGGGAGGCAGTTCTGAGCTCTCTTCCCCACATTCACTCCTCCTCCGCTGCAGGATATGGGAACCTGGCACCCAGCACCGAGGCAGGCCAGGTCTTCTGTGTCTTCTACGCCCTGGTGGGCATCCCTCTCAACGTGATCTTCCTCAACCACCTGGGCACGGGGCTGCGTGGTCACCTGACCACACTGGAGAGGTGGGAGGACCAGCCCAGACGCTCCCAGGTAGGCCCCACCCTCCTCCAGCCCTGCGGTGACAGATCCGGGTCAGGTTAATCCGTAGAAGCCAACACTGACCTACGGATTGTGGCCAGCAGGTATGAGGCAGGCACTGGTGGAAGGAAAGGATTGGGCAGAGGGAGAGGTTGAATGCCACGTGGCTGGGCAGACTTGGCCAACCCCTCACAGAGCTCTGGGGCATGGACAGGCCGTCGGAGGTGTCCCACAGCAGGCTGAAATGATCGAGATTTTTTTTTTAAATATATGTTTATTGATTTCAGAGAGGAAGAGAGATGGAGAGATAGAAACATCAATGATGAGAGAGAATCATTGACTGGCTGCCTCCTGCACGCCCCACACTGGGGATTGAGCCTGCCACCGGGGCATGTGCCCTGACCAGGAATTGAACCACGACCTCCTGGTTCATAGGTCGATGTTCAACCCCTGAGCCTTGCCGGCCGGGCATGACCAGGACTTTACACCCTGCCTCAATTAGGCACCGGGCAGCCTCCCTGTAGCTGCCACACATCCTGAAGGAGATGACAGCAGAATGCCACCTGCTGACAGCTGGTCAACATGGCACACCTCCATGGTCATCACAGAACTCCACCAAACTCCAGGCCACCCAGCATGCCCCAATACCCACCCCATTGGCCAGTCCTTTGCAAAGCCAGGCACACTAGCAGGACAAGGGAGGGGAGGAAGCTGGGAGGTTTCAGTGACAGTCCTCTGTCCCAAATCTGAGTCCTGGGGGACCTGTACTAGCCCAAAGGAATCTCTGGATTCCAATTGACCCACCAATGCAGCCCCTCTGACCAGATCTCCCCCTGACATGGAGATCCAGGCCCCACCCCAAAGGTCTGCAGGGCAGAAAAGGTACCCAGCTGTGACCCACTCCCACACCCAAATTTTCCCCAAACTCTCCCCCCATACAGTCTTGGGGTCTCCCACGTGGGCTCAGAGATGGACTGCCCCCCTCCCTCCAGGTCCTGCAGGTGCTGGGCCTGGCTCTGTTCCTGACCTTGGGGACACTGGTCATCCTGGTCTTCCCGCCCATGGTCTTCAGCCACGTGGAGGGCTGGAGCTTCAGCGAGGGCTTCTACTTTGCCTTCATCACTCTCAGCACCATCGGCTTCGGGGACTATGTTGTCGGTGAGGACAAGGCCTTCACATGCCTCAGGGTCAGGGACACCGGGATGGGGGGCTGGGGAGATGTCAGTGGGGGTGGCCCCTGAGGATCAGATGGCCCCCTGCTTTGTGGAGATGAATGATTTCTGAGGCTGCTGCGCATTCTCACATTCTCAGAAGCTGCTGGTCTGGAATCCATATCCTTTCCCCAGAGACCTCCATTGATGATCCTTGTTATGGGGAGATCTCAGGGCCCCAATGGATTTGGGGGAGGGAGGGAGAAGAGGGAGTGGCTGTGCCCTCAGATCCCTGGCATTTATTACATTACCTTCCCGGCCAGGCACGGACCCCAGCAAGCATTACATCTCGGTGTACCGGAGCCTGGCGGCCATCTGGATCCTCCTGGGCCTGGCATGGCTGGCGCTGGTCCTCCCGTTGGGCCCCCTGCTTCTGCACAGGTGCTCACAGCTCTGGCTGCTCAGCAGGGGCCTCCGCCTCAAGGAAGGGGGAGATCCTGAGGCCAATGGGCTCCCCAGACCTCAGAAGATCCCCACCTCTGCATGAGCCCCCACCCCAGTGGTCCGAGGAGCACCACTCAGCTTCCCCCGCCCTGCGCATGTGTTCTCTGGATTTCCCTCCCCACTCCTCCTCTCTCAGCCAGGGCTGATCTCAGGAGCTCACTGGAGAGAGAAAGGAGGGAGGAGTGTCCCCAAAAGTACCAGAATGGAGATGGGGAGACAGGATTATGACGGGTGGGTGTGAGGCGAGAGGGTGGCCATTGTCCCAGAGCCCCTGCTCTTTTCCCCTCAAAGGGGACCAGACATGGATCACTGTGGCCAGACCCCCACTGCCCTCCTCCCAGCCCCTCCCCAGAGATGCTGCAGGACAGCAAGCAAGGGTGGCTGTGCTTCTGCCTCATTGGAGACCTGCGCAGTGTTCGCTGGTCTGACCCCGCGATGTGTCTGCACTGAGTCAGGCTCTGGGAAGTCCCTGACCTCCATGTGCACTTATTGAGTGGAAGGATTAGCTAAGTAGAGGGGCAATCCCAACCCAGGACTCAAAATGCTATGACGAGAGCAAATGATAGCCCACGGGAACAGCTGGCAGGGAGGGGGAAGGGGAGTGCAGGGGTCTTAGGGCATCTCAGTGCAGACAGGATCTGCCCTCAGGGAGCTGCACTGAGGGGCAGGCAAGTGCCAGGGCCCCTGGCCTAGAAGTCCAGAGCTGTCTGTGAGCAAAGCTTAGGAGGTCGGGGTGTCCCACCCACTTTCCTGAGAATGGTCTCCCCTGGCCCTTTCCCAGGGCACCCCTTGACCCCATCACCCACTCTAGGCTCCTGTCTTCTTAAGAGCATTTCCAAACATATTTCCCTGGGAACACGCAGAGTCAGCAGATCCCAGGAGACTTCCACAAACTGAACTCCATGGAGGCCCAGCCTCCCCTGGGAACCAGCTCTGCTGCCTGGCCTTTCTTCTGCCAGATGGATGGCCACACCTCCGGCCAGAGGAGAGGAGAAGCTGGGACCAGTCCTTCCCAGGCCCTGCTCACCGAGGACTGCAAACCTCAGCCCCAGGACCCCGCCACTAGGCAGGCCCTCAGTGGTCGGACCTCAGGAGGGGACGAGGCGAGGCTGGGAAGCAGAAGAGGCCCAGTTGGGACAGCATCTACAGCAGCACAACCCAGATGACATTCCCGGACTTTCTGTTGAAGCTGAGGACTCCTCTGGCCCCCTCACCACCAGGACCCTCCCTCCATCCTGGCTAGAGGAGGGAGTACGGGGCCTCCTCCGAAGTAGGGAGTGGACAGCCCACTCACTGACCAGGCCCCTCTGCATCCCGGGCTCAGGGACAGCGCTGACCAGCCGGCCCTGCTCTTTGGATGCACCAAGGGAAGGAGGAGGGTGTGAGAGAGCCGGGGAGGACTTGACAGCAGCAGTCCTTGGAGATGGTCCCCAGACCCAGGGCCTTAGGCAGGGGCCCTCAGAAAATAAACTTGGCTTCTCCCTTCTCTTCCCCCTGCGTCTGGTCTCCCCCAGCCCCTCCCACTGTCTGCTGCAGGGCAGCTGAGGGCTCTGGGCACTTCCTTCTCAGGGTTGGCACCACCCAGCAGCCCTCCCCACCTCCCTGAGCTGGGCTGGGGGGTGGGCACTCCCTACACTTCGAGGCGGGGCCAGATGCCACAGCTCAGGCCTCTTCTTGTCCCTGGGATTGGATCCCAGGGCAGGGTGGGGCACGCTGTCCAGCACGCCTCCGCTGCTGAGAAAACTGGGCACAGCAGCGGTTGGCCAGCAGAAGGCGAGCCCTTCCTCTCCACCAGGGTCCTGGTCCATGGCTCCCCAGGCCGGGCGCCCTGTCTGTCCTGCCATGTGCGGGCAGCGAGCCCGGGCAGCGTCCCAGGGCAGGGCTCGGTGCTGCGCCCTGCCAAGCACGGTGCCTCTGCTCCTCGCCTACCTGGCCTACCTGGCCCTGGGCACCGGCGTGTTCTGGATGCTGGAGAGCCCCGCGGCGCAGGCCTCCAAGGCCAGGTTCAAGCGCGACAAGTGGGCGCTGCTGCGGAACTTCACGTGCCTGGACGGCTCGGCGCTGGACTCGCTGATCCGGGTCAGGGGAGAGCGGGGCCGGCGGGGGGAGGGGGCGGCGGGAGACCCGGGCGGGCAGGGGAGCGCGGCGGGGGTGGGGGGAGGGGGGGCGGGCAGAGGGCGGCAGGGCACACCCTGGCCCGGGCCAGGAACACGCAGGGGGCATTTCTCCAAAAGGGTGGAGGCGGCCGTAGACGCGGGGACCACATGGCCGCACGTGGTGGGGTGGGGGCGAGTGTTGGATGGAGGGACAGGCAAGTCCCGCCTCGGCTCTGGCGAGAGGAGCGCCACGCTGTGCGCACTTTAGGGGCCAGAGGGCACAAACACCAAACCTGGGGATGAGGACGACAGGGGGCGCACCTATTTGGTTCAGGAGCTGCCAGGGCCCATCAGGGTGCTCTCAGCAGGCTTGAGAGGTGGCAGGAAGGGGGAGCTGGGGCTGGGAAGCATTGGGATGGGACAGGGCCTGCGAAGGAAGGAGCTCAGTGGCCCTTGCCAGCGTCCGGGTCCTAGAGAAGGCGGGGGTGGGGGGTGGGGTTGCAAGGCACTTCTTAGCTGACTACTCATTAATCCGAGTTTTTGGACAGGGGCTGGGCAGCCTCCCCAGCCCAGGGACCTGGAAGAGCTTAGGAGGTCGGTGGTGGGGACGCAGGGGTGAACTGCTCAGAGGATGGGAGCCCAGCGGGGCTTGCCACGGGGGAGCAGGGAGGGTTCTTGGGGCGGGGCATGAAGGATGGACCCAAGTCTTCTCCACCTCAGGGCAGGCGCCCTGGACTGGGAGTTGCTGGGGTTTGACGGATGCATTAACATCCCAAGCCCTGGCTTGATCCCACCTGCAGACAGCCTCACCCCTAGCCCGCAATCCCCTCGGGGAGGGCAGCCTGCATCCTAGGCATCGGGCTGGGGGGCACTAGGGGGTCCTGAGCCCTTGGCCTGGGCCTCAGCCTGGCCTGGAGCTGAGTGGGGGAAGGACCTTCTCTGCTAAGGACCTAATGTAGCACCCCCCACCTCTAAGCCCCTAGGAACACGGCCCTCTGCCTGGTCCCGGAGGCGGCCGCCTGGCAGAGGAGGAGAGCGTCCCTGGGCCAGGAACGGGGACAGTGATGAGAAGTCAATGACGCTAATGCCCCTCACTTCCTGTGCACCCAGCACTGTCCCTCGTCCTCACCTGCCTCACAGGCAGGTACTATTACTATCACCTCATTTTAGAGCTGAGGAAGCAGGGACTCAGGGAGGCTGGCACACACGCACATCACGGAGCCAGGAAGCTGGGCTCTGCATCACTGGGCACTGCCCAGTGTGGTCTGTGGGTGTGGGTATTCCTGAGGTTCCCTCAGGGCTTCCTCTCCGTGCACCCCGCCTTCACACCTCCACTCCACCCTCCTCTGGCTTCATCCCCAGGAACAAGGATAGGATGTCCCCAACCCAGATCCCCCCTGTGTGCAGACTTATACATGCAGCTTCCTAGCAGCCCTGAAGTTCCTCCAAGGTCAACAGCAGGAGGCCCTCCTTCCAGCCCTCCTTCCCTCTAGCCTCACATCCACATAGCTCACAGGGGCCTCAGGTGCTTCCCGCACTGCCCACACCAAATAGGGCCGGAGGCTGGGGCTTCTGACTGGCTCCTCTCTGTTCCCCCTGGACCACCCTGTGCCAGGATGCAGGCCAGGCCCTCCATCACTCAGCTCCGCAGCAGGCTTTCGGCTTCCTGTCTGACAGCATCTTCTATACTGCCTCTGCCACAGAGCACACAACCTGATCTTTCTTAAAAAAAAAAAAAGGAAGAGAGAGAAACATCAATGATGAAAGACTCATTGATCAGCTGCCTCCTGCCCGTCCCACACTGGGGATGGAGCCTACAATCTAGGCATATGCCCTGACCAGGAATCAAACTGTGACCTCCTGGTTCATAGGTCAATGCTCAGCTACTGAGCCACACCAGCCGGGCACACCCTCATCCTTCCTCGCCTTTGCTCAGCAGCCATGGGAGAGGCCTGTCACTCTGTGTGTCGGGCAGAGAGAGCCAAGTAAGGCCTGGCTCCCAACAATCTTTCGGCCTCCCTATTTGAGATCCCAGGTGCAGTCCTGCCTGCCAGCTGCCAGAATGTCCTTCCGCTAGGAGCACTCCCATCTGACCCTCCAGGAAGGCCCAGGGACAACATCACCCCTCCATGAGGCCTCCTCCCTTCCCTCAGCAGAATAGGCACCCTTTCTCTCTGTGCTCCTCTGGCACTGGATTCAAAGCATAAGGATGACAGCCATCACTAACCTGAACCAGGTCCAGGCACTGTTCTGCATCTCTACACCCAGCGCCTCATTTAACCGTCACCACGATTCTATGAAGCGGGTGCTGTTAGTGCGCCCACTTTGCAGACAGGGAAGCTGAGAAACAGAGCTGAGGGTCTTGCCCGGGATCCTGCCGCTGCACTGCCTTAAAGCTGCATTGACCTCACCACATTGTCTTTATCCCACTGAGGACGGGGGTCCTGTCTCTTTCATCTCCGTGTCCCCCAAAACACCACAGGTCCTGTCTGGCCAGTGCTTGTTGCAAGAATGGGGGTGAGCAGAAAAGAAAATGAGGGATGTTCTTCCAACCAGTGAGATGGCCTGGGCTGGCCTGGGCCCCCGGGGCAAGGGAAGGGAGGGAGCTGTCCCAGGGGAGCCCCTGGTTGGAGGGAGAGAGCCTCCTGGCCCAGGCCAGACTAAGCTCAGCGTGGTTGTGAGGATTTCCATGCACACGTGTGTGTGTGTGTGTGTGTGTGTGGTGTGTGTGGTATATGTAAACATGTGCATGTGTGTGGGACTGGGTGCAGGAGCCCAGTCACCTCAGTGCCTGGTGGTCACTGCTGCCTCTTCCCCAGGGCATCATCCACGCATACCAAACTGGGGACATCGTGCTGGGCAACACCACCAGCATGGGGCGCTGGGAGATCATGGGCTCCTTCTTCTTCTCCGTGTCCACCATCACCACCATTGGTAAGTGCGGGTGCGGCCAGGTGAGCATGGCTGGTGGGCACGGTGCCTCCCCATGAGGGACAGGGGCCAGTGCCCTTGGGCGGGGTATCGGTGCCTCGGGGCAGCCAGGGTGGGTGGTCCGGAGCAGAGTCCTGGGCTCACAGCAGATCTGCTGTACCAGGTCTGCATTCCCAGGGTCCTCAGGAGTTGGCTTCAAGTTCAAGGTAGAGAAGCACTGCTCTAGGGGGCTTCTGCCTCACAGAACCCCTCGGGAAGCAGGGGTCTCCCCTGGGCAGGAGTAAAGACGGCTCTGGGCCAAACCCACCCAACACAGAGCCCAGGGGTAATTGGGTGTGGGGCGAGGGTGGTGGTGGGAAGTGAGGAAGAGGGGACAGGAATCCACAACAGTCTTCAACCTGTCTTGCCTTGGGTGAGAGGTGGCCACTCCTGGAGGCCACTCCTAAGCTCACGAAGGCACCCTTCAGCCCATTGCTCTCCTCTCCAAGCCCCCTGCCTCCCTCACGGGGGACACTGGGACAGATCCCTGCCTCCACCCAGTTTCCCTAGCCCTGCCCCAGAGAGCAGAGGTGGAACATGTCCTTGGAGGGGGCCTGGGGTCTGTTGTGAGCAAGTGGAAGGTGAAGAGCAGCAAGTAAAGCGCCCCATTCCCCTGCCCTGGTGCCAGGCCCAGCCCCTGCATGACACAGGAGTCACCACCAGGTGGCAGGCTGACACTGCCAGTGGCTCGGGCTACATCCACCAGCCAAGATCCTCTCAGGAAAGCTTGTCCCAGCCTCTGTCCTCCCAGACAGGAAGAAGCCAGGCTGGAGCACCCAGAGGACTCTCCATCTGGTTTAAATCAGCTAGTACTTTTTGTAAGCAGGTCTCAGGGCAACATAGAGCTTGTACAGCCCTCTACCTTGAGGCAAGTATGCCTGTGGGCCCCTCAGGCTCCATAGACCCAGATCCGGAATCTCAGTGCTGCCATCCCACAGGTTGGGATGAAAAGCTCAAACTCAGGAAGTGCCTCTGACTCCAAAACCCATGCTCTAGACTAGGGGTGTCGAACTCAATCAGAGAAGGGGCCAAAATCTAAAATCCAGCCTAAATCGCGGGCCGAATGGTTTACTGAACATTCATAAACTGTCATTGTGATGGAAACGCAGCGGAGTGCAGTGATGACAGCGCAGTGCGGGCCACATTGCAAGGCCTGGTGGGACGGATTTGGCCCGCGGGCCTTGTGTTTGACACATGTGCTCTAGACTAATGCCACAGTAGTCTAGAGCAGTGGTCGGCAAACCGAGGCTCAAGAGCCACATGCAGCTCTTTGGCCCCTTGAATGTGGCTCTTCCACACAATACCACATGCGGGCACGCATGTACAATGTGATTGAAACTTCGTGGCCCATGTGCAGAAGTCGGTTTTCAGCCTGGGCGAGTTTATTTTGAAGAAGCAGCATTAGAATACTCAAGGGGCCAAAGAGCCGCATGTGGCTCGCAAGCCTCGGTTTGCCGATCACTGCTCTAGACTAGTGTTCCCGCCTGCCTCTCCCAGGACTGTGCCTCTGAGACCTCTACATGAGGCAGAAGAGTGTAAACCACCAGTCTCAGTGCAAATGAGTATGGAGGGTGGGGGCACGTTAAGCAGTGATGTGGGCAGGGGGCAAGGCATCTGTTCATCTATTTACACATCCATTCCCACATTTCCAATTCACTCATTCATTCATTCATTCATTCTTATACTCTTTCAACTCACATATGGTGGGCTCCTGTTGAGTGTCAATCCTGTGCCAATTGGTGAGAATATAAAGATTATGGCCAAGCCCTACCCCAAAGGGGCTCACAACCCTCAGGAGTGGCAGACACGGGAATAAATCATTCTGAGGCGGTGAGTGGGTTATCCTCAGAGCAGAGTGTGTGTGTGCAGGCAAGGGGGGGGGGAGGGAGGAGAAGAGAGGGGGGAGAGGGGAGCCACTTCTCCGCTAGACCATTTACAGATGGGCATGGAGGGCAGGAGGCACACTCTTGGCAGGGGGTATCATGTTCAAAGGCACAGGGAGAGGAGGGGTTTGGAGGTTCAGTGGATAGGAATGCAGCCGGAGATGGGCTGGGTGCGAGTTTGGACTTTCCAGGCAGACGTGAGGAGTAATACAGAATGATAACCTGGGGTGATAGCATCAGGTTTGTGCTTTAGAAAGACAAGACAGCGGTGACCAGGAATGGGGGAGACAGAGGTGGAGGGGGCGGAAGAGAAAAGAAGGTGCAGGCTGACAGAACCCTTTGAGGAACACCTCACTCTCCCCTAGCCTCCCCCTCCCTGATCTTCATCGCAGAGGCCCCAACCTCCCCCTCCCGCAGGTCCCCGGATGTGCATCCCTGTCCCTCACTCCCAAGGGGCTTGGGAAGGAACCCAGGCGCACTAGCGTCCTCTGGAAATCAGATAGCAAGACCCAATCAGGTATTGGGGAAAGCGGGGGAGTGAGCTTTGAAAGACAGAGGAGCAGGAGAGATGGTGAGAGCCTCAGGCTGCAGAGCAGGTCTGAGTCCTGTGGCAGGAGAGATGGAGGAAGGGTTTGAGGGGGGTGAGTCGCAGACACAGTGGGGCTCTGAGAGGCTCAGCCAGGCCAGGGGTTCCTGAGCAAGATGGCCTGTGGGAGGAGGCCTGCATCGGGCAGGAGCCGCTAGCTTGGGTGCCGGGAGCCACCTGGGGACAGCAGCTTCGATGGTGCAGTAGATCCAGAGGGGCAAGGGCTGGCGGCTCCAGGCCTCCCATGTGCCTGTACCCCATTCCTCCACCCACAGAGAGGGAGGAGGTGAAGGGACGGAAGATGGGCCCTCACACTCGTGGGTTTGAGCTCACACGCTTTGCTGAGCCTCCGGGAGCTTCAGCTTCCCAATGGGTACCACATGGGCGGAATCCGTTGGGAAGGAGGGAGCCGGTGCCGCGGCCCCCTGCACAGGCTGGCTACCCACCAGCTGCCCTGTCTGAAGTGGGTTAGGAATGGGGACCCCGGAGACGGAAGGGTCCCCTGATGTGTTGTCTCCCCTCAGGCTATGGCAACCTGAGCCCCCACACGATGGCCGCCCGCCTCTTCTGCATCTTCTTTGCGCTGGTGGGGATCCCGCTCAACCTCGTGGTGCTCAACCACCTGGGCCACCTCATGGAGCAGGGTGTGCACCGCTGCGCCCGCAGGCTGGACGGCGCCTGGCAGGTGAAGGCCCAGGGCTGCAGGGGGGAGGGGAGGGAAGGGTCCCTTGTGGAATGAGGGGTGTGCTGGCAACCGTGGCCACTGATGGCCAGGGAGGTCACTTTCCCGGTGAGAGTCTCTGGTGGGAATGGGGTGGGGACTCTGGAGGGGCCGACATTGGGAGAACTGGGAGTCAGGGTTACCAAGGCGATGAGGTGGATGGGGGTCATGGTCCAAAGGGGATTTTTAGTAATAAAGGAGCTCAGTGGGGGGGACACGGTGGGACCGGGTAGACAGGAAGGGCCCAGGAGCAAGACCCTGGCTGGAAACCTGGGGAACACAGCCAGGCGGAGAGGCCCCGAGAGCAGACCCCTCTCACTGCCTGCAGCTCAGGTGCCCCAGGCCAGTGGTCTGCAAACTGCAGCTCGCGAGCCGCATGCGGCTCTTTGGCCTCTTGAGTGTGGCTCTTCCACAAAATACCATGGCCTGGGCTAGTCTGTTTTGAAGAAGTCGCATTAGAAGAAGTTTAAGTTCAAAAAATGTGGCTCTCAGAGAATCCAAGATGGCTGCACAGGTAAACACCTAGCCTCAGCTGCACACAACGATTTCAATAAAATACAGCTAAAATATAAAATGGACATTACCCAGAATTACAGAAAAGTTGACTGACTGGAAATTCTACAACGAGAAGCAAGGAGAAAACCAGAAGGAAGAGTGGAGGAGCTGTAAAAGCCTAAGGTACGGAGACACGCGGCACACAGAGAGGCAGTCCTGGAGGCGCGCACATTGTGCGCAGAGGACGGACTGTTGTCTCTGCTGCCAGATTGCCCTGGCAGGAAGGAGACAAAGGCTCCGGACTGTGCTGGGCCCCAGTTCCAACTCCTCTGAACCCCAGCTCTAGGCCAGACCCCGGGGACCCAGGCTCATACAGAGGGAGCTGGACTGTAAAGCGGAACCCCGGGGGAGCGGCGAAAGGAGGTCCGGGCGGTGCGCACATTGCCCGCAGAGAAGGGATGGTTGGCTGTGCCGCGGGATTGCCCTGGCAGGAAGGAGACAGGGGCTCCAGACTGCTCTGAACGCCACCTCCAACCCCACTACCAACTGAACTGAACCCCAGTTCCGGGCTCATTGGGGGAGAGCCTACACTGTTTGGTAGCAGGAGAAAATCGAGGACACCTTTCTCTCAGAGGTGCTTGCAGTGAGTACTGAAGGACCCTGGGGATTACTGAGACTCAGGAGCCTCATAGGGCGGGGCTGACAGAAGCCACGCCTGTAGGCTCCACCCTGAAACTCCGCCCCAGCAGGGAAGCGGTAAAAATGCCAAGACAACGAAATAGATCACAAACGAAAGAAATGGAGGACAAAAAGCGACTGGATATAGAGTTCAAAACCACACTTATAAGGTTGTTCAAGAATCTCCTATCATAGAAAAGGCCGATAAAATAAACGAGACCTATGAGGATATGAAAGGGGATCAACTAGAAATAATAAGGGATCAACAAGAAATAATAAGGGATCAATAGGAAACAAAGAATACATTGTCTGAAATAAAAAATATTGTACAGAAATTTCAATTGTTGTACTGTTGATATTTGGCTCTGCTGGCTAATGAGTTTGCTGACCATTGCCCCAGGCTGTTGGGGGGGGGCAGAGCCAGGTGGGGGCTGAGCCACGTGGGGACTGAACGCTGTGTGCCTCCCTAGGACCCAGCCAAGGCCCGCTGGCTGACAGGCTCAGGTGCCCTCCTCTCTGGCCTCCTGCTCTTCCTGCTGCTGCCGCCCCTGCTCTTCTCCCACATGGAGGGCTGGAGCTATGTGGAGGGCTTCTACTTCGCCTTCATCACCCTCAGCACCGTGGGCTTTGGCGACTACGTGATCGGTGAGAGCCCCAGCGGCCAGCGAGGGGGGGAGGGGGCACTGAGACTCGCGGCCTGGCACTCCACTCCCTGCCCCCTTGGCCGCCTCCCCTGGGTCCCTGCTGCACACCAGGCCCAGTGGGAGCCTGACGCCCCAAGTCCTTGATGGGTTAAACCCACCTTCGCCGTGTGAGGAGACCCAGGTCACACAGCCAAAAGGTAACTACTGGAGTCTGAGCCAGCCTCAGGCTGTGGGCACACTCCTGGCCGTCTGACAAGCGCCGGGAGGGCCTCTGGTGTCCTCGGGCCCCACTCCCATTCTTGGAGCTCACCAGCTAGGGGAGTCTCTGGCCCCCTCCCCATCTGTCCTTGTCCCAGGTCTCTCCTCCCCCACTCAACCCTCCCCCTGAGACGCCAGGCTTCCCACAGTACCTGCGGTGGGCCCTCGAGGGTCAGGCTGGAGAGTAGGAAGACTCTGGAAACCCTGACCCCCACAGAAAAATACTTGCAGCCGCACTCTGAGCGCCAGCAAGGATGAGCTGCGTGGTCCCAAGGGACTGAGGTGGGGTTCAATCTCTGACTTAGCTTTACCTGGGTCCCGGAAAACCTTGCATAATAAAGCTGAGGCAGACGCCCAGCAGGTGGCAGTAGAGGAGTAGAGGACAGCCTGTGGGGCAGGCGGGAGGGGTGGCTTCTGCAGCTGCAAGTTCACAGGCTGAGCATGGCCACTGGCACCACCACCACCACGACCACACTGGGCTCCGGGCTCTGGGTCCCCTTCAGATCCCTGTATCTAAACTGGGGGGGGGGGGGGGGGGGAAGGGGGGGGAAGGGGGGGGAAGGGGGGTGCGGGGAGGCCCTGCCCTCTGCACTCTTTTGGAGACAGAACCCAGCCTGGAACACTGAAATGAGGTTTTACCAAGTAACGGTTTATTAGGCAATCTAGAGCCATGAGTGCCACCACCATTTTATCTATTGATTTTTTTTTTTATTGATTTGAGAGAGAGAGAAAGAGAGAGAGAGAGAGAGAGAGAGAGAGAGAGAGAGAGAGAGAGAGAGAGAGGAGAGAGAGAGAGAGAGAGAGAGAAAGACATCAATCAGTGGACTCCTGCAGGAGGTGCCACAACCTGGGTATGTGCCCTGACCAGAATCGGACCCTAAACCTCTTGGTGTATGGGACAATGCTCCAGTCAACTGAGCAACACCAACCAGGACATAGCATCCACTTTACTCAGGAGGAAGCTGAAGCTCAGAGAGACCAAGCCACTTGCCTGAGGTTGCACGGCTAGTGAGATGACAATTTTGACTCAGACTCTGTCCTGACCACCTCACACAGCCCCTCTCTGGGCCCCGGTGCTCCTACGGTGTTGCCCTCACAGAGCACAGTGACGATGGCACTGTGGACTCGTATGTCTGTCTTGTCCACCCTTGGCCCTTATGATTTCTAAAAATGGCAAGTGCCGCCCTGGGTGGTATGCTCAGTGGTTAGAGCATTGGCCCTCAGATTGAAGGGTCATGAGTTTGATCCCTGTTCAAGGGCACGTATCTGGGTTGCAGGTTCAATCCCCAGCCCTGGTCGAGGCTCATTCTGAAGGCAGCCAATCAGTGTGTCTATTTCACATTGATGTATCGCTCTTTCTCTCCCCCTCCCTCTCTTCCTCCCTCCCTCCCATGCTTTCTAAAAAATAAAAGGGAAAACATAAAAAATAAAAAGGACAAGTGCTATCCTGTCACCTGCCCAGCTTCTCTGAAAACCTCTGCTTTTCCCCATAGTCAGGCTGAGTACGGATCCATGAGCCGGCCTTGGGGAGCCTCTCGGGTCCTGGCCCTGCCCTCCCCTCCGCTCCCCTCCCTCTCCACGCTGAGCCCTCGCCCTCACGCTGCCCCTGGACCTCCCTGAAACTCTCTCTGACAGCCGGCAGGAGCAGGGGCTGGGCACAGGACTTGTCCCCAGACAGTCCTGAGCCCAGAAGGCTGGCTCTCTGAGAGCCCAGTGCAAGGGGAAGGCAGAAAAGCGGGAAGAGGACCCTACGAGGGTGCCTTGTGGGAGGAGCTAACAGGGAAAGCCTATGTGTGCTGAGGGGAACCCCTGAGGAAGTCCTGAGACCCCGGAGGCGGGTGGGGGAGGGGCAGCCCCCTCTAGACCTGGGCGCCCTGACAGTGGAAGACAAGGCCTCCTTTCCCCATCGAGGGAGGGGCAGGGGCATCTGCACAGCGGCCTCTATGGGGGTGAGAAGGGCTGGGGTCTCTGCTAACCTGTGAGACCCCATGAGGGGAGTGCCAGGCAGGCTATGGGCACAGACCTCCCAGAGCCCAGCCACCCTGGCTTAGAGGGGCAGCGGGCAGAGCCATCCCTTCACCTCCTCCCCTGAGATTTGCTGCTGTGACCATTTCAGTGCCTGTGCCGAGTGACCACTCCGAGCCCTTGGCTGCCCGCCTGCAAGGGGAAACTGAGGCTGGGGTGGGAAAGACCTTGACTAAGGTCAGAGAGCAGGCAAGCCTAGGGCAGGTCTAGGGTAGACGCCCAGGAGGGCTCCTCACATGCATGTGTTCCAGAATCTTCCACAGCTTGGAAGGAACAAACCCCACTCTCCCTTTCCCGTGCCTCGCAGCCTCCCTTATCCTCCAGGGACAAAGCCAAACCCCTGTCCTGGGAGGGAATGCTGAGGCCCACCCCGGGGCTGTGGGTGTCCATGGTCCCTGCGTCACAGCCACGGGCGCTGTCCCAGCTGCTCCTCTGAAGGCTGTGGTAGGCTGGGCCCCCCATCCCGGCTGCCTGCTCCTCTCTGGACCCGCAGCCCCCACAATTGCATTTGCAACTCCTTTGAACGCCTTGCCAGCTGCCAGGTGTCCTGCCGCTTATGATTTCAGCTAAAAAAAAAAAAAAAAAAAAAAAAATGAAATAAACGGGAGAGGAACACCCCCTCCCCTCCGTTGCCAGGAGCACGCTGAGCTGGCGGGCAGCAGGGGCACGGAGCCGGCTCGCTGCTGATCTCATTTGGGACCGCAGGCGGAATCATGGCCCATAACCCAATCAGCCTAATCCAATCCCCGCTCCCGTCAGGCAGTGAGCTCCGTCCGGGCTGCAGGCTCTCCCCCGGGCGGGGCCTCGGCCAGGGGCCTGGCGGTGAGAGGACGGGACGGAGAGGTTGTCTTGGGCCAAAAGGACTGGACGGGGTGGTCAGAGGGCCGGTACAGGAGCTAAGACAGAAAGGATATCCAGGAAGTAGGAGGACATGATCCCCGTCTATTGAGGGAGGCTCGGCGGATTCCAGTGAAAAGAATTGTGTTATAGAGCAAGCCCTCGGCAAGACTCACCTAAACCCAACGGTCTTAGAAGGTGGACACCCTCGTTGCCTCTGCTTTATGATGAGGAGCCAGAGGTGTTAAGTAACTTCCCCAACAAAAGCACCAGCATGGGGAGATCTTAGCAGAGGGGCCCAGGCTAGTCTTCGGGGAGTGACATCTGAACTGCTATCTGAAGGAGGAGGGGAAGAATTTTTTTTTTAAACATACTTTTACAGAGAGGATGAGAGAGGGAAAGAGGTAAAAACATCAGCCCTCGCTGGTCTGGCTCGGCCTGCAGACTGAAGGGTTCCAGGTTTGATCCCAGTCAAGGGCACATGCCCGGGCTGCGGGCTCGATCCCCAGTAGGGGGCGTGCAGGAGGTGGCCGATCAATGGTTCTCTCTCATCACTGATGTTTCTTTCTCTCACCCTCTTTCTTAGTCCCTGAAGTCAATAAATTATATATATATATATATATATATATATATATATATATATATATATGTTTAAAAAATCAATGATGAGAGAGAATCATTGATTGGCTGCCTCCTGTATGCCCCCCACTGGGGATCAAGCCCACAACCCAGCATGTGCCCTTGATAGGAATCTAACCCAGGACACTTCAGTCTGCAGGCCAGTGACCTATCCACTGAGCCAAACCAGCTAGAGCCGAGAAGAATTTGAAATGAAGAACACTCTGAGCCTAGCGGGCAGTAAGTGCAAAGGTCCTGGGGCAGGAAAGATGATAGATGAAGACTTGGGAAGAAGAGAGTGACTGGAGCACAGTCCTCCAAGGGGAGAAGTGTGCCCATCGAGGCTGGGGGAGTAGATAGTGGCCTTGGGATAACAGCACTTCCTCCTGAAGCCCAGGGGGAGGGATTATTTTCCTCAAGTCTCAGGTGAGGGGCCATCAGACAGATGAAGGTCACACAGCCAGTAAGAATAGAGGCAGGAAACAAACTCCAGGGGTTCCATCTGTTCTTCCTAAGGGTCCTGGCAAACTGCCTCCCTTCAGATATGAGAAAACCACACACAGAGACACGCAAACAGCAGATCAGGACCTCTTGGAGGGCTCTGTGAAAATGCAGATGCTGGGCCCACCCCAGACATTCCTGATTCAGCAGGTCCGGCGTGGGGCCCAGTCATTCGCGTTCCTCACAAGCTCCCCAGTGGTGCTGCTGCTGCTGCTCCAGGGCCCTGCTCTGAGAGCCGCTGGAACAGAGCACAGAGCACCTTAGACAAAGAGGGACTGTCACTCCCAAAGCCATGGTGCCAACCCAGGGGAGCTTCCTGCACGCCCTCAGAGGTGACCACCAGGCCAGCCGGCTCGGACCGGTTTGGGCTTCCCCTCTTCTGCCCGTCCGTGTTAAGCCATGTCTGCCCCGTTGTTGTTTGGGGACTGTGGCCCTGACTTTCCCAGGACTCCAGCCTCTGACCTTGCCTCTCCCCTAGGGATGGACCCCTCCCGGCAGTACCCTCTGTGGTACAAGAACACAGTGTCCCTGTGGATCCTCTTCGGGATGGCGTGGCTGGCCCTCATCATCAAACTCATCCTCTCCCTGATGGTGACCCGGGGGAGGTCCTATGCCTGCTGCCACCACAGCTCCGAGGGGGACCTCAAGCCCCGAAGCTGGCGGCAGGGCCCAGAGGGAGAGGCCGAGCCCCACCCCCCGCGGCCGGGCTGCTATCCAGAGGGGCCTGTGGGAGCCAGGCAGCACTCGGAAGCCTCAACTCAGGTCTCACGCTGCGGGAAGCAGAGCTAGTTGTACTCCGGGGTGTGTTCCCCCCTCTTTCTCAATGGCAAGACCCCTTATGTTCATCTTGGTGCAGGGCCACCCAGACAAAAGACTACATTTTTTTATGTCTTCTTTTGATACTGGGTGCAGCTTTGTGACCAAAGTCTGCCCAATAGGGTGCATAGAGAGGTATCCTGTGTGGCTTCAGTGCTGGGGGCGGTGGGGGGCAATGTGGGTTCTTCTTCCCCAGTTCCTTTAAAACAAAACAAAAACAATCTGTATTGTTTAAAGCACATGTGTCAAACACAAGGCCCGAGGGCCAAATCCGTACCACCAGGCCTTGCAATGTGGCCCGCACCGCGCTGTCATCACTGCACTCCGCTGCGTTTCCATCACAATGACAGTTTATGACTGTTCAGTAAACCATTTGGCCTGCGATTTAGGCTGGATTTTAGATTTTGGCCCCTTCTCTGATTGAGTTCGACACCCCTAGTTTAAAGTGTTCCATGTGTCTCCTTTTCCCCCACTGATCTCTCCTCAGCCGTTCCCACCCCCAGCACATGCCATCACACCCCTACTGTCCGTGTCCATGGGCCAGGCCCATAGGCATGCATGAAAGCCCTTTGGTTGACCTGTCACCCCCCTCCCCGCCCCCCTGCTCCTGCCTTCCGCCAACGGTCTGTTTGATGCTTCTCAGTCTCTGGATCTATTTTTGTTCATCAGTTCATGTTGTTCATTATATTCCACAAATGAGTGAGATCATGTGATATTTATCTTTCTCCGACAGGCTTATTTCACTTAGCATAATGCTCTCCAGTTCCATCCAGGCTGTTGCAAATGGTAAGAGTTCTTTCTTTTTCACAGCAGCGTAGTATTCCATTCTGTAGATGTACCATAGATTTTTAACCCAATCATTAACTGATGAGCACTTAGGCTGTTTCCAAATCTTAGCTATGGTGACTTGTGCTGCTATGAACATTGGGGTGCATATATCCTTTCTGATGGGTGTTTCTGGTTTCTTGGGATATATTCCTAGAAGTGGGATTACTGGGTCAAATGGGAGTTCCATTTTTAACTTTCTGAGGAAATTCCATTCTGATCTCCACAGCGGCTGCACCAGTCTTCATTCCCACCAGCAGTGCATGAGGTTTTCCTTTTCTCCACATCCTCACTAACACTTGTTTGTTGATTTGTTGACGGTAGCCATTCTGACAAGTGTGTGATGGCACCTCATCGTCGTTTTGATTTGCATCTCTCAGATGATTAGTGACTTGAGCATGTTTTCATATGCCTTTTTTATTTTAATCCTCACTTGAGGGTACGTTTCTATTTATTTGAGAGAGAGAGAGAGAGAGAGAGAGAGAGAGAGAGAGAGATTGATTGGTTGCCTCCTGCACATTCCCTGACCGCGGATAGAATCCAAAACCTAGGTATGTACCCTGACCAGGAATCAAACCCACCATCTTCATGGTATATGGACGATGCTCCAACTAACTGAGCCACCTAGCCAGGGCCCCACTCTGTGTGTTTGTTTGTTAATTCTCACCCAAGGATATTTTTCCAATGATTTTTTAGAGAGAGTGGAAATGAGGGGGAGAGAGAAACAGGGATTGGTTGCCTCTCAGTTGAGCCTGCAATGTGCCCTTGACTGGAATCAAACCCAAGACCTTTCAGTCCGAGGGCCAACGCTCTCTCCACTGAGCCAAACCGGCCAGCCAAGACCCTACTTCATTTCTTTAGCTGGCTGCACACTGATACAGCGGCTGGAGCTCTGGCAGCCTGCCGCACCAGCAGGTGGAGGCCATGTTTGACATGGGTGGCCCAAGAGAATAGGAAGAGCCTGGGTTCCTGGTGGTCACAGAGACACCATAGCAAACCGGAACCCAAACCACCAGACTTCACCCACGGGACAGAGAAATAAATGTCTGTCTTATCTGAAGCACTATTATTTGGGGTTTCTCTGACACAAATAGAATTAATTCAATTATCACACACTCAAACAGAGATAAGGCAGCATCTGAGACGGGAGCATACACAGGAAGCCACCTCCTCCCAGGTGCGCCTGCCCAGGACTGTGGAGGGAACGGACTGGGGGCTGGAGTGGGCCCTACCCCTCCAGAGACCGTCCAGGTGAACTTGCTCATGATTTCCTGAGAGCTCTCCCTGCTCGGCTGGGACTCCAAGCGCTGTCATTCACTCACTCACACCACAGAAAAGCCAGAGGCGGACAGTGGGCCCCCCTGCCTCCTCCCGCCCCACGGCCTGGGAAGGCTCCGACCACAGGTTGCAAAGCCAGGTAGGGTCTGCAGAGGTCACTTCTGTTTGCAGAGCTTCTTACTGGAGCGTTTCCATCTCTCACCCAGGATTGCTACCAATCAGAACATAATGGTGTGATCCGCATCAAACCCAGCCTGCACCTGCGGGTTCCCTGGGCAGCTGGGTTCTTGGTCTCTGCTCCCATCCACCATCCTACAGAGCATCACGGGGGCCAGGGGCTCCTGCGGCCCCTCCCCATGGGCAGACCCTTTAGCATCAGAGCCCTCCTGGCCTGGGCCAGGGGCAGCCTTTTGGCTGAGGGCAAAGCTTGTGCCCTCTGGCCTGGGCCTGAGTGGGACTGAGGCCAGAACCAGGGACAGACACCAGTGAGTCACAAGGCTCACACCCACTTCCCAAGGCCCACAGGCTGCACAGAGGTGAACCGAGGTGAGGAAGAGGCTGCTGGAGGTATGGAGTGGCGTCCTTTGTACCTAACACACTCCAGAAAGAGGACCTCATCACTCAGGGCTGGGGCAGAGAGAGGCCTGTGCTGGGTTGGCCTCTGTGGTCCCAGCTCACCTTGAGGGTTTTCTCCTCAGACCTGGCCTCTCTAGACTGGGTCCCTGTTCCCCCATCAAACCCTTCGCCCTATGCACATCCCTGCTCTCATTCAGAGCATCTGCCCCAGAGGGAACCAACCTGTGGTGTTGGGTGGGACAGAGGAAGGCTTCTGATTGGCCAGTTTCATGCAGATGTTTGCTCCACAGCCAATGAGAAGAGTCGCTGGAACTGTCCTAAAACCCCACCCAGTGGGAAGGGATAGGTGAATAATGAGGGTGTGGAGCGGGGGAGGTCATAAGAAGCCATGTTTGGAAAGGGCACAAGAACAGAGAGACTTGGACCTCTGGACAGAAATCATAGAACAAAGTGGGCAGTGAGCACTCTCCCCGACAGGCAGGAGGGCGGGCTGGGAGTGATGATGATGTGATAAGGGCAGCCAGGAACCACTGGCAGCCAGGAGTGGGGGTGTTCATTCCATTCCTTCACATGGCCTCGGCCAGGCCCCCAAGGCCTAAGGAGGAAGGAGAGAGCTCCCTTCAGGGTGTGGCCATTAGGGGTGCGGAGTTTGGAGCCAGCCTGCCTCGCTCCCCATCTCTGTGACCCTGGGCAGATCACTTAAGGTCCATTTTCTCCTCTCCAAATGGAGCTGGGAGCAGGCTGGTCTCCCAGGCTTATCTGAGCGAGTGTGTGACATGACTGTGTGAGGTGCCGGAGGAGTGTGTCTCAGCCCAGAGGAGGCAGCTGCCAGAGATTCACACCCACCCCAGGCAAGGCAGGAGCAGGCAGGGCAGGCGGCTCCGTGGCAGGTGGTATCTCTGCCGGCCCCTCTTGGGGCCTGAGATGGCCCGGCATACAGGGCTGAGCCAGCGGTGATGCAGGACTGGATGAGGGTCCGGACATGAGTCACTGGGAGCCCTCCTGGCAGAGACCGAAGCTGTGTGTGGAGGTTGCAAACCAGGGCCACTGCTGCCGCCATGGCACCGGCACCGAGAGACAGGCAGCCCCCACACCAGCGTCACCTCTGTCTCTCCTCCCAGCTCCGTGGCTGCAGAGCAGCCAGGGCAAAATCGGACCCCGTGTCCCCTGAGGGTATCCTTTCAAACAGTGGCATCTTTCAGCATCCTCACCGCCATCACCATCACTTCCTACCATTTAGTGGGAGCTCGGTACGTATCAGGCACTGTCCTAAGCTCTTTACCTTCACTAAGTAAGTTACTTCTCCCCGCAATGCTGTGAGAGAGCAGCCATTATGTTTGATGCTGCTTTAAGGTGAGGAAAGGAGGTTTTTGGTGGGTGTTCAGACCAAAGGTCACCTGCCCCTGCGAGTCATCAGAAAGGCTGCCACCAGGCCTGGGGAGGAAGGCCAGAGCCCCAATGGGGACAGGAGACACCTCGAAGCTCTGCCTGACCTGGACCAGCCTCCCCGGTCTTCGGCCTCCTCATCTGCAGAGGAGGAGGCCAGTTCCAGGGAGTCTGGGCTTTACGGCTACTCTCTCGGCTTTCGTCCGGCCTGTCCTCGCTGACCACATCTCAGGGAAAGCAGCTCCTGGCCCCACCCCTCTCCAGGGGCTGCCTTAAGCCCTTGGATCCAGGGACGCCTGCTCTTGTATACACGCACACGCACGCGCGCACACACGCACACAGACACGCACATAGACAGACACGCACGCACACTTCCCCAGGGCCCCTCCAATCCTGAAGGCCCAGCTGGGGGAGGGGTGACCATTTATTTTAGGCTCCAGACCAGAGAAGGATGGAACTCTGGGAGCCAGAGGGCTCCTCGGTCTGGGGCAACAGCAATGCTGAGACACCCCATCTCCAATTCCCTTGGACCCTTACCTCACCGTGTCCCCACCCCTGGGCCCCGGCCCAGAAAGCACTGCCCTGAAGTCACCCCCTCCGCCCTCCCTAAACCACCGTCTCATCTCTGCTGGTCCCGGGGCCTCTCCCCAACCCCCACCACACACAGTGCTGGGCCTGGCCCTGACCCCACTGACCTCCCTCCTCCCCCCACACAGTGCTGGAGCCTCCGTCTCCTACCCCGCTTTGCTCCCACAGCTCATCTCCAGTTTGAATTGTTTCCCGGGGCCAAGGAGATACAGTCTCCCTCCTCTGAGGCCTCTGGGCCCCTCCGAGGGCCTTCAGTGTCTCCATCCCAATCACAAACTCTCCAATCCCTCCTGGACCCAAGGTAGGCCAAGGCCTGAGGCAGGAAGGGCAACTGAAGCCGTTGTCCCTACCCCAGTGATGGCCCCGTGAGAGCTAAGGATGCTTCCCACTCCACTGCAGTCTTTAGAAATGGGAACATGAAACCGCACACTCTTGCTTCTACCAGCCACTGAGGTCCCCCCCGCAACCACCACCCCCACCCCCACCTGGCCCTGGGGTTAGGATCCTATTCAGCCTCTGCCCACATTCCAGCTTTTCCATGTCTCAGATCAACTTTTACCTCCTTTATTCTTCCCCGGACTCGGGCACACATGCATCTGTATCCTGACTCGAGCACTTGCTTGCTGTGCAACATTTGAGAAGCCACAAAACCACGCTGAGCCTGCCTCCTCATCCCTAAATTGGAAACCCTGAAGTCAGCCTCAGGAATGTTGGATGGATATGGGGGCGTGAGTAATGGATGAGAAAGCACCCATGTTGTATTCGGCACAAAATCAGGTTCAGAAAGATGTTTTCCCTTCCCTTCTTGGGCTGAGCTCTCCCCCACCCCCTCCTTTTCCCACCTCTCCCTCTGAGGAGCCCTCCTGGACCCGCCTGCTCTTTGGCCTCCAGTGGACTTTGGGGGGACCGGAAGTGAGATGGAGATGGGAGGTATAAACATGCCAGAGCTCCGGGAGGCCAGGGCAGCCTGGGAGGGGAGAGGGTCAGGTTGTGTGTTGGAGGGGCCTCTCCCCGACCCCTGGCCGGGCATTTGAGGTCAGGTCGCTGCCCTGGGGAGGGGCCAGAGGAGTGGGTGTGAGCCTTCGCCTCATGATGATTATTCATCTCCCTGCTCCCTCCACTTTCAGACTTACTCGGAACCTCCGGAGGGGGACAGGGACTGAGTCACCCAGCTCCTTTGGTCTTTCACTTCTGCCTTGATTGGGCCCAAAGGGGAAAGGGATGGGACAGAGGCCGGGAGAGAAGCCAGGGCACTCGACCCTGCCCTACAGCCCCGGCTTTGGCAGCAGCCTACACACACAGTGCCGGTCCCGTCAGCCCCTTTCCCAGGGGAGCAGCATTGGCTGCATTCTAGCGAGAGGCCCCCCTTGTCCTGAGGCCTCAGGATGGTACCGACTCCCCACTATGGCTGGTCCCTGGGAGTCATTCTGGCGTAGTCCTGCCCACACTCTGTACCTCCATATATTCTCTGCCCTGGGAGGTATCATCTGCTCCCTGCAAGGACCCACTGATCCAAGCACCCGGCCCATCCATCTCCCGTCTCGCCACCCCGTCGGGCCCAGTGTCCCCCAGGCTGTCCTGGGCAAGTCCCACGTCCAGGAAACCCTCAGTCCCAGGAAGGAGGGATGGCGGTCCACTCTGCTCACCCTCCTGCGCCTCCGTTTCCTCAGGGGAAACATGGAAATGACACGGCAATCGCCATCCCAGGAGGGAGGCTGCTGTGTCGAGGAAACGAACTCCTGCAAATTCAGAACTGAGCCCGGCCCATGTGGCTCAGTTGTCAAGCCCTGACCTATGAACCAGGAGGTCACGGTTTGATACCAGTCAGGGACCATGCCCAGGTTGTGGGCTCCATCCCCAGTGGATGGTGTATGGGAAGCAGCTGGGCAATGATTCTCTTTCATCATTAATGTTTCTCTCTCTCTCTCCCTCTCCCTTCCTCTCTGAAATCAATAAAAATATATTTTTTAAAAAATTCAAAACTAAGAAAGCACCCAAGATGGATTAAATCCTATACCCATGGTCAGCAAACTGCAGCTCACGAGCCACATGCAGCTCTTTGGTCCCTTGAGTGTGGCTCTTCCACAAAATACCACGGCCTGGGAGAGTCTATGTTGAAGAAGTGGCGTTAGAAGAAGTTTAAGTTTAAAACATTTGGCTCTCAAAAGAAATTTCATTCGTTGTACTGTTGATATTTGGCTCTGTTGATTTATGAGTTTGTCAACCACTGTCCTATACCATTCGCCTCTGTTCGCGTCCCCAGAAACAGGTCAGGGACGGGACGTGCTTATACATCGTTTACTTAGAAAGTGGCCCCAAGAAGCACCAAATAGGAAGAAGCCCAGCAAAGGGGAAACAACGAATGCGGAGAGGGGTGAGCAGCTGACTGCTGTGGGGAGTCGGCCCAGTCTCTGGAATCCTGGGGGTGAGGCCATGCCTCCCAGTCCCACCCCAATGGGGCAAGTAGCTGGGGAATATGATCCCCAAATCCCATTCCTCGCTGCCCAGGGCCTGCTCTCTGAGTCGGGAGACGCTAACCCCAGCACACGGGGCACGGAAGCCTGCAGAGCGGTGGGAATGCTGAGAGCTGAGCGACGGGCACTGCCAGCATCCGCCTCCTGTGCTAGCCTCGCTTCCATGTGCGGGAGCCACGGGAACACAGGGACACCTGGCCGACTGTGGGAGAGGGGTCAGGGCAGGAGACGATACTGTCTGGGTGAGCTCTGAAGCAGGAGTGAGCGTCCAGGCAATGTGGGAGGCAGGCCTTGAACCTGGGGGTGCACACTGCATGTTTCAGTGAGCGACAGGTAAATTGAGAGGGATTCAGAGGCTTGAGCTCATGGGGCTGGCTAGATGATGGAGAGCTGCGGACAGACAAAGGGGGGCTGCCGTCAGACTTGTGGGTCTCTGGAAAGGCTGCATCAAGGTCCCGAGGGCCCGAGCTGGTCCCTGATGGACAGGTGAGGAGGGAGGAGGGCAGACCAGGTGGAAGAACCTCGAACTAAGGCAGAGAGGCAGGAATGGGTGGGGTAGAAAGAAGTGTGAAGGAGAGAGAAGGAAGGAGCCCGGCTGGCATGGCTCTGTGGTGGAGTGTCGACCTGGGAGCCAGGAGGTCACAGTTCGATTCCTGGTCAGGGCATATGCCTGGGTTGAGGGCTCGATCCCCAATGTGGGGCATGCAGGAGGCAGCCAAAAATGATTCTCTCTTATCATTAATGTTTCTATCTTTCCCTCTCCCTTCCTCTCTGAAAAATGTATATGTGTGTATATATATATATATATATATATATATATATATATATATATATATATATATATATATATATTTAAAGATAGAAGAAGAAAGAAAGGAAAAGGAATGAGAAATAAGGGAAAGGGAGGAAAAAGAGAAGGGGAAAATTGAACTCAGAAGAGGAGGACAAGAGACAGGAAGCTCGGTCATAGGAGCAGAGAGAACCATGGCGCCCTCCATCACTGAAGTCGCACAGAGGGCTCACGTGCTGAGTTGTGCCCCTAGTGGAGGCAAGAGCCATCTGGGAAGGCTTCTTGGAGGAGGCAAGCTCTTGGCCAGCCAGGAACTGCTGGGAGCCCATGAACGTGAGCTTCGGGCACAGAAGGCTGCGGGGGCCCTGGGAGTGAGAGTGAGCTGAGGGCAAGGTGCTGCCTGCAAGCCAGAGAAAGGGCGGGCCCCAGCGATTATTACCGGAACAGTGCAAATATTGTTGTTTTGGCTGGTAAGGGACCTGTTTATTTTTCTCCAGAACCACAAGTGCAATGTGCAGGTTCATTTTAGAACATGGGAAGAGCAACAACCTCTGGCTTCGCCTCTCCCACTTCTCCTGGTGAGGCGCATGCATTCACACACACACACACACACACACACACACACACACACACAAGCTCAGTCATAAAAAGTAACCCAAAGCACAACTGTTTAGTCCACCACCGCCACGGGTCAGCTGCAAATAGCTCGCTTGTCTCCATGGTAAGAACAGCCCATATGTTTCTATGTAGAGCACTGTCAACAGCACCTGGAATAGATAGAAAAAGCCCACTGCCACCTTCATTACTATTTGGAGGCTGAAGTACTCAGCAGCCAAGAGCACAGACACCTGGTCTGGGTTCAGAGCTCAGCTCTCCTGCTTTCTGGCTGTGTTACAGTGGGCAAGTTGCTCACCCTCTCTGTGCCTCAGGCTCTCCATGGAACCCGGGACAATGATAGTACCCCCCTCACAAGGCTGTGAGGCTTGAATGGTTAGTGCATGGACTGGCTTAGTACATGGACTGGCTCCGAGTGATGGTAGTTATTGTCATTATCATTGTCACCCCCTGCCCATGGCGGGGGTGGGGGAAGGGAGAGAGAGAGCAGAAATGACTAAACTCCCCAAAACCTCTGCCATAGATTCCCAGCCCCCAACTCCCTCTTAAACAAAGCAAGAGTGCATTGGAAGTGGGAGACGGGGGAGAGAGAGAGAGAGATCTCATGCATCCAACACAGAATGTCAGGAGACCAAAAGACTTGATTCCAAGGTGGTGTGAACTTCCCCCCTTCTCACCCCAAACTACGTCCAGAGGCTGAGGCCACAGCTGCACCGCTCTCTGCCACCCCTTTGAGGAGTCTCCTGGGGGGCGGGGGGGTGCAGAGCCATCCCACACCCGAAGGAGAGCCCGTCTACACCAATGAAGTTAAGTTCCGGGCAGGGGTGGGGGTAGCGGGGGGACACTGAAGCTTGAGTCTGTTCAGGGTCAAACCTCTCTCCACGGTTGCACTTGTCCAGGAGAGAGGAGGTGAGGGTCAGCGTGCACCATTCTCAGGTTAGTTTGCAGCAATTTTGATTTTGCATTTAGTATTCCCTAGAGTGCTTGTCCAGACACCATTGCTGCCCCGGCCCCCCAGTGTGTGCATTTTAGGACAATTACTTTTATATAGATTTCAGAGAAGAAGAGAGAGGGAGAGAGAGAGAGAAATATCACTGATGAGAGACTCACTGATCGGCTGCCTCTTGCACGCCGCCCCCACCCCAACCCCACCCCACTGGGAATCAAGCCAACAACCTGGTCATCTGGTCATGTGCCCTGACCTGACCAGGAATCAAACCTCCTTCCAATAAAATATTTTACTCCCAGTTCATAGGTTGACGCTCAACCACTGGAGCCACACCAGCCAGGCAGGACAATCACTTTTCTAGCAAGTGCTTCTGCCAAAGCTGCCGGTCCAGGAAGCGCCCTCTGAGAACTGCTGGTTTCAGAACACGTGCCCGGATGGACCTTGTCTGGATCCCAGTTGTATTCCTAGGAGCTCTGGGACCCTGGCCAGGTCCCTTAACCTCCTTCTTCCTACTTCTAAGCACTTGTCCTCAGGCATGCCAGGACCCTGAGGTCTGTGAATGCTGTGCTCCACGAGGACTGGGAAGAAGAGTGGCCGCCCCCTGCCCTGGCCACGCCCCCACGCACTCCAGTGTGCAATCTGACCCCGAAGTGTCCCTTAGTGAGGACAGGCTTCGTGCTGCAAAGTCCCCGTATCCTAGCTCGGGCTGCTGTGTACGTCCGGCTGTGGAGTATAAGTCGCCCAGTATAAGTCACCCAGGGGATGGACACCTGGTCTGGGCTCAGAGCTCAGCTCTCCTGCTTACTGGCTGTGTGACAGTCAGCATGTTGCTCACCCTCTCTGTGCCTCAGATTCTCCACGGGATAAAGATAGTACCTCCCTCACAAGTAATTGTCCTGCCCGGTGAGCCTTGAAGCATATAAAGAGCTTGAATGGTTATTGCATATAAACACCATCTACTGGGCGACTCACACTCCACAGACCTCATTCCTCAGGCCTGGAGGCGGGAAGGCTGGCACCCAGCTGCTGCTGTCTGGGGGACCCGCTTCCTGGGCCACAGATGGCCGTCATCTCACTGTCCTCGTGGTGGAGAGGAGGGAGCGTGCCGGGCCTCTTTGCTAAGGGAGCGGTCCCCACTCACACAGGCTCTCCCCGCATGGCCCAGCCAAGGCCTTAGCCCTCACTTCCTACCGCCATCTCGCCATCACGTGGCTTTGGAGGGGACACAGGTGGTGAGGTCAGAGCACCAGCTGCATGCCCAGCCTCACCTCGTGTCCCTCCCAGGACCATGGCATCGCTGGGGCTGCATTCTGCTGCACTTTTTCCTGCCCATCCCGCCAGCCCTCTGAGGGGTGCCAGGATAGCCTGTCTGTAATTTTTCCTTCTTTTTTTTTAATTGATTTTTTAGAGAGGGAGGAAGAGAGACAGCAATGGGATGAGAGAAAGAGAAAGAGAGAGAGAGAGAGAAAGAGAGAGAGAGAGAGAGAGAGAGAGAGAGAGAGAGAGAGAGAGAGAGAGAGATTGGTTGCCTCCTGTATGTGCCCTGTCCAGATCCAGCCCGCCACCTTCCAGTGCCTGGGACAACCAATTGAGCCACACCGACCAGGGCGTTCTTTCTTTCCCTTCTTTTTTCCCTCCTCCTCTTCCTTCTTTCTTTTCTTCCTTCCTTTCTGAAACGAAGGAGGACAATTGATCATCTTTGTCAGGCAAAGGGTCACTTCTGAGGAACAGTTACTCAAATGTAGGACAGCTGGGGAAGATGTGCACAAATCTTAGAGATACTCAGGCAGGGGGTGTGCTGCGCCATCTGCCGTGGTGAGCTGTGGCCATGAGGTTTGTGGGCTCCAATTCTCTCTGCCTGAGCTTAGTCTCAGCAGTTAGCCCTTCCAGAGTGTTCCACCCCCTGACGAGTCCTGTCCTGTGGTTTGCAGATCAGGGAATTCCAGAGAAGATACTGGAGCTCCTCTAACAGGGCTGGTGGAGACTGGAGCCCTTGACTGGACTTGTATCCTAGACACCTAGACGCCTGCCAGCTCAATTCCTATAAATGCTGGTTTTCCCCGAGCTTCCTCCTAGGCCATCTTCTTTCTCATTCCACACTTCCTCCCAGGCTATTACGTGCCTGCCAAGATTTCAACAGCCAAAGACAGCTTGACCTATCTCAACTTTTTATCCCCAAACTATATTTCTTCTGTGAGCTCCTACAGCTAAGCATCTTCAAATCAACTTATCTTCACATCGTCCCATGGTTCCAGATGGCCCCCGCTAACTCCAGCCGCGTGGTCTGCATTCCACTGGATGGAGGGACTAGGGGAGAAGAGAAGCCCACACTCCTCAGCCCATGTAAAGAGATTATTTTAAAAGATTTCTTTTTTTTAATTTTTTTTATTTTATTGATTTTTTACAGAGAGGAAGAGAGAGGGATAGAGAGTTAGAAACATCGATGAGAGAATATCATTGACCCGCTGCCTCTTGCACGCCTGCAACCAAGGTACAAGCCCTTGACCGGAATCAAACCTGGGACCTTTCAGTCTGCAGGCCAACGCTCTATCCCCTGAGCCAAACCCGTTTCAACAAGAGATTATTTTAAAGAGCTGACAACACCTGTGCTTACATTTCACTGGCTAGAAGTTAGTCACATGACTGCATTACCCTTCAAGGGGAGCTGGGAAACGTAGTCTTTTAACTAGATGGCAAAATGCCCAGGTCCCCTGGTCTGGCCTCTGCTGACCTTATTAGCCTTGTCATCTCTGTCACTGTCATCTGCTGCCTTCCTCTGTCAGAATAGCCATGTTGACCTTGTCTTGGTTCTTCAGTTGAGCCTGTTTCTCTGCCACCATTTCCTCTGCCTAGAATACCATGCAGGCTTTCTCTCACTCCACCCCTCACCTCAACTCCTCCCACCTGGCAGTGCTCAGCTCAAATGCCATCTCCTCAGAGGCCTCACAGAATGAAGGCATGACCCTTTCCAATGCCCTCACGTCTTCCCGAAACCTTTTATCGGCACTTACCATACAAGTTTGTAATTATTGTAGGTATAAGAACATCAAACCTGTAGAGAATGTTTATAAGAGTTTATTGGAGCCAGTCCGGCCAGTGTGGCTCAGTGGTAGAGCATTTACCTATGAACCAGGAGGTCACAGTTTGATTTCCTCAGTCCCCAGTATGGGGTTTGCAAGATGCAGCTGATCAATGAATCTCCCTCATCATTGATGTTTCTATATCTCTCTCCTGCTCCCTTTCTCTCTGAAATCAATAAAAATATATATTTTTTAAAAAGTTTATTGGAGCCAAACTGATGACATGCCTTGGAAGCACGATCTCAGATGCTCTGGAGAATGAGGATTTCTCAGTTCTTTCCATACTTGTTTGGACAAGACGATGTGTTCCTGGGGGTAGTTACGCCTCTGAGGGGTCTGGAACAAGGATTACTCTCGCCTTTCAAAGGTGTACTAATCGCTGAAACTGGTTTGACTCAGTGGTAGAGCGTCGGTCTGCGGACTGAAAGGTCCCAGGTTCGATTCCGACCAAGGGCATGTACATTGGTTGCGGGCACATCCCCGGCAGGGGGTGTGCAAGAGGCAGCTGGACAATGTTTCTCTCTCATCGACGTTTCTAGCTCTCTATCTCTCTCCCTTCCTCTCTGTAAAAAATCAATAAAATATATATTTTTTAAAAAGTGTACTAACCTACAGTAGATGCACAAGAACACGGACAGCACTTGCTGAAGGCAAAGGTCAGCTTTTTATAAGCCTCGGGCATGACCACCCACCATTCTGTGACCTCCTCGGTTAGGAATTTATGATCGGGTCACCCTGACTTTCAGGCACTGAACTTGTGAGAGTTATTACCTGGCCTCTTCTCTGTCTACATTATATATTTATGTGGATGTTTATTTCAACTCAATTCAAATCAACAAATGTTGATGGAGCACCTGCTGTGTGTCAGACACTCCTCCACAGCACCTCCTCCTGGTCCCCGGCTCCAGCCCACAAGGGCTCCCTTTCTGGTGGTCTCTCTGTCTCTGCCATTTGCCCTTGAAGGGCCAAGACCAGCCCCGCCAGTAAACTCAGGGGCAGATCATACCTGGGAGGATGAAAGCTACCCAAGCTCATCCTTTCCCAGGTGGGACTGGCCTGGCGGTGGTCAGGGCCAGTGAGTAGGTGGACAGAGCATAGGCTGGGCACCTAGGGACTGGGTGCTGGGTCATCTCTGCCACCCTCTGGACACGAGGCCTCGGGGCAGTCACTGCCCCACTCTGGACTTCAGCATCCTCATTTATAAAAAGAGTCCGTCTCTCAGCCTGCCTTGACATGAATAGTCTCTGATCAAATGACAAGACCTCTATGAAAACCCCATGATGAGTGTTAGGTTTCACCCACTGACTCATGGACACATATTTATTGGGCATCTGCTCTGTTACAGGATGGCCGTGGGTCTGAGGAGTCACAGGGGACCCAGACAATGACAGATATGGGGTCAAGGACACAAACATGTCAGCAGGCATCCCAGGTCTGTGAGAGGTTTCCGCCTACAATCTTGTGTCAGCAAGAATTGCAAAGTTCCTTATTTCTTTATAACTCAATCTCTATTTTAAGTGTCTTCTTGGATGGGGTGAAAGGATAATATATTCATTAACCTGTCTTCTTCTATCACCTCCTCTCAACCTCTCCTCCTTTCTTCTAGCCCAGAGAACCTGTTTTTTAAGTCAAGGAAGGGATGGGGGCTGGGAGTCTAGTTGTTATGGCTGTGTAACAAAACATTCCAAAAAACTTAGTGGCTTAAAACGAGCCCTTTTATGTCACTGGCAAAGCTACGATTCAGGCAGGGCTCAGTGGGGACAGCTCTGCTCCACCGGCATCAGCTGGGCTTGAGGGCTGGGCGGATCAGTTACAGAGTCACTCACTCACGTCTGGTATCCGAGCTTTGCTGTTGGCTGAGGCCTATCACACCTTCACATGGCCTCGGCCTTCTCACAACATGCTGGCTGCTTGTCGAGAGAGAGCACAGAGAGGGAGAAGCTGTACTGCCCCTGCAGCCCAGCCTGGGAAGCCACGCAGTCCTCCCCCCTGCCCCTCGCCGCCACCCCCCTCCCAACCCCCCAACCCCTACACTCACAGATTCACTCAATTCCAGTGGGATGAGGAAACAGACCCCATCTCTTCTGGAAGAGTGTATGGGAAAGAAATATGATTGTGATCATTTTTTGAAAATACAATCCATCATGGAAGTGGAGAGAGTACTGTTTTTGTTGTTTTGTTTTGTTTTTCACTTTTAAAAAAAATATGTCTTTATTTATTTATTTATTTATTTATTTTAAATCCTCACCGAAGGATTTTTTTCCCCATTGATTTTTTAGAGAGAGTGGAAGAGAGAGGGAAAGACAAAGAGAAATATTGATGTGAGAGAAACACATTGATTGGTTGCCTCCTGCACACGCTCCAACCAGGACCCCGGCTGGGGAGGAGCTTGCAACCAAGGCATGTGCCCTTGGCAGAAATCGAACCTGGGACCCTTCTGTCTGCAAGCTGACGCTCTACCCACTGAGCCAAACCAGCTAGAGCTTCCACTTTTTTACTGTGGTAAAATACGCACAACATAAACGTTACCATCTTAATCATTTTAAGCATAGAGCTCAGTGGCATTAAATACATTACAATGCTGTGCAACTATCCCTCCCTATAACTCTTTTCACCTGGTAGATCTGAAACTCTATCCCCATTAAACAACCCCATTCTGCCCCTCCTACAGCCCCTGGCAACCACCATTCCACTTTCTGTCTCTGTGACCTGACTACGGGAAGTACTACACAGACGTGGCATCATGCAGTGTCTGTCTGTTTGTGACTGGCATACTTCACTGAGCACCAGGTCCTCAAGGTTCATCTTTGTCGTAACACGTTGCAGAATCCCTTCCTTTTTAAGGCTAAATAGTATTGCATTGTGAATATGCACCACAGTTGGCTTCTCCGTCTAGGGACACTTGGGCTGCTTCCACGCTGTAGCTATTGTAAATAATGCAGCTACGAGCACAGGTGTGCAGATGCCTTTTCAATTCTCTTGGGTCAATATCCAAAAGTGGAATTGCTGTATCATATGGTAGTTCTATTTTTAATTTTTGTAGGAACCGTCATACTGTTTTCCACAACCAGTGTGTCAATTATATGTTCGCTAATGGTGCACCAGGGTTCCAATTTATCCACATCCTCGCCAGTAGTTGTTCTCTGGGTTTCTTTTTTTATAGTAGCCTTCTTGATGGGTATGAAGTGGTATCTCTCTGTAGTTTTTCTTTTTTAATCCTCACCTAAGGGTACGTTTTATTGATTTTTACAGAGAGAAGAAGAGAAGAGAGAGAAGCCTCGATGTAAGAGAGAAACATCAACTGATTGCCTCAGTTCCCACCCTGACTGGGAACTGAACCCATAACCCTTTGATGTATGGGATGACGCTCCAGCCAAGCATTTTAAGCAAAAGAATGAGATAAGATTTTGAGATAAGATTCAAAGATTACTTTGAAAAATGAGCCAACGTAATAAAAACACCACCTACGAAATAGGAAAAGATATTTGTAAATCACATATGTGATAAGGGATTTTTATCCAAAATATACTCTTTAAAAAACTCAAGCAACTCAATAGCACAAAAGAAAAAAAAAAAAACCTACACAAACAATCCGATTTTAGAAATGGGCAAAGGACCTGAATAGACATTTTCCCAAACAAGATAATGAATGGCCAGCAGGTACTGAAAGGTGCTCAGTATCACCAGTCATCAGGAACATGCAAATCAAAGCCACAGGGAAACGCCACCGCCCACCTGTTCATGGCTGTCATCACAAGACAGGCGGTGCACGCTGGCGAGGGCATGGAGAAAAGGGAGCCTTGGCGCACTGTCCGTAGGATTGTAAAATGGTTCAGCCACTCTGGAAAACATTATGGAGGTTTCTCAAAGAATGATAAAAAAAAAAAAACAAAACTAAAAAAAAACTAAATGATCCAGCAAATTCACTTCTGGGAATATATCCAAAGGAAACAAAAACACTGTGCTGACCAGATAAGCTTACACCATTTCCTAGCAGCATTACTTAAAATAGCCAAGATATGGAAGCAACTAAGTGTCCATCGACGGGTGAAATGGATAAAGAAATATTCATATACTGTGTGTGTGTGTGTGTGTGTGTGTGTGTATATATATATATATATATATATATATATATATATATATATATATCTGCAATGGAATATTACCCAGCCATAAAAAAGAAGTAAGAAGTAAATGGCACTGGAGAACATTGTGCTGAGTGAAGAAGTCAAACAGAAGTATTTATATGTGGAATCTTTGAGGGGGGACATTGAACAAGAGATCGGATTGGTGGTGATCAGAAGCAGGAGGTTTGGATAAAGGTGATCAAAGGTACAAACTTCTAATTGTGAGTTAAATAAAGATGGGGATGTAATGTGCAACATGATAACTACGGCTAACGCTGCTGTGGGGTATATTTGAAAGTTGTTAAGAATGTAGATCCTGCCTGGCCAGTGTGTTCAGTGGTTAGAGCATCAGTCTGTGGACGGAAGGGTACAGGTTCAATTCCCAATCAAGGGCATGTACCTGGGTTGTAGGCCTGATCTTAGCCCAGGTCGGGGTGTGTGCAGGAAGCAACCGATCAATGTGTCTCTCTCACATCAATGTTTCTCTTTCTTTCTCTCTCTCTCTCTCTTCCTCTTCCCTCCCTTCCACTCTCTCTAAAAATCAATGGGGGAAAAATTATCCTTGGGTGAGGATTAACAACAACAAAAAAGTAGATCCTAACAGTTCTCATAACAAGAAAAAACACTTTAAAAAATTGTATCTATATGAGGTGATGGGTGATTATTTCACAGTACGTGAAATTCAGGTCATTATGCTGTATACATTTTTTTTCCTAAATATTTTTATAAATTTCAGAGAGGAAGGGAGAAGGAGAGAGAGTGATATATGAGAGAGAGAATGATGAGAAAGAATCACTGATTGGCTGCCTCTTGCATGCCCTCCACTGGGGATCAAACCCACAACCCTAGCATGGGCCCTTGACCAGAATCAAACCCGGGTCCCTTCAGTCACCAGGCCGACACTCTATCCACTGAGCCAAACCAGCGAGGGCTATGCTGTATACCTTTAACGTACACAGAGCTGTATGTCAACTATACCTCAATAAAAATGGGGGAAATAAAGGGGATTTGAGAAGCATTTGGGAGTCAGAAATATTTGGGTCTTGGGGCTGGTGAACATGAGGATGAGGGAAGAGGCAGCCCACAGACTCTCACAGCACCTCCTCCTCTGTGTTTACCCAGCTTCTGCCAGGGTGGCACCCTTACAGCCTCGGCCAGAGCCATCGGGCCCCATGCACATGCCTGTCAGATGGCTGGGCCCATGGTTATGACAAGGTGTGCTGAGACCAAATGTGGTGACACCCCCAGTATGCACGGGTTCATTAACCAGCCGGTCCCCCTGAGATTCCTCGCCGGTCTCTCCCGGGGAGAGGAAGCAAGCAGCCCTCGGAGGAAGAGGCCCAGTGCCCGGCACACAGGAGGCCCCTCTCCACCCCACAGGTGGCCGTGACCACTGACCCTCACCTGGAATTCCTGGGGGAGAGGTGCCTTCTGGTGCAGCTGGGGGTGGGGGTGATTCTGCACTAGGACTAATTCTGAGGCCCCTGAGCCCCTGTGCCACGTGCTCCAGCCTCCCATCACGGGCACCATTGTGCCCGGGGCCACAAAGCCACAGGATAAATGGGCTCCATCTTCCTGCAACGTCCATTTGACCCAAAGAATGTGAGGGGGATAGTCTTATTTTGGTACTAAACATGTGATGAACTAGAATGCAAACTTCATACGCGGGTTTTAGGTAAAGAGAAGACTGCGTCCCTAACCAGTTTGCTCAGTGGATAGAACATCTGCCTGCAGACTGTAGGGTTCCTGGTTCCATTCTGGTCAAGGGCACATGCCTCAGTTGCAGGCTTCTGGCCCTGACTGGTTGCATGAAGGAAGCAACCAATTGATGTGTCTCTCACATTGGCGTTTCTCTCTGCCTCTCCTTCTCCCTTCCACTCTCTCTAAAAATCAATGGGGAAAAAATATCCTCAGGTGAGGATTCAAAACAAGAAAGAGAGAAGACAGTGGATTTTACTAGGGCTGCTAGTTGGCTGTTTTGAGCCTAGGCCCTCAGGGGAATGCGGTGTGGCCCCTGTGGGCACCCCTTGGGGGAAAAGACTGAGAAAGACCCACGTTCTCTGAACCTCGAGGCCAGGAGGACAGGCCCTGTACACAGTGGCTGCTGTGGCTGCCAGGAACCCTGTGTGGGGGAGGGGCTGCGGGTCACAGGGAGTCACCTTGCAGAGCTGCCCCGAGGGCAGTGACCTCAGAGTCACCGACAGCTGAGGGACAGCAGGGAGGGTGGCCCACCGCTCACTGGTGGATGTCCGCTTCCCTGGCCCGGACCAGTCACCAGCAGGTCCTTCCTGTTACCGGCCCTGCCTCCGCTCCCATTGAGGACGGAGCCGCCGGGCCCAGCTGGACTTCGGTCAGCCATCCACTCCACCTGTTTGGTCTCTGGTTTCGCCCACGGTGCCCAGTCCTGCCACCTTTGCGCCCTGGTCAATGAGTACCAGAGTGGGCCGGGGTGAAGCAGGGCCCCAGGGCTGGGTGGTTACTGCGTGCTGAGGGATGAGGGCCCGAGGTGATCTGACCAGGAAAGAGGGAAGTGAGAGAGGAGGGGAGGGCACCATGGGGAAATGACAGACTCCATGTCCTGCCATCTTCCTCTGAAGGAAGAGAAACCCCAGGAAGGGACACCAGGCCACTGGTCTGTGCCTGGCAGTGGGTTTAATAGATCTCTGAATACTATCCCAGAGGCCTTGCTTCACCACAGGGGGCTTGGCACAGAAGTAGGAGAAATTCCTGATAGGATGGGGAGACACCCTGTCCTCAGGAGCCTGTGCCTGGCAGTGAGGCCATGGCTTGTCCCGAGACCCCTGGTTGCCTGGGGCACCTTGCTGGACCCTGCCCCTGCGAGGCTCCTGCCTAGCTCCCCACAGACTCTCGCTGTGCTGCCACTTCCTGCAAACGGAATGGGAAGTTTCAGGAACTGAGACGCTTCTAATCGGCCTCCTGTATTGCCTTCCCCGGGTGACTCAGCCGTCGGAAAATCACAGCTCCCCAGTGAGCGCCGGCTGACAGGCAGCGGAGAGAAAGGCGGCTATTGACACAGGCCCGTGGCCGGCCAGTCTCGTCCGCACGGGTGGCTGCTCCCAGCCGGCCAGGTCACCGCAGCCACTGAAACCGCCGATGGAGCAGGCAGGGTGGGGTGGGGGGCAGGGGAGTCCCCACCGCCCAGCCAGACCCTGGATCCCCAGCCCATGCACAGAAGCAAAACTCTGGAGGACTGTCTGCGGGGCTCACTCACCGTCCAGGGCGTCTGGCTTTGCTCTTTCAGGCACACACCATGTCCCCCCACCCCCCAGAATGCCCTCCTCTCCCTTCAGTGCACCCAGCCTGCCCTCCTTCAGCCCCGCCTGGCTCCTCAGAGCAGCCATCCCCTCTCTGTCTTGGTTTTCCTGGGCAAGTGCTACCATCTGATGGGGGTGTGTGAGGACATGTGTTGTTTCTTGTCCCCTAGACCCTCAAGCTCCCAGGACAGGAGTTGGAACCGCAGCAGAATGGGTGGGCCATTAGGAAAACACACATGAGTGAGTGAGTGAATGAATGAATGAATGAATGACTGGATGAAACTAGAACCCAAGCTTGGTTTTTTCGGTGAAGCAAGAGATCAGCCAGCCCCACTGCCCTTTCCCGGGAGGGTGGGCAGCAGACCCTCCTGAGCTGAAAGAGCCTTAGAAATGAACTGGCCCCGAGGCCCGCCAGTGGGAGGTGACTGCCCAAGTCCACACAGCACGCCAGGCACACTGCCAGGGCTCCCACCAGGGTCCACTGGACCCTGCCCCCTTGTACCTGGACCCTGGGCTTGGGGCCAGGTGAACACCCGAAGGAGACATGCCGTTCTCTTCTCGCTCCGGAGCACAGGGCGGGGCAGCCGGCAGCGGCTGCGGCTGACCGGCTCCACCCAGGGTGGGCACATTCGTCACCAGGAAAGTCCGGCCAAGGTTTGCAATCCTGAGGCCCGGGGAAAGCTGTGCTTTGCACAACACCACACTACCTGGATCTTCATCCTGGCTTTATGCAAGCGCCCAGGACATTCCAGCCGCGGGCAGCGCAAGGGCATGGCTGCCCAGGTGCCCTTCCCCTGCCAGGGTGGCTCCCGGCTCACTCCACACCAGCGGCCCCGGCCGAGCTGCTCCGGCGGTCCTGCCCGCTCTCCTCGGGCCACAATGGCAGCAGTGTTCAGGGATGAACACAGGGATTGCTGTTCCCGGGCCCTCTGTCTGTCACCTCACAAATATTTTCTCGCCTAAGCCGCTCACCAACTCAGGGAGGACTCTGAGTACCCCCGTTTTACAGGATGAGGACGGGGGTGGCGAGACCCTGAGGGGCCCGGTGGCACTTCTGCTGAGGTGGCCCAGGGACTGCCTGGCTTCAAGGCCTTGCTCTTAGTCCCCACACTGCAAGTGACCCAGCTGCCGCCACCCCCTCCCCAGCCTCTCCACCTCCTCCAGGGAAAGGCACCCAGACTCTGAGAGCCAGAAACCAACTGGGATCCATGGCAACGTGGCCTAGGTCCTGGGGGTACTGGGTGGGTGGGACCCCCTCACTCGGCCATCACAGTGGCACTTATTGGAAGCCCATTTCTTACCTTCACCTTCGAAGAAAGAGTGGGGAGGGTAAGGAACTAGCATTTGACATTAGAGGCGTGCCTCCTGGGTGCCAGCCCTGGGCCAGGCATTTGAAATATGATATTTGGCCCAGGGCAGGGCAAGTCACTGGGAAGTTCTCTGGTGTTTGAACCAGCTGTGTTTGTGGGGTGTGAGTGTGACAACCTCTACAGAGGGGGCCCCGGTCTCCCCCTTACATCTCTCCTGCCCAGCACTGTCAGCAGAGACCCGTGAAAACACAATCACCCACCTCCCTGGTTTCCAGCAGAGGCCCTGCAGGGGGAGCTGAGGAACACTGGAGAAGACAGAATCGGGATGAGCTGGTGTCATTCAATGTTATTGGAACAGCCACTGGGGACCTACTGTATGCCAGGCCCTGGGGAACCAAAGGGACAATGAGAGGTCACTGCCCTTGATGCCAGGCAGGCGGTTGAGAGCCAGTGCCAGGTGCAGAGGCCCTGCAGCCCCAGGATGGACTGATTAACCTGGGGGGGGAGGGGGGCGTTCCTGGGGAAGGGATTATCTGAGCTGTGCTTTGAAAGGCCAGTCAGAATAATAGGGCTTCCTGCCAAGGCAGCCATGGGATTTGTGTGAAAATCAGGTAATAGAGAGAAAAGAATAGCTTGAGGACTGATTTGGGGGTGGGGGAGAGGCAATTTTTAGGGCCTGTTATGCTTCCACAGGTGAGGAATCTGAGGCTCAGAGAGAGCACAGCTTGCCCAAAGTTAGCCAATGATTTAGAGGCAACGACAAAACTTGAACCCAGACCTTCTGATTCCAGTTCTGGGTTCTGGCTTAGCTACACTGACTTCTCCAGAGAGTGATTCCACGGTAAAACAGCTCTTATGAACCTCTGGTTTTATGAGCTGTGGTCCTTACACTGCAGTGTGAATTAGTAGGCAGCATGCTTTGCAAAGAACAGTGCAGTGGGGGAACCAGACAAGTAGGGAAGGAGGTGAGAGAAGACAGTTTGGGGATATGTACGGCTTGGGACCAGTAAGGTCACTAAAGATCACCTGGATGGGGGTAAACAAGATTTTTCTGGAAGTGGGGAGGAAGCTCAAAAAAGAGATGAGAGTGCCACCCAAAACGTTAGCAGATTATCAAAAGCCTTGGTGTCCAGACCCTTCCTCCCCAAAGTGAGGAGCTGGGCCTGGTGTTAGAGTGCAGAGACCTCTCTCCACAGGCCGTCTCCAGGCCTCCCACTCACCTGAGCATGGTGCTGGGGATGGCGTGGGGGATGGGACCCTCATCTCCATGTGTCCCTCCTCGTGTGGGACAGAAGGATAAGTGAGAGTCTGAGATGACCTTCCAGGCTTCCTGGGCCACCCACTCCCCACCTGAAAGGGTTTCTAGAAACCAGGTGCTGGTGGTGGATTCTCGCTCATCGGAAAATGCTGAGTCTAGAACCTCATCCTCAAGTTAAATGGACTCTGAGGACAATACATTTTTAAATCTTAAGTCGACTTCCTCCTCTCCAGCCTCCATCCGCCGACATCATCAAGCCACGGAGAAAATGTAAGTTGCTCAATATCTCTCCCACCCCGTGACAAAAAGGTAGTGAGAAATACTTCGGTGTGTTTCCTTCTAGTCTTTTTTCCATCCATGAATGTGAATTGCACAGCACAGGAGACAGTGCATAGGCTGTGCATGCCACCTCCACCGTCTGGAAGGGAAAGGTCTTCTTTCTAAGATGGCAGGTCTGTGGGTCTTCCTGGGTGGTCCAGGAGCAGAGCATTTGCATGCATCATCCCTAAGGCTGCCTGAGTGTCCTGGAGCACTGACCAAACCCTAATGCTGAAGGGCAGATGGATTTTCACACTCCCCGCCAGGCTCTGCTGGCTGAGACCCCGAGGGTGCTCAGTGCCCTTGACCCTGCCAGCTTGTTCCTGTCTCCCAGGATGCTGGCCCAGCTCACGTCCTGTTTGCTGCAGCCTCAGAACTGGAGTCCTCGCTCATCCTCAAAATGAGCCGCCTCTGTCCGACCTGGTCCACATAGGCTGTTGGGCCAGTCCCCACCAAGGACACCTCCTGGCCCAGCGACTCCATGTTTTAAAAGGTTTTGATGGGCATTAGTTGATGGTAACAGTGGCTCCACCCCACTCAGGGCTAAAATCTATAATGGACTCTTTACATTACTGTCTCCAGGACAGGACTTGCTAGATCCCACTTTACAGTTGGGGAAGCCGAGGCTCAGAGACATAGGGGATTTGCCTGAGGGCATCTGGTGTGAGAGTCCAACACCATGGACCTTCCCACTCCTCTCCTCTGCCTCCTTCTGCCCAGCGAAAACATATTTCTGTGTAGCTGCCAACTGCTCACTTCAAGATAAGCCAGTGTTTCCACACAGCTCTGACATCGTCCCTGCCAAAAGCAAAGGCTCAGATTTCCAATAACTGGCGTGGCCTCGTCTCACCTAAAAGCATAAACTCTCTGAGACTGTTTAAACCGTGGAAATAGCTCTTTCCGCCTCGTGATTCCGTCCGGAGTGCCGTGGGAACTCCCACTGGAGGCGACTGGCAGGTTCCACACAAATACTCCCTGGCCTCCCAGCAGATGCTCACACATCCGGGGACTCAGTCATCCTCAGGGATTTCTTTTTCTTTGTTAAATAAATTTCAATTGGTTTCAGAGAGGGAGAGAAAGAGATAGAAACATCAATGTGAGAGAATCGTTGATGGGCTGCCTCCCTACTGGGGATGGAGCCTGCAACCCAGGCATGTGCCCTTAACTGGAATCAAACCCGGGACCCTTCAGTTCGCAGGCCAAGGCTCTATCCACTGGGCCAGACCAGCCAGGGCCTCAGGGATTTCTCGAGCGCCTTGTGTGCAGGCACTGGGCCCGGACGGGCCGTCGGAGCTCACAGGGGTGTGGATTCCTTTGTAATCTGGCTGCGCCTGCCTGTCAGGTCAGGTTCCCTGGGAAGCAGTTGCTGGGCTGAGGCTCGGCACGGACGAGGCCACTGGGAAGTGACTTCCTGGCAGGGAAACAGGCAGGAGCAAGACCAGGCAGATCTGACAGTTCTCTACCTGCCCAACGGAGCGCTCCGGAGCACAGACTGCCCTGGAGGGAGCCCTGACAGAGCCGCGTCAAAATACTGGGCCACCAGCCGCAAGGCCGGGCCAGAGAGCAGCGAGAGCGATGCACCGAGCACAGAATGGAAGGAGGTGCCTGCCCGATCCGGAGAGCCAGGCGCCTCACCCTGCTCACCCTCGTCCCAGCCTGGGGCCCCCAGAGAGGCTAACCAGTGGGGCCACGGGCTCACCACACTCCTTGCCACGGGGCAGGGAGTCCTTCCTGGAGAGGCTTTGCAGCACCTGCATCTGCCACCTTCTTCCTCCCAACCAATGTCTACTGGGCAGCCCTGGGCGCCAGGGTTTGGGGTGAACAAATCGGACCAGGCTCTGTACTCACCTGGATGTGTGCCTCAGCATTCGTGTCAGGGTCAGGGGACCTCCTGCCTGGGCCACAGAGCTGAGCGGTGTCCGTGTGAATGATGCACGCTGGAGGCACACACTCACGCACACTTAAGGGGGGGAGGGGGGACTGGAAGAGTGGGAAGATTTTCAAAGAAGCTGCAGCTTCAGAAAAAAGATGAAGCCAGCCAGTATGGCTCAGTGGTAGAGCATCGACCTATGAAGCAGGAGGTCATGATTCAATTCCCAGTCAGGGCCCAGGCCTGGCTTGCTTGGGACTTGATCCCCAGTGTGTCCCATGCGGGAGGCAGCTGATCAATGATTCTCATCATCGGTGTTTCTGTCTCTCTCTGCCTTTCCCTTTCTCTCTGAAATCATTAATTTTTTTTTAATTTTTTTTTTTAAGAAGAAAGATGAGAGCACCAAGGAGGAAGGAAAGGGCAGGCAGGCCCTGGCAGAAGACCCAGGTGAGAGAAAGGGAAACGGAGTGCGAGCTGCTGATCCAGGATCCGCCAGGGATTTCGGGGCAGGAGTGACCGGAGCAGGTGACAGGGAGGAGGACTGTGCATTCCTGGGCCAGCCGCTGGGCCCAGAGCCAGGCAGGAAAAGTGCCCGCTTCCTTAAGAACTAGTAGTGGAGGGAGGAGAAGGGACCAAGAGAGAAGTGCAGAGACCAACAACCAGGGCTGGGGCGAGCCCTGGAGAGGGGAGGGAGCTGGCTGGTAGAGAGGGCAAGGGGACGAGACCAGTCTGCCTCTGAGGACTCCCTGAACCCTGCTCCTCGCCCTGTTTCTTTTGCTCTTACCTGGACCCTTCTCCCTCCTCTCTCTTGGGGTGACAGACTCTCCCCTGCATGCCTCCCATCTTTCTGCCTCTCTGGATTCATCCTCTTTGCTACAAAATGTATCACAGCACACTCTATCTTGCTGAAATCCGCTGTCCTCTGGCCAAAGCCCCATATTCTTACTCTGGCCTTCAGGACATGTCCTACTCTGGTCTGCAGCCACCTCCTCTCTCCTGCAGCTCTCGGGCCTCAAATTCAACCCAACTCCCACCCTCATCCTTGCCTCTGGGCCTCACTGAATCCTGTCCCCCCATCTGAAACCCTCCCTGGGACTAGTTCCTGCTGTGACTTCCAGGTCTTAGTGCTGCCCCGCTCACCCCAGGCAGTCCTCCCGAAATCCCCTCCCTCAGCCCAAGGTTCGGAATCTCTGCAGCAGTTCCCGGCCATGGTAGGTGCCCAGTGACTGTGACTGGTTAGTTATAGAGAACCTGAGGGGACAGTCCCCTGCCTGCCTTGCCCATGTGGTACCTGCAGGACGTGTACCTCCCAGGACCTACGTCATCACTAAACGTGTTCTGAGCAGCTACTGAATGTCAGGTCCCCCGAGGAGCCCTGGGGAAATGGGGATCGGCAAAGTCCCTGTTTTCACTGCTCTACCCACTTGGTTTGTGCATATTGCAAAGTTATTTTGGGTTTTAAAGTGGGGGGGAAGAGGAAGGGAGAAAGGGAAGGCAGGGTAGGGAGGGAGAAAGGGGGAGAAGGAGACAGGAAGGAAGACTCTGGGGCTGCCCAAACTCCTGAGCGAGGTAAACCAAGCTCTTTGGGGCAGGCCCCGCTCCCCCCCCCCGCCCCCCGCCTTGCCCATGTTTCTTGCCTCTGCCTCCCCACTGTCCTGCACAAACGTGATGCTCCAGAGGAAACATGGTTTCGAAGTACCATGTCCCCTGCCCGCTATTCCCCTCCCTCCCCCAGCCTCTGCACATGCTGGGCCCCTGCCAGGGCCCTCGGAGGGGGGCCCCTCTGCTCATCTGTGGTTCCTGGTGGCCCCTTAGGCCTTGACTCTCATGTGCCATCTCCCATTCATGCACAGACACCTCTGCCTCTGGGCTCCCATGCATGGGCACACGCCTCCCTGCTGGCATGTAACCTGTTGCGTGCTGACTGCTTTTCTACACGCCACCTCTTTCCCCCGCCAGGCTGTGCGCTCCCTGAGAGCAGAGGCAAGTCCTGTTCCTCTTGGATCCCTAGAGAACTGAGGCCCGCGCCCCCGTGGGTTCTTGGCACCTGTTGAACGGAACAGAAAGGCCCACGTGCTGGGAAGGCCATTTAGGGGCTGGTCATCCAACCCCTCAGCCCTGCAGGGCTCACCTTGCTCCTCAGACACGATGCTTCCCCTCTGCCACGATGTCACCCCCATTTTTTGGTGGGCCCTCCACTCTAGTGTAGCGTCGTTCCCGGACAGACACGGGGACTTCAGGGTCCAAGCCCAGGAGGGGGCCGGCAGCACTTCGCATACCTCCCCCCTCCCTTGTTGCCCCGTCCTCGCCCCCAAACGGCCACCTCTCGCTGACGCCTGTCACTGTGGACTCATGGTCGCTGTGCTAGAACTGGGAGAAGCATGCCCCCTCTCCTCGGGCCTCCTGCAGTGACACGTGTGGGGGCTGTGTTCACTCTCATCACCGTGCGAACGTGAGCCACCGATTCATCCCGCCTGCCTCCCGGCCGGCGTTCTGGATCTTTCCGGTGTTGACTCTGGTCCTCTCAGCGGCGCTGAGCATGGAGCAGCCTGAGGAGGAGCAGACACAGGCGCTGCCGTTGAAAGGAACTTGGACCAGGAGACGCTCTGCGTCACGGGGGAGGCACGCGGTTTGTCAGCGTGAGCTATGCTGTTTCCTGACGTGGTTGCACGCCACCTTTTTTCTAATAAAAAGGAAAGTGTGAGCCTGCAGGGACCTAGCCACTCCCCCCAGGTCACGCTGAGAGGGTGGCGGTGAGAATGCTCCTGGGGAGGAGGGGCCCTGCATGAAGAGAGGACAAGGCTGGGAATGTAAATCTCACTCAGCACCCCGCACCTTTGGAATGCTGAGAGGGGTTAAAGTATAACCTAGCAACAATTTACCCATTAAAAAAAGGAGGGGGCCCTGGCCTGGGGGCTCAGCTGGTTGGAGCATTGTCCCAGGCACTGGAAGGTCACAGGTTTGATCCCCATTCAGGACAAGTGTGGGAGGCAACCGATCAATGTATCACTCTCACATTGATAACTCTCTCTCTCTCTCTCTCTCTCTCTCTCTCTCTCTCCCCCCCCACCCACCCATCCACCTCCCTCTAATTCAATGAAACAAAAAAAGAAGGGGGAGAAAACCCATATGCTGATTCAGACCCCCTCTGGGGTCTGTGTAACAGCCCTGTTTCCACTTCCCCCAGATCCCTGTCTGAGAGTGACAGGTCTACCCGAGCCCTCTTTTCTATCTTTCAATCACAATTTCCCTTCAATCTCACTCCCCCAGGGGAATAAACACACAGAGCCCTGGCCCGCCTCCCACAGCTCAGTGGTTAGACAACCAGATACTTTACACAGTGCTCCCCTAATATTTCCAGTCCCCACCTGGCGCCGTACATTGACTATTTTGAAACTACCAATTTGCATTTCTTAATCCCTTCACCCCTTTCTCCCAGTCCCCCAACCCGCCTCCCCTCTGGCAGCCACCAGTCTGCTCTCTGCATGGTTGCTTTCACCTACATGGCAGCAGCCGTTGGAGAACAGAGAGCTCCCAGTCCGACAGGGGAGGCACCATCCCGCCAGGAAGGCGCTCCCGGCAGGATGTGGAAGCAGGAATTGCAGGGCCTTGGAGAGAACGAGGAACGGGCCACAGGAGGGGCTGATCCCATCCACGAACCCCAGGAAACAGAGCTGAGGTCTGGGCCACACTCGTCAGAGAGTATCTGGCCCAGCTGGTTGGTTGGGACCGGTTGGATGGCAGGGGTGGCAGACAGGAAGGGAAGAAGGGGAACCCCACCCGAAAGCGTGTGGGAGGAGGCAGGTGGAGCGTGTATGTGGACAGTGGGGCGCTGCTCCCCTCTCCTTCCCTCTCAGAGATGGCCACCATCCCCCACATTTCCTCCCCACACACACACCCGACCTCAGAACACTTCTCACTCAAGGACACACCTGCTCACTCAGGCCCGGGGGGGATAAACACACAGGCCCTGGGCCGCCACCCACCCCACCCACCCACCCCGTGACCGAGGGGCACCTGCACCTCTAGCTGAAGCCAAGAGGAAGTGCTGCTGAGCTGAGCTGGGCTGGAGGAGGAGGGAGCCAGCAGCTCCTGGCTGCATGAGCGGCTCTCACCTCCCCCCCCCCCCCCCCCCCTGAGAAGGGTCAGAGGCAGGTAAGCAGCTGCTAGTTGCCTACCTGCTCCTCACCCTTCTGGCAAAGCGAGTACAGCAGGCCAGGCTCGGGGACCAAAAATCAGCATTGCTCTGCTGGCTTTTGCCTTAGCCGGTATCACTAGCCCAGTGGTCGGCAAACTGCGGCTTGGGAGCCATATGCGGTTTGCCGCTGTGTTGACTAATGAGTTTGCCGACCAGTGCCTTAGGGGAAAACACTTGAAAAACATTTTAATAACATACTAATGTCTTTACCCTGAAGTCGAAATTTTTGGGTAAAGGTAATGCCTTAGCAGTGGTCGGCAAACTCATTAGTCAACAGAGGGGCAAACTGCACTAGCCTGATGTGATTTGGGAGCCAGCAGGAAGGTCCCCAGACCCCAAAAGAAGGTTGCCTCTAACTTGCCTGCCATCCCACCATTAGAGTTGCTTACGTGTAGATCAGCAGTGGAGTATGGGGCCTGAAGCTTAAACAATTCCTGAGTGGCACTCTTAGAGAAATAATTCAAAATGGCAGTTTTTAGGAAACCATAAGGCTGTGGGAACACATTGCTGCACCCAGTGCAGCCTGGAAGGACCCTGCTGATGGGACAGGCCCTGAGGCTTCGGAATCTGAGCTCGTAGGTTATCCAGCAAGGCCCAGCTTCTCAGCAGTGCACGTGTTAACAGGAGCCACGGGACTAGGCTCAGGAGGAGGATGTGGGCCCTGGAAGGTGCATTCTGTCAGGGAAGGGGCTGCAGGAGGGGTTGAGGCCAGAGGAGATGGTGGAACAAACAGCACCTCCTCCCCCCCTGTCTGCCCTCCCTCCTGCTGTGGGCTCAGGCAACTCCCCTGCTCCCCGTGGAGGATCTGCCTCCCTCCCCACTTTGGGCCAGCCTCTCCCCTTCTTCCCAGCAGTCTGGGAGGGGGTGCAGCCTGCAGAAACAGGGCCCCGCGTGAGCTTCCCCTCCACCTGGGGGTGCCTGAGCCTTGTCCCCAAAGGGAAGCCAGGTGACCTGCTTCTATACCAACCCTGCGTGGACCTTGCTCCTCCTGGCCCCACTCAGTCTTCACGCTGGTTCAGTGCAGTGGCTGGAGGAAGTCAGCTAATACCAGCCCAAAGCCTGTGAAAGCCCAGGTCTCTCACAGCCTCTGAGCCTGGGACTTTTTGTTAAGGGAGGTTATGGCATCTATCGCCATCTCAGTTTCTTTCAATGTTAATAAATTAAATAATTACTTTCCTAAGAGATAAACCAAGGAAGAGATGAGCCAAAGAACTTATATACTTACTAGAGGCCTGGTGCACAAAGATTCATGCAATAGGCCTTCCTTGCCCTGGCTGCTGGCACTGTTTCTCTGGTACCTAGGACCCAGGCCTTCACTCTGGCCTCAGCAGAGAAGCCAAGCTTCTTCAGTCTTCAGTCTTCAGTTTTCAGTCTTCACTCTGGCTGGAGCCTTCAGTCTTCACTCCATGCCTATGTATGCAAATTAGCCTGCCATCTTTGGTGTGTTAATGTGCATACTCACTCCTGACTGGCTGGTGAGCTTTCATGAAGGTACGGTCAATTTGCATCTTTCTATTTTATTAATGTAGACATGCATAGCTCATGGACTCAGGCAATAGGATAGTGAAGACCTGGGGGAGAATGGAGGAGTTGGGAGGAGTGAGGCTAGGGGAGAAAAATGAGAAACATCTGTAATACTAACAACAATAAAACTATATTTAAAAATACTTTCCTCATCAGGAAGGCCTTTTTAAAAAAGATATATTCTTATTGATTTCAGGGAGGAAGAAAAAGGGAAAGAGAAAGAGAAACATCAATGATGGGAGAGAATCATTGATTGGCTTCCTCCTGCACATCTCCTACTGGGGATCGAGCCCCCAATGCTCAGTCAAACCCAGGACCCTTCAGTCTGCAGGCCTTTCTGATTATGACACAAAACCTAGAAGCCATAAAATAGAAGCTTGATAAATTCAACTCCAAACAAAAATTTTTTTTGACTTATGAATGCAGAAGCTATCATAAACAAAACCAAAGGACAAACAACAAACTTGGAGGAGTATTTATGGTTAATATCAAGACATACAGCAAATTTCCCTAACATATAAAGAGCTCCTATCAATCAATAAATTTTATTGAGCTCCAATAAAGAACTCCTACCAATCAATACTCTTTTTTATTGAGGGTGAGCTGCAATCCTCAATAGAAAAAAAGTAAGCAAAGACTATCAACAGACAAATCACAGAGAAATAAAATTCAAATGACCTTTTTTTTTTTTAGAAATATATTTTTATTGATTTCAAAGGAGAAGGGAGAGGAAGAGATAGATAGAAACATCAATGGTGAGAGAGAATCATAGATCGGCCACAGCCTGGGCATGTGCCCTTGATCAGAATCCAGGGCCCTCAGTTCACAAACCAACGCTCTATCCATTGATCCAAACCAGCTAGGGTGATATTCAAATGACTCTTAAACATTTGAAAAGATGCCCAACCTCACCTGCAATAAGAGAATTGCACATTTAAATTAGCACTGACATATCACTTTCACGTATCAGATTGGCCAGGATCAAACATTACTTGGCAAAGATGTGTATAAACAGCACTCAGGTCTTCCTGCTGAGCATGGAAATTGGAACTAAACCCTCTGAGAACAACTTAGCAGCAGCTATTGAAATTATAAGTGCACATTCCCTCTGTCCCAGCAACTCCACTTTGTTCTTATAGTTTCTGCATTTAAAACCCCCTAACCGTGCCCAGCCAGCATGGCTCAACAGTTGAGCATTGACCTGTGTATGAATCAGGAGGTCACTGCTGGATTCCCAGTCAGGGCACATGCTCGGGTTGTGGACTCCATCCCCAGTGTGGGGTGTGCAGGAGGCAGTCGATTTATGATTCTCTCTCATCATTGATGTTTCTCTCTCCCTCCCCCTCACCCTTCCCCTCTGAAATCAATAAAAATAAATTTTGGAAAAAGAAATATCTTCTGTTTAAAAAAATAAACAAATAAAACCACCTACCCATATTAGTTATTCAAAAGTAAGTTGAAATGAATTTAAAAGCCTCCTCCCCCGCCTCCCCAGGGAAGTGAGTGTTTGCAGAGTGAATGCGTGGCTCCTGTGACTCAGCCTCTGGGGGTTCAGCTTCTTCCTAGGCCACACGTGATAGTTGGTGAGAATTTTTTGAGCATTTAACAACTTTGAATAGTTTTTAGATGTTGTCACTTACTGTCTGAGGTCTATCCCAATGGCTGGTTCCATTGTTAGGAAAAGGAGGAAAAAACACTGAGACCGAAGCATAAGAATCCAATAGTTATGCAATTGCTCATTGTCAGGCCCCTCACTTGCATTCATCTGATCAAAATTATTTTAAAGCACAACAAGGTGTCTTGTATCCTTCAAAGATACTATTAAAGCAAAACAAAAAGGGCATATTCTTTCCAATTTGGCTTTGCTTTTACTGGAAACTAGTGATCCAGTGCATGAAATTCATGCACATTAAAAGGGGATAAATTAGAGGAAATAATTTAATATTGCTATTTGCCCTTTTTCTCTATAATGGAAGTGTCAGAGATGAAAGAAAATTAGTAAAATGTATATGAAAACCTTCCTCCTGTCAGAGTCTGGGGCACATCATGGGACACAGAGTCAAGTCCCCACCTCCCCACATGCACCTCAAAATTGCATGAGACCCAGATCCTGCCATCCCTCTCCCCCCAATTGGGCTAGATCCAAACCCAGCAAGTCCCACTCTTGTCAAGCCCTGCTGGGCAGGGGGCATAGCCTCAGGTTCCCTGGACTGGTGCCAGGACCGGGGGCTTGGCCTGAGGTCCCCCAGTCCAGACCAGGGCAGGGGTATGCCTTGAGGTTCCCCGCCAGGTGGGGTACACAGCCTGAGATCCCCTGCCAAGCCCCACTGGGTGGGGGGCATGGCCTGAGGTCCCCCATCACCTGGTGGGGCTGAGCCTCAGGTCCCCCAGCCCAGTACTGGGCAGGGGCATGGCCTGAGTTCCCTGGCCTGGTGCCAGGGCATGGCCTAAAGTCCCTTGTTAAGCCCCATCAGGTGGGGGGTGTGGCCTGTGGTCCCCTAACCCAGGACAAGGATGGGAAGCACACCTTGAGGTCCCCTGTCAAACCCTGCCAGGTGGGGGGCATGACCTGAGGTCCCCTGTCAAGCCCCATGGGGGTGGGGAAGGGCTTAGCCTTAGGTTCTTGCTGATTTCTTGTTAAGGCTCCTTATGGGAACTTGGTCTCAGCTGTGGGTACAGCCATCTTTGTGATGGAGTGATGGTCAATGTGCAGATTCCCTCTTTATTATACAGGCGGTAGCCTATGCACAGCTATACCAGATTGTGCAGAGACATTAAGAAAGTGTCTTTCTGCCCAGCTGGCATGGCTCAGCGGTGGAGCATCTACCTATGAACCAGGAGGTCACAGTTTAATTCCCAGTCAGGGCACATGCCTGAGTTGTGGGCTCAATCCTCAGTGGGGGGGCATTCAGGAGGCAGCCAATCAATGATTCTCTCATCATCGATGTTTCTATCTCTCTCTCCCTCTCCTTTCCTCTCTGAAGTCAATAAAAATGTATTTTTTAAAAAGAAAACATTGCTCTCATCACTTAGAAATGACACTAGCCAGGGGTGAGCAGGACCCACTGATTTCCCATAAAGTGGAATTGTACGGATTCCACACATCGCGTCCTGAAACAGTTCTTGACAATTGTTGATGTTCTAATGTATAAATCAACATCAATCCACTTTAAAACACTTTCAATCCTTAGTTTAAACATGATATAATGTGTCATTTTTAATTTTTCCAACAAATAATGTTTTTTCTTAAGTAATAAGTAGTGGTTATACTGGAAAAACTCAAAATGAGCTTTACACTTTATAAATGTCTCATTAAAATAAACTATATAATATAATTTTAATAACTTTTAAGATACATATTTTTAACTGAAAAATACTTGTCATATTTGAAAAGTGGCAAAATGACCTTTCTAAAAGATTTTGGGCAATTCCCAATATTATGGATTAGTGTTGAAAGTGTCAGAAACTTTTGAATGATTGTGAAACCCTAACTATGCTACAACTGTGATATTCCTGGCGTCCAAGACTTACAGCTAGAATGTCATCAGCATGTGAGGCTGTCCAAATGCTGATACAAGAAGCCAACCCAGGACGTAGTTAAACATTCTCTTGTACTATTCCCTGCCTTCAGCAATTTGTAAATGCTCATGATCTCACTTTAGACTTGCAAAGCTTCTAGATCTATCTATATATCCATCCATCCATCCATCCATCCATCCATCCATCTAATTATTCCCACTTCACAGATGAGGCCCAGAAAGGCTTCTCTCACTTGCCTAAGGCACACAGGTGTCAAGGCCAGGCCTACAGTCGTGTCCATGCCGAGCCCCAGCTTCCCCCTTCATCTCCTCATGCTCCTTGCATTCTGAGGACAAACATGGCACTTTAATGCTAAAAGTAGCTCAGAGCAGTGGTGGATGGGGTCTAGGAGACAGGCCAACGCCAAAGGGTTGTTATTTGTAGGGAGTGGGAGCTGGACAGAGGCCCTGGGCAGAGGGCACTGAAGTCCATCCACATCAGCAGCTCTGCTCTGCAGAGGGCAGTCCTCAGAGCCTGGTGGGGCCAATGCCCCCAGAGCATCGCCTGACTTGGCTCTAGTTAATGTTTAAGCACTGGGGATCGTGGTGAGCACTAAGTCTTGTGCAAGAAGCATGAAAACGGAGACTTTACCCCGCGAGTGGGTAGCCACCCTCACCTCCATCATGATTCTCAGAGGTCAGGAAGGGGCTGCCTCTGTCAGGCAGATGAGGCCCCACCTCAGGAGTCCTGCCCTGAGCCCTCCTCTGAAAGAGGGAGGGCAAGAGACTCTCAGGTCCCCTCCCTCATCTTCACTGAGGTCAGTTAAATCCGGACTGGGCATTGATAGGTTGGGCTGATTCTTCTGGGGGGAATCCAACTCTTATGGGGGTGCAGCTGTCCGACCTTTATCCCTTCCCTTCTTTTTGCCACTTCACGGGCAGGGAACTACGGATCCCTGAAAGTTGGAATGTCCCCTGCCCAAGCCAGAGGGAAATAGTAAAAGCTCATATGGCTGAGTCATAAGAGAGGCTCCAAGCAGGACTGACAGCCACGGCCTGCTTTCCTCTGGGCAGAGGTTCTGGGCCTCCCAAATGGGACTGCTCTCACCTGGGCCACTTGTCTAAAACCAGCAGCACCACCTGCATCGCCATCACCTTCATCACCACCACCATTGGAAAGCTGAGCAGGTGGAGTTTCATTCCCGGTACCCTGCCCACCCATGTTCAGAACCAGTTCCTTTGGGGGCCAGGGGAGCTCTGAACCCCATATTGAGGCTGCTGGTTGCCATCTCATGTCCGCCCTCCTCTTCTTCCCTCTATACCGCTGTTTGTTGGAAGTGACAAACGTTTTCCATACTCCTTTTAGAGCAGGGTGGCTGATGCTACATCTTTGGGGCTGGGGCAGGCTGGCGTTCAGAGGCAATAAAGGATCCTGATTGAGCTAACGGGTGCCTTTGCCCTCTCACAATCCTTCCAGGTGCCATCTTAGACTATGAGATAGCCCTAAAGATGAAAACCCATGCAAAGGATGGAGAAACAGAAAGCTGGAAGGAGCCCAGCCAGTGTGGCTCAGTGGTTGAGTGTCCACCTATGAACCAGGAAGTCACAGTTTGACTCCTGGTCAGGGCACATGCCTGAGTTTTAGACTTGATCCCCATTTAGGGGTGCACAGGAGACAGCTGATCAATGATTCTTATCATTGATGTTTCTCTCTCTCTCCCCCTCTCCCTTTATCTCTGAAATCAATAAAAACATGTGTTTTTTTTTTAAAAGGAAGCTGTCCCTAGCTGGTTTGGCTCAGTGAATAGAGCATTGGTCTTCAGACCAAAGGGTGCCAGGTTCAATTCCAGTCAAGGGCTTGTATCTTGCTTGCGGGTTCCTCCCCAGCCCGGGCCCTAGTTGGGGTTTGTACAGAGGCAACCAATCCATATGTTTTTCTCACATTGATGTTTCTCTCTGTCTTTCACTTTCTCTCCCACTCTTTCTAAAAATCAATGGAAAAATATCCTCAGGTAAGGAGAAAGAGAGAGAGAGAGAGAAAGAAAGAAAGGGAAGGAGGGAGGGAGGAAGGGAGGGAGGAAAGGAAGGACGAAGGGAGGAAGGGAGGGAGGAGCCTGGGACATGGTTACAACACAACTTCGTGGAGTTGTCAGAGCAACTCTGGACTGGCTTGTCCACGGACTTTTTTTTACTGAGGAAGCAAAGCTCTACCTCATGAAGTTGCTGTCTTCTTTTTTTCTTTAAAGAATATTTTATTGATTTTTAGAGAGTGAGGAAAGGAGAGGAGAGAAACATCAATGTGAGAGTGTAACATCCATCGGCTCCTACTGCATGCCCCATACTGAGGATTGAGTCTGCAATCCGGGCATGTTCCTGACCAGGAATTGAACTGGTGACCATTAGATGAACAGAATGACACACAACTACTGAGCAGTACCAGCCAGGCAAGATGTTACCATTTTGAGTCTCTCCTACTAGCAACCAAATGCAATTCTTAATTAAAATTTAGGAATTGGCCCAACCAGCATGGCTCAGTGGTTGAGTGTCGACTCAACCAGGAGGTCCAGTTCGATTCCTGGTCAGAGCATGTTTCTGGGTTGGGGGCTCAATCCCCAATGGGGGACATGCAGGAGACAGCCAATCAATGAGTCTCTCTCATCATTGATGTTTCTATCCCTCTCTCCCTCTCCCTTCCTCTCTAAAATCAATAAAAAAAAATTTTAAAGTAAATTTAGGAATTGAGCTTCTCTATAGGTCCCTCTGAGCCACCACAGGGTGCCATCCCCTGAGGGTCTCAGCCATGAGGGATGATGTCACATGTCATTGTCTTTGGGCAGCAATGGGAGGGACTTGGGCTGGGAGCAGTGTAGAACGTGGTCACATACTTGAACTTGAGACACCATCTACCATCATGGCATCCCTGACAGAAGGGAGAGCCCTCATCGCTGTGTTATCAGAAACAAAGCAAAAGGCTTTGGAGCCAAGGTTGACTTCTCATCCCAGATCCATAAATCTCAGCTCCTGTGGCTTGCTCACTCTTCCAGAGGCTTCCGGGCTGACCAGAACCAGCTGGCCGCCTCCCCAGGTATCACCCCTACCCCCTGGCATCAGTCCAATGCATTTGACCCTGTTTCCTGCATCACATCTTCTGGGCACAGGTCTGGCCTCAGCCCCTGTGGTGGGCCCTCCTGTGTAAGCCCAGATCATGCCTCCTTGAGGCAGCTGCTTTCTCCCCCCGACTCTCCCCAACATCCCAGCAGCTTTTTTTGGTCCAGCTCACAGCCTGGAAGTGCAGGGGGCACCTACGATCAGGTGGAGATCCGCCCTTTAGGAAAGAGCCCGCCCCCTTCTCAGGATGTCCCTGCCTACAGCAGTGGCCCTGCTGCCGCATCTCAGATAGGGCCCTTCCTCTTTCCCTCTCTCAGTCTCCTTGTTCCCTCCCTCTTGCTGCCCGGGACCACCTCTCAAATAAGCTATGTGCCCAAATCTGTGTCTCAGGCTCTGCTTCCAGCGGCCCCTGAACAACTCTGCCTCTCACCACCTTGCTCAGCTCACCCTGACATGACGTCCAATACACATTCCTGTTTCCTGCCTGAGGTCATGAGCCCTGCGGACCCCAGACAGACGGAGTCGGTGGGTTCTGGGAGCAGAAGTTCCCTGAGAAGATGGGTGGTGTTTGTTCCCTGGAAAGCGTGGCAGACTGTCAGTTACACAATATATCTCAAGGGCTTTTAGATGACGATGATGATGATGATGATGACGACGACGATGGCAATGACCACAATGATAGTGGTGATGACCACAATGATGGTGACGCTGAGAATGCTGCTGCTAACAATCCGATAAGCTGCTGGAAAACAACCTGGATCAACATTTTCCCTGGGAATCACTCAGCTGCCTCTAGATGAGTGTCTGAAGGGCAAACTATCCAAACTACCAGATCTTTCACAGCCATTAGCCACCTCCATGGAGAGCAATTATTCTCCCTCCACACTTACACATCCACATCCTCTTTTTTAAAATATATTTTATTGACTTTTTTTTTTTTACAGAGAGGAAGGGAGAGAGATAGAGAGCTAGAAATGTCAATGAGAGAGAAACATCAACCAGCTGCCTCTTGCACACCCCCCACCAGGGATGTGCCCGCAACCAATGTACATGCCCTTGACCAGAATCGAACCCGGGACCACATCCACGTCCTCTTGAACGCAACAATTTCGTTGAGCTGTCCTGTAGATCAGTGGTCGGCAAACTCCTTAGTCAACAGAGCCAAATATCAACAGAACGATTGAAATTTCTTTTAAGAACCAAAAACCTACTTCTGCGCATGGGCCACGAAGTTTCAGTCGCATTGAATGTGTGCGCCTGCATGTGGTATTTTGTGGAAGAGCCACACTCAAGGGGCCAAAGAGCCTCATGTGGCTCAAGAGCCACGGTTTGCCCACCACTGCTATAGATCATACATGCCGCAAGTGACATGGGGATAAGATAATTCATGGAAGCCTCGCTAGCATTAGCGAAGAGTTGGAAACAACCTAAATGTCCCCAGGAGAGCCCTGGTTCAAGAAATGACGATCTGTCTAAACAATGAATTTACACAGCTGTGTAGGAAAATGGGACAGTCTGCATGTGATGACAGAATTATCTTCAAGACATATTACGAAGCGGAGGAAAACGGAGCAGAACAGGGTGAAAAGAAGAGGGGGTGTGGGTGGCTAAGGACAGGCGTGAGAGAGACTGGCTTTTGGATCATGTGGATATATTACTTTTTTGAAAAAGCAAATAAAAACAACCGTTAAACACCAAACTCGGAGATCTTTTATAGCCATATTTTATTGCACAGATCCTTTATTGCACAGATTGTTATCGAGGGCCTGCTGAGTGCTGGGCAGGGTGTCTCCAATGAGCAGCACAAAGAAAAAGACCTTCAGGAATGCCTTATATGGGGTGGTAGGTGGGCACGGAGGAGACTAGAAGTGAGTCAGCAATTATAACTCATCCGTCCATGCCAAACATGGGTTAAGTACAGATGCTGTGGGTACATCAAAGTAGGGCAACTGACGCAGATACAGGGTCCGGGAAGGCTTCCTGGAGGCGGCGCTTCAGCCTTGACCTGTGAGTAGCAGGCAGCCAGAGGGGAAAAGGGGAAAGGGAATTCTGGGAAGGGAGAGCTGCTAGAACAAAAGTTGGGAGGTGTGGTCCAGCCTGACAGGTGGGAACTTGCAGGGGGCTTTGAAAAGATGGCTGAGTTCATGCTCCGAGGGAGGAGTCTTCATAAAAACCTAGAAGTGTGTGTCTCTTTCACGGAGAAGCCAAATCAACACTGGGGAGAGGGTGCCAGTTCTGGGCTTCGGATGGCTCCTCTTCACCTCCCTCCAACCTCCTCAACCCAGAAACTGGGCTGGAATCGGCCTGGCTGTTAGAGGCTGGTCCCGGACATGGCCTGTGACCAACACATCACCTCTCTCCTACCTGGACGTCACACTCAATCAATCAGCACACGTTCCCTGAGGAACCACCAGGCCCGACAGTGCTGAGGGGCACAGGACAAGTTTAAGATAGAGTCTGTGGAGGAGAAAGAATTTACACACACAATGACCTAAAAACAGGACAACTCAATATATGACTTTGTCTTTAAAAGCCTGGTCTCAAACAAATACCTTATGCTGATGTTCATAGAAGCATCATTCCCAATAACCAAAAGGGAGAAACAACCCGAGTGTCATCAGCAGATGAATGAGCCCTAACCGGTTTGGCTCAGTGGATAGAGCATTGGCCTGTGGACTGAATGGTCCCGGGTTCGATTCCAGTCAAAAGCATGTACCTTGGTTGCAGACTCATCCCCAGTGGGGGGTGTGCAGGAGGCAGCTGATTGATGTTTCTCTCTCATTGATGTTTCTAACTCTCTATTCCTCTCTCTTCCTCTCTGTGAAAAATCAATAAATTTTTTTAAAATGAATGAATAAGCAAGATGTGCTCTATCCATACAATGGAATAGCCCTCAGCCATAATAAGAAATGAAATTCTGATACTGGCTACAACTGTATCAAATGAACCTTGAAGACATTATGCTAAGCAAACAAAGACAGACATGCAAGGACAAACACTGGGTGATTCTCTTTATGTGGAATATGTAGAATAAATATAGAGACAAGATGATAGAAATGGAAAATTAATCCGAGGCTCAGGGAAGAATGGCAGTTATTGCATAGAAACAGGTACAGAGTTTCTGCTTGGGTGATGAAAAAATTTAGTGATAGTGATAATGGTTCTGCAACACAGTGAATGCAATTAATGGCACTGAACTGTACACTTAAAAAATGGTTAAATAGCAAACTTGATATATCGGGTCTAGTAATAATTAATGTCGTTTTTAAACATTCGTTTAAAATCTTGCTTGGCGTTGACTTGTATTGACATAACCTTCAAACACGTGGTATCTACAGAACGTGTGAAGTGCAATTAACAAGTTTTGCTTGAAAAAAGTTTATGTTTGGTTTGGTTTTTGTTGCAAAACTAGGGCTAAGAAGATGGCAGATGAAGAGCATATTCGGCACTGCATGCTTTACAAGTTTCAATTAGGAAGAAAAGCAAGTGAGGCTGCAAAAAACATCTGTAGTGCTCTTGGTCAAGATGCAGTTAGCGCCAGAAAATGCCAGCGTTGGTTTGAGAAATTTCGTGAGGGAAATTTTTTGTTAGATGACAAGAGTGGTTGAGGCCGTGTGTCCAATTTTGATCAAGAAGCTCTTCAAGCTCTTTTGGTGCAAAATCCTCAAATTACCCAACAAGAGCTTGCGACAACTTTAAATTGTTCACAAAAAACAATTTCCAATCAATTGCGTGCACTTGGCAAAGTCCAAAAGTTTGGAAAATGGGTTCCTCATGAGTTGACTGACAACAACTGTAATCAAAGAGTCACAATTTGCAGTTCGCTCCTCTCTAGTCAAAACCGTTTGCCATTTTTAGAGCAAATTGTTACCGGATATGAAAAGTGGGTGCTGTATGTTAATTTGAAAAGGCGGCCTCAATGGTTGGACAAAAATGAGGCTCCGCAGCCCACGCCAAAACCTGACTTGCATGCGAAAAAAGTGATGTGTGTTTGGTGGAATTTTAAAGGAATTCTTCATTATGAACTTTTACCATCTAACCAAACCATTACAAGTGCAGTGTATAGTGCCCAATTGGAAAGGTTAGCCCAAGCTTTAAGAGAAAAAGAACCCGCACTGATTAATCGGAAGGGCGTAATTCTTCACCACGATAACGCACGACAGCATACTGCAAGAATCACTGCTGAAAAACTGCGCCAGTTGGAATGGGAAGTTCTCCCTCAACATGCATATTCTCCTGATACTGCCCCTTCCGATTACCATTTGTTTCGTTCTTTGCAAAACTTTCTTCTTGGAAAAAAATTTAGTAATGAAGAATGCCTCAAAAATGCATTGACCGAATTTTTTGCATCAAAATCACAAGAATTTTACAACAGAGGGATTAAAATGCTTCCTGAGGGTTGGGCACAAGTAGTAGAAAACAACGGCAACTATATTGTTGATTAAATTTTGTTGTATTGTTTAAATAAATTCGATTTAAAAAAGTATTAGAAAACGACATTAATTATTACTAGACCTTATATGTATTTTAACACTAAAAAAAAAAGGTTTTAATATTATGGCTCAGGAAGGGGAGATAGTGTGATCTCATCCCATTTAGGAGGGCTTCCTGAAGAAGGTGACATTTGAAAAAGGCTGGGAACATGTGAGCAAATAGAAGCAAATAGAAGGAAAAGCACTTTTATGAAAAATGGGGAGGGAGGGAGAAGGACCCCAAAAAGGATGGGTCCACTCGCCTCTCTTGGACCAGGTGGAGGGTGACAAAGAATCATGAGGGTCAGGGAGGGGGTTGAGGTGGGAGGGGACCTTTGGATTCATGATGCTCATAGCATACAAATACTACAGGGAAAGACCAAACACTCTAGGAAGCTGTTACTAAATTCCATTTTACTGATGCATAGACTGAGGCTCAGCTGCTCAAGATGGTGCAGCTCGTAAGTGGCACCCGTGGATTTGGTCTGGGATCATATGGCCCTAACGCAGTGGCTCTCAGCCCTGGCTACACATCAGGGTGCCCTGGAGAGCTTCAAGCCAACACTGCCAGCGTAGCATCCCCTGAGGTTCCCTGCTCTTTGCCTGGGGTGGGTTTGAGCATTAGTCTTTCTGAGAAGCGTCCCCGGGATTGAGTGTGCAGACAGGAATAAGAACCCCTACACTAAGGCCCAGCACATTTCATTCCCTCAGCTTGTGGGGTGACTTGCTGTCAACCTCAGGCAAGATGCTCAGCTTCTTTGAGCCGCTCCTGTGAAATGGGTAAGAAATGCTTCCCCTGCCCCCTGCACAGGCCTGAATGACAGTGAGGGCTGTCTGTTTCCCTCTGCCTCTTGGTCTCCTCTCTTCACAGAGGGATCAGCACACCGCGCAGAGGGAGTGAGGCCGTGCGGGCAGAGGCTGCGCAGAAGCGCTGAGGACTCAGCTACGAGGCTGCAGGCCAGGAAGATAAACTGATGTAGCAAATAAGCAAATATATTTGGTGGAAGCAGAGCTTCCATCAGAGAGGTGCTTTACTGACTGGAAAGAAAAAAGCTAGAGAGGATCCTGAGGCTTGGGATTGGAATAAAAAGCATTCATGAAAAGAACTCATGCTTTTAAACTATATTTACACAGATAGATATTGGAACAATATGGGTGTCATTATGTGGTGTATTGTATGTTCATGGTATGTATACAGGAAAAACATTGTTTTTACTGATTTTTTTTTTTTCTTGAGAGAGAGAGAGAGAAACATTGATGTGAGAGGGAAACTTGATCGGTTGCCTCCCGGATGCATCCAGACTGAGGATCAAACCTGAAACCTTCCAGTTTATGGAACAAAGCTCCAACCAACTGAGCCACACCAGCCAGGCCTTTCTTAAATGTAGATGCAATTGACATGTAACATGCTATTCATTTCAGGCGAACAACATTAATTCCAATATTGTATATATTGTGAAATGACCAGCACAGTCAGTCTAGTTAACCATCACTGCACACAGTTCCAAAGTTTCATTTCTTGTGATGAAAACTTTAGAGATGGACTCTCTTCTCAACTTTCAAGCCTGCAATGCACTATTACTAACTAAAGTCGCCATTACTAACGAGATCCCCATGACCTGCTTATAGTATAGCTGGAAGTTTGTATGTATGAACGCTTTTCACTCATGTCGCCTATCCTCCAACCACCTCTGGCCAACCTGCTTACTTCCTGAGTTCAAGGCTGTGTGTGTGTGTGTGTGTGTGTGTGTGTGTGTGTGTGTTTTTAATATTCCACATATACTAGTAAGTGGGATCATATGGCATTTGTCTTTCTCTGTTTAACTTATTTCACTCAGTATACTAGCCTTGAAGTCTATCCATGTTGTCGCAAATGGCAGGAATATATATATATGTTACAGCCTCTTTATAATTTACCCATCAGGTTGTTTCCATAGCTTAGCTATTGTAAATAATACTGCAGTGAACATGGGGTGCATATATCTTTTCCTGTTAGCATTTTCATCTGTTTTGGATAAATACCTAAAGGTGGAATTGCTGGGTCAGATGGTACTTCTATTTTTCCATTTTGGGGGGAACTCCCAGACTGTTGTCATTAGTGCCTTTACCTGTTTACATTCTCACAACAGCAAGCCAGGGTTCCCTCTACCCCACATCCACACCAACACGTTGTGATTGCTTGGAACAGTCATTGTGACAGGTGTGCGGTGGCAGCCAACGTGGTTTTGATCTGCATTTCCCTGATGGTGGTGATAGGGCACTCCTGTCATGTACCTGTTGGCCATCTGGATATCTTCTTTGGAAAAGTGCCCATTTTTGATGGGATTGTTTGTTTTTTTGCTATTGAGTGGTATGAGTTTAATCCCCATTACTCACAGATTCCATACCTGCAAATTCGCCTATTGGCTGAAATGTGTTTGCAGTCCCCAAAATAAACACTCCCTGCACGTCCAAGGTCATTCACAGACATGCACAGGGTGGTGCGAAACTCTCCTTGTTCAATGGCCTTGTCCCCAGCTGAGCTCCAAAGGGGCCCTCCGCTCTCTTTGCTTCAACCTCATCCTGCAAACACATCCTTTTCGAGGCCTGTGCAGGGAGGGCTTCGTTGTTTTCGCTTCTGTGTTTTCGGTTGGCCAGTTTGCTGGTTAAAACAAACCCCAGGTGCAGCTGAAGTGCTGTCTCGTGTTCCCAAGCGCGAGAAAGGTTTGACTTGCCTTACGGAGATAAGCTCTGTTCAGGCATGAATTATAGTGCTGTTGAGTTCAATGTCAACAATGTAATTAAATAAGGTGTCTTTACACACACACAAAGCCCCATAAAACAAAGTTATGAGTTGATCGGCGGGTGAAAAATGTTGTAACTAGAGGCTCACGGGAACCTAAGCCTGTATTTTTTGTAGGGGTGACAGTTTAGCGTTCACTAACGCAGTGTGGGTGGAAACTTTAGCAAGCGTAAGCCCTGGGAACAGTAAGAAGCAGCGATATGTACAGGGCTGTCCTAGCTCTACCTTGAGAGAACCCCCTGAGCAACGGATCTCCATGTCTAAACACTGTCCTCCACTCAAAGGAACCTCCGAGAAGTGGTTGGTTCCCGAGCTGGAACAGGAATGTGTTATTGTGCCAGGAAGTGAGAAAATGCTCAGAGAACTATGGAGACATGTCAAAGGACACAAGGAGCCAGCTTGACGTGGGTCTGTGTGGCCCAGTCTGGAACAATTTAAACACCAAACCAAATAATAGTATTTAACTAATCACATGAAATAGGAATCCATGGGCTAACGCTGACATAAACAAGCATATGGGGGAGAAAGGAAGGTCTCTTTATAGTAGAATGCCAACTAATAAATGGCAGGAGGAATGCTGGGGGGGTGGGGGGGGAGACTATTTGGCAATCACCATAGTGGTGTTTGATTCAGATGGGAGCTGCAACGGACATTGAAGCTGGTGGGCTAGGGTTCAATGGAGATCAGGGTTTGGGTATAATTTCATAAAATCTCCCCACAAGATATGTATTACTTAGAAGGGAGAGATGTTGACTTGTCAGTAGATACTAACTTGATCAAGAAATGAAGGTATGGCCCAGTCATAGTGGCTCAGTGGTTGAGCATCAACCTATGAACCAGGAGGTCACGGTTCGATTCCCGGTCAGGTTGCAGGCTCTGTCCTCAGTGTGAGGCGTGCAGGAGGCAGCCGATCAATGATTCTCTCTCATCATTGATCATTGATGTTTCTTTCTTTCTCTCCCTCTCCCTTCATCTCTGAAATCAATAAACATATATGTTTTTATAAATACAAATGAAGGCATGGTGTTATTTCTGTGCTATTCCTGTCAAGAAAGCATTGGGCTTGGGTCTGGTCAGGAGAAAGCATCAGGTTCTCACTGTTCACAGGGCTTATGCTTTCTAAAGTGAGGTGAGGGGCACCCTACAGAACAGAAGGCCTGGCTCTCTAAGACTCGTTAGAACAAGAAGGGCAGGGAAAGGTGGAGAAGCTGGCCTACGCTGAAGGAGATGGATGAGCAGGACAACTAATGCAATGCGTGGTCCTCAGCTCCACCCTGCAGCACAAGCGGAAGAAGGCGTGGTTGGGGCGGCGGGAACATTTGAAAAGGGACTCTGGACAGAATGGGAATGTGTACCGATGCCAGTTCCCTGGGGAGCCGTGCAGTGATTCAGACAGGAGATCATTCTTGTATTTGGGCGTGAGGGGCATCATGTTTGCAGCTTGCTCTTCAATTCAGAAGAAGATGAATGGGCTTATATAAGAGAAGAGAGGATGACAAAGCGAATGTTGTAAAATGTTAGAGAATCGGGTGGAGAAGTTAAGGAAGTTCTTAGTACTGTTCTTGCAATATTCCTGTTAATTCAAAATTATTTCAAAATAGCCCGGCTGGCCTGGGTGGTGTGACTCAGTCATTGACTGTCGACCCAGGAACCAAGAGGTCACTGGTTGAATTCTGAGTCAAGGCACATGCCCAGGTTACAGGTTACAGGTTACAGGCTTAATCCCCAGTAGGGGGCGTGCAGGAGGCAGCTGATCAATGAGATGTTTCTATCTCTCTGTCCCTCTCCTTTCTTCTCTCTCTAAAAATCGATTAAATGTATTTATTTATTTTTTATTTTTTTAAATATATTTTATTGATATTTTGCAGAGAGGAAGGGAGAGAGATAGAGAGCTAGAAATGTCAATGAGAGAGAAACATCGACCAGCTGCCTCCTGCACACTCCCTACCAGGGATGTGCCCACAACCAATGTACATGCCCTTGACCGGAATCGAACCTGGGACTTTTCAGTCCACAGGCCGACGCTCTACCACTGAGCCAAACCAGTTTCGGCTAAATGTATTTTTTTAAATAGCCTGGCCAATGTAGCTCAGTGGTTGAGTCTTGACCTATGAACCTGGACAGATGGTTCGATTCCCCATCAGGGCACATGCCCAGGTTGTGGGCTTGACCCCCAGTGTGGAGCCTGCAGCAAGCAGCCGATCAATGACTCTCTCTCAGCATTGATATATCCATCTCTCACTCTCTCTCTCCCTTCCTCTCTGAAACCAATAAAAATATTTTTTAAATTATTTCAGAATAAATTCTTTTAAAAAACAAAACAAAAACAAAACAGAAGTATACCCAAGTGCTTTGCAAAAGGCAGAGAGGTAAGGGGACTATGGTTACACAACTTTTAGAATGTGGAATACTGTGAGAAGGTGCGCTGCGGGTCGGGTGGAGGTGTTGCCATGGAGTGTGTGCTTATTTATTTTCCGCCCCCAGATTAACCCCTTCTTCCCTGGGGCAACGCGCTATGCAGTCCGTGTTGTGGCGAGGGAAGGGCCACACCTGAGCAAACACTGAACCCAGGCTCGGCTGAGATGAAGGCTGCGCTGAAGTGTTTATGACTCTTCGTGTCTTATCAACCCTTCCTGTCACAACCACTGCTCCCTGCCATCTGTTTACACAGACACTTATAAAACAACATGGCCTCTGCCTTGCTCGGAGCCTTGGGAATATCCACACAATCCTGCTGGCTCAAAGCTGGCTTCCTGCTTCCCTGGCTGAGTTTCCCACCCTGTGTGGCCCTCTGTCTCAGGTTGGGGGGTGGGAACTCATTATCTAGACACATTGCCAACACAGCCAGAGCCCCTACCTTTTTTTTTTGTCAGGTTCACTTGTCCTCCTACCCTCCCTTCCATCTTCATCCTAATGTTTATCTTTTGTGGAAAGGATAGGTGATGATCAGGTTTGGGCCTATTGATGAAACGTTTACAGTCTGTTGTCCAACCTTTTGCTGAGATGATTTGCCACTTTTTGCAAAGCCTATAGCTGCTCACAGCTGTTTGCAGATCCTATCCCTATTTGCAGAGTTTCTAGTTTATACATTTATATTTTTAAAATTTTCAGAATTGTAATTTTAAATTGTAATTTTTTAAATTTGGTTTTGCTCTTTTTCTTTTTAATCCTCACCCAAGGATTTTTTTCATTGATTCTAGAGATAACGAAAGGAAGAGGGAGAAACAGTGAGAGAAACACCGATGTGTGAGAGAAACATTGATCAGTTGCCTCCCATATGCACCCTAACCTTGATCAGGTATCCATCCCACAACCTGGGTATATGCCCTGACTGGGAATCGAACCAGAGACCCTTTGGTGCACTGGACGACACTCTAACCAACTGAGCCTCACAGGCCGGGTGGGGGTGGGAGGGGAGATTGTAATTGTTTTAAAATATGCAGATGTTTGCAGAACTTGAAGGCGTTCACAGAGCCAGTAGCTGTTTGTAGAGCCTGCAGCTGTTGGTGGAGTTCTTTGTTACTTGCAGATGTTGTAGTGCGCAAACACGTTGAAGTTGATCAGAATGTCTGCTGAATGCTTCTGGCTGGGCTTTTCTCCTTGAGCTTCCTCTCCAAGGGCTCATCTCGTTAAAGCACGGACAGTGTGTCCAACGTGGTGCCAAGAGATCGGAAGGACCTCCTTATACAGCTGAGGTACCATCACGGAGCATCCATGGACCACACGAGAACAGTCCACAGAGGCGCACAGGGTCATGGGAGGATGTGAGCCACTCCGGGACTAGCCCATCTGGTCCCCACACACATCTGGAGCAGCACAGCTAGACTCACTCAGGCCCTCCCAGGCCGGACCCCATCTGCACCCCAAGCCGGCAGCCTCAAAGTCACCCCCTGCCCCCTACAGCATACCAAAGTACACGACTGCCTCTGTCCTGAGCTGCCCTCATTAAATTCCTTTCTCTGAGGGTCCTGTCCCAGCTGATCCTCCAAGAGAACGGGAACAGATTTGCAACTAGCTCTTAGCCACTGGGATGTGCCGGGAAGGGACAATCACAATTAGAAAAAAGGCCCTTGAAGGTTGCCCTGCTGTCACTCAAAGGCGCGTCCCCAGACAGTAGGATCTGGGCACAGCGACAGCAGCGGGCGTGAATGGGGTGCAGGGCACCCCGGCTGCCCGAGGGGAAGGTGGCTCTGCAGGCACGCCCCGCTTTTTGGGCACAGCTGTAGTCTCGCTGAATCTTTGCTAATCGGATTCTCTTTTCCTGGTGACTCATGTGCCCATGGCAGAGCGAGGACGCACCCGGAATGAAAAGTGGTTCCAGTCGAGGCATGAGCTGAAGGCAGACTCAGCTGGTGCCAGGCGGTGATTTTTACCCAAGGCTGCCTCTCTCTGTTTCCTCACACTTCGGCTTGGGCTCCGCTGGGCACATGCAATCGAAGTCTCTTTCGGTTCCGGCTGTGGGTTCAGAGGCTGGTCCGGTTCTCCCGGTATCTGTCTCAGCCTGGGGTCAGTTTGCATCCTCGCCTCCGCGAGGCTCCCTCTTCCTCACCAAGGGCTCCGAGGCGCGCCACAGCTGCTAACGTTTCCATTTCCCAGCCTTAGCGCGCGGGAGCGGGCAGTGCGGTCCAGCTGGGAGAAGACAGCAGCCATCTGGGCGCTGTGACCCCTGAATGTGTCTCTTCAAATTCCCAAACCCCTGGCCCTCTGTCCCCGTTGCTCTCTGGGCTCCTTTAGCACCGGACCTATGACAAAACCCCAAGGTGAGCTCATGACCTCTCCTGCCTGCTGACTCTCTCCACCTTAGCCCAAACGTGGCAATCCACCCAGTTGTCCAGTTAAGGCGAATCCTTTCTCTCTGAGTCCTGATAATTCTGCCCCTTTCCTCTCCCCCTGCTGCTGAGCGTGCAGCCTCCTTCTCATCCCTCCCGCAGGGACCAGCCCCCATCTCGGACCAGACCCCCAGGGGCAGCATTTAGTCAGCAAATACGAGCCCCTCCAGTGAGCCCATCCCGGGGAACAGTGCAGCGAACAGGATAACGGGCCCGCTTCAGGAGCTCCTGGCCAGAGCGTCTTTCTTTCAGGGCTTGCCTGGGAAAGTGTGGCTCTGCTGCTCGGTGTTTGATCGTTTTAATACGCTAGCAGCAGGTGTTCACTGAGGAAAAAAGCAGGACGTGCACATAAGCAGACCAAGACAATAAAAGTGGCTCTTTCTTATTGAGATGTGATTGCATACAGCCCTGAGTAAGCTTGAGGTATAACACTGTCCATTCCACACGTTTAGGTATTGCAGCGTGATTACCACACAGTGTCAGCTAGCCCCTCCCTCACTTCACATAATCAACGCTTCTCTTTTATGGTGAGCACATGTAAGATCTAGTCTCTTAGCAACGATGTGAAAATCACTCTGAGGTCCATCACTCTTTCCAACTCTTAAGACAGCCCCCTGCCTCTACCCCCCCCCCCCCCCCCCCAAAAAAAAAGAAAAAGAAAAAGAAAAAAAAAACATCCACATTGTAAACCTTTTGGTATATTTATTTCCAAACACTTGTCTTTTCCCTACTGGAATATTTAAAAACATCACTGATGTCCCTTCCCACTCCAAATGTATTTGTTTATTCAGCAAAAATTTATTATAAAGTGCCACCATATGCCAGGCCCCGGGTGGATGCTAGGGATACAGAGACAGACAAACAATTGGAGGAGACAGATATGAAGCAAACAATGTCACACACATTAGCATATGCTTCTCAACCACTAATGTACGCTTCTCACGAAGCCAGGGTGTGGGGAAGCAGAGCACACATGATGGGTCAGGGCCGCGGGGCCTCATGGAGGCCAGGAAAGGCTTCTCTGAGGACCAGCAGGGCTTGCCAGGAGGAAAGGCAGCGGGCGAGTATCTGGAAGGCAGAGACTAGATTCACAGACAGGCTGGCTTACCCATGAGCCCCAGCAGGCACAGCGTCTGGGGCGCACCATACTCAACAGAGCCCATGTTAATGTTTACATTTCTTTTAAAATCATTAAAAAAAAAATCAACTTTTAGATAGAACAAAGTGTTTAAATATAATACTCATGTATGGTCTTTATATTGGCACATTTGTAAAATGTAACTTATGGAGGAAGGGACCCCACAAAGGCAGAGGTGCCCACGATGGTCAGTGTGGCACTGCTGTGTGACTGAAGCAGAAGCAGAGCTAGGACTGAGAGGTGAGCGCTGTGCTGGAGAGGTGGCAGGAGCTGGGGCTGGAGGCCAAAGCAGGGACGGGAACTGTATGTGCCAGTGAAACAGAGAGGTGACAAGATTCTTTCAAGGTTTTATTTAATGTCTAAACAGAAAATGTCTTTTCTTAAACCACAATACCAGATTGCACCTTAAAAATATTGACATCTGGCCCTGCCAGGGTGCTCACTGGTTGAGCATTGATCTATAAACCAAGAGGTCGCCGGTTTGATGCCTGGTCAGGGCACATGCCCAGGTTGCAAATTCAATCCCCAGTAAGGGTGTGCAGGAGGCAGCCTATCAAAGACTCTCTCACCGGCGTTTCTATCTCTCTATCCCTCTCCCTTCCTCTCTAAAATCAATAAAAACATATTTTAAACCAAATTAACATCTGGGAATGAATAACTGGTGGTTGCATGACACTGTGAATGTACTCAATTCCACTGACTTGTACACTTGAAAACCATCAAAGTGGTAAATTTGTTATGCACATTTGATCACAATAAAAAAAAAAATGAAGCAGCAGATAGTCAATGGGGGAAAAATAACCAAAAACTTCTTAATACCACCAAATGTCCATTCAGTATCCACATTTCCAACTGCCTCATAAGTGTTACAGATTGTTAAGCTGTCTTGTTTTTGTGTTTCAACTGTTTGAACCAAGAGACAAATAAGGTCTATACATGTAATTGACTGGTCTCTTCCCAATCCCTTACAATCTATACATTTCTGCTCAATCTTTCGCCCGCCCTCCCGTCTCTTTTCTTCTGGTTATTTATTTCTTACAAGTGATTTGACTTGCATTTTGTCGATGCCATCGCGGTGCTGTAGTGCACAACCTCGTCCTCCATCCTCTGCATTCCCTACAGATGGTGAGCTGGATGTAAAGACTTGGTCAGATTCAAGTTCAATTTGGGGCAAGTCTGCTTCAGAGTGGGCCTGGGGACTTCCCCCAGGGGGCAGCTTTGTCTCTCATTGGGAATGCTGAGCGCTCAGGTGGCCACTGCCTACATGACCCTCTGGCTCCAGAGGGAGCAGGTTGGAGGCTCAGGTGGGCCCAGTGTCTTCCATTCATCCAGGGAAGGACCTGCTGATGGAGGAAGGGGCAGCGGAGGTCCCAGGCCCTTTCCTGGCACTGACCATTCTCTCCCTTGGTGGAACCCCTCTCGTATATGAAGACAACCTCACGCGGGATTTCCTTGCGCCTTGGATTTTGCAATCAGCAGCAGGGTCAACACTGTGCACCCAGCAGGTGCAAGCCTGGCTCTGGAGGGATGAGGGACTGGGCGCTAGAGGGGCAGAGCTGGCTCGAATCCCCCCTTCAGCCCCCCCCTCAGCCCCCCGTCCAAGTGCTCAGAGGCCTCTGCCATCAGGCCAGCCTGGGTCCTGATCCTCAATCCCCATGCATCAGATTGGGTGGTTCCTTCCCCTCCCTGAGCCTCCGTTTCCTCTCAGGTCAATGGGAATAAAGACCAGGCTTACCTTAGAGGGCTGTAGGTTCAATATGGTAATGTGTGAGGTGCTCCCTGCAGGGCCTGACACATAAGAAGCTCACAAGGACGGTGACTCAAGTCATGGCATCTCTGATCACCAGTCCCTTGGTCGGCCTGACATAATGTGGGTGAGGGAAGGGTCTAGGCCACTCTCCCCAACATGCTCATCTTCAGTCGGGTCCTCGAGCTGGCCCAGCCCCCGGCTTCTCCAGACCAGCCCAGCGTGGGTCCCTGACCCAGAAAAGGCCATGGGTCACTGGTGGAGAGAGAGGTGTTTTGTGACCAGGGACCGGGATTCCGTTCCTTCTGATAAGTGAGTAGTAGCTTATATGTTAGGAGCCGCACCATGAGGCCTGGGACCCCACGCCCCCGGAGTCCAGGGCCTGGTGAGCTGTCGCCCAGAATCGCATATCCCAGGAGTCCACGGGCAAAGTCCTGTGTGTGCCCACATTCTGTTTATTGCCCAGCTCTGCCCTGGAGGTTGGCTGAGGAGGCAGAAATTCCAGGAATCCCGGTTCCTCCTTCGCCTTGGCATCTTCCTCAACCTCCTCCCTCCCGCCCTCTCCTCCACCAATCCTTGGGACTCTGTCCCATGGGGACCACAGTGGCCAATTGTCCTGGGATCGTTATGTCCTTTGGGAGTAGCCACCCTGGGGCCAGATGTGGCTGTTGTGGGGTCTGGAGGAGGCCTTCTGGAGCTGCTCAGAGCAGCCAGCGGGAGAGGGAGGTTAGTTAGGGAGGTGGCTGGGGAGCCGCTGTGCGTGAGCAAGTGTCAGGCAACGAACGGGGAAGGGAAGCAGTTTTCCTGGGGCCTCCCTCCAGAATGCAGCCGGCCCTGCAAACAGCATCCCTAGCAGGGCTCCCCAAACAGTGGCAGCCCCTCAATCACGGAGCCGCTAGCTCCTAACATCTACTGTCACCCTTGTCTCTTATGGCCCTCAGCGGACACACCTGCGGGGTGAGTTCTTGGAAATATTAGTGACAAGGACACTTGCTGCAGACCCTCCAGGCAGAGTCTTCACCTCCCGGTGAACCCTCGGACTTCCAACTGGCATGCTTTTAAATGCACACAATAAAGTGTGCCCTATTATACAGGCAGCCAATTACATCAAAGCACGGTTATCAACAAATGTTGTGAAAGGGCAATTTGTGCATAGAACACACAGGCAAGTGCGGCATAATGGCTTCAGTCAACGACAGGCCGCACACTCAGCAGTGGCCTTGTCAGGTTATAAGGGAGCTGAACATTTTGTATCGCCTAACGACCTCATGGACACCATCATGTCCCAGCTCACGGCATTACACAACTCCAACCACTGTGTCACAATGCATTACAATGGCCTGCAGCGGCGGTTCTCAAGCTTTTCCACCTTGCAGCACACATAAACCAATTACTAAATTCTACAGCACACAAAAAACATATTACATTTTTTTGCTGATCTAACCAAAAAAATAGATACAATTTTGATTCATTCACACCAGATATCTATTGTTGTATTGGCTACTGTCACTATATATATAAATATATATATATATATATATATATATATATATATATATATATATATATATATGGAGAGAGAGAGAGAGAGAGAGAGAGAGAGAGAGAGAGAGAGAGAGATGAAGAGAGGAAAAGAGATGAAGAGAGAGATAGAAACATCAATGATGAGAGAGGATCATTGATCAGCTGCCTCCTGCACACCTCCTCCTTGGAATTGAGTCCGCAATCCAGGCATGTACCCTGACCAGGAATCGAACTGTGACTTTCTGGTTCATAGATCGAAGCTCAACCACTGAACCACACCAGCGGTGGCTGTTGTCATTATTTGACGGTCTAAGGGGTAAGAGGTCAGTGCCCCTGATTGAATAGTCAGGTATTGCATGTTTTAAAATTCTTGCAGTACATGGGTTGAAAATCTCTGGCCCATGGTATTCAGTGCAGTAACTTACTAAAGTTTTGTAGCTAGAAGATGTAGGGGAACAGAATTCTCACCCCAAGTCATGTATCTTTGGCGCAGGATTATTTTAGGCCGGTTACTTCCAAAAAAGAGCAGGCCTTGGAAGAAGCTCTGAAAACCAGGCTGAAGTTCCTCTTTGTAAAATGCATTCATGTTTGTAAGAAAAGTCTCCCTTGGTCAGGGTGTCTTCCTGGCTGCACCAGCCAGAGGGGCGACCTTCTCCTTATCTCCAGAAGCTCTTATCAGCGCCGCTAAGACTGAAATCTGTACAACAACCTTCTACCTAAGAACGTCCAAACCTGCAGAGAATTTTTATGAGTCCATTGGAACCAAACTGAGGATATTTACCTGGGAGCCAGATCTCAAATGCTCCACAGAAGGACTCTTTTGTGTGTTTTTTAACAGTCACATTGCCCTGGTGCTCCTCCCCACCTCCCCCCCCCTTCCCCCCACCCCCTCCACTCTCCTTTTCCCTCTGCCATCCTCCTCATCAATCAGCCAGCTCCACTCAGTCTTTCTGGGAGGTATGTAGGTGCTAGATGTGGCGACCAAAATAAACAACTGAAAACTGGTTAGGATCCACAGGAACCAAGTGTTAGGGTCTAATGCCATGCTCCTTTCCCGGCCTAAAAAGAGGGCATTGTTTTACCACAAAGGAATGACTCTCAAATGGTGGCACTTCAGGGATCAATGAGAGGAAGGTTTGGGGTAAGTCGCATAGCACACACCGCCCAGCTGTGTTCCCCTAGAAATGACGCTCCCGGGGGAAGGCATAGTTCTAGCTGACCTCTGAACCCGTCAGTGGGGCTTCTCTTCTGACTGAGTTGTGTTTCCTGGCAGTAAAAATGTTAGATGTCACAGAGCAATGAAATTCCGATGTTCTGATGTTCCCTTTGTAAGAGAAAGACTTTGAAATGGCAATACAGATCTTTCTGAAACCTCCCAACACAAATAATTCAGAACAGTGCTTGTGCTCTGCCCTTAACCTGTGAGGATGTTTCTCTCCACAGTGGACTAGCTCTCAGCACAGGGCAGGCAGCTCCTGCTGTAACCGAAACCCACCAAGGCCACACCTATGGGACTTAGTATTGTCACTCAGCTGCCTCTGTCTCCTCAGTGTCTGGCTGATCCCTATAATTTACAAGGTCAATTTTTACTATTTGTTTGTGTTTTATACATATACTAGAGGCCTGGTGCATGAAATGTGTGCACGGGGAGGGGGGTGTCCCTCAGCCCAGCCTGCACCCTCTCCAATCTGGGAACCCTTGAGGATGTCTGACTTCCCATTTAGGCCCGATCCTGCTAGGGAAGTCGGACATCCCTCTCACAATCCAGGACTGCTGGCTCCCAACTATTCATCTGACTGCCTTCCTGATTGCCCATAACTGCTTCTGCCTGCCAGCCTGATCACCCCCAACCACTCCCCTGCCAGCCTGTTTGCCCCTAACTGCCCTCCCCTACAGGCCTGATCACCCCCAACTGCTCTCCCTTGTAGGCCTGGTCCCTCCCAACTGCCCTCCCCTGCTGGCCATCTTGTGGCAGTCATCTTGTGTCCACATGGGGGCAGCCATCTTTGACCACATGGGGCAGCCACTTTGTGTGTTGGAGTGATGGTCAATTTGCATATTACTCCTTTATTAGATAGGATGTATAAATGATTATTCATAAATTTGATGCAAGTTTACAAAATTTAATGTAGTACTTTTTTGTGTTTTTACCTTAAATCTTACACATAACATAAAATTTACCACCTTCACATCAAATTTATTAACTTTTTAAGTGAACAGCACAGTAATGTTAATTATATGCTCCTTATTGTACAAATCTCTAGAACTTTCTTATCTTACAGAACTGAGACTCAATACTCCTTGAACAATTTTGCCCCCTCCCCACACTGCTGACCATTATTATTATCTGTTTCTAAGAGTTTGACAACAGTCATGGGCCACTTAGGAAGATGGATACATTCTAAGAAATTCATCTTTTAAAAAAAAATATTTGTTGAAGGTATTACATATGTTCCCTTCCCCCCACCCCTCCTTGACCATTGATTCTTTCTAGCCTGCCCCTGCCCCAGGCCTTCACCACTCTACTGTCTGTGTCCATGGGTTATACAATATATATATGCATACAAGTTCTTTGGTTGATCACTTCCAACCCACCCATCCTCCCGCAACTTTCCCTCTGAGATTCCACAATCTGTTCTATGCTCCTATGTCTCTGCATCTATTTTGTTCATCAATTTATTTTGTTCATTAGATTCCACATGAGTGAGATCATGTGATATTTGTCTTTCTCTGACTGGCTTATTTTGCTTAGCATATACTCTCCAGGCCTCTCCATGTTGTCTCAACAGAGAGCAGTCCTTTTTTATTGCTGCATAGTATTCCATGGTATAGTGTACCACCACTTTTTTATCCACTCATCTACTGATGGGCATGGGCTGTTTTCAGATCTTAGCTTTCATAAATTGTGCTACTATGAACATAGGGGTGCTTACATTCTTTCTGATGGTATTTTGGGTTTCTTAGGATGTATTCCTAGAAGTGGGATCACTGGGTCAAATGCAGTTCCACATTTAATTTTTTGAGGGAACTCCATACTGTTTTCCATAGTGGTTGTACCATAGTCTGCATTCCCACCTGCAGTGCACGAGGGTTCCCTTTCTCCACATCCTCTCCAGCACTTGTCATTTGTTGATAGTACCCATTCTGGCAGATGTGAGGTGATACCTCATTGTCATTTTAATTTGCATCTCTTTGATGATCAGTGACTTTGAGCATTTTTTTTTCATATTTTCCTTGGCCATCTGTATGTCCACTTTGGTCCATTTTTAAATTGGATTGTCTTCCTTTTTTTAAGTTGCATGAGTTCCTTATATAGTTCAGATATTATCTCTCTATCAGATGTATCATTGCCAAATATGTTCTCCCACACAGTGGGCTCCCTTTTCGTTGTGTTGATAGTTCTTAGGTTCTTTTGTCATGTGTGAGCATCATAGGAAACACACAAACCTAGATGGTGTGGCCCATGTGGCTGTAAGAACAGCCAAACCTGTCGAAATTCTTAGAAGGGTTTATTTGAGCCAAAGTTGACAACAGAGCTGGGAAAACAAGATCTCAAATGCTCTGGAGAACGACAGTTTTGCAGTTTCTTTTATACATTTGTAATGAAGGAGGGAAGAAGGAAAGGAAGCTTACATGAAGGTGGGAGGAAGCTAGAGGAGATATTTCTGTTTGCATGGCAGGATCTCAAGATTTAAGGATGGTTGTTTCCCAGGGGAAAAAAAATAAAAAAGGGCCAAGATTCAATCTAGACAAACAAGAACAACAGACTTTGCTTAAGGCAAAGATAAGCCTTTTGGTAAAGAAGTTACATGCCTGTGCTGCTACTACCCACCATGACCTGCTCAGTTAGGAATTTATGATCTCGTCTCTCTATGAGGTTACTCCATAGAACTCCCCTAACACCATTGGTTTTGTTTTTGATTTTGTCCACAAGGGCTACAAAGCTTTTTTTTTTTTTTTTTTTTTTTTTTTTTTTTCCTTTTTAAAGGAATCAACGTTTTCAAGTGATGGTGATGCTGACTCACTTCATGCTCTTAATGGCTTTTTATCTGCCTCCTTAAGTGGGATGGGGAGTTCACAGGGGCACTCTTCCCTTTGAACTTCCTAAACAGAATATGGACAGAAATACTCCCACACGGGGATGAAGCAGCAATGTTTTAGGGTATGAAAGCATTACCAAATGTTCATTCACCACCAGGATAAGCCCTTCACCTGACTGAGGGAGAAAGTGACAGAGGCGGGTGTGGGTCTTCGGAGCAGAGTTTAGGAGCATCAGTGACATTGGGGAAAGCAATCAGTCTGTTTGCCAGCTTCACAGGGTGCGACCCTGGTAAGTCCAGTGACCTGTCACTGTCAAAGTGAAACAGCAACTCAAAACTCGTTGCCTTATAAATAAACAAGATGGCTCTCTGAAACCAGTGATTATTGGTCACACCGTGAATAAACATACTAATAAAGCAGTGATTTTATCAGCAGTGTACAAAACTATATGCCCTGTGCCCCTCCCCCACGCACCCATTTTTTCCTTTTCTATTCTTTTTAAAAAAATATTTCTTATTGATTTTTTTTACAGAGAGCAAGGGAGAGGGATAGAGAGTTAGAAACATCAATGAGAGAGAAACATCAATCTGCTGCCTCCTGCACACCCCCTACTGGGGATGTGCCCATAACCAGGTACATGCCCTTGATCAGAATGGAACCTGGGACCCTTCAGTCCATAGGCCGAAGCTCTATTCACTGAGCCAAACTGGTCAGGGCTCCTTTTCTATTCTTGACGCTATAGGTTGTCTAGACATTCAGTAGTTTCAGTACAGTTTCTACTTCCAAAAGCCCCCACTGGCTCCTGAGTGCAGAATGGGCATAACTCCTGATCTGGTTGGAAATTAATGGATTCAAATATGTGGGTGAGGCCAGGGAGGGTGGGGAAGGAGGGGGAAGGGGAAGAGGAGAGAAGAAGCACATTCTGTGTGGAAAGAGACAAAGGAAAGACAGAGGCAGGAGCCAGGAGAATGCAGAGCTGGGTTAAGGGGTTTGGGAAAATGCAGGGCGGGAAGGAGGGGGCAACAGAAGGAGAGGATGAGAGGAGAGTGGCCATAACATTAAGGGGACAAGAAAGAAAAAGGGATGGAGAAAAGAACAAATAGATAAAGTGAAAAGACAGAGAAACTAGCAATTACAAACACTTGGGATAAAAACCAGCTCAATCCCCAACTATTCTTTGTGAGACAGCGAAACTGAAATAGGAAGAGGACCTTTATTTTCTTAGGAAGAGAAAACCGTCCGGAGGTGGGAGAGGAATGGGACAGAATTTTCCGAACAAAGAAAGGAAAATTGTAGCCTCTCAAACTGCACCCCCCCCCCCCCCAATGGATGAACCCTTCACACCACAGTCCCTGACCTTCTCCAGCCAGAGAGGAGACCAGGACAAAGGCCTGGTCTCTGGAAAAACCAAGGGCTGGGAATGAGTCCGCAGCGTTAGGTGCAGGATAGGCAGGCAGGCAGGGTGGCTTGTTGTTTAACACATTTGTTTGATTTTTTTATTGGGATATATGGACATATAACATTATATTAGTCTCAGGTATACAATGGAATGATTTGATACTAGTATGTATAGTGAAATTGGAACCAGACAACCAACGGGTCCGGGCTTCCTGTCACCACTTGGGCCAATTCAGCAGAGACGGGGTTGAATCATAGATGAGCGTTTATTCCGATAATGTGGGCAGCGTGGGAGAGCAGCAGGTCATCCACAACATTCTGCTCTGCCTCCCCCCATAGACCAGCTACTTGTACAGGTAGGACAAGGGTTACACGGGGAGTAGGGATTGCAGGCACTGGAAGCAGGCTGTGCAGGCTGAGGGGGGACTCCATTGTCTGGGCAACAAGGTTGCTCATCTTTCCGTGATAACAGGCAGTTCTTGAATGAGGAATGGAGGGATTCCAAGGTTGACTCCCAGGTCCAAGGTTGACTCCCAGTTCCCAGGGGCACACAACTCCCAGCCAGGATGGAATGTCCTTTCTTTAACCAGAACAAGGCCTGGTTAAGAGAGCATGATTAATATTTTCCATAACCGTAGCGAGCCCCCAATATTCTATTTTTGCCCCTCACAAAATGAACATACCACAAGTCCAGTTAACCTCCATCACCAGAACATAGCTACAAGAAATTTTTTTCTTGTGATGAAGACTTTTAAGATTTGCTATCTTAGCAACATTCAAATATGCAATACAGCATGTCAAACTCAAAGGCTCACACGGGCCAAATAAACAAGGTCTAAGGTCATGTGGGCTGCAAAAAAAAAAAAAAAAAAAAGCTTCACTTTTCATAGAAACATAGGTTTCTTTTGATAGAGACATGCTGAATACAAAGGGCTGAAATAAATATGTAACAGTTAACATAAAATAATAAAACATTTTAATAAAAAAAATTTTCTTGAACATTAACTTACCAGACACTGAATAACTGCACAAATTAACAAGCATGATGCAAATAAACCCATTTTTCTTGTTCTCCGAAAGCAAACTATTTCCTGTTGCACACACCAAACAAGTCAGTCCCAGACTAATGATGTGGCAGTCGGCTGCTGAACCATTCCCTGCTAGTATTAGTGGAGAGAAATGGTGCGCCTGTGCCTCTGGCTCTTGAAGGAAAGGAAAGCAACATGATTATAGTGATTAGTCATTAGGGACATTGTAGCCCATATTAATAACTATGTATAACAGGACATTGTAAAAATTAAGTTATGAATTTTTTATTAAAACATTTCTTACACGCTGAGGCCGGTTTGGCTCAGTGGATAGAGCATTGGCCTGCGGACTGAAGAGTCCCTGGTTCGATTCCGGTCACGGGCACATATCTGGTCGCGGGCACATCCCCAGTGGGGGGTGTGCAGGAGGCAACTAATCCATGTTCTCTCATCGATGTTTCTGGCTCTCTATCTCTCTCCCTTCCTCTCTGTAAAAAAATCGATAAAATATATATATTTTTAAAAGCATTTCTTACATACTGCTATATTGGCTAGGTCGAAAAAATATTCGTTGTAGGTAGGTTGCATGCGGCCCGCCACTGTACTGTATATTACATCCCCATGACATTTTATTTTATTTTATTTTATTTTATAACTGGAAGTTTGTACAACAATTTTATAAACCCCGACCCCCCACCCTTTGCCCTCAACAATTCTACCCATCAGTCTCTGTATCTGTGAGCTTGGTTTTTATTGTTTTTTTATATATATATTATTAATTTTTAACAGAGAGAAAGGGAGAGAGATAGAGAGCTAGAAACATCAATGAGAGAGAAACATCGACCAGCTGCCTCTTGCACACCCGGGACCTTTCAGTCCGCAGACCGATGCTCTACCACTGAGCCAAACTGGTTTCGGCAGTTTATTCATTTTTAGAAAGAGAGGAAGGTAGAAGAGAGAAACATCTATGTGAGAGCACAACATGAATCAGGGATCGAGCCAGCAACCCAAGCGTGTGCCCTAACAGGAACTGAACCAGCAACCTGGTGGTGCATGCAAGGATGTCCAATCAACTGGGCTATACCAATGAAGGATGTTGTTTTAGCTTTTTCAGGAACTGCCATACTGTTTTTCCATTCCCTTTTCTCCACATTTTTGCACATACTTGTTTTTATCTTTTCTATAATAGTCACCTGACAGCCAAAACCGGTTTGGCTCAGTGGATAGAGCGTTAGCCTGCGGACTGAAGGGTCCTGGGTTCCATTCCGGTCAAGGGCACATACCTTGGTTGCGGGCACATCCCCAGTAGAAGGTGTGCAAGAGGCAGCTGATTGATGATTCTCTGTCATCGATCTCTTTATCCCTCTCTCTTCCTTTCTGTAAAAAAATAAATTATATATAATTTATTAATATATATATATATATTTTTTTTAAATAGTCATCTGACAGATGTGAGGTAATAACTCATTGTGGTTCTAATTTACATTTCGCTTATAATTAGTGATGTTAAGCTTCTTTTCATGTACCTGTTGGCCATCTATATGTCTTCTTTGGGAAAATATCTATTTAGACCATCTGCCCATTTAATCAAACACAACTATATATATATATATATATATATATATATATATATATATATATATATATATATAATTTCATAGAGGAAGGGAGAGGAAGAGAGACAGAACAACAATGAAAATCATTGATTAGCTGCCTCCTGCATGCCCCCTACTGAGGATCCAGCCCACAACTCAGGCATGTACCCGGACTGGACTGGAAATGGAACTGTGACCTCTTAGTTCCTAGGTTGACACTGAGCCATACTGGCAGGATCCTGCCCATTTTTTTTTTTTTTAATTCTCATCTGAGGATATTTTTCCATTGATTTTTATAGAGTGGGAGGGAGAGGGGAAGACAGAGAGAAATATCGATGTGCGAGAAACACATCCATTGGTTGTCTCTTGCACATGTCCTGACCAGAGCCTGGGCCCAGGAGGAGCCTGTAACCAAGGCACATGCCCTTAACTGGAATCGAACCCAGGACCCTTTGGTCTGCAGGTCGATGCTCCATCCACTGAGCCAAACCAGCTAGGGCCCATTTTTTAATTAAATTGTTTTGTTTTGTTATTAAGTTGCATGACTTCTTTATATATTTTGGATATTAATTCCTTATCAGATATGTGATTTGCAAATACTTCCTCCCATCCCCTGGGTTGCCTTTTCTTTTAGTTAATGGTTTTCTTTACCGTGCAGAGCTTTATAGTTTGATCTAGTCCCACTTTTTATTTTTGCTTTTGTTGCCTTGACTTTTGGAGTCAGCTCCAAAAAAAACTACTGTCTAGACACCAAGACTGATGTCAAGGAACTTACTGGCTATGTTTCTTGTAGGAGTTTTATGGTTTTAGGTCTTACATCTAAGTCTTTAATCCATTTTGGTTTAATTTTTGTGTATGGCATAAGATAGTCTAGTTTTATTATTTTGCATGTCCAAGTTTCCCAATGTCCTTTCCCCACCATATATTCCTGGTTCCTGTGCTGTAAATTTCTTTCTAGGCTCTCTTTGGTTCCATCGACGTGTTTATGCCAATGCTCTACTATTTTGATTACTATAACTATTTAATATAGTTTATAATCAGGGGTATGATGACTCCAGCTCTGTTCTTTTTTTCCTCAAGATTGCTTTGGCTATTCTGGATCTTTTGTAGGTCCATATAAATTTCAGGTTGTTGTTATATTTCTTTGGAAAATGCCATTGGAATAGTGATAGGGATTGCACTGAATTTGTAGATTGCTTTGGTAGGATGGACATTTTAACAATATTCTTCCACTCGTTAACATATTCAGACCTGTAAAGAATTTTTGTGTTTATTTGAGCCAAACTGTCAACAATCGCTGGGAAGCAGAATCTCAAGGGATCTAGAGAATGACAGCTTTTCAATATTTGTTGTTTTGTTTACTTTATTGATTTTTTACAGAGAGGAAGAGGGATAGAGAGTTAGAAACACTGATGAGAGAGAATCATCAATCAGCTGCCTCTTGCACACCCACTACTGGGGATGTGCCCTTGACTAGAACCTGGGACCTTTCAGTCCGCAGGCCAACGCTTTGCTCTATCCACTGAGCCATACACAAAACCAGTTTTGGCTTTTCAATATTTTTATACATTGCAATCAAAGGAGGAGATTTAGGTGGGTCACATAAAATCCATTGGTGATAGTAATCAAATAGGGAAGTGGAAGAAAGTAAAGGTGGGGGGAACCTCTGGGATTAGACACTTACTTAGATGGGTACAGGATAGTTAATAGTCTACAATTAACAAGATAACAATAACAATGAAAGAATTTGTGGCATCTATCCTGGCGCCCAGACAATTGGTTGTGCCTTGAGGGGTCTGGAAAAAAAAGGGAAGTTACAAGTCACCCAGACATTTCAATGATAGGTTATCTTAGATGCAAAAAGACAATAACCACAGTTAAAGTAAAAGTTGACCTTGTCAGGGAAGATACCAGCCTAGGTGGTGACTACCCACCATAACTGCTTTTAATTAAAGTTTAATTTCATACCATCCTTGTGGTGTGGTTACTTTAGGTCTTTGAGCCTCCAAGATTGCCATGCAGGCCTTCCCGGAGCTGTCAGGTCAGCATGTGGCCCCTTTTGTCCACACAATCCATGAGCACAGAATATCTTTCCATTTATTTGTATCTGTTATTGATTGATTGATTGGTTAACTCTTTATTGTTGAAAGTATTACATAGGCCCTCCTCTATCCCCTGCTAACCTCTTCCAGCCTGTTCCTGTCCTCCCGCTCCCTCTCTTCTATTTATTTTAATCAATATCTTATTGCCTTTCACATCTTTGGTTAAATTAATTCCTAGGTGTTTTATTCTTTTTTATGCAATTACAAGTGATATTGTCTTCTTAATTCCTCTTCCTGATATCCCATTAGTAGTATATTGAAGTGCAATTTAATTTTGTGTATTGATTTTATATCCTATAACTTTACTGAATCTGTTGATTAGCTCTAACAGTTTTTGGGTGGTCTTTAGTGGGATTTTCTACACATGATATGATGTGATCTACAAATAGTGACAGTTTTACTGTTTGTTTTCCAATTTGGATGCCTTTTATTTCTTTTTCTTGCATAATTGCTCTGTCTATGGCTTCCATTGGGTGTGTGTTTTTGACAAATATGTTTGTGACCGTCATTCACTTCTTCATTGCACAAATGTTTAATGAGTGTCTATTATGTAACAGTCCTGGGGGAACATGTCATTGAACAATCCAGACTCCCCACCCACAAGCTGTCATCTTAATGTTGTATAGTGTAGTAGAGATATGTAGTATATTGGAAAAAAAATGTAGTGCTAGGAGGAAAATAGGGCCAACAAGGAGGATAAGGAGGGCAGGCATGAGAGTGTGTGTGTGTGTGTGTGTGTGTGTGTGTGTGTGGAGGGTGGTGTGTGCAACTCTAAGTAGGCCTGTATCGAAGTTATTTCCCCTAGAGTTATAGTGTGTGTAGCTGGGGTAGGGCTAAGGGAGGGGGTCTTGCACAGCGCTGTCCAGACTGCTCCTCCCCCCACCTAAGGAAACCCCTCTCCCAAGGGTCTCACAACAGGGCACCTGAGAATGGGGCCAAATGGAGAAGCCACGCCTTTGCGGCTGGGTTGGTTCCTGATATCCTGATTCTTGGCAGTTTCTCCGGTCCCTTTCTGACCCCCTTTCCCAGGCTTATAATTAATAGCAAGGTGAGGCACACACTGAATGTCAGTGAAAATGACAGGAGTCACCACTTCCTGACCCCAGCCATGAGGTCCACACTCATTTTAACACACACCAGTGCTAGGAACACATGCGAGTCCCAGACCCCCCTATCGCTCCGGCACTGGGCACCGGGGATCGCAGTGAGCCAAGAAGCGCACCTCCTGTGACTCCCGCGGCTGCGGGGCGGGGCGGGGGCGGGGGCGGGGCGGGGCGGGGCGGGGCACCAGTCGCCCCGCCCCCGGGGGCCTGGCGCGGGCGGGAGGGGAGCGCCGGGCGCTGATTAAAGCGGCGCGCGGAGGCGGGCGCAGCGCACAGGGCTGTAGCGCGCGGAGGGCAGCCCACGTGTCTCCCCAAGTCGGGGCCCCGAGTTCCCCCCCAGCTCCTCTCCCTGCCGCGATCCCGGGCGCTCCCTCGGGCCCCTCTTGGTGTGCGCCCATCCCGGCCCGCGCGGGCACGGCCCCCCGCACCGTGTCCCGCGCGCGCAGGGGGCCAACTTGGAGAAGCTACTTTGTGCCGGGCGCCGCGCTGGGGGTTCGGGGCACTGCGCATGCGGAGCTCCAAATTCAAACAGCTGTTTCCAGAGGCCGGAGGGCGGGGGGACCGGGAGCCGCTGGGGCTTAAGGGACGCGCTCGCCCGGAGGTGGCCGCTCGGGAGCCATGGTGGACCGGGGCCCTCTGCTCACCTCGGCCATCATCTTCTACCTGGCCATCGGGGCGGCGATCTTCGAGGTGCTGGAGGAGCCGCACTGGAAGGAGGCGAAGAAGAAGTACTACACGGAGAAGCTGCATCTGCTCACCAAGTTCCCGTGCCTGAGCCAGGAGGGCCTGGACGAGATCCTGCAGGTGAGGCGGGCGCCGCTCGGCCCCCGGTGCGCGCACCTGACGCTGGCCCGGGCCCGGGAGCGAGGCTCTGGGGGATCCCCGGTCCCCGTGGGTTGTCCTGGGGGTGACAGGAAGGGGTGCCTCATCGTGGATTCTGTTGCCGGGAGTCTTTCGTTCACCCGCGGACACAGGAGTCCCCCTGGGAACCCAGTGTGTCCGGAGGAGGGTTTAGGGTTGACCTCCGGGTGCACCGGGCTCGCGCTGGGGGTGCGCGGGTCCCCCCCTCCTGGGAGGGAGACTGTGAGACGGAGAGAAGCGTTTATCTTTCCGTGGAGGAGACGCTCCCGGAGATGGGGAGCCCAGCCGGTTGGTTGTCACCCGCCCAGCGTCTGTCTGCACCTCCTCCCCGCTCCGGGGCCAGCGCCGCTCCCCACGACTTTTTTTTTTCTTTTCTTTTCTCTCTCTCTTTTTTTTTTTTTTCGGGAATGGGAGCCTCGAGAAGTTGCTGGAGGGGTCCCCAGGTCCAGCCCGAGAAGACCCCCTTCCCCCTGGGGCGAGGAGTGGGGTTAGGGCTCTGCCCCGCCGAGCCGCGGGGACGGCCGGCGGCTAGAATGCTGCAGACGCGCTCGGCTTCCGGGAGAGCTTATCGCGCCGGCTCGCCTGTCGTGAAGGCTAACGCCAAGGGCTCGTGGTTAAACTTGGTGCAAGTTGTGGGCTGCACAAAAGAACCAAACCCGGGAGTCCGTTGGGGGGTGGAGGGACCGGGAGGAGAGGCTGTGCGAATGGGAGGTGATGGGGAGAGCTGCTTGCCCCTGTTGGCATTGGGAGTGTCTCTTGGTTCACATGCCCCATGACATGAGGGCATTGACCTTGCTGGGCTAAACCGACCCTTGGCCAGGACTCAGACCCTCTGCTCAGTTTCCCGAATTCTCTCAGCCTCACCTGTCCTGCCTGGGCCTGCCCTGGTGGCATCCTGCAGTGGATGGCCCGGACCTGAGGAGGAGCCCTGGAGTAGGAATAGTGGGTCCAAGATGTTACCTTTCTCCCGGGGTGGAAGATACCAGAAAGGAGGTTTGATGAGGAGAGCAGAATTTCATCTACAGCAGTCCCCCAATGCTTGGTGCCTGTCTGGTTGCCTCGTGCTTCCGGCCTCGGTTTCCTTGTATGTAAAATGGGCACAAACCTGTTTTTCACCCGTCTTTCCTACCCTGAACCGTTGGACGGTTGAAAGCATTGGGAAGCATGAAGCCATCTGCTTGTGGCTCCCTGTTTGCCCCCAAATCAGTAGCCGTTCCAGCCGGCCAGACCAGCAGACTCGTGCTCCGGGGACCACTGGAAGGGGGAGGTTTAGGTTAGCAGGTTGGGTGTTCATTTTCAGGGGGGGAGTTTCCTGGGGTGGGGGCCGGTGGGCAGTGACGTTGGAGAAGGAAGGTGAGCTTTGGGAGGTAGCACACACTAGTGGGAGTCCCAGGTCCGAGGGGGAGATCTGGGTTCCTTTGGCTGGGTGTTTGGCCTGGGGGCATGGGTTGGGAAGGGGTCACTTTATAATTTCCCCTGAGGAAACAATCCTTCTGTTGTTTAGCTTTTTCCAAGGCTTTGTTTAGAGGGGAAGAAGGCAGGCGAGGATGATAATAAAGAATCGAGCTGCCCTCGAAGTTTCCTCCTTCGCCGCTCCTCCACCAACCGCTGCAGGAAGGAAAGAATTCAAGGCTGAATGTGGGAAAATAAACTTCAAAACACAAGGCGAAGGGGAAAGAGGGGGGTCGGGGTGAGGCAGCCGGGTGCAGCTGGTGGTAGGCGCTTTGGAGTGTAAGACGGCTTTCTTAAGGTGTTTGAGCAAACAACGTGTTTCTTCATCAGAGGTGCTGTTCACCCCCTCCCCCACCGCCTCCAAGAAGGCAGGTAACTGTTAGAAAAAGGATTTGGGCGTCTGGCCAGTGCGATTTGGAGATAATTACGGATAGCCCTGTCCCTGTCTGCAGCCAAAAAAACTCTCAAACTATCTCCAACTGGGCGAGTCTCCTCCCTTCGTAGGAAAAATCCAAGAAATGAAAACCAGTGGAAGCATTTTGTTAGCGTTACTTTTTCAGTCTCCAGAAAGTCTGCCAGGCTCGCTCTCTGATGCGACTTGGGGCCTTGCCCTTGGCCTCAGGAAATTGGTTTAAGGAAAAATGAAAGCGCAGAATCTTTCCAGTGGGGCTGTTGGGGCATTTTCCACCTGAGGCTCTGAATCACCTTTGTCATTCTGAGGAAGCCCCGGCTGGGAATTCCTGGGGTGGGGGCCGGCTCCCGGGAGGGGGGAGGGAAAGGGGTGGGGGTAGTGCGGTGTGGGGTGGGGTTTTTCTCAAAGGGAGTTTACACACACCTCTCTTTGGGTCTTTGGGAAGGGCCCCTGCGTTGCCAGGTGCTTCCTCCCTGTCCAGGCGGCGGTTGAACAGGCGGCGGCTGGCTTTCAGACGCTCTGCACCCCACCAGCCTCGCGCCACGTGGCCGTTCTCCTTCCTGCTTCTGAGCCATCTTGACCCTCTGCTGTGCCGCTGGCTGCACCAGGCATGGGGCGAACCCTGTCCCCCAGCCTTTCCCTAAATTGCAGGAGTTCCCATGAGGGGAATTGGCACAGACCGAGCCCCTGGTGCGCATTGTGGGTAGCAGCAGCAGCACTTGATGAGAGGGGCACAGTCTGGTTTTGCCATCTGGCTTGGCCATTTTACCCATCAAGCCGTTTAAGTTCCTCGTCTGCAACATGAGGTCCGGTAAGGGTCAAGTCAAGCAGAAGCATTCGACCAGATGTGGGCAGATGTAACTTAGGAGAGAGAGCCCACCTCCCGTCACTTGCGCGTATGGAACACGGACCAGGACCAAGGCCACTTGCCAAGTCCTCCCCTGTGCCAGGGCAGGCACTCCTTACAGCGGCCTTTCCTATTTCGATAAGGACACTGACGCTCAGGGAAGTTAAAGTGGCTTTGGTGGCACAGCAAGAAGGCACAGCCTGGGGTGGGGACCAGCTGTCTTGCCTCCATCTTAGGCATGTGACGCCGTCGAGTGGTTGGTCTGTAAGTGAGTTTAGTAAATTGGTTCAGCTGGACGCTGGTGTGCTGGGAAATTCTATTTTCTGTTCCCCCAGGAACAGGCACCTGCCCGCGGGCTTCTCCGAGCGCTGCCTGCCTGTCCAGCTGCCCCCTCCTCCGATACTGAAGGGAGCGCCGGTCCCCAGTCCCCCGCACCCCACTCCCACGAAACCGCTGAGGATCGGGGTAAGGGGGGAGAAGGAGCCTCCCTCTCAGCCCTCGCCTCCGGTGTGCAGTGAACACAAACAGGAAGGATATCAGAGCTCACCAACCGCCAGGGCCTTGGTGGAGCACTTCATGTACAGTCTTATTTTAATCTGATCGGGGTGACCCACCCCCCTTTTATAGGTGAGGACAATGAGGCTAAAAATAAAAATAAAATTATATAACTTGCCCAGGATCCTATAGTGCAAACTCAGAAAGGGTGTTGTATTCCAAAGTGCATGGGAATTAGTCAGCGGGCATTTATGGAGCACCCTCCGTGTACCATGCAGTGAGTAAGGTGCCAGGAGTCCAAAGGTGAATGAAATCACGGCTCAAGCTGGAGATAAGAATGAATAAACTGGAGATGTTCAGGGGGGACTCTTAAAGAGGGCCCCTCGTCCAGCCTGCGGGGTCAGGGAGGGCTCCCGGAGGAGATAACTTCAAGCCAGAGTGGGGTCTTAGAATTAGGGGGACTCAGAAGGGGAGAGAGGGTGGGGTGTTGCTTTGGGCTGTGGCTCTTGAGATTCCTGTTTCCTGGGTATAGTTGGGATCACCCCAGGCCCTGCCCTACCTCTGGGTTTTCCTAGATTGCTCACATAGATCCCCAGTTCCCAGAAGCCTCTTGGGCTTCGCTGGCCTCCTTGCTGCTAAGCTGCAAACTGCATTATTCTATTGGGAGGTTTTTCCATGTGTCCCGTACCTCTCTCCTTTTATTTCCCGGACCTTCCTACTCTACAGGGTGGGGGAGGCCCATTCCAATGTTGAGGTTCTGCTATCCTGTTATTAACACCAACCCTCCTAAAATGTGGGGGGGAAAAACATAGCTGCGCGGTAAAATTACATGCCACCAGAGTGCACAGAATGGGGCACATTCATTGGATCTTTTGGAGAACCGAGGGTTAACCTGAAAACCTCTTTTGTGTCAAGCCTGGTTGGAAATTGTAAAAGTGCACTGGTCCACGTAAATGGTAAATGCCTTTGTAAGCGCAGGGAGCACAATGGATCTTTTGATTGTCCAGGATCGCGGAGGCCTCCACGTCACTGGCTCACACTTGAACTCTGACCTTCTGGGACTGCGGGATAAAAAGGGAAGTTGGGTTTGGGAGAGGGATTGGAAGAAAGGGGTCCCATTCCAAAAGGCTCGTTTTCTTATTAATGTTTTTGCTCAAAGACCAGGCAGCCACACACAAAAAATTTTTCCCCCTCAAATTGATAAATCCACCTTAGTTAACTGCTTTGGTTAGAGTTTTAACAGTAAAGTGAATTTTTATTGAATCGTTTTGAGAATTTTACTAGCGCCCTGAGGACGATTAAAGACAGCACGGTAATAATAGAGACTCGGTAATAGAGACTCGATTGAGGGTTGAAATTAGCAAGTGTTGAAATGTTGTGGGGGTGGGGACTTCCTATTGGAGGGTCCGAGGGAGGTGATGACTGTGGCTTCTAAGTATTTTCCTGGGGTTGTGCCATATTTACAGTCTGTCGCTTAAAAGAAACGAAATCTTCCAGTTTTGAATGCTGTGCTTAGCTGGCTCTGACCTCAGGCCCTGGGCTTTCATCTTGAACTTGGCTGTTTGCTGTCTGATTGGGCTCAGCCTCTGAACTCTGTGTGTGTTTGAGGGGTGGGGGGAGGATATGAGGAAAGCACAAGGCAAGGCTTTGGGGAGCAGAGGAGCCATGCTCCGGAGAGCGGTACTCCCAAGAAGGTCTTTGTACCAATGGGCTCTTAGGTCTGAGTGGTTCTACAGGAGCCGACCGGCCAGAACTGGGAGGTACAGAGGCCAGGGCGGTAGGTGACTAGAGGGAAGCACTTGGAGTGGGTTCGCCCCCTCCCGGGGTTCCTCTGGGGAGGGGAGAAGGTGGAGGAGAGCCTCGGTGAGCATCCGTGAGGATCAGCCCAGGACCGTGGCCTTGGCCTGCAGCCGCAGGGCAGAGGTGAGGGTCCGAGAAGGAAGCTCTCCCCCTGGGTTAGCCTAGGAATTTGAACTCACCAAGTTTTCGCAATTGTCAAGTCAGGGAGTGAACAGCATTTCAGAAAGTTCTTCACAGCCACTTGTAACCTAAAAGAAGTGGAATATTCTGCTGTGAGCTAACGGTATTTCTGTGGGCTGACCCTTCGCCCCGTGAGTGTTGCGATCAGGACGCTTGCCTGCTTTCTCCGTGATGTGACCGAGTGTGGTTTTTCTACCAGAGCCTGCAGAGCCCTCCCCCCAAGAGCCCGCGGTGCCCCCTCACACCCCAGTGTTCAGTTAGGGTGCCACCGTCTTCCTCCCCTGAGCCCCATGGGAGGTCCGGGTCTGAGTCCCCCTCCCTGCCAAAGACACCCCATTTGATGACCTCTCCAGACTCGGCCTAAGCAGCACTTTTATGTAAAAGTGAGGCAGTTAATCCACTCCCCAAACTTCAGAGGCCTGGGCAGCGTTAGGGACGACAGAGGAGTCAGTCCCTCACTGCCAGCTGTCACTTCTGTGTGTGCTGAGGCCTCAGGAACCAGCCCGGGCTACGGCGGGAGCTCAGTGTGGCTTGGAAGGGGGGAGGGGGGGGACCGGGCCGCTGTGGTGAAAGGAGGGAAATGCGGTCCTGGTGCTGAGTGATGGGTTGCAGATGGTTGAGTCTGGAGAGACCGAGGCGGGTCAGAGGGCCTCGGAGGATTGGGTTTCTGCTTCCTGGGGCCTGTAGAGCCCCTTGGCCTACAGGGGACCTGGCCCTGAAAGAAACATGACCTGTGCCCCCAGGAAGCCCCCCCTCAGCCACTCCTCACCCCCCATCTAGAGAAAGCAAGGGAAGGAGCCGTTACCGGAAGGACACATTGGTAAGTGTCCCTGAGGTTTCAAGTGTGCACCACGGAGTCCCTTTGTGCCCTGGAGCATAGAGAAGGGGGACATGAGCCGCCTGAGGAGCAGCCGCTGTGAGCATTCTGCTCAGTCCCCGCTGTGTGCGAGGCGCCGGGCTGGGTCTCGCTGTGGGTCCGGTGGCATTGCTCTGCCAGGAAACTGGAAGCCAGGGAATTGGCCCCGTCACACAGCCAGCTACAGGCTGAGATGCACCGGGCCTGCTGACAGCAGAGCCTCTGAGCCTGACCACAAGTGGAGGTAGAGGCAGGAGGTTGGAGTGACGGAGTGGGGGTGGGCTGTGGTGATACCAGCTAACAGTTCCGAGCACCTGCCTGGCCACAGGCTGTGTGAACTGCAGTCCTCCACAGTAGGTCTCTTACTGGCACGTCTGGACCATCTAGGGTCCGTGACTGCCTGAGTCCATACAGCTAAGAAGTGGGAGCACCGAGACTTGAACCCAGAGCCCACAGTGAGGCCACAGTGAAGGTGGGAAATGCCAGGCTTGTGTGGTGCCCTCGGAGCCCTGGGACAACTTGCAGGAGGCTTACTCAGCCGTGTGCCTCCTGGTCTTTGAAAAGGGATGATAGTGCAGAGCTCCCCGTGCCTGCAGAATCCGTAGGGACACCAGGACACAGTGCTGGGCACAGGCGGCAGGTTCCTGGCCGGGTTTCAGCCGCTGTTCCTGGGCCTGGGCTCCCTGCAGGGGTCCCCTTCCTCACATGCTTCTTGCCCCACCACTGAGCCGAGCTGCAGATGGAGGCACAGATGAGAAAATGCAGATCTCTCCACTTTCCATTTTCTGCACATTCACCCATAACCCTCCCCTCAGAAGAGGTCATGGTCACCCCTTCCAGCTGAGGCATGCTCCCTTCCTGTCCTTCAGGCCTGCTCCCTGCTCTGGGGCCAAGAGGCTTCTCGTCAGCTCCGCCCTGGCTTGCCCGGGGCCTTGGCTAAACCTTTTCCCTCCTGGACGATGCCTGGGTCCAGGTGGCCTCATGGGAGACCTCCCTGGAGAGTGGTCACGTGGGACCTGGGGTCAGAGTTGTACCCTCCTTGGGGGCAGGTGCCACCTATCTCCCCTCTCGGGGCCCTTGGTAGCGAGGGCTCTTGGATTGGCTTTGAGATGTATGCTCAGTTTCTCCTATCCTCTATCTAAACATTTTGGTTTCCTGCCTAAATATCTAGGGAAGATTGTGTATTTGTGGCTGTTGTCACCTCCTGTGACCCACTGAAATCTTGCTGCAGCTGCTTCCCCGGCCCCTTTTATGGGGGGGAGGGGGGTGCCCCAACGGCTGAGGGAGAAGCCCTTGGTCAGGGTGGATGGTGCTTGGGGCTGAGACCTGTATCGGAACCACTGTTTGGGGAATCGTTTTTCTTCTCCCTCCTGGTTTGTGCAGAGTGGCCCTGGTCAGATTCACCTCTCTGGACTCCACGTTCTCCCAGTGAATTCACCCAGCCATTCAGGACGGCTCAGCGTGCCTGTCCCCTTACCCCAGCGGGACCATAAGGGCTAAGGTGACAGGTTGGGGCCACAGCTCCTCACCCTGGGCCCAGTGATCCCAGGCCCAGCCCACAGACGTGCTCAGTACGTGTGTGGATTTTCGTCCACCACTGACTTGCTCAGAACCTGTCTGTTGGGCCTGGGGCCCCAGGGTTGTGCCTGGCTCTGAGGGGGACACCGAGAGCCATAGGTGGACCATCGGGTTGGACGTCCAGCCAGGAGGGCCCAGCCTCTGGCAAGATGAGGCCGTTACCTGGGTAAACGGAGCCAGCCCGGACTCTGGCCCTGGTCTCCCAGGCTCTGAACCCTGGAGAGGAGTGGGCCGGGTCATTATCCAAGCGTACCCCCCCCTTGAGGCTACGTGAGGGGGCCCATGCTTCCTGGGCGGGAAGGCCCAGCTCTCTGGTCACCTTGAACACATTGCCGTTGGAACACCCTTGGGCGTGAAGATAGCAGGCCGTGCGTGCAGAGCTCACTCACTCTGTCACCTTCCTGTCACCGTTCCCAGTTAACCTCTCACACCGGCTTATCGTCTGATCTGTTCCTATTTGACGGGTCTCACAGAACAAGCTGCTCTCTCTCCGGGTCTGTGTCTCCCCAGGATTCCCCTGCTGGCACCCACTATCCCCTGCTTCGTGAACTTTCCCTAAACACCGCTCCCCAGGATGAGGGAGTATGTTCCGCAGGTCTGTCTGTCCTCAAGGGCTGGGTGCTGGAGGGGAGCCATGCTTTCTGCCTCCAAGGCACACATCCAGTCCTCCGCTCAGCAGACATGTGTGTCACGCGTGGGTCACACCTGCATACTGTGTGCCCAGACCTACTTGAGACCTGCTGCAGAGGAAGTTTCGCCCCTGACTTTGGGGAAGGTCTTCCGAGAGGCAGGTGGTTGCTGTGGGCAGGACAATGGCCGCCTGCCTCGCTCCTTCCTTCTGGAAACTTCAGAGCCTTCTGCGGAGGAGCCGGAGGGAGGCTGGGCTGTGTGCGTGGAGGAGGGAGACTCCCTAGCTGATACCTCCTTTGGCGTGGCTGGGGCCTGCGGTGGGCCTTTCTGCCTTGTGGCCCCCTCACCCCACAGGGCACCCCTCCATGGCTGGCCCGGGAGGCTGGCCCCAGGGAGGGATCAGGAGTCGCCTGCACAGACACAGGCTCCCCACCTTACTGTGGGCTCTGCGGACCCGTCTTCCGAAGTATCTTCCCGTGGCCTGTGCGCCTACCTCTGGGGTCCGGCAGGGACATGCCATCCCCTTTGCCAGATGGAAAAACCAAGGCGAGGAGCTGGGGACAGACTGTCTCACACCGCGCTCCGGGGCAGTTTGCTCCGTGTGCCCAAGGCCAGCGCCTTTCTTCACGGAGCTATTTGTCACCCCTCCTCCGACCCCCTTTCAAATGGCCCTTACGTCAAAACCATGGTGGTTTGGGGGTGCAGAGCGCTTACTCAACGTACACCAACGGGCCTGCCTGATGTCTTAACCTGCCCAGCACACCCCTTCCTGTCATCTGGGTTGCCAGCTTCCGCACCCGCCGGTAAGAGGCAGAATTTGAAGCTGTGAACCGTGGACTCAGGAAGGGGCCCGTTTTTTGGGTTTTTTTTTTTTTTTGGCGCCATCCGGAGCCCGGGGCAGAAATGACAAGGTGCCTCCCCAGGGGGAGGGAGTTTCCCGTCACAGGGCCCTCCTCCCCCTTCCCCCCCAGCTCTGCACCCAAGAAGCTGTTGTAGGCTTGGTGTCCCAGGTCCTTGGTGGCTGGCATGGCAGATGGGGGAGGACCGTCAGGCTCCGGGCACCTCTCCTGGCAGCAAATCCGAATGTGAGGCGGGAGGGAGCTTCGAGGTTATCTAACTGGTCTCCCTCTGCAGCCCTGGAGCCAAGGCCCAGGCCTTGTGAGGTTGCATAACTTTGTCAAGGCCGCCTTGCTCACCAGAGGCAGGGGAAGCACAATAAAAGAGTCATCGGCGCTAAGTGGGCAATTAGTGCGAGCTGCTTGTAAGCAGCGGCCACAGAGGGAGGTAAAAGGTGATCACCACACCTCATGGATACCGCAGTCGGGGCTCCTGGGTGTCAGATCCCTGGGACTGAGGCCCGCGTTCTTGCAGTGGCCCAGGCGATCCGACTCCACTGCTCCTGTGGTCTCTCTCGCCTTTTTCTCACCCTTGATCCCAGCAGCCTCTATAGAAAGGAGGCCATCTGATGTGGGCAGGGAGCTCTGTGTCCATGATGCCATATGTGACCTGGGAGTGTTGGGGGACAAAGGGAGGGATGACAGCAGGCACACGCAGGAGGAACGTGAGCTGGAACTTAGTGGTGGAAAGGCTGCGCTGGCCACTGCCCCGTCCCATCGGCTCCCCGGCCATGGAGAGACAGGTGCCGTGGGGAACCACAGCTCTGCCGCGTTGCCTCGTTTTAGACTCCGCGTGTCCTAAGTACGTGCCAGCCGTGCTTGGGGCTGTTTTGTGCCCCGGCCCGTTAGCTCCCAGCACCCCGGCAGCGCTCTGCATTCGGCTTTGCAGGCTCTGACCCCCGTGACCATGTATAGGTGCGTGTTTGCCAATTTCAGTGTGGAAACTTCTAAAGCAGGAAGGCCTGGGTTATGTAAGTGGGTGCCCCAGCTCAGAGTTGGGGCTGTCCATTCTGCTGGCCCTCCACACCCACCCCCCAACCCCACCCCTTCACCCTAGCAGACCAAGGAGGCCCTTGACCCTTGCCTGCAGGATTGTGGGTTAGGGGACCCAGAGACCCAAGTCCCCAAGGAAAACCAAAGGGCTGGAAGGGGAGGCACAGTACCTCTTGGCTGTGGGACTCCTGTCTGCGTTCCACATCATCTGTCACCTCCCCTAGCAGCCTAGCCCACACTTGTGACACGCCCTCACCTTTGACTTCTCCGAGGCTCACCCCCAGCGGGACCCTGTCTGCACCTCGGGTGGGAACAGCCCTGCCTGGCCTCCATCCCGGCTGCTGATGCTGCAGCCCGCTGAGGACCCCGGGCGGGCGGGGCCACGGAGGACGGAATGTTTGTGTTGGCTCGGCCGCCCTTTGTGTCCAGTGTGACTTTCTTGTTCCTCCCGTGCCCTGGATGCAGGGAGGCACCTGTTCCCAGACCCTCTGGGGGAGAGAGAGCAACAGCTCCTGCCTCTCCCATCGCTCCTGTTCAAATAAAACCCCCGCCGCCCGGGTCGTGGAATGCATCCTGACAATGTTGGCTTTGGAAGGGCGCCCGTCCCCGCCCGGCGTCCGGGCCCCCCTCGGCGCGGAGCGGCCGGTGTCAGGGCCGCCTCCCGCCTCCCGCCCGGGGACAGTGCTGCTTGGGCTAAGTGGGGCAGGCTGCACCGTGCTGTCGTGTCAGCAACCCCTGGGGAGCAGGAAAAGGGAGGGTGTCCTCGTTATCAGCTCTTCAACACCCCACCTCCCTTCCCCCACGGGGACAGAGGCCAGAGATCCCTGGCTCGGCCGCCTTGCGGTGGGCTAGGCCAGGTCACAGCCCCTCTCGGAGCCCAGGACTTGCTCACTGCGGCCAATGAGACACTTCCTGAGCACCAGCTGTATGCCCGATGCTATTCTAAGGGTCTTGGGGATTAGGAGAAAGATTATCTATTAGATATTGGGGTGGGACCAAGCACTGTAGGCTAAGGATTGTTAAGTAGGTGTGACGTGTGGTAGGGGGTCTCGGGTGCTCCCAGGGGGGAAGTTGCTGTCAGGGAAGATTCCCCTGACCCCTGGGCCTGGGGGTTGCCTTCCTTTGAGCCCTGGCATTCTCCTGGCACCTCTCCCAGCTGCACTGGGCTTTTGCCTTGGATGCACCCCCCACCGCAGCCCACAAGGCCTGTGACTTGTGCCCCATGGGATTCCAAACCTGGCACCGCGGAAGGGGGTGGTTAGCAATGAACATTCGGAGCCCCAACTCCTGCACTTCTCTTCCCAGGGGGGCACCTGCAGGGTCAGGTCCGGCCCTCACCCAGCAGGCACCCTGGGGCTGACCCGCCGCCACCTGTGAGTGCAGTGCCCTCTCCCCGGACGCTCCGTTCTCCTTTGGGAAAGGTCCATAGGTTGCCTGCGAAGTGATCTCCCTGGTGTGCCTCTGTCCAGACTCTAGACCCAGGGCAGAATCCACAGGGCGGGGAGGGGCGCCGGGCAGGGCACCTTTGGAGTCCCAGGAGCACTCTCGGTTCCTGCTCCAGAAGGCTCCCTCGTTCGCCAAGCGAGCTGGAAACTCTGTGCTCACAGATCTCTGTTTGGGCTCACCCCCGAGTTTCAGAATTCCCCGTCTCCTCCCACCTGTGCTGGGGCTGTGTGTGTCTCTTCAACTCGACGCTTCCCAAAGCCAGTTTCCCACCCGTGCCCTCCCGCCTCCACACCTCTGCCCGCTCCCCTGCGCAGTTTCATCCTTGCTTATCGAGCCACTGACACGCTGTGCTCTGGCCTGTGGCGTGGGAGGCCCTCGGACAGCCTGCCACGGGGCCTCGTGGTGCCCACGCTGCCCAGGCCTGGGGTGGGTGCAGCTTCCTGGTCCAGTTCGGTGTTTCTCGGTGGGCCTGTCTCGGCCATGGGCCAGGCTGGACGTTACACAGAAACAGGCCCGGTGTGAGGGCAGCGGGCAGCTCAGAGTTGAGTGCGGTTCTCCTCACACGGAGTCAGAGCCCATGGGGAAACAAGCCGAGCTGCAGGCGGGGTTATCGATGCCTTTTCTTTCTCGGCCTCCCCATTGTGCTGTCATGCTGTTGTATTGCTTTTAAAACAAATTGAATTTTCTTAAAGGGCAAGTTCATACTTATGTCGTCAGCTCCTTCCACACTGGCTATTTTTAAAGTATGAGGTACACAAAGCACAGTTAAAATTTTTTTGGTGTGATTTTGTTTTAAGTTGATTTTTGAGAGAGGAAGAGAAGAGAGAGGGGTGGGGAAGCGAAAAAGAGAGAGAGTGACTTGTTGTTCCACTTATTTATGCACTCATTGGGTGATTCTTGTATGTGCCCTGACTGGGAATCGAACCTGAAACCTTGGCAAATTGAGCGATGCTCTAACCAAATGAGCTACCCAGCCAGGGTTAAACAGGGTTTTAGCAGAACACACCTTGAGAACTGGTGTCACTCTGTAACCATTACACAGTCTATTATTATTATTTTTAAACTAGAGGCCCTTACACAAAATTCGTGCACATGGGGGGTGGGGGGGTGTCCCTCAGCCCAGCCTGCACCCTCTCTACTCTGAGATCCCTCTCACAATCCAGGATTGCTGGCTCCCAACTGCTTTCCTGCCTGCCTTACCAATTACTCCTAACTGCTTCTGCCTGCCAGCCAGATCACCCCCTAACCACTCCCCTGCCAGCCGATTGCCCTAACTGCCCTCCCCTGCCGGGCTTGTTACCCCTAACTGCCTTTCCCTGCAGGCCCAGTCACCCCCGACTGCCCACCCCTGCCAGCCTCATTGCCCCTAACTGCTCTGCCCTCCCCTGCTGGTCTATTCTCCCCCCCAACCCAATTGCCCTGTCCTACAGGCCTGGTCTCTCCCAACTGCCCTCCCATGCTGACCATCTTGTGGCAGCCATCTTGTGTGTTGAAGTGACCGTCAATTTGCATATTACTCTTTTATGGTGCATGGTGGGGACTGGCTGGTTTGCCCTGAAGGATGTCCTGGATCAGGGTAGGGTTCCCTTGCAGCGGGGGATGGCCATGCCCCCCAGCAACCCAAAACGAGGCCCTGGGATCTGGGATCTATTTATCTTCTATCATTGAAACTTTGTAGCCTTGAGTGGAGCCAAGCCTCCTGCTTGCTCTGAGGCTGCAGCCATTTTTGTTGGGATTTATTTATCCTCTATCATTGAAACTTTGTAGCTTTGAGTGGAGACCAGGTCAGGCCAGTAGCTTCTTCCATCTTCGGAGGCAACCCAAGCCTCCTGCTTGCTCCAGCTCTGTGGCCACCACCATTTTGGTTGGGTTAATTGCATACTTGCTCCTGATTGCCTGGTGGGCGTGGCTTGAGGGTGTAGTTGGGTACGGTCAGTTTGCACGTTTCTCTTTTATTAGATTAGATTAACTGCCAGAACAGTGACTTTCTGGGCAGCGATGCTGTTGAGCTCCGTGAGGGGAAGCTTCTCAGGCTGGGGAGATCTGTGGGCCTTTGGTCTGTAGGTCAGGAGGTGTGAGATTGGGCCCACAAGTTGACAGTCAATGTGGGGGTCATCAGCAGAGGCCTGGAAGAACGGGGGGCCCCCAGCCACTGTCCCCAATGTTGGGGGCACTGGCCCCTGCATGGAGAGGTTCCTCCAGAGGCCTATGAACAGTATTATCCTGGCCTCTGTGTCCACCAAGCTCTGCCAAGCCCTGTGGCAGGGGGAGGCAGGTAGCGGGGAGAAAATCATGCCCTGCTTTCTGGATTAACAAAAACACAAGCACAGGCAAGATTTGGGATGGCCCGGGTCCGAGCTAGAGCTGGCGGTAGACTTGGGCCCGCAGTGAGGGCAAACTTGAGGGCCAGGGGAAGCAACCCCACCGAGGGGAGAATGGGGTGGGACCACCCACTCGTCACTCGTTAACTTTACTATCACATACAATGACTGTTATGGCTATTTAATTTTAAATGAAAAATCCACACAATTAAAGTTTAGATCTTGAGTCACACCGGCCACATTTCAAGGCTTAGCAGCCACAGGGACTGGTCCGGTGCAGGGCACACGGCCGGCCGCGCTCCGATGGAAAGCGCCGGAGCGTTGGCGGGAATTTGTTGAGGTCCCTAATGGCACACCGGCTTCTCTGGGGTGGGAGAGGGAGACCTGCCAGCAGCTGGGAGTGGGGAGGGGGTGCTGAGACCCCACAGGGGGTTCCCCCTGCCTCACCCATTGGAACGTGCAGTCTCTCCCAGGTGAGCTTCACGGAAAGCCGAGTTTTCAGAGGCCCCGTCTGTCCCATCAGACTCAGACGGGAGTGTGTTCCGTAGGAGGGTCATTCCTGGTGTCCCAAACCCAGCGTCACTGGCCATCTTTGGCTCCGTTGGAGGTGAGACCAGGCTGTAGAAAGCAAATCCCTTTTCACGGTCTCCAGCTTGACACTCAGTCTCTGTTCCTTCTAATTGCCTCTCAGCCACCAGCCTGCAGTGACGTGGGCACTAGGCCCCAGTCCTGGGAGGGAAGCCTTTTCCAAGGGCCCAGGGTCACTGGTCAGGTGACTGTTGGCCGCCTGGGCGCGTCTTCCCTTTGGGTAAGAGCTGTGAATGTTATCTTCCTGCCACAAATCTGGAAAGGACGGGAGAAGGGGGTGGCTGATGAAACGACAGGGCTTTCCTGGGGTTCCGCCACAGGGCCCGCGTGGGGGGGCCTGGCCAGGATGGTGGGAGATGTGAGGATGAGGACAGAGTGGGTAGATAGAGCATGTGCCTGGGAGATGGCTCCAGTCTAGTTCATTCATGGTTTTTGAGCCTCAGTTTCCCCATCTGCAGAAACTGCTCTGTGCCCCTTTGCTTGGGTGTGAAAGCGGCACAGAGTGAGTCCTCAGGGCGGTCCTGGCCTCACCGCCGGCTTGCCTGCTGCTCTCTCACACGTCCTCTGCCGTCAGGGAACTCCTGTCCGCCGCCTGCGTCTTGCTGGACTAGTAGGCGCTCTGGGCGGGCCTCTGTCTTACATTCCCTTGTTTTGCCCTCAGTGTCAGGACACATGGTGCTCAGCGAACACTTCGCCAACCAGCCCGCACGACTCCGAGCTGCATGGTGCCAGGAAAGGGCGCCCACCGTGCCGGTCCCCTCTCCCTCCGCGTTAAATTAGGTTGGGTGGGTCGTCTGTACCTGGGCTGGGGCCTGACCAGAGGTAGCATTTACAGAAGGCAGGCACTTTTGCACCGGAACCCTTGTTGCCTTCTTTTCTGGGGGTGACACCTGGGGGAGAGGCAGGCTGTGTCCTGGACCCCCGAGGCTAGGTCCCTGATTTAACCCTCAGCAGCCCACAGACGTGCTCTGCAGCCTGGAGGACAAAGGGTCCTTCTGGATGAGCCTGCCACTCAGTTTCTTAGGAAACGGTTCCCCAAGGGGCGGGGGCAGCCCCAGGAGGAGCCGGCTTCAGGCTCCTGCCCCGGGGAATCCAGCCTTTGTGCAGGAGGGAGAATGTGTGGACAGAGCGGTCCGGCCTCTGCCTCTGCCTCCGGCCCTTCGCAGTGTGGCTGTCTCAGAGTAAGGCTCTCCTGGTGCACCATCGAGAGAGTTTCCATTTCCTGTCACCCTGGCCTGTCCCTGGTCCTGGGCCCCAGGTCGGGGACAGGAAGTTTTTCGGACCCACACACACCCCTCGCCGCAGCCCAGCGCCCCTGTGCCGGGAGGCCCGCTGTACTTTTCCACGCCTCCAGCACAAAACGGCTCTGTTTCTGCACCCCGGGCACGTGCAGGCCCCGCCGGCGGGCGTGGGAGGCGGGCGGGGGGCCGTCTCGCAGCACACTGGCTGCGCCTATCAGGCCCCTTCTTTCCCACGCCGTTTGGGGGTCCCCTTTGTGCCTCGTCCCTGTGATCTCCATCCAGACGGGGCCTTGGTGGCCCAGCCCCCGGTGCAGCTGCCACCGTGTGAGGTCTGTGTCTGGCGGCCGGGGTCTGGGGACTCTGTGTCTGGCCCCATGGTTTCGGTCGTGGGGCATCGTGGTCTTGGCTCCCGTCTCTAATCGTGACTCAGTGGGATCTGAGCTGGAAATCCGGGGGCTACTGAGGCAGGAGGCTCCCCGGCCCACCAAGAGTACCACCACCATCCCCAAATGCCCGCGCCAGTTTGCCAGTAGCTTCTCGAACGTTTTATTCCAGGGAGGATGGAGGCCAGCTGCCGTCCGCCTCCAGCTGCAGACGGAACCAAGGCGGCAGACTGCAGCTGAGGGACGTAGGTGGGAGTCAGACAACCAGGGACGCTTTGGGGACTGGTGGCTGGCCCCCAGGAGGACCCTGTAGGTGGGGGCTTTGTGGAGAGGAGTGGGGGTGGAGTCAGGTGTGGAGGCCAGGGGCCAGCTTGGGGTGGGACAGCATGGTTTGTAATAAACCCAGGGGGGCTACTTCATCAGAGCAGAGAGATTCGGCTCCCCCGGCTGCAGGATAACACCACTGCCCAGTACCCACTGGGCTTTTTATCTTTTTAATTAGTGAAGAGGTTTACAGTGTAACCATCGGGTCATCCTAAACAAGTGCTAACAAGTGGGTAGGTTTAATAATTCCCAATTAACAGAACTCCCGCCTTCAAGGACGGGCCATGTACTCAGTACCTGGAGCCGCCAGCCACAGGGAAGGGAGGGGAAAGGCGGCAGGGGCAGGGCAGGGAGAGTTTGCCTGTGGTTTGAGGTCCTTTGTGATGTCAGCCCAACCTTTCTCTCGGGGATATGGGTGTTACAGGGAAGGAACGGGTGTGGGAGGGGTCGGGCAGGTTTCCTCCCAGGGAGGCGAGAGTTGGGGTGTTGGGGGGAGTCTTGTTCTCAGACCTCCCGCTGGGGCCCCAGGAGCTGGGCTGGCAGAGTTCCTCAGAGCAGGGCATCCTTCTCCCACTGCCGGGGAGCAGGAAGGCAGGGGCATGCTTGGGAAGACCTGTGCCCCTGACCTCCCTCCCGGGCCCCCAGCCTTCCTCCCCGCCTGCCTCCTTCCTCTGACGGTTGGTTCCAAAGTCTGCGTGCGTATAGCTGACTCAGCAGGGCTGGGGTCACAGGGCTGGGTGGCCGGTGGCGTTGGCCTGGTGGACAGGTGCAGTGGGGTGAGGCAGGGTGAAGGCACCGGCGCAGAGAAGCAAGCACAGAGCTGTCAGCCTGGGCCGCCGCGCCCCGCCCGCCTTATCCCGGGACCCGAGCTCAGCACCACGCCGCACCCACCTTTGTGCCCCGGAAGGGGTGACTGGAAGGCACTCTTCTTGGAGACCCGTTTATTTGGCAAATACCGAGCACGCACTAGAGCCTCGCTCTGTTCTGGGAATAGGGAGGCGGGAAGTCCGCCTTCAGCGCTCACTGTCTTGTCTGTGGGAGATACAGGCCAGAGAGCGGTGCCCACTGGAGTGTCATGTGGCGATGGGCACTGTCCCTGGCCTTCCGGGTGGTGGTGGCCAGGAAGGAGGGCACTGCTGGCCCACAGCTCTGGAGGTCTCCTGTCCAGCGGGCACAGACCCTCAGAACTGAGCTGGTCTGCCCGCCCCCATCCTTCCCACATCACTATTCTGCCCAGCACCGAGCCTTGCGTATAATCTGCACCCCAACCTGATGAGGTCTTGGTATCCCCACTTTCCGGATACGGAAAGTGAAGCTCAGAGCAGCGAGAAGATGTGCCCCAGGTAACCCACCGATGGCCGCTGTGGCCAGGATGTGAACCAGGGGTGTCTGCTCCGAAGCCTGGGCCTTTCTTTCCCCTTCCGCCCTGTGCTGCTGGCGGGAGGGTCCCCAACTTGCGACCATGCGCTTTGAGGTGGATTGGCCACCCCAGCTCCTGTTGGGGGTCAGGCCAGTGTGCAGACCTGGGCTCCGGGGAGCAGGAACAAGCTGGCACAGGGCTCAGGTCACCAGCCCAGATGGCAAGATGGCAAGTCAGCAGTCCCCGTGACCTCCTTTGTGGCTGCTCTGGGGCTGTTTTTAGAAACTTCGAGTGGCTGGTGACTTCCCCTGGTTGCTCCTTCCGCCCTGCAAGGTCGGGGCAAATCTAAGGCATCTCTGAGAGCGTAGGGCAGGGAGCACCAGCCTGCGCTCATCCTCACATTGAGATTAGATCGTGGGTGTGACCGCTCAGCCCTGGGACGGCTCTGCAGCACCTGTCACCTGTCTACCTGCTCCACGCCACTCGGCTGGCACTTCTCAGCCTGTCCTGGGAGTGGGGCTGGGTGGTGTGGTTATTTGGTAGAAAGGGGGCTTTGGGCTGGCTCTTCTCTGTGCTTTGTCATCAGCTTGCTGTGTGCCCTCTACCAGCCACCAGCCCTTTCTGGTCAGTAACATCTATTCTGTCTGCCTTCTTGGCAGACTCTTAAGTCTCAGGTGCTTAGGGCCAGAGGAGTTTGCAGGCATGAAAGGTGCTTGGCGAACGAGGGGTTTGGAGGGGAGGAGGGATGCTCGCCTCAGTCTGGAACAGAGGAGTCGAATGGGGCCACCCAACCAGCCAGGAGCCAAATCCTACACAGGGACCGCTCGCTCCCTAGTGACGCATACACCTATGGGGACGGAGGGGCGGCTCTCCCGCCCACAGCTGTGTTTGGGGGTCCCGGCTGAGGTTTCCGTCCTCAGGGTGTTGGCCCTCTAGTTGGGAGACACCTGGGCATCAATAATAACAGAAAGATGCCGGCACTTCCAGGACCTGGATTCTGGGCTCAGGGGAGGAGGCCCCAGGTTGCAGCATCCCGGACCGGACCGGGAGGGGACACCACATGCCCTGGGCCAGGCCACAGCCCCTCCAGAGCAGCGTAGTGTCTGTGAATCCGGGATAGAGGAGCTGCAGATGAAAGAAGGATGTCCCTCTTGTCACTTAAGTCTCTGGACATGCCGCCTGCCCTGAGCCACAGCGATCGCCAACCTTTCAGACCTCACGGATCACTGGTTGGTGACCGCTGCTTTAAAGATGACACAGGGTGGGTTTGAGAGGGTCACCTGGTGTGTGTTTGGGCCGGAGGGGCTTCTTCCTGCTCCCAGGGCCAACTCAGGCAGGCAGCGGAGTTGTGGGAGGTCCCCTGCGCCTCCCACACAGAGGCCCAGTCTCACTCAGCAGCTGAGCCTCCAGGTGCTGAGAAGCCTGCCTGGCTCCCATCCTGAGTCCGTCCTCCCCCCTCTCCCCCCCGCCTCCTCGCTGTTTGCTTTAGCCAGGCCTGCAGCCTCCCAGGTCAGCCAGGCCTGAGAAGCTCTGCCTGGGCTCCACGCTCACTCACGGGAGGGGCGCCCAGCTGCCAGGGGGTTACCGTCCCGGCGTGAGAACAATGGGGGCAGGGTCACCTCCTTTGTTTTCATTGTCCCTCCTGCATGAGGACAGGGCTCCTGGGCCTGAGAAAGTCGGAAGCCTGGGGTTTCTGCTGGTCCCTGGGAGTGTGAGACCTGCCAGGGCCTCTGGGCTCTGCAGAGGCTGCTGAGAGATGGCCCCGGAGGGGAAGCCCAGAGGGGGACAGGAGGCGGCCAGGTGGCCCTGGCCTGCATGCAGGCTGGACTTGGGCCTCCCCCTAACGACAAAGGTGATGGTTTGGGTCTAGGGCAGCGGGTGTAAAGTGGGGCTGTGCCAGTATTGTATCCCGGCATGCGTGTTTCCCAGCCTCCCCCCCCCCAACCCCCACCCGTGGCCTCGAGGTGCCTTCGGGTTAAGAAGCAGTAGGGGTGACTGTCCCCCGCGGTGTGCCTCCCACGTTCCCCCTTGCCCAGTGGGTTTCTGGGGTTGGGGACAACAACTCATTTCCCCTTCTGTCTTCTAAAAACAGAACAAATATCCAGGTAGGAATCGGAGCAAATCTGAAAATTTAACCAAGTCCCCGTTGCAATAACTGAGGTCTTTTCTCAGTTATTATTATGGAGACATGGTGCCCTGTTCCCTTGCACCTGCACCTGCCCCCCACCCAGATTCCAGTCCTTCCTGGGGAGAGACGGGCCCGGATGAGCCGGGCTCACTGCTGGTGCAGGTATCAGGGTGGCACCATTGGGCCCTCGCCAGTACCCTGCTCATAAACCGGCCTGCTCTGAGCCGCACCCGGTCACCTGGGCCGAGGTGGAGGGCGGTGAATGCCACGGATGCTTTCCCTGTCCTCAAATCCTCCCTCCCCGGGAGAAGGAGGACTGAGCCCAGCGCCCACACCTGTGGCCCCTCACCCCACCCCACAGAGGCAGCGGCTGCACCCCAGAATCGCCTGTGGACCCTGTTAGGGCCCAGGCCCAGGTCAGCCACATTATCAGCCTGAACTTGGAGCCATGACCTCATGGCCATGTGGTGCCAGGCCTGTTTCCGCATCCGAAAACAGTCCCAGCACCCCTCCCTCACCCCCAGTTCACTAAGGGAAAGCGGGAGAGACGGAGAGGGGGAGAAGAGAACTGAGGGCCCAGCTAATGGGGTTAAACGCTAGTCTAATCTGTCCTGGTGATGAGTTAGCAGGTGCCTCCTCTCTGCAGGGCACTTTGATCTGCCAGCCTCCCCAGCAGGTAGAGGGTGACTCGATGGGAATACCAGTGTACCCACAGCCCCTCGGCCGCTCCCCCTTCAAAGCTGCAGGATGCTGGGGAGTCCCAGTCCATAGGAAATGGGGTCCTACCCCTCCACCCTTTATCTTTCGAGCGCTCCCGGTGTAAAAGAGTTTGAAAACCACTGTATCAAACCAGCACAGACTGCATGTACTTGCCTGGAAGGTGCTCTGACTGTCCCGCTCAGACCTCCCCGAACCCACTCACGGGGGGCCTCCTCTTGGCCCCCTGCCCTGGGGTGGGGGTTCTTTGTTAGAGACCAGATGGACGGACAGACAGACAGACATGGACACACAGGGAGGCCCTGCACAGAGGCTGGGGATGGGTGGCACCGGCCGCCCTGTGAAGCGGAGGCAGCTGGTCAGGAAGTTGAGACAAGAGTTCAGAGAAGTGTCTACGGTCCCAGCCTCGGCCTCACGTGGAGAGCACCGCGGGGGAGGCACCGTGCATGGCACTGCTCTGTGCAGCCGGCCCGTCCGGCTTGGCTGTGCGGGAACCTGGCCAGGATGGCTCTGGGTGGCAGAGACCAGGGGAGCGGGGCTTCCTGAGGGGTGAGGAGGACACCCCCGGGGGCCTCTGTTTCCTCTGTTTCCTCTGCCCCTGCTGTCCTCCTCTCCCCCCCACCCCCCACACACACCCAGGTCCCCGGCTTTTTGGACCAGTGGCCTGGGGTCCTCCTCGATGCTAGAGAAACCACCCTGTGCCCTGAGGAAGCAGGTCAGCCCGGGAAAGGACAGTTTTCACTGTCCGACAGGGAGGGTTGGGAAGAGGGGGCAGGTGCCAGGAGGCTTGGGGACCGTGCCCTGGGCCCACCTGGGCCAGCCCTCCAGTGCAGGGAAGTAAACCCTTTGACTTATACTTGGGGACAAGCCGTCTGCCCCCTGGTCTCCAGGTCTGGCTTCCTGACAGACTCGCGGTCATGACTCCGAGGGCAGATACACTCCCTCAGGGCCGACGGCGTCTTAGGTGCTTCTCAGTGTAGAGGAGGTGGGAATTTGGGCAGATGGAGAAACTGAGGCTGATAGGCTGCCATGGTGCTAGCACGGAGAGAACCCCCACCCCCATGCCGATTCACACACAGGCCAGCTCTGCCTGGGAGAGGACGCAGGTCTGCCTTTACAGTAGAGCTGGGACATCCCTTTCATGTTCCTTTTTCTGCGCTCAGAGAGCTTCCGGAGGGCACAGGTCTCCCCTCCTGCAGGAAGGACAGTCCCTCGGGTCACCCCAGGGACTCTCCCAGCCCAGGGCCCTCGCTCTGCCCCCTTGGACGAGGGAGCTCTCTTCTGACTCCCTCACCTCCCTCTACCCCAACCCCTGGCCCCAGGCTTTCCACCTCCTGCCATCCGGCCTTCAGCCTGTTGACCAGCTCCAGCCCCCCCCCCCCCCCCAGCTGCTGCATCCACCCCCTGACCCTGCCGCCCCCACTTCTGCTGGGGTCGGACTCTTTTCCATCCTCTTGCTGGATAAAGGCTTCCACCTTGTCGCTGATCACATTAGTGAAAGCCCAACGCAGCATGGCGCTGGGACACTGAAGGAAGGACGGGAGAGGTTGGGCGAGTTCAGGCCTGAGGACGCGCCCTCACTCACTCAGCTTAATCCACTCACTCAATGTAACGCTTTTATTGAGCACCTGCTGTGTGCCAGGCAGTGTTCTAGGCTCTGGGAATATAGCAGCGGGAAAGCAGGTAACGGTTCTGTCCTTGCAGAGCTTACCTCCCAGGGGACTCTCCGTTCCTGTGGCTGTTTCCCTTGTCATCGCCGGGAAGTTGTGTTACAGAGACCTTCTAGCTGAACGCCCCCTCCCCCGCCCCGCCCCCAGCCAGAGAAAGCACAGGGATCACATGCTGCCTGGGTTCACTCCCCGGCCCCACCCCTGAATAGCTGACTTTCCTCGTCGCTGGATATCGGGGTACAGTAGCCCCCCCCCCCCCCCTGTCTCTGTGGCTTTGCTTTCTGGAGTTTTACTCGCAGTGAACTGGGGTCTAATAATGTTACATGGAAAGTTCCAGAAATAAACGGTTCATTAGTTTTCAGTGGTGTGGCGTTCTGAGTAAGATGATAAAAATCTCGATCTACACTCCCCCCCACCACCCGCCACATGAATCATCCCCTTGTCCAGCGCACGCACGCTGGATGAAACCCACCCGTTAGTCACTTAGTAAACATCTGTTATCAGATCCACTATCTTTTCTGCGTCGTGCTTTTACTTAATGATCAATCACCCCAACTCACAAGACTAGTGATGCTGGCCTGTCCGCTCTGCCAGAGAGAGGCCATAAAGTGCTTCCTTTGAGCCAAAGGTGCCTGTGTAGGAAAAGCACAGTGTTCGTAGGGTTTGGTGCTCTCCATGGTTTCTGGCATCCAACCAGGGGTCTTGGAAAGCCTTCCCTTTGGATAAGGAGGATGCTGTGATGGTACCTGCCTTACAGGGTGTAAAGATTTCTGTGGGCTGAGTTAAAGGGCTTTCATTGGTGTCGTATAATAAGTGACTCCTTACCAGCTAGTATTCAGATATTAACTGTTAATGATCTACGATAGAAGGATTAATAAGGCATGCCCACCCACCTCACAAGCTGGCTGAGAGGCATCAGGGAGAGGTTCTTTATGGACCACCAGGCACCGTGCAGGTGGCAGCTAGCGCCATCGCACCTTGGAGCCAGAGGGACCACGTGAGCCTGGACGGAATGGAGTAAGGATGACTCAACCAGATGGCGAAGGAAGGCTGGCTGGTGTAGCCCGGGGAAGCTAGCATCCAAGGGGATCCGAAAGGCCGCCTGCATAGCAGGAAGGAGCTCTGATCCTTACGTGATGCAATGCCTGCTGCACGTGATGTAATGCCTGCTGGCTGTCCATGACGTAATGCCTGCTAGACGTGACGTAATGCCTGCTGTCCATGTCTGCCCGGGAGCTGGAGTAGCCCTGTGGGTGTCAGAGAGCCGCCACCCCCAGGCAGGCTGCCACCCTTGCTTCATGTTCCCCCACCTGCCTAATGCCAGGCAGGAAGGCCCAGCCTCAGTGCCAGCCGCCCTGTCCGAAGGTGGGTGTCATTTCCCAATCCCTGGATGTGCCTTCCCCAGAACCGCCTGCTTGTCAGGACGAATCTCCAGGAAGAGGAGCCATGGCAGGGCTTCTGCACAGGAAACCCCGGTCCCTGGGGATGGGCAGCTGCCCGGGAACCCAGCTTTCATGGAGAGGAGAGCCCGGGCAGGCGGGCGGGTGGGTGAGGGAGCCGGCTGCCTGAATGAAGCCAGAGGCAGAGGCATGAAGCTGGCTTCCTGGAGGTCTGGCTGGGAGAGCTGGGCCCACAGGAGTGGACGGACTGGTTTCAGGACTGTTTTCTCAGCTGGTGCAAAGGGTGGAAGTGTGCCCCGGCCACCACCGTGGCCTCCGGAAGGGGGCCCAGGTGGGAAATGGTAGGGTGACAGCTTCTCGGACCCAGACAGGCAGGGTTCTCTCCTGACTTGGTCGCTTTGAGCATCCCAACCTTAGGCTGCTTACTTAGCCTCTACGCCTTGGATCCTCCATTGTAAAGTGGAAAAAACGATGGTTTCTTCCCAGCGGGATTCTGTCCCCATTAAACGAGTTGAAGGCTCGTGGACGGCACAGCATGACGCCCCTGCACAGTCAGCCCTCGGTAAATCACTGCTGAGCACAATGAGGGCGACAGAGGCCGCAGAGAGCTCGGCTCCGGCCCCAAACAAGAGGGGGGCCCGGGCAGTGTGCAGGGTCTCCCTCGTCTCGCTCCAGGGCTCTGTGGAAAATGAAAACACTGTCTTGTGTGCATTTGGGAGCCAAGTTAAAGAACACTGCGAGGGAGCCGGGGCCACCTCCTCCGGAGAGGGCTGTTTCCCTAACCCCAGGCCATAGGACACTGAGTGTAATTGGATGTCTCACTGGATGTTAGCCTGGCTGCCCACGCCCCTCCCCTAACCCAGGGATGACCTCAGCCTGGGTCAGCCCCTCGTTCTGGGAGACCCTGACCATAACCCGCACGGCGGCATCCCAATCACACTGGGACCTCTGCTCCCCGAGCCTCGCTCTCCTCGCCCGTCAAGCCATGCCCGTTGGTTCAGACATACATAAGCCCTGGCGAGGGGTGTCACACAGCAGCACCAGCTTTCTGCTCCCTCCCCAGCGCTGAGATGGAGCCCAGCCGATGCTCAGGCCAACTGCTGGGGACGGTGGGCAGAGAGGAGGCACGGGGAACTGGGGAGCCCGGGGCAGACAGCGGTGAAGGGAGGGAGGCAGGAAATGTGCCCATTAGCAACCGTGTCCAGAACCTACCGCATTTCTGCCACTTTACCTCTCGGCCTCAGTTTCCCACCTCACCCAGGAGGCACGAGCACTGCCACTGGACTATCCTGAGGGTCCGTGGTGCTTTCAGCCCTGGGGAGACCTTAGAACGGCCCCTGCCTGCCCCTCTCTGGGTGACCACGTGGCTGTGGCTCTCTGATACCCAGGCCGGGGCTGCGGCTGTGCCCCAGAGGGCGCCCTCCCCTCCCACAGGGTGAAGGCAGGAAGCCCGCATTTCCGCCTCAGAGCTGCCAACCACAATGCCCTCCTCTTCGGTTCCTTGTTTTGCCAGCCCTTATGGTTGATGTCTCCTTAGTGCTTACTATTCTTGAGTCACAGATCTCCTTTGGCAAGCCATTGTTTCTCAGTGGGCTGTGTCGGCATGAGGAGGGGGGGGGGGCATGGGTGGGGGTGTCCTCTCAGGTCCCCGCTCAGTGCCAGCAGCAGCCCCACCACCACCACCACCCGTGCCAGACACAATGCTCCCCACAACCAGGCAGCGTTTCTACACGCCCCCCCCCCCCCCCGAGAACCCTTGTTCCTGCCCCGCCTCCAACATCCCTGATGTTCCGTGCTCACCGTTGGTCTAAACACGTTCCATTATCAGAAATGGACACCGGCCAAGGGCAGTCCCTGCTGAGATGGCTGAAAAGCCACCCTGTTCCCTCGGGGACCTTGGCTCGTTGGCCAACGTGTTGGCTGACATCGCGAACACATCCAGAGTGGAACAGAGCGCCCCTGTGTGGCCTGACCCCGCACCAACAGCGGCCGTTTCCTCCCAGCCCTGAGCGGGCAGCGTGCCCGCAGCCTGGGCTGCTCTGGCTCTTCCTTCTGGCGGCCACCCTCCGTTGGCTGGTTTGTGCTCAGCAGAAACCCAAGGACTTCTCCCTCCAGTCCCACACTCGTCTTTCCTAGCCCAAAGGGTGAGATATGAGAAATTGAAAGACAGTCATGTCTTACTTGTTTTGGCCCAGTTTTTTGGGGAGGGGTGGGGGGTGGGATTTTTAGTCCCAAGCTATCCTTGTGAGGGTGTTAGCCTCTTTCCCAGCCCAGCCTTGTCCCCAGTGTCGCATCCTTTGACGATTCGACTGGTGAGCCGTGTCTCTGTCTCTAGTGCGCTGTTTGTGAAAAGATTGAGGAGGCCCGGCCTCTGGCCTGGTTGATAAAGGATCAATACTTCTTGAGGTTGTTTATCCGTCTTTCGGTGGATCCAAATTAATCACAGCTCTACCCGGCGTTCCTCTGTCTTGTCCGCATGGATGTTTTACACCCCGTGGTCGGCTACCTAGCTAAATCTGGATACCCTGCGTTCCGCCCTCCGTCACCGCCCCGCAGCCTTTGGGGAAGGAGATGCACTTGGCGGAGCATGGCTGGTTCCTGGTGACCCTGGGCCGGCGCCCAGTGCTGCCACCCCTTCCTCTCTGGATGCTGAGCATTCTGCTGTCGGCAGGAGTTCGGGTTGGCGCTTCCAGAACCCAGCCTGCTTGCTTGTGTGAGAGCAGAGGTGGCCGGTCTCCTGAGATCTCTCCGTCCCCGAGATTCTGTGGGGATGAGCAGCCGTGGCGCTGCAGGCACGCCAGTGGTACAGCTCCCGCCTAAAGGTGTCCTCCTGTGCTCTTCGCATCCCTGGTGATTGGCTGTACTCCACCCTCCCCGCTCTGAGACGGAGGGCTGAGTGGTTCTGCTTTCTCTTCCATCTGCTTAACTTCCAGGAACCCTTGTGGATGAGCCTTCATGTTTGTGTTAGCTCTCCTGTCGGCCTGTTCGCATCACAGTGTCCCAGTGCCTTCACCTGCCCGTGGCCTGGCCAGTGCTCTGAGGACAGGGCTGAGGGCAGCCTCTGCACATGGCCGCCTGGAGACAGGGGCACTGGAGCCGCCGGGAGGGCCAGGGCAGCGAGCGTGTGGTGTATGGCCTGTCAGATGAGCCCGTCATCATGGGAAATTCTTTATAGCGTCTGCAGGTCCATTTCTACAGGCTGCTGCAGCCTGCACTTCCTTCAGAACGACCTGCCCGCTCCCTTCCCCCCAGACGGCACAGCTGCAGGTGGTTTCAAGCTATGGTTTCCCTGCTTCTACCCCTCGCTCTACCTTCCCTCATCCTAGGCTTTATTTTTATAGGGAATGTGGCTGAGATCGCGGTATCTAGACTGGATGGGACATCCTGGGGCCCTCCTAGGGGGCAGAACTAGCCCAGATTTGGAGCAGGTCCTGTCCCTGGGAACTCCTTCTGGGGTCCAGTCCCCATTGGTAGGTTGGGTGAGTGGAGGCAGAATGGAAGGATGGGCTAGAGCAGCTGTTGCCAACTTTTTGGACCTCTCAGACCACCGCTTGGTGACTGCTGGGCTGGTGGAAACAGGTTTGGCAGCTATTGGTTTCCCAGAACAGATAAGCCCTCTCCTGGGCCACTCCCCAGGTGGCCTTTCCCCAGCTGCCCAGTTTCAGGGAGCTCGGTGGGGACTTCCAGCACGATTTTGAGTCACCCTGACGCATGTACACCCTCTGATCTGTCCCAGGCCCTGAAGCTGCTCAGCCCAGGGCTGAGATGAAGGAGTCCAGAGAAGGGGGTGGGGGAAGAGGATAGGGTCCCAGCACAGGGAGCAAGTGGCCTTGGAGGACAGATCCAGGAGGACCCTGCGTTTGACCTTCGCAGGTGTCCTGACAGTGGGGGTGACGGGTGTATAAGTGCCCCTCCCAGGCCAGCCCTGCAGTGGGGCATCTCTGTGGAGAGCTGGGTGGCAGAAGGGTCCTCCTGTGTCCTCTGTAAGAGGCGGGATGGTCTCTCGGAGTGTGATCCCTGGACCAGCAGTGTCAGCACCACCTGGGAACTTGTCAGAAAGGCACATTTTTGGACCTCTTCCCAGACCAACTGGATCAGAGACTCCGGTGGGGCCCAGCCGCTCAGATTAGACAAGCTGTCTGGGTGACTGGTATGTGTGAGTTTGAGCAGCGCTGGCTAGGTGAGAGGAGGGACTTGGGAGCCGGACTGCCGAGGTTTATACAGATGTTCCCCTTCTGACGGGGGCTGGACTTAATGGTTTTTTGACTTTATGATGGTGTGAAAGTGATATGCATTCCGTAGAAACTGTATTTCGAATTTTGAATTTTGAGCTTTTTCCGGGCCAGTGATATTTGGTAAGATGCTCTCGTGGCGCTGGGCAGCGGCAGCGAGCCTGGCTCCTAGTCAGTCCCGCAAATCAACAACCAGCTCTCCACACCGCACCTTGTTGCCAGTGTTTTCCGGATTCTGTGTTCTAGGCCCGTGGTCTGCAAACTGCGGCTCGAGAGCCACACACAGCTCTTTGGCCCCTCTTCCACAAAATACCACGGCCTGGGCGAGTCTATTTTGAAGAAGTGCCGTGAGAAAAAGTTTAAGTTTAAAAAATTTGGCTTATCCAAAGAAATTTCAGTCGTTGTACTGTTAATATTTGGCTCTGTGGACTAATGAGTTTGCCCACCACTGGTCTAGGCTAAGGTGTGATGTTTGGTAGGTTAGGTGCATTAACTGCATCATCAGGCCTTAATTGGGACATAACCCCATCTTAAGTCGAGGAGCAACTGTACTTGACATCTGTGTGACCCACTTAATCTCTCTGATCCTCTATATGATGTTTCATCGTCCATAAAATGGAGACAGTAAGTCCACTTGTTATGGTGATGACGAATGAATGCTTATGAGGAACTGAATAGAGTGCTGCCACTTGAAAGGCGCTGGTTCGTCTGCCTCCTTTGACCTCCGTTGTCTCTCTCTGTAGGTCGTATCCGATGCTGCCGGTGAGGGCGTGGCCATCACAGGGAACCAGACCTTCAACAACTGGAACTGGCCCAATGCGATGATTTTTGCAGCCACTGTCATCACTACCATCGGTAAGTGTCTGGGGACCCTCGGCGTGATGCCCAGCTCCGCGGAGCCTCACAGGAGCACGGTTCTGGTCGAGGTAAAGTCGGGTCGTTCGCAGCCCTGGGGTGGAGGGTAGTGAGTCCTTGGTGACTGGCCATACCCGGGAGACTGTATGCGGTGTCCTGGCCTGGGCTCTTGGAGCAGAGAGACACGGACGGCCTCAGAGCCATGCAGGAGGCCGAGCAGGTCGCCCACTGGACACGCCCAGCTGGCGCTCGCTCGCGCCAAGCCGGGGTCTGTTAGTAATTAAACACAGAGCATCTTATCTCCTGCCGTTCTGTGGGCCGACTGGTTTCCACTGGCCGGCTCTTGCTTGAGGCCTCGCAGGCGGTGGCCGGCGCCGGCGTTGTCTGCAGACCTGGCCGGCGGACATTCGCCGTGTCTCCCGTCACTGCTCGGTAGAGGTTGCTGGCCGTTGCTGGGGGGCCCCGCCGGGGATGAAGGTGCCATGGTGTGGTCACCTCAGTGTGGGTTCCAGGAGGGAGCATACTAGCGCGAGCATTTCAAGGGACCAAGGGGAAAAGCGGCAAGCTCCTTAGACCTACCGATGTCGCTCAGGCAGGTCACCGGAGCCAGATTCAGAGGGAGGGGGTCAGACGCCACCCGGACGCGAGCAGCAGGTTGCGTAAAGGGCAGGAATGAAGGATGTCTGTCTTTGGAGACCATCTGCCGCCGTGCCTCCGGGGTCGCTACCAGAGAGGGTGTCTTTTTCTGGTTTGCACAAAACTGTCATTCAGACCGGGAGAAGGCTCGCTGATGGTGGGGGCTCCGTCTGATGGCAGAGGCACAGCCCACCCCCTCGTGGTGCTGTAAACGGTCATGGTCGTAGTGTGATCAAGGGAACTGCCATTTCCCAAGTGTTGATGTTAGATCCAGAGCAAGCGGTCTTAGAGAACAAGTCTCCCTGATGATGTGTGTGAGTGAGTGAGAGAGAGAGAGAGAGGGAAGGGGGGAGAAAAGGTGGGGGAGGGGGAGGGAGAGGGAGGCAGGGCCATTCCAAGCCTGGGCCCATTGCCCCCGCGATGGCTCTGTTCTTAGCTTCACTTCTCTTCTTCCTCAGGTTACGGCAACGTGGCCCCCAAGACCCCCGCGGGGCGTCTCTTCTGTGTCTTCTACGGCCTCTTCGGGGTGCCGCTGTGCCTGACGTGGATCAACGCCCTGGGCAAGTTCTTCGGGGGACGCGCCAAGCGGCTGGGCCAGTTCCTCACCAAGAGAGGCATGAGCCTGGTGTGTCCCCAACCCCAGGCGCTGGGCAGGGAGGGGGCGACCCTGGCAGGAGATGGGAGGGTGGCAAGGATCCAAGAATAGGACAGAGGTGTTAGGTGGCACGGGGGCAGTTTCGGAGCCCCTGCCCTCCTGGGTCGGGCTGGAACGTTGCCCCTCCCCTCCATCCCCAGGCGGTGAGGCTCCTCTCAGGTGTGCTGCCCCACCGACCTCCCCTGTGGCCGCCTCCCCGGTCCTCTGAGTGTTCCTGCTGGGACCCCCCCCTCATCGACATGGTTGTCTGACTTGGTCTCCCCCCCCCCCCCCCCCACCAGCGGAAGGCGCAGATCACGTGCACGGCCATCTTCATCGTGTGGGGCGTGCTGGTCCACCTGGTGATCCCGCCCTTCGTGTTCATGGTGACCGAGGAGTGGAACTACATCCAGGGCCTCTACTACTCCTTCATCACCATCTCCACCATCGGCTTCGGCGACTTCGTGGCTGGTGAGTGCTGCCTCTGCCTCCCTCCCTCCCTCCCTCTCTGCTTCTCTCTCTGCTTCTCCAATCTCCATGCAGCTGACCTTCGTGGGCTTTGCGTCCGGGCCGCTTCCCCCACTCACGGGGGTCCACCCTACCTGCCAGCAGCAAGAGGCAAGCAAGGCTCGGAGTCATCGCAGGGGATGCCCTCTTCCCTTTCCCTGGCTCCCTCCTCTCCGCGCTCCGCGTTTAGCATCTGATCGCTTCCTGGCAGAGTGGGCGCTGGGAAAGGCATGTGCGTGTCCGTCTCCCAAGCAGAGGGCCTTCCACCTGCAGGGTCTGTGCCTGCTGCCCAGGGCCCCTCGCGGTCACAGCTGCCACCGGAGCGGAGGGGGGCGGTCCCAGGGGCTTGGCTCAGAGGCCCGAAACTTGCTGTCGCCACGGGCAGCTCAGACACAAGAGAGGCTTTCTCCCCAGCTGCTGGGGCCCGGGCACCCCTCCCGCCCCTTCCTACCTGCCTAATCAGGGCGGGAGATAAGGTTCTTTGGCCCCTTTGTCTGGCCGCTCGGTCACGCTAGCACTTGTGCCTGCGGCCTGCACAGCGTCCTGGTTCTTAATCTTCTTGACACCACGTTTGCTCCCCCAGTGCATGCTGCCCTGCCCGGCTGACCTCAGCCTCTGCCTGCTGCAGGGGCAGGGCCAGGTCAGCACCCCTCTGCCCCATTGTAAGCCGAGACTCAGGGTGCCGGCAGGGGGTGGCTGAGTGGGGGAGGAGCGGGAAAGAGAGGCCCGGACACTCCGCAGAGCTGGGCCTGCTTTTTCAGGAGGTACATTTAGACAAAGGCGCAGTCCTGCCTCATGCAGCCGCTGGGGCCCAGGTGGTGAGCCCTCGGCCCAGCCATCAGCCTCGTCTCCATTAAACTAGTCAGAGCTGCCTCGCTTAGTCCCCATCCTGGTTTTAACCGACTGTAGCAAATACACCAAAAAAGTGCTCAAAACTGGTAGGTGTCGGGTAAGGTGACCAGACGTCCCGCTTTTGGTGGGACAGTCCCGATTTTTAACAATTTGTCCCCGCATCCCGCAGCGTTTTAAAAAAGTCCCGATTTTAAAAATTTGTCCCCTGTGGGACAAATTGTTAAAAATCGGGACGTCTGGTCACCTTAGTGTAGGGGTGACTAACCGAAAGGCAAACATTCTGGACTGCCCCCGCCCTGTGCTGGCTCCAGCACCAGCCTCCCCCGGGCCCTCTCCCTCGAGCCACCTGCCCTTGCCCACTGACGGCTGGCAATGAAGGAAACTGAGGCTCAGGCAGGTGGGAGGCTGAGAGAAAGGTCTATGAGTGCCCAGGGCAGGCCAGCGTCTAGCACGGGCCCTCTTCCTCTCTCCGGTGTCCTCAGAGGCCTGGGCCATGGAGGGTCTCCAGGCCCCACGGACCCTCTCCTGACCCTCCGGGCTCCCCACTCTGCCCTTAGGTGTGAACCCCAGCGCCAACTACCACGCCCTGTACCGCTACTTCGTGGAGCTGTGGATCTACCTGGGGCTGGCCTGGCTGTCCCTCTTCGTCAACTGGAAGGTGAGCATGTTCGTGGAGGTGCACAAGGCCATCAAGAAGCGGCGGCGGCGGCGGAAGGAGTCCTTCGAGAGCTCCCCGCACTCCAAGAAGGCGCTGCAGATGGCGGGCGGCCCCGCCGCCAAGGACGTCAACATCTTCAGCTTCCTGTCCAAGAAGGAGGAGACCTACAACGACCTCATCAAGCAGATCGGGAAGAAGGCCATGAAGACGAGCGGGGGCGGGGAGAGAAGCCCGGGGACGGGGCCCGGGACCGGACCTGGACCTGGACCTGGACCGGGACCGGGACCAGGACCTGGACTGGGACCGGGACTGGGGCCTCAGGGGGATGGGCTGCCGGGCGTCCCCGCCTCCCTGGCCCCCCTGGTGTTCTACTCCAAGAACCGGGTGCCCAGCTTGGAGGAGGTGTCTCAGACGCTGAAGAGCAAAGGGCACGTGTCGCGGTCCCCCAGTGAGGAGGCCGGGGCCGGGCCCCCCGAAGGCGGCTCCCCCACCTCCGCCTCCGAGGTCTTCATCAACCAGCTGGACCGCATCAGCGAGGAGGGCGAGCCGTGGGACGCCCAGGACTACCACCCGCTCATCTTCCAGAACCCCAACATCACCTTCGCCAACGAGGAGACCAGCCTCCTGGAAGAGGAGACGTCCAAGTCCTCACTGGAGGACAACCTGGCCGGCGAGGAGCGGCCCCCGGAAGAGGCGGAGGCCCAGGCGCCCCTGACCTTGGGCGAGTTCCCCTCCTCGGACGAGTCCACCTTCACCAGCACCGAGTCCGAGTTCTCCGTGCCTTACGAACAGCTTATGAACGAGTACAACAAGGCCGACTGCCCCAGGGACACGTGAGGGGGGGCCGGCCCCCCACTCCACCTCTGACGGCTTCCGTTACCTTCATCCCGGGCCTTCCCTGCGGGGCCCGGGACCCCTGGGGCCGGGAGTGGGGGGCCAGGGGCCTTGCTCGCCTTCCTTCCCCTGCAGCTAGCTGCTGCCTGCCATGCGGGACGCCCAGGACAGGGCCTCCGTGCGGCCAGGCGGCACCCTGGCGGTGGGAGGCGTCTGTCCTGGGCACGCCTGGCTCGTTCATGCAATGGCTCGCAGGCACGTGTGGGCTGGCAGGACCGACCCCCCGGAGGCCTGCTCTGCTTGGGTCTTCACCCATCAAGCGGTTGAGAGTGTCACACGGTTCTCTTAGGGCGGGCCAAGGCCACTTGAGCTCCTGTGTGCTGAGCACTGGTCTGGCATTTCGGAGAGAGGGAGGGCCCTGCCTGTGCTGGAGGCATAGCTAAAGGGTGGGGATGGGCTCCTCAGGCCTCTGTAGGAGCAGGGCCCTGCCTGGGGCAAGAATTGAGGGCCTCCCCCTCCCCCTGTCTGCCTGTCTGGCCCCTCTGCAAACTGTGGGGCAGAGACCTCCTCGGGGAGGGAGCGAAGAGATCCACACTCCTGATGTGGGAGCCAGTCCCATGTGGGCCAAGGTCCTAGATCTGGATGATTCGCTGGGGACTGTGCCCAGCTCGGAGACCAGTCCCTGTCTCGGATGGTAGATGCGGGCTTTCTGCCTCCAGGAAGTTGTGGGAAGAAGGGAAGGGGCAGGCTGGGCTCCTAGAGCTGGTGACCAGGGAACTGCAGGAGCCAGCTCAGCTCTGCCCCCCTCCCGTCTCCCTGTGCCCAGAACAAGGACCTCGCTGCTCCCCAGGTTGCTCTTGGCTCACCAGTGGGAATGGCCAAATATGTGAATCAAGCTCCTCCCTCCAGCATGCGTGCGTGCGTGCGTGCGTGTGTGTATGTGTGCGTGCGTGCATGTGTGTGTGTAAAGGCTGTGATGGGGGAGCTAAAGATAATGTGAAACCACGCAGACTGCTTCTGGTGGGGCTGGCAGGGTTCCTAGGTTCTCCTTGACGGACACTGGGGCTGCCCCACCGCCCTGCATGGTTTGCTGTTTTTTAAATACACTGCTGTTTTTATATACCTGGCATCTGTCCTTGACATTTGAGCCAAAGGAGAGAGAAGGAGAAAGAGCGGGGTCCCAAGAATTGGGATGCTCAGTGTCCACCCTCCAAGCCCCTAACTCAGTTGGGCCTTCCTTGGTGACCTCAGCCAAGGTCACGAGTCTCCACACAGAGCGGGGGAGCGGGCACAGAGCAGCAGGTGAGCGGAGGTGGGGAAGGGCACTCGTCCCAGCCGATGGATGCCTGGCAGGAAGTGAGTGGTCACCCTTGACCCCAACACCCTCTCTGCCTCTCAGCCCCTTCTCCAATCCTGTGGGACCACACCTGGCCAGAACCCAACATGTGAAGGCAGCGATGGACACGTGTGTCCACGCCCCCTCTCATCCCGTAGCTGAGGGATGTGCTGGCTGGACAGCAGGGTGAGAAGGAGCGCCCTGTTTTTCTGTGAAATGTTTTAATATGTCTTCGTTCCCACCCCTCCTTGCTGGGGTGTCACTGGCTGACCTGGAATCACACACACTGTATGTACATACCGGCAATGATGTCAGATGTAATTTATTTTAACATTTTTGCAATAAAACATGAGATGGACGGTCCAGCCTGGTTTGTGCTGTGGTGGGGGAGGGGCAGGAGAGGTGGGGGCGGTCTGGGAAGATGGGGGGAAGGGCTGAGGACAGCCGCAGGGTCATGAGGAAACTTGGGGTGGTCTCGGGGGAAGAAAAGGTGAAAGGTGGGCAATGCGGAAGGACAGGCTCCCTAAGATGAGGCAGGCTGAGCACACCTTGGAGGAGGTGACAGCTGCATGTCTGAGTGGGGACAGGGAAGGGTTCTAATCACAGCAGGGAGCCGGGGTGATGAGACAGTCCGCCCAGCACTGTCCTACAGGCTCTAAGTCGTATGTGTGTGAACTCGTTTGATCTTGCACAGCTCGAGAGGTGGGTGTCGAATCCCCATTTGACAGGCAAGGAAGCAGGCCCCGAGAGGTGCTTGTACAAGACCTGGAAAAGCAGGGAGCCTGGGTTCAAACCCCCCGCAGTCGGCTCGGGCCACTGAGGTCGGCACCGTCCCCGACAATTCCGGGGCTTTCTTCCCAGCGCCACGGCACGGCTACAACCGAGTCTGTTGGAAAAAAATGAAAAGTTTTGTGATTTCAGGAGTGAACCTCGTTTTTCATGAGGTTGTAGATGTGTTTTCAAAGGATCATTGTTTAAAATACCAACCACTTCTTAACTACTTGATACCATCCTTCCCTCTCTCTCTCTCTCTCTCTCTCTCTCTCTCTGTCTCACACACACACACACACACACACACACACAGTCTTTGTATCTCCGCTGCACTCGGCACTACCTTTCTTTTGCACTTGACCATTTCACCAAGCCCTTTGACAAACACGGCTCTGTCTGTACTTCCCTGTGGCTCAGGTTACTCGGCCCCGCCGGAGTTAAGGAAGTGACTGCTGGGGCACAGCTTCACAGAATTGTGCTCCCGGGTGATAAGCCACAAACGGGGGTTGGGGTGGAGGTGTGGTCTTGCCACTGTGGCTAAGATTAGATGGGAGCCTTCCGAGCAAAAGGTCTGAAATAGGGAGCTACAGCAACTGGAGCACAGGGTGTGGCCTGGGAGGCACCCAAGTTCCTGAGGGGTCAAGAGCACAGGGGGGTGCCCTGCAGGGGTCATGGTCATGTCCCAGAGCTGTCAGGGATGGAAGGTGGTGTGGGAGTCAAGGGGAGGACCCTGGCAGGGGACTCCCTCTGCTGCCTCCAGATTCATAGTCCAGGTCAGTGGGATCAGGGAAAGAGACCTGCAGGCTCATGGGCTATATTGTTCAGCCCGAGGTCCATGGGGCTTTGAGGCAGACACCCCCTCTCCAGCGGGCCAGCTCCCCGCAGCCTCCTGGCCCCTGGCCCTCCTTGCTACATCCCAGCAGCCTCCCTGCCCTCGTAGTGAGCTGACACCCTGCTCCCCACAGCCATCACCCCATTCATGTCTTCAACTGACGTTCACTGAGCACCTACTACGTACCAGGCTGTTCTGGGCACGTGGGAAACAAAGGTGTGAAATGGACAAAAACCCCGCATTCGTGCAGCTCTGGTCGGGTTCCCTTTGCTCTCACTTCTGGCCATTTCTCACAGTTTGTGCTTGGTACTGTATTTATATCCTGTCCTTGTTTCTCAAGGGTCTTTCCATCTTATCTCTTCTGTCTGTATTTTAATGCTCACAACAGGTATTATTATTATTATTGCTCATCTTACATAGTCGTTCGGGTACGATCCCTAGGCCTAGCCTGTGATCAGGGCCATCTGCCCGTTCGCCAGTCCCCAAGCTAAGCGCTGCCTCCACTGCCAGGTAGGTAGGTTGCAGGCACAGCCCACAGCTTCTGTCCGTGCTGCAAGCCCCAGCAGAGGTGGTGGCGCCTGCGTGAGCAGCCCAGAGCGGGCAGCGCGTTCCATCGGGGGCCGGCCTGGCACACCGCCACCCTGAGCCCCCCAGCAGCCATGGATGAGCTGGGGATCCCTACAGCCTGACAGCCAGCTTGGTCCTCCTGCCACCTGCCCCAATTCCCCCGTTCACCATCGCTGATCCATCGAAGCCTGAGGGCCAGGTGGGGATGCGGGGGAGGGACCAAGAGGTCAGCTGTTCCACCTATTTGCCAGTCCCCAGCCCCACCCCATCTCCACCCACCCACTTCCCCATGGTTCCCAGTTCGCCTGTGGGCGGGGCTGGGGAGATGGGAGGAATGAGGAGGTGGGGGAGGGGAGGGACTAAGAGTTGGTCAATGCAACTCCTGGCAACTGGTGGAGCAGTCGTTCTGGTCCTTATGCTTATGATCCCTGGCCTTTTATTATATAGGATTATTGCAAATTCAAACTATTAAGCAGCAGCAAAACAGCTTTCCTGACTTGCATTATCATTCCTCATGCCTCCCAGAAATCCCTAATCTGAGGGGGCAGACACCCTCAGAAAACCACAGTCTGATGGAGTAGACAGTTCCCTCCCTCCGAGTCTGCAGGCTGGGGGGCAAGGGGGGAGGGGGTGCTGTGCAGAGCACAGAAACAGACGCACAAGCTGTGTCCCAACTGGGCCTCCGCCTTCCCTGCGGTCCTAGAGGAGTCCCCTTGCTCCCTGCAAGGACTGATGAAGAGAAACCGGGATGTCTGACTGCTGAGGGCCAGTGCTGGCCATCCTCAGCCCGACGGGAGGAAGCGTCCCGGAGCCGGGGGCAGTGAGGGGGCAGGAGGAGGAGGCAGAGCTTTGCCATTGTGGGCCCCTGACGTGTGGGCTCAGCCCTGCCAGTCAGCGCTCCACCTCTGAAATCATCGGTCCCCAGTCTGCAAATTCATACACAACTGGTCCAGGAACTGGATGCCAGTTTGCGAATTGCCAGGATGTGTTTGTGTAACAGTGAGAGTGCCTCCTCCACTCCCCGTCCCTTCTCTCCATCACAGCCACCATCCAGGCCACTGTGGGCCCTCCCCTGGATCCCCACACAACACAGGGCCTAGTATCCAGCAGGGGGGCCACAGGTGTTTGCTGAAAGAAAGAAAGAAAGAAAGAAAGAAAGAAAGAAAGAAAGAAAGAAAGAAAGAAAGAAAGAAAGAAAGAAAGAAAAGGAAGGAAGGAAGGAAGGAAGGAAGGAAGGAAGGAAGGAAGGAAGGAAGAGAGAGAGAAAGAAAGAAAGAAAGAAAGAAAGAAAGAAAGAAAGAAAGAAAGAAAGAAAGAAAGAAAGAAAGAGCCCCGTTAGCAGGGCTCCCTTCCATGGAACCATCACTGCAATCAGGGGCATGTATCCCAAACTCAAACCCCACCCCTTTCTCTCCTGCTTCAGACTGCCCAGGAGCTCCCATTGCTCTTCCCAACCCACCTCTCTCTCCAGCCTCATCTTTCGTCCTCCTCCACCTCGTTCTGGCCACAGTGACATTTCTTACTTGAGCCAGGCCTCCCCAAGGCCACGCAGTTTCCTCTGCCAGGGATATGCCCTCCTTCTCCTGGCTAAGCCCTAAGACCTGTTGGGGTTCAAGGTGGACATCAGCTCCTCTGGGAAGAGTTCCACAGTTACCTGCCTCCATTCCAAATCCCAGAGGCGATGTCCCTCCCCCAGCCCAGGGCACCTATCACCGGGAGCCTGACGCTCTGCCACTTCCTGCTACGGGCTCCCGGCCTCACAGCCCACCCTCTTGGGGGCCCAGAGAGAAAGGGACGCGGCCGGCTCACCTTTGGATCCCCACCTCCGGGCCTGGCATGGAGGGAGGCTCAGCCGTCCCATGTTTGCCCACTGAAGGTGAATGAACCTGAGGCCTGAGCTCTCGTTCGTTGGTAACTCAGTCCCCCTCTTTCCGGGGCGGGGCCCACCCCACAGGGCTCCTTCCAGGAGGGCAAGTTCCCGCAGAGCCGGTGGAAGATCTTAAGGGGCCTTGTCGCCAGCTGCGGTGCCTGATGAGTCACCTGGTTTTGCTAAGTCACCCGAACATAGTGGGCAGGACAGGGACACAGCACACCTCGTTTCTCCACTCTCCAGAAAGTACCTCTGACACACCCCTTCCGTGTGTCCCCACACCGCTCTGTCCTCACCTCTCACAGTGGTCCCTGGTCTCCATGCTTCCCTCCGGGTACCTGTGCTCAAAGTGGCCACTCACCACAGCTCCCAGGGGCCAGCTTACAAAGCCCTTTCACATCCACTACGATTACTCTACAGCCCAGGGAGCCAGCGGCAATATTTTACAACCTGTTAAGGGGCTTTATTCTTTTTTTCCCCATTTTTTATTAAGGTATTATATGTGTACATATCTTACCATTGCCCCCCTCCAACCCTACTCTCAAATGCCCTCACCCCCCAGTTCTTTTTAAAAAAATATATATATAAATGTTAAAAATTAATATTTAAAATATTAAATATTAAAACATATTTTTAAATATATAGTTAATATTTCAGAGACAAAGGGAGGGAGGGAGAGGTAGAAACATCAACAATGAGAGAGAATCATTGATCAGCTGCCTCCTGCTCGCCCCACATGGGGAATTGAGCCCCACAACCCACCCAGTCAGGTGCCCTGACCAGGCATTGAACCGTGATCTCTTGGTTCATGGGTCGACGCTCTACCACTGAGCCATGCTAGCCGGGCAAGGAGCTTTTGTCAAAGAAATTGGGTGTCTTGGTTGGTTTCTCAGGAGAGGAAGGCCTGAGACCAGAACTGAGGGTGTTTGGAGGAAGTAACAGAAGGGGAGAGAGTGAGAAAGATGGCAAAGAGCAGCAGGCAGTTAAGGGGCATGGCTGAGCTAGTCCACTGTGGGCATCTGGCCCAGTCCTGCTGGCAGTCCCCTAAAGTAACTGTTGCTATAGGACAGACTGTCCCTCTGAGGTACAGGACCCTGCGGTTTACCCACCAGTTCCCAACTCACTGGTTAGGGACGGCCCCAGGGGCACAATTCCTTCTTCCCCCCCCACTCCCCAAGGGCTGCCTGTGACAGACTGTGGTGTCAATGACCACGACAGTGTTTCCCATCCCACATTCTGGTCGACAGAGTGACCTGACAGTCCCTCAGCTAGCGATGGAGTGTGTTCCGCTGTGCATGTCCAGCCCTGGGACTGTCTGGGGCAACAGAGTAATGTGCCAGTGACCTCTGTGCACCCCGCAGCATGCGTCACGAAGGCTCGGCGGCTTCTGCTTTCCTGATGTCGGAGCAGCCAGCCACATGTAGGAAACCCTTGCTGGGAAGAAGCAAACCTGCCTTCACAGGAGAGAGGATGTGCAGCCAGGGCGCCATCCGGGATGCCGGGCCCAGCCACCCCCACACTGCAGTCAGGCTCTCTGTCCTTCTAAGCCTCTCCATTCCGTGCGGTTTTGTTAAACAGCGAGAGAGGATGGAGCACTGGCTGGGCTCGCCCCGACCCCAGGACCTTCTGCCGGGCTTTGGAGGAAGCTCTGAGGTGGACTGGCAGAGAGGCACCGAGGGACCCCAGCAGCAGCAGCTGCCAGCACGCTGCACGCGTGGGACTGTCCACGTGGCCACACTGACAGCCGAGGAGGATCGAGGGAGCGGACACGGGTGCAAACAGCATTCGCTGCCCTGACACTAAAACTCTCTGAAGAGCCCTAGCCAGTTTGGCTCAGTAGATAGAGCATTGGCCTGTGGACTCAAGGGTTCCAGGTTCGACTCTGATCAAGGGCATGTACCTTGGTTGTGGGCACATCCCCAGTATGGGGTGTGCAGGAGGCAGCTGATCGATGTTTCTCTCTCATTGATGTTTCTAACTCTCTCTCCCTCTCCGCAAAAAATCTATAAAATATATTAAAAACAAACAAACAACAACAACAAAAAACTCTCTGAAGAGACAGAATTGAGACCAAATGCCATCAGGTCTTCTAACTCCTTCCAAAGACCCAAGTTTTTCACCTTCAAAATCCCTTCGACTCTGGGGTCTCGAGCCCTCTGCTGTTGAAACAGTGCCAGAGGTCTGGGGCATGCTGCCATCTGGCTAAGAGCCTGAATAGCCACACTTGCCACTGACCAGGACACACTATACCCATGATCTCATTTAATGCCCCCGTACTGAGGGCAAGGTCATGATCTCCATTGGGAAGCTGAGGCGCAGTGGGGCCACGTAACTTGCCCAAAGTCACACAGTGAGAACCCAGAGCCTGTACCAACCTGTTCTGTCAGCTACCATACGAGCCTGTGCTATGGGACAGAAAGGGCTGGTGCAGCAGCAATGCACGGGAGACCTGCAGTGGAGAAACACTGGCTATGTCATTAGCAATGGCGTCGCCCAGGAGAAGGGGAAGCTAACCCTCCCTGAGGGGGAGGGCTGCAGTTCTGTAGGGCAGAGTCACAGCACTGTGGTTTGGGGCCTGGGGTGGTGCTGGGAGCTGACTGGGGGGAGGTGAGGTGAGGTGAGGGTGTGGATCCTTGCTTCAGGTCTGGAGGACAGCTCAGAGGTCTCTTCGGGCATCTCGATCTGGTCTCATGGGAAAGTAGTCAGGTGGTCATTCGACCTGGGGGCTCAGAACGGAAACATAACTTAGGTCAAGATGTTATCTTTTTGGCTGCGGTTGAGTGGATTGAGGGTCATCCCATGGACCAAGAGGTCCTGGGTCTGGCAAACCTCACTGCCCTCAGCCTGGGCACATGCTCGGGTTGCAGGCTCGATCACCAATAGGGGGCCGTGCAGGAGGCAGCTGATGGGTGTTCCTCTCTTTCATCGATGTTTCTCTCTCCTCTCTTTATCTAAAAATCGATAAAGCCGAAACCGGTTTGGCTCAGTGGTAGAGAGTTGGTCTGCGAACTGAAAGTCCCAAGGGCATGTACCTTGGTTGCGGGCACATTCCTGGTAGGGGGTGTGCAAGAGGCAGCTGGTCGATGTTTCTCTCTCAACGACGTTTCTAGCTCTCTATCTCTCTCCCTTCCTCTCTGTAAAAAATCAATAAAATATATATATTTTAAAAATAAAAAATAAAAATCAATAAAAACATATTTAAAAAGATGTTCCCCTTTAGCCTGCGGGTGCACAAGCTCTTTCTGCTCGATAGCACAGACTCGTGTGGTAGCTCATAGTACAGGCTAGTACAGGGTCACAATGGTTCTGACATTGTGACATTAGTCAGGTCCGGGCTGCCTGGGGGATTGCTAATTATCCTGGGGAAAGGCGAGGTCTCTGAGGGGTATACATGTTTACATATTTATAGAGACAGATGCTTTCTAGAGCTTGGATTTCAAGCTAAATTTAATCAAAGTCATAAAGACCCGGGTTTCACCTGCCGGGGTGAGGCTCTCCTGCTCGAGGGCGCAGACACCCCCTGAGCTTTCTGGGTGACCTGGGACCTGTTCCAGCCACTCCTCACCTGGAAGAGCTCAGCCCTGCGTGACTACCCAGGAACCAGCAGGGGGTTCCTGGGCTCCGGCTCCGAAATTCTGATTCAACGGGTCTGGAGCAAAACCCAGCAACACCCAGGTCCGGGGAATACCTGGCTGGGGATCTCGGAACTCGGGTGCCTCTGTGTTTCTGGCATCCCCTGCCAGCCCCTCCCCATGTTCACCTCCAGTTACGGTAAACTTCCTCCTCGTTCCTTCATTCCTTCACCTGACCCCTGGCCTGCGGAGCTCCTCTGGGTGGGGCTGACGTCACACCCTATTCAGTGCAAGTGGCCTGTATTTGAGGAATGTCTCTTAGGTGCCCAGAACACCTGATGCTGGTGACAGAGGAGGAAGAAGCATGAAGAACAATTGCCAAGCAGGCGGTCAGGCCTTCACCTCTGTCTCTCCACCCACCGGGTTCCCACCCTCAGCAGTTCACTCCGGCGGGACGGTTCTCACCCGTGGTTTGGAGCCCGTTTGGACCAGCTCATGAGAGCCAACGATTAAAGTTTCAGAAATTGTATTATACAAGCTGGTTGCCTTAAAAATTAAATTGTGTAACCATACAATTAAATTGCATGAAGCACAAAGGTGGAAAATACTCAAAACACATCATTTCCCAATTACTCTATCTGTTACTATTTCCCACGATTTTGAGGTCATTGTACCTACTCTAGGCTTACGGTGGAAATATTACCCAATGGAATGCTGCTACTGTGTCTCTCCCCCTAATTTCACATTCGGGGACATCATGCTGGTAGCTTAACATCAGCCATGACGCAGCATTTATACCACAGCAATGGTGAGCCTCCACGAGTTAGGTTTCTCCCCTCCCCAGAGAGCCAGATGCTAACCATGGGCCAGAACATCACTGCACTGACCTTCTTCCAGACTGGCCATGGGCCTGAGTGGGTGGGGGCAGTGAGAATGCCCACCTTGGAAAGGAGACACAGTGTTTGGGTTTCAGGGGGAACTTAATTCATGAAGTTTTTACTTGCAAACTCTCTTGAGCCCCTCAGACCAGTGTTGACTTGGGGTGAGGATTCAAGGCCTGTGGGAGCTGACTGTGAGGGGAATAAGTGTGCCGGTTACACAGGTACCTGCCCACGTACGTCCATGGAAGCTCTTGAGCCATTCTCCAAAGTGGAGGCAGAGGGGGCCGCAGGCTTGTGGGGAAGGCATTTCTGCCTTCAGCTGGAGTTCTCGGACAGCCCAAAGCCTCGCCCACTCTGCCCAAACACTGTGGCTTCAGCTAGGCCCCAACCCCCTGGGTGTTCTTACAGCCAAAGGGGAGACCTCTTGGCAAACACAGTCTGGTAACTGGAGTAGGGTGACTGGTTGGGTTGGGAATCCAGACAAAGGATCAAATTTCTGAACAAAATACCTGCTGACACACAGGCTCCTATGCCTGTCATGAGCCAACACAGAAGTGAGGCTAAGGCCTTCCAGAATTTCCCCACTCCCAGCGCAGGGGAGCAAGCGACTCAACACGAAATGCCCATGACCCGAGCCAGAAGTGATGCTGGAGAGGTCCAGCGTCCCTCAGCCCCACCCCAGCATCCTCCCCGAAGCTGTCTGCAGTGAGTCAGCCACAGTAGGCGCTTCCCCCCCCTAAGGCAGGCATTGTCCTGCAGACCTCCTGGATGCTCTGGGCTCAAGAGCCGCTGGTCATGCTGACCTCCAGCAAACACAACTTTATTGACCGCTTCCCTGTGACAGGCTCTGTGCTGAGTGCATTACAAAGGGACTCGGGGCAAAGTGTTTCTCTTTGTTCATTTTCTTCCACTCTCATCCTCTGTGTGTGTGTTCGAAGCAGGAGGTGGAAGGAGAGGTCGAGAAGGGTTGGCCCTGGGGATCCTTAACGACCCGCACAGAACTGCAGTGTTAGTCCAGGTTCTCCAAGAATCAAGTGCCATGGCTGGATTTAGCCAGAAAAGATTGTATTAGGGGAATCAGCTGGGAGAGGCTGGGACCGCCATCTGACCGCGATGCAAGTCCGATCCTGGGTGATGGGGCAGGTAGGTGTGTGTGCGTGTGAATATGAGCAGCGTTAGGCCAGAGAGAGAGATGGCGAGAGAGGGAGTGAGGGAAACAGAGGCTCAGAAAGACGCAGTCTGAGAGAAAGAGAAGAATAAACACCAGAGAAGACACCTTTCTGGCTCCAGGCCGCTCTCTGCAAGGAGATGCTGGTCTCACCTCTGGACTTCCTCGAGGTAACCTGCTGAATCCTGGCCACAAACTCTGCTTTCCTTGAGCTAATGTGGTCCCTAATTCTTACCATGGAAAGAGCCCTCACAGTAGCATCCCCAATTCTCAACCCCAAGGCATTAGTTCATGAGGAGCCATTTCTTTGTGCCCTCAACTGGGTGACCAGGTGCTGCACTGACTTAGAAAGACCTTAATAGCCTTCAACACCCCCCCCCCCCCGCAATCTGCCACAGTCTTTTTGCAGCAAGGGTTCAGGAATCTGGAGAAGGGCTGTGCATAAATGAACAGAGACTAGACAATAAATATAAATTTGGAAGGCATGGGGGAAAGCCAGGCGGAAACTTAGCTCTTGTGACTAAGCTCCCTGAATGTCCGGACCCACAGCATTTTATTCACACATTCTTCCCTTTAGCCAAGCAGATATATATATATATATATATATATATATATATATATATATATCTCAAAGGTAAGGTTTGGTAAGCAATAAAGGACTATCAGATTAGAGGAATTGCCCTCAGCTGTTTGGCAACAGGTAATAATATACAGATCTTCAGCCCTGCTGAAGCTGTCCATCAGCCTGCTGATGAACTTCTTGCATAATTATGACCTGCTGGAATTTGCCCCCAGCCCCCCTCAAGGTTTGCTCTGCTCTTCTCTTTTCTACCTGTCATGCAACTTCCCATTAGTGACTGCTGGCTTTTTCTCCAGATGGTTCATGAGTGTCTGCCTGGACTCCCCAGTGAGCAGGTAGGGTACGACTGTGCTTGGGCTGCCTCAAATTCCAGTTCAGCCCTCTCACAGCCAAAAACCTTGGCACATCACTTGGCCTGTCTGGCCCTGTCTCTTCATAAGAAAAGTGAGGGCCATACGTACCTGAAAGGTTAGCATGTCAGGTGCACGGCGTTACTCCATGTAACTAGCTATTCCTAGGAATAACGGACACATTATTGTCATTCCTTTCATGCTAGGAAATGCTGAGCCATGACTCACTGACGTTCCAGGGATGTGAACTGTGACTGGATGGCGGTTATTTTCCATGACAACTGTCAGACTGACAATGTAGGGCCCTCCCTCTACTGCCCCCTCGGGAAGACATTAGGCAGCGATATACCTGGGATTTACCTGAGATTAGGCCAGTTCTTTACATCCACTGGTGCTTTCCAGTCCTTTGTCTCCCTTAATCCTCCCAAGCACCTAGTGAAAGGAGAAATATGGTTCCTGTTTCCGTGTGAAATTCTGGAGGGCTGACTGACTTGCCAGGTTCATGGAGGATTCCATGCCAACTTCAGACCCCCAAGATCTCATCCCACTTCCGGGCCCCACGGGAGCCAGCCATTCCAGGAAACCCAACTTGGCTCATCTCCAAAGATCCCTCCTAACGGGCAGTACACCCTCTTTCCAAGGTCTTTCTGAGCTCCCAAGTACCCCTACGTCTACCTCCCAACTCAGAGCCAACTGTTACAACAGCAGGGACCTTATTCCTTCAAGGAGAATCTATTGAGCACGGTTCATGAAGCAAGTACAGGTTCGCCATTGAATATTAGTGATAATCTAATGATGGCTGCAGGTTAGACTCCCTGGGGCATCTTCAGAGTGTGCCACCCAGATCCTAAAGCAACCAATGAAATCAGAATCTCAGCAGAAAGGGGTGGGAGAGGGGAGGGAGGCCAGTTATGAGAATGCCAGTTAGAAACTCCCTAGATGATTTAATATTCTGTTAGGGTTGAGAGCCTTCAAGCTAGTGAAAACATAGCTCCTTTCATGTTACCGAGGAAGAAGTTGAGGCCTGTAGAGGGGCAGTGCCTTGTGCAAAGTCACTTGCTGAAAGGACCCATGGGTGAATGTGGAGTGGGAGTGAGGGCAAGGTGGTGGTATAGTAAAGGCGTTTCAGATGCTTTCTCTATCCACAGTCCTTCCTAAAGATGGAACAGCCTTCCAGGGTAAGTAGTCTTTGAACCATGTGACCCACGTTGGCAAAACTGATTGGATCAGAAGAGGAAACCTGAACCATGACGGGCCAATGAGATAACATACTAAAAGGCATTTAAATTGAGCTATTGAAAGAGTGGGCCGTAAACTGTGGGGAGCTGAGCCTGGAGGGCAGGGAGGTTTGGAAATGGTGGCTGGCATTAGGGATCATGTGTGAGGTAGTGGGCAGGGAGAGGAAGAAGGTGTGCGGAGAGAAGTAGAAGGATAAAGCAGATACATAGTGAGAGATCCAGTGACAAGGGACGAGTCAGACTTTGGTGCCCCTGAAGCTGTATCCGTGCATTGACCCTCACTTTTTAGAACTAGTGGACTCCTTGACACTCAAAAGGCCTTGGCCATGGGAACAGCCCATGCCACCAAAGACCTTAATGTGTCCCTCACTCACTTTGCCTCTAACCCCCAACAGTGTTGCACTGAAGAACTGAGTTTCCTGTCATGCAAAGTGCTCAGGCAAAGGGTCGCTGTCCACTTCCTGTAGAGGTTGGCAAGTTGATCTCATAGGTCCTGCTCAACCACATGATTCTGAATTTCCACAATGGGCAGGCAGAGAGGTATATTTTTAAAATACATTTTATTGATTTGTTACAGAGAGGAAGGGAGAGGGATAGAGAGTTAGAAACATCAATGAGAGAGAAACATCCATCAGTTGCTTCCTGCACACCCACTTCTAGGGATGTGCACGCAACCAAGGAGCATGGCCTTGACTGGAATCAAACCTGGGACCCTTCAGGCCGTAGGCCGACATTCTATCCACTGAGCCAAACCGGTTAGGGCCAGAGGGGTATTTTAAGATTGCTTTTGTCTCCTTCTCAGCGCTCAGTGCCCCATGCTTGACACCTGATCCCTGGCAAGGAAGCCTGTACCCCTGGGGATGGGAGTGGGGCGCACAGTAAACAAAGAACACAAGAAAGTTCCTCTGTCCCGCCCCACACATCAGCTCACACATCCCCACGTGGAAGAATGGCAGAGGTGCAGGAACAATGGGAACCTATGAGTCATGGGGTAGGCAGGATAACCTTTCTCCAAAAAACCTCCGTCTAGCCTTGTCCGGAGGAGCTTACGTAGGCAGCTGACAGGCAGTGACACTTGAAATGACTCTCAGTTCTGGGCAATCACTTGCCCTGACCTGGATGACCTGGGTTTTCTTTTTATCTTTCATTCAACTTTTATTTTTAGCAAAGCAGTAGATATACATAAATACTTTTTAAAAGTCAAATGATACTACACATACCGTAACGGAAAACAGCAGTTGTCTGGTTCAGCCTTCCCATCATCAACCCCAGAGGCAACTTCTTTTAGACTTTCCAGCTATTTTCTTACCTTTTCCTCCACTTCTCTAAATAACGTATCTATTTGTGTCCCATTATTATTTTTATCTTAGTTTAGTTTGTATAGATTTATCTTCTTCCTACAAACTATGAGGACTGGCTCCATTCCACCCTCAACCCACATACTTCTTTTTCTATCCTCCCAATGTAGTTAGATCTCAATTCATGGTCCGATTTCAATTTGGTGTTTATATTAACTATGACTGAGTAAATATCACATGACGTACTTGGATTACACTTTCTTTCTGGCATGACATTTTGTTTTCCATGTTTTTTATTTGCTTAGTTAGTTTTGTATGTCTTTACCACTAATTCTCAAACTCTCTACTATGATTGTAAAACTCCTCTAGAGGAATAATCTATCAGTCCCATTTATTTTTCCTTAGGGAATTTGATTTTGCTGCATATGGCTGGATGGCTATTGTCTAGGTCTGCTCATAGCTAGCATCCTACAGTGTCCCTTCACCATTCATCTTGGGAATTCCCTTTGCCTTTTTCCTACACTGGAGTACCTGTTTTTTTAGTCCAATGCCTTCTGTCTTTCTTCATTTACTTCTTTGTTTGATGGAGCACTTCCTCCAATATCTTTCTGATAAATTTTTGAGACCCTACCCTGTATGTCTAAAAAATCTCTCTCTCTCTCTCTCTCTCTTTTTTTAATACCTTCAAGCTTGATTGATAGTTTGGCTGGGTATCTAATTCTAGGTTGGAAATTTTTTACTTCAGAATTTTGAGCATTTTTTCCCCTTTGCCTTCAGCTGCCTGTGTGGCTATGGAAAAGTTCAGTGACATTCTGATTTTGGGGCCTTTCTAGGTGACCTGCTCCTCTCCTTTTCCTTTCTTTCCTTCTCTCTCTCTGGAAAGTTTTTACAATCTCTTTCTTTCCCAGTGCATTGGTTAGTGTAATTTTCAGAGCTCTCCAATCTAGAAGCTTATGAATTTTAGCTTCCTGTTTGTGCTTATTGTGTTCTACCTTATTGAGCTGCACCTCTTGGATTGATTCTCTTATTTTCTAAATTTTTTACTTCTTATGCTACTTTTAAGAGAATCTTCCAAACTATCTTTCAACCTTCCGATTGTTCAAAAAAAAATTCTTCCACTTTATCTTTATTTTGTTTATTTTTCTTCCTAGTTTTTTATTAAGAGAATAGCAAATATACAGAAAATTTGAAAATAAAATAGTATACTTAAAATCCTTTTCCCCCATCTAAGTCAATGCTATTCACTAAAAATAGAATGTAATCTACAATGTAATTTTAAGCTTTCTAGCAATCATATTAAAAAGTTAAAAAGAAACAGGTGAAATTAACTTTCATATTTTATTTATTTCAAAATATAATTTCTATATTCAATCAAAATAAAAATTAATAAGATATTTATATTCCTTTTGTTTTGCTATAATTGAAATTCAGCGTGCATTTTATATTCATAGCATGTCTCAATTCAGGTGGTTTAAAGTTAATAGTAACCACAAGTGACTGGTAGCCACTGTATGAGATTGTGCAGAACTAGATTGAACAATGTCATTATATATATAACTATTAACTGCCTGTATATTTTGGCAAAATCATTTGAAAGAAATCCATAGGTTACATTGACTTGATTTTGGAATATGATAGCCTGCAGATCCTAAAATCAAGGATACTCTGCTACATAATCATACCATCATTATCACACCTAAAAAAATTTACAATCCTACCTAATAAAAGAGCAATATGCAAATTAACCATCACTCCGCTACACCCACAAGCCATACCCACCAGCCACGCCACCAGCCATGCCCATCAGCCAATCAGAGTGAGTATGCAAATAAACCCAACCAAGATGGCTACGGGCCACAGAGAGCAAGAGGGAGGCTTGGGTTTCCCAGGCAATGGCAGAAGCCAAGCTTTTCACCTGCCCTTGCTGGCCTAGGCCTCCACTCAAAGCTACAAAGTTTCAATTATAAAAGGTAAACAAATCTAAACAGAAATGGCTTCTTGCCTCAGAGCAAACAGGAGGTTTGGCTCCACTCCAGGCTACAAAGTTTCAATTGTAGAATGTAAATAAATTCCAGATACCAGGGCCTCTGCTTGGATTGCCAGGTGGGCGTGGAAAGCCTGAAAACCACCTCAGGCCCCTTGCTGAGGTTGCCCCACACCCCAAGGAACCCCCACCCTGATCCAGGACACCCTTCAGGGCAAACCAGCTGGCCCCCACCCATGTACCAGGCCTCTATCTTATCTAATAAAAGAGTAATATGCAGATTGACCATCACTCCAACACACAAGATCAAGATGGCTGTCCCCATGTGGTCAAAGATCCTGCCCCCATGTGGACACAAGATGGCCACCACAAGATGGCCAGCAGGGGAGGGCAGTTGCGAGGGACCAGGCCTGCAAGGGAGGGCAGTTGAAGGCGATCAACCCTGCAGGGGAGGACAGTTAGGGGTGACTAGGCCAGCAGAGGAAGGAAATTGGGGGCAAACAGGCTGGCAGGGGAGCAGTTAGACATCAATCAGGCTGGCATGGGAGTGGTTAGGGGGTGATCAGGCTGGCAGCCAGAAGTGGTTAGGGGCAATCATAAGGCAGGAAGGCGGTCAATGAATCTATCTCATAATTGATCTCTCTCTCTCTCTCTCTCTCTCTCTCTCTCTCTCTCTCTCCCCCTATTTGAAATCAATTCCATGTTTCTATGCCTCTAGTTCTATTTTATTCATCAGTTTATTTTGTTCATTAGATTCTTTGTTCTTCTATTTTGATATTTAGATTCAATTGTTGATAGCTATGTTTTTATTGCCATTTTACTGTTTATATTCTTTATCCTTCTCCTTCTTCTTGTTCTTCTTAAAGAATACTCTTCAACATTTCATGTAATTCTGGTTTGGTGGTGATGAACTCCTTTTGCTTTTTCTTGTCTGAAGCTTTTATCTGACCTTCAATTCTAAATGACAGCTTTGCTGTGTAGAGTAATCTTGGGTATAGGACCTTGCTATTCATCACTTTGAATATTTCTTGCCACTCCAGTCTGGTCTGAGAAGTTTCTGTTGAGAAATCAACTGACAATTATATGGGCACTTTCTTGTAGATAACTAACTGCATTTCTCTTGTTGCTTTTAAGATTCTCTCTTTGTCTTTAACCCTTGGCATTTTAATAATGATGTGTCTTGGTGTGGGCCTCTTTGGGTTCCTCTCATTTGGGAGTCTCTGAGCTTCCTGGACTTGTAAGTTTATTTCTTTCACCAGGTAAGGGAAGTTTTCTGTCATTATTTCTTCAAATACTTTTTAAATATCTTGCTCTCTCTCTTCTGGCACCTCCATGATGTGAAAGTTGGTACACTTGACATTGTTCCAGAGGCTCCTTATACAAGCTTCATACTTTTGGATTCTTTTTTCTTTTTGCTCTTTTGATTGAGTGTTTTTTCTTCCTCATATTTCAAATTATTGATTTCATTCTCAGAATCCATTACTCTACTGCTGAATCCCTATAAAGTATTATTTATTAGTGCTATGTCATTCTTCATTGTTACTATATATTTCCTCATTATGTTGAGCATCTTTGCCATCATTATTCTGAATTCTACATCTGATAAATTTCTTATCTCCATTTCATTTAGCACTTCTTCTGGGAATTCTTTTGTTCTTAGTTTTGGACTTTTTTTTTCAATCTCCCCATTTTGGCTACCTGCTTGTGTTCATGTATTAGGTAGGTTTTCCACATCTCCCAATATCTAATGCTGGACAGTATCAGACACTGTTTTTGATTAGCCATAAGTAACCTATTTGGAGCTATCAGAAATCCACAGCTTATAACTCCCTCTTCTGGTGCTGGGTGCCTTTGGAAAGGACCAGAATGCACTTCAAGGTCTGCTTTTCCTAGCCCAGGTCCTGAATTAGATCAGGCAAAGACTCAAGTCCTACAGAGACCTGCCTCTACTAGTAGTCTGATTATATTCGGGCTTGATTAGCCTCAGGCTATCAAGTGGGGCAATCAGTTTTCTAATAGAGTGGGACAACTGCCTTACCCCCCAAGCAAAAACTGCTTGGATATCAAAGGTTCACTTGAGAGAAATGTCCTCTACAGTGTGAGTGAACGACTCAGCACAGTAAAGCTAGGATGTTTGCCTTCCATGGTCTAATACCAGAACTCCCAACCTTGGCTTCTGCTCCTATAGCTCAAGTCCACTCTGCCCACCTCTGCCAGAGTTGAGTGGCTGCACATGAAATGTTGTGCATTGCCCCTTTAAGAGGACTGCATTTCCAGCCATCTCTCTCTAGCAGACAGCAACCCTGCTGCTTTTCACAGCCAAATGTTATATTGGCACCTTTCTCAGTTCGGGTGCTCTTTGCTGGAGGAGCCCAGCTTGGGAATTAGACCCCAGAGTTCTCAGTGGGAGCCCCTTGCAGCTGAGATATCTCTCCAGAACTTCAACTGATGTCTGTGGGAATCCAGCTAGCCTTTCCAAGTCTCCCCACTTCCTACCAGTCTCTATGCAGTCTCCACTTTCTGTCTTTTGTTATCAGAATTATCCCCAGCTAGTTGATTATTCAAGATAGTTTTTCTGTATTTTAGTTATAATTCTGGTTTGGTCCTGGGAACATGTCTGTGAGTTTCCATTTACTCTGCCTCCATTTTGGAATCCCAAATTTTTTCTCCCAGCTGTTGTGTTTGTGTGTGTGTGTGTGTTGTTGTTGTTTGTTTGTTTGTTTGTTTGTTTTTCAATAGCCATTTCAGAGAGGAAGAGGGAGAGAGAGATTGAAACATCAATAAGAGAGAATCATTAATTCGCTGCCTCCTGCATGCCACCCACTGGGGATTGAGCCCACAAACTGAGCACGTGCCCTGACTGGGAATTGAACCTTGAGCTCCTGGTTCATAATTCAATGCTCAACCATTAATTCATACTGGCCGGGCAGTTATCCATGACCTTTAAAATATACATATATTTATATTTTTAAATTGATTTCAGAGAGGAAAGGAGAGGGAGAGATAGAAACATCAATGATGAGAGAGAATCACTAATTGGCTGCCTCCTGCACACCCAATACTGGGGATGGAGCCTACAACCCAGGCATGTGCCCTGACTGGGAATTGAACTATGTTATAGGCCTATGTTCAACCACTGAGCCAAATTGGCTGAGCTCTCCCAAACTGGTTTATACAGCCCAATGTTATGGGGACTTCTCTTCACAACTCTGGAATCCTGGATTGGTGTGGGGCTGGGACCCCCTTTGTCTCACAGGAGGCCTTGGAGATATTCCTCATGATTAAAAAGCACCACATGTAAAGACCAGCCTAGCCCGATCGATGCCTCCACCGCTCTTACAAGTATCTGTGCGCTTTCTTCTTTACTTCTATAGTTGTAAGACTTACATTCAGCCAGATTTCAGGTGGTTCTGAATGATGGTTGTTCTGTATTTTAGTTGTAATTTTGATGTGGTTATAGGTGAGTACCAGTGTTTACCTAAGCCACCATCTTGGTTCTCCATTTTTTTAAAAATCTTTTTATTTCTCCTACAACATTAATACTTTATGGGTCTAGATAAGTGTCTTGTAGAATATTTTACATTCTAGATTTGTCTAGTTGCTTCCTCATGATGTCATTTAATTCATTCTATTCCCTGTATTTACTGGAGACTTGAAATTAGTCCTGGGTATATTCCAGTTAAATATTTTTTGGAAAATTAATATATAGGTTATATATATTATATATATTTTAATTTTATTAATATATAGGTTATATATTATATATTTTTTTAATTTTCAAGAACTATTTTTTTTATTCTGTAAGCATTAGTTTTCATAGCATCCTATTCTTGTTTCAAAGGTTGTGGTATTTGTTTTTCTTTCTGAGAATATTTTTTCAGAAATTATTTGAAAGAAACATAAAGAATTTTGCTTTCTGCATCATCTCCGAATTATGTTTTTGTTTGCTCATTTTGGTTTCTCTTTTTCATAGGGATGCCTCTCTTCCAATGCCCAGTGATGCTCGGTTGTCTATTCATATTTAAGACTGAGGCTCTGGTTATATGAGCAGGGCTTGTGCCTACTAGACTTGGTGGCAAGTCGAGTTTTTAATTTGAGAAATCCATAAATGTCAGTCTTTGTAGGACCATTCTTTTTCTAATCCTAATCTGAAGATATTTTTCCATTGATTTTTTAGGGAGAGTGGAAGAGAGAGGTAAAGACAGAGAGAAATATCGATGTGAGAGAAACACATCGACTGGTTGTCTCCTGCAAGAGCCCCGACCAGGGCCCAGGCTGGGGAAGATCCTGCAACTGAGTTATGTGCCCTTCACCAGAATCGAACCCAGAACCCTAAAATCTGCAGGCAGATGCTCTATACACTGAGCCAAACCGGCTGGGATAGGACTGTTTTTTTTTTAAAAGATGTGTGTGTTTAAATTAACTTCAGAAAAGAAGGGAGAGGGAGAAATAGAAACTTCTATGATGACAGAGAATCATTGATTGCTGCCTCCTGCATGCCCCATCCTGGGGATCAAACTTGTGACCCAGGTATGTGCCCTGACTTGGAATTGAACCATGACCTCCTGATTCATAGGTCAGTGCTCAACCACTGAGCCACACCAGTTGGGTTGTAGGACTGTTCTTTTGGGCCGGTTTTCCTAGAGAGAATCCTAAGAATTTGCTGGGGGATATAAACCTGTTTTCAATGTTCTGATGCCGAGTGTGGAAGAGCCCAGGGAAACATCATTTGGTGACTTGCCTTTGGTTCCATGTCTCAGCTGTGTTAACCCCTCTGCTGCTAAGCCAGTCCATTTTCTGCTAAGGTGGGGAAAGCAAACTGGCTAGGGCAGGACTGTTTTAAAAAATATATTTTTTATTAACTTCAGGGAAGAAGGGAGAGGGAGAGATAGAAACATCAATGATGACAGAGAATCATGGATTGTAAGAAGTGGGGGAGGACCTTGGCGATTGCTGCCTTTGCCCACCTCCAACCAGTCCTCCTCAGCCCCACCCTGCATCCCCTTTTCAAAGGGACTGGTCCTTTCTAAATGTACCAACAGCTCAAAGCTGTCTTATTGCTGTCTGCCCAGCCTCTCACCCCTCCCCCACCCTCTCTAGGCAGTTAAGGCACCGCTTCTGCCAAACTACATAACCATCCACTCCTTAACAGCTTCCAGAATTTTGCTGACTCTTCAGCAATGTACCTTGTCTTTCCTATGGGCTTTGCCTTATCACGATCATCTCAGTGGGGTTTTAGGAGAAAAAAAAAAAAGATAAAAATGGCTAGTGTTTCGTGCCTTATCTTCATCAATGACCCATTCTCTGGAGATGAAAATGGAGGCTTACAGAAAGCTTGGAGAGGTCCCCATTCAAATTCCCTTCTCACGAAGAGCCTCATGGCCAGAGACCTGGGAGGGGCGTGCTCCCTGCAAACTCTGGCCTGTGGCCTGGCTTCTTGGGTGTGGGGTGCCAGGACCTCGATTTTGACCACCCACCGGAGTTCTGAGACGGTCACCCTACCCCATGCCAGCTCCTGTGCGTCCCCTTGTGTATCCAGACTCAGCACAGCCATTGGGGCCTAATGACCTGCTAGCCTTCCCCAGCCGCCCAGGGCCAGCCTTCACTCCGTTTCTGAGCCTGCTTCTCTCCTTCGCTCCCTTTATTTCTGTTCTCCTTTATCTCATTTTCTCTCACTATCTCTCCTTCCTTCTCTTCTCTTTCCATCTGTTTATCTCTGCTTCCCCCTCCACCCTCCATTCTCTCTCGCTCTTTTCTCCTCTCTCCCTCTCATCCCTACATTCCTCCTTTGGTAAATCAGGACATTTTTTATCTATACCAGTGGTTTTCAACCAGGGTTGATTGCCCACCCCTACCCCCATCCCAGGAAACATCTGGCAACTGGGGAAGGGGTTGGAGCTACAGATACCTATTGGGTAGAGGCCACAGATGCTGCTAAACATCCTACAATGCACGATCTGACCCCAAATGCCAATGGTGCCAAGGTTGAGAAACCATGATCTCTTGCAACCCCCACTCCACGCACACACCATCTCTGTCTGAGAAAATAAGAGTGGAAGGAAAGGCCCAGAGAGGGAGCCACTGCCAGCAGCTGGCTGGGGTGAGGAGCCCAGACAGTGGGCGGGATGCAGCCTCCGGAGTCTTGCTGGTGTTGGTTTTGGCCTTCTCAGGGTCAGACAATCTGGTGGGAAAGGACTCCTCAGTCATTCCAATGGCTGCTGCCAGCTGTTTACCTGGCTGTGGGACCACCCATGGTCCTGGCTTAGGAGCAGGTAATGAAAACACAGCTTCCCACTGCCCACTGCCCACGCAGACTGGCCTCTCCCACCAGTGTGAGGGCAGAAGGAGTACCTCTGACAAGTAGTGTGAGCAGTGAAAACCTAGCTCTTCCCCAGTCTGTCCTGCTAGCCTTCCAGAAACTCTCCCTGAACTCAGCATGGGATGCGATGGGGCCCAGGCAAGGGCCGGCTGGCCTTCCATGTCTGTAACCCTACACTACCAAAGCCTCCACAGTCTGCGTTGACTTCCTGAAGTCGATGAGGATAGGGGTGAATTGTGGGGCAGAATGGAGCCCAACCCTCATGAACTCAGAGAAGCAGGCCAGGAGTTCAAGGCCGAGAGGAGAACCCTGGAGAGGCCTGGCTGGGTGCCCTGGCTCCAACTTGACCTTCAGACTATGAATCATCCCCTGCGGTCCCCCAATATTCATCCTCCCATTTCTTACCTAGCAGTAGAATTGTTAGCTGGGCACATGGCAGCCCAGCAAAAGACTCCATATCCCAGATTCTCTTGCATCTAGCAGTGGCCACAGGACTAAGTTCTGGCCAGTGATACAGGAACAGCAGTGGTAGGTAGAACAAATACTTCGATCATGTCTTTAAAGGGAAGGAGGGTGAAAATGTGATGCCAGGAGCTGGAGCATCCCTTTTGGGCCACAGGAAGCCATGTGTTGAGTGTGGCAGAGCAACAAGGGAGGAGAGGCCTAGCTCTCCACACACTAACTCTGCAGCCCCTACTCAGAGAAATTAGTGTTTCTTGTTTAAGCAAGATATTTGGATGTGTGTTTTTTTTCTTCTTTTTTTTCTATCCTCACCCGAGGATATTTCCTCTTCCCCCCACCCCCACCCCCCAATTTATTTTTAGAGAGAGTGGAAGGAAGAGAGACAGAGAAGCATTAATGTGAAAGAGACACATCAATTGGTTGCCACTCACACACACCCTAACCATAGCTGGGGATCGAATCTGCAATCAAGGTACACACCCTTGACCAAAATGGAACCTGGGACCTTTCAGTCCTAGGGCCGATCTATCCACTGAGCCAAACTGGCTAGGGCAGGGGGTTTCTATTGAATAGCAGCCTAACATGTGTCCTAAATAAAATAGTCGTCCTGAGCTGCGCCCAGCCTAGGCAAAGCATGGGTCACTTCTTGCATTCCCAACACTTTTCAGATAACAAACTCATGATCCAAGATCACCTTTACAGTTAATCCATGACGAAATGGAGGCTCGAAGCCAGGTGCAAACCATTGGCCTGGATGGAGCCCAAGGTTCTTTCCATTTCTCACGTCCTAGGATTCTCTGGAACTTAACCAAGGGTGTGGCGCCACCTGGAACTCCGACTAACTGGAGACTTTTCTCTGGGTCTCATCTGATACAATGGGTGTTCCGCTCTCTGCCCTCCGGCCACTGATCTTTAGTCCTCAAACCAGCCACATTCCATCCAACCACAGGGCCCTGGCTTGTGCTGCATCCTCTGCCTGGAACACGCTTCTCTCCCCTCTCAACAAGGTCACCTTCCCAAGGGCAGCTCAGGCTGTCTTTGTCAGGGAAGTCTGTCTGTCAGTCCCCCTGACCTGAGAGCTCCCAGAGGGCAGGGATCATGCCTTTTGTCATTTTTTTTCTTATTACTGCATCCTGATGCCTAGAAGGGTGCCGTAATAAACAACTGTAAAACGGAAGAGCGAATCCATGAGAGACCAGATGCTGAGAAGAGTCCTTCAGGCTCAGGAGTGGAGTCTACTAAGAGTGATGCCATCAACCATGCCTCAACCTGAGGAAACCCCCGTCCAGGGTCAAGGAAGCTTCTAGAGAAGCACCTCCAGCACTTGGATGTGCAAACGGACCAGCAGGTCTGGGTTGGCCCGGAGAGTCTGCTTTTCTAGGAAGCCCGGGGTCAGGCTGCTGTTTACGATGCTGAGTCTCCAGGCCCTCGGGCCCCAGACACCCTCCAGGAGCCCACCTGCTGTGGTCCACCCTCTTGTTGTCCGCATGGGAGCCAGAGCCTTTTGTCCTTTCAGCCTCCAGGACAGCATCCAAGATCAAGGCCCAGTCTGTTCAGCTCAGCTGTGCCACACCACAGCCCTGGCAAGCGCACCCTGCATGCCCGGTCCCTGCCGCCAGCTACCACCTCCCTCCCTCCCTCTTGAGGCCAAGTCTCCATCTTGGCTTTGGCAGCGGCTGGGACACCCCTGGACCAGAGCCATCCCTTTAACTCTGTGTTTTGCCAGGACTAATTAGTTGACTTTAAAACACAAAGCCTGTGTGTGTGTTTGTCTTTGTGTGTGTGTTTAGGGAGATTATATCAGGAAAGTGAACACAGCTTCATCCACAGGGTCCCCCTCGTATGGTGTGTGTGTGTGTGTGTGTGTGTGTGTGTGTGTGTGTCTATGGGCCCTTTGGTGTTGATGTCTGAGGTGTAGGCCTGGGCCTCTGACCCTGGTGCAGCTCTGAGTGTGTGTGGTGTGGGGTGGGGTGGAGAAGGAAGGAAGGGCTGGGCACCAGCAGCTTCATCCCTGAGCCTCTCCTCTCGTCTTCACTGAATAAACATCTTGTTTGTGCACCAGACAGTAGCCGGCGGCCACACACTCCTCCTGCTGCCCCCCGGGGCTCAGGACTGGCCAGGCCCGAGCAGGAAGTCTGGCTGGACCATAATCCGGGCTGGAAATGCCAAGGCCAGAGGCACATGGCAGGCCTGCTAATGGGACCAGGCAGTGCCCAGGCCACATGCACCTTCGTTACACAGTGGCTCAGAGCACAGCCTCCTCCCTGCACCACCCACAACTGGCTGGCGCCACCTGGGAGCACAATGGGGCCACTTCAGAGCAAAATCTCATCCCTGAACACCGTCTTCCCAGGCGTTCCCGGCTTCAGAAAGAAGGCTCCGGGTGCTGTTTACCTGGAAACTCAAGCTCCAGTGGCCCGCCTTCTTTGCCAGGATCTGCTGTACCCAAGTGGAGGGCAGGGGACCTGGTAGCCTTACAATCCAAATCCCTCTCCTTTCATCTGGTGAAGGCAAGGGCACCTTCAGAAGGAACGTGAGCTTCCTGTCAATGAGGTGACCTACCCTCAGGAGCTGGGCTTCTCTACACTGTGAGCTTTCATGGTTGCAGAGGTCAAGACTTTAACCCCCTGACTCTAGATGGACTGACTTAGAGGAAGACAGTGGGTCTGAGTTTAAAGAGCCTTAGAAAAGCTGGCTTTACCGGGTCCCCACACCCCCAGTTCACTCACCTCTCCCTTTTCTCTGGCTCCTTTGCAGTGTGAATTCCAATGCATAGCCTCAAGTTTCCATGTTTATGAATTGGAGTGGCCCTTTTCCTGGGACAAAAGTGACTGGAATTATACAAATGAAGAAAGGATGTTTTTCGCCTATAATGGGAATTCATCCATGCAGGGTCCCTTCCTGCCCACCCTTTGCCCTCCCAGCATGGAGGCCTAAGCAAGGGCGATGGGACACACCCCTGGAAGATGCTAAGGCCTGCCCCCTCTGCCCTGGGCTTCGGGAGTCAAGACAGTGGTGAGTGTGTGTGTGTGTGTGTGTGTGTGTGTGTGTGTGTGTCCTTCCAGACCCTTCTCTTGAGCAGCCAGACCACTAATGGGACCTGTGAGGCTGGGAGGGAACAGCTCCAAGGAGGTGAGGCTCACACCCCTTGCTGGTTTGCACAAGCTGAAGACTCCTCTGTTGGAGAGGACAGCCGCCTCCCAGCTCCAGAGTTCAGGTGAGGTCTGAGCCTCCCTCTGGCAGCCCAGCCTCAACGTCTCCCCTGAGTCGTCAGCCAGTCTGGGTTTCTGTGGTCCTTGGAGTTTGGACTGTGTTCTTGGCATTAATTGAGATTTGGACTACAGTGTTTTTAAGACTTCTGAATGTCGGCATGTGTCTGTGTGTGTTAGAGAGAGAGAGAGAAAGAGAGAGAGAGAGAGAGAGAGAGAGAGAGAGAGAGAGAGTGAGAGAGACTCCCATTGGAGACCTTTGATGACCTGAAACTGTCTCCCCTTGGACTGGGGCTCCCTGAGGACAGGGCCGTGTCCCCCTCAGGCTGGGGCTCCCTGAGGGCAGGGTCCTGTCTCCCCTCGGCTGGGTCCCGCTGACCCTCTGACCCACCTACGAAGGGAACCTTCTAGACCACGACCTCCCTGAGTGTTGGGTAATGAGCCCACTGGCCCTGGCCTCAGAGGCTTCTCAGGAAGCCCAGGAATGCCTTCTGTTCCTGGCATGGCATTTACGGAGGCCCAGCCTGGGGTCCTTGTCAACAGAGACAGATGGGATGGACCCGGAGGCCTGGCGCTGCCCGCAGGCTGTGGGGGAGTGACGTAGGGGTCAGCCTGCGGGCTCCCGCCCCTCCCTCCTATCCCTGCCCTCTGCCCTTCCTCTGCGGAGAGGCAGAGCCTGTTGGAATCCAGGTCTGTGGCCCCAGGCAGTCACTGATGGTGCAGTCCTTCTCCTGTGGTGGCAGCACAGGACTCCTGGGCGCCAGCGCTGGGCCGGGCAGGACCTGCGGCTCCTCCCTCTCTGGCTGCCCAGGTGCACAGCCCGTCAGTGCTGGGCCCGCTGCCCCAGGGCCAAGCCTGTGCCTGTCCAGGTGCCCCTTGGAGGAGGCAGAGGAGACCAGGAAAACAGGACAAATCAGGAGGAGGCGGCGCCTGGGCACAGGGACTGCAGCATTGGGGAGGTGGCGGTGGGGGTGGGGGCGTTAACCATCTATCTTGCCATGGTTGCTTTGTCATAGAACAAACAGAGCTCCCACTAGAATTTAAGATTTCTTTTTCTACACAAAGGCATTTTATTCACAGAAAACAATAATTTGAGGAGTCTTGTTCAAAGAGGGCAACCACAGTGACCCCCCTTCCTGTGGGTGCTGTCGGGGAAGGGGAGGAATGGGTGACATCCTCAATCTGTAAGATCTTCATTCCCGAGAGGACCAGGGCTCCAAGAGCCGCCTGGGCCCCGAGCCGGGCTCCCTGTGCTCCGTGGCCGGGCTGACGTGGAGGACAGTGGTGCCCAGCTCGCACTCTGGGCCACATCCTGGCGACGGGCATGGCAGGGCTCACCTCGCTCCGCCTCTGCCTTCACCCCACCTGGCACATGCAGATGGCTTCCTGGCCAGAAAGATCGCTGGCATGGACAGGAGTGTCACCGGAGGACAAAGATGTGGCAGACACCCACACTGTTTCTCCCCGGCCCCCAAGGTGTGCGCTGGCCCGTGCTTCCTTTCTGCCTCCCCTTCCGGAAGTACGGTTTCAGTGCGTGCTCTCCGGACATCGCCACCAGAGGGAAATGCAAGCTTCTGGAAGGCAGGGCCTTTGTTCTGGTCACTGTTGCATCCATGCACCTGTGTGCCTGGCACATAGTAGGTGCTCAATTACTATTTGTTAAATGAGTGACAGATTCTCACTGGTAAGGTTTCATGGCTTTCTATCACACACACACACACACTCACACACACACACACACACACACACTGCCCATATGCCCACGGGCGATGTGAGGTGGGCCTGGTGGTCCTGGGTTCCAGGATTGACTCTGCTCCTCTTGAGAGGTGTGGTCAGGCAAGTCTCAGCCCCTGGCCTCAGTTTTTCCACCTGTAAAACAAGGAGATGGGATTGGGTTAATGGTTTGCAAAGATGTTTCCTCTTCCCTCCACTCACGCAGTGCAATACTTTCTTCAAAAGGAATCTTAAGAAAAAGCTCAAAACAGCTGATATTAGATGGTCTTGAAAGGGAAGGGAGAGGAGGCTGGAGTCCAGTCCGCTTCCTCCCCATCCTCCTCCCCAGTGTCCCCATCAGGCATCCAGTAAGTCTGTAGATCCTGCGCCAGAACCCCGGCGTGGGGGTGGAGGGATGTTCTCTCAGATCCAAGGACAGGAGGGAAGGACTGAAGGATGGAGCAGAGAGGGGGTTCCCGGTGTGGATTCCGTCAGAACTCAGGCCCCAGGGAGGGGGAAGTGAGGGGCTCCAGTGATTTAAACTTGGGCCTGAACATGAGTGTCCGGCCTGGGAGATGGGGCTCCTCCAGCACCAAGCCCAGCCCCAGCTCAGGAAACCCGGGAACGACCAATTTGAGCCAGAGTTATGTGCCCCAAAGCCCATGAGACTCTTGGGGAGGGGGCTCTGAGAACCTCAGGGAAGGTGAGCCCCCTGCCCACCTCCGGGCCTCCAGGGGGACCCGCAGCAGATCATCACGCAGGCGCCACTGCCCTCTTGTGGTCACACCACAGCGCTGCGGACGTTCTGTCCCCTGGTGCTCAGTGCGGGGGGGGGGGGGGGGGGGGGGGGGGGGGGGGGGGAGGGGAGGGGGGGATGAAGACCTCCCAAAGCCGGATTCCCTCTGCCGGGGTCAGGACTGGGGAGCTCCAGGTGTCTCTGCCCCCGGCTCCCCTCTCTCCAGAACAGGAAGCCAAAGCCACAGAGTGAAGTGGGCTGGAGTCTAGAGACCAGAGGTTTGGATGCTGCTACCCCCAAACACGCTGTGTGTCCTGGGAAAGTCAGCGAACCTCTCTGCGCCTCCAGATCCTCATTTATAACATGAGGCTGACACTGTCCTGCTGGCCCCAGGGAGGCCTGGCGGACGCCCTTTGCACAAGGCCCAGGGCAGGCACAGAGGGTCAAACAGGAGCATCACTGCCACGCGGGGAGCAGAGAGGGCCACGGCTGGGAGAAACCAGCCTGGAGAAATCCGTGCTGGGGGTTTGAGAAGACCGCCGTGAAAAAGCAAGTAGGGAGGAGGAATTCACGAGGGCGAACCCCGGCCAGGGACAGGCCCAAGGCCTCCTCCTCGCTTGCCTTTGAGGAATTTGACAGATTGCATGCGTCTCATACCCTGGAATTCCTGCCAGGAGCCGCTCTGACCCTGCAGCTGAGCCTGCAGCTGCCCCCATGGAGGCAGGCACGCGGTGCTGTGACATCAGAGCCCTCATAGTTGCTAACACTGACATCAGAGCCCTCATAGTTGCTAACTCTGACGCACACATATTTGCTAACACTGATTGTCCCAGCCCCGAGGCACACAGAACAGCACCAGCTTTCCTCCAGTTCCTAGGAGCGTGCTCCTCCTTCCATTTGAGACTCACCTTTCACATCCAGCAGCAACCTTGCAGCGTCAGACTTCTCCCAGCCTCTGCCCCGTAGCCAATACACCCCTTGTTCCCCCATCACTCCCCCCCGCCCCTCCGCATCTTGAGGTGTCCAGAGCTGGGAAAGAGGCCTGGAATGGACTCTTCCTCACAGCTCTGTTGGAACTAACCCTGCTGATACCTTGATCTTGGACTTCCAGCCCCCAGAACCGTGAGACAATGCATCACTGTTGTTTTAAGCCACACGGTCTGTGGTTACTGTCACAGCTGCCCCAGGAGACTGACACTCCGCTCTCCTCCTCTCTGCACCCCAGGACAGCCCCTGGTTCAAGCGCTGACCCGCCCTCTCCTTCAGCCTCCCTGCTGGCCCCGCTCACTCCTGTGCCGCCCATCCCTGCATCCTGCGGGGATCCCTCATGCCCTCATGGTTCCTTCCACATGTCGGGGCCCTGTTGCTCTCTGGGCAGTCATTGTCATGGCTCACGTTCTGCCCTTATCACATGCCAGGCTCAGCGTTGGTTTACTTCCTTCTGCCATTGAATCCTCGCATAAGATAAGTGCCGACATTCTCACAACCTCCCAGAGGATGCTGGGATTGGGAAGGCTCCGAGACACAGCAGGGAATTTGCCCCCGGGGTTATCTTAGTTCAACATCTGTGCTCTTAACTACCGCAAGCTCTGGCTCCCACACACAGTGCTGCCCTCAGAGTCACCATCTCCAGCTGCCTGCTGCGCATTGCACCTGGACAGCCTGTGGTCCCCTCAGGCTCACGGGGTCTAAAACCAGCATAGTGATCCCCAGCCCCGCCCCACAGCTCCTCCGGCACTCCCTGTGATGGCCTGAACCGCTGGGCCCGAGACCTGGCCGCCCTCAGCCTTGCTCCACGCCTCTTGGGATTCAGCAGAGGCCGGGCCACTTCTCTTTGAGGCTCCAGACTATTATTATTATTATTTTTTAAATTTAATGTTATTTATTGATTGATTTTTTTTAAATTAAATATTGTCTTATTTCTTTTTTGCTGTTCAGTTTCATGGACTTCAGTAAATGCCTAGCTTTTTAAAAATATATATATTTCTTTAGTGATTTCAGAGAGGAAGGAAGGAGAGAGATTCATTGATTAGCTGCCTCTTGCACGCTCCCTACTGGGGATCGAGCCCACAACTCAGGCATGTGCCCTTGCCGGAATCGAACCTGGGACCCTTCAGTCCACAGGCTGACACTTTATCCACTGAGCCAAGCTGGCTAGGGCTGCCTAGCTTTTTATAACATCACCACAAACAGGACACAGAACACTTTCAACCATGCCAACCTCTGGAAACGCCGATCTGTTTTCTGTTCTGTATTAGTTTCCTGTGGCTGCTACAAAGCACCACAAACTGGGGGCTTTATTCTCTCACAGTCTGGAGGCCAAGAGTCTAAAATAGGGACCCCTGGTTAGGAATTGAGGTGTTGGCAGGGCCACGGGCCTGCTCTCACAGGCTCTAGGGAGCCAACATCCTTGCGCCATCGAGATGCTGTGTGAGTGTTTCCCAGACATGGTGGTGTTCATTCACTCCGCACGACCAGCACTGTCATCTCTTCCTCTGTCACTTCTTCTCCTGCACCAGTCTCTTCTTCACGTCGCCCTTTCCTCTATGTGAGGACACTGTCTGCCTCCTCCCCTTACAGCATTTAGGGCCCGCTTGGATAACCCAGGATCATGGCCCCACCTCAAGATTCTTACCGTCAGCACCTCTGCGAAATCCTTTTGTGTGAGATGAGTTAGCACAGGTCCTAGGGATTAGAACATAGATGCCCTTCTTTGAGGAGAGGGCGTAGCTTAGCCCACTGCGTGTCACCTTTCTCAGAGGCCAGGTGAACGGAATCATGTAGTCTTTGAAGACTGACTTCTTTTATTGGGCACAGATGCCGTTGAGATCTACCCAAGTTTGCATATGCGTCCATAGTTCATGCTTTTCTATTGAGGAGTATTTCACTGCATGAATGTGTCACCACTTGTTTGTCCACTTATGGTTGAAGAACATTTGGATTATTTCCACATTGGTAAATGTGAATCGTGCTACTGTAAACATTTGTGGACTGTTTTTTTGTTTGTTTGTTTTTGTACAAACACAAGTTTTTTTCCCATTTTTTTTATTAAGGTATTATATGTGTACATATCTTACAATTGCCCCCCCCCCCATACATGCTCTTCCTCCCCAGAGTTTTTCGTCCATTGGTTATGCTTATATGCATGCATACAAGTCCTTCGGTTGATCTCTTATCTCCCCCATATCTCCCTACCCTCCCCGCTGTAATTTGATAGTCTGTTTTATTTGACAGTTGCTTTACTGTCTCTGTATCTATCTTTTTGTTCATCAGTTTATAATGTTCTTTATTATCCGTAAATATGAACACAAGTTTTCATTTGTCTACACTCTAGAGTAAAAATCTAGGCGTAGGGGGCTTGGTGGTGTACTGAGTGTGTGCACAACTGTAAGAAACTGACAAATCACTTCCCACAGTCGCTATACCATTTGGTATTCCCACCAGCAATGGAGGAGAGCTGCAGTTGTTCCACATCACTGCCAGCATTTGATATTATCTGAATATGCATATTTGTAATTCTAACCATTCTAATAGGTACACAGTGATATGTCATTGTGGTGTTAAGTTTGTATTTCCTTATGATCAAGAACATTGAGCATCATTTCATGGGTGTATTTGCCATCTGTTTATCTTCTTTGGTGAAATCTGCTCAAACTTTTTGTCTGTTTTTTTCTTTTATGTTGTTTTCTTACTGTTGAGTTTTGAGGGTTCTTTCTATAACAAATACAAGCCCTTTGTCAGATACACGACTGGCAACTAATTTCTCCCAACCTATGGCTTGAATTTTCATTCTCTTTGCTGTGTCCTTGGCAGAGCAAAAGTTTTAAATTTTGATGCAGTTAAGTTTACCTTCTTTTTATTTTATGGATCATCCTTTTGGCGACATATCTAAAACTGATAACTCAAGGTCACAAAGATTTTTCTCTGGTGCTTTCTCATAAGAGTTTCATTGCTTTACATTTTATATTTAGTTCAACAATCCATTTTAGGTTAGTTTTTGTATATGGTGTAAGGTGTAGGTTGAGGGTCATTGAAAAAATATATGGATATCCAATTGTCCTAGCACCATTTGCTGAAAACATCCCATTAAATTTCATTTACACCTTTGTGAATAAACTGGGTGATCATATTTGTGCGTGTCTGTTTCTGGACTTTCTATGTTGTTCCATTGAGTTATATGTTCATGCTTTCCCCAATACCATACTGTCTGTATTACTATAAGTTACAGTGTACCTTAAAAATCAGGGAGAGCAAACGCTTCAATTTTAATATTACACTTCAAAATTGTTTCGGTTCTTCAAGTTTTTCTTACCTTTGCATCCACTTTTTGGAATGAGCTTCTTTGTTTTGACAAAGGATCTTGTTTGTGTGTATCCTTGTAATTGTATATTTACACTCACTTGGAGATAACATCAAAGTTTACATTTGCATATAAGTCTTGGCCCCAAATCTAGCACTTCATCTCCCACTAGGCTCCAGTCACTCACTGGCCGCTCCACATGCAGGCACCAGGTTCTGCTCATTCATTCTTCCCTCAACTGGCTCACCTGAGTCCACCCCTTATTGGTGTTGTGTGTTTCCACTCATCCCTGCTTTGTCCAGGCCGGCCTTTCTGCATCCTGCTGAAATCTTCCTCATTTGGAATCCTCCTCTGCCTCCCCTTGCTTATTAATGCAAGTCTAGATTCTTTTTTTTTTAATCCTTTTTAATTTTTAAAATTACAGTTGACATACAATAGTATATTAATTTCAAGTGTACACCTCAGTGATTAGACATTATAAAACTTATTAAGTGATCATCCTGAAAAATCTCATATCCATCTGACACCATATTAGGGGTGTCGAACTCAAACAGAGAAGGGGCCAAAATCTAAAATCCAGCCTAAATCGCGGGCCAAATGGTTTACTGAACAGTCATAAACTGTCATTGTGATGGAAACGCAGCGGAGTGCAGTGATGACAGCGCGGTGCGGGCCACATTGCAAGGCCTGGCGGGACGGATTTGGCCCGCGGGCCTTGTGTTTGACACATGTGCCATACATAGTGATTAGAATATTGACTATATTTCCTGTGCTGTACTTTATAGCCCCATGACTACACTATAGCTACTAACATGTACTTCTAAATCCCTTCACTTTTTTCACTCATCTCCCCACTCCCTTTCCATTTGGCAACCATCAAAATGTTCTCTGTATCTATGAGTCTGTTTCTGTTCTGCTTATTGGTTTATTTTTATTTTTCAATTGTTGATAATTATGTATTTATTTCCATTTTATTGTTTTTTATCTCCCCCCCCTTCTCCTCCTTAAAGAAGATCCTTTCACATCTATAATAATAACGAGGTAATTAGACCGGGAGACCTTCCAGGAGACCTTCTGGGCATCCTTCTGGACAAAGCCATGGTAGCGGGGCCGAGGCAGAGGCGGTTATGGGTGTCAGGCCAGGAGGGGAGGGAAGTTGGGGGCAAACAGGCTGTCAGAGGGGGCAACTGGGAGCAAGCAGGCCAGCAGGCAGAGTGGTTAGGGGTGATCAGGCAGGTAGGCAGGTGATCTGTTACGAGCAAGCGGTCCCAGATTGCTAGAGGGTTCAGGCCTAAACTGGCAGTCGGACATCCCCCGAAGGGTCCCAGATTGGGGAGGGTGCAGGCTGGGCTGAGGGACAACACTAGACTCTCCCCCATCCTCTCCTTCTCCCCCCAACCCCCAGCCTCATGGATAAATTTTGTGAACCGGGCCACTAGTTTCATATAATATTAGTTTGGTGGTAATGAACTCCTTTTGCTTGTTCTGGTCTGGAAAGTTCTTTATCTGACCTTCAATTCTAAATGATAGCTTTGCTGGGTAAAGTAATCTTGGTTGTAGGTCTTTGTTTTCCATCATTTTGAATATTTCTTGCCACTCGGGTCCAACCTGCAAAGTTTCTGTTGAGAAATCAGCTAACAGTAGTATGGGTGCTCTCTTGTACTATTTTGCTGCTTTTAAGATTCTCTTTTTGTCTTTAACCCTTGGCATTTTAATTATAATGTGTCTTTATACAGGCCTCTTTCCTGACTGCTCCCCACCTCCCAGCCTTCCCTCTTCCTCTACCCTTATTACATACCCCCTCGCTGATCACACTGGGAGGAGTCACCTTCTCCTGTGAGGGCCTCAAAGTTTCCTACTTGGGTGTCCTTGCACTTGCTACTCTTTCTGCCCAGTGTGTTCTGCCCCACCCCCACCCCCACCCCCACTGAATAGTCAGTGATCTCTGACTAGTTATCTCCTGCTGGCTGGTGTAGTCAACCAAAGTTACTTATTGAGTATTTTACTGCAGATGCCCAGGAAGACAGGAACACATCTCTATCCTGCAGGATGTGACGTGTATTGAAATGCCAGATCTGAAGCACTTGGGAATTCAGAGAAGACAAATACTTTGAGAGATAGAGTTTTCTTCAAGGCCTAAGCCAAATTCAACTTCCCCATGAAAGTAGTCCTACCTCCTATTAACCTAAACTGTGTGTGTGTGTGTGTACACGCATGCATACATTAGACATGAGGTGGGCAGGAGGCACCTAGGAAATCCACCCCTAGTTTATGAAGAGAGCTCAGTGACCTCTTCGGTGACTAGTAATACTTCTTCATCTGTGTAATGGTTAGCTGGTTCAGTAAAGAATTTTTGTTTTGATTATCCAGAGAAAAGAAACAACATCATCTCAAAGTTTGGGAAATTCAGAGCGGGGCGGGGGATACCAGGCATAGCATATAGGAAAGGCATATAGGTACCCACCACCTGACTCTGAAGGGAAAATGGTTGAAAGAGTTTTAGTAATGAAAATCTAGTCCCTCCAATGGCCAGTCATTGCTACAGGAAGTAGAGTGGAATGTAAGACACGGGTGTGTTTTCTTTCTCTTTGCACCCCAATACCTAGACTAGCAGTAGACACTTGGTAGACAAGTATTTGGGTCTCTGTATCATTCTTGATTTATTGGAAACTTTGAATAGAAAATTATTGGTTTGATTTTAGAACCCAGAAACATGTACACACAGGCTTACTTGCAAGAAGAGCCATATGACTGCAGCACTGCCACCTTCTGGCAGCATTGATAAATTACAGGCTAAACTTCCATGAAGACCTAACTTGAAGTTTCTACCCATTTTCCCCTTCTCCCAAGGTCTCAGGCAACAAGGTCACTAACATGTTCAAGAACGACCATTTCCAAGCAGCTCCTCGTAATGCAATTGAGGCCTTCAAACCATTAAAGTGAAAAATGGTCAGGGTTAGGTGCTGTCCTTTGAGCTTCTAGGGCCTCTCCCATGAGAGGCTCTAAGACGAGTTTTTAACTTGGGGCCCAAGGATAGGCTACAGGGGATGCACAAATCCTCAGACTGTGAACGTGTGTGAGCATGTGTCTATGGGCATCTTTTTTGAGGAGGAGTTAATACTCTCTGACTAGATTTTCAAAGAGATCCATGACTCCAAACACAGATAAGTGACCATCTGTCTTTCCAAAGGTTTATGGGAGAAAGAAAGAATGTTATAGCCTCCTGGGGAGACAGGTTAACCCAAATTAGCCCGAGGCAAAGGAATCAGGCTATTCAAGATAACACCATCTAAAAAAAAATCCCTTATTTGTCTCTGGATCAGGTGCCTGATCTCCGTGTAGGAAGCTGATAAATGATTTAGTTACGCTTTCCATTTGGGGAAAGCGCCTGCTTTATCTTCGTGATTGCTTCTTTATTCGGTAAGTCACAAACTTATCTGTTTTCCCTAATACAATCGCCTGGCCCCTCCGCACAGCGGGCAGTAATGCCAGCAGGGCTGTCCTTCCATTTTCTTCTGGAGTTTAATACTGCTTAAGCAAACTAATTGGGCTCTATTTCACTTTGCTTTATTTTCCCGTGCCTGGCTGAGCAAATCGGCTGTGTAGGTTTTACTTGTTCTGTTCCTTCCCAAAGTTTCACTTATGAGGTTCCCAAGGATCCTGGTCTTGCTCCTTCTCCCCATCCGGTTCTTTCCTTGTATAAACACCTCTCTTCCTCCGGGGCTGGGACTGGCACAGCTCCCGCTGAGGGGGGATGCACAGAGGTAAACAAGGTGCATCACATCCCCAGTCAGAGCAGCACGGAGGCTGTTCCTTGCACAAGGGCAGCAGGGAATGAAAATCAGCTGCCCTCAGCCTGCGCAGCCGGGCACCCGGAGCAGGGCACCCGGAGCTGGGCTGGGTCCACCTGGAAAAAGGGTGTCTTTTATTTTTTTGCAAAGAGGCCTCATATGGGCTAGAAGCTGCCCTTATTAGGATATAGTTGTTGCTTACTGAAAGATAAAACAGAGAGGGCCGGAGACCAGGATGCCAGGACACAGGCTTTATTGAAGAGAAGAGTGCCACTGCCAGCTGCTTCCAGAGAGAGAGCGGAAGAGAGCCAGGGCCGGGGTACAAGCACCTTTAAGAGGAGGAGAGAGAGGGGACAGGGTTTAGGGCACTCAGCACACGTTGATTGGTGGTTTCATATAAGGCACATGATTAGGGACCTAGAGACTTAGGAACCGGGGGCTTAGGGTGTTTGGCAGGTGCTGATTGGTGGTTCAATGCTCAGGAATGTCTGGCTGCAGGTGGAGTTTACGTCCGTCCATCAATTGGAAGAAGGGAGGATCTATCACTAGAACACAAACATTTAATGTCCTAGACCAGTGGTTGGCAAACCGCGGCTTGCGAGCCACATGCAGCTCCTTGGCCCCTTGAGTGTGGCTCTTCCACAAAATACCATGTGCTGGCACGTACAGTGCAATTGAAACTTTGTGGCCCATGCGTAGAAGTCGGTTTTCGGCCTGGGCGAGTCTATTTTGAAGAAGTGGTGTTAGAACTCTCAAGAGGCCAAAGAGCCACACGTGGCTCACGAGCCATGGTTTGCCGACCACTGTCCTAGACATCCACTTAGAAGTCTGCAAGTCCAGGTTTGCTCCTTCATATTCAGGCCCTTCTTCTTTCAGAGCCTCGGTTCCTCTTCTGTCCAATGAGGGTGCTGAATTCAAAGGTCTGTGGGAGCCCTTCCACTGTGGACACTCTATTCATTGTTAAATTTGACTGAAGTGATTCCACCCATCTACCCATCCTATCCATCCGTCCGTCCATCCATCCATCCATAAGACTATGGGCATCCAGGGGGACAGACGGGGGTCCCCACTGTGGGAAGAGATGCCACCTGGGAGGCCTTTCCCTGCAAAGTGGACTCTCGTGATCTCTGAGGACACATGCCTGCTCTCAAAGGTCCTTTCCCTCCCGCCTGAAAGTCAAGGTATTTACATGTCTCACTCCGGAGAGCAGCCATCATGTCATTATAGATGCAATCAATGCGACCATCCCACAGGCAGCCAAGCAGCTCGGAGAGACGACAGGGTGCGTGGGCCGGTCCACCCGCTCCTGCGACATGACATATTAGCAGCGCCGTAAAGACTAATGAACTTCTCTCTCACGGCTCCGGACCCCGGGAGGGATGATGGGTGTTTTTACAAGCAAGCACCTGGAGCCCAAATGGAAGGCAACAGACAATTACTAGCATTGGATCAAATTGACCTTGGCCTGGGAAGGGTGCAGAGCATGGCCAAGACTCCGGCAGGGGTGCATGGGGGGCGTGCTGAGGCAGGAGGGGAGAGAGGAAGTCATTTTTCTGGGGGCCCATCCCTGGCACCTGGGCAGGCAGCCCGAGCCTTTTTGCTCCTTTGGAACCACTTTCGTTCTTCTGCCTGATTTCTTTCTTTTTTACAAAAATATATTTTATTGATTTTTTTATAGAGAGGAAGGGAGAGAAACATCGATGAGAGAGAAACATCGATCATCTGCCTCCTGCACACATCCACAACCAAGGTACATGCCCTTGACCGGAATCGAAACTGGGATCCATTCAGTCCACAAGTTGATGCTCTATCCTCTGAGCCAAACTGGCCAAGGCTGCCTGATTTCTTTTATCTGTGAGAACCAGCCTTCTGCCAAAGAGGTTTTGCAATGGCTAGCAACAAAGACACCAACAGTCCCCTTAGAATGCGTTGGAAAGCTTTTTTAAAACCTCCCTACTCACTGAAATAACAATTCACTCGTCACACCAGTACCATGCTGGACCCTGTTTGATTCATAGGGTCCTTGTCACTTAGGAGTTTAGGAGGTGATTGAGGATCAAGATGTGTATTAGGGAACAGGGGAAAGGAGGCATCCTGGTGCAGGGACTTCGGAAGGGCATAGAGGGGGAAAACCTGGCTTGGCTATAGCCAGTTTGGCTCAGTAGATAGAGCTTCTGCCTGCATTCCAGGTCCTAATCCAGTCAAGGGCACATTCCTGGTAGTGGGTAGTGGGCTTGACCCCCAGTAGGGGGCATGCAGAAGGCAACCAATCAATGATTCCCTCTCATCATTGATATTTCTATTTCTCTCTCCCTCTCCCTTCTTCTCTAAAACCAATGAAAATATAAAAAAACAAAACAAAAAAAAAAACAACCTGGCTTATAGTCCCCATTCTGTTGCTTCTAACTTAGGTGGACTCAGGGCCTCAATTTTCTCAGCTGTAAAATGGGTATTGGACTAGGTCTGTGGATTCTAAACTTTCATGGGCATTAGAATTCGCCAGAGAACTTGTTGAAACTGCAGGTGTCTGAGAATTCCAGAGATTCTGCTGTCAAATGTCTGCAGAGGGCTGGACCCTGGATTTTAATAGCCCCCCTCCCCCCAGGGGGATTCTGAGGTCAGGATCTCGGCATATTTTGAAAAGGTCTGGCCCAAACACTCTAAATAATGGTAATTTTCTGGGGGAAGGCAGAGAGCGATCAGATGGGAGAATGAAAGAGCCAGGGGAGCTCAGAGACAGGCGATTTCAGTGTGAGGGGACCAGGATTGGGGGCTCTTAGGGAGCCGAGGCTCAGACATCCTTGCAAGACGTGTAAGGCGTGGCTGCTGCTGTGTCTCGGCCTTCCGCTCCCTGAGGAGGGAGGGTGCTGTGCTTTGCAGCTGTTGGTGCACCTCCTCTGGTGTATATCCTATGTAATAAAAGGCTAATGTGCAGATTGTCCCCTCAACCAGGAGTTCAAACAGCAGGCATGTCTCCTCCCCCTGGCCAAGCTGACTGGATCCTCCCATGCATGAATTCATGCACTGGGCCTCTAATATATATATATATATATATATATACTGAGTGGCCAGATTATTATGCATTCAGAGATCATAATAATCTGGCGACTCAGTATGTATATGTGGTCTGGGCGCCGTTGACATATTTTGGGGCTGTTATTGGATGCACCAGCGGAGTCACCTCCTGCCATTAGGATGGGAGCTGCATTTTGGAGTTTGGAAAAGTAAAAGTGCTTATACATTCTACTTTTCATAGCATTTGGAAATATTGATCAATTACCCAAACAATGAGAGCTAAAACCAGAATAGATATGTCGCGTTATAAAGCTTAAGAGGTGATCTTTATTTGAATAAGTACCTTCTCACCCGACACCCCCCCCCCCCGACCCCCAATTAACAAACTCAGGGGTGGCATGCTTGGTCAGGCTTAGGTGAAGAGGAAACGAAAAGAACTTTTAAAGTGGTAAGCACAAGCCGGACATTCAAAGGAATCACATTTTATGCCAAAGCATATACAGTGCTCCCGAAGCTCCATTCAGCGGCTCAGTCTGGATGTCCAAGAAGCCCCGGCTAGATCCATGTGTGTGACACCAGGAGGCAGCGTGTGCGTGAGGCGGTGCGTGCGGAGGCCGAGTGTGGAGGCCACTCAAGAAACTGAGGATGCTTCTTATTTGCCCTTCATGATCTCACTCATCTAGGGGAAATGGTGAACAACATAGACTGGTGAACAAGAATAGACCCAGAGATAAGGAGCCATGGGTCAGAGTGTTTGACCTCAAAGGGAGGGTGGGGATAAAAGGGAGAGATCAACCAAAGGACTTATGTGCATACATATGAGCCTAACCAGTGGTCAAGGACAATAGGGGGGTGGGAGTATGAGTGGAGGGGGATGGGTATGGGGGGTTGAGGACAAATATGTGATACCTTAATCAATAAAAAAAATTCATTTTTTAAAATATATTTTATTGATTTTTTACAGAGAGAAGGAGAGAGGGATAGAGAGCTAGAAACGTCAATGAGAGAGAAACATCGACCAACTGCCTTTTGCACACCCCCCACCAGGGATGTGCCTGCAACCAATGTACATGCCCTTGACCAGAATCGAACCCGGGACCTTCCAGTCCGCAGACCGATGCTCTACCACTGAGCAAAAACGGTTTCAGCAGGAAATTAATTTTTATAAAAAGAAATAAGAAAAAAGAAAAAGAAACTGAGGATGCAGAGGGTGGGTGTCTGCGGACCTTAAAGGGCCTGGTTCCTGGTGAAAGCGCGGGGAATCTCCTCTGGGCCTGGAAAGAGCCCAGAATCCGAGAAGAACAAGGATGGAGGCCCCTAACGTGGCCGCAGGATGGGTCCAGTCACCCAGGGCAGGATGCCCTCTTATTGGCGGGGTCCCACGGACACTCCTGGGACAGCACCGACCATGCCAAGCATCAGGTGGCAGAGAGAGACTTCTAGAACGGGGTAGAGGCTGATTGGACGCCACAAGTTCCCTTCTAGATCCAGAAAGGATCCTCAAACAGGAAAGGGTTCACTCAGTGGAGCGGCTCATGCTTTGGGGAGAGTCGGGGCTGGCTACGTGGGCTTGCGTCTGCACGGGGCCTGCCGCTCAGACTGCTCCAGGATCGGCCTGATGCCCTGTGCTGCCATCATGAAATTCTTACTTTTATGGATTTCAGAGAGGAAAGGCGAGGGCTAGAGAGATAGAAACATCAACGATGAGAGAGAATCATGGATCCGCTGCCTCCTGCACGCCCCCCACTGGGGATTGATCCCACAACCTAGGCATATGCCCTTGGCTGGAATCGAACCTGGGACCCCTCAGTCCTCAGGCTGATGCTCTGTCCACTGAGCCAAACCGGTGAGGGCCATCGTGAAATTCTTAATAGCGTTCTCTTTGAGCTTGTGTTTTGGCTCCTGCACACAGGATGCCAGCGGAGCCGGAAGGCATGGGGCTGAGTGAGGGGAGGCCCAGGTGAGCAGTCAGGTCTGTGACTGGGTGAGCCTTGGCTGTTGACAGCCTGGGGGGTGGGGGTGGGGCCACACTTCCCATCAGAGCCAGAACTCGCTTCCAAAGAAGAAAGAAGGCCGTGGCGTCCTAGGAAATGCCAGGGACCAGGGAATGCCACCGTGTCCCCTGTCACTTGTGCCGCTTTCCTGTGCTGGCCAGCCTCTTGCCCTGAAATGGCTGGCACAGAAGGAAAGGGAGAGGCGGGTAGCTCCATAGCTCCCCTCCCTTGGCTTCCTCACTCCTCAGCAAGCCGAAGCAGAGGGTCATGGTGTGCAGGAACCAAGAAGCAACATTTTTTGAAAGTTTAGTTGGTTTTGTGCAGCGTTTCCACAGTTCTGGTGAGAGCTAAGAACATAGACACAATAAACTACAAAATGAGGATTGTGTGGTTTCAGTGATTCTGCATGCGAGATAAATGCTCTTCTATTTGTTTTGTTTTGTTTTTTAATCTTTACCCAAGGATATTTTTCTATTGATTTTTGTTAGAGAGAGTGGAAGAGAGGGAAAGACAAAAGAGAAACAATGATATGAGAGAAACACATCGATTGGTCGCCTCCTGTGTGAGCCCTGGCCAGAGCTTGAGCCAGGGGTAAGACTGCAACCAAAGTACGTGCCCTTGACCAGAATTGAACCTGGGACCCTTTGGTCCACAGGCCGAAGCTCTATCCACTGAGCCAGCTGGGTAGAGCTCTTATATTTGCAGTTAAAAGTGCCATAGGATAATATAAAGTTAAATGGTAAAATTCATGCTAATAATGAGAAATTTTAATTTTTCTTAGATGGACAGTTAATAACTTAAAGAACATCACATCAAGATACTCCAGAAGAAAGGAAAGAGCTATGAATTTCAGTACTTTTGGTGCCATTTCCCCCTGCTTTTTTGACCAAGGAACACATTTTCCTTTTGCCCCGTACCCAGCAGATGATGTAGCTGGCTCTGGGTGGGCCACACCTTCAGTCTGGCAGGTGGGCAGAGGGCAGGCTGGGCTCAGAAGCCCTCTCGGTAGTGGGGTTTGACAGCAAGAATTCCCGGAGTTAAAGTCACCGGTGTAGGACGCGCTGGTGTCTTGGCTTTATTTGTATTGATTTCTGTCTCCAGCTGGCAGCTCGCCTCTTCCCTCCAAAATGAGTGCTTTCTGCAGCACCAGCAGTATGCCTGCTGCTGAGATTCCCTGATCAAAACAAGCAATTTAGGGCTTATTACATCTCATCCCGCCCTCCCTCCCCCATGCCTCACCTCCTGTTCTTAAATTCTCTGCGCATAAGCTTTTGCTGCCTCTGCAACTGAGGGCAGACTCCCCCTCCCCCCTCCCATTCACTCTCCTGCCCGGCCTTTCCTCTGCCCGCCTGCTGTGCATCCATTTCCCAGGTGAGCCAGGATGGATGCTGTGTCTTAGGGCCAGTGGCCCACTTCTTTGTGCTCCCAGCTTATGGCTCGCTGACGCCTCATCGCTCAGTTTGGACTGGAAATGGATTCTATGTTTTTCAACCATTCTTTTCTTTTTCCCCTGACTTTTATCTTCTCACCCTGATCATCAGGGGTTTCAGCAGCCCAATGCAATTATTCAAAATGAGAGTTTTATTCTTTTTTGCACAATAGTCTCTTCTAGAACGTTCTGAGATTTCTGATAGGATTGGATTCATTTACCAAGCTCAGTATTTCATTCATTCCAATCTTCATCATCATCTATACCACATGTGTCAAATACAAGGCCCGCGGGCCAAATCCGTCCTGCCAGGCCTTGCAATGTGGCCCGCACCGCGCTGTCATCACTGCACTCCGCTGCGTTTCCATCACAATGACAGTTTATATGGTTCAGTAAACCATTCGGCCCGCGATTTAGGCTGGATTTTAGATTTTGGCCCCTTCTCTGATTGAGTTTGACACCCCTAATCTATACAATAAAAGCCTAAGTGACCAGTAAGGCAGGACGATTAGAATGACCCGTCCATATGATGTGCACTGACCACCAGGGGGCAGACACTCAATGCAGGAGCTGCCCCCTGGAGGTCAGTGCACTCCCACAGCGGGAGAGCTGCTCAGCCAGAAGCCGGGCTTGTGGCTGGCGAGCACAGCAGCAGTGGCGGGAGCCTCTCCCTCTTCTGTGGCAGCGCTAAGGAGCAGCGAGCAGGTGGGCAGCAAGGAGCGAGGGGTCCCAGACTGCAAGAGGAATGCCCGACTGCTAGTGTGGGCCTAAGCTGGCAGTCGGACATCCCTCTCGCAGTCCAGGACCCCTTAGGGGCTGGAAAGCAGGCCTAAGCCAGCAGGTAGACACCCCCTGAGGGGTCCCAGGCTGTGAGAAGGCACAGGCCAAGCTGAGGGACCATCCCCTGTCCCCCACACCAGTGCACGAATTTCATGCACTGGGCCTCTAGTATTTTCATAATAGCTTAAGGCTAGATTTTCTTTTCTTGACCTTAGTAGTGCAGTGGCATATCTTCACTTTATTTAAATTATTTTTATGAGGGGTTCTGTCTCCTTCTGGAAGTTTTATAAAATTTCTAGTGAAAATGTGTAACTTTACCATGGAGTTCCAGGTTTCCAACAAATTTTTTATTTTAAAACATTTTTAAAATTTTTTTATTGATTTCAGAGAGAAAGGGAGAAAGAGAGCTAGAAATATCAATGGTGAGAGAGAATCATTGATCGGCTGCCGCTTGCACATCCCATTGGGGATAGAGCCAGAAAACTGGGCATGTGCCCTGACGGGAATCGAACTGTGACCTCCTGATTCATGGGTGAACACTCAACCAGTGAGCCACACCAGCCAGGCATGACAATTTTTTTTATATTCTGCCCTTTTCTCTGTCCCCAAATAGCAAGCACATTTCCTGTGCATTAAGTCATTTCTTTAAGTCGCCTGATCATATCTTTTTTTTATTTGTTTGTTAGTCCTCACCCAAGGGTAGTCATTTCATTGATTTTAGAGAGAGTGGAAGAGAGGAGGAGAAACACACAGAGAGAAACATTGATGTGAGAGAGACGCATTGATTGGTTGTCTCCCACATATGCCAGGGATCGAGCCTGCAACAGAGGTATGTGCCCTTGACCAGAACCAAACCTATAACCCTTCAGTCCAAGTACCAATGCTCTAACCACTGAGCAACCAACCAGGGCTGATTGTATATTTAGGCCCAAATACTTACTTAGCTACATGGTTGTGGGGTCTTGATTTCTCTAAAAAAAGAAAAAAAGAAAAAGAAAAGGAAAAATCTTTGCTGTTTTGATATTCTGGGGTTTTGGGTTTTTTGTTTTTTTTTCTGTCTTTGGTTTTTTAAAATTTACTTATTTATTTATTTGTTATTTCAGAGAGGAAGAGAGAGAGGTAGGAACATCAGTGATGAGAGAGTATCATTGATTGGCTGCTTCCTGCATGCCCCACACCAGGGATTGAGCCAGAAATCTGGGCATGTGCCCTGACTGAGAATTGAACCATGACCTTCTGGTTCATAGATGGACACTCAATCATTGAGTCACACTGGCAGGGTTGATATTGTTTTTAATTGGGTAACTTTTTATTTCAGAAGTTTTATACCTACAGAAAAATTGAAAGATTAGTGTGATGAATATCCCATATACAATTCACTAATAGTCACTAATTGCTAACATTTTTGTCATAATTTCTTCCTCTGTGATGTATACTTTTTTGCTGAATAATTTGGAAGCAAATCACAGATGTAACATTCCATTCCTAAATATTTCAGCATAATTCTCCAATGAATAAAGACATCTCCTGACATTACTGTAATACCACATCTCATAAAAATTAACAATAATTCCAAAACCTAAAATACAACCCAATTAAAATTTCCTTATTTGTCCCAAAATGAATTCTTACCCAAGGAACAATAATTCCAATTAAAATTTCCTTATTTGTCCCAAAATGAATTCTTACCCAAGGAACAATAATTTCAATTAAAATTTCCTTATTTGTCCCAAAATGAATTCTTACCCAAGGATATTTTTTCCATTGATTTTTTAGAGAGAGTATAAGGGGGGAGGAAGAGGAGGAGGAGGAGGAGGAGGAGGAGGAGGAAAAAGAGGAGGAGGAGAGAGAAACATCGATGTGAGAGCAATACATGGATTGGTTGCCCTGACCTGGGTGGGGGATGGAACCTGAGACCCATGTACATGCCCTTGAGTTAGAATTAAAACTGAGACCCTTGGGTGCACAGGCCAGTGCTCTAACCATTTAGCAACATCAGCCAGGGTGAATCTGACAACTTTAAGATCATTTTTAAAATTCTGCTAAGATCATTTTAATTACTGAGCAATTTGTTATTTGATCACTTGGTATCTTCAACTCTATGGGGAGGAGTGTTCTTCCCTTCCCCCTCCAAAGAAACTGGCAAATGCACCATTCTCAAGAAGGCAGTAAAAATTCAATACCCACCAGGCCCATTATAAAAATCCCATCCAGCCCTTGCCAGTTGCTCAGTGGTTAGAGCATCTGCCTGCAGACCAAAGGGTCAATGGTTTGATTCCTGTTCAAGGGCACTTACCATGGTTGCAGGGACCCTAGCCCCAGGAGGGGGCTTTGTGGAAGGCAACCAATCGATGTGTCTCTCTCTGTCAATGTTTCTATCTCTTTCTCTCCCCTCTTCCTTTTTCCCTTCCACTCTCTCTAGAAATCAATGGAATAAATATCTTCGGGCGAGGATTTTTTAAAAAATTCCAGCCCAGCCTAAATTGCTTAGGCACAGTGGCCAGCGGCATGTCAGCATATCAGTTTGGGAATTCTGAATTGCTGCTGCTGTCAGACATGGCTGCTTTCCTGAGCTTATTTCTTGGCCGTATTTTGAGACACAGATGCTTCCAAGCCATTGTACAATCAAGATCTCAGACTCTTCCAGCATATTCAAATCCTTTCCAGGCATTTTCACTCTAACAACAGGCTTTACTCTGCCCGGCAGTGTCCTCGTGTAATTCCTTGTTATCTTCCATCCTGAGTGTCACTTGGGTTGAAGTTGATTTTCCAGTCATTTCTTCAGAAAGACTTCAAAGAGCAATCTTTTCCTTAATTCTTGCATGTTTAAACATGTTCAAGGTTAACATGTGACTTTGGCCAGTGTGACTCGTTTGGCTGGGTGCACGGAGGGGTCACTGTTCAATTCCCATAGGAGGCAGGCAGGAGGCAGCCGATATCATCTCTCTCGCCCTTCCTCTTTCTCTCAAATCAATACAAACATATTTTTTAAAATGTTCAAGTTTATATTTCTAAAGTAAAAACTCAGTACAGAGAGTTTAGATCACACTCTCTTCCTGGGGGAATTCCCAGGACTTGCTCTGGGCTTCTAGCATTGACTGTGGACTCCGAGGGGCCTGCAGTCGGCAACTCACAGAAGGGTCTTTATCGCTGAGGCCCAGCAATCTTGCGAAGATGCGTTTTGGTTATGAGAATCCTTGTTAGAGTTTTTCTGGAATCAGCTACCCCTTTTCAACAGCTGTGTCTTTAATTTTTCTTCTATTAGATGGTTTCCAGTGTTTCCTTCAGATTACCGTGTGTGTGCCCGCGCGTGCACGTGCTTCATTGACTCGGTGTTTTATTTTGTTTGCTTTTTGGTCCTTTATTGTTTGTTTTGTAGTGTCTTTGTACTTTTATCAAGGTATAATTATATAGTAGAAACTACATATTTAGCGTGTGCCATTTGATAGGTAAGTTTTAAAATGTATACACCCATGAAACCACTGCTGCAATCAAATAGTGAACACACTCACCTAGCAGAAAAGTTTCCCTGTGCCCTTTATAATCCCTCCCTAGGCCTTTCCTGCCCCTAACCCTCCCCATACACCACTGATGTGCCTTCTGTCACTTTCCATTTATTTGCGTTTCCTAAAATTTTATATAAATAGTACCATACAGAACAAACTCTGTTTACTCAGCATAGTTATTGGAAGTCGTCCATGTTGTCGCATGTCTCAGTAGAAGATGTGAGAGCAGACAGCCTTGTTCCTTGCCTTGTCCCTGATCTTATGTGGGAATTTTCACCAAAAGAATTGTCTTCGGGGGATTCTCTTCTTCCTCCCACCCCCAGCCCTGCCTCCTCAGTAGTTTCCTCTCGGGAGCTCTCTGGATCTCTTTCTCTCTCTCTCCCCCCGCCTCCACCCTTTGTTCTCTATATTATTCCATGACAACTCTAGCCCCCTAACCTTCAGCTCTTCTAGCTCCTTCCGCTGAACTGAGAGATCACCAGGCTCTGAATGAGTTTCCTTCTCTGTGTTGTGACCTCAAAACTCTCAAAGTGTTAACCTGGGACAATTGTGGGGCTCACCTCATTTATTTCCCATCTCTCAGGGATCAATGAATGTCATTGGTGACAACCAATATCCTGAACACCATTGCTTCAAATATTTTGTCTGCTTTTTAGACAAAAAAAGTTTTGTTTTGTTTGTTGTTGTTTTCAGGAAGAAGATACCCTGTTACTTTCAGAAGTGGAAGTCATTGTTGCACAAGTCTGTGATGAGTGATGGGTGTTTTTCCTCCATCTGCTACTCAGAGGAGCTCATGCAGGAAGTGAGGTTCCAAACCAGCATTTTTCTTATAACCAGCAGGAATTTCCCTTAAAACCTCTCTCTCCTCATTCTCATAAACATGGTGTGACTGTGTGGCTTCTACCCTTCTCTTTCCTTCCTCAGGACCAAACGAGATCCAGGGATACCCTGGCTCCTGGCCTGGCCACCCAGTCTTACTCTTATAAATCAAGGAGTTAGGGTTTGACTCCCACCTTGGACAATGGTACTTTGCAAACTCAATTCTGCAGCCCCTATATTCTCTCTTCTTTCCTCCCTTGCTCCTGATCTACTTCTACATCTTTTGACACTCTTTCCATCCATTTAGACTTTTGACTTTCTTATAGTTTTAACAAAGACAGAGTTTGACTTTCTGCTTCTTGTTCTCCTTGTTTCTCTTAGGGGATTTCCACAAGAACAGGAAACATCATGAAGGCTGTCATCTTCACATTGGAAGTCAGGGCCATGCAGTTGCTGTGTTTGTTTTGAGTGTATGTTTTGCTTCTCTACTAAGCCACACACAGTGTCTGGTCCCTAGAGATAGTCAAGAAATGTTTGAAGAATGACTATCAAATATCAATAGATACTGCATTCCTCCTCCTAACTCGGGTCTGCATATTGAGGTAGACTGTTGCTTCCTCTCCCTGAGATGTCCCAGAATGCATGGGCATATTCCCCCATTGAGTCTGGAGATTCCTAAGGAATGGAAAAAGCTGATGGAAGTCTAAGAAGAGACGGTCATCTGAAATCTGTGTCCCAAGAGCACGGGCTTTCATGTTGGACAAAGCTGAGTTTGAAACTCAACTATAATATTTACTACTTGCTGGATCTTGTATTCATCAGGGTTCTTCAGAGAAACAGAAATAATAAGATTAAAATGATAGAAACATAGATGATAGATAGATAGATAGATAGGTAGGTAGATAGATAGATAATAGCTAGATAGTTGTAGATGTACTATCTATTTATCTACCTAACTATATCTTTCATCTACCTATCTATCTGAATATACATTTTAAGGAATTGGCTCATGCTTATTGTGGGGGTTGGCAAGTCCAAAATCTTCAAGGCAGGTCAGCAGGCTTGAAGTTGCTGTTGATGTTGCAGTCTTGAGTCTGAAGGCAATCTGGAGGTAGAGTCTTTCTTCCTGTTGGGTGGGGGGCGAAGTCGGGGGAACAGACTTCCGTCTTTTCTCTTAGGCCCTCAACTGATTGGATGAGGTCCAACCCCATTATGGACAGTAATGAGTTTTACTCAAAGACTACTGTTTTAATCACATCCTTAAAAAATACCTTCACAGCAACATCTAGACTGGTGTCTGACCAAACAACTGGACATGATAGCTTAGCCAAGTTGATACATAAAATTAACCATCACAGACCTTGAGTAATTTATTCAATCTCACTGATTCTCAGTTTTCTTACCTATAAAATGGAGCTATTATTATATGCCCCATCACAGGACTGTTGTGAAAATCAAATTGGGATAAGTATGTAAATCACCTAACCTAACATCTGACAAATTATAGGATCTTACTAAATGAAAGCTATTCTTGTTTTGTCTAGACTCTAGACAGTGGTCGGCAAACTCATTAGTCAACAGAGCCAAATATCAATAGTACAACTATTGAAATTTCTTTTGAGAATCAAATTTTTTAAACTTAAACTTCTTCTAACACCACTTCTTCAAAATAGACTCGCCCAGGCCATGGTATTTTGTGGAAGAGCCATACTCAAAGGGTCAAAGAGCCGCATGTGGCTCGCAAGCTGCAGTTTGCCAACCACGGGTCTACAAGATATGCCTGATATGGTCTCCTGGAATCCAGTCCACTCTCTTCCATGTTCCCTCGCCTTCTGTTCATATTAAGGGCTAGAAGTTTCAGAACCTATAATACTTTGCTAGACTCCTTTGCAGCTAGAGACTTTAGGCTGAGGTAAACTTAGGCAAGATTTGGAAGAAGAAAGTAAGCAAGATTGGGCAGATGTGACTGTAGCTGTCAGAGGTCAAGTTCTAGTTGCTGGTCACCAGTTTCTTGGCTTTACATCATGCTGACAGCAGCAATAGCAACAGCCATTTCCTGACCTCTAGCCTGCAGCTGTGGAGGTATGACCTTGAACCAACAGCTTTCAAGTGGCCCCTGGCTTCTATTCCTCCCATAAGCACCTGATTGCTTATATGAAGTCTAATTGCTTTGGGACGGAAATACCTAGCGTGGTTTCTGATTCCTCCGAGGAATCCAGACTGCTTCAGAGACTTCGCTACGGTGGCTTCCTGGTGCACTCCCCTCTGTATCCTAGAGGGTGCGCTAGAGGGCTGACACTCTACCCACCAGGTCCAGGAAGGCTCCCTGGGCCTTCCTCAATAGGCCCTGTCAGGAGGGACAAGGCCCACGATTAGAGCTATGGTGATGAGACAGGAGACAGAGGATGCATCAGCAACAGACAGTCCAACACAAGGCGTTTTACTCATTGCATGGTGCTCTTGCTTTGGACTAAGAACTCCAGTGTCAAACAAACTATTCAGCTCACTGGAATCTTCCATGAACATGATGTCACTAAGGCCAGGGCTGGCGTCTGTCACTCAGCAGGCAGATTTTATTAAATTGTAATATTTATAGGTATAAACGTTTTGGTGCATTTAAAGGATCGTCTCCTTCAAAAAATAAATAAATAAAATTTCCCCAATGAGGACAATGACCATAAATCCTTCCTCGTGGTGTCACAAAAGTGGCCTCTTGACCTGCCTATGCCCCATTCCCACTGCAGCCCAATGTCAGGAGGGTGATATGAAAGAAAATGTATGCACCAATCCCTGGCATTCAGGGTGAGAACTGCAGACACATTGGTGGGCTGGGGGGTGCAGGCTTCCTAATGAACCCAGAGTTAAGAGTTAAAAAACAAACAAACAGGGAGAGACAGATGGGCCAGGGAACATAAAGACAGGCTATAACTGCTGAGGGGAGGACTGGCTTACTTACAGAGGGGAATCATCTCAAGAATTTTAATAAAAAGAACTCCTACCTTTATCAAGTGCCTACTGTATACATTTCACATACAATTTCATTAAATCCTAAAAATCTTATGAGATAGGATTATTAATCCAAGTCTACTGATGAGAAGAACAAGGCTTAGAAAGATTAAGAGACTTCCCCCAGGCCCCTGGCGGGAGCATGATTCAGATCTGAGCCCACAGCTGGGGTTACAGACTCTGTGTTACACCGTTGACTCAAAGGATGATCAGAGGTCTTATACCAAAGAAGGGGATCAAAACCAGCTTGGAAAATAACAAGTTTTGAAAAGTTTGGGTTAATCAAAACAAAGGAGGTTGGTTTTGTTTCTTTGTTTTTGCTGCAGGACTTCTCAGAGCCTTTAATGTGCTGTCAGGCCGAAACCGGTTTGGCTCAGTGAGTAAAGCGTCGGCCTGAGGACTGAAAGGTCTGGGTTCGATTCTGGTCCAGGGCACGTAACTTGGTTGCAGGCACATCCCCAATGGAGGGTGTGCAGGAGGCAGCTGATTGATGTTTCTCTCTCATCGATGTTTCTAACTCTCGATCCCTCTCAATTCCTCTCTATAAAAATCAATAAAATATATATTTTTTAAAAATAATATGCTGTCAGGTGGAGAGAGAGAAAATCACTGAGAGATGGCCAGGGAGGAAGACTCCTTTTTCATATAGCATTCATAGATAGAAGGATATAATTGCATTACCTAAAGAAGTATTCTAGATATAACCCCAGGCAAAATACCAAGCAATTGGAATGGAAAGGAACGTGCGTGTCCAGCAGAAGACAGCTTTTTAGTACAGGCAAGAATAAATATGTACACACAGCAAGTAAGCCACAAATTGGGAAAAGAAATCTCGGCTAAAGTAGTCATCACTAGGTGATCTATGCCAAAGGGCTGTTAATTGGTGCTTATTTTTATTTTCTGTTCTTATGATAGAAACATCTGCTGTTTTCTATACTGCTGCAGACAAAGCTGGCTACCGAATTTGAAGGGCCTGACGCAAAATGAAAATACAGGACTCCTTGTTCCAAAAGCAGCAAAAAAAAAAAAAAAAAAAAAAAAAAGTCATTAAGTACAAAAATGGAGACATTTTTCTTTTCTTCTGCAGTTCTCCGCTGCTCATGGTGGTTGTTTTTTTTTATTTGCTACTCAAATTTTTTCTAAATAAAGAAAAATTAAAGTTTTGAATTATCAGCACAAATTTTACTGTTCTTCTCCGTATTATGCAATACCAGTTTTAAATGCAGACTATAAAACCAAGAGCAGGGTGCTTCTGGGCGTAAGACTCTGTGACTGAGCAGGTCGCATGCCCGGGAAGCCTGCCCGGCTGCAGAACAGGGAGAAACGCACCTTTTGTTCTACAGTCTCCAAGCAGCTGGTCTGGTGCACGCTGCGCAGAAAGATCAGGGTTCTGACATTTCCAGCATCCTCCCAAGGGAAGTCTGGCGCATCGTCCACTGACAGAGGCCACCTTTGAAAGACGGTACTGACTGGCTCATTTGAGAGAGACAGAGAGGAGTCAGCAAGAAAAATGTTTCCCTGGCACCTCTGGAAGCTGTGAATGTCACTGCTCATTGCAGGGAGTGTTCCGGGCCAGCCTGATAAACCAATCAGGCCGCCTCAGGTGAAGGCATCTCATAAACACATTTGAAACCTGCCTGGCAGCTTCAGGGCTGAATGGGCTGCAGAGGCCAGCTGGCTGGAGAACGGGGAGAGGGAGCCAAAAAAGATAGCATGCTCCCAAACAGGAAGAGCAGGGGACCCGCACAGCCGGTGGGGGAGGGGGCATCTCCCCCACCCCACCCACCCCTGCAGTGGTTCTCAACCTTTCTAATGCCCTGACCCTTTAATAAGTTCCTCATGTTGCGGTGAGCCCCAACCATAAAATTATTTTCCTTGCTATTTCATAACTGTAATTTTGCTACTGTTAGGAATCGTAATGTAAATATCCGTGTTTTCTGATGGTCGCGACCCACAGGTTGAGAACTGCTGCTGTAGAGCCTAAGACCAAAGGAAAACACAGATATTTACATTATGGTTCATAACAGTAGCAACATTACAGTTATGAAGTAGCAATGAAAATAATGTTATGGTTGGGGGTCACCACAACACAAGGAGCTATATTAAAGGGTCCTGGCATTAGAAAGGTTGAGAATCACTGCCCTAGAGGCTGGGACAGAGTTAGACTGCGGGTCTGCCTTTTCCTCCCCATCTTTCCCTGCTTCATGGGACCTGGTATAAGCACGCTATGCCTTCCGCCTTACATATAACTAACGCTCCCACCTTTGCCAGTTCTTTGCTTGTTCATAAAACTAGCACTTATGATCCTCGTAACAGATTTATAAGGCTATCTTTACCATTTCCCTGGTGAATAAACTGAGACTCCAAAGAATAATGTGATTGACTGAGGTCACCCAGCCTGAGGACCTCCCTGGGCCTGGAGGTCAGGCTGGCTGGCTCCACAGCATCCTCACCCTCATTATTCCTGGCCTCGGGGTCCCATCCTAAGCTCCAGCTGCCTGACGTACGTTCAACATCACGGCATTGGCTTCAGGTCTGTCTGCTAGTCTCACATGGTTGAGGATTTTACTAACTGCCAAATGTACACACTTACATACATGCACACATGTATAACTGTAGTGTATTATAAAGAGAAAGCTTTGGAATCTGAGCACAGCCCTTTGCATATCCTTTACAGTAGCAAATCTTTAGCTCTGAAAGTGTATTTGATTTTTGGAAATGGAAGGAAATTATTTGGAGCTTGTGATACTGTGAATTATAATAAAAAAGATAACATTTGGTCTTTGTCCCCAGTCCCTGACACAAGGTCCCTAAAACTTTTGGAAAGTCCTAAGTGACAAGAGGACTGGGAGCATCTTCTGTTGTAATGAGGTGACTCTGGGCGGGCTCCTGGATGGCTGTGAGGAAGCCTCCATAAGCATGGGGTCCGGAGAGCTTCCAAGTACATGAACACATTCACATGCCAGGAGGGTGACACACCCAGGTGCCCCAGGTCAGAAGCTCCGTGTCAGGACCCTCCCAGACCTCCCCCATTCTTCCTCTAGCTGCACATCTGCATCCTTTATCAGATCCTTTAGTCTTGAGCCATGCTCATTACAGTGAACGTTTCCCTGAGTTCTTTGAGCTGTTCTAGCAAATTAATTGAACCTAAGGAGGGAGTCATGGTAATCTCAGATTTGTAGCAGTTGGACAGGAACTGTGGGTAATGGGATTGGCATCTGAAGAGGGGGACAGCCTTGTGGGACTGCACCCTTACACATGGGATAGGACACCGTGTCCAGGTAGATAGTGTCAGAATTGAGTTAAATCGTAGGACACTCAGCTGGTGTCGCAAAAAATGCTTCGTGGGGGGAAACCCCACATATTTGGTGACCGGAAGTGGTGGGCAGAGCTGGAGGCGGGCAGAAGGGTCATAAGTGACATGTTCTGTGTGCAAGTAGAGAGGAAAAGCACAAGAGGAGCAAAGGCTTGGTTTTTCCGATATGGAGCCTGAAAGTTAGTGGACGATGAATTTATTCAGTGGATAAAGAGGGGAAGTAGGCAGTCAGGAAGGGGAAGTCTGCATATATGATTGTATTAATGTGCTTAACTGCCTATCCTGAGCCAAGCACCCTGCCTGCTCCTGCTGTCCTAATCCTCAGCTCGCCAATGGCCATACTACACTGTAGATTTTATTATCCAGTTTTGCAGGGGAGGACACCAAGGCCAAAAAAAGAAAATTACAATCCTCTAATTAGCGGCAGAATTGGAACTGGAATCTAGTTTGCCTAAGGGAAAGAGAACTTTTTTTTTTTTTTTTTTTTTTTTTTTTTTTTTTTTTGGCTCAGAAAATAAACAAAACGAAAGAAGAAATGCATGGCTATAAAGCAATGAGATACTTTTCTACTTTGGTTCCAAGAACTGGCCCTGCAGATAATTTTAAACCAATGAATCTGAGAGTGTTGTGAGAAATGGCAGCACCGCTATCCTAAGAGTCAGGTTCCCAAGGAGACAAGTACAAGATAAAAACAAACGCCCTTTGGGCTGTGTGTGTGTTACTCTTGTTGAGTCAGAGACTTTCCTGGTCCCCTGAGCTATGGTTCTCTAGAACCCAGCATCTAGGCGCCGAGCAGACCCCCAGACCTTGCTCAGCAGCCCCATCCCAGGGAGGCGGAGCTCGGCACCAGGGCGGGAGCAATAACTGCTCACGTTCACACAGTGAATTTGCGCTGGAGCCTTGACAAAAACCCAGGTGTCTGATGAAGCAGTGCTGTTTCCCTGAGCTAATCCCGCCCCTGTGGATAGGGCATCTTCCTAAAACAACAGTAGACATTCTTAAAGAAGCCTTCCTATGTCAGACACCCGGAAGTGAAGTGCATTATCTTTATTAAGCCTTCAAGGAAGCCTCACCATCCCCATTTCACGGATAATAAAGCCAAGGAGCCGAGAAATAAAAGGTGTTAACAAAAAAAACCCACAAAAAAACATTGAAACCTGTAAAGAATTTTTGTGAGTTTATTTGAGCCAAGTTGTCGACATATGCTGGGAAGCAAGAACCTCAGTGGATTGAGATAATGCTCCGAAGAATGGCAGGTTACATATGTATTTATGCATTGCAATCAAAGGAGGGACATAGGTGGGTGACATGAAATTCATTGGTGATGGATTAAGGAGGTGGGAGAAAGCAAAGCGGTGGGAAACACCTGAGATTGGATAAAAAGTAAAATGATGGACACATACTTAGGTGGGTACAGGGACAATTAACATGATAATGAAGGAATTTGAGGCATCTGTCCTGGCGCCCACCACATTTGGTTGTGCCTCAGGGGCTCCAGAAAAAGGGAAGTTACAAGTTACCCAGACATCTCACAGTTATGTTATCTTAGAGGCAAAAAGGCAAATGGGCTCAGGAAAGAAGATCTAAGTTGGTCTTTGTCAGGGAAAATATCGGCCTAGGACATGACTACCCACTATAACCTGTTTGTAGTTAAATATTTAATTTTCAGACCATCTTTTGTGGTTACCTTAGGTCTCTGAGTTTGCAAGACTGTCACCCAGGCCTCCCCTGAGCTTGTCAGGTTAGTATGTGGCTCTTTTCGTCCACAAAGGATAGGGCCCAGTTTCAGAGCTAGGCAATGGAGGCCCCGGGACTTGAACCCAGGTCTGCTCACCTCCATGCCCCACATGTTTAACAGCACTCAGCACCTTTTTGCCTGAGCATCTTCTTCTTCCTCTTGTGTCCCTTAGGGCCCCGGAGAAGACACAGCACATTCCACTGAAACCCCCCTCCCCCAGCCAGCCACTTCCCTGCTTTCCGTGTTTATCAACACAAAGAGCCTGACCCCCTCACACGTTTGTTTGGTCGGAGGAGGCCTGCCTCCTTCCCTGGGAACCAGAGGAACAATGAGTTGTTGTCCATCCGGGACTGCTTCCTCCACTTCCCCTGCCCGCACTGGCCCGCAGCTCAGACCAGCCAGGCCTCTCCGGCTTGTTACAAAGTGCGTCAATCACTTGTTTACTTGCTTTTCCTGCCTGGCCCCGGGGTTCCGCTGGCTGTTTCTTCTCCTGGGAAGTTCCTCCAGGGTGAGCTTTGATCTTCCTAGAGGAAGGGGCAGCAGGAAAAGGATAAAGATGCTAGATGTCTGTGGCACCTGACTCACTCTGTGAAGGAGAAGCGGCTCTCTGGGAGCAACGGAGGGAGCAGCTGAGATCGGAGCATCCTGCCCGGGTGGAGGCCTGCCTTCCCTCTGGGACAGAAGCGGAAAGGAGCAAATATGCCGCAGGCCGGAAGCAAATGGCCCCAGGCCTTTCGGTACTCGGCCGGCAGCATCACGCAGTGAATAATGAACGCAGCCTTCTTACAAAACGCCGCGCTGCAGGTGCCCGCCAGAGGGAGAGGCTTTTAGATGTGCATCTTCCCCGCGACAAGGCTGCTTATAAAAACACCTGACTGCTGGTAAAGGTCTAATTGGAGAGCTCACATGAGGACGTCTCTGGAATACTGCCCAGACTACCACCCCACTAGAGAGCTGCTTATTAGGGTTCTACGGGCTTTTGGGTCCTCAACATCCATTTTAGCATGAAAATGAACAGGGACACTTAAATATTAAAATAAAACGTCAGTCAGGGCCCAGCAGGAAATGGCAGAGACACACAAAAGGGTTTAACGGAAGAACATTTAATATGGACCACTCCCAGGGGCGCGTGGATTACGGGGACAGTAAGGTACTGCGAGGCAGGAAGGGAGGAGATAAGAAATACGCCGACCTTTCGCTACTCCATGTTCTTTACTCTCCCAACAGTGCCTCCCACTGACAAAACCCTGCTCACAGCCTAAGATTAAAGAAGCCTGGGTGACCTGGTCCACAGAGGGCAGCGCTGGGGGGACAGGGCAGGGGCGGGGCAGGAGGGGCAGGGGTGAGTCACAGCCCCTGTGCTCGCACCCAGAGTCCAGGGAGTGGCTCTGAATTGCCTCTTCACACAGAGCTGCTGTGTCCAGGTTACGACAGCAGGATTCCAAGTGTATAGGACTAGTGTATGAGAGTGGCCGGAAAACCTCAGCTCCGAGCTGCTGGGTGGCCATGTCATTGCGGTTGATGCTCCCTGGTGACAAGGACTCCGAGAGAGGGAGAAGCTGGTGGCCTTTTCACGTTTCCTGTTTAAGGTAAGGTGACCAGACATCCCGCTTTTGGCGGGACAGTCCCGATTTTTAACAATTTGTCCCGCTAAAGGCAGGACGTCTGGTCACCTTAGTTTAAGGCCCAGAGAACCCAGATTTCATTGCTTCACAGGGTGGCTTTGCTCGGTGTGAGTCGTGCTGGGAAGTATATCATATGTATAGGATGGGTGAAGAGTATTTGAAATATATGTAGAGTTGAAAATACGGTACATTTAGTACCTATGTGCCCATCATACAAATTAAAAAGTAGAACACTCACCAGGACCTAAGACACCCTCCACGGGCTCCTCTGTGAATGATACCTCCACCCTCCTCCCCAGAGGTGACCTTGTCTTAACGTCTGTGCTCATCACACTCCTGGTTTTCTTCACTGTTGTACCGCTAGGTGTGTATTATTCCCAAACAGTGTGTGTGGGGTAGAAGCACAAATCCAGCTGAGAATGAAAGGGCACGGTTCTCCTGTTCGATGGCAGGGTCCGGGAGAGAGAGGAGGCAAACAGGGTCTCTGGATCAGTCTGGTTTCAGTTTCCCCCCGATTTTACAAGAGTCCCTTCTGGGGAAGTCGGCGAACAAGGTCATGAGTTGGGAAACACAGGGCACCTCGGAAGTGGGCATCTGGTAGGGCTCCGGTGAGGGCCAGGTACTTAGTATCCGGAAGAAATATGGTCCGGAGTGTGCATTGCTCTGGATTTGCTGCCTCACTGCGGCCCACCTTCAGCTTCTTCTTCTTCTTTTTTTTTTTTGTTTAATATATTTTATTGATTTTTTACAGAGAGGAAGAGAGATGGATAGAGAGTTAGAAACATCAATGAGAGAGAATCATCAATCAGCTGCCTCTTGCACACCCCCTACTGGGGATGTGCCCGCAACTAAGGTACATGCCCTTGACCGGAATCGAACCTGGGACCTTTCAGTCTGCAGGCCGACGCTCTATCCACTGAGCCAAATACCTTCAGCTTCTGAAGCAGATCCCAGCAGAGCCCTTCTGTGGGGTGAACTGAGCAACCTCAGCTGAGCCATTAAATAGACCGTAGTAGGAAAAGCAGTGACCTCAGCAGAAGTGAATAAGGCAAGTCACATCAGCCAGCCTCACCCAGGAATTCTGTCTTCAGGCACCACTCCCCCCAAAAGGGTCAATAATAGTGGGCATCTTGGTGATGACAGCTCTTAACATATCTATCTTTTGAGGCACTCTTTTCTCATCTGGGCTGGTTGTCCTCTATGCCACATACACAGCTGTCAATCTAGACACCATTTACCACCCTCTTGGGTATTTCTTTCATCTCTCTCCAGTGTTGGAGCGCATGTGTCCCATATTCAATGTCTTTCTCTAGTTTCTCTCTTTCTCTTTCTCCCTCCCTCTCTCTCTCTCTCTCTCTCTCTCTCTCTCTCTCTCTCATTTTATAAATCATATACTCCAGTAATTCCGTGAGGAAGAATGCATGGGAAGAGAAATTTGTTAAGACTGTACAGATCTATAAATGTTTTTATTCTATAGTACTTGATTTATAGTACTTAAATTTTTAATGTTTTTATTCTATGGGACTTGATTTATAGTACTTGCTTTTATAGTTGAACGGTGTATAGAATTTCAGGTAAAAGTTAAATGTTTTCACCAGCATTTTGAGGGCATTTTTCTATTGTCTTATTTCACACTAGAGGCACAGTGCACAAAATTCATGCACAGGTAGCCTAGTGGCAGCCGGCTGCTGACGGAGGCCTCCCTTCCCCAGGGCCTTCCTTCATTTCATACTACCCCCTGGTGGTCAGCATACTTCATAGTGAGCAGTTGAGCTCCTAATTCATTGAACTCCCACCCAAGGGGGCAATTTGCATATTCTCAACAGTTATATATATATGTGTGTGTATATATATATATATATATATATATATATATACACACACACATATATATATAACTGTTGAGAAATCTAAAGCCTTTCTGACCTACCTGGTATGGCTCAGTGACTGAGCATTGCCCATGCACCAGGAGGTCACCAGTTCGATTCCCAGTGGGGCACATGCTTGCATTTTGGGCTTCATCCCCAATATGGAGTATTCAGGAGGCAGCTGATTGATATTGATGTTTCTCTCTCATCAAAGTTTCTATCTCTGCCACTTGCTCTTCCTTTCTCTCTAAAATCAATGAAAACACTCAAAAAAAAAAAAAAAAAAAAGCTATTCTGATTCCAGGTCCTTGGAACATATTCCAGGTCCTAAGATATCTATAATAGCCTGTATTTCTGTACTAAAAAAAATATCTTTTAAATAAAATAATAATAAAGATTTTTGAAATCAAGGGACTAGTGTATGAATCCTAACTCTCTCTCTCTCTCTCTCTCTCTCTCTCTCTCTCTCTCTCTCTCACACACACACACACACACACACACACAGAGGCATATATATATATTCCAATATATTCCATATATATGTATATTTTCCTCTGGTACTTTGAATATTTTGTTCTTTGTCCCCACTGATGTGAAATTTCACAATGATATATGTGCCTTGTGAGTTTTTTCTTTCACTCATTAGGCTGGATAGTTGGTGGGTACTTTTGATCTGCTCTGGGAAATTTCTTGCATTATTTCTGAGAATTCCTTACTCTTCCACATTTTCTCTGATGTCTCTCTTTAGAACTACCAGTATTCTAATGTTGGACATTTATTATGGACCTCTCTTATTTTTATTTTGTTTCTTTCTATGTTTGTTTGCTCTCTTTTTGTGGGGATAAGAGTAAGATGAAATTCCCTCAGTATTATTTTCTTACCTAGTTAGAGGTTTTCGTTTATTATACCATATATATACTGTTCTTGTTTCAGAGAAGTTCTTTTATTTTTCAAAATATATTAGTCATAAAATTTATTTGGGAATTTTTTCCCCTGCAGTTTCTGTTTCCTCCAAAATACTTTGTTCTTGTTTTTTATCTATGTCTCCCATAATACAGCCTTGCCTTAGATGTAAAACTTGGCTGTATGTTCATAGTAAATGGGAAGGTTAAAAAAAAAAACTAATTGGAAGCTCTGACAAGAGCCTGACAACACTGAGATTAGATTCAAGTAGGGAAAACTGGGCTCATCTGTTTGTTGGGAGAACATCGAATATAGGCATTTCCTTTTCAGATACCTAAAGAATGGTTTTCCTGTATCTTGCCATGAAGGTAAGATTCTAGATGCTAATGTATTGGGAGCCAAGTGTGGAAATAACACAAACATATTCAGAGTTAATCCTGTTCCAGAGCTCTGTTTCCTATGAAGCACTCAAGGATGGGAAGTGGGAAGGTCACTGCCAGTCCATGCCTATAACATCTTCTAATACACCAGGCTTGGCCTTGCTGTAGTAGAAAACTGAGTGTCCAAGCAATGAGATAGGAAATAATAAACCAACATTTGCTGACCATTTCTTTTACTTAAGAAAAGAACAGTACATACATGTAGTTGAGCTCATTTACTATCCACAAGGGGCCTGACATGGTAGGCATTGGGAAATTATTGAAAACTTACATTTTTTATTTTTCAGTAAATAATGGCCAGTGAAGACTAAATTAACTGACCCAAGGTCAGACTGTTACTAAGTGACAGAGTTAGGATTCATATCCCAGTCTCTTGATTCCAAAGATCTTTATTATTATTTCATTTAAAATGTATTTTTCTGAGTAAAGCAATTCAGGCTATTATAGATATCTTAGAAAATATATAAAATTCCAAATCCATATTTTAAAACATATAAGGCTACCCAAACATTGTACAATTTTCATAGGGACACATCATAATTTATAATAATAATTTATTTGACTGTCTCCTAATTTGAATCATTTATGTTGGTAAGTCTATTCTCTTTCTACTATATGGCATCAGCCAAGAGCAGTAGGAATGGCCAGGAGTCAGGATCAGGAAGGAGCAGCGTTCTAGGCAAGTCCCTTGGCAGAGAGCTCCGGATTAAAGGCAGTTTAGAAGGATGTGGTTCAGTACCCTGGAGAGCGCCAAAGGGTCCACCTCTATTGGGGATTAGGCCCAACCATGGCTGAGAGTTCTTAAGGATTCTGAACTGCTTCCCTGGAAAGGAATGTTAAAAGAGACAACACCCAACTATGATTGGAGGACTCTTTGTCCTTGAGGGATTCATCCTCACTACTCCCCAGATGAGAGAGCTTTGAGGAAGTAGGTCATTGTCTTCACCAAGATGCCTTTTCTCATTGCTGGAAATGCCTGGCTAATTTCTATTCATGCTTTAATGTTCCATTTAATCACTAATTTCTCCAAAAAATGTTCTGAGCTTCCTCTACATATCACCTCAAAAGCTTTTCCCCTTTCCTTCTGCATTTCTTTTGGTCTTCGTATACTAGAGGCCTGGTGCAAGAAATTCATGCACTCAGGGGGGGGGGTGGTTCCTTAGCTCAGCCTGTGCCCTCTTGTAGTCTTGGAGCCCTTGGGAGATGTCTGACCGATGGTTTAGGCCCACTCTCCACTGGAAGCAGGCCTAAGCTGGCAGTCGGACACCCTTAGTGCTGCCATGGAGGCAGGAGAGGCTCCCGCCACTGCCACTGCATTTGCCAGCCATGAGCCCAGCTTCTGGCTGAGTAGAGCTCTCCCTGTGGAATCGCACTGATCACTAGGGGACAGCTCCTGCATTAAGTGTCTGCCCCCTGGTCATCAGTGCACATCATAGCAACCAATTGTTCTGCTGTTTGGTCATTTTGCATATTAGCCTTTTATTATATAGGATTAGACTAGATTATAATGTTCTGTTTGTTATTCTAACTAGACTGAGTTCCTTGTGAACAGGGACTGATTCTCAATTATCTTTGGTCTTAGTAAGTATTCAATAAATAATGTTAAATATTTAATAAATGAGTGTATTTTCTGTAGGCAATGGAGAGCTATTAAAAGTGGTTCTCAACTAGGGAAAATTTTTGCCCCCATTTGGCAGTGTTAGAAATAGTTTTGTTGCTAACTGTGGTGTGTGTGTGTGTATGTGTGTGTGTGTGTTACTGGCATATCGTATGTAGAAACCATGGATGTTTCTCAGCATCCTACTATGGATAGGACAGCCCCCACAACAAATAATTATCTGGCCCAAAGTGTTATTTGTGCTGAGGTTCAGAAACCCTGTTTTAGAATAATAAAATGAGTTTAATCAAACCTTTCTTTAATAAACTTAAGAGTCTTCAGAGAAAAGTGAACCCAATGGGCTCATTTTTCAGACATGAAAACTGAGCTAGTTGGTATAGGGCCAGAGCAAAAACTTGTACCACGACATCCTTTCCACACAGTTGCATTTGGCTAACATTATTTTTACCCATCCAGTACTCTGAGTGGTATAGGAATGGAATGATTTCCTTAATGCCTATTATAATAGGTTCACCAATCAGGTTTGGGAAACAAGACTAGAGGGAGAAATTATCTATTTATTTAGTATATTTATATTCCTCACCTAAGGATATTTTTTCCATTGATTTTTAGAGAGAGTGGGAGGGAGAGAGAGACACACACTGATTGGTTGCCTCCTGCACACACCCCAACCAGTACCAGAGATTGAACCAAGGTATGTGCCCTTGAGCAGAATCAAGCCTGGGACCCTTCAATTCAAGGGCCAATGCTCTATCCACTAAGCCAAACTGGCTAAGGCTGTTAGTTGATATTTTTTTAAAAAAAATAATAGTTTATTAATTTTTAAAGAGAGAAGAGGGTTGAGAGAAACATGGATGAGAGAGAAACATATATGCAAGAGTTCAACATTGATTGACTGCCTCCTGCATGCCCCCCACCAAGTATTAATCCCATAACCCGGACATGTACCCCTGACCAGGAATGGAACCAGCAACCACCTGGTGCATGGGATAATGCCCAGGCAACTGAGCCACACCAGCCAGGGCAAGAAAAACAATTTGAAGTCACAGAATAGGTACAGCCAGCCTCCTCCACCCCACTCTTGCATTGGCCTCCTTTTTTTCTGGAAATATATGTTCTAAATCTAGGGCTGAATGAGAAGAAACAGTTCTCTCAAAGGCTCATTTCTGAACAATTCCCAATCTGCTCCGGGAAATGAGAGATTAGCCTGTGGAAGAGTGAATTAATTTTAAGCCACTCTGCATTGGAACCAATTAAAGCACTGGAGAGTCCATCCTGTCACAGGGGAATTTACTCTAATTGCTACAGACCAAGGGGATTCAGTATAATTTTCTTCCCATCAACAAATAAGAGCATTATTGGGAGACAAATTCAATCTCCAAGGGTTCAAGTGCCTCAGATTTAGAATGTTCTTGGTCTCAAAGAGTGCTCTGACCACTCCTTTCATGAGCCAAATCTGCCATTTTCCCAGAGTAATCACATGCCCGACTTCTCCCATTCAGCTCAGTTGATTTAGAGAAGCCAAGTGATTCAGGCACAATACGCAGTGATTCAGCAGAGTAAAAAAAAAAAAAAAATGTAGGGAAAAATAATCTGCATGGCATCCTGAATAAAATGCCTCCCAATAAACTTGGTGAATTGTCTTCAAGGGATTCAGCTGAATGTGTTGAGCATTTATTATATACCATAAATGTCTGGAGCATACATGATTAGCCAAAAATTGTATTTGTGGGTCCACTGAGCTCTGAAATGATGCATAGGGGAAGCTAGTTTCTGCAGAAGCTCAACTTTCTTTGCTGAAGTTTCCGTGGAGCATCAAAAGCTATGCTTGTATTGGCTGCTATTGGCCCGAAAATGGAAGGAGGGAGGGGGCAGGGGAAGAAAGGATAATAGGCAGCAGGTCCCAGCAAGGAAATACTGTCTCTCCATTTACATTCCCTGTCCTTTTCCTCTCCCCTGCACACCCTCCAAACTACCCCCCTCCCCCACAACACACACACACACACACATACACACACACCATGGGGAAAAGCAGTATAGCAACTCAGTATGTAGACTTAAGTAGGTTTAGGTTTGAGTCTTCTTTCTACTCATTTTCAGAGCCTCGAATTCTTCACCTATGAATTGGGACTAACACTGCTAATATCCCCAGATTATCAAAGGCATTAAATGAAATTATATATATATATATAAAGCATATGGCTCATGAAGGTACTAAATAATGTTCTACTATCATTGGGCTCAATCTCTGCCTGGACAATTTTTTAAAGACAGAAAGCTTGGTCCAGGGGATTAGTGGGATGGCAATATGGGATGGCAATTAGTGGGATGGTCAATTGAAAAAAAAAAAAACTTATTGGGGGTCCATTTCAAGTTTTGAGGTCCTAGTGATTTTCCAAAACTCTTCACAAGATATAAAATAATTGGATTGCCAAAGCTGGTTTGGCTCAGTGGATAGAGTGTCAGTCTGTGGGCTGAAAGGTCCCAGGTTCAATTCCGGTCAAGGGCATATATAATACATTGGTTGTGGGCACATCCCTGTAGGCAGCTAATCAATGTTTCTCTTTCCTCAATGTTTCTAGCTCTCTATCCCTCTCCTTTCCTCTCTTTAAAAAAAAAATCAATAAAATATATTTAAATAAATAAATAAATAAATAAAAATGATTGGATTTGTGGTTAGCCAAATTTTTGGATTGCTCCACTCTGTACTTCAGTTTCTAAAGAATAGACTTGTCACTGAGCAGGCTTGGAGAAAGCCCAAAACTCCTTGAACACTGCAATAACCCAGAGCTTAGAGTTCAGAGAGAACATTAAGCAGGAATCAGCCTTCCATAGGTCCAAACAGAGAAAAATGTTTCAACCATAAATTTGCAGTTAGAGCAAACACACAGTGGTGATAAGTCTCCTCAATGCAAGGGTGCCCACGCTAGCTCTCCATCAGAATCACTGGGATAATTTTACAAAAATATACAAATTCTTGAACTCTACTCCTGAAATTCAATGTCATGGAGGGGCTCAGGACTTTGTTTGTTGTTTGTAATTAAAGTGCCAAGGTGTTTCTGATGACCAGCCAGATTTAGAAATAACTCAGATGGTGGATGCTCAGGAGCATGGGCTCCCATGGGCTCCTGCTTTAGAAGTGATTATTAGCTTTTCTATTCTATTTCCATTTGTAAAGATGTCTCTCCAAAATCATATAGTAAGGAAGATTTAGGAGAATCTTAAGGGGCACTTGAATCTGATTCCTATTTTAGAGGTAGTGATTCTGGAATACGTGGCTGAGAAATGACACTATCTAAAAGTGGCGGTTATTATCACTTTTTGACATTCAAGTCCTGCACAATAAGATGCAACCTTCTCCCACCATTTCCCACCAGGCACTCCAAGGGTTTTCCAATATATTTTGAACTTTTCTTTTTTCACATGTTCCTCTCTAATCTGCAGTGAGTTTAGCTTCACTTAGACAATATGACCTGGTGGTTAAGAGGCTGGCCTTGGAATTAAGGCATGCTGAAATTCTGGTGAGGCTGTGAGTCAACCTGTACTATGCTCGTGGACAACTTACAGATGGCAGAGCAACAAGAGAGAAGGGATCTGGGTCCCTGCCCAATGGTACTCCCAAGTGATGCCTACAAGGAAAACAAACTTCTTTATTTTAAAGCCACTATTATTTTTGGCCTTTATTAAAAAGTCTTACACTATACCCTAACTACTGACCAACAACAGTAGTGCAGGTGATAAGGGTTGTTATGGAGAATGGACTTGGTGCTGGGAGAACGGATCTGAGTAAACCAAACTCTACCTGCGGAGCGAGGCCCCGGAGGCTTCCTAGAAGAGACATTTAAGTCATGTATGTAAGATGAGTGGCACTCACACCTGTGAGGAAGGAATGAAAGGATGCCCAGATACAAAGAAAAAGTATGGGCAAAGGCACAAAGGTAGGAAACAACACGAGATCTTTGGGAAATTAGGGTTTAGCAGGCCTGAAGAGTCAGGTATGAATGGGCAGTGGGAAGCAATGAGGCTGAGGTTTGGGAGTGAGTTTTGGATGGGAAAAGAAGAGGGTGTGGTGACATAATGAAAACTAATCAGAGAGTCCTTCACCATGGAATGTCTTTAGCAGCTCCTGGTAAGAGAAAGATAAGTACTGAAAGCCAAAGATAAGTGCTATATGGTTTCCCCCTACTGTTAGCTTCCTGATGGAGATCACAGATTCATAGAGAGGCTCAGTCCATGATCCTAACAGCAAGATTTCTTATGAGGCTGACAGGAATCCCCGGTGGCTCCTATAATCAGACTGTGGGAGGTTGGCTCAGCTGTAGGCTTATCTATACCAGATCAAAGCGACTCCAAGTGAGGTCACTGGTTAAGTAAATTTAATCCATGTCTATTGAGGTAATGGGAGGAAGAGGTTTATTTTGGTTCAGACAAGCTCTGGAGAGTAATGGGAGTCAGGGAGAAGGCAGGAACAGAGCCATATGTCAGTTTTTTAATAAGTAAATAATTTCAGTTCAGCCATCTGAGATAAATAATATCTTCTTTAGTTTAACAACCTACCAAGGCACCAATTCCCCACATGCATTTCAATTTCTCTAAGTTAGGAGAAATTGGAATGCATGTGGGTAATTGTTTCTTTCCAGGTGTTTGGTCACTCATTAAGTTTGGACCATGCTGGTTTCTTCCTCTCTTAGCTGTTCATGTTGACTAAGGTTCTACAATGAGCCAGGTATTGCTGGGTACTCCATATCAGCTCACCTCATCCTGATATCTTCCTATAAAGTCTTATTGCCATTTACAGAAGAAGAAATAGGGAGAGAAGTTAAAATAAAATAAAATAAAATAAAATAAAATAAAATAAAATAAAATAGGCAAAATTGGAAAATGGTGAGGGGGTGGTTTTGGTTTGTTTGTTGATTTTTACAGCTTTATCACAGATATCATAGTGATTACTCATGGAACCATCATTTAAGTACAGAGATAAAACTTTATCAACATCTTTGCCACCTCAGGTCACTATATCCTCCCTCTCCATCTCACTTAAGCCTCTTCTGGTTCCAAACTTCTGCTTTCTCCCCTCCCTCCCATGTCACCTCTCTAGGCCTTTCTCTTTATGGCAAAGAAAATGGAGCAATAAAGGGAATGAGGGACTTTACTATAATTGCCTAGGCAATGTCAGAGCTGGGACTTGAACCCGTGTGATCAAAGTCCTCTGGACCTTGGTTGATTTCCTTCTCTCAGTTTACCTGTCTTTTCCATCTTTCAAGGCCAATGGAATGTCATTCTCCTCCATGGAACATTTTAGACCACCCCTGTCCTCACCGATCTTTTCCTTTACCTGGTAAATTCCTGCCTGTTTGTTCCACTGGTAGGACACTTAGTAGTCAGTGTTTGGCATTATCCAACATTTTGTATTCTTGTTTTGTCTTCCTTATGAGTTTGTAAGTTTTTTGGAGGCAAAGAATCACAGCTTATACCAGTTTGTATTCATAAAACCTTGAAAGTGGTCTGCAGAGAGGAAGAGACAGAGTAAATGGGTTCCTAGGCTCTGGGATCAGACTCAAATTTAAATTCTGGCCCTACTACGTAGTTGTTTGCTGTGTGACATCAAATTACTTCATCTCTTACCAAGTGCCTTCCTAAGGGTGGTTGAGAAAATGAAACCACATAATTTTTAGGGTGTGGCAAACAGTCACTACAAAAAGGTCAATTATTATCGAAACCCAACAAGTATTTGTTGTTGATAGTGAATTACTCAATCAGTCCTCAAGGTTAAAAACTTTTTAAAATTTTAATTGAATTTATTAGGGTGATATTGGTTTATAAAATTATATGCTTCAGGTGTATGATTTCCTAATTCATCACCTGTGTATTGCGTTCACCACACAAAGTCACATCTCTTTCTATCAAGTCAAGTCTCTTTTATCCCCTCTTTTCCCTCCTACCCTCCTTCCTTCTGGTAATCATCATGCTATTGTCCATATCTATGATTTTTTTGTTTGTTTGTTTGTTTGTTTTGGGTGGGGGGGTTGTGTGTAATCCTTTCAACTTTTTCACTGAGGCACTCACCCCCTCCTCTCAAACAGCTTTCAGTCTGTTTTCTGTATCTATGAGTCTATTTCTATTTTTTTTTTGCTAGTTTATTTTATTTATTTGATTCCAAATATAAGTTAAACCAGTGCACAAAATTCATGCACATTAAAAGGGAATAGAGGAAATATTTTAATATTGCTATTTGTCCTTTCTTTATAATAGAAATGCCAGGGATGAAAGAAAATTAGTAAAATGTATATGAAAATCTTCCTCCTGGGGTGCACTGTGGGACCCAGAATCAAGTCCCCACCCACCTGCATGCACCTCAAAATCAAGCCAGACCCAGACCCAGCCGGCCCCACCCCTGTCAAACCCCGCCGGGCAGGGGGCACAACCTCAGGTCCCCAGGCCAGCACCAGGTGGGGGGGTGTAACCTCAGTCCCCCATCAAGCCCTGCCAGGTGGGAGGCATGCCTTGAAGTCCCCCATTAAGCCCCACCAGGCTGGAGGTGTGGCCTCAGGTCCCCCAGCCAGGCATCAGGATGGGTGGCACAGCCTGAGGTACCCTGGCCCAGTTCCTGGGCAGGGGGCATGCCTTGAGGTACCCTGTCAAGCCCTGCCAGACAGGCAGTGGGCAGAGCCTCAGGTCTCCTGCCCTGGTCAGGTACCATGCAGCCTCAGTTCTCTGCTGATCACTCATTATGGGAACCCTGCCTCTGCTGTGGGAGCAGCCATCTTGTGTTACAGGAAACCAGCCTTCACTGTGCATGCCGCCATCTTGTGATGGCATGAGGGTCAATTTGCATATTACCTCTTTAATATATAGGATAATATGGTATTTGTCTTTCTCTGACTGTCTTGTTTTACTTAGCATGATAATCTCCAGGGCCATTCATGCTGTCGCAAAAGTTAAGACTTGCTTTTTGTAGGGCCAAATCGTATTCCATTGTATGAATATACCACAGCTTTTTTTATTAACTCATCAACTAATGAGCACTTGGGCTGCTTCCAAGTCTTGGCTATTGCAAACAACACTGCAATGAACATAGGGGTGTGCATATTCTTTGGAATCAGTATTTCTGGTTTCTTTGGATATATTCTCAGAAGTAGAAATGCTGGGTCATAGACAATTCCATTTTAAATTTTTTGTGGAAACTCCATACTGTTTCCCACAGTGGCTGCACCAGTCTGCAGTCCTATCAATATTGCACTGTTTCCCTTTTCTCCACATCCTCATCAACACTTGTTTGTTGATTTATTTTTTAAAATATTGTATATTTTTATTAATTTCAGAGAGGAAGGGAGTGGGGGAGAGAGATGGAAACACCAATGATGAGGGAGAATCATTGATCAGCTGCCTCCTGCATGGCCCCTGCTGGGGATCAAGCCAGCAACCCAGGCATATATCCTTGACTGGAATCGAACCCAGGACCCTTCAATCCACAGGCTGAGGCTTTATCCACTAAGCCAAACCGGCCAGGGCTGCTAGTTGATTTATTGATGAAAGTTATTCTGAAAAGTGTGAGGTGATATATTGTTGTGGTTTTAATTTGCATTTCTCTGATGATTAGTAACTTTGAACATCTTTCCATATGTCTATTGGCCATCTGTATATCCTATTTGAAGAAGTGTCTATTCTGGTCCCATTCCCATTTTTTAATTAGATTGTTTGTTTTGGTGTAGAGTTGTATAAGTTCTTTATAAACTTTGGATATTAAACCCTTATCAGATGTATCATTAGTGAATATATTCTCCCATTCAATGGGTTGTCTTTGCATTTTGTTGATGGTTTCCTTTGCAAAACCTTTTTAGACTAATGTAGTATCATTTGTTTATTTATTTTCTTTTGTTTCCCTTGCCTGAGGAGACATATCAGGAAAAAAATATTGCTACAAGAAATGTTCAATATTTTACTATATTTTCTTCTAGGATTTTTATGGTTTCAAGTCTAACATTGAAGTCTTCAATCCATTTTGAGTTCATTCTTTTGTATGTTGTAAGAAGATGGTCTAGGTCCATATTCTTGGCATATGTCTGTCCAATTTTCCCAACGACATTTATTGAATAGATTACCTTTACCCCATCGTATGTCTTGCCTCCTTTGTCAAATGTTGACCATAAATGTGTGGGCATATTTCTGGGCCCTCTATTCTGTTCCATTGATCTATGTCTGTTTTTATACCTTTACCATGTTGTTTTATTCAGTCTCTTATAATTTTCCAAGTACAGGTGTGTTTTATATCATTGGTTAAATTTATTCCTAGGTGTGTGTTTTTTAATGCAATTGTACATGGAATTGTTTTCTTAGTTTCTCTTAGTTCATTATTAGTGTAAAAAATGCAATTGACCCTAGCTGGTTTGGCTCAACGGATAGTCAGCCTATGGAATGAAGGGTTTAGGGCACATGCCTGGGTTGCAGGCTTGATTCCCAGTGGGAGGTGTACATGAAGCAGCCGATCAATGATTCTCTCTCATCATTGATGTTTCTATCCCTGTTTTCCTCTCCCTTCCTCTCTGAAATCGATAAAAACACATTTTTTTAAAAAAAATGCAATTGATTTCTAAATATTTATTTTGTATCCTGCTACTTTACTGAATTCATTTATCAGTTCTAGTAGTTTTTTTGTTTTGTTTTGTTTTGTTTGGTGAAATTTCTGTATACCATATCATGAAAATAAGGACAGTTTCACTTCTTCCTTTCCAATTTGAATGTTTTTTATTTCTTCTTGTCTGATTGCTATGACTAGGACTTTCAGTGTTATGTTGAATAAGAGCGGTGAAAGCAAACCTCAGCATTGTTCCTGATCTTAAGGAAATGCTCTTAGCTTTTTCTCATTGAGAATGATGTTGGCTTTGGATTGTCATACATTGCCTTTATTATGTTGAGATATGATCCCTCCACTCCCACTTTGCTGAGTGTGTTTATCATAAATGGATGCTAGATTTTATCAAATGCTTTTTCTGCATCTATTGATATGGTCATTTGATTTTTATCCTTTATTTTGTTTATGTGGTGTATCATGTTTATTGATTTGCAATATTGACCAACTTTGCATCCCTGGAATAAATCCCACTTAATCGTGGAATATGATCTTTTTAATGTACTGCTGAATCTGATTTGCTAATACTTTGTTGAGGATTTTAGCACCTATTTTCATCAGGGATATTGGCTTATAATTTTCTTTCCTTTTGGTGTCTTCATCTGGCTTTGGAATTAGGACAATGCTAGCCACATAAAAAGAGCTTGTGAATCTTCTCCTCTTGAATTTTTTGGAATAGCATGAGAAGAATGGGTGTTTGTTTTTCTTTGAATGTTTGGTAAAACTTACCTGTGAAACCATCTGGTCCATGACTTTTGTTTATTGGGAGTTTTTGATTACTGATTCAATTTCATTGGTTATAAGTGGTCTGTTCAGATTTCTGATTCTTCCTGATTCAGTTTTGGAAAATTGCATATCTAGTAACTTTATTTAGCTCCCATCTTTTTTGTGTGTTTTTTCAGGTGTTTTTTTCTTATGATTTCTAGTTTCATACCTTTGTGGTCAGTGAAGATACTTGATTGGATTTCAAACATCTTAAGTTCATTAAGATTAGTTTTTTTGTGTGTCTTAACATGTGCTCTACCCTAGAAAGGGTATGCACTTGAAAGGAATGTATATTCTGCTGTTTTGGGTTAATATTCTCTGATGATATCAGTTAAATGCATCTAATCTAGTGTGTCATTTAAGGCTATGATTTCTCTTTTGATTTTCTGTCTGGAAGGTTGATCTATTAATGCCAATGGGGTGTTAAAATCCCCTACTATGATTGTAGTATTGTCAATCTCTCCCTTTATGTTCATCAAGATTTGCTGTATGTATTTAGGTGCTCCTACGTTTCATGCATAAGTATTTACAAGGGTTATATCATCTTATTGGATTGATCCCTTTAGCATTATGTAATGTCCTTCTTTATGTCTTTTATGGCCTTTGCTTTAAAGTTTATTTTTTCAAATATAAGCATTACTAACCCACCCTTTTTTCATTTCCATGAAATATCTTTTTACATCCCTTTACTTTTAGTCTGTATCTTTCATTCTGAGGTTGGTCTCTTGCAGACAGCATATATATGGTTCTTGTTTTCTTATCCATTCTGCTGTCCTGTCTTTTGATTGGAGCATTTAAGCCATTTACACTTAATATTGATAGGTACATATTTATTGCCATTTTATTCTTCATAACTATGTTCCCTTTTTCTTATTCTTAAAAAAGAGTCTAACATTTTTTGCAATACTGGTTTCTTGATAATGAACTCCTCTAGCCTTTTCTTGTCTGAGAGGCTCTTTATTTCTGCTTTGATTTCAAATGATAGCCTTGCTGGGTAAAGTAGTCTTGGTTGTAGTTCCTTGATTTTCATCACTTTTAATATTTCATGCCAATCCCTTCTGGTCTGAAATGTTTCTGTTGAGAAATCAGTAGACAGTCTTATTTGAACTCCCTTGTAGACTGTCTTCCTCTTGCTGCTTTTAAGATTCTTTCTTTGTCCCTAACATTTGCCATTTTAATTATGATGTGTCTTGGTGTGGGCCTCTTTGGGTTCATCCTATTTGGGATTGCCAGTGGTTCCTAAACCTGTGTGTCTTTTTCTTTCACCAGATTATATAAGTTTTTAGCCATTATTTCTTCAAATAGGTTCTCAATCTCTTGCTCTCTCTCTTCTCCTTCTGGTACCCCCCACTCCCCATGATGTAGATGTTGCAACGCTTCATGTGTTGAACTATCCTCATCTTTTAAACTTCTTTTGTCTTTTTACTATTTTAATAGTGTGTTTTCTGCTACATTGTTTTTCAAATTGCTGATGCAACCCTTTGCTTTATCCAATCTACCATTTATCCCTTCTAGATATTGTATTCTTCATCTGATTGGTTCTTTCTTATGGTTTCTACTAGAAGCTTGGTGCACGAAATTCATGCACAGGTAGGGTCCCTAGGCCTGGCTTGTGATCAGGGCCAATCTGCGGGGTGACTGGCGGGGTGATTTGCCCCCCATTCCCCCTTCCCCCTGCTCACACCCGCCTTGGCCTGGCACCACCTGCTCACTGGCCCCACCCTCCACCTTTGGTCGCTGTCTGTGGGGCAATGGCAGGGCCCCCACTTGCACTCCCCTTGGCCTGGCGCCACCTGCTCACCTGTTCCACCATTCCACCACGGTCCTACTCTCGTCAGGGCCCATTGGGGTTGGCAGTGCCTCCACTGCTGCCTGCTGCCAGTGTTGCATCGCCAATGCCTACCATGTTCTATGCTGCCCCCTGGTAGTCAGCTCACAACTGACTCCCAGTTGGTTGAACTCCTGCCCATGGGGACAATTTGCATATTAACCTTTTATTATATAGGATGTTCTTTTTTATGCTTGCTATCACTTTAAGTTCTAAATTCTTTGGGCATTCTTATAACCACTTTTAAAAAACTCTGTATCTCGTAAATTGTTTGCCTCCATCTCATTTAGCTCTTTTTCTGTAGATTTCTCCTGTTCTCTTATTGGGTCATATTTGTCTTCCTATTTTGGCTGCCTCTTTGTGTTTGTTTCTATGTATTAGATATATCTGCTATTACTCCCAGTCTTGGTAAGGTAGATTTATGTAGTATGTGTCCTTTAGGACTCAGTGGCATGTCTCCTTGATCACCTAATCTGGGTGCTTCAGGAATACCTCTTGTGTGGGTTAGTGAGCACTTCTGTTATTATTGAGTCTTGGCTGCTATTGGCTTGTGTGTGGACTCAACCCTCAGACTAGCTGATTGTGAGGATTGCCCCTGGTTACCGTGTATGGGCTGCTGGGTATGTGCTGATCCCATGAAGTGGAATTCGCCTCAGCAGGGCCTGGTGCATGTCAAGAGCTCCCTTTGGATACACTTCTTATGAAACTTATTGGATCCTGCTCTGATGTTGTGTGAAGATGGCCACTGGGTGTGTTAGTTCTGCTGCCTTTTAGGAGGTATTCTGGTGCAGGCCAATGTTAGATGCTGTCTGTGACTGGTCCTAGGCAACTTATTTGGAGTGACAAAGCAATCCCAATTTGTGACTGCCTCTGCTGGGCCTGGGCATGTGTGGGAAGGACCAATGTGCACTCCAAGGTTGGATTTTACCAGTCCTAGGACCATGGGCAGGTCAGAAAAAGTCCCAATCTGCCTCTGCCTGCCTCTAATTGCTGGCTGCCCGATAGACTCAGTCACTGAAAGAGCCTCTGGTGACACTTGAGTTGCATGAGGTATGTTCTCAGTGAGTCACCAGGTAGGGTTGAGTGGTGTTCACCAGATGCATACAGGTGCAAACTCTGTGCCAGTGCTGGGTCTGAGGCCAATCAGCAAATGTCCCAGGACATAGCAAGTTTAGCTGCCTCTTGCCAAATGCTCAAAGACTTCGTGGTGGGGTGTGGTCCCAGGGAATCATCAGGGAGAGGCCAGCATTTTATCAGATCCAAACAGACCAAGATTTGGGCACGGGAAGGGAGGAATCTTCAGTGGTCATGCATGTGAGAGAAAAATGACCCGCATACTACAGGCACATAACTCAGTCTGTTCAAGATTCTGCCAGGAGCCAGGGCTCGACAGGGTGGAGCTCCTGTGAGTTCTGAGGATGTGATGCCAGCCAGGCTCCAGGAGAGATGGCAGGAGTGGCTTCTGCCTAGAGCCACAACTCAGTCTGTCCTGCATTCTGCCCAGATGTTGGCAGGATGGGGCCACCAGGAGTCAAGAGGGTGGGGCTAGAGGATCTCCTGTGATAGGGAGGCACCAGTTAGGTTCATGGGAATGTGTGAGGAATGGACCCTGCCTCAAAGCTACACTACTCAATTACTGACACCACCTAAGTCTGCCCATACCTTTACACCCAGGCCCAGGCAGCTGACTCCTCAGCAAGGCATGAGGTCACAGGGTGTGGCTATTGCTTTCCCCCAGGCTGATGCCATAAGGAGAGGAGTGCTCCAACCAAGAAAGATGGTGTCTGTGGTGTTGAAGATTTACTCAGCACAGGGGTCCTGGTAGCTGTCCACTTAGCCCTCTCTCTGGAGCCAGAAATCCAAGTATCTCCTCACATGACTCCAATCCATCCCATCCCCTCTCCTCTGCTGGAGCCTAGGGCTAGTGATTGCAAACAAGATCTTGTGTGTTGGCCCTTTAGGTGGGCACCTGTGACTCTAATGGACTGTTTTTCCCTGGAATACATAATTCCTGCTGATTTTCATAGCCAGATATTTGGGCATCTTTTCCTGGTTCTGGTGCTCTGGGCTGTGGAGCATAGCATGGGGTTGAGACTGCTCTTCAAGGGGAATGTTGGCAACTGAAATATCCTTCTGAAATACCAGCTACTGCCCATGGGTGCAGGGCCAGCCTTTTTCACATCTCTACTCTTCCTACCTGTCTCAATATGGCTGCTTCTGTAAATCCTTGGTTATAAGACTTCTATTCAGCTTGTCTTCAGTTGGTTATTCAGGTGCTTGTTCTATATTTTAGTTTAATTCCAGTTTGATCCTGGGAGGAGATGAGTATAGCATCTACCTTATCCACTGCTATCTAGGATCCCCCTCGCTCCCTACTTACTCCAACAAAAACATTTTTTTTTTAAGAAAGAACTCAGATAGGACATCTTTTTTCCATAGAATACAAATGTAGAAAATTCACACGCACATTGGAAAGAGGCCAAGTGTTGGGTAGGAAATGCCTCACTTCCCCTCTATCACTTCCACCTTACAGCAAAATAATGCTCCCCCGTGTGCAGAGTATTGGAATGACTAACAGCTGAGCAGGCAACAACCAGGCAGAGTTAGGGGCCCTGGCAGTGTTCCTACTACTAAGTCATGAAGAAGGGTCAGCTTTGCCTATAAGCCTCAGCAGCAGCCAATGCTGTTAGGATGAAAGATGAGTCTATTTGGGTCCCAACCTCAGTGTTCAGGCCAAACTCTAGAAGGATGGTGGCTGGAGAGAAATGCAAGGGTTGAATCAAGAATTTGCAGGGAAAAGGCTGAGTAACTGACTTTGTTAAAACTTTGAAAATACATTACTGTGGGAATGTATGCATGTATTTTAGCAACACAACCTATTTCTTAAAGAACTTTAAAGGGCAAATGCCTGCATTCCTTATAATTTTATTCCTATACATCTGAAACATACAACACCTATTGCTTTCTTTACAGGCATTCTCAATTTGCAAAGAGATTCTCCTTCAAATACTTTCAGATAATTTTAAGAAGAGTTTTAGGATGGGATTTACACATAATCTTTGCTATAATTCTATGGGCTTTGTCTGATCATCTGTCCTGCAAGGCACAGGAGGCATTTTTCTGAGCATCAGAACTAAACATAACAGAACTCAAAATAGAACAGAGTGAGGCAAGTCAGATGGCAGGAAACTGTCACAATCTGAGGTCTTGGAAGCTAAAGGGAGTGTAGGTGATAGAAAAGAGGGTAATGAGGAAACTTCAGATAATGGGATCAGGTAAGACTGGGAAACCAGCAAAGACTGCTGAGGTCTTCTGGAATACAAGATCCTTGTAATTGGAGGGAGGGGAGGGGGAAAGAAAAAGGCCAAGCTCAAACCAGCAGTAGCTGTCAGAAGTGGACCACCAAGCTAAAAGCAGATGGGGGCAAGCGGTCATGCGGCAATACCTTCTAATGCAAATAAGTGTAAGACAGTAATACAAAGAAATAAACTACCATCAAAATACTTATTGTCTACAGCAGTGCCCAGCAATCATATAACCTCACCAGCTTTCCTTCTCTGGCTGCAATCTCCCCATATTTAAATCCCTGGCCTAGAGTGATACTCCTCCTCTGCTTCCTCAGATTTCCCTGGGTAATTGTCTGTTAATGTTACTGTCTCCCCAAATAGACCTTAGGATCCTCAGGGCTGGGACTATATTTTATTCATCTCTGTATCTTCAAAGCCTGGCACAGGCTGACATATAGCAGGTGTCTGATCAACATTTGTTGACTGAATGGTCTTTAAAGTCTTTGGAGGACAGTCACAGAATGAATGGATCAGTCATTTGGATTCTGTCCTCCAGAGCTGAGCATAAAGTGTGGGCCAAATCACCTTCCCAGCTGTCCTGAACAGGCTGCTTCAGTCAAGCTCTGTGGCCCTCCCCTTCCCTTCCTGTCTGCTCCTTCCCTTGTTTATTCCCATCTTCAAACATCATTCTCCTTGCATTGCCTAAAGCCCTGTTTTGCTTGCTTCAAACTTCACGACAATGGGCTTCTAAATGTGAAATACCAACCAGCCCTCTGGTTTACTTCCTCTCTGCAAGCAAGTCCATAGGCCTTACGTAGGTCTTGTGTGGGTCCTACCTTAGATTCTCTTAGAAGAAGATTCTGAGATAACGATTTGAATGGAAGGGGTTAAATGGGGAAATGTTTCCAGGAAGCACTGATGGTGGACCAGGAAATGAGAAAGGAAAGAGAAGGTGATATAGGATGCTTTAATGAGCTGTGGGTTCACTCCTCCTGAGGGCCCCTGGGAGATTCTGTGGAGCACATCTCAAGGTCATCCCCCATAGGGAGTGAGGAAGCTGGGGTTCTGGTCCACCAAATCCTATCCCAATCTGGTTGGAGGCTATTTAAGGGATGGGGGAATAATCTCCCAGCACTGCTAGTCTGCCTCATGCACTGGCTGAACACACTCCTGCAGCCAGACAGTTCCAGATGCTTGTGGAAACAAGCTACCAGCATGTACAGCAATAGTGAGGTCTGAGAATATGGACAGTGGCACCAGCAGTTTATTTGACACATTCTTAGCTTGATGACCCAAAGTCTTCCATTCTCTCCTCCCAGTTGGCTCTACTTGGAATGAAACTAAGTTTTCTAGTTGGAAGAGATTCAGCAGTCATCTAGGTTAACTAAACCCCTCTTCAGTTCTGAAATTGTCTAAACATTCCTGACAAGTATTGTCTCTGCTTGAATACTGATAGTGCCAGGAAACTCGCTGTTCTGAAAGGCAGCCCATGCAGTTAATGTTTTTGAGTTGTTGAAAAAAAAATTTTTTTTATTAGATTTTACATTTTTCACCTTATATTTCCAACTGTTGGCCTTAGTTCTGTCTTTTGGAGCCCCACAGAGTGACTCTCCTCCCTCACTCGCAGTAGCTCTTTAAAAAAACCAAAAAACAAAAAACAAAACCCAAAAAACATATATATGTTTATATATATATGTTTATTGATTTCAGAGAGGAAGAGAGAAGGAGAGAGAAATATCAATGATGAGAGACAATCAGACTCATTGATTGGCTGTCTCCTGCACATGCCCCACTGGGCATTGAACCCACAACCCAGGCATGTGCCCTTGGCCGGAATCCAACCTGAGACCCTTCAGTCTGCAGCTGATGCTCTATCCTCAGTAGCAGTAGCCCTTTATTAATAGAGTTCCTAAAACTAACTGGCGTGTTTTCATTATGACTCTTCGCTGGCCCAAATCATCCACTGCCTTCACCATTCTTACTACAATATGACCTCTAGACCAGTCATTCCCAACTGAGGCCAAATTTGCCTCCCAGGAGACATATTTGGTCATAACAACAATAGCAGGGAGTGCTACCAGCAACAATGGGTTGTGGCCAGGGAGGCTACTAAGAATCTTACAAGTCACTGGACAACCCCCACAACAATTATCTGTCACAAAATGTCTAAAGTCCCAAGGCTGGGAAACCCTGCTATAGACACATCATTATCCAGGTCGCTCCCCTCTGGACATGCGATGAGTTGTCATATAAAGCACAGTGCTCGTACTCGGCATGAGGTACCTGCAGGGATAGGGACAGAGACAGCATGAGAGCATGAGGCTCTTCTCTCACTAGACAATGGAGATGACTGTAGCAGCTAAAGCATCCACCACATACGGCCCTCCCCTCCAGTGTGTGGTCAGGGAAAATCTCCGAGTCTTACTGAAACAAACTGCTCTCAAACCAATAGTTAAGAAACAAAAACAAAGCTATAAAAATATACATATGCAAATTTAGGAGGTAGCTTTCCCTCTGAACATCTCCACAATTCTTTAATCATAATAAATTGAATCAAATTCCTTTCTTTTTTTACCCTAATAACATTCTTTCAAATTTTCATATGATAAATTGATAAATTGAGCATATGATAAATTGCCTTTTATATACTTTCATGCAGGCCACTTCTGAAAACATCAGACAGACAGGCCAATGTTGATCTATTTCTTAGCATTTCTTTTTAAAAAAGGCTATGTTGTCCAGCTATGGATTCATTTAACTGTAGCTTACATTTATTTATTTCATGTATGAAAACACCAGGCCTAGATGATTTACTACTAAGTCCTATCAAACATTCGAATAAAAGTTAATTCCTATTTTAAACTGTTCTAGAAAATAGGGGGGGGGGGGAGGGTAGGGGATAGATAATCCTAAAATCAAAACCTTTCAAGGACAGTACATGAAAGAAAGAAAATTATTGGAAAATCTCATTAATGAACTTAGATGCAAAATTCCTTTAAAAAATACCAAGTTCAATATAGCTTTGAAATTTATATTTTATAAAGTGACTGAGTTTTGGAAGAGAACTAAGATAGCAGTGTACATAAATGCTGGTAGTCACCACCTTTCATAGCCACATAAAAATTATAAATAAAATACAGAACCACCATTATTCAGAACTGCCTGAAGCCTGGCTGAATGGAACTCCTACAATTAGAGAAGTAAAGAAGAAAGCCACACTGGGACTGGTAGGAACTGCAGAGTCAACAACGTGTGGTGTTTTTTGTAATCAAGAGAAATATCTTGGTGGCAGAGGCCTCCTGTGAGGAGCAAGAGGTCCCAGCTCCACAACAGAACCCCAGCCCAGTATTTCAGAACTGGGAAGAGAAGACCCCATAACTTCAGGCTGTAAAACCCAGTGGGGATTGTGGCTGTGTGACAAAGCCCCTGCTGGAGTCCCAGGCAATTTCTCTTAAAGGGCCAATGCACAGACTTACTTGGACTTGGTCCTCTAAGCATGACTTGGAGGAATCCAGTGGCATAAGAGAGGATCTGGATTGTCTAACATTGGGGTAGGAACTTGGGGAGGCTTTCTCACAGATAGGGGTGCTCTCAGGGTTCACTGTTCCTATGCTGAGATCTACCATCACAGAGCTGATTGACAACCATATCAGAATCTCCATCAACCTGGCCCATACTGTTTGCTCCACCCTGGTGATTCCCTAAGATCCCACCCCATCTAATTTGCAGCTCCACCCAAGCTATTTGCAGTGGCTTTTCTATATAAATGATCTATCCTGGCTTAGGCTTCATACTTTCCTAAAATCTCTCAAACAAGCAGCAACTGGCATCAGCATGTCCTATACCTCTCAGTAAGAGGCCCAAGACCTGGCATTAGCAGCAGCCTGCCTTGCTTCACAGGTTGGCCACTCATGGGTATTTTCAAACCCAACACAAGTAGCAGCCAGCTACAGATTACTCTGTAACCCTTTTTGGGTAGCCCCAGGCAGTGGCTGACTCTGCACTTCCCCAAAGGCCAAAACTAGTATAGTCTTATAGAAGCTTCAGATCACACAACGTTAAAGTTCTACACATCCATGTGCAAACACTCTCAAGGGGCAGATTCAGTGAGCACCAAAGCCCCACTGAAGCAGCTCCTGCTCCACTGGGGTGTCTCTTGCACAGCAGCTCTTCCACTGTAGTAGGGGCTGGTCTTCACAGCTAATTGGCCAAGAGATCAATTCCTACCAGCGATGCCAACAGCAATCAAAGCTCAGGTGACTGGGGTAGCTGAGGCACTGGGCTCTACAAGACACCTCGCGTGTTTCCCCAAAAATAAGACATCCTCCGAAAATAAGACTACTTACAGGTTTCCTTCTGAGTGAAATATAAGGCATCCCCCTAGGCTCTGTCTCAGAATGCTATTGCTAAACATGAGAGATTTGGTCCACTGATTTTGAAAGAAATGGAGTCACAAGAAATTCACCAGGAAATTTAGGAATTGGATTGTTATGATGATGTTCCAGAAGATGATGACATGATTGTCACTGAATAAATGAGTAAATTCTTGATACTGTAGGATTCACAGTTTGTCTGGTTTGTGTTGACAACTAATCGTACTACCGTGCCATATACAGGTAATAAATTTCCTTTATTTTCATTTAACAATAAATGTGTACCGTATTCTTCTTCATGGAAAAAGAAGACATCCCCTGAAAATAAGACCTAGCACATCTTTGGGAGCAAAAATTAATATAAGACACTATCTTATTTTCGAGGAAACAGGATACTACATAAGGCCACTCAAGGAATTCCAGGAAACATAGCAGCTCTACCTAATACATAGTAACAAACATAGGGAAGCAGCCAAATTGTGGAGACAAAGAAACTTGTCACAAATGAAAGAACAGAAGCAATCTCCAGATAAAGAACTAAATTAAATTGAAGCCAGCAAACCACTGTATACAGAGTTCAAAACAATGGTTATAAGGATGCTCAAGGATCTTAGTGAAAGCTTCAAGAGACTTCGTGAGAATTTTAAGAACCTTAGTGAGAACATCAAAGACATGAAAAGGACCAGTCAGAAATTAATCATACACTCACTGAAATAAATAATAATTTAGAGAAGATGCTGAGAATCAAAATCAGCAACTTGAAATATAAGGAAGTAAAAAGAGCAACAAAACAAAGAATCAAACAAAAAACAATCAGAAGAGCATAAAAGAAAGAATCCAAAAATATGAAGATAGTGCAAGGAGCCTCTGGGACAACGTTAAGCACACCAACCAAAAGGAGAAGATAGCAAGAGATTGAAAACCTATTTAAAGAAATAATGACAGAGAACTTCCTATACCTGGTGAACAAAATAAACTTACAAGTCCAAGAAGCACAGACAGTCCAAACAAGAGGAACCCAAAGAAGCCTACACTAAAACCCATCATACTTGAAATGTCAGGGTTTAAAGACAAAGAGAGAATCTTAAAAGCAGCAAGAGAAAAGCAATTAGTTACCTACAAGGGAGCACCCATACAACTGTCAGCTGATTTCTCAAGAAACTTTGCAGGCAGAAAGGAGTGACAAGAAATATTCAAAGTGATGAATAGCAAAGACCTACAACCAGCAAAGTTAGCATTTAGAATTGAAGGTCAGAAACAGAGTTTCAGAAAAAGCTAAAGGTGTTCATTACCACCAAACTAGTATTACATGAAATGTTGAAGGTATTCTTTAAGAAGAGGAAGGAGGAGGAGGAAAAAGGGGGGAGAGGTAGGAGAGGAGGAGAAGGAGGAGGAGGAGGAGGAGGAGGAGGAGGAGGAGGAGGAGGAGGAGGAGGAGGAGGAGGAGAAGGGGAAAATGTGAACAATAAAATGGCAATAAATTCATATCTATCAACAGTTGAATCTAAAAAACAAAATAAACAAACAAGAAATCTAATGAACAAAATAAACTGGTGAATAAAACAGAACCAGAGGCCTGGAAACATGGAACAGACTAATGAACCTCGGAGTGAAGGGGGAATAGGGGTGCTGGAAGAGATCAACCAAAGAACTTATATGCATATACTGTATGCTTTACCTGTGGACACAGACAATAAGATGGTGAAGGCCTGGGGTGGGGCAGGAACTAGGTGGAGGAAGGCAATGGGGATAAAAAGGAGGGACATCTGTAATACTCTCAACAATAAAGATTAAAAAGAAATAAAGTCACTGAGTTTTTTTAATTCCAAGAATGTAGGGTAGTTTAATAGAAAATCTATTAAAGTTACTCACTGTATTAATAGAATGAAGGGGTGGAAAGTACTCAGGAATGGACTACAGGCACACAAAGAAACATTCTTTTTCTTGAGTAGTGGCCCTTTTCTGTGTAACCAAAGAAACCTACAAAATTTCTGTGATATAAAATAAGCATTTATTTTTCATACATTTTTGGGTCAGCTGGGATCAGCTCCTTCAGGTTGGGCTCAGCTGGGCAGCTCAGCGTTAAACTGCAGGTATGCAGGTCAGCTGGGTGACTATATCCATGTGACTCATTATTCTGGGACCAGGTGGCTAGCTGATGCAAGTTCATCTCATGGCAGTGCAAAGTATTCAGTGGGTGCCCCCAACAGGACAAACACACTTCATGCCCCTGCTTGCATAACATCGGCCATTATCCCATTGACCAAAGCAACCTGAAAGGTGCAGTTCAAATAGGGTCCTACCCAGTGTGGCTCAGTGGTTAAAGCATCAGCCTGAACAGACTAACAGGTCTCAGGTTCAAGTCTGGTCAAGGGCACGTACCTTGGTTGCAGGTTGAATCCCCAGCACCAGTCATGTCGCATGAGGGAAGCAATCAATCAAGCAATGTATCTCTCTCATTGAACAATAAAGTGGCAATAAATTCATAAATAAATAAAAACAAAAAAAATACAAAAAAAATCAATGGAAAAAATACCCTTAGGTGAGAGTTAACTTAAATAAATAAATAAGTAAATAAATAAATAAATAAAGTCAAGAAATAGGGAAGTATACTCTGTCCTTATATATTTTCCTTATGGCATGGATGTAAGGAAGAGTAAAAAATTGAGGCCAAAGACTGAATATCACAGGGCATATAGGTATTTTAGTATTTACAACTTATAAATATGACATACATGTATACACATAATTTGTTATGTACAAAATATTTTTTTAAATATATTTTATTGATTTTTTTACAGAGAGTAGGAGAGAGTGATAGAGAGCTAGAAATGTCGATGAGAGAGAAACATGGATCAGCTGCCTCTTGCACACCCCCTACTGGGGATGTGCCTGCAATCAAGGTACATGCCCTTGACCGGAATCGCACCTGGGACCTTTCAGTCAGCAGACCGACGCTCTACCACTGAGCCAAACTGGTTTCGGCTATGTACAAAATATTTAATAATAAAAATTAAATTTACACATTATAAGTATACTTTGAGATCCTGCTTATTTACTAGTCTCATAATCTTAATCCAAAAGGAAATGAAGTTAGTTCAGTAGGAGTTATTCTTTCATGATCATCTCTACTTTTTTCCATTCTTTTAACCTCTTCCAAAGAGAGTTTTAAAAAGTTTACAAAGCATCAAAAAAATTTACAATAAGTCAGAGAATAAAGCAAAGGGGAAATAAAGTTTATCAGAGCAAGATGGGAGCTCAGATGACAACTGCACTTGGCTGGATATTGCCCGATTGTTCTTGATTCTCTCCCCACCCTTCTGCTCTCCGCTCTTTTGAGGGCTCTCTCTGCTCCTTCGAGGGCTCTCGTCTCCAGCTTCTCCTATAGCTACAGGTCTTGCTGGGTTCTGATGATTACTCATCTGCTAAGTCCTCGTTCTGCTTAAGGCCTAGAGGCTGGTCACACTTCCTGGGAACCATCCCTTGTTAGCGTCCTTAATCCTTCCATACGTTTGTAACTTAACTCCTTCATGACGTTCTCTTTAGGTAACCCCTTTAAAGATGCCATGTTTCCTGTCAGGGACCTTGACTGCAACAGCCCACAAATCCTATGCCTTAAGTCTAATGCCTACTAGGAGACCATAAATACAGCTCCAAGGTCTCAGTGTGATTATCCAGCGGGAAACACAATCAATGAGAGACTCTAATCCTTCACGAGAAGCAGATCTACTGTTCTCTATGCCCATTCTCCTATCTCCAAAGTAAGATGGCCCAGCCTTTGGCAGCAGTCTCTGCCCTGATTATCCTCAGTCTGGATGCTCCACAGGAGGGCTGAAGGACAGAGCCAACACACGTGCTGTGACTGGGATGCTGCCGTGGTGGAACCTGGCACCTGGTAGATGCCAGTAAAAATCCTAGGTGATGCCTGGCTCATCTTCCTTGGCTTTCCTTCCATCACACCTTATTTTTCAATCCTTACCTGAAGATATTTTTCCATTCATTTTTAGGGAGAGTGGGAGAGAGAGAGGGAAAAACAGAAACATTGATGTTAGAGAAACACATCGATTGGCTGCCTCCTGCATGAGCCCCGACCAGGGCCCGGGCCAGGGAGGGGCCTGCAACCAAGGTGCATGCCCTTGACCAGAATCGAACCCAGGACCCTTTGGCAAGCCAAGGCTCTATCAACTGAGCGAAACTGCCTAGGGCTCCATAACTTTTTAAACTAATCTACACCAGTTGTGTTTTCTATGATACCTGTCTGTGACTTCCTGGAGTTCGGCGTACCCCTATCCCCTTTACCTGGTAAACTTTTCTTTTTGTACCAACAGATCTGGCCCCAAGACACTGAAAGGAGATTTCTAGAATAAATGTATAAACTGAAAAAAAACAAAGGAAGAGAAAGAGAGAGCAAAGCAGACCTACCCTTGACACCAAGATGGGCAAGAAATTTTCTCTGTGATTGCTCAGAGAGGTGATCATAGTATAATGACCATTCTTTTCATCTTACAAACTACCTCTAATTATTCAGGGCTCAATCCTAAAATATATTCTCTGCTATCCACACTCACATTCTAGTTATCTCATCTAGTTATCTTGCAGCTTTAAATAACATATATATATATATATATATCCATATATATATGCTGATGACTCCCAATATGTATCTCCTGTCCTGACTTTTTCTTGATTTTTAGTTTTTACTATCCAATTGCCTATAATGGATGTCCAATAGGCATCTCAAATTATTTTGGCATGTCCCAAATAAAACTATCTACGTTTATTCCATAATCCTCTCTTCTTGATCTTCCCCCATTTCAGGAGGGGGTGTCCCAGCATCAATCCTTTGTTTAGGATGTGAGTGGGGAGGTGGTGTGGCAAAAATCTGTCATCCCTTCCCCCACCTTTTTCCTAAAAATCCATTATCCTTGATTCATTTTCCTCATACTCCACATTCAACCCATCTGCACATTATGCTGGTTCAAATCTTCAAAATATATTCAGAATTGGAGAATTCTCACCACTTCTATCACTACCACTCTAGCCCAAAGAGTCAGAGTCTCTCTGATACCTCTATCTTTTCCCTCCTACATTTGCACTATTCCATGGCTCCACCTCCAGCAGCCAGTGAAGTCTTCAAAAATGTCAGCCCTGGCTAGTGTGGCTCAGTTGGTTGGAGTGTCGTCCCGTACTCCAAAAGGTGGTGGGTTCAAATCTCCATCAGGGCGGATTCGGGAGGTAGCCAATTGATGTTTCTCTCCCACATCGATCTTTCTCTTTCTCTCCTTTCTTCTATTTGGAATCAATTCTTAAAAAAGGCATTATGTCATCTCCTGCTCAGAATCCTCTAGTCATTTACTATCACACTCCAAACGCACCACAAAGTGTCTATCATGGCCTATAAGATCTCACATGATCTGGCCCTTGATACCTGTGCATCTGTGTTTCCTACCATTCTGTCCCTCCTTCCCTCTCCTCCAGTTGTACTGGCTTCCCTGATGTTTTGTGAGGTCAAGCAAACTACCTGAGGTCGCATGATCTTTGCACTTGCTGTTTTCTCTAAAACACTCTCCTCCAGATATGTGACTCTGGATATTTCATTTAGAGCTCTGCTCCAACAGCAACTCGTCAACCAAGTCTTTTCTGGTCATTGACTCCCAACATGGCCACCATTCCTGTTCCTGACTTTACTCTTCTTCATAACACTCACCAGCAGACACTGCACTTAATGTAAATACGCAGCTATGCATTTGGTTGTCTGTCTTTCCACTCAGAATGTAAGCACTAAGAAAACATGATTGATTTTATTCACTCCAGCATCTCCAGTGCCAGATACAATACCTGGCATTTGTTTAATGAACAAAAGAATCCATCCTAGTTTTAAATTCTTGACTCAAATTCAGAAAGATCCAAAAAATATTTGAGTCTCAATTATGTGAGCGGCACTTAACCAGATGCTTAGAGCTTTAAAAGTAGTATTACCTAGCAGTCCCTGACCTGAAATGTAAACTTCTGGGTGAGTAGTGATTGGAAGAGGGCAAGGGGGCCCTCAGCGTGCCAGAACAGTTCTTTATGCATAATTACAAACTTACTGAGCCATACACTTACAGATTTGTTCATTTTAAGCTGCACCCCAATAAGTCTTCAAGTTTCTGGCCTATCTAGATGCACCCACGGGCGCATGGTGGCAAGAGCAATGGTAGCAGTCTGCAGAGCCTGCCTGCCTGCCAGGTAAGCAGCGAGAAAGCCACCCTCCAAGTACTGACTGGCATACTCGTTAAAAAGGGAGGCTGTATCCTGTTCCCAGAGATCATGGACCTTCTTCAGTGCTCTGGGACCACCTTTCCCAATCTGGCCCCTGCTGCAGGAAGCTTCGCCCGCTGAGGAGCAGATCCCTGAACTGAGATGGAGCACATGGGAACCGCCTCCCCACCTCCTCCCCAGGAGCCTGGGGCTAGAGAGGAAGGATGGAGCAGTCCTTAAGCTTCAGATTCTTCACCATTGTGCCGAGGAGGTGGACACCGCATCCACGTGCGTTCGGAGTGGCATTCGCTCGGAGGGCCCACGGAACGTCACAAAGCCGGCGCACGCTGGGACCCGGTGCCCAGTGCGCATGCTCAGCACACAACCGCGCTGCGCAGGCGCACTGCGGCCTGGCGCCGGGCCGCGCGCAGCGCCGGCTCCTAGCGGGCGGGCGCGCTCCTGGGCTCCCAGGAAGCGAGGCGCACGCCATGGAACAGCGGTTAGCCGAGTTCCGAGAGGCCCGGAGGCGGGCCGGGCTGGCGGCCGAACCCGGCACTTCCAGGCAGAGCGCACAAATCTCGGGAGAGAAGGCGGAAGCTACTGCCACTCCAGAGTCAGCCCCAGGCTGGCTCAAACGATTCCTGGTGTGGAAACGGAGGCCCGCGAGTGCCCCGGGCCAGCCCAGCCTCGCTCAGGTGAGAGGAGGGAGGCCTGGCCCTGTACGTGGCTTTGGAGCCGCTGTCGTGGCTCCTCTGGAAACTCTGGCTGAGGCTCCGCCCCTTCCACCACGTGGTGGCTCTCAGGCCCCGCCCCCGTGAGGAGCCGGCTCTGGGTGGAGGAGCGGCCCCGCCCACACACCCTTGCCCCCAGGCCACGCCTCCTCTGGGGGCGGGGCTTCAGGGGCCTACCACCTGCTCCGGGGCTGGGCCTTGGTCTCTATCACTCCAGTGATTAATGGATTTGACCTTTTCTTTCCTGCAGCTCCTCATTCCAGCTGGGAGGCGAAGGTCTAGGACAGCGATTTTCAACCTATTTCACCTCATGGCACACAATTACTAAAATTCTGTGTACATCAAAAAATGATGTTTTTGCCCATCTGACAAAAAAAAAGTGTAATTTTGATTCATTCACAACAGATGGGCTGTTGTGTTGACTGTTGCCATTTTTAAAAATTTTGCAATCTAACGGAAAAGAGGTCAGTGCCCCTAAGTAGTCAGGTGTTGCACTGAAAAAAGGTCTTGCCGTCCCCCGCATCTCATCCTCCCTGTTGAAAATCGCTGCTCTGGGGTCCTGGAAGAAAGTCCCTCTGCCCTTGAGTTACTAACAACAAGTTGAGTTATCTTGTGACGCCCTGCGGCTCCCAGAAACCTCTCCACAACCGTGTTGAGTCCCAGCCCTTTGCTAGTGGAAGGTGAAAGGTATAATCAAAAGTGACAGTAATTAAGGCTTCGTATGATTTCGCACCTGGACTACATACAGCTAGTAACCTACGTTTGAATATAAAACTTGCAAAAATGTGGTTACTATGACTGCGCTGCTGTAGAACTAGACCAGCAAAAAGCTCAATACTGAATGCTGAAGGTGAAAACAGCATTTGGGTTAGTCTGATAGCATTCTCCCCCTTTAATCCTTTCGGTAGCTCTTGTTTTGCAGATGAACTTATTCACATCTCTATCTTTCTTTAGTTTTCTCTCACGAATAAAGTGGCCAGGTGAGATGCACATGAGACTGGAGTATCTAAGGGGACAAAACATCAAGGGAAAATCAGTGCTTTGAGACCATCTGTGACACGGCTGGCCTTTGTACCTCCGATGTATATTAAGATCCAAAAATTCCTTTTGGAATTTAAAATGTTCTGGAGCAGAAGTGTACCTTACTCCCTTAATTTTTTGTTATATTAAGTTCATTTATTATTGCATAATATCTGGTTAGGTGTTGTTTTTTTGTTTGTTTTGTTTTGTTTTGTTTTCAATCTGGTTAGGTTTTTTTTCAATCCTCACCTGAGGATATTTTCCCATTGATTTTTAGAGAGTGAAAGAGAGAGGGAAAGACAGAAAAATATCGATGTGAGAGAAACACATTGATTGGTTGCCTCCTGCTTGAACCCCGACCAAGGCCTGAGCCGGGGAGGAGCCTGTAACCAAAGAATGTGCCCCTCACTGAAACTGAACCCAGGACCCTCAGTCTGCAGACCGATGCTCTATCCACTGAGCCAAACCGGCTAGGGCCACAACATCTGGTTTTAGGGAATTTTTTTTTTTTAAAAACATGAATTGTTCCTTAAGTTTGATATGTTCTTCCATGACAGGCAGGTTCTAACGGACTTCCAGAAGAGGTGCTATAGGGTTCAAACATCCCCTTTCCTTGTATGCAGTTTGTCTTGGGGTAACTTTATTGTCAATTAGGACTCCCTTGAGCACAATTGCTTAAGATTTTTAAAAAATATATATTTTATTGATTTTTTACAGAGAGGAAGGGAGAGAGATAGAGGGCTAGAAATGTCAATGAGAGAGAAACATCGACCAGCTGCCTCTTGCACACCCCCTACCGGGGATGTGACCGCAACCAATGTACATGCCCTTGACCGGAATCGAACCTGGGACCTTTTAGTCCACAGACCAACGCTCTATCCACTGAGCCAAACCGGTTTCGGTACAATTGCTTAAGATTTTAGAATCCATTTCCCCTACTCATTTTTCTCCCTGCAGTTAAAAAACAATGTCTACTCCACACAGTGAGCTTCTGACGGTATGTCTCATTATCAAAGGAATATGAGATCATTGAGTTGGACCCAGAGAATCTGAACTTGGAAAAAGATTCTGCTATTAAAAACCCGAAAGCTGTGGCCTGACAGCAGAATGAGATGAAATGCTGGGCCTGCAGCTGGTTCTTATTAATCAAGCTGTTTCTATCCTAAGCTCTTTCTCATGCATTCTCTTATCATTCCTGAGGTTGCTCTGGTGTGACAATTCTCATTAAATTTTCTTTCTCATTTATAATTCATCTCTGCCTAATGATTTTGGTGGCACATAGTGGCATGCCAGATATCTTGCCTTCTATTTGTAATTTTCTGTAGTCATTGATAAGGAAGCGCCCACATCCTCCTTTCCCCACTCTCAAATGTCTTTCTTTCTGTGACAAGCTTCTGCTACAATAGGGCAAAAATGCTTGTAACTTTTTTTTTTAATCCTGTGGAAACCCCCTGTCTCTCTCCCAGGCATATTCCCCACCAGCCACCGAGGATCTACTTCCCACACCTGGCTTGCAACTCCTCACCTCCAACCCTTGGCTCAGGTTGGCCCACTGCCCAAACGTGCTTTTTCTTTGAAGTCACCTGGCTAAAAAGTGTTTGCATCAGCCCCTCCAATCCAGGAGTCACCTTTTGTTCCTTCCTTTCCCTCACTACCACTCAGCAAAATTCTATCCTGTGCCCACTGAGTTCCAGCTGCTGTCCTAAGTCTGGGGGGACGCTGTGGAAACGACACACAAAACGCTACTCTCACAGAACCAGCTTTGGGAGAGGAGACAATAAGAGAAGAGAATGGTGAAAGGGGAATCAGGAACGGCCACTGGCAGTGAATTGGGGTGAGAGGTGCAGAGTGCTGCTCTAAATTGGATAGGCAGGCAGGACCTCAGCCAGGCGGTGGCATTTCATAAGGAGCCACTCTTGCAGAAACCTGGGGCCAAGGCCAAGGCCACCTGTGACGTTTTTGCTGAGGTTTATAGGAGCAAGGGAGCCAGCCAGGTGATGTGAGGGGACAGGGGCATTCGTCTCAGAGGGAGAAACTAGTACAAGTGCAGAGGCCCTGCGGTGGGAAGCAGCTTGGTATTTGGGGAATGGAAGTGTCTCCCTACACCGTGCCTATATGTGCTGTGAGACCACAGACCCTCCCACTTCCACACAACAGAAGGCGCCCCGGGACTGAAGCCAAGGCCCAGCAAGGCTGAGGACGTCCCCTATCCCTCCTCTCCTTGCTTTGTCCCTTGGCCAGCTCATTTACTAGTCATCTTCCCCATCTTCTTCTAGCTCTTGACCCTCCCCTTTACCATCTCCCACAAAGGCTCCTATGCAAGTAACGGCTGTGGAGGGAGACCATTCTCAGGTCCTAGACCAGCCTCATCCCTCCTATCTCCAGCTGTGTGACTTGAGAGGAGTTCCTTAACATCTCAGTGATCCCTTATCAGTAAATTGGGAATAACGGTGCCTGCCTGGATTACAGGAGATCAGGCATTTTAAAGGCACTCAATAAATAAATGATGGTGCAAGCATTATTTTTATACTCCCTCAATAATAAAATAAATCCAGTTTGCTATGAAATTCAGGTCATACACATTCAAAATGTATTCTGTATCCATCAGTCCACCATTCCTCTCTGACATCTGGGTCACCACCTTAATCTCTGCCTGGTCCTCTCTCACTGGGCCTCCTGCTACTAACAGTTTCCCTATTTCTACCCTTGAAGCCCATTCTCTACCTGGCAGCCAGAGCAGTCTGAACTATCAATTGATTGTATTAGCTCCCATTGAGATCTGCAGAGATTTTCCTATTGTGCACACTGACAAATCCAAAAAGGACCTTTATCTATTTAATAAATGCCTTTCATTGTACAGGATGATGCTCCAACCAACTGAGCCACCTGGCCAGGGCGACCTGTATACTTCATTGAAACCAAATATAGTTTGTGGTCCTTTTAAAATGAAATGGAAAAAAAAATCTTAAAAATAAAATGAAGTGAAGTGAAGAAGAGGAGATATAACTGGAGAAATGAACTAAAAGTTCTTCTGTGGATTGAGAACCTAGGTGTTAGTGCTTTGTTTGGCTCTGGAGACAACAAAAGATGACAAATAGCAGTCTGTGTCTTCATGGTGACTATCTAGGATACAGGTGACCTATATTAAAAGAGAGCAGCTTCAGCCCTGGCCAGGTGGCTCAGTTAGGTGGAGCGCCGTCTCCTACACCCGAAAGGTTACAGGTTTGATCCCCAATCAGGGCGAGTATGGGAAGCAAGCAGTTAATGTTTCTCTCCCACATCAATGTTTCTCTCCTTTTCCCTCTCTCTAAAATCAATAATTATATCCTCAGGTAAGGATAAGAAAAAAAGAGAGAGACACTTCAGTAAGTATTATTTTACCTCAGATTTGTTATTTTTTGAGACAATTTCTTTTTTAATAGACATCTGTATATTATTGTATTGTTTGTTCACCACCCCAAGTCAAGTCTCCTTCTATCACGTTACCCCACTCCCCTTTACTCTCTCCTCCCTCCCCCACCCTCCCCTTCCCTCAGGTAAATTACCATACTGCTGCCTGTGTCCATGAGTTCTTTTTCTTTGCTCATTCCCTTCACCTTTTCCACCCAGCCCCTGACAGCTGTCCATCTGTCCTCTGTTTCTGTGAGTCTGTTTCTATTTTTTTGTGAGTTTAACTTACCAAAATAAATAAATAAAAGAGACACTAGCGGAATAGTTGGGTGCTCAGTGAGCCAGAGCCAGTCAGTGCCCGGGAGGCTGGGCACCCTTCTCAGTGGTGGAGAGACCAAGGCATGCACAGCGCACAGTCATGGCTGCCCGGAAGGAAGGCAAGGAGCCGGGGATGGAGAGGGACAGAGGCGATTCCAGGCCAGTCAGGCAATGGCCTCTGTAGTGAGACCAGTTGAACTGGAGTAGAGGGTTCATTTGTACAGTTTCAGATTGTGCCGTGCAGAAACTTTCTTAGAGCATTTTTCAAATGGCAAGTCATGACCCTTTAGTGTAGGGGTGTCGAACTCAATCAGAGAAGGGGCCAAAATCTAAAATTCAGCCTAAATCGCGGGCCGAATGGTTTACTGTACAGTCATAAACTGTCATTGTGATGGAAACGCAGCGGAGTGCAGTGATGACAGCGTGGTGTGGGCCACATTGCAAGGCCTGGCGGGACGGATTTGGCCCGCGGGCCGTGTGTTTGACACATGTGCTTTAGTGAGTGTTGACATCAATTTAGAGAAATCTAGTCCTCTGTTAAAATAAAATAGAATAGAAAATGACAGCTTCATATGATGTGAAGATATTTGTTGATTTGTGAAACTTTTTAAAATTTCATACACATACACATACACCTACACCTACACATACACATACACATACATATACATATACATATACATATACATATACACATGCATGCTAAGTCACAGTATAAAATGTATCTTTTATTCTCGGTCATGCCCAAAGAGGTTTGGAAAAAATACCGGAGTAGAGACCAGCTCCCTAAAACGGCCTAAGTCCCCGTGTCTCCCGTTAGCGCCAGCACAGCAGCCTGTGTATTGGCATTTCTATCTGCTAAGTAAATGGAAGGCCTTGGATTGCAGCCCAAAGAGTTTAAATTTTAACCTCTAGGCAATAAAAATTTGTTGAAGGCTTGTGAACAGGAGGTTGATGGGTGTTTTAGGAGATTCATTTAGCAACTGTATGTACACAGAATGGCGTGGGGAGGGGAGAGATAGGAGGTGAGAGTCCACTTAGGAGGCACTGCCTGGGCCTGGGATGTGTGGGATGGCCACCGGGTGGCAAGGTTGTAGCTGAAACAGCAATTTTTATTTTTTTAATATGTAGAGGAGTTTTCTTTCCTGTTTCTGGTGTAGTCCTCATTTTAGAATCATGTCACTCAAAATTTTAGCTCATCTAATCAAATCAACGGACATCGATCCTGTGTGAAGCATACGCGTGGCTATTGCATTACCGATTACTGGGGAGCTTCTGTGGGGGGCACACATTAGCTCTTGTTAGCAGCAGACTCGTCTGAGGAAGTGCCTCCCACAAAGGGAACCCATCTGAGTGCTGTAGGGTTTTCATCGGGTCATCTCACTAAGTGCTGACCGGTCTTGGTCCAGTCGGAGCGGGGCACAAGAGCTCTCTGGGAGATGATTGTTTTAGAGAGCAGGGCAAGGAAATAGAAATCAATGAGCCAGAAGCCTTCCGGGGACAATGAGAGCGGCCTCTCCAGATTGGCTTTCATCCTCTCAGCCTCATTACCCTTTATTTCTACCTTCGCTTGTTTGTGTCCTAGGAAGCCACTCAGCCTGGGAGCGGGACGCCACAGCCCCCACAGAGGACAGCCGTCCCCCCACCGTTGCCGCGGGACCAGTCCTTCCTGACCAGCATCACCTTCTTGAAGGTTCTCCTCTGGTTGATCCTGCTGGGACTGTTTGCGGAACTGGAATTCGGCCTGGCTTACTTTGTCCTGTCCTTGTTCTACTGGATGTACGTCGGGATGCGAGGTCCCGGGGAGAAGAAGGAGGGAGAGAAAAGCGCCTACTCTGTGTTCAACCCGGGCTGTGAAGCCATCGAGGGCACCCTGACTGCAGAGCAGTTAGAGCGCGAGCTTCAGCTTAGACCCCTGCAGGGGAGATAGGAGCCGCTCTGCTGTCCCTGGCTAGCCGCCTGCACGCCTTGGCCCTCCTAGCCCTTGGCCTTGGACTTGAGGGTTTGTTCAGGTGCCCCAGACTAAGGACAGCTTGCTTGCAGGTTAGTCCTGTGACCGCACAATTTGACCTGTTTTCCCTGATCTGCTGCAGTTTTTATTTTTGAACTTCTCTTTGGTTTGGGTGAAATTCCCTGAAAGATACTCACTGTGTATCTGATACAATGATAAAAATTACATACTGGAGAGGAGACCTGTTTGTGTCCTGATTCTGAGAGAGATGGTTCTAGAGCACTACCGAGGCCCCGGGGAGCTGACTGAAAACAGCCAGCTGGTGGTTGTGATGGTCATGTCCATGGGACTGTACACTAAAAGTAAATGTTCTCTGTAAGTCATTTCATAGTTACAGCATTTTCTTTTCCTGGAAAGTTTAAGTTGAAAGTTTTGTTTTTTCTTTCTGTTTTGCTTTGCTTTTTCAGTCATTAATAGTTTGCAAAATATTAATGACTATTTTATTAATATTTAGAGATAGACCCCATTCCCATCTCCATCCTCCACTCTCCTCATTGATCCTGCCCCGACTCAGTGAAGGAAGACGAGAGAAGACAGAGGCCTGGTGACATGTGGGGAGGGATTTCACCAAGTCAATATGGGAGGATTTGATAAATAGTTCTTAATGATGAAGTCAGTCGGAAAAAATTCTCCAGTGTGTACAGAGGGGAGCCTGGAAGCGGAATCCAGACTCGCTGGCTGCGTGGTGGCTTCCTGTTTGGAGTGAGCAGTGCCTCTGCCCGTGGGCCTCTGGTGAGAAACTGTAAATAGTGGTAATAGGTTTGCTTTCAGTGTTCCTTCTCCTTCCGGTACAGAGTTAGAGTTTGGGTTCATTTAAATTGAGCAAAGAAAACCCTTAAAAACTTTTTAATGGATCATACTGAGGAGTAATAGGACTGTAGTTTTAAAGCAATAGTGTTTTCCAAACTTAAGATTTTAAGCAATTAGTGATTCCTCAGCAGGTTTCCCACTTCAGAATTCAGTTATTAATTCTGATACTATGAAAGTAATTTTAATACCTATGAGATGTTATTAAGTAATGGAGGTCTTACTATTTTTTTTCTTTTCATTTTTGCATGATTTATTTATTTCAGCAAAATCTCAGCACAATTTAAAGTTAGCTTTTGTTCACGGAATACAGGTGCTTGAGATATGATAATGAGAAAAGCACACATATCCCCAGTTCACTGAGCATACAGTCTGGACAGGAGTGGAGTGGTAGATAAAATAAAATAAGCGTTTCCAGTAATAGAGAGATATATGTTTTAGTAATAGAAGGAGTACAGAGGAGATGTTCTCAGTTATCACATTTTGTAGCCAACTAAACCTGGGCGAAGTTTCAGCCATTGCTGAAAACTCTGCTATGCATTGCTCCTCTCGCCAGCCCTTGGCTGATTGGTAGCTTGGCTGTCCCTCAGAGTCAGCCCATTGAGCAGAAATCACTTTAGTTCATAAAGAAGTCTTTTCTTCCATGACTTCTGTCTGAAGTGGATCTGTAAAGAGTATGGGGAACAGAATCCCTAACAAACATGCAGGTTTTCATTATATTGAAGATGCATGATTTTGTCTTCTGATTTATTTTATTAAGTCTTTCTTCATTTCCCTGATACTTTTAAAATGTATTTTTATTGATTTCAGAGAGGAAGGGAGAGGTAGGGAGGGATAGAAACATCAATGATGAGAGGAAACCATTGATTGGCTGCCTCCTGCATACCATGACTAGGGATTGAGCCCACAACCCAGCCAAGTGCCCTGACCAGGAATCGAATCACAACCTGCTGGTTCATAGGTTGATGTTCAACCTCTGAGCCATGCCAGCCAGGCATTTTCCTGATATTTTCCTTGGGATTTTTCATTTTATAAAATCTAAATGAAGGAAGAAATATCTTTTTAAAAATAAGTTTTTATTGATTTTTAGAGAAAGAGAGAGAGAGGAGGGGAGAGGGAGAGAGAGAAGCATTGATTGACACTCAACCAACTGAGCCACATGAATCCAGGATAGAAGAAATATCTTTGACCAATAAGCATTGTTTAGGAAATAATTAATTTGCATTTTAAGACTATAACTCTGACTTTCCCCTAAAACAAGGTGCCCGTAACTCTCAATTAGGAATTATTACAGAGGAGATGTTCTCAATTAGGAACTCTCAATTAGTAATTGGGTTCAATTGCTAGTCCCAGCAAGGTAGAGACTTCTCATAAGTATAGAAGAGAACAACATATGAATGGACCACTAGTGCTCTTTGAAGAGTTGCTGTTTTTCTCCTGAGGCTGAGCCCAGGTTGCCTGAAGCCCTGCTTTCTTAGGATTTTCTGGGAACTATTTGTCATCTCTCCTTGCTCATTTCTTCTCAAAGGTTACATAATGCCAGGATTAACTTCTAGGAAAAGTGGGGTGTGAACCAATTAAATGCTTGGCGGGGAAGAGAGGCAGGGACTATATGTATTGCCATTCTGATCAGACCATTAAGCTTTAAGTGCGATCTGATTTCCGGAATTTAGAAAGGCCTGTACTCTCAGAAGGTCCACGCAGGGCCTGACCGTTAGCCCAGCAAGCAGCCTCCATCAAAAGGCTTGTCTGTCATCAGGAAATGCGAACCTCAGAGCTGCGTGTACTCCCCGCAAGAGCTGTGTGCAGGGGTGAAGTCGTTTCTGTCCGAATCTTACAAGTAAATTGGCTTTTGCTCGTCTTTACATTGTCCCATCTTGCCTATTCATAGGAGCAATTAAATGAGCTTCTGTTTGGAAGGCTGGAAGAGACCCCAAAATGCCATCAGATGTCCCCCAGCATTGAGCAGGGCTGCATTTATTCCTTGAATAAAATCTGCCCACCTAGTGATTCCTGAAGAAGGAGAATCCAGACACAAGACTCAGTCTCTTCCAGGCAGTTCTTTACCCAAAGAATTTGAGCCGCCCCGGTAATCGCCACCCCAGGATATCCTTATCCTAATCTCAGTGGATGCTGAGGGTCCTCCAACTGTGAGCCATCTCTCTCAGTCTCCTCCGTTCTTCAGGCTCAGCCATCCCAGTCCTGCCTCTGGGACAAGCACTTTGCACTGAGGGCTCCAGGTCTGGGTGGGATGAAGGATGGTTCTGAAAAAGCTTGAGTTTTACCAGTGATGGCTTAGGCGTTTCTCTTTGGTGCTGTGAGGATTGTGTTTTGAGGCTGGGTGATCTGCACGTTAAGAGTAAGCTCACAAGCTGTACAAAAAGAAGAAGGAAGTTACAGAGTTGGTAGAGCCAGTGTTGGACAGTTCCTCGGTTGGACTGGAGAAAGTAAAAGTCTAACTGTGTGTTTTTGTTTCCTGCCACTCACACTGTTAACCGTTTACCAGCAAGTCTCTGTAGGCTCCCTGGGCTTGCTGCTGAGACATTTCATGAGCCTCTGCTGTTGAGTCCACTGTGAGAGCCGGGATGCGGGTGGGGCTGGGATGCTTGGAGCATCCTGCCACCAGGGGGTTGCAGAGAGCTGCCGCTGTGCCTCGTGGGTCTCTTCCCATCACACTTAAACATTCTTGGCTTTTGCTCTTCACTCTGCTGCTTCTTCAAATGGCCTTTTCTCTTTAAGATTCACAAAGGAAAGGGCTCATCAGAGGTCCTGGGGAAGGCACAGAAAGCCGCCAGAGTGATTGATACACACATTTAAAACAACAGCCCCTCTAGATGTAGCAGTCGAGGGGGTTAGTCCTGTGCTTGTCCATATCTGAGCTCTGTGGGGGGAAAAGGCTGGGAACTTACACAGCCGCCAGAGAAACTTGATCCCTAAGCCAAGAAAGTAGCATTTGACCTGTATGCTTTGGTTTCTGTCACACACTTTTATTTCACAACAGTGGAGCACTGGGTTAGATGAAGACTTGAATCTCACTCTCCAAAAGCTGAGAGAGAAGGCAAGGTCAGTGCACAGAGGATCGCACTGTAAGGCATGTAACGCATGTAACATGGTATGGGTGTTTAAAAAATATATGGTGTGTGGGGGGGGGGCCAGTCATCAGATCTCAAGTCTATACTATGCAGGATTGTCACTTTTATATATATATACACACATATATATATAAATGGAGTTCCCTTAAGTGATGGATGAATGCTTTGCAAAGTGTGGACTAAGCGCACTTACATGGGAATCTTTTTTGGTAGGGTTAAAATGCAGATTTCAGGGCTAGACCCACTGACTCTGAATGTCTAGGGATAGGGCCCCGAGAATCTGCATTTTAGCAACCTCCCTGGGAAAATTTCTAGCTTGCTAAAGGTTTAGAGCCACTGACATAAATCATAAATGTTAACTAGGAAGTAAACAGTATATATTTGATCCGAGCCAAGAAAGATGGCTGCGTATTTTATTTTATTATTTTTTTATAAATATGTTTTTATTGATTTCAGAAGGGAAGGGAATGGGATAGAGAGAAGAGATTAATGATGAGAAACATAGATGGGCTGCCTCCTGCACGCTCCCTACTGGAGATGGACCCACAACCAGGGCATGTACCCTGACTTGACTGAGAATTGAACCATAACCTAGTAATTGATGGATCAAGACTCAACTACTGGGCTACACCAGCCAGGCTGGATGTGTATTTTAAATGGAGGTAACAAAGTTTTCTATTTTTCAAACTGTTCATTCAGAACATCATAGCTACATAAATGGCTTTAAAACGATGAGGAACTCACTCCGAAGGCTGTATGGCTATTAAAGGTGCTTTATTTTTGAAGTATTCTTTAAATATAATTACAAAAAGGAAACACATGGTTATTTTAGAATACCTTGGAATTATGAAAAAGAATAAAGTATTTTAATTTTGTATTTATGTGCATATATTTGAGAATTCAAAAAGTTCATAACAGGAATGAAGCTCCTTCCCTACTGCCATGCAAGCCAACAACTGATAACCTGCTCCATACACTCTTCTGCCCTTTGCTTTCTATTTTCTTCGTTATGTTTTTGGGTCGATTCCCATGCATGAAGTTTTTATGAGAGAGTGACATGATCCAGTTTTCATGGTTAAAAAGCCATCTGGGCTATCATATGGAGAGCAGATACTCTGTGTCATTCATCTGCCCTTCCATCGTCCACCACCTGTCACCTGTCCATCCATCCATCCATCCATACATGTCATCTGATTTATGAAAATATTTACATATTTTTATTCAGCCATCCTTTAAGATTTTATTAATAGTATTGCCATTATGGCAAAATTATTGGCTTATGAAGTATATTGATACATTCTACACTTTTTTCGTTAAAGTGGAATGTTTTAATTTGGGGAAACCAATTATATTAATGATCATGATAATTAAAAACCAAGTCAGAATATCCTAAAAGTCAACACAATAAAAGTTAAAAAAATTTTAGTAAAAGAACTGAATAAAGCCTGTAACCATTTGTTTCCAGAACAAATACTCTTATGCATTCATCAGTTTAACTGTTTTGGACAGCACTTTACAGAACAACTTTTTTTCTGAATCAATGAAAGAATTACAATCTATAAACATGACCAAATGAGGCATAACAATCTACTAACTAGCACCTGTTTTTTCAACTTATGAATCTATCAGATCTTTCCCCGTCTATTTACCTATCTGTCAATCTTCAATCATTTATCTGCTTGGGATCTGGTTCATTATTATTATTATTTTTAAATTCTTTCTAATACACTTTATTCAAATTTCAGTTGTTTGATAGTCTCTACAGCAAAATCGAACCTTTTTTAAATTTTTTTCTGGTTCAGTATTCCATCCTGGGTCATGACTTCCAATGAAGAGAATCAAAGCCTAATGGTGTCTACTGTGGGCTTTGACAGAGCACCTAATCTTTGCCAGGCCTGGTGCTGAGCATGAGAGAGCATGCAGCCGAGGTCCCTCTTCTCATGGAGTTCAGTCAAATGGGGAAGGCGGTCCCAAATGAGTTACAATACTGTGTGGTAAGCACTACGAGAACATGATGTCTAAAGAAGAACCAGAGCATAGAAAAGGGATATGGGGTAATGGAGGGCTTCCTGGAGGCAGTGATGTCCTGATTTTGCAGGAGCATCATCCCCTAGGGAAGAAGGCAAGGACAAGGAGCTGGCATTTCAGACACAGGAAATCAACCTGGTAAAAAGGTGATAATCATGATGGAGACTAGCATGCTTGTGAAAGTGATGCATTCTGAGGATTTCTATTATTCCTTCCCACTAGTTGGTGTGTGTGTGTGTGTGTGTGTGTGTGTGTGTATACAATGGCCTGGGCCTCCCGTGCATGTGTGTATGTGTGTGTGTGTGTGTGTGTGTGTGTGAATATATATATATATATATATATGAAAATTGTTGATTTTAATATATTAATATCATACTAGCTCTTGTCTTTTCATGAATTTTTTACTAATTATAATGATTTTCAAATTGATTCTCCTAGGTTTTTCACATAGATAATTATTTTCCTTTCAAATAATGTAAAATTTAGCCCCCCTTTTTCTAATTCTTCCTTTTCTGACACTAAGATTGGGACCTCTTCTTACTTTTTGTTTGCATTTGCCAAGTATGTTTCTGTCCAATCTTAGATTTTCAGCCAGATTAATTTTTATTAGGTAGGTTGCTTTTAGAGAACAGTTGGATTTTTTATAATTTATTCTGAGAATATTTTTCTTCAAAAATTTTTTTAAATATATTTTATTGATTTTTTTTACAGAGAGGAAGGGAGAGAGATAGAGAGCTAGAAACATCGATGAGAGAGAAACATCAACCAGCTGCCTCCTGCACACCCCCTACTGGGGATGTGCCCACAACCAAGGTACATGCCCCTGACCAGAATCAACCCGGGACCCTTCAGTTCGCAGGCCAATGCTCTATCCACTGAGCCAAACCTGTTTTGGCTGAGAATATTTTTCTTTGAGTAGTTGAGTGTAGCTCATTTATATTTATTGAAATCTTGTTTATCTCATCAAATTTTATGTTAGTTTTCTGTTTATATTGACTTTTTTTTTTTTTTTACCATAATGGTCTCTGCTTTTTAAGTTTTTTGTTTTGTTTCTTTTGATAATTAGAACAAATTTCTGTTCCAAAGTTCTTTTTTAACTTTAAAATATTTTATCATTCATATTTTAGGCAGGATTTATTAATATCTTGTGCAAAAGTGAATATCATAAGTTTGTATTTCCACCCTCTCCCTGCTTCTCTCTATTCCTTCTATTAACTGATTGACTTCTTGACTTTATATTTTTCAATTTAATTTCAACTTATTACTCAATTTGTTAGCCTTAAATTACATATTTTTACCTGTGGCTATGAAAGATGAGGAAGTCAACATACCTACACTGCTTTATACCTCCTATCCCTTTTCCTTTCCTTGATTATATATTGTTAAGGTTTAAAGCATCTACATTCTTCTTTTTAATCATAATTTCTATTTGTTTTAGTCTTAGTCATACAATAATTGATTTTTTTACTTAATGATAAACTACGAATATATTCTCATGTGGTTCTTCTACAATATTGATTTTGATAGCTGCATATTTCTTTTTAAAACATGTGTTTTTTAATTGATTTCAGAGGAAGGAAGGAAGAGGGAGAGTTAGAAAATCAATGATGAGAATCATTGGTCAGCTACCTCCTATATGCCCCTTACTGGGGATCGAGCCTGAAACCCAGGCACCTGTCCTGACTGGCAATTGAACTGTGACCTCCTGGTTCATGGGTCATCCTTCAAACACTGACCCACACCAACTGGACTTCAGAATATTTGTATATTAATAACTGTACCATTATTTACTTAGCCAATGCCCTATTATTAAACCTTTATAATGTATTGAATGTTCACTAGTATGAATAGTATAAACCAGGCTAGCCTCTTTGAAACTTAAGATTATATTTCTAACTCCTGGAGAGTGGTGTCAGACTTTACTGACCATTCCAATCTCTGAGGATCTGCTTACAATGCAGATTCTGGTTTTGTAGTCTAGCTAGGGCCTAAGATTCTCATTTCAAACAAGCTCCTAGGTGCTGCTGATGCTGCTGGTCTTTGGAACATTTTGAGTAGCAAGGTCTTGGAATATATTTTGTGTCTTTGGAATTTTGCTTGAATGAAAAAATGCTAGAAAGCATTGTAATAGTTGTTCTCATTCTTTTTTGTGACAAACTTTAAAATCTTAGGTTTGTATCAAAGGAGCAAACCTAACGAATGTTCATTTTGCAAGGTTACCTTTATATTGTAAATCTTCTCACTGGCCTGGGCCTGCCATGCATGTGTGCAGGGAGCCGATCAGTTGCGCACATTGCTGTCACCCGGGGGGAACGGCTGAGAACCAATGAGCAAATGAAGCAGAGGTCAGAGAGGTTCCCTGGAGCAAGCTGGTGTGAAGAAGCCTCCGAACTCCTCGTTGTAAGTGATATCTGCACTCCTGACCCTCGGAGGTGTGTGCCTCATTTGGTGGGCGGTTGGTGGTTTAGGTGGTTTTATCCTACCAGGCCCTGAGTGACCTGGCCCTGCCTGCCCTCTCGGTTACGTTTGCCTCCTTCACCGTCATCATGTACAGTAGTTTGGCAAACTTTTTATAAAGGACCAAACAGTAAATAGCTTCATTGGCCATACTGTCTCTGTCACAACTAGCCAGCGTCAACCCATTGTGAATAAATGGGTGTGCCAATAAGACTTTATTTATAAAACCAGGCAGGGTTGGGAGGGCACAGTTTGCTGACACCTGCTGTACACACTGAATAAGCTTCTGTTTTAGGGTTTTCCCACCTCCCCTGGATGATCCTAGGATTTGTTCCCTCACTCCATTCAGGTCTCTCAGAAGTCAGTCAGCTGGCAGGCCCCCTGACCACCCAGTCTACAATAGCATCCCTCCCCCAGATCTCCATGTCATTTTTGCCACTTCCCTCTGGTAGTTTTACAAATAATATTGATTATATTTTGATAATTCCTAAGAAAAGCATACCTGTTTATAGGCAGAGTCATTTTTGTGCATGTAGACGTTTATTTACAGTGGAACATCTCCGTGGACAAAAATAGGTTTGTGATACAGAGTCTGTTGTAATCATATTCCTTCTAATGACTTTCCCCTGAGCCTTGGCAGTACCAAATGTATTATATGGTAAATATAGCTTGATATGAAGAATTACTTTGTTCTAGAGCCTTATCAATAATAAAAAAAAAATGTCTTGGGCTATTCTGGCTCTTCTTATGGATTATACCAGGTTCTGCCCCCACATGTGATTTGCAAGAACCATTTACAGAAAGAGAAGAATTTTCTATACAATTTGCACATATCTCCAAAACAGAGGAGGCCTCGTGGCCTAACGGAAGGCTGGTCACTGCAGGGTGAGTTGGGGAGCTTGGGAGACATTTCCTGAGGAAAGATGGCCAACGGGAATGCATGTTAGCTTTGGAGGGTCCAGCCCCACGGAGGAGAGAGAGGTCGGATTCTGAAGAGTCCACCAGGGTGCCGGCAACCTCGCTACTGCGGCGCCCGGACATCCCCACCAGGGGCCATTGTGAGGGAGCCGAGGAAAGTCTTCCGCGTGGGCAGCTGAGGCAGAGGTGAGCCCCACGTGCTGTTACGGAGATGACTCCAAATTGGGGGCATTCCTGGGGTTCAGGTGGCTGGGCATACTCCCAGAGGGCCTGCACCATGGATGCAGAACCTCCAAGAGCTGTTGCATTTCTAATGTGAGGAGGAGGCCAAGACAAACCTGGTCAAGGAGCCGAGTGACAGAGGGCCCTCTGGCTAGGTGAGGGGCTATATCTGAGCAGCACGCAGTGCTCCAGCCAGGAGAATGCGAAGGAGCTGACCTTGGCTGCCACTTACCTGGTCGTGCAGCCCATCTGCTTTGGTGGGCAGCCTCATGGTCTTTACCAATTGCTAATAAAAGGTGCTATTGTGAAATTTCTTGATTACTAAGAATATTCCAGCCAGTATAATTGTTAATGCAACATGATTCTTTTATATGAGTTTACACAAATGCCTTTTCATCTATATTTTTAATGTTCCTTTCCAGAGGATGCTGTTGGTTAACTGGAGTGAAATGTATTTACTTTGGTGTGTCTCCTGCATTTTGGTCTCTCGACCTCACTTCCCATACCAGGATTTGAAAGATGAGAGCTTGAGGGTGGTTTAATTATAAAGTGGCATCTAATTGGTGGATACTAACGGGCTTCAATAAACTCAATTTTCTGGGACTTTAGAAGGTTCTGAAACTGTCTGGAAGGCAAAATATACGGTGATAAAACACATGTCTCTTTAAGGCAAAAATGTACATAAAGGGTTATAGATTGTTGAAGCATGGACCTAAACGATAAAGCAACTGTGGCCTTTTTGTGTAGCTATTCCATTTCTATCCTTATGTTCCTAAGTCTGAACTGTGTTTCTAATTCCACCTTAGTCACTGGAGCTAAAAAGGCTTCTGTAACTACTATTTACTATTTCAAGTCCTTGCTCTTTTACCTTGGGGATCTGGAAAGTTAAAAAATAAATTGCTTGCCAGTGCCCTCCAGCCCACTTGAGCCCCAAAGCAATGCGTCTCTTGGCACGGGACACTCAGTGTTGATAATTCTCAGCTATTGATTTTGTTCTTAGAGGTTGTAACACGGATAAATTCTGAGTCTGCCTGCCCTGCCCCGGGAGGAGCCGCAGTAACTCATTCGAACGCTGGTGCCCTGAGTCAGTGGGGAAAATTTTTAATTGTTAGATTTACTCTAGGCGGTGGGTCTTTTTCTCTTTCTTAAGTCATTCTGTTAGTTAGAATGAGCCTTCGCACCAGAGAAAGTAATCTATCTCAGTTTGGGATTAGAGAACTCTGCAGGGAAACAGCTCGATTTATGGAAGCAAGTCCTTCTTGGCTCCCTCTCGCTGGCAGGCCCCCTGCGATTCCCCTCCTTCTTCCCACCTCTGCACTCCCGCCCCTCTCATCCCGAGGCTCTTTTTCACATTTAAGCAGTCTGCTGCTTTCCTTTACTTACTTGTCTTATATCCTGGCCTCTTCATCATCTCTTTACAACTACCTGCCCACCTTTGGGGGCACAATTCCTACCCCTTCCTGTCCCAGTATTGGATCTACTTTTCCACTGTCTCTAGCTCTCTGGCTACCCCTGTCACCCCTTCCAGTTTGTGCTGCCTGGGTTACCCTGCTGTTTCTGATAAGGGAGACCCACTGCTCTCAGACTTTTTATCAGGGGGTTGGGGGTGGGAGGGAAGGGAAGGGAAGGAGGAGAGAGGTTGGAAGACAGTGAACTGCATGTGCTCCTGGCATTGGCTTCTGAGAGGAGTGTGAGAGATTGGGGCGGGAGGTGGTTCCACCTGGGAATGCCTACACAGATGGCATGTGAGTGAGGCTGTCACAGGTTCTGAGGGGAACTCAGTCACCCCTCCTGTGGGGCATCATCGCTGAATGTGGCTTTCTATTGCAGTGAACAGGCTGAGTTCATTCCATCTGTTACCCCCATGGCTGAGCCTCTGAAGGGCAGGGCAGCTCCCCTCGCCCTTCCCTCAGCCTCGGGGCAAGCCCTGTTAAACCAGAGTGCACCCTCTCTTCCTGATTTCCAGGGTCCTACCAATGTGTGTGGCCACAATCCTCTAATGGGGTTAGAGGCCCCGAATCCTCCCTCACCCCCCATTGAACATCCATGTGCAATCTCACTCCTCTAAACCTTCACTATAGTCTTCCCTCGGTATCTGCAGGGCGTTGGCTCCAGCTCCCCATGAATTCTCAGTCCCTTGTATGAAATGCTGTAGAACAACGCATGGAGGTGGCACTTGGCCTCTGGATTTGCAATTCTCCCTCATAGAAGAACACACGCTCCCTAACTCCTCCTCCATTTGGCTCCCACCCTGCATTGAAAAGACTGTTTTTGATTTGTGGTTGGTTGAACCCACAGGTGGATTAGAAACCCAGAGATAGGGAGGGCCGCTGGGAACGCTCCGAAAGAGACCGAGTACCCGTGGACCCGCTCAGGTTAAACCGTGTTTCTCAAGGGCCAGCTGCCTTGGTCGGGGCAGGTGTTTGGGGTGGGAAGGGGAATAGCTTGAGCTCTAGCCTGTCCTGCTGAGTGTCAGGGTGAAGATGCAGAGAGGTGACAATAGCAAGGTGGGGGGGGGGGGAGCAAAGGGAAGGGAGATGAAGTCAAAACCAAGGTTGGTGCAGAGACTCCAAAATGCAAAGATTGTGTCTGCAGATAGCAGGGGCTGGCTAATTTGTAGTTTGCTCTCAGAGTAAGATTTATTCTGTTTGAAAGGAACAATGGCCACAGCTTGTCCTACTAGGAGGTGTGTTTGAGGAGACCTTTGGAGAAGTACGTTAATTTTCTACCAGTAGTGGTAACTGAACGGTGGGGGAATTAGGAGGAATGTTCCCTGTGTGAGAGGGGATTGCGAATCTGGAGGGTTCGAGCGAAGACTTAAATTGGTGAAAAGTTCATTTCTCTGAAGATGAATCTCTAACCAGCAGCCCCATTCAAAGTCTGTGTCTGCTTTGCAAACAAGGTTCCTGCTTTTATGGCTTTTTTGTTGTTGTTAAAGAAATGGACTTAATGGACTGAGTTCATTTAGACCGGGGATCGGATGAACGAGTGGAATCAGGAGACATCCATTTGGGCATCAGTCTTTGTTTAAGCCACTCGACCACCCCACATCTCTAATGAAATGACATCGCAGTCCCTGGATAAAGTCTTCGGCGGGTAAATGAGTGCGTGCTGAGTGCTTTGAAGATGAAAATCTCGACGCGCAAGTGAACAAGGTTTCTTCCCGGGGCTGCAAACGGCATCATTTGTGCTTTCCTGCCGCACCAGGAGTCACCTCGGTTGACACTGCAGAACATTTCCTCTCCCGAAAGAAGAGCAGGACAGACACAGTGACAACAGGCCTTTATTGGGTTTGCCGGGCAAATTGAGAGAGAGCCCGAACCCATTCACATCCGTACAAGGGATTACACACCGTCCACGTCTGCTACCTATAGATGAAGGTCACGTTTTGCATGAGTCTGTACAGTAAGAAATTGCATGACAATTACCTTATTGAGACATGAATGAGGCGCCAACACCCCCTCCCAGCACTGAAGACAGACAGAAAACGCTGTCCCTCCAGCAGCCTGGCTCATCTCGGCGTTTCAAGATCCCATCAAACCCTCGGCCAAACCAAGGGGACGTTGAGGTTAATCTGCTTGGGAGGAGCTTAGAAGAACTGCAGATTTGGATGTGAAGTGAGAGCCATTGGGCAAGACCCAGCCCTGTCTGTCCATCTGAATCTGGCCCTGACCCATCAGCCCACTGGCTCCCAGGGGAAGAAGCCAGCAAGGTGGTCCATGTCCCAGGCTTGGCAGGAGCGCTCTTCTCCCCGCTCCCAAACACCCAGCACCCTCGTTTGTCTGGTTTCCGTCTGCCGACTGCTATGACACGGCGATAATTAGTCATGCTAGGTTGTCGGGATGACAATCACCGATAATTTTGACAGGCCCCTTCAGGAAGATCGCACGACCCCTGTGCACATTCGGATCCGAGCCACTGGCGGCCGCACTCCTCGCTGCGCCCAGTGCGAACTCGGTGCATCACTGTCAGCCTGGCGGCGCCTCCCTCCCAGCTGCACCCCTAAATTGGTCACAGCTGAGAGAAGGGCACTCACAGCATGGCCAGCAGGGGCCACTCCCGCTGAGGGGAGGCGTGGGGGGAGCTCACTGTGGGGAAGGGGCTGGGGGAGTGAGGGGGGTGCAGAGGAGATTGGATACATCAGAGGGGATTGCAGGGCTGCTGGGTGAGGTCCTGGAAACTGGCTAACATGACCAAGGGAAGGAGAGAAAACTCAGATTTGGATGCAGGCAAAGTCTAAGAGACCTGGAGGAGTTAATGGGAAAATTATTCTCCTTCTCTGCTTCCTGCCAATCTGTATCCATTGACAGAGCAGAAGTAATTATAGATACTGTGGACACATGTGGCATTCAGTAAAGTGTTTCAAATTACACTGCTTAACGACGCTTCCTGGCGCGGCCCTGCTCGGCCCAGTGCGTGGGGCCAGCGGGTAACACCGCAGGGCACGGCGGGTCGCTGGCAGACGTCCCTCACTCTGTGCATGTGACTTCCCAAGCAAACTTGCTCCGGCGAGAAGAAGAAGAAGAAAAAGACGACACTAATTTGGTTTTTGTTGAATATTTAGAATGTCATTCACATGGTTGTCTTAGCAGAGTCAGCTGACATACTTGAAGGATTTTCCTAGTTTGCCTTGTAGGAGCCAAAAGCGGGGTCAGCACTGAAGATTAGAATCAATTCAGTGGAAGGAAAATAAACCTGTGGAACAGATTCTGCCTCCCCGGAGCACGTAGCAGGCATTAACAGTAATGGGAGCACTGTCTGTGCATGGAGAGGAAGCATCTATGGCTCAGACTCCCACACATCCTCTCCCGGGGTCCTGTGGTCCCGTGACCTTCACAGTGGGTGGGAAGATTCTAGATTCATCATCTCCTAACTTTATGCTGCTATGCGCAGGACCACACACACACACACACACACACACACACGGAGTGTTCCTGTGGAGGAAAGGGACGGGAGGAAAAGGAGACAGGAGCTGCTGAAATGTGGCCCACATGGGTGAGGTGACCGAGTCTTGCTGGGCACGGACGTGAATGGACTGTTTGCCCTTCGTGATGGCTGTGCCACCTCTGCCAGGCTGACGTTGCCCAGGTTGCTGGGCTTCTCCCACTTCGGGGAGCGCTACAGAAAACAAAAGAGGGCCAGGACCCTTGTAGGGCTCCTTCAGTCCGCTCTGTGTGTCTGCCAGGACTTCTCCAACAAGTACAGGGGCAGCAGGAGCACATGGAGCCAGACCATTGGAAGAGCGCTGGGTTTGGGACATGGGATGGCCCCTCGCTGTCTCTATGCGTATGCGGGCTTTATGCATTTCATTTCTTAATGTTAAGACAAGGATGAGTGGAGTATGGCATAGAGATTATAAAACACACGCTACCCCTTGTCTCAGTAAAATAAGTCACTGCGGAGATGGCACCTACATTTGCTGCTGTTTGCTCTCTAACGGAAACCCAGATAACAGCTCATTTTTACTTAGAGCATTGGTGAAGCCATTTATACTTTTCACCTATCCTTGCTAGAGGCCTCGCTGGCTAGATAGGCAGGAGCTGGCCGGGGTCCTGGCCCAGCTCAGCCACTATCTACTGTGTTTTCCCGAAAATAAGACATCCTCCGAAAATAAAACCTACTTACAGGTTTCCTTCCGAGTGAAACATAAGGCATCCCCTGAAAATAAGGCCCCCCTTGGCTAACCATGAGAGATTTGGTCCACTGATTCTGAAAGAAATGGAGTCACAAGAAATTCACCCGGAAATTCAGGAATTGGATTGTTATGATGATGTTCCAGAAGATTTTGACATGATTGTCATTGAATAAATGAGTAAATTCTTGATACTGTAGGATTCACAGTTTGTCTGGTTTGTGTTGACAACTACCATACTACTGTACCATATACAGGTAATAATTTTCCTTTATTTTCATTTAACAATAACTGTGTACTGTATTCTTCTTCATGGAAAAATAATACATCCACTGAAAATAAGACCTAGCGCATCTTTGGGAGCAAAAATTAATATAAGACACTGTCTTATTTCTGGGGAAACAGGGTAGCACTGTGACCTTGGGCATGTCAGCTCTGCCAGCCTCCCTCCTCCCTGTAGCTCAGGCAGGAGGGCTCTCCAGGGTCCTTCCTGCTCTTGAGTCTCAGAGAACTCCACTGGGGTGGTCTTCAGCAAGAATTGCATTGAAGCAATTGAAAATCATGCCACAACCTGTAAAGGCCTTTGAAACGGAAGGAAAGTTTGCAACATGTGGTTTGCTTCAGATCTGCGATTTAGCTGCTCCAAGGATTGAAATGGCAAGGACAGGCTGACAGGATTTAAGCCCCTAAAAGTCGAGGGAGCTGGCCAGAGTGCTGAATCCAGACCTTGAGGGCCGCTCAGCTCCAGTGCCCACACCCTGCTGGCCAGCAGTACACTCAGCACAGAGGCAGACAAGCTCCAGCCCCACAGCATCAGGCATGCAAAGCCCCAGAGCCTCAGCGTCAGGCATGCAAACAGCTGGTGGGTTCCGGGGTACGTCGCATTTGATGGTTCCCAGATCTGTTAGAACTATTTTACATTTAGGACAGTTTGGGAACAGCTTTGAAAGGAGTGCACTGCAGTTCACATGAATATTAATAGTGCGGGTCTTGGAACAAAGAAAGAAAATATTTTCTTCAGTATCTGGTAAGTCTCCAAGAAGGAGAAAGTCCCTCGACGTTAAAAGGCGTGGAATGTGGGGGCGTGACGAGCCTTCTGAAATCAGGAATCGCCAGCACCAGTTGGGAAAAGAACTGTGCTTGTCAAATTGCCCGAGCTTCCCGGGTGCCCCTCACTAAACACTGTCTCCCCTCAACAATGTAGTTCTTGCAGGAAATGCCAATGCGTCTCTTTCGTTGTTGCCATGCCGTGTATCAATATTCTCAAAATCTTCCAAAACCGAAATGCTTGCACCAGAGCTGTACCCCCCACCCCGTCAACACCCCAGTGCCCATCACCCCTCCAGCTCCACTGAGAGAGCCAAGGAGCGGTGCCGGCCGGGAAGGCTGCCCTGCCTCCGCTGAGGAGGCGGTACGCACAGTTCTTCTTTAGCCCGAGGCCCAGCTTCCCTATTAACACAGACACAACACTTGGCTGAAGCTGAGGTATAAGAAATTTTCTGCTTGACGTGTTTTATGTCCCATTATTATTTTCCCTGCGTGTCACACGCCTCTGCTGAGAACTCGTCTGGTGCAAGGTTTTGGGGGAGGCCCCTGCCGCTCAAAACAGGAAGGAGGGAGAGAGGGGCTCCGACAGCAGTTCATCGGAAGCTTCTCCCTCGGCTCTCCCGGGAGGCCGGGACTCCAGAGAGGTCTCTCCTGCTGGAACCGTCCTCAGCACCCGTCCACGCCGCCACCAGCCTCCCAGGGTGGCTGGCTCCCTTTTTTCTGGGAATCTACGGTGCTGCTACGTGTCAGCTCATGGTGGCTGCAGCAGGATTAGCAAGTTACTACTGCTCATGACTTATGGGATGAGACCGGAGGCAGGGCAAACATTAATGGGCTCTGAGTGTGGAGGAGTCCAATCAGTGACACCCCTCCCATTTATCCCCCCACCCCCACCCCAGCAAACATCACCACCATCACCACTGCCACAACTTAGTTCTTGTTTCATCAGGTGGGAGAAACCAGAATGGCATGTTTGCACATACAGACCATTCACAGCAATGGAGAGAAGCGGATCCAGTCTATACAAGCTCCCCAGTGGGGGTTCTTCAGAGGGAGGGGAGGCCTGTCTCCATGGTAACAGTGGGGCCTGGCAGTTGTCCCACAAGAGGTCACATTTCCTAAAGTTAGAGGAGGCACCCAAACTCCCATGAGAATGCAGAATCTGGCCATAAGTGGAAGCATGTCCACAGGGTGGTGCGAGCACCCTCCCGGCTCCTGGGTTTCCGTCAGCAGCGGGCAACCAAATCCCTGGCGTGGGTGTTGTTGGAGCTCCTAGGGGAACCCAGGGCACTCCCGAGCATCTCCAGAAGAGAGTTGGGGGCTCATGCACAGGGCGGGCTCCTGGGGAGTGGGCCTGCCGGGTTCCCTGGGGTGGCAGGGGCAGGCACCAAAGCAACTCAGAGAGACGCCCAGGAGAAGTGGGAACCAGCAAAGAAAACCCGCAGGCATCTCCTCGACATGACCCACAGCCATTTCGAGAACCAGCTGCTGGGTGCAGCCCCAACACACCTCTGCAAAGAGAAGCTGGTGGAAGATGAGGGGCAAGCAGAGGGGAACCTGTGACCTGGACACATGCCCATCGCCCCTGACCAAGGAGCCGATGGGCTGGGGGGAACCCCCCCTCGTCCCCCGAGGCAGGGCAGCGCTGCATTACCCAGCTCTCGTCTGGCTGGGGTTATGTCCGCCTCTCTCAGGACCACCTCCTCCGACAGCTGCAGTCCCACTAATAAGCCATTGACCTCACGTTTGATCTGGGGCTGATTTGCGGCGCTGTCTGGGGGAACCCCAGGGGCCTGTGGCTTAACGGGAAGAGATCCTCATTTTAGCAGCAATCGCTTTTCCTCTCTTCCCGCCACAGTGATCAAATTAGCAGGCTGCTTCTCTTCAGAGAAAATGTGTCCACGTCCCGGGGGCATTGCCCATTTGCCTGTCTGATGGGTTGGGGAAGGGGGAGCGGGCGGAGAGAAGAGGGTGTTTGAGAGCAGCTGTCCCTCCCTTCCCCGGCCCCGCCCGGGAGGCTCTCCCCCACCTGGGAGGGCGGGCGCCTCGGGCTTAGCTGCAGGAGACCTGGCAGGTGGCGGTGTACACGCTGCTCCCCGCGGCGCCCCCGCTGCTCAGGCTGCTGGTGGCACACTGCAGGGGCTTCATGCTGCTGTCCCTCTGCATGTGCAGGCGCTCCAGCCGCCAGCGCTCCCACCTCTTCCGGAACTCCAGCTGGACCTTCCGTGGGAAAAGGAGGGGAACAAAAGCCATCATGCAAACCGGCCGCCCACAGGATGGCCGTGATTACATTAGCGGGGAAGGGAAGCATCCACGGCATTGCATCAGGAGACACAAGTCAAGGCCTTCGGGCGCCTAAATTAATATCCCAATAAAATTGTTTATTGTTGTCTCCTATTTTCCGCCTCAGCTCAGGAGAGAGAGATGGGCTTGATGGTTTAATCGGTCCCTTCCATCTCTAAACTCTGACTCACCAAGCACCTTCCCCATCCATCTCGGGATCATTGAACGGAAGAGAACGAGAGGGAGAAACTCGGGGAGACGAGAAGGAGGAGGAGAGAGAATCTGACTTTTCAGCTTGGAAGACAGGAGAAGGACGCACACCCCCACCCCTCATGGTGTCCACCCCGGCTTCAGGGGAGGGAGGAGCAAAGGGCGGGAGAGGCTGCGCTGGGAGCAGCAGTGAGGAGGGGGCCGTGGGCCAGGGCTTCGCTGCCTGTGTTTGAACTAAGCCCATCCAGGAACCAGTCCGGACCCAGGGGTGCGGCCAGGTGAGGTCAGTCAACCGGGCCCTGCTGTGCAGGGCTCGGGCTCCCCTGAAAAAGCCTTCTCTGGGGACCACGTTGTGGGCACAGAGATCAACTCCAGCTAACACTGTGGATCCCGGAGTTGCCATGGGCTCGTGGCCACACGCTGGTGACCCAGGTCCTCCAGGGGCTGCTGGGACCTGCAGGTCCATCCGGCCCAGGGCGCCTGGAGGGCTCTTCTGGGGACGTTTCCATAAGTTCTAGAGAAGATTCCAGAACTTCTCCTATGCCCACCCTTGCACCCAGGCCTCCCCACACTGGAATGTCCGGGGCCTGATTCCTCTTTCCGGCCCCAGCCACCTGGATGGCCAGCTGCCAGCAGCTGGAGGAAGCAGCTCGCTGCCCATGCCCATCCGCCCCTGCACAAACACCCCCCTCTGTGCAACTGCAGGGATGACATCCACCCAGCTGGGCCCACCCACGCCTGGTGTGGCCGCTCGCCACCCCTTAAAAGAACGTCTGCTGCACTGAGTGGAGAGGAGCTGCCGGGGCCTGCCTGCCAGGATGGGCCCAGAGCCCCAGGCCACACTGCGGAGCCCAGGCCCGGGTGCGAAGGGACGGGGAGTGGACACGTGTAGCCCCCGCCACGCGCCAGCTCCCTGCCCAGCAGAGTGTGTGTGGAGTGTGTGCTCACAGCTGGGATGGTGGCCTCAGACAATGGTGGTCTCTGTGCAGCATCCCAAAACCAGGGATTTGGGGAGAGAGATGGTAAACTGAGGCACGTCCATGGGCAGCCACCCAGGGACTGAAGGGGTCTCGTGGACGCCAGCAGGAAAACAGGCAGGACCAGGGCTCCCCAGTGTGTCGACTCTGGGCCTCTGTGCCCATCACCCTCGGCACTTTTCCCAAACCTCCGCTGGTGTCCCTCCCACCACAAAGCAGCGGTTATTGGGAGCTACGACACGCAGCATTTTCCGTGGATTATTTTAGTTAAATGTCACAGCAACCCTGTGACCAGCTCCTGTTTGAGGGAACTGAGGTGTGTGGTGTTTAAGTGTTTCTCTGGGCCCAGCTGGCCCGGCTCAGTGGTTGAGCCAGGAGGTCACAGTTCGATTCCCGTTAGAATACATGTCCGGGGTTTCAGGAGGCAGCTGATCAATGACTCTCTCATCATTAATGTTTCTCTCCCTCTCCCTTCCTCTCTGAAATCAATTTAAAAATCTATTTGAGCCGAAACCGGTTTGGGTCAGTGGATAAAGCGTCGGCCTGCAGCCTGAAAGGTCCAGATTTGATTCCGGTCAAGGGCATGTACCTTGGTTGCGGGCACATCCCCAGTAGGGGGTGTGCAAGAGGCAGCTGATCAATGATTCTCTCTCATCGGTGTTTCTAACTCTCTATCCCTCTCTCTTTCTCTCTGTAAAAAATCAATAAAATATATTTTAAAAAATCTATTTGAAAATATTTCTCTGGCTCTCAGCCTGGATTTGAACTAATGGGGACTGACTCCAAAGCCAGTCTCCTAGCAGAGGCCCTGCCTCCCCCGACTATCTCGGCCATATTTGTTTCTGTGCGCGCCCCGCCCCGCGCCCCCCCTCCCCCCAACTCAGGTGGCAGGGCCGGCACCACACCTTCCTCACCTCACTTGTCCTGAACCTGTCACAGTGCCCGGCATACAGTCGGTACTCAGTAAGTGTTTCTTAAAGGAGCCAAATGGATGAATGAGTAACAAATAAGCCCCTGATGTTGGGCTCCTGGATACCGAGCTATTACGATGGAGCCGCATGGACAATGACGCAAGTGTGGACCTGGTCCAGCACTGCACCCCCTAAGTCACCCCCATCCTGCCCCACGGCCCCTCTGGCAAGGCACCGAGCCAGGCTCTGGGGTTGAGGTGAACTGGTAATGCTCATTCACCACCATTTGCACTTGGGGAGAGAAGCAAGGCGACTGCCAGGCCACACAGCCAGGCAGTGTCAGAACCAGACCATCATGTGGGCTCCGGGGTCAGAGCACAGGAGCCGCCATCAGTTCCCCCAGGCCACTCCTCCTGGGCCTGCTCCCCGCCCTCCGGCCGCAGGTGCCGGGCAGCCATGCAGGACCAATGCCCGGGCCATCTTTCCTCTTCGGGTCACAAGAACCTGGCATTGCCATGGTAACCATGGACCTGGAGGACAGGCCCCAGTCCAAGAGCCACGGGTGCCTCTGTGGCCCAGAGATGGTGACAGGTCTGTCCTCATGCTGGCAGCTACAGCGCACAAGGGACTCCACGAGGAGTACAGGTGCACTGGGTGGGGCCTCTGGGACCCCAAGGCAGGAGCCTGGGAGAGCCCCCGGGAGAGGCCAGCAGGGATCTGGTGATTCACGGGTCAAGTTATTTGCCAGGAGCAGAGCGGGGGTATGTGCCCATCCCTCCCTCGGTATACAGCGGAGCCGGGCGGGGGAGGCCGGCGAGGAGGGAGGTGGCAGGGAGACTGGGCTTTTAGGACTGGAATCAGGAGACGGGACTGAGACAGGGTCCAGGTGAGACACTCCACGGAAGTGCTGGGGAAGCCATTGCACAGGTGCCTGCAGGGGTGGGGCGTGAGCGTGCGCTGCCAGCAGGGCTCTGGGGAAAGGGGAGGGATACATGGGAAGTGGGACTGGGGGGTTCAGTGAGAAGTGGCAGCAAGGAGCCCAGTTCTCTCCTCACAGGCCTCCGCTCCCCTGCCGAGCACACAGGGGAGGGGACACCGCCATCCTGGCCCTGTCCCCAGAAGATAAAGCTGCAGAGCTTTGGGCCAGGTGGCACACCACTCCTCTGGCTGTGCCATTCCTGCAGGGAATGCCATCCCTCTGGGTGTCCTCCACACCTGCCTTCCCTCCTTGCCTGGCCCACCCCACACGGCTGGCCAGCCCTCTGAGACCTGCCCGGGAATGCCCTTTGCCTGGGGCTGCCTCCGCCTCCTCAGTTGCCGGCTATGTAGGCTCCCTCCCACACCCTCCCACAGCCTGCGAGCTCGTCCACCTTCTCGCCATCGAATGGGGGCTTTCCTTCCACGTTGCTCAGACTAAACTGTCTCATCTGTAACAGGAGGATAACACCTGCTGCACAGGATTGGATTCATTAAAACCCCCGAGCACCTCGTACACAGCCAGTGCTCCGGAGGTGTCTCCCTCTCCTTCAGAGATCCGAGTCCACGCCCTGCGAGCATCGGCACCTCCTTTTTGTAGACGAGGAAACCGAGGTTCAGAGTGGGCCTGTCGCTCACCCAATGTCACACAGCTCATTTGGTGACGGGGCCAGCACCAGAGCGGAAAGCTGATGCCATTGCCCACACCCTTCATCCTCCCTGCGGCGTCACATTGCTTCTCTGAGCGTCTCCCAGATCCCCGAAACTCCAAAGTCCCACCGCTGCTCCCCTGTCCCCCACGCCCAGAGCAAAAGCGCAGTTTGCATGAGTGCGCAGACTCTAAGATCTCTGAGCTCCGACCCCGGTCTCAGCGACACAGAGCCACACGGAGAGAAGGGTCTTGGACGAACAGTGTCCCTGGGCCCCCTGAGGCAGACCCTCCGCTGCAGTTACCTGGATGCAGCTGACAGAGCCTCAGTCCCCCCCAGACTGCGGGGAGGGGTGCCGCCCTTCTGGGGGTCAGGCCTCTTGTGGAAACTTCCCCAGGCGGCCCTGTGCTGCCTGTGGGACTATTACTTGTTTTCTCCCCTGGAAGATGTGTGTGTGTATGTGTGTCGGGGAGTGGGGGTGAGCAGTGAGATCTGTGATATCCGCTCTGATGGCTTGAGGTGTGCCTGCTCTAGCACCAAGCTAGGTACTTTGGAGCAAGCAGCCTGCCCCCGGCACCACAGACACAAACAGCCCCTCTCGCCAGGAGCTGGCCCTCCCGGAGGGGGAGGGCTGTGGTCTCAGGGGGTCTCCAGGAGACGGTGTGGGGTCAGCCAGAGCCCTCCTCCCAGCCCAGCCGCCAGCAGGCCTCGGAGGAGCTTCCGTGTGGCCGGGCCCTGGCCTGCCTGCAAGAAGGGCGGCTGGCTTCTCCCAGCAGAACTCACTGAGTCCTGGCCCTGCCGCTCTCCAGGCCAAACCTGGGCATGCGTCTCTGTCTCTGACCATCAGCGTTCTCATGTGAGGAGCACGGGAATATCAAATCCAAGCTTTGGCAGGGATTTCTGGGGGAAGAGGCTGGGACACTCAACGGAGACAGTGATTATTAAAGCCCCAAATCTGGGCCGTGGGCACGTCTGTGGAGTCACCTTGTAACAGTCTCACCACCTGCTCTCAGGACTCCCTTACCATGGGGCTGGGTCTCCCCCAAACTCACAGATGGTAAGGTAAGCCTGCACACGTGTGTGTGTGTGTGTGTGTGTGTGTGTGTGTGTCTGTGAGAGAGAGAGAGAGAGAGAGAGAGAGAGAGAGAGAGAGACCCGTACACAGAAAACTGGGTTTGCTAAGTAGGGGTCTGAGCTGGGAGAGTGTGGGGGTCCCCACTGAATAGTTCCAGAACACCGAGGGTGGCAGCCTAGCAGGGTGCCCACGCCCTTCCTCAGGCCTTACCTCGTTGTTGACAAAGCAGTATAAGATAGCCACCATCAGCCCCTGGAACAGAGAGGCGCGTCAGCAGGGAGGAGGTGAGAGGAGAAGGGAGGAGGGAGAGGCGGGGGGTGGGGGAAGGCTGGCGTCCTGCAGATGGCCCCGGTCCCCAGCTCCATGGGGCTCCCGCCCCAGCTTTGCCTGCTCAGACTGGGAAGCCCAGAGCCAGGGGCTGCTCTCCTCTCCTCTCTGGAGGGACAAGAAGTCCTCTTGCCCAGGTGCTGCAGAGCCCTCCCATCTCCCTTAGGGGACAAAGGGCCCCCAAAGGAGGACCTCTGACTGCATGGACTTCCCCCACCCAGCCCCGTGCTCACTCAGGAGACACGTGCTCCAGAACTCCGATCTGTGTGTGAGTATGTGTGTGCATGTGTGCATGTGTGCTTGTGCATTACTATTGTGTGCACACGTGTCTCTCGGTGTGTGCACATGAAGTTTCCTTCTTCATGTGAACACGTGTGTGTGTTCATGTTGTGTACATGTGTTTATGGGTGAGTGTGTGCATGTGCATGTCTGTGCATTTAAGTATTGTGCACATGTGTGTCTGCATGTGTGTGTGTCTCTGTGTGCATGCATATACAAGTGCGTGAGTGTGAGTGCACATGCACATATGTGTACATGTGAATGCATATGCATGTGACTGTGTGTGCATATGTGTGTCTGTGTGAATGTGCTGTGTGTCTCTCTGTGTATATGCACATGTAAGAATATGTGCATGTGAGTATGTGTATGTGTGCATGTGACTATGCATGTGACTGTGTATGTGTGCATCACATGTGACTGTTTGATGTGAGTGTGTGTGCAAGTGCACACACAGGTCCGCATGCTTGTGGCCATCCCATGAGCTTCCTGAGAGGCTGGGACCAGTATCTTATGTTCTTACGCCCCCAATGACACCTACACCCCTGAAGCAGAGTCTTCTAATACTAGTGGAGAAGATCAGTTCATGGCTGGGTGCCCACGGCTACATCCGGAAAGCTTCTTGTCATTGTGCTTACAGAAAAGACCGGCCTGGGCATCGGGGCACCAGGGATTCCAGCTCAGGCTCAGCTCCAACCACACAACCTGGCCAGGACCCCTCTCCTCCCGGCCCGCTGCCTGCCTGCCTGCCTGCCTGCCGCCAGCCGGCTCTGCCCGCGCTCACTCTGGGGCTTTGCAGGGAAGGGCCCAGCCCTGGTCACCTGGAAGGAGGTGAAGGAGAGCTCTGTGAGCAGCTTGATGAAGCGCAGGGCCCCCCGGGCGTGCTCGTCCATCACGAAGGCGAAGATGACCTCATGGGTGCCCAGCAGGGGGATGAGCGTCAACGTGGACTTGGCAAGTCTGGGGGTGGGGGGGTGGAGATGTCATTCTGGGCTTCTCCCTTCAACTCTTCTCCTCTCTGTGCCCTAAACCCCACCAAGGCCTGGCATCTGGGTTAGTCACCCTCCCACCCCAATACCCTGGGGCAGCTGCTTAGAGGGAAGGAGGTAGTGGCCAGCGGCCCCCCAGCCCCACCCCGAGCCCAGGAGCTGCCCAGATATAGGGAGGAGGGCAAGGCGTGGGCCCCAGTGAGGTCCAGGTGGGAGACAGTCGGTCGTGCAGGCTTGAACTGGGCCCTGGGAGCTCCGTCTCTGCCGGAAGGAGGGCTGAGGGTGTCCGGTAGAGCCGGCAGTCACGCACCTGCACTTGATGTCCGTCTTGCACATGAGGTTGGCTTTCAGCTTGGACACCACGATGCAGATGACTCGGACGAAGATGAGGAAGTTCACCTGCAGGGCAGACGCAAGGGTGGCCGGAGGCCTTCTCACGACACACTTCCCCATGCCCCGCGGCTCAGCCGGGGCCACGCCCACGCCGCCACTCACCCCGACGGCGAAGAGGATGGGCAGCCGGATGATGAGCCAGTAGTTCATGTTGGAGTTCCTGGTCCAGCAGCTGGAGAGGGGAGACACACAGGCGCCCCATGGGGCCCAGACTCCGGCACGGTGCAGGCACAGGGCACTGAGCACACCGGGCATCCGAGGGACACACGCAGAGCCACACGAGCACTGCCACCGGGAGCTACCCAACAACCACCCCACAGACCCACACACACAGCCCTGAACACACAGACACACGGGAGCCCATGAACACAGGCATGTGTGTACGCAGCACCACACACAAAGCAACAGACACTTCATTCCGTTCTTACAGAACCTGGAAGGGGCGCCACGCTCCCCACGGACCCCCACCATTCGTCCTCATACAATCCCGAGGAGGGTGGACAGGGCAGGACAGAGCCGTCATAAATGCAGCTCTGGTCCCTCAGTGTGTCCTCCCGACAGGTCCCGGCCGCAGGGCCCAGGGCCAAGGAACCCACACGCACGGGGTTTGGGGACAGAGACGTCAGCACACTCACCCCGAGGAGCAGGACACTCACCCCTCGTCCTCATAGCGGTACTTGACGATGCCCCAGGGGATGACAAACAGCAAGGGAATGCCTGAGGAGAGAGGGAGAGAGAGGGGAGAGGGCTGGCAGGCGAGGGCCACTGCACGTACACCCAGCAGCCTCTCCTTCCTGGCCTCCCCCTCCCGAGCCCCTCTCCGTGCCTGGCCAGCACCAAACTTTCCAGAAGGGGTGGAACGAGGCTGGTCTGGGTGCGTGAAGAGCAGGCGGTGGAGCCACACCCACCGACTCCTCAGCCTTCCTCAGAGAGGGCCACGGAGGGGGAGAGCATTCTGCATGCGGTGGGAACAGGCCAGACCTCTGATGCGCTTCCCCCACAGCCTCAGCCCACACCCCATCTCGGTCCATTTCTTCAGGCACAGGACGCCCCGCCAGACACCTGTTCCCTGGCCACGCACACCTGCGGGGCGCCGGGGAGAGCCTGGGATGGGAATAGGACCTTGATGCCGGCAGCCCAACTAACTGCACCGTGGCCCACAGCCACCAGGCTCCACCAGGCTCCTCCAGGGCCCCACCTCCTGGCATCCACACCCTGGCATGGTCCGCCTCGTACCAGCGCTCGTCTGGGTGACAATGGATGCACAGCGGAAGTGATGGCGTGACCCTTCATAGATGAGGTTATAAAACACAATCGTAAATGGTTAGGAAAGGCTTATTGTGGACTTTCTCGCTCAATGAGGTCACCTGTTGCCATGTCATGAGGACACTTAGCCAGGGCAGAGGTCCCTGTTGCAGGGAATGCCGCCTCCTCCATGCACCCAGCAAGGCCCTCGGCTCCCTGCCCTCAGCCCCTCACGAGAGCTTGGCAGTGGATTCTCCAATCCCGGCTCAGCCTTGAGATGACAGCTGCCCTGACTGACAGCTGGACTCCATCTGTCAGAGACCCTACCCTGACTCAGAGGCCAGCTAAGGTGAACCAGATTCCTGACCACAGAAACTTCGAGGTCACAATTGTTTTAAGCAGCTAAGCTTTTTTTGCTTGCAGCAAATGGCAAGGAATGCAACTGGTTTCCCTCACTTCCAGAGCCTGCGCTCAGCTCACCGAGAGCTCGGTGTGTGTGCTGACTTACAGACTGTCATTCCTCACGGGACAGATGGGGAGGGATTGGCTCAGGGGGTTCAGGGGGGACTGCAATCCCACACTCATGCCAGTCCCCTCAGTGGCTTCCACACTAACCCCCACCCCATGTCTGTCTCTATGGTGGCCCTCTCAGGGCTGGAGATGTGGGTGTCTGAGATAGGTAACAGGGTGCATTGTAAGGGGTGTGGACACAGCTCTCTGTGTGTGGGGGGGTGTCATGTGTAAGCATGTGTGGCTTTGCGGGGGTCTTCCAGGGAAGGACACACTTCACAGCCTTTCCTGCCACCGCCATCCAGGTCCTCAACATGTGCTGTCCACTCAACAGCAGCTGCCGAGCGGCTCGCATGTCCGGAGCGGCTGTGTGTGGAGCTGCAGACGGGCATGGAGGAAGCAGAGCCCACAGCTTCCTCAATAGCTTCCTGTTGGCCATTTATTTGAACACAACAGACCTCTCAGCACCCACGATGCTTTAATAAGAGGCTTTCACAGATGCCCCAAAGGCCCCAGCACAGAAGATGCTCTGGGAGAAGGGGAGGGATGGAGGGATGGATGGATGGACGGACAGATGGACGATGAAGGAGTCAGTATGGCATTTAGAGAAGGGAAGCTCTCCAGGCAAGAACATGTCCACTCCAAGAGGCCTTCCCGGGCACCCCGGCCGTTCCTTTTCTCAGAGCCCCCGCTCCAGGCCTGGGCCTCACTCCTGATACCAGACACGGGCTTCCTTCATTCATCAGCATCTCCTTAACAAAGCCTTTCTAAAACCAGGCACAGCGCTGCCGCATGCAAACATTACGCACTCCCTGCTGGCTTCATCTCTCTCCCATTTGGAAAATCCACAGGACTGCCTGCAGAGGAAGCTCGAATTAACACAGAACCAGCTCCAAGAAGTAATGGGGCCCTCGTCCACACTTGTCTTCGTCCTGCGCTGCCTCCTGGGGGGTGGGGATTGGGGTGCCCGGCCGACCATGGACATGGCTTCTGGGAATCCCCCGCTGTGCTGGAGTCCCCACTTTCGTTCTTCTGCTCACACAAGAAGCTGCTCTTCTTGCCCAAGCTGCCAACGGGGCTAGGCGTCTTGGCATCACAGCGGGCGCTTGGCTCTCTGACTCTCTCGGACCTTCTGCCTTTGTCCCTCTGAGTCTCTCTGCATCTCCCTATCACAATTCCTCAAGAAGAGGATGCTCTGACTGGGGAGGGGGTCCCCTTAAAGCCCCTCAGACCCTGAGCCCTGAGCTGGGGAGTGAGGGGGTAGAAAGACTGGCACCTCTCTCTCATTTCCCACTCGAGACCTCAGGGCACGGTGTGTCCCCACCAACTCTCCACCAATCACCCCCTCCTGCGCACACACCACAGCGTCCCTTTGATTGTTCCTGTCCACAGGTCGCCATGGTGACAGGCACTCCCAGTGCTGATGCTATTTCCCAGAATGGACATCAGCAGCCCCTCCCTTAGGACAGAGCTCTCCACACGGGCCCATCCTGGCTCTCCACGGGCTCTCCAGCTGCCGTGCCTGACTGCCCTCGTGGGATAGAGAGGCCTGGGAGGTCAGGGAGGGGCCGAGCCTTGGGGTTGGGGGCGGGGGGAGAGGGGTGAAGGCGGAAGCAGGGAGCTGAATGCACAGTCCAGGCCCAGAGGGTCACCTGTGCAGAGGCCTGAGCATATTCCACTGGGCAGAGGGGAAGGGAGCAGACACAGTGCCGGCTGGAGAGCCGGGCAGGACAGGTGGGGCCCAGAGCCTGGGACTCAGGAGGCTGTTCCAGGGCTGCCCTGCCCATGAGGCCCTGCCCCTTCTGTGAGACCCTGCCCATGAGGCTCTGCCCCATCTGCACCCCAGTGCCCTCCATACACTGACCCCACTATTGCCCCTTAGAGGCATTCTTCTACGCTGGGCCACACAGAGCCAAGTGGCCGAGGCATGCCAGCAAGAAGCGAGGAGTGTGAGAGAGCACAGAGCCAGGGTGGCAGGCCACCTGCGTGGCCTCCTGAGAGGCGGGCTGGACAGAGCAGCCTTGCCAGGCCCAGGGGCAGGAGGCAGCATGGACGGGCCTTCGAGGGGGACGTGGCTGTGACTGAGTGGAAGACCCTGGGAGTTGGGCAGCAGTCAGGACAGCTTGAGGCGGGTGAGTGAAGGGAGGGAGGAGTGGGTGGATGGCTGCTGCTCTGGTGGAGGGGGCCTGTGGTGGGCGGGGGGCAGGGACCCGCTGGCCGGGGAGGCCAGGCGGCAGGGCCTGTGCTGCATCCCCGTGGGCGCCGGTGGCCCCGGAGCAATCCTGTTTTCCGGGGACGAGTGGGGGCCAGGGGGTGCTGCTGGGGTCCCAGCCCCTGCCCCACCACCCCTTCCTCATCGGGATCCCACGTGGCGAGAGGCAGAAGCACAACCAGAAATGTTCCAGCAAAAAAAAAAGACACAGTGGTTCTCGGCAAACTTTTTTGGCCAGAACATTTCCGGCCGGGCTCCAGGAGCATCCGCGGTCCACCTTCCTCCGCTGGAGTCCGTGACCCCTGCCCTCCTCTGACCCCTCGTCCCCATCAGGTGACGGAGCCACAGCCCTCTGCCCACCCAGGGACCCCACTGCGGCCCGGGACCTCCCTCTCCCTCCGGCCTCACTGCCCAGGGCTGGCGGCTGTGGGCTCCGTCCCGCGGGCCTGGGGGAGAGGCGGGTATTCGAGGACGGTGCAGGGCTGTAGCGTAGGCAGTGGATGTGGCTTCCATTAGGGGGAAGGCTATGAAAAGGGGGAGGGTAACCCCATGGGCAGCACGGCCTGTTCCCAAGTGAGAGCTACCCAGGGAGCCCTGCCCCAGCCCGGCAGTGTGCTCTGAGCACCAAGGCGGCTTCAGGGGGAGGGGGAGCCCCTGCCCCTCCCTCTCCCCTTTCTTCCTCCCTCCTCCCCTCACCCTCCCTGAGGTGGGGATGTGATGGCCGGGGGGCCTTACCCCAGCCTATGCTCAGGTAGAGCCGGAAGACACGCTGCTCAGAGAAGACGGAGAGGGCCAGCAGCGTGTACAGGTACACGCCCTCCACCAGGAGCCAGTAGTAGTTGGCCGCCACGCAGTACTGCATGAGCAGGAACACCAGGCGGCAGCTCAGCGAGTCCTGGGGGCGGAGGAAGGGTCCCGGGGGGGGACGACAGCTCTGGCCCCAGCCTCTCTTCACCCCTCCCCCACGTCAGACCGAGAACTCCCTAAGGGCAGGGGCCGTGTCTCCTTGGACTGCCCCTCCCATCAGACTGGGGGCTCCCAGAGGACCAGGTCTGGGCAGCTCTTGCCTTTCTCTGTGCCAGGCCTGGGAGGGTGGGGGACACCAGACTCCACCGTCTGCCCGCCCCTCCCGGGGCCCTTCCCGGGCACACCCAGCACCTGGTAGGAGAGGAGCCCGTCCCAGGCGTGCTGCGGGGCCGCCGTGCTGTACATCCACTTGAGGGCCGCGTCCTTGACGAAGACGGACAGCGCCCGGAGGATGAAGGACGCGAACAGGTTCAGGTGGATGTAGTTGCGGGTGCAGTGCAGGTGTCTGGGAGGGAAAGCAGGGCCTCTGGCAAGACGGCCCGCAGCCCCCAGCTCTTGGGCAAGCACCCACAGGGAATGCTCCAGCTCAGGGGCTGTGCTCCTGTCCTCCTCTGAGAATGCCCGTCTCCCCACACCCGTAACAACCCTTTTGCTTCTTTCGAGTCCAGCCTCTCCATAAGCCTTCAGTTGTGTGGTCCCTGCACCTCCACCCCACCCACATTCTGTCCTCTGTCTGTGGCACTTCTTTGCTACAAAGTCATGTGCGGCCCAAGCGGTGAAGGTGTGAGGGCCACTTCCCCTGGTGGGGGAGAGGGACCCTTCTTATCTACCTCAGGGCTGTTGTAGAGGGCACACAGAAAGGATTCCAAAAGTATTGGATACAATTTCAATATCCTTTCATGTAAAAACGGTGTTACAGACTGGAAATATGAGGGCATTTCTTAGCATAATAAGGGCTATCTACCCAAACCAGGAGAAAACATCACTCTTAACAAGAAACTTTAGAAGTATTCCCTTTAAAATCAGAAGAAAATAAGGATCACCCTATCTAATAAAAAGAGTACTATGCAAATTGACCATCACTCCAACACACAAGATGGCTGACCCCATGTGGTCAAAGATGATTTCTTCCATGTAGACATAAGATAGCCAGCAGGGGACGGCAGTTGGATGCCATCAAGCCATCAGGGGAGGGTAGTTAAGGGTGACCAGGCCTGCAGGGGAGGGCACATAGAGGCAATTAAGCTGGTGGGGAGTGGTTAGGGGGCAATCAGACAGGCAGGCTGGCAGCAGTCCTGGATTGTGAGAAAGATGTCCCAAATTGGAAAGGGTTCAGGCTGAGCTGAGGGCATGCGACCCCCCCCCCCCCCCGCGCGTGCATCAATTTGTGCACCAGGCCTCCAGTCTGGACATAAGAAGCTATCTTCACATCTATTCACAATGCACGACTGACCTTGGCCACTATAATAAGAAAAGGAAAGAGTGTGTTGGAATTGGGAAAGCCTTGGTTGGCGTGGCTCAGTTGCTTGGGGCATCATCCCATGCACTGAGGGGTCCTGGGTTGGATTCCAAGTCAGGGCACATACCCGGGTTTCAAGTTTGATCCCTGGAGGCAACCAACCAATGCTTCTCTCCCTTCCTCTCTCTGTCAAACCAGCAAAAAAATATCCTCAGGTGAGGATTTTAAAAAAATAGATTTGGGCATAAAGGAACAAAATTGTTATTATTTGTAGATAACAGATTATCTTCATAGAAAATCCAAGACATTTGACACATAAATTATTAGAACTAGTAAGAGAGTTCAGCAAGGTGATATGTAGGTTCGTATACATCAGCAACAAACAAGGAAAAAGTAAATTTTAAAAATTCATTTATAATACTTCTAATTGACTACCTACAAACAAGAGTGACATAGCATGGGCAAGATTTCTAGGAAGAATAAAACTTGCCAAAATTATTAAAGAAGACTTAAGTTCATTGAAGCTATACCGCATTCGCAGAGAGACTCACTCTCTTAAAGATGTCAATTCTCCCCATATTAATTGATAAGGCCATTATAGCTATAACAAAAATTCCAACAGTATTGGTTTTTACAAATGAAATTTAAAAGCGTATAAAGAAGAGGCGAGGGCTAAGATTAGTCCAGCTCACAAAGAAGGGGTCTTTGCTGCAAGTGAACAGAGACTTCTGATGAATATGTAGTAGCGAAGGCACCATAAATGAAGAGTCCAAGGAACATGACGGAAACCAACCCAGCCACTGGTGGCCCTTGCTGCCTGGCAGGGTAGGCACTGCAACCGAGGGGGTAGGGTGACTGGCAGTAAACGGTCCTGAGACAATTAACTAGGTGTATCCGTGGAAAAGTAAATCCACCTTTATTTCCATCAGATACAAAAACAAATTCCAGGCACATCAAAGAACCATAAGGAATGAGCAAAACTCGTGACCCCAGGAGATAAGGGACGATTTCTCAAACAAGACCATAACAAAATGTGGTCTTTGGAAAAGATGATACATTTTAAATCAATTGACAAAATTATTTTTTTTTAATCTATTCACAAAGTTCGTTTATGAATAAAAAAAGAAAAATTAAGATGTTTCATTCCATTAAAATTGATGTCTTCTGTGCATAAAAGGCACCAGACTAAGAGCAGACATTTCCTGCATTGGTATCCAGAATGTGTAATGAACGCCTAAGATAAAAACGAAGAAGCCAAATAAGCCAATAAAAAAGTAAGCGATTCTACGAGCAAGCAATTCACAGAATCAAACATAAAAAACGTTGCTCTCTCTGGGAATCAGAGATATGCGCATTAAAATCACAATGAGATATTTCAGACACTTTAGATTAGCAACAATTAAGCCTGGAAATACTGAATAGTGGTGAGGGTATTAAGGGAAGGGAACTCTCATTAACTGGTGAGAGAAGGCAAACTGGTGTGATCACTTCGGAAGCAACCGCACCTGATACATTTGCAACAGCACGCGCTTTTCCGATCGGGCGACTGTACGCTGAGGCGTGTGCCCTCGGAGAAATGCACGAGGGGTCACAGGGAAGAGCGTTCCTTGTAGCAAGGTTTATAATCCAGGAGAGGAAAACTTCAAATGCCCACTCAAAGGACAAGCGATAAATGAACTGTGCTACATCACACAATGTGGTACACGGCGACAGTGAAAAGGAATGAAGAATTACCTGTTTCAACAGAAATGAATCTCCCCAAAAACATTGTCAGGCCTAAAATAACACTGCGGAAGAAATCAATGTCCAGCATGTCGTCTAAAGCATGCACCATTCAGGCTATATATTCTTACGGAGACTTACAAAAGCACTGAGAGTCTTCCAGAGAGATGCGTGGGAATTATAAGCAGCCCTCTGAGGGGGCAGGAACTAAGTGCTATCCTGGGAACCGAACGGCAGTTCTTAGACTGGACGGCAGTTCTTAGACTGGACGACCCCAGCATTAGCCACTGTATCTCCAAATCTCTGAAATACTTCATAGTGAAATTAATTCCTGGAGCGAATACATCTATTGAGCACTGACTGTGTGCTCAGCACTGACTGTGTGCTCAGCACTGACCGTGCCAGGAACGAGGGGACATAGGAGGAGTACCACCTCTCCGGCTCCTGCTGACGGGTGTCCTGAGCTCCCCGGCCTCGGACTCCCTCCTGCCCTTGATGCCAGCCCCCCACCCACCCCTGGCCAGCGCCGAGGGTGTGGGAAGAAGCTGGTACTCCGGATGGAATGGCTCCTCCAGGAAATCCTTTCCCTGGGGTGACTGATGAGCTCTGAAGAGAGCAGGCCCTCTGAACCCGAGGCCTGTCTAGAACCATGCTCAGCCCTGACTACCTGAGTCACACACACGCCCTAAGACCATGTCCCTCAGCTCAGCCCACGGTGAAGGGTGCGGGTGCCTCGTGTGCGGACATGTGGCGTTTGTGTTCCCTTCTTACATGCTCACGCTTATGGAGCGGGGATTAGACGCAGCACACAGCGTCAGAGCCCTGTGTTCAGCCTCACAGTCAATGGGGCGGGCTCTCTGGAGACCTCTCAGGGGAAGAACCTGCTGCCTGTGGTTCTGGTCTGGCGCCCCCGCCTCCGCCTGGGGACAGACAGGGGTTGGGACGCGGCAGGGCCTGGGGCGGGACTCTTACCTGAAGCCCAGGAGGATGGTGGAGGCGATGACCAGGGCGGAGAAGGAGAGCGCATAGCCCACCGTGTAGACGATGTAGAGGGACAGGAGCTGGTCCTCCGGGGAGCTCTGTGTGCACACAGGGACACGCGGACATGGATGCCCCAGGACGTCCCTCCCTCACCCCTCCTTCCCATGGGACCATGGGCCCCCAGAACGAAGAAAGAGAATAAGCCAGGGAGACGGACCCCAGATCCCAGGGCCCTGGTCCCAGGCCAGAGGCAAACACGCACCGCCTCTGCCCAGAAAGCATGGTGTGCGGAGCTCCCACCCGGAGCGATGGAGGAGACGACGAGGGCCCGGCCCCACACCCACCAGGACCCAGGGCCCTGCTCCACTGATGCTGGGACCTGCTACCCCTTGCTGGCCCGGAGCCCCATCTCCAACTCACCCTGTCCCCGCGCTTGGACTCCTCGCACTCCGACAGGTCCCGCCAGGGCAGGCTGGAGTTGACCTGGTGCAGCCACAGGCCGTCGGCCGTGCAGAAGCGGTACACGTGGCCCTGCAGCACTGGGGAGACATGGGGGACACGGGGCTGAGCCTCGGCCGCTGCCCCGAGCCTCCCGTCCTCTGCACCCCGGGCTCCCCAGGCCCCTGGGACAAGCCTCTGAGAGTTAGTAACACTCACACACAGCACACACACAGACGCCCGCACACCTGGCTCCTGCCCTGCCAGGTGCCCGCCGGGCCCAGGGACAGGGAGGCGGTCACGAAGATGGGGTGCCACCGCCCTCAACCCCTCGTCCTGGCTGCACTGCAGGGTGATCGGGAAGCCTTGCCTGAGAGGAGCCGACTCCAGCCGCTCCCGGCCCCGTCTCCGCCTCAGGCACACTGCTCCCAGGTCCTGTGACCTCAGTGGCCCTGGCAACCCACAGCCACCTGCTGTGGCTTCGGACCCGAAGGCTCAGTGCCCACCTCCCCCCAACACCCTGTGGGCAGAGCGGGCCTGGAAACCAAGTGGGCAGGAGGGGCTAAGAGGAAGCGAGAGACATGGCCCTGTCCTCAGGGAGCCCCAGTCTGAGGGGGACACGACGCTGTCCTCAGGGAGCCCCAGTCTGAGGGGGACACAGTCCTGTCCTCAGGGAGCCCCAGTCTGAGGGGGACATGGCCCTGTCCTCAGGGAGCCCCAGTCTGAGGGGGACACAGCCATGTCCTCAGGGAGCCCAGTTGAAGCAGGAAGGAAGCACACTTCCTGGCTTTAATGAGACTCACAGAAAAAAAGCCAAAAATGTGGCAGAAAGGAAGCACAAATGTAAAGCAAGAGAGAGTAAGCACCAGCCAGGCGAGCGGTGCCCTTCACGCCCATCCAGGCCTCTGGACCGGAGTCCGTCTCTGGCCAGGACACACCGTCGCCTCCCCAGGACACCGGGCCTGTGGCCACAGGTTGCTCAGTGAGCATGAGTCTGCCCCCAGGGCAGGAATCGGGACAGAATGAGGGGGGACGGGAGGGGTGGCACAGGGGGACCCAGGAGAGAAGCTGGAGCCAGGACAAATTTTAAGAGCTTACAATTCTAATGATGTCAGAGCCCTGCTTCCCCAGCTGTGGGAGGCAGAGCCCAGTGAGGGGGAGGCGGCAGGGAGGCAAGCTTCCTGGTGGAGGTGGAATTAGACCTTGTCTGCGGGCTGGCCAGCCTTCCTGCTGGGGCCCAGGGTGGGCCTAGGCTGGGGCTGTCTCCCAGTGCACATAGTGTGAGTGCAGACTTCATTGCAGGGTCTGGGACAGCGTCTCCCCACCCCGTCAGGCACCTGCAGGCCCTGTCCTCCCTAGCTGGCCCCTGAGCACCTGGGCAGCCTCCCTGCTGGCTCTCCCTCCCCTGCTCCCTGCCACAAGCAAAGCCTGAGCCAGGTCCCACCCCGGACTGAGCACACGATGAGGCGTCAGCTTGCAGCATCGCTCCCAGAAGGCCCTGCATGTTAACACCCTTCTCTGGGAAAGCCTGAAGTCTAACGGCAAGACTTCAGCAGCCACAGAGCCTGTCCCAGCACCCCTAACCCAGAACCAGGCAGAGGAGGGAAGGGCCCGCCTCAGGCCCCGTAGGTGTCTGCTGTCTGCTGGGTGGATGCCTGGAAGCCTTCCCTAGGGGTCCAGTCCTTTTCTGGCCAAACCAGTGCTAGGTAAGCCCACAGCAGTGCCAGGATCTGGGCTCTCACCCCTTGGCGAGTGGGTGGGGAGTGAGAAAGAGGGAGGCAGAAGGGCCAAGGGAGGGGGAGGACATGGCCTGGAGCACAAACCATCAAGTCGCCCAGTTACCCAAGACTCAGCCCATGCAAGCGTGACCCTGCTGATACCTACTGGCCACCGCGGGCTCAGGGCCTGGCACTCCACAATTGCACTCCCATCACGCCCCTTTGCACACCCGCTCTGCAGGCCGCTCACTCATAGAGCCTGTCTCACGCGCCTGCTGTATGCCTGACATCTTGGAGCATCACAACCACCTGATACGGTTCACCACGTTTGGCAGGTGGAGACACGGAGCCTCTCAGAGGCCAAGCAACCTGCCCCAGACCAGCCGGCCAGGATGCAGCAGCAGTGGGACTCACACACCAGCTCTTCGCCTCCAAAAGCCACGAGTTAGCAGCCACACGTACTGCTCCGAGTGAGTCAACATTGGCCACGTGCCGTTTCTCCTCTGCCCTTCCCGGGCCGATCACCGGCCTCCGGGGTCCTCCCTGCAGGTCCTCCCTCCAGCGGGACCCCAGGCTGCCCTCTCTGCTCAGGGCGGGGGGGGGGGGGGAGGACAGGAGGATGGGGAGGTGGTGTGAGCACAGATGTGGTGTTACTGGCAGAGCGTCAGGGATCACCGCATCCCTGAGAGTCTGTGCGAGGGTGGCTGTCAATTATCCTTCAGCAGCAGCAAATATTAAAATCCAGGGCCGGCTCCTGGCCGGACCGCGGTCCCCAGATGCCCATCTTGGCCGTGGGCGCAGCAGGTCCAGGCCCAGCCCTGCTTATCAGCCCAGCTTTATCTGGCCCGGGAGCTGCGGGTAAGTCAGCCAGGGGCTTGGCTCCGGTCTTGTCAACACCAGGAGGCCGCCGGCCGTGTGCCAGGAGGCCCAGGCATATTTCATTAAGTCAGACCCTGGTGTTGGAAATAAAACCCCCAATTAAACACTTCCCCTCCCGGAAACTGCGGCGGCGTCTGTAATCAAGCTAACAGCCGCCCTTCCACGTGGCTGCGGCACGCGGGGCCGCAGAGAGCCGCTCATGAATCCATTAGCCCTGCTCTGGCAGCGGCAGTGCCAGCAGGACGCCTGGCCGCTGTCACAGACCGCGGGCCCAGCTGAGGGCCCTGAGGGGGGGGTCACAGGCCCTCCCCAGAGGGCTGACATGCAGGTCAGAGGCGGGGCTCGGGCATCAGCGCGGGGTGAGCTGGGGGTGCAGCACCAATCATGTCCCAGGAAGAGGAGGGCAGGCTCTGAGCTGCAGACTCAAGTTCAGATCCTGATTCTGCCTCAGCCAGCCATGGGGCCGGGAACAGCCCTCCTGGGAGTCCGTTTCCTCGTTTGTAAACGGGACCATAATGACTGCCCTGCCCGGGTCTGCGAGGTGAGGATTAGGAGAAAAAGAGCGTGAAGTGCCTAGTGCAGTGGCCAGCAAACTGCAGCTTGCGAGCCACAGGCGGCTCTTTGGCCCCTTGAGTTTTTAGCAAAGGCCAGCTTAGGAGTACCCTAATTAAGTTAATAACAATGTACCTACCTATACAGTTTAAGTTAAAAACATTTGGCTCTTGCCAAAACCGGTTTGACTCAGTGGATAGAGCGTCGGCCTGCGGACTCAAGGGTTCGATTCTGGTCAAGAGCATGTACCTTGGTTGCGGGCACATCCCCATAAGGGAATGTGCGTGCAGGAGGCAACTGATCAATGTTTCTCTCTCAGCGATGTTTCTAACTTTCTATCCCTCTTCCTCTCTGTAGAAAATCAATAAAACATATATTTAAATAAATAAATAAATAAATAAATAAATAAATAAATAAATAAATAAAAAAAAACATTTGGCTCTCAAAAGAAATTTCAATCCTTATACTGTTGAGATTCGGCTCTGTTGACTAATTAGTTTGTTGACCCCTGGCCTGGTGCACAGGAAGCCTTCAACATGTGGTCCCTGTGGGAGCCCTGCTGCTGCCCCACCCTGATTTCTCCAAAGAGCACCCCTTCCCAGAGGCTGGGCTGGGGCTGGGGCTGGGGCTGGGGCTCGGGACACCTCCTCGGCCAGCACTCCTCCAAAGCCAAGCTCGGGTCCGTCTCCCCTGGGCAGCCCGGGCCCGCCACGGGAGCGCCCACGCTGCTGCTCAGGGGAGGCACCTGTCAGAGCTCCCGAGACTTGTGAGTGATAGGCCACTTTACACGCCTTTTATGGCTCCTGTGTAATTAGAGCTGAGCTAACACGCAGGTCGAGATCGGGAGGGGCTACAGCTAATGAGGCCAGATGATGGGTAACAAGCAGTTCGCTGTGTGTGGGTGAGCGGCCCTCCTTGCCTTCTTCCTCTGCCTGTTCATTCAGGCCCGGAGTCACCGCTCTGAAAGCCACAACGTGGGCAGGAGAGGTGGCTCTGACCTCCCTCAGCACACACCGCTTCAGCCCCGTGGTGCGGGGTCACCCTTACTGCCCAGCACACGCACTCACACACCCCTAAGCGGGACTCACCCTGGCCGCCCCAGCTCCTGACACACACCTAACTGTTTTGAATGTAGTTCCTTCTCTGGTCATTCATTCCCCGGCCTGCTCTGACCCCGGGAGGCTGACCCCTGTGGACAGCATCACTTGGGCTCTCTGACCTCTACTGGGTTTGACTAAGGGATATGTCAGCAGAAGGTAGGAGGTCAGGAGAGGGGAGACGCTGGGGGATTTCTCCCTGGCTCCCTTCCTGCCTTGATTTGGAGGTTCAGTCAGTGGCCTCAGGCTGACCTCTCTGTCACCACAACCTCCGGCTGTCAGGGGGTCCCAGAGCCCCATTCCTGCCCCACTGGGGTGCAAGGGTACTAAGCTTCCCTCAGCTGCAGTCCGTGGTGCTTCATGTACCTGTCAGCCCCAGCTCCGCCAGCCCCTGTAAGTGCCCACCGCTAACCTCTCTTCCACATCCCAGCTGAGTGTGTTTTCCGCCAGCATCCCGCCTGAGACAACCCTTCCTTCTGCCCACCTGAAGCTGTGCTCACTGGTCACTTCCTTATTCACCCAGAAAGATCCCAAACTGCCCCTTCCTGCTCCCACGTACCCTGAGTGGGGGTGAGGGAAGCCAGCCTCTGCCCACCGGGCGGCCAGGCCAGGCCAGAGATAGCAATTCTGCTGCGGGAGCCCGGTGGGTGTCTCTCCGGATCCCTCACTCGGGGAGAGGGGCAGGGGAGGCAGCTGGGTGGTTCTGAGTGTCAAAAAGGGGCATGAATCAGCGCGGGAGTCAGGGAGGGGCGGGGGCTGGCCGGGGCCCGGGCTGCGGCCGTTATCTTCGCGTAGAAAGCAATAAAACTGTGTTCGCTCATAAACGGGCACCACCAGGACCTATTTCCTGCTCAAATAAAATTAAAGGTGATGGATGGAGCCAGGAGCGGCAGGGGAGGGGGGGTGGCTTGTGCTGAGTGATGGGGCCTGTCCGGCGCCTGGCTCCTGGGGGTCTAGGGCACAGCCCTGGCAGGGCCGTAAGCAGCCTCCAAACCCTAGGAGGTGGGGACCGTGGAGGTATTCCGGGAGGAGGGGGAGGTAGACAGGGTGGGTAGAAAAATTAACAGCAACCATTTTTCAAGAACCTGCAATCCTCCCAACACCCCCATCTCCTGGCTCCGCCCCATGTCCCAGGTGAGCCAGCTGAGGCCCAGGGAGGCCTGAGGGTTCCCTCCAGCTCACGCAGCCCCTCAGAACAGCGGCAAGCACAGCCGCTGATTGCCAGACTGCTTTTCCCTCTCTGGAAAGAGGGAAGGCAGCTCCCTGCTCTCCCTCAAGCTTTGCCCAGCCAGCGATGCCTCGACCACTCACCTGTCTCCATGCCCAGGAATACACACACACACACACACACACACACACACACACACACTCATGCTTGCACACGCAGGGAAGTCTGGGCTAGCAATTAAACTAGACTCCTGACTGAGTCCCAGGTCTTCTATTTACAAGCTGTGTGAGCTTGGAAAGGTCACTCAGCATCTCTGTGCCTTGGTTTGAACCTCTGTAAAACGGGAGATAACCGGAGTGCTGGCCTCAGAGTTGTGAGGATTACATGAGCTCAGGCATGTGCAGTGCTTACAACAGGCCACAAGGCGCTGTGTGAAGGGGCTGTCACAGCCAGGCTCGCCCTGTGCACCTCAGGGAGGGGGTGTCCTGCGGGAAAAAAAGGGGAGAATCTGTAGGACCCCTGCTGCGGCTCCCTATGACCTCAGTCCTGAGAGCTGAGGTGAGGCTCCTGCCAGGCCCTGCCCTGTTCGGCTAAAAGGCGCCTCCTCCAGGAAGGCTGCTGGCTTCCCGTGGTGTGGAATCATTTTCACACTTGCTTCCGGCCTGGTTTCTGCTCAGTCAGTCTCAGGTCCCCTCGGACACAGGAGTGAAGATCCCAGGTTGGGTTCAAATCCTGGCTCTGCCATTTGCTACATCCTCTGGAGCAAGTAGCTTAAACTTTCCGGGGCCTCAGTCTCCTCATCTTTACAAGAAGCATACCCATGGAGCCGTAGTAAAGATTCAATGAACACCCTGCTTTCAGGCAATTTTTGGCACATAGTAGGTCCTCAATATATATTTCTGTGATCGTTATTATGACAGAGTGTCTTTTCTCCCCTGATTGGGACTGAGCTCCTTGAGGCAGGGTGCATGTCTTTGTTAACCCTTGACACTGAGATAGATGGGTAGTGTGGGGGTGCACTAACTGCCCCTCCAGCCAGTGCCCCGCATGCAGCCTCTGTGTCTCTGTACCCCAGGGACCCCTCACTTATCTGGTCACACCTTCCCCATGCAGGACACCCCCTGCAGGTAGGAGTGAGCTGGGAGGCCTTAGGGACAGCTCCCAATGCCCTCATCACTACTTCCACTGGGTCCATCTGACAGCGAAGCCCTGAAGAGTTAGGAGGTGGCTACATGCCACCACCAGGTACAGGGCACCTACCAACACCCAGCACGTATACATGCATACATATATACATGCATGCACACATGCATGCACGCATACATACATACATCCATACATGTATGCATAGATACATCAGAGCAATGGCACCTTCTAGGACTGTTCCCACATTTCTCCTTAAGTCAGACCCCACACTTCCCCCACCCCACCTGCCAGCACAGGCTCAGGCCCAGTTACACCCAATGCCCCCCACTGTCCCCTCACCCCAAGGAAAAGCAGGCAGGCTACCCGAAGGAAGCCTAAAAACCTTCTGGGGTGAGGAAGGCTGTGTCCCAGTGGAAAGGAAGCAGTGTGCACCCCATCCCAACTGCACCCCCGGCTCCGGGGCACCGGAGGGCGGTCCACACCAGGGGAGGGGACTCACCGCTGTTGGCCCAGGGCAGGTACCAGGGGCAGCTGACATTCACGAAGGAGCCGGGTGGCCCGTCTGGCCAGCAGGCATAGTCATCGAAGGTCCGGTTGCAGAACAGGTCTGGGTGCAGAGAGAACAGTCCTGAGTCCCGCCTGTCCAAGGCACCTCCCCACCGCGGGGCTGCGGTGGTAGGGGGGCAGGACCCTGCGCTCTGCGAGCCTCTGCTGAGCACCTGCTGTTTGCCAGGCAAGCAGACTTGGCCCCTTAGCAGTGGCACTTAGAGCAAGTTGCTTAATGTCCCTTTTCCCTCATCTGTAAGATGGGGGTAACCCCGGTTCCCCAGGGCTTTGTGGGGACACATAGTGCACGGCGTGGAGAGATAGCGGAGCATAGTAAGTGCTCGGTAAACAAGCTCCTTAGGACTATTCTTATTCACTGCCTTCGAGGGGAAAATGGGGGCTCACAGACTGTTGTCACCTTCCTAAGGTTGCTGCGTTGTGATTGCAGGGTCAGGGTTTGAACCCAGGCCTTTTTGTCTCCTAACCCCGCCTTCCCCCCAACATTCACTGTTACAGATATGCCGGTCGGCTCACAGTCCCTGCACAGGGGGGGAGTGCCGAGGACACAGAATGGAAAGGCCTGAGGGGCCAACGCCAGGGACATCAACAAGACAACACCCCAAAGCCCAGGGCAGACGTGGCGTCCCAGAGGTGAAGGATGCCACCCAAGGCACGGGCCCCACCTGGACTCACCCGTGGCCGGGGGTGGAGCCTCGGTCAGGAAGCGCTGGCACTGGTGGCGATACTCACGCCATTTCTGCACCGTCTCCGAGAGGGACACGGTGGCGCCCTGCGGGGAGGGCAGACATGGGGCCCCTCTGTTTCAAGCCAACCTCTCTTCTAACCCCCGCCCCCAACACACTTGGTTTCTGGACGTCCAGGGGACCTGGAGCCCCGGCTCCACCAACGCTGGCAGTCTGAGACGGGGACGGGACCCAGTGGCGCTTCAGAGGACGTTTTTATGTCTCTGTCCCTCCCAGGGGCTGGTGCCCAGTCTGAGGAGTGGCAGTGCCCCGCAAGTGTCTCCTGACTTGATGCTTTGGGGGAGGTGTGGGGGGGAAAGGGGGGAGGATGTGGGTCAAGCATGGTCTTCTCTGACCTCACCTGGGAACCCCGTGCTCTGTGACTGCCGAGGGCCCCGCTCCCAGGGCCCAGTCAGCCTGCCAAAAGGCTTCTCAAACTTCCAACCCTTCTAGAAGGGAAATACAGGCCCCGAGTGGGAGAGGGACACAGTCAGGGCCACACAGCACCCTAAGGGGCAGAGGTGCTGTGCGGCTCACCACTGGTAATTCGACCCTCCTGCACAAAGCAATCCTGTGGGGGAGGCAGCAACACTGTCCAGGGTCCCCGTAACATGACAACACAGGTAAAGTGTGCAGCCCAGCTCCAGGCAGCTGGAGAGGGGCGTCCTGAGGGCCTGGTATGAAGGGCTCAGGAAAGTTCCAGAACATGGAGCTCAGGCCTGTGACGGGAGGGGTCCCCCATCTAGGATTAGGGGAATATGAGTTTCAATGTTCAGATAAGGTAACAGAACCGGCCTTTTAGCATGGCGACCCCAATGGACCCGCCCGGTGAGCACGGTCCCTGCCAAACATTTTTATGCACTTCCTGTAGGTTTGTCTTGGGACTCTGTTTCTTTTCTTTCCCCTTTTCCTATTTTCTTTTATTTCCTGAACTGGCTCAAGGTTATAAACATTCCTGATGTAGAGGCTGCAGTTGTGAAATGACCAAGGAGCCCTACATATAAAATTTAGGACCTATGCATAATTTAAAAGAAATCTCACTTTCTGAAATCACACAAGTAGACATGTGTGCTGAAATCAAAACAGCTTCTTTTGGAAGCTGCCAGCCTTGACTGGCGGGGCCCTGAGCGCTCACTAGGCCTGGTTTCTGAGGGTCCCGCCCCCGGGGAGCGGAGTCCTGGCTTAGAAGACACGGCCCGGCCTGTAAAAGACACATGTTACCAGGTGCTGGTCCCCCGGGAGGGCCCCAGGCCTGCCAGAGCCCCAGGCACATGCCTGGAGGAAGCGTGCTGGAGGATGGAGCTCTTCTGAGGGCAAAGTTCAAGTGTATTTGAATAGTATTGTTATAAATAAATAACATGATTCCTTAGTCAACCTCAACAGCAGCAAAGGCAGCAGCAGGATTTTAGCTACAAATGAGGCCTGGTGGGCCCACCCCACACTCCAAATCCCTTTCCTGCGGCTCCGGCCCAGCCTGCAGCAGAGGCTGCTGGGGCTGCTGGAGCAGGAAGGTGCAGGAGGGCAGAGGCTGGGAGATTTCCCCTGACCTCTCCTTCTGGGAGGAGAGTGGCAGGGAGCAAGGTCACTGCTGGGAACTGGGCAGAAGGTATAACTGGGCCAGGGAGTGGGGACAAGGCAGCGATGAAAACCAGAAGCCTCAGGGTGGGGGTGGGGGTTAAAGGCCAAGGTCAGGCCATGAAGGCCTGGCCAACACCTCAGGGAGCTTTAGACCCAGGCAGCCTGTCACCTGCTCTATCTCAGACTGGGGCTCCTTGAGGACAGGGCTGTGTCCCCTCAGACTGGGGCTCCCTGAGGACAGGGCTGTGTCCCCTCAGACTGGGGCTCCCTGAGGACAGGGCTGTGTCCCCTCAGACTGGGGCTCCCTGAGGACAGAGCTGTGTCCCCTCAGACTGGGGCTCCCTGAGGACAGGGCTGTGTCTCCCTCAGACGGGGGCTCCCTGAGGACAGGGCTGTGTCCCCTCAGACTGGGGCTCCCTGAGGACAGGGGTGTGTCCCCTCAGACTGGGGCTCCCTGAGGACAGGGCCATGTCTCCTCAGACTGGGGCTCCCTGAGGACAGGGCTGTATCCCCCTCAGACTGGGGCTCCCTGAAGACAGGGCTGTGTCCCCTCAGACTGGGGCTCCCTGAGGACAGGGCTGTGTCCCCTCAGACTGGGGCTCCCTGAGGACAGGGCTGTGTCCCCTCAGACTGGGGCTCCCTGAGGACAGGGCCGTGTCCCCTCAGACTGGGGCTCCCTGAGGACAGGGCCGTGCCCCCCTCAGACTGGGGCTCCCTGAGGACAGAGCTGTGTCCCCTCAGACTGGGGCTCCCTGAGGACAGGGCCGTGTCCCCTCAGACTGGGGCTCCCTGAGGACAAGGCTGTGTCCCCTCAGACTGGGGCTCCCTGAGGACAGGGCTGTGTCCCCTCAGACTGGGGCTCCCTGTCCCCCTCAGACTGGGGTTCCCTGAGGACAGGGCCATGTCCCCCTCAGACTGGGGCTCCCTGAGGACAAAGCCATGTCCCCCTCAGACTGGGGCTCCCTGAGGACAGGGCTGTGTCCCCTCAGACTGGGGCTCCCTGTCCCCCTCAGACTGGGGTTCCCTGAGGACAGGGCCATGTCCCCCTCAGACTGGGGCTCCCTGAGGACAAAGCCATGTCCCCCTCAGACTGGGGCTCCCTGAGGACAGAGCTGTGTCCCCTCAGACTGGGGCTCCCTGAGGACAGAGCTGTGTCCCCCTCAGACTGGGGCTCCCTGAGGACAGAGCTGTGTCCCCTCAGACTGGGGCTCCCTGAGGACAGAGCTGTGTCCCCCTCAGACTGGGGCTCCCTGAGGACAGGGCCGTGTCCCCTCAGACTGGGGCTCCCTGAGGACAGGGCTGTGTCCCCTCAGACTGGGGCTCCCTGAGGACAGGGCCGTGTCCCCCTCAGACTGGGGCTCCCTGAGGACAGAGCTGTGTCCCCCTCAGACTGGGGCTCCCTGAGGACAGGGCTGTGTCCCCTCAGACTGGGGCTCCCTGTCCCCCTCAGACTGGGGTTCCCTGAGGACAGGGCCATGTCCCCCTCAGACTGGGGCTCCCTGAGGACAGGGCAGTGTCCCCTCAGACTGGGGCTCCCTGAGGACAGGCTGTGTACCCTCAGACTGGGGCTCCCTGAGGACAGGCTGTGTCCCCCTCAGACTGGGGCTCCAGTTATAAAAGGAATAAGCCATGATATAACGAAGAGCATAGGGAATATAATCAATAGTATTGTTACAACCATATACACTGACTTATTATGATGATCATGTCAGAAGATAAATAAATGTTGAATCTCTATATTGTGCAGCTGAAACTATATGATATCATATGTCAATTATAATTAAAAAATAAGTCAAGTGCTATGAGAACACACACATACACAGAAATAAGAACAGGCCTGTGTCCACTCAGAAAGAGCTCTCTGACAACTGGGTCTGCCCCAGCTTGGGGTCTCCAGATACTGCTCACACCCCTCCAGGACTAAGTAACTGGGCCTCGGGCCTCTCCCCACCTGGGGTTACGGGAGCCTCACTGTGCCAGGCTCTGGGGGGTGATGTGGGGGATGGGCAGGCCTGGGGAAGACGAAGATGTAGAACCTGGCTCTGGCCTGAGGGGTCCCAGGCCAGGGCTGTGCCCTTCACTTGTGGGTGGGGTGGGTCCTTGCTTTGCAGGATGGTCAGAGGGGGAAGGGAGGGGGCCCTGCTCAGGCTGGGCCGGGCTCAGTACAGACTCCAGAGCCCGGGAGACTGGGAGCTGGGGATGAAAGGAGGAGTGGGGGGGAGCTAGGGCTGGGGAGGTGGAGGGAGGGCTTTGCAGCAGAAGGGCCCAGCAGGGGACAGAGCAGGAGCAGAGGAAAGCCTGGGCTGAGGTTCAGGAAGCTTCCCTGGCCAGAACGGGACCTGGGCAGAGCTGAGGATCTGGCCAGGGCAGGGCTGGGGCCACCCGGACAGCCGGGCCCAGGTGCTCAGGTGGACTCGATAACACCGTGGAGGGAAAACAGCCCTGGCTGTGGGCTCAGATCTGGGCCTGACATGGAATTAATTAATTAACATTCCCCTCTCCCCATTTTTTGTGACCTTGTGCAGGAATTTCACTCCCAGCCTCAGTTTTCACATGTGCAAAATGGGAATAGCAAGAGTCCCTCCCCACCCAGGCTTGCCGTGAGGAAGGAATAGGTAAGTTCATGCCGAGGGCGGTCCCTGGCCGGGAAATGCGCGGTCCACAGCCCGGCCTCGGGGTTGCTGCTGTTTGTGGGAGAAGGAGCAGTGCAGCAAGCAGCCTGGCTTCCTGGGGAGTCTGGGCCCCACCCGTCCATCACTTTTAGGGTCAACACTCTCCCCAAAGCAGGAAACAAACATACTTTCACCCAAGGATTGAGCAGCCAAGAGAGGACAAGGGGAACTCCGTGTCCCAGGGCAGGAAACAGTGAAGAGGAGCGAGGCCCTGCCCACCAGCCCCGGCCCCACTGCATGCTCCCAGCGAGGTGGGGCTTGTGCTGCTGGCTGACAGGAGGGCTCAGTGGAAGGTGCCCCTGCCCCACACAGGGCAGCAGAGCTGGCCCAGCGTACAGGGCAGAGGGGAGGGGCCCACAGGCCTGGGTTGGCAGTTTTTAAAATTGGGATTCGCCAGGCTTCCTGGGGTCTCTCTGAGGGGGGTGAGGGTCAATGCAGGTGGAGTTTACCACAGGAGGGGGTGTCTCTCAGATTCGGGAGGTAAGAAAGAGGATGCCGGGAGGGAGTGGTGTGCGAGCACTGAGCAGGGAGTCAGAGGACCTGGACCCCTGGCCTCTTGGTTTAGATCTCAGCTGTGACCGAAGGGGTATATTTACTCTTTTGGGGCCTCAGTTCCTTCGCCTAGAAAATGGGAAGATCATTCTCAGAGTTACTGCACAGACCCGGCGAGATAAGCCAGGTGAGCATCCTCAGGAGCTGACAGCCCTGTAGCGTGGGCGGTGTGAGGAGGAGGGGTGGCGGTGGAAGGGCACTCAGCCTTGAGCCCAAGCTAATCGCTGCTAACCTGAAATCCCCTCCTGCGGTTTTATTCCTCCCAGTGAGTAAGGGCACTGGATTCTTCTCTTTCCTGGGCACAGGTCTGAGTGAAAGGGAGGAGGAAAGAGACCTTGCCTTCTGGGCCATGAGGTGGGAAAATGGGAGAGGGCCCCCCAAAAGAAGAAAGAGGGCTCAGGAGACAGCCCTGATCCCCGGAGGCTCCTCCAGGACCTCAAGGCCCTCAGCCACTACCCAGGGCCCAACTCACTGGCCCCTGGTCCCTGGAGGGGTGGGGCTGTCGGCCCCGGCTCTTAGACACTCCTTTTTGTTGTCTTAAGGGCTCAGATACACAGGGGAAGGAATGGTGCACACACGTTCTCACATGCACAACCTCACACGGATACCCTGGCCACACATTACCACCTACGTCAACACATGCTTACTTCCCGAGAGATGACCCAGAGTCTCTCACATGCTGAGACACTGCCCACAAGATAAACACACACACACACACACACACACACACATGTTCCTTGACTGATATATACTCAACTCACAGTGTCACACACATACATACAGAGACACAGCCACACATCCTGTGACAAGTGCTCTATCTCTCACCCACACCAGGACTCATCCTGGCAGCCAGCCAGACACACACTAAGATGTCACACACACACACACCACACACACACACACACACACACACACGCACACCTTCCAGACACAGTATCACATATGAGGCCTTCCAGACACAGTATCACATATGAGGTCACAAACACATATGCACTGTCAGACACAATCACATGCTGAGATGTTTCACACACAGTGACACACACACACACAGGGCCGTGTACAAGTACACAGAGAAACAGGCCCATGCAGCCCTCACCCCCTGGTCTGTCTCAGTTTCTCTCTCCGTTTCTATGTCTCTGTATCTCTCTAACACACACACACACACACACACACACACACACACACACAGGAGTCTGCACAGAGGCAGGTGGCAGTTAAGGCATCAGAGGGCAGGATGTATTTGCTGGTTGCTCCTGCCCCGGCAGCCACCTGCGTCCATGTCAGGAGTGAGCCCTGCTCAGAACAACACCCACGCTGACCGCAGTGCGCCCTGGACTCCCTCCGCCTCCCCTGGGGTGTAGAGCCGGCCTCCACAGCCCCTCTCCCAGCCCTCCTCTGCTGCCTGGGGCAGGCTTGCAGACTCCCGAGGACAAAGGGGTCAGTCTGACAAGCGGCGGGAGCTGTCTCAGGTGCCAGTGTCTCCATCCTCTCCATACCCTGTTTACAGATGCGAAAACTGAGGTTCAGGACCGCCAGGCGTCCTATCCGAGATCACCAGCCGATGGACTCAAAATGAGAACCAGGTTTGTCTGGTTCTAATTTGCCAAAGGCCTCCCGTCCCCAGGAGAACAGCTCCATCCCAGGCGGCTTGGGAGGTCAGGAGCGGGATGGGTGGTCCTTGCCAGCAGCAATGGAGTGGCCTAGGCCCCGTTCTTCAGAGCTCACCCCTGACCCCGGGGCTCTCTCTGGGACCTTCCTTCCGTCCCACCTGGGCAGGCAGGTACTAAGCACCAGCCCCGCACCCCCTTTGCTCCTCTCTGATCCTGAATCTTGGGGCCACCTTACACAGAGAACCTTTCTTTTCTGAGCTCTGCCCACCCACTGCCCGCCCATCAGTGGCCTGGAGGGAGTAACTCTATTCTTGCCAACCTCATGAACAGAAAATAGAACGAAAAATTTACATTTTCTTAGAGTCTTATATGCGGGCATGAGGATGTGACAATTATTGTGGTCTAATCTCCAAGTCCCTGTCCACGGCAGCCAGGGATGCTCAGGGCCCCCCAACAAGAGCGTGTCTGCTCAGAGCCTGGCTCACCCTGCCTTCTCTGTCCCCAGGATATTGGGTTTAGCCTTTGGCCCAGGGCTGAGGGGATCAGAGGAAGGGCAGGTTCAAGGAGCCTGTCTCCTCTGGGGGAAGGAAGGGACTTTGGGGAGAAGACAGGCAGCCTCCAGAACCTCTCCTCTTCCCTGAATCCAAACCAGTCCACACGCCCCCTGGAGCAGCGGGATGGAGCCTGACCGCATCTTCTGCCCCCGCCCCCGCACCCCCCCTCCCCCAGGAGAGGAGGTGAAGGCGCGGGAGAGGCAGGTCCTGGGCCTGCCGTCCTGGCTCCTGGAAGATCCCAAGCGCACAGGGAGGCCACGGCCTGGCTGAGGGGTTGGGGAGATGCTGTGTGTGTGTGTGTGTGGGGAGGGGGAGGTTGCGCGGGGGGGGGGGGGGGGGGGGAATACCTCCATGGCCAGAGGCAGTAGCTGGGCTGGGGGACAGGGACACAGAGGGCATCTGGAGAGGAATCTGGGGGCTGAAAATGGGCTGGCACCTTAGCTGGGAAGCACATCTGTCAGTCTGGATCCTTAAGGGGTGGAGGAGGCCCCCACCAGGGCAAGAGCCCCCCATCCTGCCTCCCACCTGTGCTGGGACCGGTCCAAGGCCTGTATGGGCGCACTGACTCCCCGCATCCCTCAGGTCTGGGGGTGGGAATGGGAAGCCATGGAAAAGGCAGTTGCGACACAGGACAGGCCACCCAAGCCTGTGCCTCCTCTCAGCTCAAGCTTCTCCCAGCGCCTTAGGACAACCCCCTATGCCAAACGCAGGCTGACCATAGCCCCCCACCCCCACCCCCACCCCTAGTCTGCAGACCGGACAGGCAGGGAGGCGGGGGGGCCGTGGAGGGGGCCTCAGCGGTCCTCCCGGTGGCCTGCTCTCCGCTGGTGAGGAGGCCAAGGTGTCTGCTGGCTCGAGATGTGCTCTGGTGTGTGCTGTCCACCAGGGGGTCAGAAGGGGGCTGGGGCTGGTGAGGGGCCTGCAGCCTGCGGTTGGCGGGGGTGGGGGGAGAGCCTGCAGCCTGCTGCTGCAGGGGCCGGGGAGGGTGCGGGTGACAAATCCTTCCGGGAGGTCACCAGGAAGGACGGGCGCCGCAGGGTCCCTGGGGCTATAAGTCAAAGGCTGCGCTGGGGGCCAGAGGTCCCCTCTCCTCCTCTCCATGCGCCCACACCCGGCCCCCTCGGACCCAGAGCCTCCTCAGGTCTCAGGGTCGTGGATCAGCCAGCGAGCAGCTGGGGGTGGTGGTGGAGAAAGTGCCTGCCCGGGGTCGGGGCACAGCGGGGCGCTTGGAGAAGAGGAGGCCGGGGAGGGGGCGAGCCGGGCTGGGCCAGGGGCGGCCCGTGTCCGAGAGAAGGAGTTGGGAAAGTGTCTGGGAGACGAAGACGCGGCGCCAAGTCAGAGATCCCGGCGGCGGGAGGCAGCTGGCGCCCCGCAGAGGGGCCCGGGCGGCCGAGGACGGGAGCTGGCGGGGAGGGTGGCCCCGGCCCAGCCACCCGGTCCGCCCAGCCCGGGACCAGCCTGCAGCCTCCGTTCCCCAGCTCCCGCTGCTCCACCGGCAGGCGCGGAGTTTCTCCCAAGTCCCGCCGCCCCTGCCGTGCCCGCCCGCACCCCCCTCCCCGCGGGGCTCACCTGGGGGCGGGGGCCGGCCCTGCCCACCGCCGCGAGCAGCAGCAGCGCCAGGCGGAGCAGCCCCGGGGCGCCGGCCATGGCGGGCTCAGCACCGGGCCATCGCGGCCACCTGCGGCACCGCGACTGAGCGGCGGAGGCGGGAGGCGCGGGGAGGAGCCGGCACGGGGCGCCCCGCCCGGGGAGGGGCCAACGGGTCCCGGCCTTCCCCCTCCCGCGGCCGGCACCCCGCAGCCCTGCGCGCTCCGTCCGCCTGGGGCCGGGGGTGCTGGGCCCCGCGCCCCGAGCGCCACCCACGCGCCCCGACTTTCTCCCGGGGCCGCCGCTAAGGGAGCCAAAGCGCCCCACCTCTCCTGCGCCCGGAGGAGACCGGACCTGCGGGACGCGCGGGACTCGTCCAAGGTCACCCCGCCTGCAGACCCTCCCGGGAAGTGCGACCCCAACAGCTGCGAGTGACCAGGCGGACAGACCCACTCCGAGCGGGGCCTCCTTCCAAGGCGTCCCTCTCCCTGGTCTGCCCGGAAGGGCGCCCTGGGACGACTGGGCTGGGTGGGTGGGAGGGGGGGAGGAGAAGGGCGAAGGAAGGGCCCTGGGGCCCTGCTGCTCTGGAGGTCGGCTCCCCCCTCCTGCAGCCCCCACAGCCCACTCTGAATCGGGGGCTCTCAGACCTCAGTGTCCCGTGATAACGTGGGCCCATGGCTGCTCCCCAGGACCCCTGTGTCGTCTCCCTGTATTTTACCACCACCACCACCACCTCCAAACAGTGCAGGCCAGGGGTGGGGGCGGGTGGGAGCAAGGCCTGAGCAGGCTGATCCAGTTCCCTAATGCCCAGGAGAAGAAGGGCGGGAGAAGGGGACCCCCACAACACATGCCCACCACCACCACCACCAGAACTGGGATGTCACCATTGAGGAGGGCGCGGGAGCAGCACTCAGCCCTGGACCTGCCCTGGGACATGTCTGGAACATTCCAAAGGGAAAGCGGTTCTGTTGGAGTAGCTCCTGGGAGAGAACAGAGCTCAAACCCAGAGGAAGCTGATCTAAGGGAGGAGTAAGGGGAAGGGGGAGGGGGAGGGGAGGGAGGGAGGGGGAGAGGAGAGAGGCTGGGAGAGGAGGGGAGGGTTGGAGGAGGGATGAGGCAGGAGGGGAGGGGGAGGGAGGACAGAGAGGCTGGGAGAGGAGGGGAGGGTTGGAGGAGGGATGGGGCAGGAGGGAACACAGACAGCCAGAGGGATCTCCTCTCCAGCAAGCTCTGCCTCCACTGTCCAGGAGTCCTTCACTCCCTTCTCTTCCCTGCAGCTGGCCTAACAGTCACCTCTGGGTGTCACTTAGGGTGTTTGTTCAGTGACACAGAACAGAGGACCCAAAACAACAATGGCGATGAAGGGCTGTGTCCTGAAAGCGAGGCTGGAGTTCAGGGCAGGACTGGAGCGTGGCTGCTGAGCATCAGCCCTGCTCTCCTGGCCACACCTCCTCCTGGTCCACAGCCCCACCTAATGCTCTGCCCCGGCCAGCAGGGACAGGGCGCCCCTCCTCCCCCAGGGACACACCCTGAGAGCCCCAGTCGCCAGACCCAGCCATTGGCTGGGACTAAGACACCTGGCAGTGGAAGCGGCTGGGGAAAGTGCCTTTATTCCAGCAGTCACCGCAAGGTTAAATCTTGGGGCTTTTATTGCTCTAAAACCAAAACCGTGGTTGGCAAACCAGCTCTCAAGCCACATGTGGCTCTCGAGCCGCGGTTTGGCGCTCTGTTGACTAATGAGTTTGCCGACCACTGGGATAGGGGCTTAATCACAAGGAACAACAATAGCCTGTAATTATTTGAATCAAGAGTCTAGGTAGGTGGGTGGGTAGGTGGGTGGATAGGTGGGTGAATATGTGGGTAGATAGGTAGATGGATAGGTGAGTGGATAGGTGGATGGATAGGTGGGTGGGTAGGTGGGTGGGTAGGTGGGTGGATAGGTGGGTGAATAGGTGGATGGATAGGGGTGGATAGGTGGGTGGGTAGGTGGGTGAATAGGTAGATGGATAGGTGGGTGGATAGGTGGATGGATAGGTGGATGGATAGGTGGATGGATAGGTGGATAGATAGGTGGGTGGATAAGTGGGTGGATAGGTGGGTGGGAGGTGGGTGAATAGGTGGATGGATAGGGGTGGGTAGGTGGGTGGGTAGGTGGGTGGATAGGTGGGTGGATAGGTGGGTGGATAGGTGGATGGATAGGTGGGTGGATAGGTGGATAGATAGGTGGGTGGATAAGTGGGTGGATAGGTGGGTGGGAGGTGGGTGAATAGGTGGATGGATAGGTGGGTGGACAGACGGGTGAATAGGTGGGTGGATAGGCGGGTGGATAGGTGGGTGGATAGGCGGGTGGGTAGGTTGGTGAATAAGTGGATGGATAGGTGGGTAGATAGGTGGATGGATAAGTGGGTGGATAGGTGGATGGATAGGTAGGTGAATAAGTGGATGGATAGGTGGGTGGATAGGTGGATGGATAGGTGGGTGGATAGGTGGATGGATAGGTAGGTGGGTGGATAGGTGGATAGGTGGATGGATAGGTGGGTGGATAGGTGGGTGGATAGGCAGGTGGGTAGGTGGGTGAATAAATGGATAGATAGGTGGGTGGATAGGTGGATGGATAGGTGGGTGGATAGGTGGATGGATAGGTAGGTGGATGGATAGGTGGATGTGGATAGGTGGGTGGGTAGGTGGGTGGATGGATAGGTGGGTGGATAGGTGGGTGAATAGGTAGGTGGATGGATAGGTAGGTGGATGGATAGGTGGATGTGGGTAGGTGGGTGGATGGATAGGTGGGTGGATAGGTGGGTGAATAGGTAGGTGGATGGATAGGTGGATGGATGGGTAGATGGATAGGTGGATGGATAGGTGGGTGGATAGGTAGATGGATGGATAGGTGGGTGGATAGGTGGGTGAATAGGTAGATGGATGGATAGGTGGGTGGATAGGTGGATGCATAGGTGGGTGGGTAGGTGGGTGGGTAGGTGGATAGACAGAGACAGATAGAGAGAGAGCTGGCTATTGAGAACAACTTGCAGGCTCTGCTCTGCCAGGGTGGAGGCGAGGCAAGGACAGGACAGGAAAATAGGAAGCTAGAAAAGTATTTAGACAGAGCTAGGTCTTCACTAAGAGCTTATCAACTTCCAAATTACATCAAATCCTGCGTGTCTACTGAACACTGAACCAGGCCCCACCCACCGCAAAGCGGAGACAGTCTGTCCTCGGAGCAGCTACCCTCATGCCGGCGGGGGCCTCACGCAGTGACCTGGCACCACGCAGACTGCAGTCACAGCCTTGGCCAGCTGCGCTCTGAAGCCCCCTCAGCACTTGGAGGACCACCTGCCCTCGGCCAGGGCTTTCTCTGACGGGAGGAGAGCCCTGTGTTCCCCTCGGAGCGGCTCTCCCGCGCGAAGGGACAGGAGTGGGTCGCTAAGTCCCCAGCTCCTCACCACGGGATCAGACAGCTCAGGTGGGTCCCATGGTCTCCCAGACTCCCCGGCCGCGGAAGCTGCTCAGGAACGCACCCGCTCGTGGCTTCCTTCCCGCTTGTCTCACGTCTCACTTCCCACTTTCCAACGCCGTGCAACCGTGCTTCCTGGAGCCCCCTCCCCCCCCCAAACAGAAATAACACGCCTGCCTCCAGTCCTCCTCTCAGGGCTTGTTCCTGGGAGGGCCCCGCTGAAGATGGTGGGCATCTGAGAGCGCCCAGGGGTGGGGTGGTCTCTGAGCCCAGAGACTCAGGGGCCGATTACTCAGCCTCCCCTTCAGCACCTGGGGTCCAAAGTCTCTACGTCTGCGATGCTGCCGCCTCTGTCTGAGCAGGTGCCACCCGGGATTATCCCTGACTCCACATCAGTTAGGCTCTGAGCCGCCGCAGGCTGTTTCAGAACTGGCATAAGCCTCTACCCAGTAAGTGCCCACTGCTTGCAGACCTTCTGGTTCTGTTTCGGGTATTCTGGGAGATGTGGGGGGGGGGGGACATAGGGAGGGCAGGGAGCATGCCCTAGGGCTGCTGGAGAAAGTGCATTGACTCCCCAGGGTGTAAGGTAAGGGAGCCTCAGAGTGGGCCGAGGTCTGACCCCTTTCTTCCGCCACCTGCCTGCTCTCCCTCCCTCTCCCCTGGTCTCCGGGAGGATGTGTACTAAAACCCTCCTCCACCCTCGTCCCTCCACCTGTCCACTGACTCCCCCAGCCAGGACCAATCCTCCAAACTCATCAGCAGCAAAGGAGTCAGCCTGGCTCTGCCCGCAGCTCCCCTCCCATCACCTTGCAGCGCGGCCCCTTCTCTATGCAGTGTCTTCAGCCCCCGCCCCCACTCCCCCCTGAGCTCCTACTCAGGCTTCCGGCCCGGCTCAGGCAGCCCCTCTAAGAAACCTCGGAGAGCCGATAGGGGCTCTTGTCAGCCACAAGCACCCTGGAAGGCTCCCCCAAACACGGTTCTCCTCCACCCTCAGAGCCTCAGCGGAGGGGTCACCCTCCTGGGAGTGTGCCGTGATTCCTCCCCCTCCTCAGTTCCTCAGGGCCCGGGCCCTGTGCTTACTGCCGTCTGGGCACGTTGGAACCTCTTGAGTGTTTGCTGGCTAATTCCGTGGTTTCCCCGAATAGGGGTCTTGTTTTACTCGTCTCTGTGCCCGCAGCACCCAGGGCCATGCTTGGCACATGCGAGGTGCTTGGTGACTCTTGTTCAAAGCACCGTATGGAATGAACCGAGGCATTTACCGTGTCCTGTCGCCACCCTAGACCCTGCGCTCTGGAGGGGAGATGTTTCTGCTTTCACCCCTGGCCATCCGGCCTCAGCCCAGGCCTGGCACGTAGCAGGCGCTCCATGACGTTTGTCCCAAGGGAAGTGTGTCCATCCAGGACGGTCTGAATGTTCGTGGCCCCCAGTCCGCATGGGGGCAGAGCCCCTGTGAATGGGAATGGTGTCCAGGGACTCCCCGGCCCCCCCACCGTCGAGGACAGGAAGAAGCAGAAAGTGGGCTCAGACCAGACAGCAAGCCTGCTGCTGCCGTGATCTTGGCCTTCCCGCCTCCAGAACGGGGAGGAAGCGTGTAGTTGTTTGTAAGCCCCTCAGTCAGTGGATTTTGTTGTAGCAGCTGACATGGACTAAGACAAGCCCAGAAAGGAGAACAGACACTCCCTAAGCAAAGACATTTGAACAGATAGAATAGCACTTCCTAAAGCAACAACAGCCATGCTTGAAAACGTAGCGACCATTTCCCGAGCCCCACCCTAAGCGGGTGCTGCTGGGTGCTGTCTGTGCCCTGACCCCCTCCGGGGATGTGCCCAATGTATGGATGCGGAGACCAGAGCTCAGGGATGAAGAACAGCTGCTCCCAGAGCAGCCCAGGCCCCTGCCCGCCAGGCTGTGGCAGTGCAGAGGGTGCGGCCTGTCTCGGGAGCGCCTCGCCTGCCTCCTCCGAGACCCAGAGCCTGGGTCCTGCTCCTCACCCTCCAAAGTAGGCCCTTCTAGGTTTTCAGATTGGCTTCAGGAATGGGAAGGGGAGCAGCTGCTGTGAGCATCTGGGGGAAAGATGTCACCGCGAGGCTGGTCCCTGGCAGGCCACCCACCCTCCGTTGTCCCTGGCGAAGGAATCTGCTCTCCTCAGCAGGGAGACCTGGCCAGTGGGTGGGGGACAGAACCTCTCACTCAGGGAAGATGGGGAGGGAGGGAGAGGGGAGGAGGAGAGAACAGAGGTGGAGGGGGAGGCGAGAAGAAGAAAGGGGAGGGGAGGTGGGGAGACAGGTGTCTCTTGACCATATCGCTTGGGTTCCTTCCCAAGCTCCAGGTTCTTTTGAATGTGTTTATTTCCCAAAAATTGAAGATCATATCCCTCTTCGGGGGATTAGATGGGGAAAGAGCCAACATCTTTTAGCTGAATGTAAACACACTTGGGAACACACGTACACACACACACACACACACACACACACACACACTTACACACATCAGTCTTGGGTTCAAAGCCACATCATTATCTCACTGAACATCTCTGAGCCTCAGTCTGACCATCTGTAAACTGGGGTAATAAGAAAGGTCACATTTACTGAGCCCTGCCTTCAGCCAGGCACTGTCCTAGGAGCCATGCGAGTGTTGCTTCATTATGCCCCCACCCCCACCACCACCCCAGTTGTCGCCCCTGGAATCAAAGACCTGCTGCTGGGTGATGGCCGAGGCCCAGGAGTGGCCTGGAATCTGCCTTGTGCCAGCCGAACCGGGCTGCCGCAGCTCCGGGGCCAGCTGTGTGTCTGGGGAGGATGGCCCTCGAGGCACAGGCTTCACCCTCAGCCTCCTGCTTCTCCACTCTGACCCGACCTTTGCCCCTGACTCAGAGCTTCCGGGTTGTGAAGTGGCATCCTTTAATCCCCATCGTCCTGATGAGGACCCTGAAGCACAAAGCCTGGGTCCCAGAGGGTTTAAAATGGCCCGAGAGAGCCTAGCGGTGACCCCCAGAGCCTGGCCCACAGCAGCCCTCAGTCAATGGCAGCGCCCACACCACTGTCACCAGGCCCTCCGTCTCCCCTGCTGGGGTTGCACCAGCTGTCTCAGGTCTCAGCAGGGGCTGGGTCTGGCTCAGTGCATCCCTTCCCGCCCAGGTGGCTACAGCTCAGCCCGGCGCTGGGGGAGGGAGCGGGCCCGCTGGACCAAAGAGGCCCTTCCCTTGTGGTGCCACCGGAGCTGCACCCCCTCGCTGTCCAGCACGTTTCCCAGGCGCTGGGTCCGGTCCAGCTCTGGGCAGCGGCTGGGGAGGATTTACAGCCTCGAGCTACACTGATTACTGCTGTCTCAGGGGAAGGCAGCCGCCATATTTCCAAAGTGTCACGCATCCCTTTCCTGTCTGGCTCCTCTGCTGAGAGGAGGGGGCTGCCTCCACTTCACAGGGAGGGAAACCGAGTCCCGCAGAGCCAGGGATGTGCTTGAGGTTAGTGAGCGAGGAGCTGGCAGGGTTTGGGCCTCTGGACCAAGGAAGGGAAGAAGTTTAAGGTGAGAAGAGCCACGTCCCTCTCCCTTCTCCACGTGGGAGAAGACTTCATTTGAAGGTGAGAGAAAACCTGGGGGCAGAGCTGCAAAGTGCAGATCCCGGGAGACACCAGGAGGGCCGCCTCCTCTCTTCCTTTTGGCAGGAAGATTGTGTGGCTGAGCTGGCTGAACGCTCCCAGAGGCTGGCACACAACTGTGCGGCTGGTTCCCCGGGGCTGCTGGAACCAAGTGTCTCAAGCCAGGTGACAAACGGGGACATGTATCGCCTCAGCTCTGGGAGCCAGAAGCCGGAAATCAAGGTGTCAGCAGGCTGGCTCCTTGCGGGACCAAGGCCATGAATGGCCTGCCCCAGACCCCTCTCCCAGCTCTGGCCTCTGGGGTTCCTGGGCTCGTGGCTAACCTCTATCTTCACATGTCTGCCCTCTGCATGCCCCTCTGTGTCCAGCTCTTCCTTTTGGACAAAGGTGCCAGTCATTGGAGATTAGGGTAAGATGACCAGACGTCCCGCTTTTGGCGGGACAGTCCCGATTTTTAACAATTTGTCCTGCGTCCCATGGCATTAGATTAGGGCCCACCCTAATAACCTCATTTTAATTCAATTATTTCTATAGAATTACCCTGTCTCCAAACAAGGTCACATTCTAAGTCACTGGGAATTTGGACTTCAAGATATCTTTCTGGGCTTGGCTGGCCTGGCTCAGTGGTTGAGCGTTGGCCTATGAACCAGGAGGTCATGGTATGATTCCCAGTCAGGGCACATGCCCAAGTTGCTGGCCCGATCCTTAGTAGAGGGATGTGCAGGAGGCAGCCAGTCAAATGATTTTCTCTTGTCATTTTCTATGTTTCTATCTCCTTCTTCCTCTCCCTTCCTCTCTGAAACCAAATTTTGTAAGAAAAGTAAAAGATACAACTCAACCCCTAACATACATACTCAGACCACATCTCCCGGCTTCCGTTGATGCTTAGTGACCAACTGAACGTGCAGGAAATTGACAGAGGTTCCCAGGCTGGGCTCAGGAAGCCTCCCACACAGTCCTCCACACCCTCTCCTCCCCATCTTCCAGCTGCACACAGAAGCCCCCCCGCCCCCCCCCTCAGAGGCCTCCGAGGCCCCCGGAGACTCTGGAACCACAAGACAGAGGAGCCTGGGTCCTGAATGTCCGCACAGCCATCAGGATGGACCTGTAACCATGTTTGGTTTCGTCGTGTTGAGCTGCCGAGATTTGGGAGCTGTTTGTCACGGCAGCTAGCTCCCCTGACAAGCACAGCTGGCGGTGCCCCTGCATCTGTCGGGGAAGGGGCTAGTCCGTCCACGTCCACGGAGAGGGCTCCTGATGGTCCCCTCTTTGTAGCTGCCATGAGGTGAACGGGGCCCCTTCTCTGGGCCCGTCTCCTCCCCTGGTCCCCTCTCCTCTGACAGTGACTGACAGTGTAGGAAGAGGCTCGGGGTCTGTGGGGCATGGCTCCTGGGGCTGGAGGGCAGACCCCTCCTTCTTATCCTCATGGCTCCCTCTACGCCCCCTCCCCCCCGGCCGCCCCACATGTCAGCCTTTACCCCTGGAGGGGAGGGGGCCGGGGAGGGAGTGGTCACGTCAGAGCCCACATGGTCCCTTTGCAGTTACAGCTCTGCAGGAAGAGGAATGTGCCAAGCCTCACGCCTGGACAGCTGATGAGAAGGACGCATCCCACTGGCTTCTCGCCGGGCACTGTCACAAAGCCGCTGTGACCACAGTGAGATTGGAAACAACGCCGGCCCGAGCCAAACAGGAGCGGGGACACCGGGCTGAAAGCTCACCGCATGGCAGGCTGCTCCCCTCGCACAGCGCAGCCCCACAGGCTCCCCAGGCCTGGGAGAGACGGGCCAGAGTGTGGGGTGCGCTGCCACTGCTCTCAGGAGCGAGGCCACCTCCAGGGTTGTGTCAAGGTCACTGCAGAGCCTCCTCAAAGCCCCCTCGGCAAGGAGCAACCAGCAGGCAGGGCGGGTGGACCAGCAGCAGCCTGACCCTCCTCCGGGAGCTTGACATTCTGACTGGACTAGGTCACCCCCTCAGTTTTGCATAAAGGGAATGTGAGAGCATCCCCACTCCCTTCTCCTGGTTCATAGGAAACCAACGCCAAACAGAAAGTTCTAGGCCACCCATGCCCATTAGCCTTCACCCTCGCCTTGGCTGTCTGAGTGTGGGCTCGGCGGCCATCCTGGCTCCCAGGCCTCACAGGTCCCACCAGGAGCCCGGCTGATGCAGCCACAGCCATCAGCACAGACCCTGCAGGTGTCCCCTCTGCCTCCACGGGCTCCCGGCCCAGAAGTTTCCAGCCGTCTCTGGCCATTCCTCTGTCCTGCCTGACGGGTGACAGTGTCCCTCTTCAGAATGGGAGCCCGGCCTTAGGGGAAGTGGGCGTCGCCCTCTGTGGTTGTGTTCTAACCTCTCGACCTGCCGGGGCCGGTGACATTTCCCGAGGACGTGACCCGTGGCAAGCTTTCCCCTCCCCGGGCCGGGTCACGACCGGTTCCTCCCCCCGAGGAAGCCCTGGTTCCTCATGCGCTCAGCCACGCTCCGGTTTCTGGCTCATTTGCCAAACGGGATGGCAAACAGAGCTGATGAAGCTGCTCAGCACCTAATGGCTTAGCAGCCCGGCCCCTGGCCACCCCGGCGCTCTCCGGGGAGCCCCGTGGCTGTGTGCGCTCGGGGTTAATTCCGCAGGAAAGTGACAAACACCCCTCCACGAGGAGAGCGGGTGCCAGGGCTGCGGGAGGCCAGGAGGCCCCAGCGTCCGGATTGAGAGGCCGTGGGGCTTTGAGGCACCTGCAGGCTGGGCTCTTGGTGGAGGTCAGCTCCAGGGCTCAGCCCTTGAAATTCAGGGCAGTAAACTGAGGACAAGGAGGGGTCCTTGTCATCAAGCCAGGCTGCCGGGCCCAGGACACGATGATTGAACCCCTGAAGGTCAGTCTCCTTTCTCTGTGCACCGGGGAGTTGGAGGTCACGGCCTTCCTTCTAGGGGTGCCCCTCAAACACCAGGTGGTGAAGATCATGCTCGTGCAAACGCAGACCTAGGCGGGCCAGGTTCCAGGCGACTGCAGCCACTGGGGACCACGGCGCTCATGTCAGTGTGGGTGTCACGTGGCCGGAAGTGGTACCACTGCCGTCTGGTGGCTTCACCCTGCCATGCTCTCCATCTCCTGGAGAAGCAGGACCTCGGGAGGACCAGCTACGCACGCGGCCACTGCACTACCCCGCATTGTCGTGGCCCCTGGCGCGGACCACAGGCCTGGGCCCACGCTGCTGGCTTTGCTGAGGCCACTTCCGTGTCATGTCCAAGGCCCACAGCTCTGGAAAGTCTCCCACCAGGAACTCACTGACCCCCACCAGAGTATCCGAGGGTGGCCAGTTTATGGTGCTTTTGCACAATAAAACATGGTGGGTCCAGCCGGTGTGGCTCAATGGTTGAGCGTCGACCTATGAACCTGGAGGTCAGGGTTTGGTTCCCGGTCAGGGCTCATGCCCGGGTTGCGGGCTCGATCCTCAGTGTGGGGTGTGCAGGAGGCAGTTGATCAACGATTCCCTCATCATTGATATTTCTATCTGTCTCTCCCTTTCCCTTCCTCTTTGAAATCAATAACACTATATTAAAAAAAAAAAAAAAAAAAAAAGGAAAGGAAACTCAGTAAATTAAACCTGAAAGCAAACCAACCAACAAAACCTCCGGACCAGTGCTGAGGAGCACGCGCTGGCACAGGCTCCCTGCTCCCACCTGCGCAGGGGGAGGCCTGGCCGGGGCTGAGGAAGGCTGGGCTCTCACCCTGGGTCTTCCTCTGTTTTCCTTCGTCCCCTAAAGCGGACTGGCTCAGGGCTCAGCGCTCGGCTTCCTCATCCTTCTATTGACCTCTGCTTTGGCCAGCGGACAGGCTTGTGGGGAAGGTCAAATAAGATAACATTGTGCTCACGATTTGGAAACTACAACAATCCATTTAGATGTCAGGAACCACCCCGGTCCCACCCACATCACTCTTGACTCCCCACTCAGCAGGCTTCCCTCCCATCTCTCCCTGCAGTCACCCACGGCTGTGGTTTCAACTGGGCTGCCGTCCGCGTCTGGCCTTGCTCCGGCTGTGCCCTCTCCTAGCCTGCTCTTCTTCCCTGTTTCCTTTGGTCAAATCCACCCCCATCCTGCCCCACTCAGCCGAAATTCGACTTCCTCCAAGGGTCTTGCGCCTCCCTCCCTCGGAAAAGCCAGCTCCCTCCTCTGCGCCCCTGCCCAGGGGATCTTAACGGTGACTGCCCTGCCCCCACTGTGTGCGGTGGGTGCCCTCCGAGGGCACGTGCCCAAGGGCAGGGCTCCTCTGCCATCCCACACCCGCATCTCCCGTAGGAACCAGTTGGAAAGGACCTCAGGAGGTAATCAACGTGACGGGGCCGGGAGGCCAAGCTCCAGGGAACGGGTCCATAATCATCTCTTCACAGAGAAGCCCAACTTGGAAGCCTAGCAGTTTTCGATTATATTTGCATGGGAGGCTTTTAAAATAACGAAACTTTAGATTTATGTTTATGTGAGCAGATGTGGAAGGGAAATCAATTTCTCATAGGATTGGCTTATTTGTTTTTATCGCAGCGCTAAATATTAGGCACTGAGTGACAAATTAATACATAAATCGGCGGGGGACGCAGCACGCACTGCCCCAGACGGGAGGGAGCGGGAGCTGCTCTCCATGCTGCACGTGGCAGGTGTCCGCACGCTGTCAGCCGGCGGGGCTCCCCGCGGAGAGGCAGGCGGTGAAGACAGCTCTCATCCACAGCTCTGAGGGAGCCGGCCTTCTCCGCACCAGAGGAGCCTGCTCTCACAGGTTTTGGGCATATGGAGCAGGAGGCTGGCTCCCAGCTTTTCTGGGGCTGCAAGAAGGATATGAGGAGAAAGGGGCCCCCTTCCTACCCAGCCCTCTCCCCGCAGCTGGCGCCAGTCACGGTGCCCTCGGCCCGGGGTGCTGCCCATTCCCGGTAACCATCTGCCGCCCTGACGTGGCTCTGGAGCGAGTCCCGTGCACAAGGGAAGTGTGAGCGGCACCTTCCTCCTGCGGCATCTGCCCCCCAGGAGGGCAGGTGGGCATGAGAGGCAAGGGCAGGACTCATCTGCTCACCCCCTGGGCCACCTGTCCCACAGCCGGGATACCATGGCCAGGGCCCTGGGACCTGCTAGGGGACATGGCAGTGACTGCTGGCCACGGAGGACTGGCTTGGGCTTCCGGAGAAAGCAGACCAGGCAGAGAAAGCAAATCTGTTCTCCAGAAAAATTCCGTAAGCATGGAAAAAAACTAAAAGTGGCTCCTTTCCCCAGGAGAGGAGATGACACAGAAAAGACAAAGCTTCTGACGTGGTCACACTGATGCCAAGCAGCGGTTCTCCACTCTGGGGAGGGAAGGAGGGAGGGAGTGAGGAAGGGAGGAAGGAAAGAAAAAGAGAAAGACAGAGAGAGGCAGAGAGGGAGAGAGGGAGAGAGAGAAAGAGAGAGAGGGAGAGAGGGAGAGAGAGAGAGAGAGACAGAGAGGGAGAGAAAGAAAGAGAGAGACAAAGAGACAGAGACAGAGACAGAGACAGAGAGACAGAGAGGGAGGGAGGTTTTCTATGTGTCCAGCAGGCAGCCTCTCATCAGGTTCTTGTTGTGATGGGCGCTGAAGTCCTCTGGAGGACGGCAGAAGAGGAACAATAAAAGGGAAGGGTTCACATAATCAGGAAGGAATATGTGAAAACCACACAGGACAGGCGGGTGTCCTTCCCTCAGTCACAGGTTGAGATCCCCAGTCACATGTCTGAGGAGGCTCCAGTGACACAAATACCCCTGAACCTGTCAGGGGAGACTGGGAAAGATCCCCCATGCATGACCCACGTTGAGGAAGCTGTGAGGGAGCGGAGCCGGGAGATCAGAGGCCCCGGCAGGGAGGGAGTGTCTGCTCCCGGAGCCAGAGAGGAGGGCTAGGAGCCTCTCGGCGGGGGGCTGCCGCCAGCCCTGTGTGGAGGAAACGGACTTCTGCTCCTCCCCGGGGCCACCTGTGCCTCTCCAACTGTCTGAAAAGAAACAACTGTCACCCTGCACGGTCCCACGGAGGCAACTAGGCAAGCTCTGGAGGGTGGGAGCATGCCCCCCTCCCCCACCAGCTCCTGGGAGACGGACAGCGAGCACACGCTGCTGAGCCCACAGCGTCTCAGGCAGGGGTGTCAGACGAAGAGCGCTGCCAGTTCTTGAGCATTGTTCCAAAGTCCTTACGCTCACCCCAGAGGTATGGCAATCAAAGGTGGAGTGTTCAAAGATTATGCTGCCGTTAGCAGTCAGAGCCAGATGCTGGAAGAGAGAAGCGAGGGAACTGACAAATTTCCTCCCAGGTGCTCAAGGCACAAAGACATCTTCTCAAGGCAAAATGTGGTTCCGTCCTCTGGACGTCTCAGGGACTCCGCAGCTCTGAGGAAAAGAGCAAGTTAGAATGGATGCTTTCAGAGCTCAGCTGTCTGTCTGGGGGTGTTTTTCCAGTTTGTCCTGTTGCTCCGCTCAGCCGGGTATCACCTCCCTAGGTCCCCACCACTTCAGGGACTCCACTTCTCTCTAGTTCCAGCAGATGTGAGAAGTACCTGGCTGCGCCCGTGGAGATCCGAGGAGACCACAGAGAGGGAGCAAGGGAAAGCAGGTTCGTGATTTGTTTCCAGATCAAAGGAGGCGGAGGGAGAGGGAGAAAGGGGACCAGAAAAAGTGTCGAGGGAGAAAGCATGGCCACGTATAAATATAAAACAAATACAACTTCTATATGCACAAGGAATCAAACAAACAAATAAACAAACAAACAAACGGTGTGATTCACTTTATTGCAGTATTCGCTTTATTGCAGTGGTCTGGAACTATACCTGCAACATCTCCGAGGTAGGACTGCATGTCCTAACTCTTCCCAGGGTATTGTCACGTGACATCTTTTTATATCTAAAGCTGGATCATGATTAAGCCCTAAAAAGTCACTGAAGATTCAACTAGACACCTAGGAATAAGCCGTCGAGTTACTTTAATTGTGAGTGGCTTTTTGGCTTTTTTAAATGGAAAGGATCTCCATAGTTCTCTCTTTTTTTTTTTTCTTTTCACTTTTGGCTCTCTTTCATCCTTTGCTGAATTGTGTTCTTTAAAATAACATCGTATTTTACATTTTCTTTTTTTTTTTTGCTCGTGGACAGGGAAGCCACCCAGCAGGGGTTCTGTGTCCCAGGACCGACCTGGGCTTCTAGAGCTCATTCCTCCAGCGGCTGCCAATCAGCAACACACCTGCTGGTCTTGAAGAGTCAAGACGTCTCTGGAGCAGCCCAGGAGGCACATGCTAAGTGAGCCTACTCATTCCCTTAAAAGTTCCCGAATTTCAAATGCACGTTTTGTTTGCACATATGCAAATGCTGATACCTGCCTGGCAGTCTCTCGGAGTGAGACTGTTATCCTTTCCACCCAGATAACCACAGCTGTTCAAACCAGCGAGTCAGGGAAACATAGAGGTGCTATTTTCTGTGCACAACTTTGAATTGTAGAGGTTTATGCAAGAGCCTCTGGCTTTGAAACTAAAATCTAGGCTGCCCTGCGAACTCAGCCTGGGTGCAAATCCCAGCTGTCACTCACCGGTGGTGACACCTTGGACGAGTTCTTTAGCTTTCCCGGTCTCAGTTTCCTCATTTGTGTAATGGAAATGACCGGACACGATAGGGTTAGTGTAAGGGGGTTACATAGGCTAATCCAGGTTAGTTGCAGAGACCAGTGCCTGGCATTTGGTAACGCGGTATTATTAACTCACAGACTTCATCGTGAGCAAGGGCGAACACACAGATGTTTGAGTCTCTCTTCGGAGAGCTGGCAGTTATGTATAAGCACATGGCTAGGAAAATGGCTCTTTTCCCAAATGTGATGACAGAAGAAACATCCGACCAGACTTTCCAGCCTATAAACTGCTTTATCTTTCAACCCTTTCTGCTTGATTTCTGAATTCCCAAATTGTACCTCCATGAAGTCTTTCAAATGACTTGCTTCACTTCCAAGCAAATTGTCTTCTCTCTAGTTCCAGCCTCACTTCCTCTTGTTTGGTCCACAGCAACTGCTTTTTAATTGGCCTCTCACTCCCACTCCCGCAGCTGCCCTGAGCCATCCTCAATCTCTGACCCCCCCACCCTCCTGCCAGTGCTCTAGACCCTCCCATCATGGCCCACCTGACAGCCCCTCCCTCCCCATCACTGGCCTACATTTACCACTCAAATTGGGGTATGTTCACTGCTCCATTCAATCAGCACTAACTGGGGTGCAGAAGGCCAGACTCGGCTTTTAAGAAGCTTGGTACTGAGTGAAGAGACAATCAATAAGATGTTATTGATTTCTAGGATTGAAATGGTTAAATTCGGTTGCAACCAAAACGCAGCAGGAGCAATAAATCCTACCTGGGGAGTCGTGAGGGTTGTGGTAGTCCTGACAGAGGGCGGAGAAAGAACTGGGTGGCACAGAGACGACTTTCCTTCTCAGCCTTATCGAGGTACAAGTGAGTACAGAAAACAGCACATTTTGACCCTTATGAAACCTGCACCACAACCCAGAGAATAAACACGTCTGTCTATCACCTCTGGTTTCCTCCCGCCCTTTTGCAATGCTTTTCCCATGCCAGCCCCAGCCCCTCCCAGCCCAGGCAACTGCTAATCTGCTCTGCCACTGTAGGTTAGCTTGCATTTAATAGAATATCATGTATAAACTAGAGGCCTAGTGCACAAATTTGTGCATGTATGGGGTCCCTCGGCCTGGCCGGTGATGGGAGGAAGGGACCACAGGATCAGCTGGTGGGAGGAAGGGACCACAGGATGTTGGCTGTGAGAGCACACTGACCACCAGGGGGCAGCTCCTGCTTTGAGCATCTGCCCCCTGGTGGTCAGTGCATGGTCATAGCGATCTATCAACAGGTCATTCGGTGGATCGGTTGTAATGATCATTTAGGCTTTTATATATAAAGATGGAATCCTACAAATGCCCTTTTTTTTTTAATCTTCTTTCACTCGGCATAGTTATTTTGAGATGAGCATGTTACAGTGTGTATCTGGTATTGTGCTTTTGTTGCTGAGTCTACAGAATGGCTGTTCCATAGTTTGTTTATCCATTCACCCATGGTGGGCATTTGGGTTGCTTCCAATTGTTGTCTGTTACAAATAAAGCTTCTATGAACATTCATATGTAAGTCTTTGTATGAACACATGCCTTTATTTCCCTTGGGTAAAATCTAAGAGTGAAATGCCTGGGCTGTATGCTACCTGGACATTTTACTTGAAGAAACTGCCCACCTGCCTTATAAAACAGCGGTGATGTTTTCCAATGCCTCCACTGGGTGTGCGAGGTCAGTTGTTCTACACGGGAAAGTCTCCCTTGATAAGGGAGCAACATGAGATGTTCATGGAATACCAAATAGTCCTACAGCAGAAGCCATGCAGGGTGCCTGGCGGCTGGCCACGGCAGAAACTTTGACTTCGGCTACTCACAAGAGGCTTTAGGATGGAAACTCACTGAAGGCTCCTGAGAAGGGGACCACATGGCCCGGCCTCTCTCTGGATGTTCCATGCAGTTCCCCATCGTTATGCCATCCTCTTCCTCATGCTGTTCTCTTCCTTAGAACATATCCACCTATTATCTCAGTACCCGCTTGGCGCCATCTACTGAAATGTGACTGATTTTCTTTTTAAAAAAAATATTTTTATTGATTTCAGAGAAGAAGGGAGAGGAACAGGGAGATAGAAACATCAGTGATAAAAGAGGACCATTGATGGGCTGCCTCCTGCACGCCCCCTACTAAGGATCGAGCCCACAACCCGGGCACGAACCCTGACCAGGAATTGAACCCTGACCTTCTGCTTCATAAGTCGATATTCAACCACTGAGCCATGCCAGCTGAGTGAAATGTTACCGTTCTTTGAGTTCATCCCTCTTCCCCGACTTTCTTTAACCACTTTTGTCCACCCATGGCCCCCAGGTCCACCCACAGCACAGGTCTGGACATCAGAGTGGGGCTCGCTCACGCCACATCACCACAAGACCAATCCCTTTTGGAAGGTGTATCTTTAGACTCTTCTCTTCTGGTCTTATTTTTATGCAGAGTTCAAACTAAAATAACATTTTAAGTCTCGTTGTTCATTTTGCAGAGACCAAAATGAGACCATGTGGATTGATTCCAAAGAGGAAAAACTGTCTCTCCCCGCTTCATTGGTTTAACCACCTTGTCCCAATTCTTTGCTCTGTTATGCTCGCCAGGTCTCCCTCCCAAGTGTGGCAAATTATATGATTAGTAAAAAGGAACCAATTTTTCCTGAGAAAATGGTTATGGGTTTATGGAAGTTCAATGGCTCAAAATGTCTAAGAAAACCATTTAATGGGTTAGTGAAAGAAAAAAGAATTGGAACCCAGCCCATTTTTACAAAACTAGGTATGGCCGAGAAGAGCCCGCCATAAAGAAGACCATTTTGAGGCCCATCTTGGGTGCCAGGCATTCACCCCCAGGTGGCCTTTGCACCCATCTCTCTCCTCAGTGCTGACAGAGAGCAAAATAATCAGCAACCGTGAAAAAGTTCCCAGGAAATGGCCTGTAGCTTTCAACAGCCTGATATGGGCCCTTGCTAGACTCACCCACTTTCCATTTCTTCCCCAATTTTCCATAAGGTATTCAAGTTACTAGAGAACATTGAACCTAAAAGTTACCCTCGGAAAACTTACCGTGACATCTGGGGGGCTTTGCCTCCAATCATGGCAGCCAAATTCCAGCTTCCATTCAGGAGGACAAGCTTTCCCAGAGGCCCATCTTCCCTCGGTGTGCCTGCTGGCCACAGAAACACCCCAGCACCTGGGCCAGGGGGCTACTTGCCACCCTGGAAAGTTCCACGGCCCTAATGCTGAATCAACACCAGGAGCGCACCATAGCCACCTCTGCACTGTGCATTTCATATTGCATCTCCTACCACTGGAGAGTACCCTGGGCCTAGGCGATGGTGGCATTTTCTTTGGGGCGTCTCTGACACCTCACTCGGGCTGCTGTGTTGCCCTCTTGTTTTGTTCGTCATTGCAACTCTGATCAGGGCAACGCTTCCCGCCTTCAGCACCGACGAGAAAATGAGACTTGTGAATTTGGCTGTGAGCAGGCAAGAGGGTTCGGGTGGGAGGACCAGAGAGAGGGTTCTGAGGGGAGGACCAGGGAGAGGGTTCAGGTGGGAGGACTAGGGAGAGGGTTCTGAGGGGAGGACCAGGGAGAGAGTTCTGAGGGGAGGACCAGGGAGAGAGTTCTGAGGGGAGGACCAGGGAGAGGGTTCTGAGGGGAGGACCAGGGAGAGGGTTCTGGGTGGGAAGACACTTTTTCACTTTCCTGAGGCTGCATGAGAATTCAATAGAGGACCCCATTTGTTTTGTTAAATTGACAACTTCCTTTAGCAGGAAATAAAGGTTCCAACCGAGTTTCAGACTAGCTACAGAGTAAGAAATAGCTTCTCTTTGTAAAGACTTTGGTCTTCAAGGTATTAAGCATGTAACGTAATTGCACTTGATGGAGTTTGTTTTCCTTCTCCGTTTGCTGCCTAGAAATGTGCGCCCCGTTATCTCCACAGAGCTGGGCAGGAGGGGAGGGCGGAGGGCAGAGTTCTTGGAGCTCCAAGGCGCTCACAGACAGCTGGGACCCTAGTGGTGCTGAGCGAACCGCTCCCACTCCCTTCCACCCCGTTCCCATTTCACAGACACCGACAAAAGGCCAAGCTTAAACGAAAATCATGGACACGGGTAGATTTTATTGAAGGGAAAGTGGAATTTTTTTAGAAAGAAGAGTTTGTATCTACTAGATGCAACAAATGAATACTTTTAGATTTTTAAAATTCAAACCTTCCTGAGTGTTCTAAAAGGTAATTACGATGGAATACGGTTGCCTGAAATGGAAAGCATTACTGTAGAATTATCCTTTGGCATGTTGATATCGGGGAAAGCACACATACACAAGCGGGTAGGGAACACTGACCTTTTAATTTAGAAAGATAAGCAAGCAGTGAGCAGGGGGAGGAGACACGGCTCTGACTCTCCGTGGCGGCGGCCAAGGAGGCTGCTGGGATGAGCTTACTTGACGTCACACAAGAGAGCCACCCCCCGCAGGATCCAGTGGTCCGGGGACAGCAGGGTGCGCAGGTACACCACGGTGATGAAGGTGAGGTCGGTGCGCTGGGGCTTCTTGTAGATGGGGCACACGTACAGCTTGGGGTCCTTGGGCGCCGTGGAGTTGATGGCGAAGATGTGCAGCACCGGCAGCTGCGTGAACAGCACCTTGGGCGTGGACTCCGTGAGCTTCCCGTTGCGTCGGTCCCAGGCCGCGCCGTCCATGTACAGCCCGTAGATGTACACTCCTTCCTGCAGGAGCCAGGCAGGGGGCGAAGGGGAGGACAGAAATCAGGTGCTGTGAGTGGGCACCGGTTACTGTGGCGAAGGCTGCCCGTTTGGCAGGAGGACACACCCCAATCTTAAGGAGCCCCCCAAAGAAGAGAGAGCCCACTGGGCACGCCACATAGTGAGGTGGGAGCCCAATTCCCTGCAGCCGACCTCGAGGCCACGAGCCCTGCACAGATGTTCCTGCTCTCGTTGGGTTGGGGGTCAGGTGGCCTGCCGGCAACAACAGACTTAGCCAGCACCGAATCAGCTCTGCAGCGGCCTGATAGTCTCCGGGAGGCCCCAACCGGGCCCCATCTGAGTCCCCCAGAGGCCAGGTCTGAGCTGGTGTGTGTGTGGTGGGGGGGGGGGGGGGGAGGTGGGAGGGGAAGGAGCAGGGAACAGTACTGGGAGCCAGGCATCATGTGGGACCTCCACCTGCACCAGCCAAGCCAACCGATGGATGGCTCCACTGTCATCTCAGGCCCAGGAGGAAGGGAGATCTGTGCCACCAGGCGTCCCCCTCTGCCCAGGCTGGGAGGTGGATAAGACTGGGTGTGAGGGGCAGAGCGGGCACGGTTGGTTCACCACTGGCTGGCCATCACCTCAAGTCTCTCTTTCACACAGTAGGACCTGCCCTTGAAGTTCCACCATTGAATCGAGAGACAAGACACAGAGTTCAGCACCAACACCCGCACACACGTGTGGAAGGGCTGCCTGGTGCACAGTGTGAGGCCCGGTGAGGTGAAAGGCACTGTGGGCCGAGTGCTCAGGGTCTTTGTGGAGAATGAATCCTTGAAGGGGGGCTGCATGCGAGAAGATGGAGGAGAGAGGCTGGGCGTCCCAGGAGGAGCGATGCTGCAGGGAGCTGGGAGGGTGGGCAGCCCTTTGCGATGCAAAGCCCATGTTGCATCATTTGATTCGGCAGTAGGTCTAGGGGTGATAAAATAAGTCAGCACCCGAGCAGGAAAGATCTGGACACCAAGCTGAAAGGTTTGAACTTGACCTTGTAGGCCAAGGGAGCCACAGAACACATATCTAGCAAGACAAGCCAAGAGAGGCAACAGGGAGTCACAGGAGACTCCAATGATAACGTCAGCATATAAAGAGTATTTATGTGGAAGATGGTGACCCTTTTTCCATTTCCAGCAAGGACTGGGTGCGGGGAGTAAGTATAATGATAATATAGCCAGCGAGATAATTGCAGGCTGTTTGCTAACAGGACGAGGGATGCCTTTTTCTCAGCTAAAACTGAGGTACTTGGTTTGACAGGGGCAAGCCCAGGGGATCAGAACAACAGCCACTTAGGTACCATCGGACAGCAAACTGCATCCTTCAAGGCTGCTGACGGTCTCAGAACCTTACAAAGCCGTAGTTAAAAGGTGCGATGGATTCAACAGTGTCACCCCAACATTCATTTTCACCCAGACCCTTAGAACGTGACTATTCAGAAATAGGTTCTTTGCAGATGTAACTAGTTTAGGTCATTCGGGTTGGAAGAGGCAAGTTCCTTCTGGCTGGCATTCCTCCAGGGAGAGGAGAGAAACTCAGCGATACACACAGGGAGAAGGCCACTGACATTGGAGGCGGAGAGTCGGGTGATGCAGCTACAGGTCAGAGAAGCCAAGGATGATAGGACCCCCCTAAGCTAGTGGGAGAGGTGAGGTTGGGAGGGGGAGAGGGGGATTCTCCTTCACAACCTTCACAGGAAAGCAACCTGCCAACCCCTTTGCTTCAGGCTCCTGGCCCCCTGGGCTGTGAGAGAATAAATTTCTATTGTTCTAAGTCCACCCACTCCCCGTTTGTGGTACTTCGTTACCACAGCCCTAAGAAACTCATGCACATCTGGGTACCCGGAAACAGGGTGCTGCTGACCAGATACCTAACAACGTGGACTTCATATCATATAATGGGAAGAAACTGGGAGAGCTCCGAGGCCATGGCAGGACAGCCTTTGCTGCTGACATACAGAGACTCTAGGTGCTCTGCTGAGACCTCAGGCAGGAGTAAAGACCACACTCCTGGAAGCTAGAGGGAAGGAGGTCCTTGTTACAAAGGGGCCGTAGGGGCCAGGACTGGGAAATCTCGTGGCCCCTGCCCTCACTGGACAGTTGAGGGAATGAAAGCCAGAGAGAGAAAAGAGGACGAATATTTGCTGAGTGTCTCTGTGGGGTCTGCCACCAAGCCCAAATGATCCCACGAAACTCCCACAACCACCTGCGTGAGGTTGATGTACCTCCTCATTTTGCAGTTGGACAAGTTGAGGTTCAAAAAGTTAAAGAACGTGTCCGAGTTCAGAAAGCAGGTAAGTGTCCAGGTGAGATTCCTTTGAGAATTAACCCAGTCGTTAATTAACTGGAAAGAAGCAAAGGGAAGGCTAAGTATCGTAGCCATCCGTGCAGCCTTGCCAGGAAGCTGCGGCCCAACACTCCCCAGGGGGCCACGGGACCGGGCAGAGGAGGAATAGACGCGTGCCCAGTCAAGTCTGGGTAATGTAGGGAAGGTACTAGCCTGTCAATCACACCTGGGAACAGTTCATTGGCCAGAAGAGGTGTGACCACAGCAAGCGTGGGAATATATGAGATACTAAATAAAGGAGTTTGGCTCTTGCCTCTTGATTCAAGATGCCAGCCTATGGGACTCTCACGCTCTTGCATTCTCCCACATGGCCATGTGGACTAAACACACAATGGCTACAGCCAGCCTAATGCTAAACTGGACCGGATTCCACCATGGAAGAAACTGGGAGAGCTCCAAGGCCATGGCAGGACAGCCTTTGCTGCTGACATACAGGAAACATTGGATGCTGGCTCCTAGCTCTGCTGAATCCTCAATTGCTCTAGTTCCAGGACTAGATTCAGGGAAACGGGACTTTGGAAACCCAAGGATGTAATTCCATGCAAATAAAACTTTCTACCATATCCCATCCTCCCATGGGGGCCTCCAGAAATGCTTATTCCAGTGGTCCCCCAAGAACCCCACTCCCACTCGCAACAGAGAAAGACCGTCCATGCATTTCTCTAATTACACAGACAGTGGCTCCCAAGGGTGTCTGCTCACCCCCAGCCACTCCCTGCTCCACCCAGGGTCCTGCAGCTGGAACTGGCCCAGCACTCAGGCCTGTCAGTCCTGTTAGTCTCTACTAGGGTCCTGACACTCGCCCATTCCCCGAGCAGCCCCAGGAGGAATTGGAGACCCCTCCCTTGCAAACACAGTGTAACCTGTAATGATAAAGAAACGGGTTCCCAGTGCTTGTTGTGGCTGCAAATGAGGAAAAGCCCTGGCTGCAAAGCCAGTGGAGTTGACGGAGGCGTGCACAGGTCAGCTCTAGGCAGAACTTGAACTTCCGCCCCAGCTCTAGCACTGTCCCTGCCATTGCCCGGGGCGCCTACCGCAGGGGGTGTCACAATCTCCTCCTTGGTCTGCCGCAGAACTTCGTTGTGGATGGTCACGGAGTCCAGGGCCCAGCCTTTGTGGGCGCGGGTCACTTCTTGCCTCATGGCTGTCAGGAAGCCTGAAGAAAAAGAAACAGAATGTTGACGGCTCAGCTCCGTGCAGTCCACTTGAGGAACAAAGGGAGCAGAGCTAATTGCAATTTGCTTATCAGCCTCGAAAGGCTGCCCATCCAGAGGAGTCATATCAAACCTCCGGGGACATTTCTTTCAGTCTTTTGTTTCTATGGGGACCTGCTATGAGCTCAGCATTTCCCGGGAGCTCCCGGCAGAACAGCTTCCTCTCGGCCTCAGACAAGAGTCTTGGTCTGAAATTCTCCTGAGGTTCCAGCCACTCAAGTCCTATAAGGATGGTAACCCGGTCCCAGCGCATCGTCTCTATTTGAAGATACGATATCTTGGAATCCAGACTGGAATGCTAAAATATTCTGAGAACAGCATTCCAATTAAAACTTGAATCAAACCATTATCAAGCTTCTATTTGCTATAATGGAACAATTTCATTTATTCATAATGCCAAAATAGAAAACCCAACTTTCAAGTTGATCAAACAAAGCAATCACGCTGGAGGAAAGCTGCATGCTTTAGTATGCATAATACAGTTATTTTAAGACACTACATGATTCTGCATACCGGGGCCTTTCTTTAAACTCGGTATTTGCAAACGATGCCATCCAAATCAGTAAGAGTAGCATTTGGTGTTAGCAACTACACCCCAAACTGCAAAATGGACTTCAGAACCTTAGGAGGATTTACCTGTGACTTCCATATCACACTGAGGCCTCCCGGTTAATACTGACCATCACGCTGTGCCAAGTTGCAGACATACTTATAGGCACAGAGCTAACATCCCTGGGAGTTAGACAGAAAGCATAGGCCCCTAGCCTGGCTTAGAGAGAGGTCAAGTTTTCCCGTTGCCAAGCTCTTCCCTGGTTACTAAACTTGGGGAGGTGCTCATTGACCTGTTAACTCTCTGGGGGGTGGCCACCATGCAGACCAGGCACTGCTCCAAGTGGGATGACTATAAAGAGGAAGAGCCACCCACGGGCCCAGAATTCCAGGAGCTCAGTCTGGAGGGAGGAAGAGTTATAACCCAATGTCGCTGTGAGCAAAGAGGCGAACAAAGCGAACCACACGAGAATTGAGAAGATGAAGCGGAAGGCGACGCTGGAAAGATGCACAGCAGTTTCCAGATGGGACAGTTCCCGTTGGAGGAATAGCATGTGCGAAGGCGTGGAAGTCTAGTCTAAAGGTGAAGCGATAATGGCAGAGAAGGTCAGGACAAAGGTAGAGGAGGGTTTTTCAGGGTCAGAGTTTGGACTTGATTTTGTGGATGGTGGGAAGTCATTCAATATTTAAAGCAGGCAAATGATTTGGTTGTATTTGCATCATATAAGGTTGATCAGAGTGCTCACTAAAACAGGATCTGGGGCTTCAGAGTCCTTGTGTTAATCCCAAAAAAATTAGTCAGTCAATCCATGAGTGACTGATTCTTCTAAAACTATAATTTCAGAAAACAACGGGTGCCTGGAAGAAAGGATGACTATGACACGAGAAGTTAAGAGCAGGAAACCTGGCGAAGTTTGCCTGGCAGCAACTTCTTACTCTACGAATGGGGTCATTTGAGGTGATTTGATCAGCATGCGATTATTTGGATTTCCATTTTAAATCCTGGAGATCCCACACTTCAGTAGGGAAACAAACATTTGTGTGTTTGCCAGTCAGTGTACATATGACCACAGTAATAAAGTCCAGTTCTCCATCATTCAACGTGAACCGTGCACCACGTGCTGTGTTAGACACTGTGTAAGGGAGCAGAGTACTGGGAATTCAATTGACCTAATTTCGTGACATCTTACAATTCATGGCTGACCTGTCAGTGCACAAGGTCACGTGAATCCCGGTCTTAACCATCCGTCTGCACACATTTAATAATTATATTTTCCTATGACATTTTAAGTTCCAACTAAATTGTGAATTTAGCCTCCCCCCATGTGGGCCTCAGGACAACGCCACAGGTGTCAGGTGAGGAAGGAGCAGGATTCTCTCTTCTGTGACAGAGACTTCCTCCCATCGCTGTCACAGACAAACTCCAGCACAGTTGAGGAGAGCCCTCCCCCTTCCCTTCCCCCTCCCTCTCCCCCTCCCCTTTTGCTGACTTCAGCGAAGACCCTTCTGATGCTTAGAAAGCCCCTTTGTCTGCCAGTGCGATGTGTGGAATCTAGAATACACGTTACCTGGAGCTACTAGAAAGGAAAGTGTTAAAGACATGTGTCTGAGGCCCAGCACGAGGGACAAGGGGCTGTTCCAGGGCTGGGCCCACTCAGAGAATACAGAGACTTTTTTTTCCAATTCTTGATAGTTTTCATTGGCTTCTTTAAAAAAAAAAATGATCTTGTAGAATTCAAACCATAGCGACTCCACTGATAGTTCATTATTGAATTTAAAAAATGACTTTCTTATAGACTTCTATCAAGTCTAAGGGAGGCAAAAATCAATGTTGTCTGAAACCTGAAAAGACCATTGATATATTTTCTAAAATAAAAGCTTGAAAAGCAGTACTTTTATCTTGGCACCAATGTAGTTTCAATAATTCCAAACCAAAATTCAGTCATCAGTGGTGGAGAGCGATTCATACATTCATATGTCTGACTCTGAAGTGAGAAGAAAAAGTTGGGGAAACTCTTCAATTATAATAATTCTATTCTCCCTGAGAGGTAGCCACCCACATGAAAAGGGGCGATTTGATATTCAAATGTGGGAGTCATGTGTGGTCTGAGCGAGATGCTTTACAGAAATGTTTCCTGTCAAGACTTAGACAGCCCAATGCTTTCTTATGACATGTGTCAAAGTTTGCTTTTTTTTTTTTTAAATCACTCACTTTTAAGCAGGAATTATACTTTGGAGACAGGTCTAAAGCAACACTTGCCATGTCTTAATCTACACAATGACATTTCAGCAAACCAATTACTGCCACTTGACGGTGCAATCAGTTGGCTTAAAGAACGCTATGGAGTGCTGTAAGGATCATTTCACACAGGGTCTTAGAAAGGATGACAGAAATAACTAATCAGGAATATTGTGCTCCTCGGTTTTATGAGGAGTTGACCGGCACTCAGTACCAATGGTTCTATGGCAGCACCTTTTTTCCTTTAATAAATGAACCAGTCCTTATGTAACGGGCCTTAGGTTGTGCTGTGTTTCCTGTCTTATCGGTTGCTATGCCTCCCAGTAGTGTCTTTGAAAATGAGGAGAAATGATGTTCCTGCCACAAGTTTAAGACAGGCGATTCTGCCCCCTATGAGAAGCACATGGAGGTCCTTGGTGAGCTAAAGAAAAGCTTGGAAACCATTAAATACAGACAGGGTTGATCCACCAGGTGAATAAAAGCGCCCCGGGCACTTTCCTGACTTTGCTGGATGCTCTAAGGCAGGGATCTTGAACTTGACTCAACACAGATATTTACATTACGATTCATAACAGTAGCAAAATTACAGTGATGAAGTAGCAACGAAAATAATGTTATGGTTGGGGGTCACCACAACATGAGGAACTGTATTAAAGGGTCTCAGCATTAGAAAGCTTGAGAACCTCTGCCTTAATTCTTTGAATTCATCATTTCTGACGACCTCCTCCTCCCTTTTCTTCACCTACTTTCCTATTTACTAGTAGTCTGGACCTTTTCATCATTTACCCAGCACCCTCCCCCCTCCTCATGAATCGAACGCCCCCCCTTCTTACACCTGTACCAGGCTACTAACAATCCCGAGAGAAACACACAGCTACCAACAGGCTTCACCATCGCCAGCCTCGAATGCTCACCCCACCATAGCTCTCTCTCCCAAACTTCTGCTCCCTTCCAACACTCCCTGCCTCCTGAGGTCACGCCTCCTCCTTCTTCAAAGAGAACTCCTTGCCACTAAGCCTGCTAACTCTCCTTCGTCCAACTCATTCCCCATCCTCTGGTTCCAATAGGCGATGCCCTCCGCCTGACCAGCCTGCATCTGTCCACTGGAGCGCCACCTTCTGCCTCTTTGACCCTCTGAACTCTTTCTCTCCGTTCCTCTTCTGCCCCTCTCCCTCTCTCCTGGCTCCTTCCCCTTCTCACCAATATTTGAAGAAGCTCAAAAAAGAAGAAAATCCTTCCTTTTCAAATTGACCCCTCCAACTTGCCTCTCCTCTTCCAAGACAAATTTCTGCTATCATCTGGGTCTCTGGGGTCCCACTTAGCATTCTTCCTGCTGGCCATACTCACCCTGTCTCCCCCTCACTCCCCTGCACTGCGGCTCCTCTACCTCTCCCCCGCCCCCTCCACTGGTAGCTCTCTTGCCAGGAGTCTCCTTGCTGACAGCCACCTGACCAACTGGGTCCTATCTGACCTGACCTCTGGGGGCACCTGCCAATGTTTCTCCCTCCTCTCTCAGCTTCATGACGCTACGCTCTCCTGGCTCCTTCTTCCAAGCCGTTGGATGTGAGGGACCTTTCACAAGAGTTCCTGTGATCTGGACAAGGAGGATGCCCAGGCCCACAGAGGGGAATCCTGGCGGGGCTGGTTTGGGAGGAAGAGGCCCAGGGGGTAGTGCTGGGGAGTCCGCAGGGGAGGGCATGTCCTGTGCTGGCACTTGGAAGTGAAGGATCAGAGTCTTGGGCTGGGGCTTCAGACAAGTCAGTCATGGGGAGGGATGTGTAGCTGCACTGGTGAGAATGGCTGAGGTCATCAATGAAGGGCTGGGCCGAGGGTAGAACTTGCCTTAGAAGAGTCCCCAGTGGGATAAGAACCAGCCCTCTGGGAGGTGAGAAGAACTAAGGCAGGCCCTGGACAAGCCAGGTATGAGAATTCCTGGAGCCGCATCCCAGCATAGGCAAGGGCAGTGGGGTTGGTGGGAAGGTCAGCGCAGGGTGGAGCTGGCCAGGCTCCCAGGGGCCAGGTGGGCGGTGAGGAAGGTAACCGTGTGCAAAAACTAGAGTCATTAAGGATGTGGCTGTGGCTAAAGCCACTGCATCAGATCACCTCACACACAATGACAAGGAGAGGGGCTGTTACTCACTCTGGAGGCATTTCTAAGCTGGCACAGCCTTGTCGTCCTGCAAATTGGGGACAGGCAGGTGAGTGCTGTCACTCACACCAGGGTGCCTTCACTCAGAGCCCCTCAGATGTTAGGGACAGCTGGGGTTTGGCAGAAGGAAGCCACGGGGCATGCTTAGGTTGTTACTAGGTTGGAAGAAATCCCCAGCCTCTTCAAGGCTAAAGCTCCATTAACCATCAGAGCTCTCTCCCACCCCCAAAAAATGCTCCAATAACTGACCCTAGACAAGCCCTCAGACCCTGCTGCTTGCAGATGGCTCCGCGTGGAGACAAACACCGGCAAGAGGCCGAGGTGGTTTTACAGGAATAGGATAACAGGCCAAGCTTATCTGTCTCCTTGCTTCAGCAAACTCTGTCTACTGAAATCACCCTGTGTTAACAGTGAATGACAAGTTGTCTCCGGTATATGCCACCACAGACTGGTGTGGCCTGTCAAGACGCTGAGGAAAAATCAGAAAAACCAGTGCAGTTTGGCATCCAAATGGCCTCAAGCTCCAGAGTGAATTAAACACTTGAAAATAACTATATCATGTGGTCAGTGTAGTGTAGAGAGGGGGCGTGGTCAGTGTAGTGTAGAGAGGGGGTCAGGGTAGTGTAGAGAGGGGGCGTGGTCAGTGTAGTGTAGAGAGGGGGTGTGGTCAGTGTAGTATAGAGAGAGGGGGTGGTCAGCATAGTGTGGCCAGAGGCGTGAGAGAGCTGGAGAGCACATTGGCCCGCCACTGCTTCATCAGGAGCACTGGTGGGGTCACAGCCCTAGCAGCTGGCCCAGCGCAGGAGGCTCCAAAAGGCAGTCAGCACCGGGCTGAAGTCAGACTTTACAACTCATAGTCTTCAGTTTTAACCTCCCCCCATTCCATCTCTCTCTCTCTCTCTCTCTCTCTCTCTCTCTCTCTCTCTCTCTCTCTCTGTCTCTCACACACACACACAGACACACACACACACACACACACACACACACGCGTGCACACGCACACCAGAGTCTAACTCACCTGAACATAATGCTCTGAAAGTCCACACCTGAGAAAGCTCTTGGGAGGCACGCCCACGCGTTGCCCAAACTGCACCACTGAACAGGGTCATGGGTGCAGACGGCTTGACCATTTCAACAATCAGATCTAACTGCCACATGTTGAGCTTGTCAGTTGCCTCAGAAATGAGTGTGGAGGGGCTGAAAATATCAGATTAGCTGCCTGGTCGCTGAGCCAGACTCTTCAAACGTGACTGACAAACATCCGGCCACCATAGTGCCATGGAGCAGCACCACCAACCGCCTGAGCTCAGCCACCAGCAGGGGCTCCGGTCGACACCCACCCTGCAGCTGCGTGGCCTCAGAGGAAGGAGGTCTGCAGGGCGAGGAGCAGAGGCATAATGGGAGACACACCAGACATGTCTGATGCCACGACATTGTAAGAACATAAAAACAGGCATGAAGCCACGGAGCACTTCAAGCGCGTTATAGTCTGAGTGGCTTTGACAACACATATTTCTGATGCAACTATGGCCTTTTGGTAAATTGCATCATGCTTTACTTAAGCGTGTGCTTTTCAAATTTAAAATATTTACTTAAATGTTTTGACCTGAAGAACGTATTTCACTACAGGGTTCGGGGCTATGAATCCAGGAGATACATTCAAGTCGAGAAGTCAATTTCTGACGATAAACAGCAGCGGAGAGGCCCCGAGACTGAAGGGCTGATCTGCTAGCACCTGAAGGGCTGATGGCAGGAGTGGCTGAGCGCTCCCTGCTCTGGGGATTCGGCCAGGTGATGGGGACGGAGATAAGGGGCGGGGAAGGCAGTGGAGGAGCGATTGGTATGCGGGGAAGTTGCCCTCCACGCAGCAAAGGAAAGCAATCACTGATAAGGCGAGTGTCTGTGCGCTTGTGTGCGCAGGGCAGGGAGCTGGAACAAGTCGGGGCTTTCCAACACGTGGAACACCCTGGGAGGAGGAATCAAACTTTACCTTGAACCCAGAAATAAAGGAGAGAGAAAGGGGTGGATTATTAACAAGTAAAGACGGGTAAAGGTAACCCTGAGGTGGACGCATGCATTTGTATTTAAGTGAGCTGGCTTGTAACACTAACAGAAAGTTCCAAGCAAAGATAAGTTCGTATTAATATCTTGTTATTTTAAGTCACATTTTTTAAAAATGTTTTTATTGATTTTAAGAGGAAGGGAGAGGGAGAGACAGAAACACCAATGATCAGAGAGAATCAGTGATCACCTGCCCTCTGCATGTCCCCCACTGGGGATGGAGCCTGCAATCAGGGCATGTGCCCTGACCAGGAATCGAATCATGACTTCCTGGTTCATAGGTCAACGCTCAACCACTGAGCAACACTGGCCAGACTTAAGTCACTTTTAAAAAAAAATTGATGTCAGAGAGGAAGGGAGAGGAAGAAAGAGATAGAAACATTAATGATGAGAGGGAATCATTGATCAGCTGCCTCCTGCATGCCCTGTGGGAGCCTGCAACCCAAGCATGTGCCCTTGACCAGAATTGAACCTGGGACCCTTCAGTTGAGAGGGCAGGGCGGGGCGAGGATGAGCTCCTGACTCCGCCCCACAGGGCAGAGTTATCCCTAGCCCTCACCCAACCAATCAGGGTTAGCTGAGGCAGTGACATCACCACCGACTGGAGTAAAACCCCTGGACTGGGCGAAATTCGCTCTCTCTTTCGCCTTGCTGCCGGCGTGAGTGGGAGGAGCCCATGCTAGCATGGAAAAGGCTCTTTTGTTTATTGCATCGGACTTGGCTCCCTGGTGGTCCTTGGGGATCATGAAGTCTGGGCGTAACACAGTCAGTCTATAGGCCAACACTCTATCCACTGAGCTAAATCAGGGCTGAAGTCACATTTTAATGAGGAAAATTACAGAAAGAGATTGTGTGCTGTGATGTCTGACTCAGTTGTCTGTGTCTGTGGAAAGCCAGGAAAGAACCAACCCACTCTCTTGGTTTCCAAATATAAAAAATACCCTCAATAACCGAACAGTTTTTAAAATCACTGGTTCTGGCTGGTCTCAAACACTCCAACTCTGCCAGCACACCTCACACCTGGCCATCCCGCCCTTCCTCCCAGCCTGTGCCTCTGGCACCACTGGCCTGGCACCTGCCTTCCCCCAGCCATTGCCAGGCGCTCTCAAGGGTTCCCGTTTAACCGCTCCATCCAGTCTGCCCTCCCCTCCCAGGAGACTTCAGGCTCCGGCCTCCCTCCCCACCACCCTGCTCCTGCTCCAGAGCTCCAGCTCCCGTCACACTGCCTCCTCCTTTCCCTGGACACACCTTGCCTTTGTGGGCATCCCTGCCTGGCAAACCCTACTCCCCGCCTCCCGGGGAAGCTCTCCGCAAGCCCCGCCCTCTGTCCTCTGTCCCCGGGTGGCACTGCCTTCTCATTGCATTCAAGTTGCTGGAGCGTCTGTCTCGCCAACCACATCACGGGCCCCTTTGGGGCAGGAATCAGGCCTCAGACTTCTTCCTATTGAAAGCACCCAGCAGAGGGCTGGCAAACAGAAGGTGGTTAAACAGCGTAATTAAGATGAATGCTATTTCTTCAGGCTCCAGTGACAACTCACTGAAACTGAGGGTTGGTAAGGAGGAAAGAGACTCACACGTAGACACACGGAATCTGAGAATCACAGTAAAAAACTTTCCTCCCCAAATTCAGTGGAAAGTCTGGGGGGAAAATGGAGAAGTGAAATTTTCCTTTTCAAATCTGACATGCACCACTTGGTAAGCTCATAACAGCCACCAAGGTTAGCGGGTTAGTGTTTCAAAGTTAGAAAATATTAGGGCATTTGAAAATGCACGGAGTGAATGAATGCATGTACCCCGAGGATTATTAAATGTGTACTTTTAAGGGATACTGTTTATTGACGTATTACTCATGCAAAGAAAAGTGTACAACTCCGTGCATTTTCACCAAGAAATGCAATGTCCAGATCAAGAAATGGGCCATTCCTGACCCCGAGGCCCCCCTGTGACCTTCGCAATCCCTGCCTGCCCCCAAGGGTAACCACCACCTCATTTCACACTGTGGGTCTGTTTTGCCGGTTGGCTCTGTACAAGCGGAATTATACAGTGTACGTGCACTCATTGCACGTACAGTACAATGGGTACCATTACAGTGAGTCCTGCTTGATGTTCCTCACTTACCATTACTTTATGAGACTCGGCCACACAGCTGCAAGTAGCAGCGACACACCCAGCTCTCTAAGCGTGCACGCTTCTCAAATGGCATCGCCAGGGGAGCTGCAAGGTGTGGGACTGCCAGGGGGTCACCATCTCTGCTTTAGTCAAGAATTACGTGAAGTAACACCATCCATGTTGCAGTGAGAAAAAGTTGTGTTTCTGAACTTTATAAAGTCTCTGACATAAGTCAGTACATTACACAACAAACATTTCCAGGATGAAGGATTAAATGCAGAGCATTTTTCAAGAAAAAAAAAAAAAAAAAAAAGAAAGAAAGAAAGGGGAAGGGAGAGGGCAGACTCTGGAGTTCAGGCAATAAAACTTTTGCCACGTGATCGCTGTTGAAATCAGTCTAATTTTCTGTACTTTGGCAACAGTTTCTGCATATATTGGTACTTCATTTTTATAGACATTTAAAAACGAAAGTTTGCGTGACACCTTTTTACTATTTCACATGGTCTAACCACAGACCGATGACTTGCTGAAGTGGACGAGAAGAAAAACAAAGGTTGAATTTGCAAAACATACCCAGAAGATCGTCTGTGGCCTCCAAGCTTTGAAAGCGCGTGTCCAGCACCCCACAGGCTGTCCCCTGCGCCGTTTGATGTAAGATACGTGTGCCACCCCGCGCTGCTGTGCACACACCCACACCTTCCAGGCTGCCCGCTCTCCTAGGAGCACATACCTTGAGGATTGAAGAAGCCAGTCATCCAGAACACGTTGGGCCTCCCTTCAAATATCCACATCGAAAACTGAGAGTTTCTCTCCAACAGTTCGGTGAACCAGAAGCCCAGGGTGGACGAGTCCCAGGACACCCGCTTCCAGATCTGAGGTATGCGAGCGTCGTACATGTTGTCCAGGGCATCCCGCAAGTTCTGAAGTTAAAGAGATCATCCAAAGGACTTGTTTGCATGCACATAAGCCTAACCAATGGACACAGACCCCAGGGGACATGAGTGAGGGTGATGTGGGGACCATGGGGGGAAAAGGACACATATGTAATACCTGAATCAATAAAAATTTTAAAAAAACACACACGAATAAAAGGTAAAATGATGGAAGGTTGAGGGAAAAAAAGGATGAAGTTAAAACAGAGAAGCAGGAAAAGCCACAGGAAGGGGGAAGGACCGTTGAGGAACCAGCCGCTCACTTCACTCATGATGATGGTCCCTTCGATGGCTAGTTTTAGGTCACTGAGGCTGCTGCGAAGTATTGTGATCACTTTCTGCATTCTGTCAATTTCCTGCCTGAGAAATATGTTCATTGAGTTCAGGTGTCCCATCTTGACCAAGCGAGTTTTCACCTGAAACAAAGTACGGCACGAGGAGGGGGATTTTAAAAAATCGCCTGTCACCCCTCTCCCGATGGCCGCTCTGCTCTCTGCCCTCCCCCGGCCCCGGGAAGTGCCTCCACAGCCCAGCACACTCCCAGCGATCGCCTGCAGAACCAGGCCCGCCGTGAAGTCTCCCATTTTCTGGTCTTCAAACATGACGGTTCAGATAAAATGATTTTTCTTTCCTACTGGCTGTACTTCAGTTGGTAATTGGAACATGCACTTTAAAAAGCTGAAGTAAAATTGCACCTTTCCCCCTTTCAGATGATTAATGACTAAGTGACCGTTAAATACTCTTTTGCAATTTAACCTTTGTAAGAACACAGCTAGGAATACTTTTTTTTTTTTTTTTTTTTTCTTAATTCTTGCAGAGCTGCTATGAGAAATGCCACAGACAGTGGATACGGCTGAATCTTTCCAGAGCTGTCACCAAGGAAAAGGATTCCCAGGGGCCATGTGGCCTGGGCCAGGGTGCCTGCCGTCGAGACTCTCCCAACTTAACCAAGGCAAATATTTGCCTTCGTGGGCTGGTCGTTAGGCACCTGCCATTTGCCCCTTTTGGTACGTCCCTTACCGGCCATTTTGAAGAAACCAACACAAAAGCACAACAATTATTGGAAAATACGTCAATCCACGTGCACATTTCAATCTCGTGACATCTACCCCAGATAGGATTGACCACCAATCCTTGCAAGCACTCTGAGAGGGCCTGGCCTTTCCGCTGGCCGCTGTGGGAGAGCTACCAGCCCAGGGGGGAGGACAAATGCACAGAGAGGGAGAGAGTTCCAGTGATGGTCCCGTCCAAGGACCCATCGGGGAGCGGAGAGCCGTGGGGTCCTCGGCCGGAGGTGCCCACTGCCTGTCCCGAGTCACGGAATGCTAGGGACAGATGGCGCCAGGCCACGTCCTCATCACACGGGACACTCTCCCACGGTCCAGAGGTCCCGCCTGGGCAGACCCCACGCCCTGCCAGGAAGCCAGGGATGGAGGTGAGCACAGACTTGGAGGGCAGCAGTGGTGAACTGAGCAGCCTGCAGGGCCGCACAGGCAGCAAGGAAGACCGAACCCCGCCCCCCCTCCCTGCCCCTCACGTGCCAGTGGAGGTCCCTAGCCTCCTGGCATTCTCCCAAATTCCTGTTCTAGAACTTCCGTTTCTGCAGGCTCCACTACCCCATCCTCATCTCGAGCCCTTTACATCACGGCTACCCTGCAGAGAGTCACAAAAAGAGAAAATAAGGAACTAAACCTTTGCAACCCCATTAAGGGGGAAATAAAGCGCAGGAATTGGTTACAAGGTCGGATCGATAGCTCAGTAACTTTCAGTTGGCTAACAGCCCCAAACAATTGGCCTCCCCCCCGCTTAGGGCCCAAAAGAGAAGCTCCCCCAGCAGAGACATGCTTAGAGACACTTGGCCGCTGGAAAACCCAATACCAGTGCTGACTTTATGTCGACTATGATCACTGTCCCAGCCCAAACCTGTCTTTTCATTAATAAGTGAACGATTTGCTGGAGTCCGTGGCGGGTTTCCACCGTCAGTGAGACCAGGCCATGACGGGCCAGTTTTCACTGTGGAGGCCAGCACTGTGGTTGTATTTCATTTTACAAACGTCACATCGCCACCTCTTAGAGCACCTCTCCCCCGTACAACAAGTACAACAAAGATCACCAGAAAGGAAGTGACCTTGAGAGAGGAAGTGACTGTAGGTGCCTTCAGCACTAATTCCCCCCATGTGGCCTCCATACGTAGTGACGTCCCTCAAGCTTCCCCCCACCCCCACCCACACTGCTAAGAGGTGCCCGGCTAAGCCTGAACCTCACGTTACCCACGGCCTTGAGGCCCTCCTCCCATTGCGTCCACCTCTGGTTCACAGGCCGGTTTGTACCACCTTTGGAGGCAGGTACAACCCTCATCTGCTCTCGGAAGATCACTTCCAACAAACCAATGAAAGTCCCTATAGTTCTTAAAATATTGACTCACTTAAAACATATTTTCTCGCCTTGCTAGAGCTATCTCTATGTGAAGCCATTGATTTCGGAGTCATGGCCAAGTGTCTGGGCACTCATCTGCGCGATGAAACAAATTGTTTCAAGAGGCAGGAAAACGATTTTCATTGCTGGGCACTCACTGCTGGATGAGGGTGGGGGCTCCCAGCGGCCAAGCGCATTGGCTTAGGCTGGGGGTGCAGGCCCGGCAGACGCAGGGCCTCCGTCACACCTGTCCTCCGGCAACAGCCTTCACTAGGCCCGGTCAGGACCCCGGCGGCATGGCTGGTGGAAGCAAAGACACCAGCTCAGACACTCTGGGCACAAGTGCCACCTTGGACAAAGCGGGAGGCCAGGTTGGAAGGTCTCTCACAGAAAGTGCAGACCCTCAGAAATTTTACCACAGACACTTAATTAGATCGGCAGTTCTCAAAGTGTGGTCTGGGGTCCCCTAAGTTCCCCTGAGATCCTTTCAGGGGATCGACGGGGTAAGTTTCTCACAGAGACACTGACTTTTCACTCCCCCTGCCTCGGGCGTGCACAGAGAAGTTTCCAGGGCTGTGCCCTGCCCTCACAGCACCCGGGACACGGAGGGAGGCGTGGGATCCCCATTGTCTTCTATGAAACCAGATATTAAAGAGATTGCCAAAGTTAAAACAATCCCACTCATTCCCATGCACTTCCCAGTTTTGAAAATTATATTTACTTTTTAAATAAAAATGCTATGTGCCCTGGCTGGTGTGGCTCAGTTGGTTGGATCAACATCCGTGCACTGAAGGGTTGTGGGTTCAAATCCTGGTCAGGGCACACACCCAGGTTTCAGGTTCAATCCCCAGTCAGGGAGCATATGGAAGGCAACCAACTGATTTTTCTCTCTTTCTCTCTCCCTCTTCCTTTCTCTATAAATCAATAAAAAAAATTTTTTAAAAGTCATTTATGTTAATACATAATGGTTTTATTACTGTCACTTTATAATAAGTTAATATTTTTGAACTTTCTCAGTTTAAATTTTGAATATAAAAACATCACATTAAAAAAAAACTATTGATGATCCTCAATCATTTTATAAAGGGGTCCTGAGTTAAAACATTTGAGGAAAACTAATTAACAAGCAAGCACCTGGGAGGTCCAAGAAGTAGAAAGTTATTGCCATCCAACCTGGGGAGTGAATTCACTTTAATCGATTGCTTTCCTAGTACCTAGTACCTTGCTTTCCTAGTACCTGGCTGAGAGGACTGGAAAATGACAATAACAAGGGACCAATTTAAGGACCAACAAAGCAGGCTTAGGCAAGAGAGGGCGGGAGAGGTGTCCAGCCTAGAGGGTTAAGACTTCTGGGGATCCAAAGATGCGAAAAGGGTAGAGAGAGAACGTGACTGAAAGGGAAAGTGGGGCAGAAAGGAAGTGGAGAAAGGTGTCAGAGAAAGTGCAGACCATCATTTGCAAGATGCTGAGAAAGACAAGGCAGGGGAGACCAAGGGTGAAAAGAACAGCTGACAGTGGAGAAGGGATGCGCAGACAGGAAAGGGACTGAAACACACCATTGGGCATTGAGCTCGCCCTGCACTCTGGGGGTGGGGGAGGAGCAGCTCACCTCGTGAGGAATGTAATCCGGAGGCAGCTTGCTCAGCATGTCTTCAGATAATCTGTAGACAATGGCTTCCCGGGTCTCCCCCACTCCTCCTCCACTCTCCTTGGGTTGAATGTTGGTGATTGTTTCAAGAACAGCGGAAGCAGTGTTACTCTGGTACCTGATGGGAAGAGGGGACTTTGGGAATGCAGGGAGTTACACCCTCACAGATAATGATCAAAGCGCACACGAAATGATGAATCACCTACATCCAGCAAAAGAGAAAAGATGGTGGGGGACTTTACCATCAACCAATAGGAATGAGAGAAAAAACCCAGAGATCCATTTTACTGTCTCCCAGTGGAGGACCAAGGACATCACAGAAATGAAACCTCTCCTCCTGGGGGAAAGAGATTCCGCAGATGCCCCTGGTCGTCCACGGTGTGCCATCCATCTCCTCGCGGCTGACCTAACCGCCTCAGGCAGGGCAGCGAGCCCACCTGCTTTCTTCCTCTCCGGCTTACAGACTGGACCTAAGAAGCTGCCATTACGGGACAATCTGTCAGATCAAAGAGCACCACTCACATTTGCTCAATGAGTTATAAACTATTAAAATTTATTTGGTCTTTTCTGTTCTGTGTTCTCACTTTCCCACATGTGTTATTACTTCCAAGGTAATCTATTGGCATCCACCTGCTCCACCTGTCTGACTGAAGCCATCCATCTTTAGAATCCATGTATTCAGGAAAGATTTACGCTGTACGAGGCACTGAGCTGAGTGCTAGAATGTGGTGACAAACAGGTCCCTGCCTTGGTCCCTTTCCCTAGTGGAAGAGGGGACATTAGTCAACACCATTGTAAGAAATTCTGTGGAGAAACAGAACAGATGTTTAAGAGAACTTAGTCTCCCTTTCTCTCTCTCCCTCTCTCTCTCTCTCCCCCTCCCTCCCTCCCTCCTTCCCTCTCTCCCTCCCTCTCTTCTTTCCTTCCTTCCTCCCTCCCTCCCTCTCAAGAATGTGTGGAAACTTGAACCCTCATACATTGGTGGAGGATACTGTAAAGTGGTGCAGCCACTTGGAAAAACAGCTTGGTAGATTCCTAAAATGTTCAGGGTAGATTAATCATATGACTCAATAATTACATTTCTAGTTACCTACCAAGAGAAATAAAAACACATGTCTACACAAAGACTTGGGCATGAATATTCATAGCAGCATTATTTATAACTAGAGCCTGATGCACAAAGATTCATGCAAGAATGGGTCTTCCTTCTCCTTGCTGCCAGCACCACCTTCACTCCAGCTGGAGCTGCCTTTTCGCTCCAGCCCAGAGCCACCTTCCACCTTCCCATGCTGCCCAGAGGCCCAGAGAGCTGGGGTGGTGTGGAATACCCCTGGCCGCTCAGCACCTGCATATGCAAATCAATCCGCCATCTTTGTTGGGTTAATTTGCATACTCACTCCAGATTGGCTGGTGGGTGTTGTGGAGGTACAGTCAATTTGCCTCTTACTATTTTATTAGAGTAGATAACTAAAAGGTGGGAACTACCCAAATGTCCATCAATAGGTCAATGGATAAATTAAATGTGGTCCATTCATACACTGGAATACTCTTTAGCCATAAATAGGAATGACTACATGCTACCACCTGGGTGAACTTCAAAAAGATTGTGCTAAATAAAGAATCCATATGCAAAGACCACAATCTATAGGAAATGTCCAGAACAGGCAGATCTATAGAGACAGAAAGTAGATTAATGGCAGCCTGAGACCATCAGTGGAGCTGGGAATTGAAATTATTGACTAAAATTGAATGACACAAAAAGCAGTTCCAGTACCAATATTTTATATATATAAAACACTGTGCACGTATAGGTGCAGAGAGAACCTGGAGTACTTTGGTATTGGGATTTTTGTGTGGTGAGCTTTTGCTTCAATGATTACTTTCTATTTTCTGTACTGGCTTGTTTTCTCAAAGAGGAAGTATGACTTACCTAATAAAGAGGATTAAAACCATTTACATTTTGAAAAATAAGAGGGAGAAAAAAAACCTGAGAAGCAAAGCCCACAAGGGTCAAGAACTCAGCAGAGATGAATCAGTGACAAATGTTTTGGGTTCTGTGAAATGCATCTTACAAATCCCTACTAAGGTTTATGCGCTGCCAGAAGCACCCTCCACCCACCCCCGCCTTTTCTCACAGCACATGGAATGAGAGAGTTACCTCTCTCTCTTCATCCCTATGTGTGAATTAAACAACCTTTTGTAGAAGTGGCTCCTGCTAAAATTACTCAGACTTCATTGCTTGTAAAAAAGCCAATTTTGTGCAAACTGAGGACTCCTGAATTATTCAGGTGGCCTTTGGCTTATTTAGGATACCAGTTTAAGAGGGGAGGGGATGCTTCTGTCTTCAGCATTTTTATTTGACTATCTGGGCTCCAGCCTGTGTATCCTAACAACTGCATCCTTCCCAAGTCTCGGCTGAGGCCAATGCACCTGCCATGGTGCCTGGCTGCCGGGGGAGGATGCGCAGTGCTGACGAGGGCCCTGGGACAGAACTGGTGAATGTTTGCAACCCAACCAGGGCTGGGGAACTAACTCCACTTTACATTTAAACATAAGAATTTCACAATAGAGACCAATAAGCAAAAGCTGATTTTAATACCTTAAAATGGATTTTATATAATTTTAGATGTAATTTTTTATTTTATTATTTTACTGGAGGCACTGGGGAAGGGTTACCCCTCAGCCTGGCCTGCCCCCTCTCACAGCCCGGGAGCCCTTAGGGGATGTCCTCCTCATAGTTTAGGCTTCCTCTTGGCAGCCGATCAGGGGAAGGCACCACTCCTATCACCCTCTTGCTGCTGCTGCCTCTGGCCTCCATCTGCAGGAGGCGACCCGACAATCTGGGGAAGATGACACCCCCATCATGCCTCTGCTGCTGCCACTGCCAGCCGCACAGCTGCCTGAGCCTCGGCCCTCACAGCCACCAAAGTTTGCCTGTGCCTCAGGCCCTGGGCAGTGGCAGCTGCCTCCCGAGGCTTGCCTGAGCCTCAGGCAGCTGCTGCGGATTTGTCCGGAAGGATGCAGTGTCAAGTCCCTGCTTGCCCGTGTGCGCCTGGCTAAGCACACAGCCTCCTGCTGATCAGTCATTATGGCATGATGGTGTGACGACCATTAGCATATTAGCTCTTTATTATATAGGATTACTCTCTGGTGAGCAACCTCCCTCAGAAGCTGAGGTTTTAAAAAATATTCCAAAAGGCATTTATTTAAAGAGTTGAAAGATGAGCATATCAAACCCAGGCACAAGCAATTGAACATAAGAATAGCGAGGAAAACCACCGAGGAAAATGGCACAAAAGGCCTTTATGATCCATCGCCTGTTGTTTTCTCAGTACCGGTTTGTGAAGTATGGCGCTATCTCAGTTTTTAAAAGTCATATAAGGAAAAGGAAAATACAAATAACAGTGCCCTGTGCAGATGCACGCTTGCCCCTTTGACAATAACACAGGATGGGGCAAGCATAGGTTTACAGTTGTGATACAAGAAACATGCAGCTTATTCTTATATTATTGTTTATTAATTATTGTATTATTTTCCATGTGAACAACTGTAAACCTACTTTTGCCCGACCCTGAATGTAGTAATAGCTGGTGTTGGGTGAAAATAGCTGACACGACAACAAAATGAAGTTATCAACAGTCAAGGACCCACATGCTATTATGTAACAGAGATTTAATCAGAAATGTAAATGTGTGTGATTCCTATCACCCCGCGACCTGGTTCTGCACTGCACGCCAGCACACGGGGAGGAGGGCGTGCGGGTGAAGCTGTGCCGGAGAAGATGCAGGTGTCTCGTCGCTGGGGTCCTGAGGAGCCAGGACACGCCAGGCGGGTCCGAGTAACGCCAAACCTCTGACACCATCGTGAACTCCACGCATCCAAATCCCCATGGCCTCCCAGAGCTCTGTTCTTAAACCACACAGCTCTCACCCTGGTTGGCCTTAATCCCCCCTTTCCCTCGCCTGAGCTGGCACTTGTACCATCTCCTTTAACATCAGCTGCCCAACCTCAGAGATGCCGCCCCTCCACCCCCATGTCACTCCCCAGCCTCTCTCAGCTTCCAAGTCCCATTTCCAGATCATGTCTAGCAGCAGGTAGAAGCATCCAGCATCCTCATCCTTCCCGCCTTTGGGATGATCCCAAACCCTTTCTCAGGACCCCCCGCATCTCCCAAAACCAGGCTCTGCGTTGTATCAGCATCATCGTCAGGTTGCTTTTCTCTTCGAGCCTTCATCCCCCATCCCCCTACCCTGGCTCCATGCTTCGGGCGCGCTGGACTCGGCCTCCCAAACATACCACATTCTTCACAGCTTCCTGCCCCTCCGTGGAGAGCTCCTTCCTGCATGTGCCCTCATCTATGCTTTTGTTCCCGGTGCTGACCTTAAAATCGTGTTTAAGGTGTACAAGGTGATCTGATATGCAAACACAGCCTCCTCATCTTCCTCTTTCTTTGTCCTCTTGCCCCTCGTGCTGGTGCTGCCGCCACTCCTCCCCTCCCTCTCCTCTTCTCCATCCTGAGAGTCCCTGCAGGTCCTTAAGGCCCAACTCAGAGGTGGCCTCACTCACTCACCAGCTCACTTTGATTCCTAAATGGAAATTGATTGCTTCTTGGCCTTTGTTCTCAGAGCAGTGTGTGTGTGTGTGTGTGTGTGTGTGTGTGTGTGTGTCCTCATTTTAGAGTTTAACCATATTGTATTGCATAACTGTCTGCCATTCATTTATTTTCTCTGATAGATGGTGAGCTCCAGGGCAAGGACTGTGACTTGCTAATCCGCAAGCTGGCTGGGGAGTAAGTTCTCAGTAAATATTTGTTGGGCTTGAATTTTGCTAAAGCTCACCTCTAAAGGAGAGCAATCCTCTAATATTTAAAGGGCATGAAAATGTAATTATTTGTTTCTTCTTATGGCCAAAGTACATTGTCATTACTGTGTGTCTCTTTCCTGGCACCTCTCCACCTGAAGATAAATACATCTCAGATCTTTAAAGGTCACAGACAAGAAAACCACAGTAAATTTCCATTCATACCAAGGAAATCCTGATTTATTCTTCCCACCTGTGCTAACCACATGTGAGGCGGGGAAGGACCCCCTATCTGGGACTCCCAGGCACTCCCCTGGCTCCCCGTCCTCACACCTCCTCCTTGGAAACGCTCTGCACCAGGGCTGCGTGCCAGCACACATTGCGGGCGGGGCAGCCAGCCTGCTCTCGGCTGCCCACCACCCTCGCCAGCACTCCCGGGGGGGCCCATGGAGGGGCCACAGCTGGATCTCACTCAAGAGACCACTCCTACGAGGAGCCATTCAATTAATCTTTTGCGTTGATTTGAAAACAGACCCTGAGTCTCGGCTGTGGGAAGAATCCCTGAAAAGCTGCCCCATTTTGCACGTGAGCTGGACAAGCTCTCAGATCACCTCCCACCACACACCGGCCACCAAATGCCAGGGATGTACGGCCTCCATCCCCTTTATGTCTTTCTCCACAGTGTGGTTTTATGTTTGCAAAGACAGAAAAGGCCTGCCTAACTAGCTTCACTGGAGAACTGCAACCACCTTCATGAGACTCAGAACCCCAAGGGCTCCCGGGGAAAGAGTACTATAAATAAATGCCGGAGGTGAAGAAAGAGAACGGTGATGCTCCATTTGCTCTGGTCCCGAGTTACTTCTAGAAGGAATTTCTCCTTGAAGTAAAAGTGGGAAGGAGCTCCTACTGGCCTTGTCACTCGCCGGGTTTTGGGTCATCTCTGTTGGGTGGTCATGGATAATACAAATGCAAGACAACTGGCAAAGAGGGCTATCGCTGAAATAATTAACCATTTCCTGAGTATTCTCACACTATCACATCCAAATCAGCCTCAATTTATATACATCTTTGCACATGAAACATAATGTGCAATGAGCATAATTTTTAATTGATTTTAAAGACAGGAAGCAAGAGTGAGAGAGAATGAGAGCGAGAGAAAGAGAGAGAGAAAGACAGAGAGAGAGAGAGAGAGAGAGAGAGAGAGAGATCAGTTACCTCCTAAAGGTGCCCTGACCAGGGATTGAGCCCACAGATTCCTGCCTTAGAAAGGAATCTACCACAATGAGCACAATCTTAGCAGTGCTGGCGAACAAGAAAAGAAATACAATTAAATTCAAACTGTGTAGGAGTGAATACAAAAGTTGTAATAAGACATTTGATAAATTTCAGAAAGTAGAAAAATATGCAAAATTGCTAATGGGAAAAAGAGCGAAAATAAATAACTGTTTTTGACATTGAGATGGTTGAATTTGTAATGTCCTTGGTACCTTATAAATCTAGATAATAAAACTATTTAGACTATGCATAGTGATTAAACTATGCATTTTTATGGTTCCTGTCACCAAAGTATCTGAGCTCTTGGGAGAGATTTTATTTATTTGAAAGCATTTATTCAACTTGATTTTCCTTCTCTACTTCTGCATTCTTAAGCAAGTATGGACGGAGTGGGGAGATGTGTGGTCCCCCTTTTCAAGTGCCCCTCTCCCCTCCACTTTGTGGATGCTAAGGTCAGAGTGCAGGTTCTGATCAGCAGGGACACCTTCTCCACCATGGCCCAGGGACAGCCAGTTTGGGAGCAAGAGTGCTTCTTAGTGACGTGGGCAGTCAGATACAATAAGGACCCTCTTCACTGTGACAGTCACATTGATTCAGCCAGTGTGTCTCAGACAGTCCACCCCCTCTTGTATCTTCAACTGTCCTTTCTGCACAAATGCACTGAAACCCATGTTTCTCACCCCACACTGACGCATTCCTCTGTCTTTCCTCACTCACCATTGCCCCAAGCAGGATAACTACTCAAGACACACTCCTGTTCCCAACGCCTCCATCATCTCTGCTCCTAGACCGGAAACCACGACAGACCCTGTGACTGCCTTTTTTAGTTCACACTGATGGGGACAGTTCCCTCTTGCAGCTGTGGGAGTGGGAAGGGTGTACTTGGGGGAAGGAGATTGGGGTGGGCTGTAGCTGGAAAGCTGTGTCCATTTTTTGCTTACTGCCTCCTGGTGGCTAGTGCGGGAACAGCGCGGGGTTGAAGCACAGCCCCCCCCCCCCCCCCCCCCCCTCCCCCGCGAGATCAATTGACAGGAAGACTGGGGCTGATTCTGGTTACCAGGTACTTCGGAGCCCAGAGGGGAGAAGGGCCCAGCCCGGGTCAGAATATGACCAAGCACAGCCTGTGGGACAGAGTCCACGGCCTGAGCAGGCACCGGAAGGGGCCATGGTCACTGGGAGGAGGAGAGCAGGGGTTGGGGGCGGGAGAGGAAGACCCTGCGATAGACCAAGTGGTAAGTTAAGGATGGAGAGAAATCCCAAGAGGGGGCCACAGGTCCCAGGGCCAGCTGCTGTCTCTGGCAGGAACAGTCCATCTGAGGCAGAGGTCCAGATGTTTTACTTAATCTCACTCAGTGGGCTAGGAGCTGGCTAGATCCTGGCGATTGGTTTGGGAAGGACAGCTGTGCCAGCCCCAGCAGGCCTGCCAGCGAAAGCGTATGAGCTGTGTGCAGAGCTGTGGAGGGAATCTTGCCCAGGGACAAAGGATGAATGAATGAAAACTGTAGATAGCTCCCAGTCTTGTTCCACATGCATTAACCCTATCAGCCCGCCTTTGGGACCTGTCCTGCAGCTTCACTCCACCTCTGCAGCCCCCCACCGACCCTGACTGCAGCCTACGTCACACACAGGGCCTCCGAGGTGGTCGATTAGGGCAAATAGCCCGTAAATGTAGGCAAATGTGCTCAATTTCACTCAAAATTAGAGGAAATAAATTAAAACCATGCTGAGGCACCATTTCTCACTGCCACACTGGTGAAAATTCAGAACCTCACCACTGCTCTGTGGGTGACACGGAGGGGCCAGGCACGCCCGCACTGCTGGTGAGAGTTACAACACAGCTGATGGGAGGGACCAGCCCTTGGTGGAACCAGCATCCCAGCAGGGCAATTCACCCTGAAAACACATCTCCCGCAATATGGAGTACCGAATGAGGGAGGTTATTCATTGAGGAATTATTTGGGGTAGTGAAGCATTGGAAGCAGCCCTACATGCCCAGCCTCTGGAGAAGGATGCAGGGATGACAGAACATGAGCACGGAGGAGCCGGCAGCTGTACAGTAATGAGGCCAGCATCTATGCACTGAATGGAGTGGCTATAAGAAACACTGTTAAGTGAAAAAGGCAAATCACACAATTATATGTCTTGAGTAAGGCAACTTTGTTTAAGAAAGAAAGGATCATGAGAATATATCTGTACATGTGTATGTGTGTCTGGGCAAAAAGAGCACAGGGAAGATAAGCCAGAAATTAGTGCATTTTGGCTGCCTCTAAAGAGAGGAGGAAGTGAGTTGAACAATGAGACTTCCCTAAGAACAACTTACTATCTAGCTGTGACTTTCAGCCATGTTCACGTTTCACATAATTAAAATAATGGCTAGCCCACCCAACGTGGCTCAGTGTTGGGTGTCAACCTGTGAACCAGAAGGTCACGGTTCGATTCCCAGTCAGGGCACATGCCCAGGTTGCAGACTCGATCCCCAGTGTGGGGTGTGCAGGAGGCGGCCAATCAATGGTTCTCTCTCATCATTGACGGTTCTATCTCTCTGTCCCTCTCCCTTCCTCTCGGAAATCAATGAAAATATATTAAAAACCCCACAATGAGTAAAGATGGAAAACACTAAAATGTAATACATTAATAACCACCCAGGAAAGAATCGGCCTGACTTTTGAGCAGAGTGTTCCGGGCGCCCTCAGAGGGCGGAAGGACAGCAGAGAAACCCTGACCTGCTCGCAGGACGTTGTAGTTGTAGGGGTGCCGGTGGGGTGATTCAGAGCCAGTGAGTAAAGATATTGAAGTTGCTGGGAACCGGAGTTCTCACCATGGGAGGAAGGAGACAGCAACATGAAAGAAGGGAAGACAAGGCACAGCCCTGAGGGGTACCATTGGAATCGGGCCTGTTAGTATCGGCCTGTGATGCTTTAAAAATTACGTACTTCCTAGCTCATCCACCGAGAGGGGCTCCAGCAGCGCGCGCGCGCGCACACACACACACACACACACACACACACACACACAGAAATAAATGCTCTTATATGTGATGTCGCTGTAGACATATAAATATACAGAGGTTTAAATATAGAAAAAGAAAAGGCAAATGGAACCGAATGTTAGTAATCAGTGAATCTCAGTGAAGGGTCTATGAGAGTTTACTGTGCACTTGCAATTCGTCTGAGGGCTTGTAATAGCTCACATATCCGTCCTGGGAAAGCCTCTCTGCGGCTTCCCATTTGAATTGCACGTCAGTTGCCTTCCTCTGAGCTGTTCTGAGCTTCCGTTTATCTTTCCTGTGAGCCGGTGACGACGCTGCCCGCCGGCGGTGATGCAGGCGCAGCCGCGCGGCCTGGGAGCCAGGGTGAGACACGGCCCGCCTTGCTCTGCCGCCTTGGCAGGAGCCCGCAGCCACAGCAGCATTGCGTTTCTAGGAACAGGCTCCCAGGCCCTGAGGGCTCTCGCCAAGAATGCAGCCCAAGTTCTAAGCCCTTGTACACGACCACGTCACCTGCTCATTTCCAAGTGCATAACATGCAGCGTGAGCCCTCTCTGTGGAGGAGCCCCTCATTAGGCTCCACAACCTGAAGAACGTCCTGTGGCTGCTGCAGTTAACAGATGTTCCCTGCCCCCAGGCACGGGCTGGCGCGGGAGGAACAGCAGTGAAAAGAGGCCAGAGTTTCAACAGAATGAGCTTATGTTAAATGATGGCAGCCAGACGACAGCAAACGATAAACACAGATGCGTCAGTTGGGGAGAAAATCTATAGAAAAAGGCAGACAAGGAGGATTGACTCTGGGGTGGGGAGTGGTTAGCAATTGTGAAATAGGGCGGCCAGGAAAGGCTTCTTTGCCATCTCAGCAAAGGTCAGAAGAGGTGAAAAGGTGAGCCACAGTGCTGCGTGGGAAGGACGGCCAGGAAGTGCAGGTACACTGTGGTGAGAGCCTGGGCCTGTCTGAGTGACAGGAAGCCGGCAGCAGGTGGAGCTGGTGGCCACCAGGGTTGGGAGGGGGAGGGGGAAGCGGGCGAGACAGAAAGGGACCTACTAAGAGTAGGCGCGGAAGGAATCACTGGGCCTTGGAGGTCACCTGGAGGTCACTGTTGGCCTTTGACCTTGACTCAGAGTAAGATGGGCCTTCAGATAGTTCTGGCCACAGGCCTGATGCGGTCTGATGCACATTTTTAAAAGTCTCAGCTAAAGCAAACCTGTTTCTGTTTTCTCTTTCAGATAATGTGTAAGTTGACTCACAAATGGGTCCCTGAGGAATCCTTTTAATTGTCTCTCGCCTCCAGCTAACTTTATGACAGCTTTTCTTCTTCAAATAGCCGCCAGCGCAGCCACCAAAGGGCCACGGGCTCCTCCCGCGGGGTCGGAAGGGAGTGATAGCCATCCGTGGGCCTTGGAGCGACACTCACAGCTTTGAAGATGAAAAGAGCGTGAGAGAGATGAGAGGGAACAGAGAAGTGAGAATAAGGGAACGACAGAGGCCAGGAGGCCAGGCCTGGTGACGGGGGAGGCGCGTGCAGGGCGGGAGGGCACGGGGACTCTGGGCTGCCCGTGAGGGCCCACGACCAGATGAGGACGTGGCTGCGGCTGCAGGTAAGTGACGGGAGAGGGCACGGCACACGCCGTCTCAACCATCACAGCTCAGAGCCTTCCAAGGGCCTGCTGGTCTCTCTCTCCTTCCTAAAACCGCCCTCCTAGAGCAGACTTGTGGCCTTGCATCAGTGGGCCGGAGGAGACCGCCCAGAGGAGGTGAGCAGGGGCCTCTCCGAGGAGCCAGAGGCTCTGCCTGCAGGTGCGACATCCGAAGGGGTGGGTGAGCGATGAGACCGCCTCCAAAGGAGGGTCCCGAAAGGGGCTTGAAACCTGAATGTCCTTCCCACCTCTTCACCCGCCTCCGGCCTGTGGGATGGGAGCAGGGACCTCCCTCGCAGCCTCTCCTCGCCTGCCCTGTGCGCCCAGCTCCCTGCCCGGTGCCACAGGGACGGTTAGGGACAGAGGCGGCCGTGAGCAGCCAGGGAGCAGATCAAGCACAAGCACCACTGCCCCCTCCGCTCTCGGCCCTCCTGGCCCTGCCAGATTCTACTGAGGACCATCATTTTTTTATGGACTTTTTTGAGGTAAGAGGCGAGAAGGACTGTCCTATCGGGGGAGAGCATCGGCGCCAATCGCACCAGCTGGTTTTATGGCACGACAGAGAAGTAATCAGTGCATAAATTAGAGCCCTCACACTGCCATAAACTCCGGAGCCCCAGGATTTAGTGAGGGGAGAGCTGCCAAGATCCGACAAAGTTGTAACTGGGAGACAGAAAGTGACACAATTTTTCATAATAAAATAAAAAGTGGGGAAAGGAGAGAGATTAAGAGAGAGATGGAATGCGCGGTTATTGCCAGGCTGAGTTACAAACGGCTCCTTCACGTTTCCGAAGGGCCGGGCGCTTACGTGATGTCGGCGTTCGGATGCAGCCCGAAGACCTCAGGGTTGTCGAGGGAGGGCAGCGACTGGATGTACTCGAAATACTGGTCCAGGGTTTTGCAGACGGGGATTTTATATCCGGTGTAAAAGCAAAACGACGGTTCGAACATCTTCTCACTGAACCAGACCTGTGCGGGAGAGAACACAGAAGAAATAAAATCGATAAACATCTAAATGAAAACTGCGACTGGAAAAGAGAAAGGGTTGCCTTATTTCCATTTTAATAGTTTTTAATATTGAGGTTGAAAGCACCCAAACGCGGCCGCTGACAGGATAATGAGCTCGCAGAGGAAGAAAAGATGCGAAGGCAATGGAGCTCCGGCCTGGTCCGCAGCAGAGAAGCTATTTGCTGACAGTGGGGAGTGGAGCCGGCCTCGCAAGTCTGCTCCTGGGTCCAGTATCTGGCTGACCCACCGGCCCCGTGTGTGTGTATGTGTGTGTGTGTGTGTGTGTGTGTGTCTGTGTCTCAAGATTTTTAATTTATTCTTAGGGAGAGAAGAAGGGAGAGGAAGAAGAAGAGGGAAAAGGAGGAGAGAGAGAAAGAAAGAGAGAAAGACATCCATGTGAAAATGGAACATTGAGCAGCTGCTTCCTGCATGCCCTCTATTGGGGATGGAGCCCTGGGTCATGTGTCCTGACTGGGAATTGAACAGGCAACATTTCTGCGCACTGCCAGGACTCGATCCCTCTTTTAAAGAGGAGTGGCAATGCATGCAGAAGGGATGAGGCAACATACACACACACATACTCACACAAGACAGTTTCTGGCCTTTTCAGTGCTCCCTTCTCCCCAGCAGGGGCTGGGTCTGTGCTCAGAGCAGCACTGGGCACAGCACGAGGCCAGGAACACTTCCCAGCCTCTCCCTCCCGCCCTGCGCCGGAGCGCTCCCCTGTTAATTAAGTTCTGTCCTTGGCCACAAGAAGCAAATGTATCCAACCGCCTTATTGTTCGCCTTAAGGACATCCTTTCCTCATTCCATATGAGCTGATTACGTGTAATGTAACAGCGAGAGCACAAATATATACTTGGTCTGAATAGACTTATTCGGAAGAGGAAAAAATAATGCCAAATGCCTACCAGCCCGATTTGAGACAATGACTTTAGTGTCTAACTGAGCAATTTTCCCGGTCGGAAGGGAACTAATGGGGAGACAGAGGAGCAGAAAAGCAGGCGGGTGTCTGAGTCTCTCGAGGACGCCACGCGGAAAGAGGCGGGGCTGTGCTTACTCTGGCTAACCACACCCGCGCCAGTATCTTCTCTCCGTCGCCCCTTTTCCCACTCTTTTTAGGGCCAGCGATTGTTCTGAATATGAAATGCCCCGTGCACCTGTTCTCCCGGCTGCTCTCTTTGCCGCACTCCTAGCCTATTCAACGTCTACGCATGAGGCACGGAGCTTAGAATGAGAACAGGATGCGAAGATGAGGCACGCACAGTCCTTTCCTTAAAAAGGAGCTTGAGACCCGATGGAGGGCTATGCTGATAACATAATAGCCTCAGTACAAAGTGCACGGAGGCGAGAGCCAGGGAAATGGAAATAAGCCAAGTACTAAGGAGGCTTAACGCAGGAGAAAAGCATAGCCAGACCTGTATAGGAGGGAAACTGGAAGAAATAAGATGAGGTAGTCAGGTAAGGCTTCAGCTAGGAGGTGATCTTGGAGGTAAACCTTGAAGGACAGGATTGCGACAGAGGGACTTGTGATGGGGAGACTATTAATACACTGATGCACACGTGAGGCCAGTGGGAGAAATGATGACGAAGGCTCAGGTAAATCTAGTGTGGAGGTGAGAGAGAGGACAGAGACGGGAAGGGGGGCCATGTTATGGATGACTGTCTTTTGTCAGGATGATGAGGTGCTAATTTAAGAAGTGGAGAACAGGTGGAAATTATTAGAGAGCATAGTGCTGTGATCGTGGTCATTCGGAGACAGATTATGTTCTTGGGGATGGGGATGAGGAGGCAGGGGAAGGCCAGGGTCCTCAGCACATAGAGCACCAGTGACTACGTGGGCTCAGTGTTGTCAGGTGACATCTACACCTATAAAAGCCTAAGCCGCCGTTAAGCACTATGACGTGCACTGACCACCAGGGGGCAGATGCTCAACGCTAACTTCCTGCAGCGGCCAACCTCCCAAGATTCCTCCCCCAGGGAGAGATTGCCACCCAGGCCAAGGGACCTCACACATGTATGAATTCATGCATCAGGCCTCTAGTATATCTATAAAAGCAAATAGAAGTCTCCACCTGTTTTTCCATTAGTTTATTTACATGTACACAAATAGTTGGATTCACTAACACAAATAGCTGAATTTCATCCAATTTGGAGCACATTTTGGAGATATATTAAAAATACAGAATATGAAGTCTACATGGAATTACTGTGGGAGATTCTAGAAGGTACTTACAAAGACATGCAGTCATACTCCAAAGACAAATAAGGTTCTACAGCTGTTGGTTTTAGGAAAGACACACCATAAGTTGCTGAGAATAGAGAAAAGATTAGCCTCAAACTGAAAGTTACAGGAATGGAGGATCCCTCTGGAAGGCACTGATACACAATTAAACCAATTCTCTCTCGGGCAACGGTAGGTAACATAAGGTGAAGAGGCCACAGAGAGGTTAGATCCCCTGGTTAGAAGGTAAGATGAAGCTGAGGTTGAGCTATCTTTTTCTCCTTTGACCCTCGGATACAGAGGTGAGTTTATCATATTCCTTGATTTTATGTTCTCATGAGTCTAAGCACCTTCCACCTTAGTCTTTTTCCCCATTCATCCCTGATATCCACTCCCCATCTCCTTCCCTCCGAGGGCATCTACTGAAATGTCCTCCATATATGTCCTCGACGATGCATTTATCCTTGTGAAATACACACATATCACTTTATAGATCTCATTTGATTTCATTAACCTCTGCACCCAACAGTAAGTTTCTAAGATCTGTGCATGCTGTCATATGGATCGCTTCCTCCAAGGGCTGCATTGTGTCCCACGGCAGGCCTCCAGGACATTTAACTCCTCCATCCCCCTGAAGACTCCTAGGTTGCCTTCAACTTCCCACACAACAGCACCATGAGCATTTGCGTCGACATATTCATTTGTAGACTCTTCCTAGAAATATTCTGGGATGTACAGTGTACCTACCCAAGATACTTCATTTTAGTAAATTTTACCCAACAGCTTTCCAGGAGGTCTGGACCAGTCTGATGTCCAGCAGCCTGACTCCTGCCTTTGCCATCCTTACCGACACACACCTCTCCACACACGGCTCCAGAAAAACGTGTAAAGGGTTGAAAGAAAATTCAGCTTTCCGGTAAACCCCCAATTTACCAAGTACCCCCAAAAGCTTGTGGTTTTTAATTTTGTTGAGGTTTTAATTTTGTTTAGAGGAGGGAAATCATTGAAACAGAGAATTAGCCATATAGATTCTAAAATAAAGAACTCAAATAACCATAAAATACATATCTGATTTGCTCTCACTTAGGTAATATATATTGCTTCTTTAACATGTAAAAATTTTAAGAAGCGTTTGAGTCTGATGGGCTATTTATCCTATTCATTCTTGATGTGAAAGGTGAAAGCCATAATTGCTAAGAACGTTCTCTAGAAAATGTTCAATATGAGGGTTTTACTGGGCACAGAGGGGGAAAAAAAAAAAAAGAGCACTCCATCAATTTCCAATTGTCTGTCCTAATGGAAAAGATGAGAAAACTCAAATTATGGTTCATTTTCCAATCAGTTATTTTGGGGCTTGCAATCGCTTTGCGTGGTTTCAGAGGAAGGAACAGAGAAATTATGTGCAGTGTTTTCAAGGAGGAGGGGAGTCTGAGGACCCGGGCATGCGCAGCTCATCTGCACAGAAGACTCACAGACCACACGCAGATTGCCAGTTGGTTTGGCTTTGTTTTAATTTTGTTTTATCGGCCGGCTCTTTGCAGCAGCTCGGCTCTATACCTTCCCCACCCACTCCCCCTGCCTCCCTTAAGGCTGGCTTATCTATTACCAAAAAATGTGTTAGCTTAAAAGGAAAATGCAATAAAATGTGTCTCCGTGCCCTTTCCCAAAAAAATTGACTTACTCTAGCAAAGCAATTAAGTAGACGTTTATCAAAGTCGTCTGTCACTCTGCCTCCGTATTGCACTTCTCCAATCATGTACCGAACTGTACTCCACGATACGCCCTGCATTAGGAAGAATAAAGAATGATTCGCTGTCGATCCAAGCGAGCACGGCTAATCATTCCGGGTCTCTCCTAGGGGCCGAGGTCTGGAAAAGGAAGCCCCTATTCGGCCGCTGGAGCTTCTCACCGTGCTGCACTAACAGATCTTTGGCGCTTACACAACAGGAATGGCCACCGTTTGTTCACAAAAGACAGTTCCGCAAGGCTACACAGCCGTGCCTGCGGTGCTCACTGATGGTTTAAAACAGGGAAAGCACGCCCTGTTTCTCACCCTGTGTTTGTAATCACCTGTAATGCTCATTACGGTATTGCTGAGCTGTCAGAGAAGGAAAGGTTATGTTTAGTGAAGAAGAGAAAAATGAAGTCATCAACACTCTAATATGCTTTCTTAGCACTATGCCTTCAGAATCAGGACGAGAACAACTCGGAAATGCCTCACCAGATGTTTCTGCAGTGAAATCCTTTGGTATCTCACTCTGTGAGCGATAACTACATTAAAGTGTGGATTAATGTCCATAGCCATTTCATACTAGCAATGCATTTCAGATATGAAGTTTTCTTTTTATTTAAAAATCCCTTCAATACATCTGAGGTGGGAGACATAAGCATGCTTGATTTTTCTTTACTTCCTCTTGGTTAAAACGTTATTTTCAGCTTTGTGGCCCTTCAGAGCAACTATTTCAAGAGCACTGTTGCTTGTATATGCCAAAATGATCATTGCAGAATATGAGCCCAAGGTGACATAAGTCTTTTTAATCAAAACGTCATAGTCAGTTTATTATCCCCTTGTCATAGCAAGGAAAAGTGGTGGTTTGATCCTGGATTTCCCACCGGCCCAGGTGAAGATTCCCCGTGGCTCACCATCCCCCTGGTGTCCTGTAGATAATCTCCCTCAGGACCTACGAGGAGAGGGGAGCAGAGCGCCTGCACTTTGCGCCCTGCTAGCCCAGCACTCTGGACTGTCGCAGAGCTGACTCATTTGCTCTCCCCGGATCCAGGGCCATCACACAGGGGAGGAAACAGGATCATAGAGGCCCAGCAACTTGCTCAAGGTCACAGCGAGACAGATCATGGGCCTTCACAGCTCCCCTGTGAAAGGACAGCAGGTTTGCACTCCCAGCTCTGTGACCATGAGGGAGTCCCTTATTCTCACCAGGAAAACGGGGCTACCAGTAACGCCTTCCGTATGTGCCCCCCAGAGCTGTGAAAATGGGACTAAACCCTGCCTGTGGCCTAATTATCAGACCAGAGAGCTCAGTACAATCACTAGTGGCCATTGTTAGGAACTGTTGCAATTCATATGCATGAGCTCAAACGTCTGTTCAGACATGATTCACGGGCAAAAGAACTTCGTGTGGCTGGGAGATAACCCGTCACCTGTGGAGGCACAGGGGGAGGAAGAAAGAAAAGTGTGACTTGAGGTACGTTCTCTAGAAGTGCTCTTGGACTCTTGGCTGGGGTGTGAGGACACGAGTGTGCAAGAGTCCGAATGCACTCCAGGGGGCAGGAGGGAGGAAAGGAGGGAGGGGAGGGCTGGGCCAGCACCCAGCTGACGGGAAGCAGCAGGCTTTGTGCAGGAGCTGGGGGACCTCAGCAGGCTCTCTGAATATCACACTGAAAATGTCTATAGCAGCTTGATTAAGGACAGCGATAAAAATAGAAAGGAGAAAAAAAGTCACTCACCTTTTTAATATCGCATTCATCAAGGTGATTCTGAATAAACTGAATGCTGGCTGTAAAGTCGGCAGAATTGAACTCATAGGGAATATTCCATCCCAAGGGGCCGAATTTGCGGCGCTCCTTAAAAACAGCAGAGGAAAGGCCTGAGTGAGGTGTTTAAAGTGTATGCAGCTGATCCCTTCTTTACTGGTAACATGTAAAGTAAGTACAATCAAAACTGATGGACATAAAAGAAGTATAATAACCTTCCAAAATATTATTCCATGGCCCTAGAGACAGATGGCTTACCAGAATAAATTGCCAAACACTTGCCGAATCAGTATTCTTGGGTTTAGAGAGTCTAGGTCTCCATTGCCAACTCAAAAACAAACAAAATAACAACAAAACAGGTGCTCAAAGAATAGCTGTTGAATGAATTGTTTATTCATTGTTTATTCTAAATTAGACTCTTGGAAGTTTCAAATGTTAAATGTAAGGTTTTGAATTTTTGTTTTTCAACTTGGATAACTTAAGCACTCAAGAGCATTTAGTCTATCTGCTAGTTTCACTTTGTAATCTTGCAATTTTGGCTTCTGAAAACCAAATGTTTCTAAAACATGGCACATCGCTCTGATTCAGAATGCTCACATTGCCCTCACCCACACGTTCCATCTGTGAGGTTACTCACAGTAACTAACTGCCTTGCTATTCTGGAGAGCACGTCAGAGGTGTGCTGTGTCAGAACTGCTATTTCCAGGCCCGGACCACCTAGCAAACCACCCGGATGAGCTCAAATGTTGCCTTACCTCAGCTTCCCCCACCCAACACACAGCCAGCCTCTCGGGAAGGTCCGGTGATTTCTCTGGGTGACCTCCTGGGCTCTGACCCCACCACCTGAGATGAGGACCCACCTGGAGAGTAGAATCCCTGTGTATCTGTGGGGAGCTGTGATTACACTTCTCTACCTCTGAATGTATTTCTTGTCTCTTCTGCCTTCCCCAACCCAACACACACACACACACACACACACATACACACACGCACACACGCACACGCCCAATCTTTCCTTCTGCAGCTGCTTCATGCTTGCATCCTGACAAACACCACCAATGAAAGGAATCTAACTGAATGTTAGTTTGGACAAGTTCGTGGACAGGTCAGAGAAGAAACTCAGAAAGCACAAAGGCTTTAATTACTGATTTTCAGGATACACTTTTCAAATATTAAGTAAACCATGAAAATTAATTTGGGTCCAGATGTCTGGCTCTGGGAGATCAGACTGGGGGCAAACACAGAACTTTTAAAAATGTCTACCCCCCATGACTTCTAGATCCATACTTCTTTAGGCTCGGTTATCAGGCATGCGACGTTTCTGTGGTGTGACTCCCAGCTTTGGCCCTTAGCGAATTCCATCAGATGTGGACAGTCAGTCCAAAAAGAGCCAACAGGATTCCTTCTCCAAGTGTGGACTTGGGGTTCAGAATTGCTACTGGTGTTTACCCTAGTGAGCTCCCCTAAGGAGACTCAGCCTCCGGAGCTGGGAAGCACCACCTTCCACCTTGACAGAGAAGCGGGAAGGAGCAGAGGTGTGGCCTCGACGAGAGGAGAGACTTGTGGTGTTGTTCCAGGTGCAAGAAGGGAGTGTTGGCTTTCAAAGGTGTCTGCTTCTCTTTTAAAAAATTTTTAAATTGATTTTAGAGAGAGGAAGGGGGAGGAAGAGAGGGATAGAAACATTGATGGACTGCTTCCAACACATCCCTACTGGGGATAGAGCCTGCAATCCAGGCAAGTGCCCTGACCAGAAATCAAACTGAAACATCCTGGTTCATGGGCTGATGCTCAACCACTGAGCCACACTGGCCAGGCAGCATCAGCTTCTCTTGGTGGCTTTCTGTGTCATAGTTTCAGCATTCCTGTTGCCTTGGTGAGTTTTTCTAGCTACTCATAGTCTATACTCAGTTTTGAGCCTTGACAGTGAAAAACATCTCCCATTTTAGTCTCCCCTTTTACACTTGTTATTTGGGGTAAGGATCATGGCTGCCTAATGAGCATCTATATACACTTAGTGGCCAGATTATTATAATCACTGAACGCAAATTAATCTGGCCACTCAGTATGTGTGTGTATATATAGAGGCCTTGTGCATGAAATTCATGCAAGGCTGTGGGGTGGTGTCCCTCAGCCCAGCTTGAAGCCTCTCCAATCTGGGACCCCTTGAGGGATGTCCGACTGCCCCTTTAGACCCAATCCCAGTGGGACCAGGCCTAAATGGGCAGTCGGACATCCCTCTCACAATCCAGGACTGCTAGCTCCCAACCACTCGCATGCCTGCCTTCCTGATTGCCCCTAACTGCTTCTGCCCGTCAGCCCGATAACCCCCTAACCACTCCTCTGCCAGCCTGATTGCCCCTAACTGCCCTTTCCTGCAGACTCGGTCCCTCCCAACTGACCACCCCTGCAGTCCTGGTCACCCCTAACTGCCCTCCTCTTCAGACCTGATCACCCCCAACTGCCCTCCCTTGCAGGCCTGGTCCCTCCCAACTGCCCTCCTCTACTGGCCTGATTGCCCACAACTGCCCTCACTTGCAGGCCTGGTCCCTCCCAACTTCCTTCCCCTACTGGCAATCTTGTGGTGGTCATTTTGTGTCCACATGGGGGCAGGATCTTTGACCACATGGGGGCAGCCATCTTGTGTGTTGGAGTGATGGTCAATCTGCATATTACTCTTTTATTATATAGGATATACACTGAGTAGCATTCAGAGATCATAATAATCTGGCCACTCAGTGTATATAAAAGCCTAAGCAACCATCCTACTATCTGACCATCCAATCAGTATCTATGACACATGTTGACCACCAGGGGGCAGATGCTCAATGCAGGAGCTGCTGTTATGTCCAACACTAGCATCTGGCCTCAACTAGCAGAGAGTCTAAATGTGGTGAGTTGGCAGCTGTGGTTCTCAGGTGACACACCCAAAACCAGAGAGGAGGGAGCCCAATTCCAGGGTGCATCAAGAGAATCACCCTCTCACAATCTGGGACCCCTCAGAGGATGTCAGAGAGCCAGTTTCAGCCCAATCCCTGCAGGTCAGGCCACGGGACCCCAACTGTTCATGAATCCCTGTACCAGGCCTCTGGTTAGTTAATAATGATCAGAATGAAAGGCACGTTTTTCTCTCACCCTCTGGGAGAGGGGGGTCAAATTCAAGTCTGACATGGTGTTTTGAATTTCTTGAGTGGATCCCAGAAACATTGAAGTGATCCTCCTCCAGGTTATTGCAGACAAGTGTGCGTGGGAAGGGCCTATAGAATATTAATGTGAAAATGTATTCAGCTAACCCCCCGAGACCCTGGAATTCTTTCTGTCTTGAGGTCTTCAAAGAGAAGAATGCTAACCACTTACTGGTGAAATGCAAATGTTTTCTCATTTTTTAAAAAAGAGAATCAAATCTAAAATAGTTTCACCTGTGTTTGACTTAATTTTTAAAATTGACTGTCCAATTAAGACAGAAGACTGAATGAAGAGTAATTCTTTCCTCCCAATTATTGCAGCAGCCTAAACGGGCTCTATGGAAACACTCCCATTTAGAAGCACTGGGCAATTACAATTCAGCTGCTCCTTAAAATGTGATCTTTGAAAATTGCTCCAAATGCTGAGATTTGCCTCCCTTCATTTAAAGCATTTGCTCTTTAGGTTGGTTCACTAAGGCTGTAGACTGTTTAGCTCTTTAGCTCTTAGGGGAAAAGTCACAATCTTTTATTTCACAAATAAAGTCATTTCACTTGTTATTTGTGTGTGTGTGTGTGTGTGCGTGTGCGCACACACACATACTTACTAATCTCTTTAAATGACAATAAAGAAGAAACTCTGAATTATCACATTGGAATGCTATCAGGACAGACAAACCGTTGGGACCTAACTAGTCATTTGGAAGCTCAAAAGCAGGAGTCTTTGCTAGAATTTGGAATATTGAATTACCTCCAGTTAGTTTTTTGAAACCATGGGATGAGACCTATGAGATACAATAGAAAAATATTGAAATCAATGTACTGTCAAGAAGTGTTAGCCTACTTGAGAAAATAAGACATACAAACAAGGAAAGGGAAATGTGACAGTGAGTATAATTGACTGTCAACATTTAATAGATGATAAGCCTGAGAAAGGCGTTCAATCAGTGAATTCTGGGAAGAATGAAACAGAAGCCAAACCTGAAGAAGGAAGAAAAGACTGCCAGGCTGGCAGAGGCCATGAGCAAAGACAGGGGCAAAGCTCGGTCATCCAGGAGGCCTCGGTGAGTGTCCTGCAGCACAGAGGGTGGCCCTGGTGAGCAGTGGCAACCAGCGACCAGGGGCTGCTTCAGGGATGGAGTGCAGACAGACCTGAAGGTCAGGAGAGCTAACGCCGCTCAGCAGAATGGAGTCAGCATCCATGGTTAAGTTGGAGGGGGACGCACTGAGGAAGACTAGTATACTCACTCAATTTATCCAGCACAGCTCCCTCTTTTTATTCCAAAGAATATACAAAACAGAATTAGTAGAGAAAACTTGGAGTCCTGCTTGGGCCACGAAAGTAGAGTTGCTCAACAGTGTCATACTTTTAATAATGTCAAAACTATTTCCAATTTTATGCTCGATTCTGCCTCAACCCAGTGACCCCACCCCCTGCAGCCCAAGGTAGAATCCCTTCACTCGCCTCTTCAACACAAGGATCTCCTGGTGTCCCATCCTAGTTCTGTGATACCTGGAGGCAGCATAAGATGGAACATGCAGCCCACACTAGGCAATGGGAGGGAATTTAATATGTAAAAATAAGGAGCAGACATTGGCAGAACCACGGGGAAACTCTACAGAGGAAAGTGTAAAATATCCCTTTATTTATTTATTTATTTATTCATTCATTCATTCATTCATTCATTCATTGAAAGATGGAAATATGGATTGGCTGCCTCCTACACACCCCCTACTGGGGACTGAACCTACAACTCAGGCATGTGCCTTGACTGAGGAATCAAACCAGAGACCTCCTAATACATAGGATAACACTCAACCAACTGAGCCACACCAGGTGGGTTAAAAGATCTTTTAAAAATCTGTATCCTGTTACTGAAATCACAGTGAGAACATTTAAACTAAGACCTGTAAATAGATGATTACCTTTGAAGAGTGAATCTGTCAAGGTTCAAACTTGAGAAAGAAGAAAGTAAAGAAAACATTTTTCTGAATGAGAAACTGCTAACAGTGGTACTCCCTTGTTGATATGGCCATTTTTATTTATTTCGATTTTTTAGATTTTATTTTATTTTTATAAGTCAAGCTCATTTTTATCTATCTATCTATCTATCTATCTATCTATCTATCTATTTATCTATTTTGTTAGGCCTTACACAAGAATATTTTTCCATTGATTTTTTATTTATTTTTTTAAATAAATCTTTATTGTTCAGATTATTACAAATGTGATCCTCTTTCCCCCCTCAATTGCTCCCCTTCACCAGGTTCCCACCCCACCCTCTGTCCTTTCCCCATCCCCCATTGTCCTCATCCATAGGTGCACAGTTTTTGTTCAGTCTCTTCCCACACCCCCACTCCCCTTTTCCCTGAGAATCGTCAGTCCACTCCCCTTCCATACCTCTGATTCTATTATATTCACCAGTTAATATTGTTCATCAGATTTTTAAATTCCCTTGGTTTTTAGATTCACTTGTTGATAGCTACGTATTTGTTGATCATAATTTTTATCTTTATCTTCTTCCTCTTCCTAAATAACCTCCTTCAGCAATTCATATAATTCTGGTTTGGTGGTAATGAACTCTTTTAGCTTTTTTTTATTTGTGAAGCTCTTTATCTGTCCTTTGATTCTGAGTGATAGCTTTGCTGGGTAGGTTATTTTTGGCTGTAGGTTCTTGTTATTCATCACCTTGAATATTTCTTGCCATTCCCTTCTGGCCTGCATGGTTTCTGTTGAGAAATCAGCTGACAATCTTATGGGTGCTCCTTTATAGGTCACTACCTGCTTTTCTCTTGCTGCTTTTAATATTCTCTCTTTGTCTTTTGCTCTTGGAATTTTAATTATGATATGTCTTGGTGTGGTCCTCCTTGGATTCCTTTTGTTTGGGGTTCTGCAGGCTTCCTGGACTTGTAAGTCTATTTCTTTCCCCAGGTGGGGGAAGTTTTCTGTCACTATTTCTTCCAGTACTCTTTTGGTATCTTGCTCTCTCTCTTCTGGAATCCCCATAATTCTGATGTTGGTTTGCTTGAAATTGTCCCAGAGGTTTCTTACACTATCTTCAACTTTCTGGATTCTTTTATCTTCTCCCTTCTGCAGAGGAGTGTCCTCTGGCTCTTTGTGTTCTAAATCTTTGTCTTGATTCTTGCGATCTTCCAGTCTGTTTTATAATATTTTTTATTTCAGACAATGTTTTCTTCATTTCTTGTTGATCCTTATTATTTCTAGTTGCTCCCTTTTCATATCCTCATAGGTCTCATTTATTTTATCGGCCTTTTTTAGAATATTGTTGAATAACCTTATAATTGTAGTTTTGAACTCAATGTCCAATCTTTTATTTTCCTCCATCTCCTTCCTTTGTGTCCTTCTTCTTGTCTGCATTTTAGTTGTTTCCCTGATTTGATGGAATAGCTTTGTGTGCTAGGTGTTCTGGTAGAGCCCAGTAGCACAGCCTTCCCAGTTACCTGCAGTGGACAGTCTTGGTGTAGCCCTTTGTAGGCTGTGTGTGCAGTCTTGTTGTTAAGCCTTGCTTATTGTTGGTATCACTGGGAAGCGTTGATCTCCAAGCCAATTGGCTGTGAGGATCAGCAGTGTCTCAGCTAGGAGGGTTTCCGTACTCTGCTTGAATAGGGCGGGGTCTCGGGGTGGCGCAGACAATCTTTGGTTCCCTGTCAGTCTCGCCTTAGAAAAGTCCTGTTCGTGGAGAGTTTTGGAAGATTGGTTGCAGGCGCGATCGCACCTCTTTGGTAAAGGCGCAGACAAGCTTTGGATTCCTGCAAGTCCCTCCTTAGAGAAAGCCAGCCTCTGGGAGAGCTTCTGTGCTCAGCCACAGGTAGGGCGGAGTCTCGGGTTGGTGCAGACAAACTTTGTTTTCCCTTCGGCTCCTCCCCAAGTCCCGCAGTAATGGCCTCTGGCTTCACATACCTCCAAGAGATCTCTGCCCACTGCCTGACAGTCTGGCCTCTCCCTGTCTGGGGCCGTTTATCAGAGCAATAGGGTGATTCTGTTTACCTCTCGGACAAGAAAGCCAGCCGCGTTAGCTGTTCACCCTCTCCGCGCCAGGAGTAAGCCAGTAGCGAACTCAGCCCGGCCCGCCCTCTCTGCGTGCAGGGAGTAAGCCAGCAGCAATCTCGGTCCGGCCCTTCCTCTCCGCACCGGGATTAAGCCAGCGCCTTTTCGCGCACACAGTTCTCCGTACCTTCACAGTTCCTGAGGTTCAGCGTGCCTTCTCTCTCCTTCCCAGATGGCAGAGCCTCCTCTCAGCCAGCCGTCTGGTGCTTCAGGGCAATGCCTCCCCTGTTTTTCAGTTCTAAATTCAAATTTGTTGTGGTAGGCTGCATTCGGGGGTCTACCCTATGCTGCCATCTTGGTTTCTCTCCATTGATTTTTTAGAGAGAATAGAAGGGAGGGGGAGAGACACAGAGAGAGAAACACCGATGTGAAAGAGACACATGATTGGTTGCCTCCCATGATTGGGGCTGGAATCAAGCCTGCAACCAAGGTAGATGTCCGGAATCGAACCCACAGCCCTTCAGTCCCCAGGCCAATGCTCTATCCACTGAGCCAAACTGGCTAGGGCTGGCCATTTTTATTTAATAAATTATTTTTAAGAGCCATGATAAAAAATTCCAAGCCATGAAAAAGAAAATAAAAATGACTGAAGACTCCTCCTAAGGGCAGTAGCTGTCTGGCAGTTATTCTCAATCTCAGTGCATATTAGAGTCAATTGGGAATGCTTAAAAGATTGCGCACCCCACCCCGGCGCCTCCTCCCAGGGACTCTGGGGCCCAGGCAATGGCTGAGAACCTTTGCTTGAAGTGTTCCAGGGTCCAATGTGCTGGGCAAACAAAGGGTGGCATGTTGGCATCGATAGGAAAGAAACAGAAAATGTGATTCTGATCTTCTGCAGGACGCGTTGCGAGGAGACTACTAATGTAATTGTTGTGTTTCAAAGACCAAGACTTTGGAGGAAAATATATTTAAAATTAAAATCCTGAAAGGTGAGTGTGGGCTTGCTCTGAACCCCAGCATGGTGCAATGGTGGAGTTTTCCAGGAAACCACGAAGAGATCATACTGAGGCCAGCAGAAGAGGATGCAGAAGTGCTCTGGGGGCAGTGGCCAAAAGAGCCCACGCGTGCACCAGGCTGTTGGGAATGAACGGCTCCTGGGGAGGGCAGGAGGGCTGGCTGCATAGCGGAGACCTCGCCCGGCTGCCATGAGAGCTGGGCCGCTGCTGCAGTGCCTTCCTGGCCTGTGTGGTGGCAGTAAGCTCTTGGAGGAGGAGGAAGGGAAGCTGGGAGTGGGGAGAGTTTGGAGGAGCAGGGCTTAGTGCAGATCTGGCTTGGGCATCTCTGCGAGTTCCCGTGGAGGCCCTCTCCTCCGGGGTATGCTTGCTCCCACCCCAGTGACAAAACAAACTACCCTCTCCACCACTCTTCTGCCTGAGAAAGTTGACCGGCCAAATCCACTTTCCCTCCTATAGGAGAGGAGGGTGCTCAGTGCGTGCTCTGCAACAGGAACGGGGGCCACGTACCACACCCAGAGCTGGAGGGAGTGGCTGGCATGATGCCAAACCACGACTCATGTAAGAGAAACTACATGAGAGGTCCATGGAGGCCAGCATGGACCTCTCCCCAGCTCAAATCCCCACATTATGTGTCATGAACCAATTCCCTGTTCTTTTTTTTTTTTCTCTGCAGAAACACAAGTATACACATTATGTTTGCAGAAAGCAATGAATATCTGGGTTCACTTGGAAGAGTAAATCAATTAACAAATCAGGTATTTGGCTGTTGCGTCCAACACAAGAAAAATATGAGCCACAACCCATCCAATTCAGGCAGACTTTCCCACATTAGTTACATCCCAAGATCTAATGTCCACACGCATCACTCGGGCATCTATTACAGGCAGACCCGGTTTCCAGAGGTCTTAAAGTATGGTAGCAACCATACTTAGGTAAAAACTGCTGTTTGAATTTTAACCCTGCTATTCTGGCTTCTGTACTCACTTGCTTAAACAGATTGAGACCTGGAAACCCACAAAGGTAACTTTCCTGTGCCTATGGACTAGGACCACGGGAGATTGATTCCCACTGACTCCGCAGCTCCAGGAGCTGAAACTGCAGATAACCTTTAGAGATTAACTTTGCTCAGCACTGCTTCTGTACTATCTGCTTTCGCAAGATAGGCCCACATTCCAGCATCCAGCAGGATGTGGCTAGGAAAAACCCTGCGAGTTGTTCCCAGCCTTTAGAATTTAGAATTCAGAACAAAGGAAAATTTTTGTGGTTTAGACCTTTAAAAGGACTGCCTACACCTGGAAGAGCGCGGCCATGAGCGTGGACTCCACCTGCGTGTGGTGCTCTCACGGCCGTCCTGGCCAGTTCAATAAAGCCTTGCCTGCTTTTTTAATCAATCAGCAGCCTCCAGTGGTCTTATTTTGACTCCAGGGTCCGACTCCACAACAGTCTGAGGTGGGGCCTAAGATTCACCTCTTACAAACTACCAGGTGGGTCAGTGCTGCTGGCCCAGGTCTGCAAGCCCCTAAAGAACCCTAGCTTTTTCTGTCAAACTAGTCTCTCCCAACCAAGTTAAAGAAAATACTTAGCTAATATCACAGTAAACAATTCTGAAATTAAAAAAGAATAGAGGAAAATATGCTTGAATTGTCTACACTTCCTGTTTAGTCATAGAACTAGGTAACAGAATGTTAGAAATGGGGAAAATCATGAAAGATGAACTCCTTCTGCCTCTAAATGCCCTAGTGGGGAAACTGAAGCTCAGAGAGGGCCACAGCTTGGCCAACATCACTCACACAGCTGATTGCGGGGCGAGCACTGAAGTCCATGCCACCTGACACTCAGCGAATGCTCTTTCTCTAGCCTGCTAGATGGGGTTGTAAGACAGGGTCAGCCTTCTTTCCATACACACGGCGCTGTTAGCTTCATGGCCCTAGCAATGAAGGTTTTTGTTTTGTTTTGTTTTTGTTTGTTTGTTTGTTTGTTTTGTTTTTCTGTTTTAGCCCAAATACAAGTCCTGTTAAGCCTGCACACTTCAGTCCTACAACCGGACCACAGCCCTGTGTTATTCTGTTCAGCCCTCGGATCATGGCCACCAGCAACACAGGCTGCCGCACTGACGGGATGGAAAACACCCCAGTCCTCTCTCCCCGATGAGCACAGCGGGAGAGTTGAACCATCACCGCTAGGATCTGAATCACAAAATATATTATTTGTGAACTGGGAATTAAATAGCAGAGTTAAAGCCATATTTGGATTATCGTGTGATAAGATCTGGTGAAGCGAACAATTCCCAGATAGGAACGCGTGAAATGGGCTTCGGAGTGATTTACAACCACAGGCTGCCAGGGGCCCTGCGGGAAGTGACCACAGGGCTTTCCCTGTGCTCATTCTCTCGGGACAGAGAAACGCCACCCTCTCCACAGGGCAGTAAGGAACCTGAGAAATGGCTGGGACAAGGAGCCTGAGGGCAGATGCCCCAGCGTGTTCTGGGTGACACTCAACCCCTCTCCACCTTTGGGTGGGTGGGGAGCAGGGGCTCTGCACACGCCGCCCAGCCTCCGGGAAGGGAGGATGCAGCGAGGGGGAAGGAAGCCTGGTCCTCTCCCTGTCAGATCAAGGAGTGAACCACGTGTGACCTGCAAATACAGAATGACACCCAACACCCAAATGTAGAACAAAGCAGTAACAGAATGAAAACGTCCCTAGACAAGTGGCTGGGCAGCCGTGAAACGATTAAGTTGCTTTGTAAGTAAATGGTAAAAGCCAACAGCAAAGGACCTGGAGGAGAGATCACCACCGTGACTCCTGCCGACAGCCACCAGCCTCACCGGAGGGAGCAGGGTCAGCCCCTGAGCCGAAGCGGCCCGTGTAGGGCTCGGCTCTTGTGTCCTCCGCCTACAAGTGAACCTGACCTCTGCGAATCTCCATTTCCTCCACCACGGCCACGTTGGAAACCCAGCTCTCACCTCACTGATCCGTTTGCTCATCACACAGACATTACTGAGCCCGCGCAATGCCCCTGCTGCCGTGCCAGGGAGACTCAGCAGTCACCGGGCTGACACCCTGCGGCTGGGACGGGGAGCGGGAGAGGGTTGAGAGGAGCAGGAGGTGGTGAGCAAACAGACAAATATACACTTGGCAGGTGGAGGGAGAAAAGCAGGGTGAGGGGCCAGACAGTGCAGAGCACCCCCCCGCCCCGGGGAGGGCTCTCCGACAAGGCCCGGGACAGTGTGAGCGTCCCCACGGGGGCCGCTGCGGCCGGAGGTACCTGCACGGTGGAGTGGAGGAACGCCACTGTGTAGAGCATCGGCTTCCACATGGGCAAGTTACTGATGTCCAGGAGGTCTTGGTTAATCCCGGCAAACGTCCTCTTCAGGCCTGCGCGAACGCCCTGGGGCGGCTCGTTAGTGAACTTGAGAGAAGTCTGTCGCAAAAAAGCAAATGACAATTTTGTCTCTATAAATTATGGCCCAGGAGAAAGCGGAAATTGCAGTACCTCAGGCAGCAATATGCTTATAGTGCATAAGATGTGGCATTGATCAGAGCCGAAACCCAGTCCATCAGTCCCAGGTCTTGGCACCCTCCTGTGGAAATGCTCGTAGAGCCTCGTTGGTTCCAGGGTGAGGTTTTGCAGGGCCGCCTCCACTGCCCCGGAAAGCCCTGCTGTGTTCCCACCCTTTGGTGACGCCCATGATGCCGTCTCGACTTGTGTGACACTCAGGGGGAAAGACACGTACCCCCTAGAAACCAACCTGAAGCAAGGTGATTGGAAACCGATCGTGGGGCTCAGTGGTTATCCACACCCGGAAGCTTTCATCGTTGGCTTCGATGTTGATGATGGTCTCCAGCAGTTCTTCCATGAATTCCAGGCCAAGGTGGCAATTTTGCAGCAATACCCAGCCGCCCTGCATTCCAAAGGGTTTGCATATTAATTTCTTACAACATTTTGGATACGGTTTTAATAAAAACAAAATGGACTGATTCTCTTTAAACCTTTGCTTAGGGAGTGTGAATACTCCGTTTTGAGCCTATGTTTTTAGTAAAATTACTATATGGCAATGCAATCATTTCTTCTGCCACCGACGAAGCTGTTCACTTGGAATCAAGTGGGCTCCGAGTGACTGTATCCTGCCACCCCTGGCTCAGGACGGAGCAGGAATGAAAACCTGCAGTCAGACCTGTATAAGTACAGTGTGTGCACCATCTAATGGCAGGAAGGGGGATTTCAGAATCTGTAAGTTCGATAGTTCTGCCTACAGGAAGTCAGAACCGACTTGCCCCCAAACTCTAGTTACCATCGGAGGTATGCATTCCCTCATGGAAACTGGATACAGTACATTTGGTGACGTTTGCTACCATAAATACTAAGCCTCATTCTCTGTCACCACGCTTCCCATAATTCCTGAAAACACCAAATGTATTAAGCACGCTCACCATCAAGGGCAGGGAGCCTTGGTTCCGCCCTGGGCCATTTGGATGTCTGTAACATCATTCCAGGGCCATACAAAAGTATCAACTTAAAAGTCCGCCTGCTGCTTGCCAAAATCGGTTTGGCTCAGTGGATAGAACATCGGCCTGCGGACTGAAAGGTCCCAGGTTCGATTTCGGTCAAGGGCATGTACCTTGGTTGCGGGCACATCCCCAGTAGGGGGTGTGCAAGAGGCAGCTGATTGATGATTCTCTCTCATCGATGTTTCTAACTCTCTATCCCTTTCTCTCCCTCTCTGTTAAAAACCAATAAAAAAATTTTTTTTTAAAGTTAGCCTGCTCTATTTGGTCAAACGTTTAATTTACTCACCCTAAGGCCGGGGCAGGCCCAGACCAGATGATTCTGCAGGCCTTCCACGAACCCTGGGCCGGACGTTCCCTACCTCTGATCTAAAGGCTTGATAAAACTAGCTCTAACCACAAAGGTCACACAACCACCACTGTCATGTGAGAAAAAAAGGCCCATTAACCAGACATTTTGCTACCTTTATATCTCATTATATAATTGCCAGTGGAGCAGATCAAAGACAGCTACAAAACATTGAGCGCAGTAAGTTTACGGTAAGGTGTGCGTGCTGTGCTTTCTACCGTCAGAGAATATACGACGCCTCCCGGCTTAAACGGCAAAGAGGACGTGCTGGTCTCACTACGGGGGTGTCGAGGGGAAGCCAGACTTCAGTTCGTTGGTGCCATCACGGAACCAGGTGCTTTCTGGTTCCCCACTCCGCGTTCCACAGGTCAGCTTTATCCCAAACCCGGCGTCCTGCTCCGGGGGGCAATGTGGCCACACCTGGCCATGTGTGTGTGTTTTCCCCCGATGATGCCATGATTGTCAGAACTTCTCCCACACGGAGAAGGAGAGCATAAAAGTTATAAAGGCCAGTGTTCCAAAGAAGGTTAATGTGAATGAGATCTCTACGAAACTTCTCACTCGTGGAAACTCAAGTAATTATTGAAGACCCAGAGATCAACTGTCAACTCACTCAACAGAGCGGATCATTTAGTCTGAATAAAAATAATTATATGTAATTGCTTTGAATAGAAATTAAATACACTATATTATTGAATTTGATTAGGTAATAAAAATTAAGGCTCAGAGCACTTGGGAATTAATGGCCAGGTTGAAAATTTGATGACCCAGGCAGGGTTTTAGTTCATTAGCATTCTCTAGTCATTAATTCCCAGGCAAAACGGCACCAAAGTTGCTATGAACATTATGAGGTAAAAAGCTTAAAAATAAACCAAGATCTTATTTTATTTTCATAAATGGTGCAATTTCTTATTACGGCTGAAATTGCTATCTCCCAAGCATATCTACAAAATTAATGTCCTGTGACTTTATTAGGTGTGACTGAAAACATCCCTCAACATTCCACCCAGCTTGGGATTTTCAATAACAACCATCATCAATATTTAAACAAAACATCCTCAAATATTTATTTGGCTGAAACTACCCACTAATGAAAAATGCAAGTCTAATTTTAACCAAAAATTGAAATTTAACTATCTCAATCTGTCACTTCCTATTAATATTGATCATGAAATTGTAAGACTGTTAAGAGCTATATGCCTGCAGGGACTCGAAAGTGTGTATGCCAAATTGTCCAAAAAGAATTAGTGAAAATAGAAGGGAGCATATACCTTGGAAAATGAAACCAGCTTTTTTGTGAGGATGTCAGAAGCAAACTAGCTGGAGGTTTAAAATTCACAGGGGACCAAAGGTTGACTATGTCCACATAAACAAACGTGGAAAGGGCGCCTGGGCCTCAGGCAGACGGCTTCCCGGCGCTGCAGCAGTTCTGGGCGGGCCGAGGGCCAGAGGACACCAGCCAGGATGTTGCCTAGAAGCGCTTGCCCTGCCACGTACCTGCTGCATGGACATCTGAATCAGCTTCCGGGCGTGCACTTCCTGTCCCTGCCCCATGGAGATGGTCCTGCATTCTGTAACACAGCAGAAGGTTCTCCGTGTTAAAACATATGTTCTATAACAGGATTAGGACCAAAAAAAAAAAAAAAAATGATTTTTGAATGGTCATAGCCTCCCTCCAAGGAGCCATTGTTACTCAAACAGGCCTGGCCTCGGCTTGCACTAGTGAGAGACACCAGTGGAGCAGAAAGTGGGGGAACCACTCGGCTTCCGATGTGTGGGGTCTGTGGAGGCAGGAGCAGGAAGGTGATGGGGGAGAGGTGGCTGCCATGTTACTCAGAGGGAAGGAGGGGTTGGTTCCATGGGCTCTGATTTGAGGAGAAGCCTCCTTTGGTGTTTTACAGATGCTCGGGGGAGCCTGAATGGGGTTCCTACTCTTTTAGGATGCCAGGCTTGCCGTGTTCTCTGTCTGTTTTGTCTTCATTTGCATGTTTGTCTATTGCTGAGATGGAACTTGAGTGGCCTGGCCCTCTGAGGGCTGCATGCAGAGGTAGCGGCTCCTCAGATTAAATGGCCCCCTGGGCAGTGAGCGCAAACAGCAGGTGGAGATCCTCGGGGTCCGAAGTGCCGTTCTGATCGAGGGAGAAGACGCTGCTTTCGTAAGGAAATCTGCTGTCCCGGGCAGAGAACCACGTTGGGGTTCTGTCCTGCCATTGGAATTCCCTACATGGAAGAAGTCTATGGATCTTGCTTGTGAAACTCGGATGGGAAATCAAGTTTTAAGCATGCCTTCGCGGACGTTCTTGAGTTTGGGAGGTGTGATCTTGACGCCGGGAAAGGTCGGTGGAGACTTGGGGAAGCCGGGCACGCCTGGGCCCTGCTCCGCTGGGTGGGCCCGGGTCCTCAGACACAGACACGTGGGCTGCCGTGGCCAGAGGAGCAACGCAGCTGGTCCGGGAGCTGCTCAGAGAGGCTCTGAGGGGGCAGGGAAAGTCACGGGGTGGGAGGGGACTGGGGAGGCGTTTCCAGGGCACACCAATTACATGGCACCGTGTGGTTCGTGCCAGAGATTCCACCAGGGTTTTGGAGGGTGCAGTGTTGGGGATTATTTGTGGACTCAGGGCCCCAGGGAGAAACTGTAATGGACACCTGCGAGAGGATGGATGAGGAATTGCTACAGGCCAGGAGTTACTGAACAACTGGACCCCCCACCCCTGCCCCAGCCCCTGACAGGCTCCCTAATCTCTCCAGCTCAAGAGGAACCACGCCCAGCTCCCAGGGGCTTCGGAGAAGAACCCGCACAACCTACAGAAGGAGAAGAAGTGGGAGTGGGACTTGAACGGGAGGAGGCTCTGGAGGGCACAAAGACACCCTGAACATTTCTTACTTGGGAAGAACACACAAATGCTCATCGGGTCAACAGGGGAAGCCGATGTGGACAAAATGCCACCACCGCGTGCGTGTGAGCCACAACCCATCTCCCCTCCTTCCAAATCCTCTGAACGCGCCGCCTAAAAGGAACTGGCTCTGGCCCTGTAAGGCACTCAGGGCTCAGTTTCTCACAGTGATCCAGGTAAGAGGTAGGGAGGAGACCTGGAGGCCGGGTCTGACCACTTCCCGACATCTCCACTTCTATCCCCTGGTCCACGTGACCATCACCACTTGCCCGGATTTTTGCAGCAGCCTCCTGACAGGGGGCCTCACTCCCTACTAGCTTTTCTTCCCATTGCAGACTGAGGGGTTCGGTCCAGCCCTGAACTCCTCATTATGTCCATCCTCTGCTCAGAACCCTCTGATGGCTTTCCATTTCATCACAGCAAAATCCAAAACCCGATCCCAAGTCCTTACCCACAGACTCCAAGGTCCTACACAATCGCGCCTCCCCCCCCCCCCCCCCAACACACACACCTTTTCTTATCCCACTCTGTCACCCTCATTTATTCCCTTTTCTACAGCCACACTGGCCTCCTCGCACAGCCTCCCTGCTGTTCCCTCTTCCTGACTGTGTTTCCCTGTCAGGGGCACTGACACCCTCCCTCCACATTCAGTCTTCCTCTCTCCCACCCCCTCACTCTGCCCCTGCCCTGCTTCTTTCTTAGCCCATTAGATACTTTTCCCAGCTTATCACATGCTCACTTGCTTATCAACCATCGTCTGCTTTGCCCCACAGTAGAACGTCAGCTCCACGGGAGAAGGGACTCACCGGTAGCTCTGGGGCCTTACCCAGCACAGATAGTATATGCACTCAGCGGATGCTCAGTAACTATCTCCTTACACTTTTAAAAGTGATGTATATGATTCACATATCAGGTTGAAGTATACAGTTTGAATTGTGTTCTTAGCGTACTCACAAAGTTGTAGAACTGTCACTCTATTCTCATCTCAGAACATTTTCATCAGTCCAAAAAGAAAGCCTGAACAGTCTCTCCCATCATGCCCCCCCTCCCCCCTCCCCCCAACCCCAGCACTCACTAGGAAAACAACAGAGAATCAGCAAATGAAAAGCACAGGATCTTCTCTGAAGAGATCAAGGTTGGCACCATGGGGGGTCCTCAGGGAGGACGGCTGCAGAGGGGCCTGTGGGAGAAGCTGCTGTAGGCGGTGGCACAATTACTCTTTGGTGGTCTCAGGTTTGGTCTCATTTTTACTTTATTTTTACTTTTTAGTTGTTTCTGCTGGAGAGACTTTAGTAAGATTTCAACTGCCTTTCCATTTTCTTCCCAAATTAGGCCTGTCTCTCCCTCACTTTTCCTCTTCCCTTTAAAAACAAACATTTTATTTTTAATTAAGTAATATATGTTCATAGTGAGAGCCTTGGAAAATATAGGCGAGCATAAAGAAAAAATAAAAATCACCAATATCCCTCGCTAGAAACCTTCATTCTAATCCTTTTTTTTTTTAATTTTTCAATTTTATTTTATTCATTCTAATCCTTTTTAATATGCACAATCCCTTATGCCATTTCAAAATTCAAAACACTCCAAAAACTGAAAGTTTTGCCATAAAATAGTTTAGTGGCAAAAGCTGACCTGAAAGGATATGAATTTATTTATAGTTTTTATTATCACTATCTTTATTAATATTAATAATCTTATCTGTAGTGTATTATATAATATAAGGAATACTACCTGTCTAAAAGCTGGAAAATTCTGATTTCTGAAACGTATCTGGCCCCAAGGGTTTTGAATAGGGAACTGTACACCTATCTATATTAAAAATTTTATATATGTCTTATATGTATCTGTGTTGCATATATACATATGGCATTACATATATGTACATATGAAACAACACACATGTAACTTTATGTCTCTACTGTTAAGAGTATGTTGTGAGCATTTTACTGCCATTAAATATCATTGGAAAGCAGTTTTTCCTGGTCATTCAGCCATGACCCTGTTGCACATTTAGGACATTTCCAGCTTTCCAATATTGTAACTAGATTAAGCATCCTTGCACATAAATCTTGATGCGTACCCCTCAGAATGTTCTTAGAAGAAATTCTTACACATAGAACACTTGGGACAAAGCATACAGCCATCTTGAGGAGGATGGGTGCCACACACAGAGAAGGACAGGCCGTTGTCCCAGCTGAAGTGGAATGCTGCACTTCCTAACGCACTCTGACCCGCGGCTGCTCTGTGGCTCCTGGTGCCTCTGACTTACAAAAGTTTTAAAACTGTGTGCAGATTATCCACCTTGTCCCCTGGGTTGGGACTCTGGTATTGCAATCCAGGAAAAGGCAGCCATACTATGTAAGTATTCAATGCATTTCTTTTATTCTTTCACAGCTTGATTGAAACCATTTAAACGCCTAATCAATGCAAAACTTACTATGGGGTGTAATGTGAGGTGACATTCTGTTTTCTGAAGGTAGCCTGCTACCCCAACACTGTGTATGTAATTCATTCTCCTCCACTGACTTGAAATGTGAATCTCATCATAGACTAAGCTGCTCTATACTAGTATACTAGAGTCTAATTTGGGGCCTTGCATTTTGTTCTGTTGATCTGTTTACCTACTCTAAGCTATCTCCACACTCATTAAATTATCCCAATTGCATGAAGTTTTTAAAATCTGGTGCTGTCCATTCCCCATTATTCTTTTTCCTTTTCAAGCTTTTTTGATTATTTTTGTCCATTTATTGTTCTAGATGACCTGAGATCCCTCTCCTATCCCATCAGAAAAAGAAAAAAAAATGCTAGAATTTCAATTACACTTGCATTCAGTTTATAGATTAATTTAGAGACTATTGACATCTTTACAATATTGAATCTTTATTCTGAGAACAGGGTTTAACTGTTCATTATTTTATCCTACTTTTATGTCTCTATGTAAGTTTTATAGTTTTCTTTTAATAGGTATTTTAAAAATTATTTCTCCATTTTACTTTTATTGCTATAGTGAATGGGACTTTTGCATTTTATTTTACAAGACGCTCCATTGATTTTTTAATGTATTTATTTTGTGATCGGCCACCTTACTGAACTATCCTGTTAAATCTGATAGTTTTTCAGCTGATTCATTTGTTTCTTCAGTTAAACAATTACATTGTCTTAGAATAATGGTGATTTTTGCCCCTACTGTCCAGAAGTTATATCTTTTATTTATTATTCTTACAATACATTAGCTATATCTCCCACAACAGTGCTGAATGATAGTGGTACAGGCAGACACCTTCATCTTCTTCCTGACTTTAATGGGCATGTCTCTGATCATTCATCAACAAGTATGATGTTGATGTTTGAAGTTCATTATCACATTAACAGTGAGAAACAAATATTAAATTTTTTAATAAAATGTTATTTTAGCATCTATCAAGGCAATAATATGATAGCTTAAGGGCAAGTCTTTCACTTACTGTTGTGGTAAGATATTTTTATTTTATCTTTTTTATTTCAACTGTGCATATCTACTCCGTCAGGGCAGGTTATCATTATTTTTTGCATGTATTTCTTATAATATCACACTGAATTTTTCATGCTTGCATTTTAGTTAAGATCCTTATATTTATATCGATAATTTGATCAATCTGTGGGGTTTTTTTCTTTCTTTTATGCAGTTACTATCGTGGTCTGTTTTTGATATCAGAATAAAATAAAAAGGAGGATGCACTCTCTTTTCCTCTCCTGTGGAAGGGAATACAGCATGTGAATATTGTAAAGGACTTACCAAAAGATCATCCAAACCCACAGCCTTCATTGAGATAATCATTCAAAACTTCTAATTTTGTTCATCTCAATTATTAGTCTATTTATATTTTTCTACCCTTTCTGAGATCCCTCTATCTCATCAGAAAAAAAATTGTAAAATTGCATTTTCTACAAAATTGTCAATTTTAATGAGATTTTAAAATTTATTGCCAGAATTATGTATTTTATTATTTTTATTTTAAAATCTGTATATGTTGCTATACCCATTTTCATTAATTCTTGTGTGTGTTTGTGAGTCTGCATTTCATTTCTTTGCTCTCTTTATCTGTGCATGGGTTCCTCCAGGTCCCCTCCCTCACCCAGTCTGAGCAGAGGTCTCATACTGAATCCATGTGTTTCCCACACGCTGTGTGGGCACCAGTGCTTCTGCGCAGAATCCGTCCGCTCCGCACCTCTCACTGCAGAGCTTGGCAGGCACTAGGCAGCATCCTCGGTGCGTTTTCTTTCTCCTTTTTTTCCTATAAAAACTTGTTTGATTTGGTCCCATCCCTCAAGTTGCTGTCAGGTAATGGGTTAATTCAACCAATAAGGCAGTGAGAGATGATGAAAGAGGGAGGCCACTCAAGTGGGGTTTCCTAGTGAGCCCTGAATCAGATCTGTCACCAGCAAGCTCTCTGGCCTTATTCCCAGACCTTAGTTCCCTGACCTGTAAAATAAGGTAGTTGCATTGCAAGGTTTCTGGAATCGGATTTACCTTGAGCATTCTATGATGATCTGTTATCCAGGTACCCAAATGAAATATTTCTACTTAAGACTAAATTAATATGTTATCCTATCTACATAACAGTTCCATTTTCACAGCTACTTTTGACCCAAAGCAGTGAGTAGCATGTGACTTTTTAATATTCCTAAAAATGATTTAGCAAATGGTTCTTTATGCATTGGGACCTTCAGTGTCAAAGTCAAATCTACTTTGTTTTATTCTCCTGACAAAGTAACCAATAGAAGCCTGAACAATTGTTGGAAAAAACAAAGTAGTAGCAAAAAATGAAAATCACCAAATTGCTAAGCAAAGCAGTATGGTAACAGGTAATAATACTAAAGGTGATAGCACAATTCTGGCCTATGTCTTTATTTAATGTCATAGTAAAATTCCTCCCAAAGAAGACCTTGAATTTCTCACTTTTGTTTTGAACATGGTCCTAGACAGCAGAAATATTAATATTTATTTGAAATGGAATCTCTAGTGGAACAGGCTCTTCTTCTAGGAGCAGTATCCCCTTCTAAGAAATGCACCTACTCAAGCTCCATATATGGTGCTCCTGCTATGAACAAATCCCCACAGCAACAGTTCATTGATTGGCCTTGAAAGGAGCACATGACCAAAGCAAAACCAATGAATGTCTTCCCTGGTTATTTGGACTTGGGACCAAGAGAGTAAGGGGACTTTCCCCAGGAGTGCTGAACTTACTAACCATGTAAGCCCAGGAGCCACCAGAAGCCATGAGTTCTGTCACATGAAGATTGGTGGCAAGAGAGTAGAAGTTTATGTGCAGAGAGAAGTGGAGCATAGAAGCAGCTGGACAGAGACCCATTGAAGACTAGATCTGAGAAAGATTTGAAAGCTCCAAGGCTGTGAGAGAGGCACCACTCCTAGACCAGTGCAGATGACTAGCATGTCGGAGTAAACACCAGAGCAAAGAGCTTATTTTAAAGATGGTTAATGAGACTTAACCACAAGCTATTGCCAAAAGAGCCATTTAAACATGGATCTGTACAGAACATGGAGTGGTGTGGTGACAATGAACTGAGCAAAGTCCAGATGAGAAAAGTGGGAGTGAACATATGGCATGCTACCATACCTAATGGATTACAGTAACTTCTTGGTGCAGAGGGTCATATAGTGAGTACTGGGGATGACTAAATGGATTTTGTATCATGTTTATATAAACTATGTAATAAGATAAATGTAAATTTTATTTCATAGAGTAGGTTTAGTGATTCATAATCACTTTTATAATCTTTATAAACATAGGAATGAATTGACCGTACAAGGCATAGTTATCAAGATCTGAACCTGTAAGATTGGAATTCCAACAATGTTCTGGTGTTTGGAGGATGGAGAGCAACAGACAGCCTCTGTAAGCAGGTGACTCAAGTGTATGACCTTGGGCTGTGCCTTTGCGGGTCCTTGTCCTTTAGTTTTGCCACTCAGTCACTGTTCTCACAACTTAAGTGTTTATAACTCCTGGCCCTGCATCCTCCCCCTGGAATTACTGTCTGTCTATTTCCCATCATTCTCATCTAATAAAATTTTATCTATTTTTTTAGATTCTATTCAAAATAGCATCAATGTGGTCCCTGTACCCCCTGCAGTCTGAGTAGCTCGGTATGTTGTAATCAGACATGTGTACGTAACTTTGTTACAATAGCCGTCATGTGGTCTTCGGTTGCATGTTGGCATGTCTGCCTTCCCCAGCTGTGTTGTGCTCATCTCTGTACTCCCTGAATCCATCAGTCTGACTGGACTAAATGGTTTCTGAATGAAAGCATGGATAAATGAATCCCCAATTACTATGCATTACAATGGTTCTAGTTCTTTTAAATTTGTGACAAGATAGACTTTGTTGTCATTTTATATAGACACTAGAGGCCCAATGCACAAAATTTGTGCAAGAGTAGGCCTTCCTTCCCCCACCAGCTGCCGGCACTCGTTTCCCTCTGGCACCCAGGACCCGGGCTTCCCTCCAGCCCCTGGCAGGCATCTGGGACCCAGGCTTCCCTCGCAGCCCCGGCTTCGTCTGGAAGGTCATCTGGAAGGACGTCCAGTCTAATTAGCATATTACGCTTTTAGTATTATAGATGGCAGTAAAATCTGCTCTTGTACGTTCATTCTTGCTAATCTACTGTCCATGTAGCATGGCTTACAACTTAAAAAAAAACACAGAATACGGTAGATGAGTTTGTTCCTCTCTGCACAAAGATATCTCTCTCCCACCCTCACTCTAGGAGGTCTGAAGAAGGAGGAAAGAGTTTGGTATTTTTTTCTAACTCAGTTTCACGGACATATTCCTAATCAGTTACAAAGTTATGAAAGGCAAAATGTGAAGCAAAGGCGTGTGAGGTTTGCTAAGTGTCGCCGCTGCTGCTCATACCCAGCTTCAGCTTCTTGGCCAGGGCGTCAATCTGAATGGTGGGGTCGGACCCCATGGACAGGAAACAGATCAGAGGTGTCCGTGTATCGCTTTCTTCCCAAGTTTTCTCCAGGTTCAAGATAACTGGTTCTGTGTACTTCTCCTCCAGGGAACTGGCAATGTACTTCCTTGCTTGAAAAACAGTGCGGTCTGGGCACCAAGACCTAGAAATGGACATGAGCCAGAGGGAAAAATTTAGTCTCTGCCTTTCTTATCCTGTCTCATTCTAGGCACTTAGAGAACATAATTAGCAAAGGACAAAAAGCTAGCATGCCACTGTGTGGGCCTGAGTAGGGGCAAGGTCTTCTACCCTGGGTTTCGGAGCTAGGCATATTCTGAAATTTTAATTGGCCATTTTAAAAGCGCATCAAATGATTATCCCTGGTATCACTTCAGGTGAGCCATTCCTCATCCAAACTAACACACAGGAGCACGCTTATCTTCGGCAGGTAGTCATCAGGCACCTGCTGCACATCAGGCCACTCAGCAGGGAAGCCACCGGCCAGCCTGTGCACCCAGGAAGCTCTGCAGGCATCGGGGTGGGGAGGGGGGTAAACTGTCCAAGTGTCAGAAGTAGGTTGACCAGCAAGCACTAATGTAATGCCATCTGTGTTGCCAATGTTGAAGTAGGTTCTAAACACAATGACACGTTAAATAACGTCATTTGATATTTTAAATCACAACTTCTACAGATTATAGTATTCATTAGGCAAAGATTCAGTTTTAGAATAATGGATAAAAGACAGACACGTCTGTTCTAATAAAAACAAGTAGCTCTTTCAGCCTCTGTAGGTCATGAGGTCACCATTGCTGTGATCACTCACAGAGAGTGACAACACCCAGAAAACAACTTTTTATAAGAAATGTGAGCTCAGGTAGAAGTTTAACATTGGATAGATAAAAATGACTTCAAAATTATCCAACAGCATTTTGTTAATCTTTTGAGGGTTTCTGCCCCCAATGCCAACCTTGCCCACCAATCTCGCCTCTCTCTTCTTTCCCTCTCTCTCTCTCTCTCTCTCTCTCTCTCTCTCTCTCTCTCTCTCACACACACACACACACACACACACACACTCACTCACACTCTAATATAGAAGCCTTCTTTAAGCTACTGGATATTAAGAAAATATGAAAAGTGGGAAGGAAAAGAAAAAAAAAGAATGTTCTTCCTTAACATCAATTTAAAAGTTTTGCTTCTATTTTAATAGTCAAGCCTGCATCACACATTTCAATAGCATAATATTTATAGGTTTTTTTTCTCAGATGAAATTGAATTTCAGCTTACAAACTAATTGCTTTATAACTTGTGAGTTATATTTATTAAAGAAGTAAATACAACAATAAATAATGAATGAAGTGAATAATAAAGCATATTTTTCATGTTTTTTGGATAAAAGCACTATCATCAATACATTGTCAAAACATACCATTCCCTGCCAGCATCATCATTTTATTTGCTTGTCAAGGAACTAAAGAATCGCCATCCCAAATTGCAATGTAAAAGTACCTACATTGCTTATAATAACAACTGGGACACAGTGAAGTAATGCCCTGAGGTACGTTTGTAATTTGACAGGATGATGCCTCCAGCTCTGAGCTCCCTATTCTCACCTGATAAGTAAGAGTTTGTGGCAGGTATCCAGCGAATCGTTATATCCATCAGGGATAATTTCTTCCTCTGGAGCATCTTTGTCAAACCAGCTTTTCCATCCCTTCTCATTTCGAGATATCTAACATAAACAAGCCAATTAGCAAGCCACAGGAGCACATGGAGTTGAAATAATATATTGGAGAGGATGCCGAATAACACAGAGCGTCATCCTCTCTAGCACGTCATTTTTCAAATATAACCACTCATCTGCATTTTTCTTCAAAATCAATGACTCAAACAATGTGGAGATTACGATCCTCTTTCAGTTTTCCCATTGCTTTTCTCCACTATTCACTAAGATTAGGACCATGAATCAATTACGCTAAATGACAGGGAGGGAAAAATCACAGACCAGGGTTTATCAACCTACTGACATTTGGGGCCAGTTATTTCTTTGTTCAGGGGGCTGTCCTGTGCACTGTGGGATGTTTGGCAGTATTTCCAGCCTTCACCCACTAAATACCAGTAACACCTCTCTCCCAATTCGGGACCATCAAAAATCTCTAAACATTGTAAAGGCTCCCCGTGGGAGATTGGGATGGGGGATGAGGGTGGGAGAGGAATGGGCACAAAGTTGCCCTGCGTTGAGAACCACCGATAGAGACCATTCTGATGAGCAAACCTCTACATGTTGACCTCTATACAAAATACTGATGGATGGCACAATCAAAACTTCCACTTTCCTAGCGACCCCCACCCCGAGCATCAGATCCAAGGAGGGAAGAGGTCTCTCCGGGAGCTGGTCCCGGGCAGCTGGTCCTGCAGAGCCTGGGGAGAGCTGTGGGGTTCAGAGGCATCACAGGCACATGGTGAAGCCTAGGCCTGTGAAAACCAGTGGCAGACGCTGCGTGGGCCTGGCACTGCTCCTCAGCTACTGGCGGCCAGTTACTTAGGCCGAGTTTATAAGCATGTTTTAAAGAGCAACAGTCGCCAAAACCAGTTTGGCTCAGTAGATAGAGTGTTGGCCTGCGGACTGAAGGGTCCCGGGTTTGATTCCAGTCAAGGGCATGCACATTGGTTGCGGGCACATCCCCGGTGGGGGGTTGCAGGAGGTAGCTGGTTGATGTCTCTCTCTCATCAATGGTTCTAGCTCTCTATCCCTCTCCCTTCCTCTCTGTAAAAAATCAATAAAATATATTTTAAAAATAAATAAATAAAGAGCAACAGTCATCTCTAACAGCAAACAACACAGAGCAGAGGCTGCGTGCCACCCCCAAGCCCTGTCCTTTCCCCTCTATCCTCCCCACTTTTTGCTAAGGCCCAGAGAAGAACAGCTGCTCAAAGCCCACAATCTAACAGCAAAACAAGGAGCCCAGTTGCTCCAACTTTGTCCCTGGGACACTGAGAGATGGAGGAGGGTTTCTGAAATGTTTCTCAGGTGCCGTCTTTCTCCGGGCTCTTCCTGGCTGGCTGCTCTCACAGAATCAGGTTGGCAGCCCACCCTACTGCCCTGGCCCCAGCGCACTGCCATTCACAGCGCCCCCTGCTGGCCTCCCCGACACCAGCGGCTAGAGAGAGGGAGACTGGGAGGTGTTTATTCCCAACCTTCCACCTGCTGATTTTGATGTCATGGGAGAGCTCCCAGGGGTGACTGCTTCTGTAATGAGCAAGGGGCTCCCAGCCCCGTGCTGCCCACCTCCACGGCCCACTCCTTTTCCTGGGCCTCTCTCCTGGCAAATACCACTTCCGGTTGGGCCTGGGACGCCAAGGCAGGGCCGCTTGCTGTTGGAGGCTATTTTTGTTTCAGTCGCTGACAGCACTCCGCTGGGAGCCTGGTCGGCTACTCCTCCCTTCCTTCCCACGAACAGGCCGGCCGCGGCCGCCCGATGGGGGGTCCCGGTGAACTTCTGCCCTGTCCCGAGGACAGCTCTTCCCTCACACCTGGCCCAGCCCCGGCACAAGGCGCTGCGGAGAAATAACGCCTGCTGCCAGGAAAGGGCATGAGGTCAGATGACAGCTTCGCCCTTCCCTGGCCACATGGAGAATACTTAACCTCTTCCAATCTCGGTTCTCTCATCTCTAAAGCGGGATCAACAACGCCATAAATACATATCTATCAACATTTGAATCCAAAAATCAAAATAAACAAGCAAGCAGCCTAATGAACCAAAATAAACTGATGAATGAAACAGAACCAGAGGCTGACAACTCTCAGAGAGAAGGGGAGAGGTGGACGGGAAGAGACTAACCAAAGAACACATATGCATTACCTATGACGCGGACGATAGGGCGGTGAAGGCCAGGGGGGCGGGAACCAGATGGAGCAGGCAATGGGGATGAGGGGAGAGGGGAGGGAGACGTCTGCAATACTCTGAACAATAAATATTTTTTAAAAATCATAAAAAGAAGTAAAAATGTAGCAACATCAATACTCTACAAAAAAGGGTCCACCCCTGGTTCCCATTCTGACAGCAATTCAAGCAGCCTGTGCATGACTCACGCTCAGCACAGAAAAATAAGGCAGCCGCCTGCACGTCCGAAATGTTCCTTCTGAGACACCCCCCAAGCTTCTGCCTATATTCTCCCTGGCAAGCCATGCGGAGACTTAAAGCTACACCATGGTGTGAACCCTTTTGTGTGAGGACCTGTCACCAGGAGGTCCCCCATTAAATGGCCTGAGTGGCCCTAGCCGGTTGCTCCATGGTTAGAGCGTTCGCCCTTGAACTTAAAGTCTCGGGTTTGATTCTGACCAAGAGCACGTACATACCCCTGGCTCAGGTGTGTACAGGAGGCCGCCAATCGATGTGTCTCTCTCACATCCATGTTTCTCTCTGTCTCTACCTCTCCCTTCCACTCTCTCTAAAAATCGATGGGAAAAAATATCCTTGGGGGAGGGTTAATAACAACAACTAACGGCCTGGGTGTGTCTGGGTGCGGAGACCTGCGCCCTCCCGCCCTTCGTCACCTGGTTCATGATTTCTGCGAATTGCGGGAGCTTGCTCAGCTCCACGAGGTTCAGCCAGGTCATGTCGAGGATCCAGCGGAAGGGCTTGGGAGGGCAGGCCTTCAGGTCCAGGGCTGCGCCGCCTGGGGGAGGGGCCGGGGAACCAGGTCAGCGCGGGCTCCATTTTTCAAAACGCGCCCCCTCCCCTCAAGTCATAAAAATGAGATAACAGTATTACAGGAAAATATGGGAAAACTGGAAAATAGTCACATTACAGAAAATGTGGTGGTTATCCTCTTTGCGTACATTTCCTTTATGTCTTCCTGTTTTATTTACTGATTTGTACTGTCTCACAACACGCAGATGGTGGCAATTCCTTGTCAATTTTCTCTGCAAAGAATTGTTCCCAGGTGGTTGTGGTTGTTGCCTTTTTATTGTGATTTAACAGTCTGTAATATACCATTTTGCTACCAATGAATAGGCTGATCATCCCATGTGTGATTCTAAAAATCACTTCCAAGTCATCACTCCTCCAGAAGTTTCATATTCAATACTACGAGTATTTGTTGCCAGGTCAAAAAGATGAGGAGATGGAGAGATTGACATAGTACAGCTGTGGGGTTTTAAGGGAGTAACTAATGATCAAATCATTCATTCATTCATTCATTCATTCATTCAAAAAGTACTTGGGTGTTCCCTGTGTACCTGGCCCATTCCAGGCACCGGGAGTGAAGCAGAGAAAATGAGCAAGGCCCTGGCCTCACAGCATGTGGACAGCAGCGTTGGGGGGTGTTTTGAAGCCCATCACAAGTCAACAAGCATTCCCAACGTGACCATCTCCCACCCAGTCGCGTGACTACTGTTACAATTTCAAATCCCTCTGCTTCATGTCTTTAGTAATGTTTTTATCATAATAATTCCAGCTCTGTTTTTAATTCAGATTATGCAAAAACGGTGATTCTGTAGCTTTCAAATCCCATTATCCTGAAGAGCTTCTGGAATCCTTCCACTTCATAATGGACGCTTGGGGGGGGGGGGGGGTAGCACAGGGCTCTGCTCCCCCTCCAGCACCTTCCTGAGATGGTGAATGAGCTGAAGTGCCCCTTCCATGCACGGCCCTGTGTTCCACCCCAGGGGCAGTGATTCCGAGGCCGCCACGCCTTTAGCCCGTCACCTTCCCCTCCGCCCGCCCTGTGTGGCTGCAGAGGGAGGAGGCCTTCCGGCTCTGGTTCTGCTGACACCGAGTTCACTGGTGAAGCAGCCTCTGGAGTCGGCTGCGGGCCTAAGGGCCTCTGCTCCTCTGACCCAGGGACTGGCCCTCCTTTTCTTCTCCGCTGTTTCCAAAACAATGTGCTCAGGGACCGTAAGCCTCCGAGGCACCGGCAGAGGCCGCGGAGGCTGCAGCAGCGTTTCAGGCGCGTGCACCTCAGCTGACAGACGGCCTCTCCCCCGGCACCCACTCTAACACACCGAGCTGCAAAGACTCGGACAGAGCTCAGGAGCTCAGCCTCTGCCTCCTCGTCCACCACAAGGTGTCACAACGGAGTCTCCGGGACGGGTGCTGTGGAGATTAAGTGCACGTTTGTGTGCAGAAAGCTTAGGACACACAGTGGCAGCCAGGCAGTCGTTAGCTGTGGCTGTGATGTTCACTGTCTGACTTGGAACTCAGGTCCAGGCCAACCCGGAAGGCAAGGGCGCACGCCCTAACGTGCCTTTTGTCCGTGGGTCACAGCAAAAGAAAGATGACGCCTTTCTGAAGGAGCTGGGCCGGGAGAACAGTCCACCCGTTCCTCTCTGAGGCAGGACTGCCCCTGCCACCCGCTTCCCACTTCACCGTGCCTGACTCTGTCCGTTGGAACAGAAAGTCAAGGGCACCTTCCAGACACTGAAGAAAGCGAGTAGGAGTGTAGGCAAAGGGACGGTCCTCCCGGGGAAGCCAGACAGACACTTGTGCTGTGACCAATGAGTCTTCCTCCCCCCCGCCCCCCCCCCCCCCCCGTAAGCACTGAGTTCAAATGATTTTTTAAAAATTAATGATCTAAGGACCGTAAGTGTTCACCTTGTAAAAACCATTAAAAACAAAGCCACGCCATCTTTTAAAAAATAATTTGGTCACTATGTAAGTCCATTCAAAGCTAATACAAACTGCAAGCTTTGGGTTGTTATTAAAAACAAAAAACAAAAAACAAAACACAAAAAACCTCTTTTACTGCTGAGCTGTCTGTGCTTTTGCTGATCAACTGACCAGACAACCCCAAATCCATCTTCCTACAGCACCGCTCTGTCCGCGGGCTTCCCGCTCGGAAAGCGGACAATGGCTCCCCGTTGCCCACTAAGGCACCCACACTCCTCACACCGGCTCTGCTGGCCTGTGCAGCCGCCTCTCCCGCTCCCAGCTGATGAAACGGGCACAGCTGTGTTCTCTCCACAGCCCCGGTGTGCAGCCTTCTTGTTTTTCTGTGTCAAATCTAATTCTCCTCACAGATTCCTTCCCTGCTGGGTTCCTGTGTTTCGCAGCCCCCGCGGATTTCCATGCTTAGTCTCCCAGAATCCCGTGTCTCAGGTAAGAGCCGGGTTTGGCTGGGTTGGCTGGGTGGGGAGAGGTTGCAGGGGGGTGATTGTGTCATGACAGGGAGGGGCCTCAGATTGGTGCGCACCCTCTCGTCTCTACCAGTCTGGGTCCCAGGCTGGGATCCCCCACCGTCTCCCTGAGCACATCCTGTGTGACCTGCAGGCGCAGGGGCTGTCACCCACAGGGATGGGGCCTGTCTCCCGTCAGAGGTCCCTGCTCTGCAGCTTCTTGGTTTGGGCCCCAGGCCTCTGGTGTGCACCAGCCTCTCCACACTCCATGCCCACACCCCACTGCCAACCTTCCCGAGTATCCGTCCGGCCACTCCCTCACAACGCTGCCCGGCAGCCCCCATGCTGGCGAGGCTCTGGGCAGAGCATCCTCCTCTCCCCACCTCCTTCTTCCTCTGACTCCTCCGTCCTTCCACGACCCATAGGACAGGGGACAGGGCTCCCACTTCTTTCTATGTCAGAACTGTCTCCTTCTCAGAGTCACGCTGGCAACAGAGCCAGCTCACAAACAAGGAAACATCCAAAAGCGTATTTCCCATCCCGCTTGTACCCCCAGACGGGAGGCTGTCCTCAGCAGGAGGCCATTTGTTCCCACTGCTGCCTAGGTTCCCACCCTCCCCCGCCACCCTTACCCCCCCCACCCCCCCTTTCTCTCTCCTCCCCCGCTGTCCCTTCCCCTCTGCCCCTTCCCCCCTGCCCCTTCCCCGCTGCCCCTTCCCCCCTGCCCCTTCCCCACTGCCCAGGGCTCCAAACCCCGAGGCTGAAGCCCTAGGCAAGTGAGAGCCTCAGGGTGACTGGACGAGTCAGAGCAGCTTTCTAGGCCTGGTAAATTCAGGCGCGTTTTATTTAAATGTCACAGAGACTACCCCTGTGGATGGACGCTCCTCTTAGGAGCCCGCCCGTCTCTCCAGGGCCCTGTCCTTCCCCGGGGCCCACAGCCCCCTGTGGTCGCTCTGAGATCTGCTCGCTTCCTGGTTCCAGCCCTGCACACGCCTTAGGTACCACGTGGTCTCTCAGCTCCTACATGCAGTTCAGACTCCAGCTCCTCCAGGCGGACCCGGTCTTAGACAAAACATGAACCCCAGGACATATTCTCATTTCCTTTGAGCTCCAAGAACTACAAAGTCAAAAAAGACATTTCAGTGAGTCCGCAGAACGGTTTACAACGTCTCTTATCCGGTAACCTGTTCTGGGCCAAGGAGGAAATTAACTGAAGACAAGGGTAGAGAAGGTAGGCATGGCTCCTGCCTGCTAGCGTCAGCTGGACGATGAGGATACAGCGCATCACGTCCCTGCGCCTTGCAGCGTGAACTCGGAAACACTCCGCATTTTGCTCTGCTGATCCACCGCCTTGGTTGTTATTTCTACGCCCAACATGGCCGCTGTCTGACTTCTCGCCTGTCTGGCCTGCCGTCTGCCTGCCGATGTCTCAAATCCTATGTTTGCGTAGCCGCCAGGGCTGTGGGGACGCCCAGTGCCCTGCCCCCAGGCCTGTGGGAGAGCTGAGTCCCCTGCTCTCCGCAAAGTTAGATGTGGCCACATGTCTCGCTTTGGCTAATGAAAGATGAGCGTTAAGTGACATGTGCCACTTATGGGGTACCTTTTAAGGGCCAGGACACAATTTGCCACATCCCGTCCCTCTGCCTAGTAATTAGGGAGGCAGTTGGGATTCCTGGGTGACCGTAACAAGCATGCTGGAGCGAGAGCGGAGGAGAAGTAAACCTTTGCTGTGTTGACATTTGGGGGCTGTTCTTATGCCGACTAAAAAGTAGGCCCCAAACTCACACTCATTGTGCCCCAATTCCGACACTCCTAAACTGGCTCCTCTCTCAACCAGGAAATCTCTGCACAGACCGAAACCTGGCTTTGACCCCTCTCCTGGCTCCGGTCCAGTGCATGTCCCTGCTATGACCCCTCACCTGTTTCCTCCCTTCTCCTCCCATCGCCTTCCCCGGAGGCTGCGGCCCAGGGGGTTATAACAGACCCCTCGATCCTCTGCTCTCCAGCTTACCCATCTGCCCGAGTGACCTTCCCGAGAACAATGAAAGGTTCTGACAGACCACAGCACCACCCCCAAGGCACCTGGCTGCCCAGCAGATCAAGAAAACCTTTCCTCTAGGCTCCCAGTTCACACACTCCACGCGTTTCCTTCTCACGTTTCCGTCTCTACCGTCAGGAGCCACCCAAATGCCACTTTCTTTTTTAGGAGGGTGGGGAGGAGCAACGAGAACACCATTTATTAAACTATATACAAGCGCAAAACCATCAAGAAAAGATTGACACATCTCCCCATGCGTCAAATAACCTGAAAAATTCCTGACGGACCCAGCAGAGGTGTGTTTTCCACGGAGCTTTTCTGACCTCACCAAGCGCACGTAACCTCTCCCTCCTTTTAGACCCAACACCTTGCTCTTAGCTCTCTTATCACACTCGGGCGATCTAGCCTTGTTTTGCAATTATTTTATCCCCTGTATGAGACTGTCATTTCCCTTAAAACAACATCTGCTTTATCTTTGTATCCCAAACACCAGCATGCTGGGCGTGCATAGCACTTGTTTCACTGAACTGAATGAAAACACTTTTGTCTTAGTTATTATACTTTAACACGGAGATAAGCACTGAAAGGAATTAACTTCAAGTAGAAGCCATCACATCCCAGCCTGAGGAACCCCTCTCCTGCAAGGAACACTCACTGCCAGCTGCCCTTTCCCACCCTCAGCATCCGGGTCTCCCAACCTCGGGCAACAGTGGCCAGCCTTCATTTAATCACATCACTGAGGGTCATGGTGGTAACACAGGCCCGAAGGACGCTACCTTGAGTAGCCAGAGCACAGTGGATGGAAACCAGAAACAAAGGGGCATAAAGAGCTTCACTTTCTTGACAACATAACTGCTCCAATGTGCCGTAAAAATCAGCGTACAGCCACCAAAGAGCACAGCGAACGTGATATCCTTTCCGTCACATCCATCGTCCAAACCCTTCACCTTTGATGAGAGCCTGGAACTCGCGGTGCTTCACCGTTCCTCTCTGGAGGTCGATCTTCAAGGTCATGAGGAGCACAAAGAGGAACTTGTGGTTTTCGTACAGGCCTCGGACAGAGTACGTGAAAACTTCGTACGTCAGGTACTCGATGATATTTGTGATTCTCTTCTGAGGGAGTGGAGACTTCTCAGACCTGCAATGCATTTTAAAAATCAAAGAAGCAGGAATACAAAACAGAAACGTTTAAGTCGCTGCTCTGGCGGGAAGGTCGCGAGGCCCACCTGGCCATGGACTGGTCAAACAGCTTCAAGAACTGGGCCAGGGAGGTCTGGTACATGATGTTCACCATGCTCATCTCCGTGATGAGGAAGTAGAGGATGCTCCCGCGGGTGGCCGCCGGCCGGAACTCCTCCTGAGCCAGGTTGATCTTGACCTCCGTTTCTGCAGCCACGTGTAGCTTTTCGCTCACTTCAGCGGCTGTCAGCTTGGTGGTCCGGAGAACACCGATGAGAGATTCGTCGTCTACCAAGGAGCCTGAAAACCAAACAGGAAGAGTGTGGGAGCTGCAGAACACTGACGGGGAAGCTGGAAAGCCAGGGGCATCCATTCAGGAATCTCCCCGTTGTTAATGTTCAACCCCACTCCTTCAGAGCCCAGAGGGCTTCTAGTCTACCTACCACGTGCTGCCTGAATTCCTGCAAGCATTCCTGCAAGGCCTGCCTCTCTCGCTGCCTAGAAGTCTGCATCCCCAAGGCAGCCCACCCCCAGGGGCCTCGGCCGTCCCCACCATCCTCACCCTGATGGCACCCTGCAGTGTCATGAGCTCGCCCCGGGGTTGCAGGTGAGCAGGTGAGCGGTGCACTCTCACCACTGCTTCAGAGAGTGGCCCTGCCACTGGCGGGCATGTCTCACTACGAGAAAAACTCTAACTTTATCTTTCCCCTTCCTTATTGTTTCTAATAGATAGAACAAGTTTGTGACATTTGATTTTAAGACATGGAAGACACTTTAGCCATGCTGAGCTACTGGCTGTGATGTCTGCAAACAGCAGTGCTCGGGCCTAGTCAAGTGTTCAGGGAGGGGCCTGAGCTGCCAGAGGGCACGGAGCTGCTCTGATGCACTAGGTCCCCTGATGGAGTCTGACCTGTGGTTAACCTCACAGCAAAGAGACCCTGACCCAGCACACCTTGGCCCGGTCAGGAGAAGAGCATTCAGCTGTCTTTCTAATATTTAGAATCCCCAGAGGAACCAAGTGGTGGGAGAACGCACTGCACCAAGAGACAGTGCAATTAAGGCGGAAAATAGGACTCCCCTTGAGGTCACCTGGAAGGTGATGCTGGAGACGGTTGTGAGCGAAACGCATAGTGTTCTTCTGGGAGGTTAAGATTTTTTTTTTTTTAATCTAAGGATTAAAGTGCTGTTCAGAAGTATTCATCATTAAACTTCTAATTAATGGTAGAATTTACAAGGCATTAAGCTGCCTACTTGAGAACACTGTAGTGTTTGTTGATTTTATTTCATTGGGATAAGGTATGTTTACACATTCAGAGAGAACACATCCCCAAATCCGGGGGTGGTGCGATGATCTGACTGCCCAGACAGCACCTGACTTCTAAGTGGGAGGTCAAGTCAAACCGAGAGTAAGCTGGGTCCTCCCTGGTTCGGCTCAGTGGATAGAGCGTCGGCCTATGAACCTGGATTGTAAATTCAGTCCCCGGCCCTGCCCTGGTTGGGGCATTGACCTCCCACATCGATGTTTCTCTCTGTGTCTCTTTCCCTCCCTTTCACTCTCTCTAAAAAATAATGGAAAAATATCCTCAGGTAAGGATTAACAACAATAAAAAAAAAAGGGGGAGGGGCGCGAAACCCGTTTGGCTCAGTGGATAGAGCATCAGCCTGTGGACTGAAAGGTCCCAGGTTCGATTCCGGTCAAGGGCATGTACCTTGGTTGCGGGCACATCCCCAGTAGGGGGTGTGCAGGAGGCAGCTGATTGATGATTCTCTCTCATTGATGTTTCTAACTCTCTATCCCTCTCTCTTCCTCTTTGTAAAAAATCAATAAAAAATATTTTAAAAATAATAATAATAAAAAGGGGGCGGTAAACTGGGCCTTGGGTGCTGAAGTGCCTCCACCACAGATTACACACCTCAGAGCCCATTGCGGTGATTACATTTCAATGCCAACTGAAAGAGTGAATCTAAAAAAAAAAAAATAGATGGAGCCCATTAGTTTCCTTTGGGCAGGCAAATTAGCCTATTATGAGTTACCTAGCTCTCCCGGGAGCCCTTCCTTTCCTCAGGAGAGAGCAATTATATCAAGAAAACGGTTATTCTCAAATGCTCAGGCCTTGTTTGCTAATTCAGTAATCAGATTCCCTGCCGTCCCTCTTTAGTGTCTACAGGGAAATTGCCTCGCTGTCTTTGCATTGATAACTATTTCCTAACATCTGTCATCACGGGGCGTTGAGAAGAGGATACAAGAGATCCTTCTTCAGAATCCATTATTTGATTATGTCGTGATAACACAATACCTTTTGTGGCACTTAATTTGTAGAGGAGGTTATCTTCCAGTTCTTTCATCTTCCGCTTATTGAAAGTCACGTCCTCCAAAAGCTTAACCCTCTCAGACTCCAGCTCCTGTTATTAAGAAACACAAAACAGCTCCAGAATGTTACCAGTTGTTGCCATAAATCCAATTTACCAGTGTTTATTACAAACTTTTAAAAGTTTAACCCAAAATGCCTTTTGCATGGCAAGGAATGGCTACCATTAGTCAAACCTATTTTTCCATATTTTTGTTTCTCTAGAGAGTTTTGTGTGTGTGTTTTTTAATTATGCCCAGAAGCATTAGGTTTCCATAGCACTTACACAGCATGCATGCGATTACCTTGCTAAAATAATTTTGCCCAATTATCTGCAGCTGTCTTTCCAGCTCCCCGTTTATTTAAATTAGAGCATCCCATTCTCTTGGCCCTGCTTCCACATTGCCTCTGGGAGAAATGTTAACTTTATTTGCAGTCAGAAGTGGTAGAAACAAAGAGGCATTGATTAATACCAAGAAACCACCAGGCAACCCAAGCCAAAGTGAGCTCTTCGCTTGGGACCTGCCTGTAGGAACTCCGGGCACCTGGTTTGGCATAGCCAGTTGTCAATACAAATCCATTTTCCACTATTTTGCAGCTCCTTCTACAAGAGGGGCTAGCTTGGATGTTTGGGAGGTATATTTTTCATACATAAATGATGTGTTTTTTAAAACTATATTTTGAAAATTTCCCAGCTTTCAGAAAAGTTGCAAGACTGGTACAATGAGCTCTCACAAACCCATTACTTAGGTTCGCCAAATAACATTTTGCTTTCTCACTCTTTCTCTCTATATAATATTTATTATCATCATTGCTGAACCATTTGCTAATGTTATCCTTTACACCTAAGATCTTCAGCAAATCTCCTAAGATCCAAGACATTCTCTTACATAACTATAGTGCAATTTTCAAACACAGAAACTTAACGTGGATATATAATACTCTTGCTAAACACAGAGTAAATGGAAATAGTCTCGATAACATTCTTGATAGTGCTTTCTTCTGATTTTATGCAGACTCACAACTTGTACTCAGAACTGTGTTTTTCAGCTACTTCGTTGAGAGGAAGTGTCTTGAAAAACTGCTTCAGAAATTCCTCCATGTTCAGAAGGTCTTCCTAAACCAACCCATCAGGCAAGAGCCACAGCACAGCAGCCATCTGCATACCTCCCAGGACCCCCATCTCGATTGGAGCCCTACATCTAATGGGCAGGAACTTGTCCTGTTCATTCTTGTATTCGTGGCAGCACGTATCTCAAGGCTTTGCAGAGATTGGACTCAACATCCAATAAATATTTGTTAAGTTGAAATCTGCTGAATTTAGTCATCAACTTTATTTTGCATCCGGGGAAACTGAGCACCCAGAAATATTAACTCCAAAGAGCATTTCTATATAATGCGCATAGCTAGCTAGCTACTGTCAGAGAAAGGCCTAACAGCCTTGTCCTTCAACTCCGAGACCAGTGTGTACAGCGTATAACAGCACTCCCTTCCGGGTTCGCAGTGTGTGATGAGGTGGCAATGAAGAGCCGAGGAGCCTGGCTAGGTTTGCAGGGGAATAGCTCATGTATTGTTTTCATTAGGAGACTCACCCCTGGGTGGCAGTGTAGGAATGCGTGGACAACATGAATGCTGTTAGCTTCCCTTTCAGTAAGATACAGAAACACAAGCATCACGGGGCAGTGGATGCTCGTGAGCTTTGCAGCATGACCTGTAACGTTTATCTATGAGGTCTGGCCGGGTGGAGAGCCTGTGTGCTCTCACAGGTTAAGACCCTGTTCTCTCTGGTCTCCATTTGTTCGCCTGTAAAATGGGTTTCAGAGCAGGCCGTTAGGAGGGTTCACATTATGGTCAGGAGGTCTCCTGCAGACTAAGTATGCATTTTTGTTTCTCCAGCAAGCCTCGTGTAAACACCTCAGCACATGTCTGGAAAAGGAAGCTCGGGCCTAGAAGAATGGGTATAAGCGCTCTGGGACATGGAGGGGCCCGCCTGACAGAAGCTAGTGCAGCCTCCATGGGGGATCTGGACCATCGAGGAATCATCCTGGGACCGACAGTACCAGGCAGACCACAAAGGAAGGGCTAGTTTTTACCAGTTGACACCACGAGGCCTTAAGAAGAGATGGAGACCATGAGTGGAGGGGCCCATGCTCTCTCTGCCTGGCTGTGGAAGTGGAATGGATTCTCTTTCTGGATTGCATAAGCCCTGGGTTGTTTGCTGTTAATTAGAATCAAATGAGCATGCAAGCTGGGACTGTGCCCTTCCCTCCACCAGACAAGCCGCCCTTCCAGGCCTATGCCAAGTGACCATCTCTATGAATGAGGGAGGATTTCACTTCTCCTTTCACTGTCTCTCTATTTCTTTGTGGTCAATGTCATTACTCCTGTTTTTGAATGTCTTTCCTCTCTGTTTGTGTCCATCTGTTTGGATCTCTTGCCTTTTTTCCTTTCCTTGTCTTGTCTTCTTCTGCTAGCTTCTCACCCTCCTATTTTATGCCTCTGTAGTCTTTCTATTTCTAACCTTGCCTTTCCCCTGAACCCTTACTACTAAAATAAATTATATTTGTGCAAATATATTTTATATCTGCAGATACATAAAATTATACTTTGTGCATAACATTTAACATTTTCTGACATTTATCTTAACAATTAGTTTAATCTTGTGTCAACCTCTTAGAACCACCCAATCTTAAGTTGTTCTTTGTTTTATTAGAACTCTCAATTATACTTAAAGTAGAGGCCTGGTGCACTAAATTCATGCAGAGGAGGGTGGTGGGAGGTCCCTTATCCCGGCCTGCATCCTCTCACAATCCAGGACTGCTAGCTTCTAACCGCTCACCGGCCTGCCTGCCTGATTGCCCCTAACTGCTTCTGCCTGCCAGCCTAATCATCCCCTAACCACTCCCCTGCCAGCCTAATTGAGACCTAACAGACCTCCCCTGAGGGCCTGGTTGCCCCCAACTGCTCCCCCAACTGCCCTCCCCTGCCCTCCTGTTTGCCCCAACTCCCCTCCCCTGCTGGCCTGATTGTCCCCAATTGTCCTCTCCTGCCGGTCATCTCGTGATGGTATCATGTGAGGGCATGACACCACCTAGGCTTTTATTATATAGGATACATTCCCTTTTTAGTGAAAATTTCACTTAATTAAAATAAAGGTATGGCTTCCTATATTATTAGATTACTAGTGGCCTGGTACACGAAATTCATGCATGGGGGGTGGGGGAGAGGAAGGCAGGAGCACGAGGGGGGTTGTCCTTCAGCCAGGCCTGCATCCTCTCCAATCTGGGACCCTCTCAGGGGATGTCCAACTGATTGGGCCTAAACTGGCAGTCAGACACCCCTCTCGCAATCCAGGACTGCTAGCTCCTAACCATTCACCTGCCTGATTGCCCCTAACCACTCTGCATGCTGGCCTTCTTGCCCCCAATTGCCCCCCACCCCCGCCAGCCTGCTCGTCCCCAACTATCCCCCCTGTGCCAGCTTGCTCTATCCCAATTTCCCTCCCCTCCTGGCCTGATCACCCCTAACCGCCTCTCACCTCTGCCTCAGCCCCCCCACCATGGCTTTATCTGGAAGAACATCCAGAAGATACCCTGGTCTAATTAGCATATTACCCTTTTATTAGTATAGATTCGATTGTAGAGGTTGAAACAACTACTGTGATAATAATATTCATTCAGAGCAATTTCTTTTTCTCCAGGATCATTATTTTATCAAAATTTTCAGTTATAAACAAGGTCATCCATCCACAGGACTATAGAGGTGTAAGTCAACACACCCGAAGGTTTAAAGTCAGATGTAGGAAGTGAAAATAAGGGTGTGAGTGAGTGTGTGTGTGTGTGTGTGTGTGTGTGTGAGTCTGAAGCTAGAGGAGAGGTGAGTTATGTTACTTTTCTGACAGGACTTGAGACTACAAAACAAATATTTATGTTAACAAAGGTAAACAGGACATACTTAATCTTTTTTGTCCATAGACTTAACAATTTCCCAATAAAGTTCAAACATTTATTATAGTTTAAAAGTTCTTTACCTTGAGAAATTATTACCTGTTTCTCTGTTAGAATTACTCTCCTTAATAACTGATTCTCAAGTCCTTTCATTGTAACAGTGAAATCAATGACTGATGTTTTAGCATTGATCTCGGGGGTAAAGGCAGGGTTCGGTAACTTTGTAGTAATATAAAGTTTAAATGAATCCATGATATCACATTCCTTATCACCGACTTTCACCTACATCAATGCAAATATAAAGTTTAAAAAAGCTTAGAGGACAGGACTAGGACTATGGGTTCAGTTTAAGAAATACTTTACCAGAGGCTAGTGCTGTGAAACTTGAAGGAACTGCAAAAGGAAGTTGTGAAATTTTACTCATTGATCTTAAAGAATAAAGCTTATCCCTTTAGAATAAGTTACACCTGTGGTCCTGCTTGGAGATGTTTTTAGCCAGAACACCAAGCAAATTCAATGAAAAATTTATCCAAGACAAACGTTGAATAAAGAAAAACTCATTCAAAGACTTGACTGTGTTTTCCACTTGAGAAAATTGTTTCCTGCTATGGAAATGTGTCATGTTTATAAAATATATAATTTTTCCTTCCATTTCACAGTCATATCTGAAGCACATTTAACAACAGAAAGGTTTAACAAAATTTCCAAAGAAAAAACATGCCAACATATTTTTCCCACTTAACAACAGAAAGGGTTAATAACATTTCCCAAGAAGAAAAATGCCAATATAATTTTCCAGAAAGATGACATTTATCTTAAACACTACACTCTGCAGTATATTGAAAAACAACAGGTTTTGCTGTCTAAAAATTAGGTGGAGCCCTGGCTGGTTTGGCTCAGTGGATAGAGCATCAGTCCCAGGCCTGAAGGGTCCTAGGTTATTTCCAGTCATTGGTTGCAGGCTTGATACCAGGTCCTGGTCATGCAAGAGGCAACCAATGAATGTTTCTCTCTCACATCGATGTTTCTCTCTCTGTGTCTCTCCCCTATCTTTCCACTCTCTCTTAAAAAAAAAAAAAATCAATGGAAAAATATTCTCAGGTGAGGATTAACAACAACAACAATAAAGTCCGGTGGAATTTATAACATTTCTAAATAACTTAGATTTTAATTGTAATCCACATGCTAGGGGACTAGCACATTCTCAGGCAGCTAGAATTCTTGACACTGCGGTTAAGAATTGGGGTCTTTTAAAGGACTCCCAGGAATGGTCAGTCTGCAACCTCCTTGGCATATTAAACATGGCAATAAAAGAATTCACATTATGAAGAACTATTTTTCTATATAAATCTCTTTGTTTAATGAGAAATTTTTTTAATTTCAAATTTTATTCACTGATATTCATAAAATTAAGTTGTCCAAATTAAAAAATATTTTTTTTCAACCAGAAAGGCTGTCATTCATCAAAAAATAAAAATCTGAAGAAGCCTAAAGGTAGAGAATGATCAATGAAAAAAGAAACAGACTGAAAACAATTACAATAAAAAATCAGGAACACAATTCCATAGCTCTCAGCAAAGTCCATGAATTTAGACTGAACGTTAATAGAGAAACGAACAAATCAATGTCCATAGACTTTATTAAAATGTCATTTTCTCCAATGAAATACAGGTTTTATTGTATAGATGTATATATGGCTTACAAAAAGAATTTTATTGGAGTTGCTAAAATACCTATAATAATATCTTATTATTATGACTAGACAATGTCTCTCCTTAATATATTATTTAGTTTCAGTGAAATGGATACTCTTACCAAGAAATTGCCCCACCCCCATATCTGTTATAAATAATATATATACATCTATATTTTAATATTTTTTATTGATTTCAGAAAGGAAAGGAGAAGCAGAAAAAGAGACAGAAACATCAGTGATGAGAGAGAATCATTGATCAGCTGCCACCTACATGCCCCACACATTAAGAATCGAGCCCACAACCCAAGCACATGTCCTGACCAGGAATCCAACCATGACCTCCTGGGTTATAGGTTGACGCTCAACCACTGAACCACACCAGCAGGGCTACACTATATATTTTTAAAGGAAACACTGAACATGAGTTTGGAAATTATTTTTTCCAGTATACCAAATACTTGAAAGAAATTGCCTTTACTGCTATGCTCAAAAAGATAAGTAGATGTCACCATTACCCTTTTCTTTCTTGTTTTTACAAAGCTCACCTTGAAAGCGGTGCCTGATTTAATGAAATTCTTTTCTAACACATTATCCAGGGCCGGGTCCAGCTCTTCACGAATGTCCTCGATGAGCAGCGGTCGGCCCAAGGAAAGGCTGTCCTCCAAGTGTGTGCGGAAATACTTATGGTTCAGCGACGTCACCTAAACACGAAGAGCTCATTACTCTACAAATGGCACGAGCAACGTGCCTCTTCCTCGGTGGAAATCAAGAGCTGACTAGGAATTGTGAGGGCTATTTGGGAAGCCTTGTTTATAAAAATAAAAGGAGCAAACATAATTTTCAAAGCTTGGTGAGCCGTGGCCTGCAGAAGTCCTGGGTGTGTAACTGGCTCTCTGTGATGAAAAGAGGAGGAGGAGGGGTGCTCCTCAGATGCAGAGAAGTCTTTGCAAAGGTAGAGTTGGATGTGGACTTTGAGATATTTCAGATTTTTGTCTGGGATGTAAGGGAAGAGGGCAGTGGGGTGGAGAGAGACACCCTCGTTAGGAGAAAGAGCACAAGCAAAAATGTGGACCCAGTGTAGAACAGTGTCTGGGAAACAACGAACAGTCCATATGGGAAGCTGAATTGAAATATCAATGGTGACGAGATTCCCCCAGGGAGATAGGAGGACTGGAATCCTGCCCCTCCCTCCCCATCACCTGAAAATGAACACGTGATTAGACACCACCTCCAACACTGGACCCTCGGATCGTATGCTCTGTAGGACCAAGGGCCCGAGCGAGGTGAGGCAAGTGGCCCAAACCACAAGTTCTTTGGCTGCTTTCCTGATCCAGGGCCCAGGATGGAAACCACATCCATCCTCTGCCACGAACCAGGCCAGTGGACAGAGGGGAGAGGGCAACCAAGGGAGAGCACAAGAGAGAAAATTGCTAAGGCTTTGCCCTAATCCCTGTTACAAAACCCAAAGGTGTAAGTTAGCAAACAGTTGCAGAGATGACAACTATGACTGGCAGATTCGACGAAAATTTGGGGGAAATTTCATGACTTCAAGATTACGGTCCCCTGTGCCCAATGGTACCCACCTGCAGGTCATTTTCTTTTTCCTTTGATTTAATCCAAGTTTTGCCTTGAGTCTGTGGATCTATGAGGAGTGGGTATCTGGTGGCCTTCGTCACGATAATGCCGTTCTGAATCGAGAGGTCATCTCCTGGCAGGCCCTGCAGTCCCCACTCGCCGATCTGAATAACAGGAAGTGGACATGGACGTTCGAAGGAGAATGAGAATGCTTTCATGAGTAGATAAAAGCACCTCCATATAAAAGAATTTAAAATCGGGGCACATATTTTTCCACTGAGAACGTGCAACAGGTACCCAGAAAAAAAAAACAAAAACCTAAACTTGTAAATGTGAACCAAGTAATATTAAATTTTTTTAAATGGAATAAATAAATCCTCTCTTTCGTGATGCAAAACTAGGTTTAGTCCTGTATGTTATGTTTTCATGCTTGAGGAAATATTGTTAAATTTATTACATGAAGCTGGTTGCTAAGCATTCAGAGAACATAGGGGCTTAAAATACGGCGAGGGTGGCTTTGTGGGTGGGGTCCGGACTGGCTGAAGGAGGCAGAGATAATGGATACGGGTAACAAGATGTCAGAGAAGCCATAGCCGGTTTGGCTCAATCGGCCTATAGACCAAAGGGTCCTGAGTTCAATTCCAGTCAAGTGCATGTACCTCGGTTGCAGGCTACTCCCCAGCCTGGGCTCTGGCTGGGGTGCGTGCAAGAAGCAACCCATCGTTGTGTTTCACATCGAAGTTTCTATCTCTCCCTCTCTCTTCTACTCTCTCTAAAAATCAATGGAAAAACATCCTTGGGTGAGGATTAAAAAATAAGTAAATAAATAAAAAGATGACAGAGGAGATAAGCCCTGGTTAAGCCCCTGAAACTTCCCCCTCCTGCCTTGCTTCTGGTTTGGTGGGGGCCGGGGTCGCGTAGCTGAAGGGAGAGAAGTCAGGAGAGACAAGATATTATATTGTCTCATCAATGACATTTAAAAAAATATATTTCTTTTCCAAAATCAGAGGGAATTGCCAGCCTGCCTCCACGTGTCCATAAAATCTCCTGAGATCCAATGAACCAACCAGCCTCCGCCTTCACAGGCCCTAATTAATAAAGGCTACCCTGGCCCACTCGGCCTCACCAGTGACCCGCTATATTCAACGCCTGATCTAGTCCCTGACAGGACCGCGTCAACATTGTTTGAATTAGAAAGACTAATTTTTCATTTTTAAGTAGAGATAACATGAAATTCATAGCATGGTGTCTCTAGGGCAACGGGGGAGCATATCGGCAAATCAGAAAAGCCGCTCATGAATACAAATGGCCTGGGAGGCATGTGCTGCCCCAGGAGCCCTGCAAGAGGCACTGGTAATTGGCAGGGGCGTCAACGCCCCCACGAGGGAGGCCGGGGGGTAGGTCACGCTGTTCCTCGGTGACACAGAACGTGCTACTAGTAAGGGATTGCTAATGGCCAAGAGAAGGTTAATGCCAGTGCTCGGGGCCAGGCTAATGTCTGCCCTGGCCCAAGATGTTCGCAAGAGCGCGTGGTTCAGCAGGACGGTGTAAGCACTGAAGGGCTGTAAGGAAAGCTCAGTCTCAGCCTGTCTGTTACTCACCAATGGCCTTTTAGTTCCCAGCAGTGCAACTGGCACTCATTGGAAAGGAGCATTTCTTAAAATGCAGAGTAACTTTTATAGAACAAAGAAGCTCCATTTTTGGAGCTCGTAAGCATTTTCAAACAATCTTTTCAATTAAATGAAAACAACAACAACAAAGTAGGTGTACCATGACTTCTTAGTAAGAAATGAGACTGAAATTCAGATAACGTGATGAGGACAGAAACACTTACTGTGGGAGGATCCACCAGCATGGAAATGAGGTTCAGGTTCTCACTGAAAGGAATCTTCCGCGCCCTCAGCTCCAACTCCCACTGCTCTTTCAGCAGATAGTTCCGAAATATCTGGTTGAAAGGACCGAGGTAGGAGAGGAATCCGGTGCACAGCAGAATGTCGCCCACAAGTCTGTGGAGGAGGAAACACAGACCCTCCACAGTGTAAGGAGTGGGAGATCCATAGTGCAGTTTGGCTTGTTACTTTGTGAACCCCTTCTTTGCTCCCCACATTTGGAAGCCACAGGTGGAGAGAGGGAGCACTAAGGAGCAGCGGGGGCCTTACGCGGAGAAGGTCAGGGAGCGAGACAGAGGGAAGTAGCCTGTGCCCATCCCCTCCCGGGTCCTGTTCAGAATCAGTCTTGGGGAGACTACTTCTCCTTTCTCACCCCCCTGCCTGCTTCCTGAGCACACGACGCTAAGAATAGACAAATGGAGCAGCCTACAGATTTTTCTGGCAAACTCGAACCGTTTCAGCAGCACCCACTACAGGAAACCCACACTGTTGAGCTAGGATGGAGATGACAGGTGCTTCTCAAAAGGCGCTTCCCTCTCTGTTTCACAGAGAGCGAGGAACATAAGCTGCAAGCACTTTCTCAGATGGAGGGATTTGGGATGGGTGAGGGCATGCGGGAGAAAGCTCTTCACAAGACACGGGTTTTATGTTCTCGAGTCACCAAGAGGTGCCGTTTGTGGACAGCGAGTATAACAAAGACCGTGATGCATACCTGTTAATCTGAGCCTTGAACTCTTTGCTTTGCTGAGTCCATCGGATCTTCTCTCCGCTCAGCCCGTCGATGAGGGTGGAGGCCGCCTGCATCTTTTTCCGGCACATGTCGGCATCATTGAGCAGGTCCTGCATTCAACAGGAAGAAGGTTCCAAGAACTTCTTAAATCCCTGAGTTAAATGTCCATTATATTCACACGTGAAATACGTGAGGGAATCCCTTAATGTGTAAAATTAATATAATCTAAAAGTACAGTGTAAGGGAAACCTTACATGTTAAATTCTGGTAATTTATTCAGTATATAGTCACTTTACATTATAAAAGTTCAAGTAAAGCAATTTTGTAAGCCAGAATACAAATCACATCAATTAAAATATTATTTCTATGGGGGGAAGGGACACATATGTAATACCTCAATCAATAAAGAAAATTTTTTTAAATGAAATAAAATAGCATTTCTATTAAATATTTTCAAAATAAAATATAGTGTTTTAAAAGACTTGAATTTAATAATAATCTGAGTTCTTTGCAGTTAACCAAGATTTCCCCCCAGAAAATTTCTACACAACAGTCATGTGCTGCAAGCAGCTGGAATCCACTCACAAGAGCCAATTGTTAAAGTTGTAGGGAATGTGTGCTGATGTTCAACAGCTGGTATTAAAAATTAAATTATATAAACTTATCATTAAACAAATCATATTAAAGGAAAAGGTAACGACTAACCAAAACCCATCACTTCCTAATTACTAACTGTGTCTCAGCGTTACCTCGCTGAGTTACTACCATGTTTCCCCGAAAATAAAACATCCTCCGAAAATAAGACCTACTTACAGGTTTCCTTCTGAGTGAAATATAAGGCATCCCCTGAAAATAAGGCCCCATAGGCTCTGTCTCAGAATGAAAATTAATTTACCGTAAACTGGTCACTAGGGCGTCTAGCAACCAGTGACGTTACACGGAGTCCTGACGTCACTGCTGTGTGATGGCAGAGCGGAGGTCGGAGTGAGTGGTGAGTGAGGAGCAGGAGAGAAGAGGAGATTTTCGCAGATGCGTGTAGAAGAACAGGAGGATTAGAGCGGACGGGACATGGCGAAGGTGGTGAGTGCTGGTCTGTCTCTGGTGACACTACCTGATGCTCTCAGTCACCCTCATGATGACTGAAGGTTCTCAGTCAGTGGCTCCAGCAAGCCCAGTGACAGTCCCCAGGCAGGCCCCAGGGGGTAAATGTCTGATAAAGGGGTAGGGGGGATGTCTGGTGAAGGTGTTCAGTGGCACAAGGGTGGGGGGAGGGGGGATCACTTAAAATGACACAGGAGGATCAGAGAGGGCAATCAAAATGACACAGGAGGATCAAAAAGGGTTACTAAAATGGTAATCCCCCCTCTGATTCTCCTGTGCCTTTTTGATTCCCCCCTCTATCCCCCCTGTGTCATTTTAAGTGATCCCCCCCCCCCACCTTGATACCCCAATTCCTTTTTTTTACTCCTAGAAATGAGCGCAAAAAAGAAAAAGCTACTCCGTGGAGTACAAGAAAGGAATCGTGGAAGATTCTTGGGGCCAAAATCTTACTGCTTTCTGCAAAGAGAAGATGTTGAGTATCCAATTGGTCTGAAAATGGCGAGCAGAGTATGGTAACCTCATTGAACAAGTGGACAAGGGAAATGCTAAAAAGCACAAGTGTGGATCAGGTTGGCAACCATAATTTTCTGAGCTGGAAGACCTGATCTGTGAATGGGTTGTTGAGAGGAGAACAGAGGCTTTGGTTGTGAATAGGGCTCAGATTCAAGAATTTGCCCCTGCAATGGCACCACAGTTTGACATAGCCCCCGAAGACTTAAAAGCATCACAACACTGGCTGAATAATTTCCTTCAGTGAAGTGAACTGGCTTTAAGAAGATCTACAACATTGTTTAGGTTGGAAGATACTCAAGTTATTAAGCGAGCACTTGCATTCAAGTCCTTTATTGATGATGCTGACTTCTCTAAATACAATCTTTCCAACATGATTGCTATGGATGAAACTGCAGTGCTTATGGGCCAATAGTCTCAAACAACAATTGAACAGCGGGGTGCCTCCTTAGTGTACATACCCTCCACTGCTTACAAAAGTGCACTTGTTTCCTGTATTTTGGCAGTTCGTCCGGATGGCACTAAAATCCCACCTTTAATCATTTCTAAGGGTAAGAAGGAAAAGATTGAACGTGTTTTGGGCATTTTTATTCTTGAAACTGAAAAAGCCTGGGCCACACAAGCAGTTATAAGGAAGTGGGTCAATTTAATGCTGCCGCTTGTTATGCAAGGGAGCTAAAGAGGTCTGCTAGTCTGGGATGCAACCAGCACTCACTGTGCTAAAGACATGAAGACATTTCTTCATGAAAGAAAAATATATCAGATAATGATTCCCGAAGGAATGACGGCCTATCTCTAGACTCTTGATATTGCATTAAACAAGCCATTCAAAGACAATTTGCACGTGGAAATTAATGACTACATTGAAAGTAGAATGGAGAGAAATCAGCGTGGAAACTTTGTGAAACCTAAACTGCAAGAAGTTGTGACTTGGGTTTAGAATTCATGGGAGAAAATCACTGACTGTTGTTTTGCAAATGCTACTTTGAGAAGAAGTACTCATTTAAAGACAATGCTATTGATAAACATGAGAGATTTGGTCCACTGATTCTGAAAGAAATGGAGTCACAAGAAATTCACCAGGAAATTCAGGAATTGGATTGTTATGATGATGTTCCAGAAGATGATGACATGATTATCATTGAATAAATGAGTAAATTCTTGATACTGTAGGATTCACAGTTTGTCTGGTTTGTGTTGACAACTCCTGTACTACCGTACTGAATACAGGTAATAAATTTCCTTTATTTTCATTTAACAATAAATGTGTACCATATTCTTCTTCATGGAAAAATAAGACATCCCCTGAAAATAAGACCTAGCGCATCTTTGGGAGCAAAAATTAATATAAGACACTGTCTTATTTTCGGGGAAACAGGGTAAGCCCGCCGTGTCAGCCTGGTGGAAGAGTACATTATAGTGCTGCTGCTGCTGCTGCCACATATTTTTCCATCTGAGTTCAGTGTCCCCCCAATGACAGCGCCAATGGGCAGTGATGAGAGGACCTAGACCCCTGAAGTCAGCGACCCCTGCCCACAGGCTTTCTTCTTCCCCTGGCCCCTGCCTCACAGCCAGGCCACCACTCCACATCTAACCTCAGACGCTGGATCAGGATCCCCATTTGATGGGTAATTGAGGACAATTAACCTCAAGTTCAAAATTAATAAGTGCATGAGCAGGAAGGACCTGAAACTCAGTTTCCCAACTGCAAAGGGCAGGACATCACAGCTCCCCTTGTGGAAAGTGATGAGGTATATCCTAGATCACATGATTTCACACATCTAGAGAAAATAATGAACAACTTAGACTGATGAACAAAAACAGACCCAGAGAAAGAAGCAGTGAACAGACTCTCAAACCTCAGAGGGAAATTAGGGGAGGGTGGAAGTAAAGGGGAAGAGATCAACCAAAGGACTTGTGTGCATGCATATGGCCTGGCCAGTGGCCATGGACAAAGTGAGGGCATATGTAGGGAGGGGTTTGGGATGGGATTGGGGGGGATGAGGACAATTATGTGATACCATAATCAATTTTTAAAAATTAAAAAATAAAAATAAAAATAAAGAATTGAAGGGCCAAAGATCCAAAGCAAGTAGACCTCGCTAGCAGGGAAGGACGTTCAGGTAAATCTTTTCTGTCACACACATGTACCTAATTTCTAAAAACAACATATACTTGCATAACATTTCCATCACTTTGGGTATTTAATCTCACCATTTTCTCATTCATTGCTGCGTCAAATTTTGCTTGTACTTTATCCAGCTCGGCTTGTTTCTCATCAAGCAGTGCCTGCGCCTTCCCCAGCTCAGCATTGGCAACGGCTAAGCGGCCCTCCTGCTTGGCCAGGTTAGTCTTGGGAGGAAGAGGGGGTGATTAGTGCAGAGCGGTACTGGGGCTGCAAAAAACACTTGACTTCAATCGTAGGCAAACCATATACCCCATGATTGTGCCCTAGATGTCTGGAGGTCGCCTGTGTCCGTGTTTTCAGCTGGGGGAGCAGAGTGTATTGAAGATACTTCATTAAAATTATTTTTCTTTTAGTTATTAATGTTAACAGGGACACTGCAGCAATGTGTAGGAAGGAGAACAAAAATTACCAGTGATTCTACTGAGTATTGTATTAAGAGGTTGATCATTGGCATTTTGATTGCCCCCCCCCAAATCCCCACCCCTCACCTAATGTAGTAGAATCATTTCCCCATCCTTAAAACCTTTTGGTGAACATCAGTTATATGGCTGCATAAAATGCAATTTGGATGCATCATCATTTCATAAATTTCAGGCTTTTCTATACTTTCAGACATTCTGCCCCCCACCCACTTTTTAATTGTATAGGTAATGCTGGGCTGAGTACTGTTGGGAGTGTAAACATTGTGGATGGATTTCTTGGTAGTGATCCTTTGAAGTGAAATTACTGCAGCAGTAGTTTTTCATCTTTTTCTAAGTCTTATAGCATGGTAATTATATTTTCTTGTACATATAAAGTAATTAATCGGCAAAGTAAGATAGCCCAAGAGCCTTCTGGCATAAGTTTTTGAAAATTTTCTCATTTTCTTTTTCAATATTTCAATTATTTGAATTTAGCCCTTTTCCCCAGGAAATTTTCACTACATTTAGATTTTCTAATGTATTTACATATAACTGTGTACAATTTGCTTTTTAATTACTTAAATCTACACATCTGTGATTATATGGATTTATCTTTCTATTCTCATTTGCTCTTCTATATTTTCTTCTTGATTGTATTTTCTAAGACTATATTTCATATTTTGTTTTTGCAAAGCACCATTTAGTTCTAGATTTACTCATTAATTCTACTTTTCTCTCTTCTAATTTTTAATGTTATTTTTATTAGCTCTATTCCACTTTCCTCAAAGTTGGTGCATATGTGTGCTGATAAGTGAGTATGTACTGGATTTAGTATCTTTGATTCATTTAAGGGCAAAGAACGTATCATTTTACCACCTCACAAAAGTTTTGGTAGCTAGCTGTTTGTCAACATTTTCTAAATGAAAGTGACTGACTTTTTAAAATATAAACTTTCTGATTTTATTGCTTATTATCAAAGAACAAGACCTCAGCGATTTTTGCATTGAACATGATCCATTTTTGTAAAGATTCTTGGACAATAGCAATCATATTCTTTGTTTATATTTTAAAAAGTTCAAGTAGCAATTCAAACTTTAAAATAATATGGTGTAAAATCTCTATATAACTAATTTATGCCTACTCCAGATTGGCTAAATAATTTGCAGGGTCCCGTGCAAAATGGAAACGTGGGTCCTTGTTCCAATATTACTAAGAACATCAACAGGGTGACAGCAGAGCATGGAGCCAAGCACGGGCCCTTAACACAACGTGCACAGGTCACACCCGGAAAGCCAGCGCCGGGCCTACGCCATCTGCGCTGGAGTGGTGCTGTGCGCCACAATCTCAATTATAATATGATTTTTATTAATCTCCACCTAAAGTAGTTATGGGTTTTGCTTTATGTACCTTAATATCATTATATTTAATTACTACACTTAAGTCTTACCATAGACTTAATTGTTAGAAATAAAAAATTTTATCACTAAAAATTAACAGCTCTTTTAAGTCTTTTTTTCTTCTTTTTCTTGAATTCTGAAACTTACATAACATTTCTCTCTTGATATCTTTTTGTTTGGGTGTATTTGTTCTATACTCTCATCATTTCCCTTTGTTAAAACTTTCTTATTTTTTCATTTATCTTCTATTCCTCGCGAAGCACAGAGTTTAAAGAGGCAATCCCTTCTTAAAGGCTTCTTATGGAAACCAGCGACCTGCCCACCTCCTCACCAGTTCCCATTCTACAGGGCAACCACTTGCAACTCTTTCATCGGCACAGGGCTGGGGTGGGCAGCTGGGCTGTGTTTGTGTGTATGTGTGTGTGTGTGTTGTATTTACCCTCAGTACTTAATTTCATCATTGAGAAATTTTTTTTTTAATTCCCTCAGACACAGAGGGCAGCTTGGCCAGATACTGAATCCTCGGGCCACGGACCTGCCCTCCTCAGCACTCTGCCTGCGTTTTTCATTCTGCTCTAGGGAAGTCTGCGGCACCCTGAATGCTCTTCTTTTGTAATAATTCTTTTAAATTTTGTTTTATTGTTTCTTAGATGCATGCAAGTTGCCCTTTCTGTCTTTGAAATGTGAATGTTGATACTAATTTTTATAAATTTCATTTGGAATCTAGCAACCAACTTCAGTCTCCAAACCTTAGCCCCAAACTTCAGAGAAATGGCAAGTTCTCTTCTATGACGGCTTGGTTATTATTCCCAGTAAGTTCATTCCCGGTCCAAGTTAACAAGTTGGCTCAGTTTCTTGCTTGAGATGCCCAAAACATGCAACAAGAATAAACACAACTCGAGATGGTGAGAGGGCACACAGGAAAAAGGGAGAACGTCGGCAACAGGGACGTCGACCTTTACTGGTCAGAACGATGCTCTGCCTGGGAACAGCAGTAACATGAGGCCTTGGAGTTCCTGGAAGGAGGAGGGAAACGTACCTTCAGAGGCAGCACCTCCTTGTTGATGCCATAAAATGTTGCCATGGCAAGTGTCCAGGACAGCAGGCCGGCCACGTTCCCGCAGACTTTCTTGGCACTTTCAAAGGTGTAGTCATCCATGTTAAAATATGGCTGCAGCAACTCCACCGTCTCCTCGTTGATGGTGTCCTTGGGGAACTGCTGCAGGCTCCACAGGAACCCCGTGGCGCTCATCAGCTGCAAAACACCCCCACCCGAAGGGCTGCCAGGAGAGGCCTGCCTGCTCCCCAGCCGGGCACTCCGAAGGGTAAAGCCGATTGGCTCCACCACACAAATCAAGGCGAGGACATGGGGTCAGCCTAAATCCGTGAATCGCAAACTGTCCTCTTATTTCTAAAGATCAACGTACCCAGCTTCCTGTCCAGGGGGTGCACTTACTAGTAAATGGGCTGACATCAGGACTGCCAGAACTGGCCACTGGTTCCGGACAGATTGTGGCAGAAAGCAAGCATTCAGCCTAAACCTCTTTCCCTGCTTGCTTTCTGGGAGATGCAGATTGAGAGACGCCGCTACGCGGAGGTCCACTCTCACCAGCCAGCCTGTGTGGCTGAGGACTCCCAAGCGCTGCCCGGGGCCCAGGAAGTAGCTTTCACTTACTTTCAGCGACTCTCCCCAGGACGGCTTGCAGCACGGTTTTTCTGGATCCATAGTCACAGGATCAATTTTCTTTTGAAACAGTAACAGAACGCAGTCCATGATTCTCATAATAAGATGCGGGGGCTTTGCGAGCTTCCTGACCGTGGCAATATCGTTCGGTTTGATCGTCTGTATTGGGGGTGAGGAATCAATATTTTTGTTGTTGTTGAGTAGTGTTCACAGTCATGTGGCAATCTAATACTTTTAAATAACGAAAGCAGAAAGCTTTAAAATGCATTTTCTCCCCAAGCCCTGACAGTATCTCCTTAAGGGTGTGCATTCCAAGATTTCCTAATAGCTCTTTCATTGTGATTCTAGGATTTTTGTTTATTTTAGTTGTCTTCCCCCCCCCTCCCGCTCTATTGCCCTCAACTAGTTCCTTGAATATCACTACCATTCATTGCACACACACACACACATACACACACACACATACAGAGGCCTTTGCTAGCAACAAGCCTCAATAATAGGTGACATTTAGATAACTTGCATCTTCAAAGCACAGAGCCTGTCTTCTGTGTGGATAACAAAGAGGAGCAAGGCCTGAGGAGCAGAAGCCTCACCTCCGGCCTGCCCTACCCTGGAAGGGGAGGAATGCAAAGGAGACAGGAGAAGGGATTATAACACATGCCTCCTAAAGATCTCTTCTGGCATTTTCTGTATATGAGCTTGGTTTGGAATGAGTCATATGAGTCATTGTCAGACATTCAAGGCAAGGAGGGGGACAGCAACCTGCTACTCACATTCAGGGCTGCCTCCGCCTCCTCCAGGGCAGGCCTCGCGGCCTCGAGTTTGCTCTCTGCTTTTACTTTTTCACTGTCGATTTCATCCACAATTTTTTGGGCTTTGTCTTTCACCTCCTGCACCTCGTTTTTCACCTTGGCAGAAGCCTGAGCACTTACTGTGACTTCTGCTAACACCTGTTAAATTGAGGAGACACGTGAGAGCAAACAGAAACCTCTGAGCAGCATTTACAGATTTGAGTACTGAGAATATTCATTCACTAAAATGTAAAACATGAATTAGAGCACATTTATTCCCCATCTAAGATATATATATGCTTATTTTAATCCTCACTTAAAGATGCTTTAATTGATTTTTAGAGAGAGAGGAGAGGAGAGAGAGAAACATTGATGTGAGAGAGAAATACTGTTCCATTGCCTTTCTTATGCACCCTGACCAGGGATCAAACCCACAACCTAGGTACGTGCCCTGACTGGGAATTAAACCTGCAACCGTTTTAGTGCATGAAACGACACTCCAACCAACTGAGCCACTGAGTCATCTATATTTTAAGGTGTATTAAAGTAACTCCTTTGAGCAGTCCTTGCAGTCTGTTTTTTCCTAAGCTTTATTCAGGCTTAGAATATATAAACTAGAGGCCCCGTGCACAGATTTGTGCAGGGGCAGGTGTCCCTTCTGCCTGGACTTTGGGGATCAGGCCTAAACAAGCATTCAGACATCCCCTAGGGATGTAGCAGTGAGTGAAGAGGCAGGAGACTGGGGAGGAGCCTGAACCATGCCAGGCACAACCTCCCTACCCCCTATGCCTCCCAGGCCCCTGCACACACACCCCTACACCCACTCAGTGCTCCACCACTGCACTTGCCAGCTTCTGAGCAGCAGTCCCGCTGTGGGAGTGCACTGACCACCAGGGGGCAGCTCCTGCATTGAGTGTCTGCCCCTGGTGGTCAGTGCATGTCACAGCAACTGGTCATTCCAGTCATTCAGGTTGTTCTAGTTGCTCTGATTGTTCTGTCCTAACAGCTGCTTAGGCTTTTATATATATAGATATTTATCTTTTCAGGAAAAATGGTATTTCTACTGTATGTAATTTCTAAAAAGTAAACAATATAAGTAAGTGTAATGGAATAAGATCAGAAACCATATTAAGCCTCATGTAAATAACAATAAAAATAGCTCATATTTTTTCTAAGTGCCTAGCATGTGCCAGAACTTTACTAAGTGCCTCTCTTGATTCTCTCTCCTTTCAGCAACTGAATAAAGGTCAAGATTTAAGTGTCAATTCCTACCTGGCCCTCAGGGAGGGGAAGCAGACACAGCTTGAGGGGTAGAGGGTCATAGATAAAGGACCACACCATATCCCTACCCCCTGGGAGGAGTATCTTTTTTTTTTAACTTCACCAACTCCTCCTCTTATTTTTCCCCTTTGACACAAACTTCAGGTGCGACTTGGGGCATCCTAGAAACTTAGAGTATGCAGGGAGCTTACCAAATATAACTACAGTCAAGCAGAAATGTCATAAACAGATGAGAGAGAACAAGAGAGACCGAGCCAGAGAAGAAAGAACAGCCTTAGACCCGGTGAGATGGAATAGGTTAGGTATGCCTTGGTGTGAGTTAAACAAAATATCTAATGGTCGTTGGGAACATTATCCTACCAGAAATAGTCTAAGTCTATACTCTATAAGCTTCTAAATGCTTTTTCTTTACTTTGGAAAAATGTTCCTCGCCACTCGGGATAAGAAAAATGCAAACTCACTTCATCTGCTTTCACAGACGCCACTTCCAGCTCCTTCTCCTTCACGGCGAGGTCCTGCGAGAGCTTCGCAACCGACTCGCTTGCCTCCATGAGCTTGTCAAGACCTTTACAAACGCACACATGTACACGCTTGCTGAGTCTAGGAACACCCCCTCCATCAAATATTCACCCAACATTCACTACTTATAAGGCACCAACCACAGAGGTATTATAACAAACACAAGGTAATTAGTTACAGACACAGGCTTTAAAAATGCACATATCCTAGGAGCAACAATCCCCGCCATATTTCTGAGAGCTTCTGCAGGGCATGAAGAAAATCGCTCTGGCGGAAGAATATCACCTGGCCACGCTGAAGGGAAGTCCCAGGGCCGCACCCAGAGCGTCAGTCATTGGACCTGCCTGACAAACGTCAGTGAGAAATGTGCTTGGCAAACCCACGCTCCCCTGGGCCTTGCCAACACTTGGTGGCTGTCATTTTTTTTTGCCTTTGAATCCTCTTGCCGCTGAGACGGCAAATGAGACACATCCTCTGGTAACATTGTTGTTGTCCTCTTCACCATAAAAACAAAAGAACCGCCAAAACCCGAGCGCCTGGCTCTGCGGCCTTCAGCGCTGGAGAGGACAGCAAGCAGCCAGCTTTCTCACATCCCGGCTGGGTTCTAGGCAGACGTGTCCAGAGAATGGTTAGCATCTGGTCTCCTGACAGGGGTGGGGAAGCACTCGTTTCTATACTTTTGGTGTCCATGGTGTATAAATACTCCCACGTGGCCGATTTCAAGCTACCAAGAGATTCTCAGGGGCGCGCTGCGATATTTCTACCATGCAGGTAGAATGGACATAACCTCAAGAACAATAATAATAGCAAAACAAAATAAAAATAACTCAGAAGTGAGACGTTTTGAGTAGTTTTGCCTTCACTTTTAATATACTTCATTTAATTGAGTTAATGTAATTTAATTTTAATAAAGACTGTGTTTATCAACCAGATCATACAATTCCTAGCTAACCGTGGCTCCCTCCCGTGAGCCAGGGCATGGGGTCAGCGCAGAGCTGGTCCTGAGCATGACGCAGAGCCGCTGCGGGGAGGTGACGTGAGGACAGCGAGGAGCTCCTCACTTCCCGCCCTTGAGCTCCAGGACCCAGTTTTGAGCAGGAGAAATGGAAGGACAACACTAAGGTATTTTGGAGTGTAGGGGTCAGATGCTTTCTGGACCTATAATTGATCCCAATTTCTATTTTTTTCTACTTATATATACTGAACACTCAGAAAACCATCACTCACGTAAATTCTCTCTTTTTGTTTTTATTTGTTCCTGTTTTGCCTTTTCCTTTGTTAGAAGTTTGAGAAACATTAACTTCACAAAGGTTATACAAATTGAGGGAAATTGCAATGAAACCGAAAACTGAAATTGTGGTCAGTTCACAAGAGCTGGTTGTTCCCCAAGTGACCAAGGTCACTCACTGCCCAACTGGTGGACCCATGGTTCTAGAAAAAAAAACAAAAAAAAAACAAAAACAGGCCACCTGTTCGGATTTTCTTCCGCCCAGAGTTTCTTGGCAGGTCAAAGCAGCCTTTCCCGCCTTCCCTTAAACACTCGGTTCCTAACAATGAAGTCCGTATTTCATTTTCAATCACAGCGGCACCCACCAAACAAGATACTGGGATCCCTAGCAAACAAGCCCGTACAGATCCCACGCTGCTTACCAATATTCATGCGTTCAGCCTGCTCGTTAATAAATTTCACCTTTTCCGTGTAGATGTTTTTATAACCGTTTATAAACGAGAGGTAAGACTTGGGAGTCACGTGCGCTCTCCGGCGGTATCTGAAAGGGAGACACAGAGTGAGCCTCGTCTCTGCGTCGTGGCTGCCCCGCGGGTCGGAGGCCCTGTTCTTCCCCGTGACATCGGGGCGGGTCCCGAGAGAGAGTCACTGGCAGGGAGGCAGGGGTTGTGAATGGTTTCCCTGGAGATGAGATGGTGAGACCATTAAATATCTATCTTGACTTTTTCGGGAACTTTGACTTCACCCTTACCCCACTCTAGGCTTGTTTCCTCGTCTGGAAAACCAAGAGGGGAAAAAAAAAAAAAAAAAAAAAAAAATCACTGCTCTGTACCTGCCAGAATTTGGTGAAGATAACAAATATATAAATGCACTTTGCGAACTTTAAGACTCTGTGCAGATATCAGGGATAAGTGAGGTGGCTGAAGTAAATTTGTGCGGCGATCTGTATTCACTCGGCTGATACAGGCTACACACCCCTTCCCAGCGGGCAGCAGCTGGTAGGCCCCCAGCAGAGGACACCGGCCCTTAAAATCAAAGCAGCCACGCTTGGTTCCACACTCACCTCCTTGTGGGCTTTAGCATAGTCATTAGAAATAAATAAAAATAACAATTTTATACGGAAGAAACCCAAGTCAGAGAAGAGCTCCACACGTACATTAAAATCATTTTACCTTTTAGATTAATTTTGCGCTTTGGGCGTTCAGGAGATGTTTCACATTAAAAATACTTTAAGAGCTTGGCCTATCGATGACTGTCGTTACAGTGTTATGAAAATATTACATTCAGGATAAACTTCTACGCCATGAGAGGATGTGACACATACACCAAGTTTTTCAAACACCGACATGGGTGTTTGCAGCTATCCGAAGGTGGGGATGTCTCTCTGAAGGTAACAGCAGCAGGAGGAGTTCGGATGAGGTAGAAAGAACATCTTCCTTAACAGGAAGAATGAATGCCCACGAACTCACCAGATCATCTACACCTGCCTGTTTAGGAGGGGTGTGTTAGGTAGAGTTTCTCATACATACCCTTTGGGAGACAGGGACCCCCGGGAAAATCCGGGAGCTGGCACCCAGAGTGCCTCTGCAGAAGAACAGAGGTGGTCTTTCTGGCGGGCCCAGCAGCCCCGTAGCCCACCCCGCGGCCCTGAGGGAGAAGCCCACTGCTCCGGAAGTGCAGGCTGGCCCTGCGGCCTTCGCATCTGTCCGTCGTACGCAGAGTCTATCATGCTCGGGGGAAGGGAGGTGTACTTCTAAACTGTTGACACCAGCTTTCGCATATGAACACCATCGCTGCTGTCAGTGAGAAGCTTCTCCTACAGTCAATTACAATTTTGTTTCATAATCGTTTGGCCTAACAACACGATGAAACAGGCATCACTTGATCAGACTAAGTGATGCAAACACAAAACCTAAGTGTTCCTGGAACAGAAGGCAGTGATGAAACTTTAAAACAGCGCCCTTCTCTAATCACAATAAATAATGCACTTGAACGAGAAACTAATTTTAAATGGCTTGTGATGAATAGTTAAGTCATTTCTGAAAGAAAAAAAAAAATTAAGTACACAAAACAAAGTGATTCATTAAGCATGTGTTACTTTGAGGCTTAGAAGGAAGGAGGTACTTGAATATGGACACCAGTTCATTTTTACATCTCGTTTTTTACTACCCTTTACATAACCACCAGAAAACCAAAGCAGGAAAAAAAATGTAAGAGCCGCTGGGACCCTGAGCTCAGCCAGCGAGCCCCTTCCCGGCTGTTCCAGGCGATTCCTCCCAGGCCTGACTTCGTGGCCCCGCAGAGCTCCTGCGTCTGCAGTGTCCCCTACCTTTGGAAGTAGCTCTCACAGTTCTCTGAGACCACGTCATGGAAGAGGCCCATCGTTTCCACAACTTGTCTCTTGGTTTCAGCAGAGCAGACGATGTTGTAGCCTGAGAGGAAGTAGGAGGCCACGGCGACCAGCGCCTCCCTGGGCCAGCGGCTGAACCAGTCCATAGTGCAGCCCGATATCAGGCCAGGAAACTTCAAAGACCGGGCGCGGAACTTCTCGCCGACCTGTCACAGCCAAGGCGGAAGCATGAGAGACACAAGCAGATTATCACTCGGCTGGAGAGAGTTGTGTGTGCGTGCTGAGTCGGTGGTGTGACATCACCATTCTTAAAAACTCTTGGGCTGCATTAATAATGAAGTGTCCAACCAGAGGGGCAAGGGAATGCATGGGAGGAGGGGTAACGGCGGATAAGGACACATCAATAATTTTAAAAATTTAAAGAAATCGATAAAGTGTCCAGATGAAGGGAGGTTTTGTGTCCACACTCTTCTCATTTCTAAAACTGCATCTGCATTCTTGGGTTCCATTCTAGGAGCTACCTCCTAGACAAGCAGGACATGAAAGGCCTGGACCTCAGAGCAAGTGGGAATCGCAGAAGGAACAGGAGGTGTTTGATCTAAAACGGAAACAGTTTAGGGAGTCTGCAAAAATTTTCTCCAAATACGAGGAGCTGTGTGTGGGAGAGGGTCAGGCTCACTTTACAGCACCAAGGGGGAGAAGACAGGCCAAATTCAGCTGATTGTAAAGAAGACCTTCCGACATTATCTAGAAATGAAGCAGCTGCCTTGTAAATTAGTGACACCCCCTCCTCCCCCCAGCAGAGCTGACCAACAGAACTGTCTGGGGAGGTGGAGATTTTCAGTAAGTGCTGTCCAGCATGGTCGCCACCAGCCCCATGCAGCTCTTTAGCATCTGAAATGGGGCAAGTGGGACAAAAAACTGGATTTTTATTTTCACTTCATTTTAATTAATCAACATGTAAATAGCCACACATGTCTACTGGGGGCAGTGCAGTGAGCTACAGATGTCCAAACGTGCATCAGGGACATTCTAGCTGGCGTGTCTGCATTGGAGGTACAGCCGGACAAGATCACACCACCACATCCCTTCCAAGTCAAATCACCTGTCTTTAGGTGATGAGAGTTGTAGCTTACCCAATCGTTTCTCATGAGATGAAATCTTAAATTATTCACTCCGATAGGAGATTTTGAGCCATGGAGATTGGTGGTAGTAAAGTGTTCGTTTTAATTTTATTTATTTTATAACAAATGTTAGATTCTGAGCCAATCATCTCATCGGAGAAGGTAAGCACACCGCCTACACGCATTTAGACCAGCAGCTCCGCCCGCGGGGACGTGACCACAGAAGCACTTACGGGAGAGAAGCAGAGCACCACATGCAAGTTCCTCCTGGAGCGACTGATGAAGTACTCGTACAGGTTGTCGAAGGTGGGGGGGTGGCGCGGCAGCTCCTTCTTCATCACCGAAATCAGGCCCTGGGTGATCTCGTCCATCTCATCCCGGGCGAACAAATTGGCGATCTTCGAGGAACGGACAGACAGTGCTCTGCACTTTCAGACTCCCCACGGCCAGCTCCCTGCCAGAGTCTGGTCCTCTTCCCCTCCCCCCACCCCCTTCCTATCATCTTTTATCATATTTTCTTTCTGCATCTCCACGGTTACACTATTGGTTTGCCAGAGATGGTCAAGATTGCAACTATTCGTTGAGCAGCAGATTGAGCTGTTTAACCAGGAGCAACTTATGTTTCCCTCTGTCCAAACAGCTATCACTAACACTCGGTCTCTCCACCACGGCGAGCATGTCTTTAACATGCCTAGTGTTGCCCTCTGTTCTCTGAGTCACTGTCAAGTCTCAGTTCTGGCCCCAAGCTGGTTAGCCAGCTCATCGCCGGCGAGCATCCCCAGACACCAGAGCGCAGGGAAACGTCAACACCGCAGCCAGACATTAGGAAGGGTGTGCGCTCAGCGCTGGCTTCTGGGACCCTGGCTTCGGAATGCCTCCCCTGCTGCTGACTGATAAGGCTGTTCCACTGCACCCAGACTATGGATGCCAACCCTGGGACAGACGGTGAACATCTGCGTTCCTTCCAGGAGTCTGCGACCTGGGCACCTATGGCTGGGCAGGGAGTGACTACTTGGCCAGCGCCAGTGACAGCATTGGCCTCTGAGCCCCAGACAGGCTCCCTGAAGGACCGCGTGTGTGGGTGGCTCTTTGCTGCTGCAGGAGAATCACACCCAATGGCCTCTGGCGGGAACAGAGACAGCCTGCATGTGGGTTTCTCCAGATCCACCCAATGTGTCTTTGTCTTTACTGATCTGGCCGCGATGCCCTACTGTGTTGCTTTCATGAAGGTGATGCACAAGTCCTGCTAATGAAGCACCACGTGTGGGAGGAGTCGTGACGGTGCTGATACAGTGGGGTCAGAGGCGGTAACTCTGACATCTACGTACAGCTCACCGAACCCTTCCAATTCTTCTCTAGTCATGTGAGGGAAGGAGGTGTGTGGGTGGGTGGATGGATAGATACTTTGCTATTCCTGAAACAAATTACAGCATCAAATTGGAGACTACAGAGATAAGTAAGCAATCATATTTAAAATGGAACAAATCGCCCTAGCCGGTTTGGCTCAGTGGATAGAGTGTCAGCCTGCGGACTCAAGGGTCCCAGGTTCGATTCCGGTCAAGGGCATGTTCCTTGGTTGTGGGCACATCCCCAGTAGGGGGTGTACAAGAGGCAACTGAATCGATGTTTCTCTCTCATTGATGTTTCTAACTCTCTATTCCTCTCCTTTCCTCTCTGTAAAAAACTCAATAAAATATATTAATAAATAAATAAATAAAATGGAACAAAGCACACACAAAAATCTAGATATAGGCAGCATTAATTTCACAGGAACTTCAAAAAACGGACCAAATCTCATATGTTAATCACTTCTAAAATGAAAAATGTGTAATCATGGGCCTCACTTGATAACAGTTGGTGAAGGGTCACTGCTTTTTCTATTCAAATATGTACATTTTAAAAGCGTGAGTTTTTTTTTCCCCTCTACTTTTGAGACCTACCTCCCCTGAAGACAGTAGGTTGTTAAGATATTCTAGAAATGCCTCATCTTTTATTTCATTGTCAGTAAAGATGAAAGTGATGCCTTTTCCGTCAGCCCCTGCAACTTTGTATAAAGATTTCAAGTCTTCTGTTAGGTTAGTCACATTATAAGACCTAAAAATAAAAGTGGTAAAAAAAAAAATTAAAATTACAACATATATATTAATGTCATAATTTATCTCAAAATTCAATAAAGCCCATGATGATTAGAGCATAAATCTGCATCTGCTGCAAGAGATATTAAGTAACAATGTCCGCTAAAAACAAAGAGATTAGCCTGGCCAGTGTGGCTCAGTGGTTGAGTATCAACCTATGAACCAGGAGGTCACAGTTAAATTCCAGGTCACAGCACATCCCGGTTGTGGGCTGGATTTCAGTAGGAGGTGTACAGGAGGCAGCAATCAATGACTCCCTTTCATCAAAGTTTCTATCTTCCTCTCCCTTTCTCTCTCTCTCTAAAAATCAAAAATATATGTTTTTAAAACCACAGAGATTAGCATGAAATAGCTATATGTTACAGTTCCAAACACACATTCCATTTAACTTGAGAAGTGAGGACTGGGGAACTGACCATCAGTGACTCACGAAGAATAACTGAGACAGGGAAATGAACTTTTATTCCCTACAATCAGACAGTCCTCAGCAAGAGATTTTGCCCAACAGCGAATATGTATTGCATCTAAAACAAATGTGAAACTTGGATGAGTTTGGACTGATAAAAAAGTGGAGATAAATCCTATGTATTAAAGAGGTAATATGCAAATTGATCCCCACACCCTCACAAGATGGCTGCCTACAACCAGGCCAAATGACTGAACAAGCAGCCTAAATGGGGCAACCAGCCAACAGGGAGGTTAATGAGGGACAACCAATCAACTGAACAGCAGGCTGTGTGGGGTGACCAGGCCAGCAAGAAGGGGGACAGTTGGGAGCATCCAAGCCAGCAAAGGGAGGCAGTTGGGGGTGAGCAGACAGGCAATTAGGAGCCAGCGGTTCAGGATTGTGAAAGAGACATCCCAGATTGAAGAGGGTACAGGCTGGGCTGAGGGGACCCCCTCCCCGTGCACGAATTTTGTGCACCGGGCCTCTAATTATAAATAAAATTAGTGATAAAGGATATATCATGGTAATTTGTGCATTTCACTGAGTGGCTAGATGCAGAGAGAGCCTCCAGAAAAGATGCATTATGCAATGTGATATAAATAACAGAAATGCCATTATTGTGTGGCTACAGATTATGAAAAGAAGACCTTAGTTTCTGTTTTCCTGTTTCCGCTGTTTTTTACTAAATGTGTGTGCTGCCAGAGCTGGTGTGAGTGTGAAAAGGAAGCAGACACTTTCTCGAGTGTGCATGTAAATCTCCATGAGTAAGCTGAAGACAAAGACCACAAGGAAACCTCACTTGAAGGAGGTTTTACAGTGCAAGGAACAGGGAGTGTCCTGAGAGCCACGGGTGTACTGGGGAGACTATGGGCCTTGGAACCAGAAGGGCCTGGGTTCAAATCCCCTTTCTGCAGCTTTAGGAACCTTCCTCCACATTCCTCAGCCCCGTTTCCTCATCTGAAAAATGAAGGGAATGCCTGTCTGACAAGGTTGCTGTGGGCATTAGGAATAATGTAGCACAAGTGAGCCTAGATGAGTGAGGAGCTGATGTTTACACTGGGAGCATCAGCTGGCTGCCCTCTGCTGAGGGTAAAGAGTCTTTGAGACACGGCTATGCCAGAGGCCAATCTCAATGGGCTTTGTTTTCCTAACCCTCCAGCCGTGAATTGCCATATGATGTTTGAACTATCCATGAAGTCTGTATTGAAATGAAATAGAATGTATTTGAAAATAAAATTCAACTGTTTTCATTGGCAAAAGGAACGCCATCAAACAGAGAACATACATTCTTTTAAAATAAATCCCAAGAAGGGAATTCATTCAAGAGATACTTTGCTGAGATGCCTGTGGGCAGAGCCCAGCCACATTGTCCTGTGGGGGCGCCATGCAGGTGCTGCTCCCAGACGCTCTCTGACTGGCCAGTCTTGAATGGCCCAGGCATTGAGGACTCAGAGCCACTTTGGCTGTTTGTGTGCGTGTGCGTGTGTGTGTGTGTGTGTTTTAATGGTTTTTTTTTATTTTATTGATTTCTTAAAGAGGGAAGGAGAGGGAGAGAGAGTCTTTTAATTAAATGGACTGTATGTATTGCTTTTGTGATATAAGGTCTCATTCACAACACATCCCTCTCTAGGTCCTGACCTTTCTCCTCTCGTTTCTTTCATAGCTAAGCTTCTTGAAGAGTTTCTGAACCTGTCTCTGCTTCTTCACTTCTTTATTTTTTTTTTAATATATTTTATTGATTTTTTACAGAGTGGAAGAGAGAGGAATAGAGAGTTAGAAACATCAATGAGAGAGAATCATCAATCAGCTGCCTCTTGCACACCCCCTACTGGGGATGTGCCCACAACCAAGGTACATGCCCTTGATAGGAATCCAACCTGGGACCTTTCAGTCCGCAGACTGACGCTCTACCACTGAGCCAAACCGGTTTCAGCTTCTTCACTTCTTTAAAGTGACATGGCCTCTGCACCATCTACTCCACTGAGAGTTGTTTTCTTTTTACATCTTTATTGATTTCAGAGGGAAAGGAAAGAGAGAGAGAGAGGAACATCATTGATGAAAAAGAATCACTCATTGGCTGCCTCCTGCATGTCGCCCACTGGGGATCAAGCCCACAACCCAGGCATGTGCCCTGGTTCAGAGGTGAACACTCAACACCGGGCCACACGAGCTGAGCTCCACTGAGAATTTTGACACGGTGACTGTTAGATACCACGTTTGATACCCCAGAGAAATTAACTGTAGGAAAACTTATTGCCCGGCTTTCCGTTATCTTACCTGGTTAATGTGATCTGGAAGATCTGGTACCCGGCTATGAAAGAGGCCAATCTCGACAGACTTTGTTTTCCTGACCCCCCAACACCCACCAGCAGTGCGTTTCCACACGATGTTCGAACTATTCGTGAAATCTGTTTTGAAATAAAACAGAATTTCTTTGAAAAAAGAATTCAACCATTTTCCAACCCTTGTACTAAATGAGTCCAAGATTTGACCAGATACTGCCAGGCTATATTAAACCTTTTCCTCTCATGATATATCTCAGGATGTCAAAAATTAAAGTTCACGATGATTTTGATTCAAATCATTTCCCTGCCCATCTAGATTTTCATCATGAAAAACAGGCCAAATTATCTTTCTTGTCCTATTTTAAAACTATTCTGTGTGTGTGTGTGTGTGTGTGTGTGTGTGTGTGATTTTTTTATTTTTATTTTTACTTCTCAAATGAATGGATGGTGGAGTTGTGTTTGCCTATCTGCACAAAGTGTGGACTCATTGGCTTATTCCTCACCAGCCTAACACCCCACTTACTAACGGCTAGCTCTTCCACAAATATATACTACCTCTATCCTATCTCTCCCAAAGAAGATTCTTCAAAAGTCTCAGAATTCTACTTGCAATTGGGGCAGAAAGGCATTTGGAGAAGGGTGAGAGGAACAGCCTTTCTAGTGCTGTGTCGCTTTTCTGTGGTGGATTCCTTCAGAGAGGATAAGTGGTTCAGGTCTAATGCAGGCCTATGGAAGACCCTGCTAAAGAGTTGCCTTTTCCTCACGGTCCCCGCGAGGAAGAAAGTCTAGATGGAACACTCACTTCATTATCACCACTAACAGTGATTTTCAGTGCAAGTCTATAGCTGTCAGATCAGTAATGTATCAATTCCATCATTGTATTTTAAGACACGTTAATCCCTTATAGGTTTTGCACCTAGAACACGATCCCAGGCCCCGGGAACTAGCCACAGGGATACTGGAGAATTGATTGAAATGAGAAGCAGCCCTAGGACATCCAGAAATTCACCAACTTTTTCAGTCAACAACTGTACAGTTGTTCCCACAGAAAATAATGCCGTAATGAATAAACAATAACACAAAAAAAAATACTGGCAACTGTAACCCTACGTTTGCCTCACCCTGTATGATAAGCAGAGCTAAATGCTTCCTCTTTATCACCTTTCTACTCTGTGCTCTGACTCCTGGAGAAATTCCATTTTGATCTATAAATTATACAAATAAACAACACTTTGTGGCTTCCCAGACTTGGATCAAACTACCCTTCTCCTCAGTGCTGCCGCTAGCTGGATTCTGCTTTTCCGTCACCCCTATATCCCCCCACCCAATCCCTTTCCCCCTCAGTCGGCCCCTCATCTGTAAGCCTGTCATGAGATAGACATTTTAAAAGCATCCACTTTTCCTCTACAAGGAACAGAATTCCCATTATGTCAAAATATGATTTAAGGAGGGAACACATATCTCCTCACAGGGTTCTACAGCATACTGCGTAGGAAGGTAAAACTGATTCGGTGCGTCAAAAGCTCTGAACACAAAACCCATCAATTTGCCTGGGAAAAATGCCTGCTGTCATACGGGTGAATTCAAATAAGGGATTTCTAATTAAGCCTTTGTTTTTGGAGACAGTGAATGAGCCCAATTTTAAGGACACTCTCTATATGCTACCTGATAGTATATATTTATTCTCTCAAGAGGTTTATCTGTGCAATTTACTAAGCTTTTACATGCTCTATTTATGTCAGTAAACAGTCCACAGTTAGAACCTTAACAAGATGAGTCATTGCATCTTTAAAAAAGACCAGATCAAGAGATGTTCCTCTAATGACTTCATTGAACTGTTTCTGGTAAAACTGGAGTTTTTCACACAGAAATTCAAAGGATGGCAGCTGTGGGTGAGAAGAGAGAAAAATATAGGTAAGGTCCAAAATTTACAAAAGTATCAATGGTAAAGACATTCCAAAGTAATTCCACATTTTTTAAACCTATTGCATTTCTAAAAATGTGTCATGGATTAGTTGACTTTTAATTATCTCCATTTTCAGGGGCCTGAAAACCAACTTTCCAATATGAAATTATTCCCGACTTTTGCCTTAAAAAACCCAGCATCCGCTCCTACCCATGGTAATGAAGGTTGGAATATAACAAATATTTTTTCTCAGTTTTTATTTGCTTTTTAATACTGTCTATGCATTAAAAAAAAAAAAAAACTACACAGAAGTTTCACATTCTTTATACAGTCAAATTGTTCTGAAATAAATATTCAGGTATTTGCTTTGCAAATTGTTTCTCCCCCAAATTTGTTTCTTGATCTACATGCACTCCAGACTTACTTCGCTGCCCTTCGGAGTCTTGTTTCAAACTTCATTAAACCCATGCACTAATTTAGGAAGCCTAATGAGTCATTTAATCAAGTAAAGTTTTATCATGTTTATTCCTAGGTATTTTACATACTTTTCTGTCAAATCAAATACTCTTATGCTACATTTTCTACCTTGTGATTGTTAGCAAGAGTTGGCAACTTTTTCTGAAAAGGGCAAGACAGTGAATATGGTAGGCTTTGTGGCCCATGTGGTCTCCAGAGGCTACTCAGAGTTCTGCCCCTGGCCTGTGAAAGCTCTCAGACATTGGTAAACAAGTGGGCATGGCTATGTCCCAAAGCCACTGTATTATAAACCCTGGTACTTGAAGTCCGTATAATTTTCACAGGACACAATGTTATTATTGGTTTGCTTTTTCTCTACCCACTTAAGAATGTAAAAATCATTATCAGCTGGCAAATCTAACAAAACACAGGCAGTCAGCTGCATCTAGCCTAATCTCTGGTATAGAGGATAGTTACTGAATTTTGTATTTATGTCATACCTGGTCATCTTACTGAACCCTTAGCACTTGTAAGAGATTATTAAATTCTCTTGGATTATATGAAGAGATAATCATATCATCTGCAAATAAAATCGAATTTTTTCCCCATCTGATAATTACATCTATTTTCTTTTTGCCATTTTGTTGCAGTGCCTAGAACTTTCAAACCAATATATATAACCGGTTGACCGGTATGACCAGTCTACCAAAAGCTCAATGCAGGAGCTGCCCCCTGGTGGTCAGTGCATTCCCACAGTCAACCTCCTGCGGCCAACCAACATCCTGCAGTCCCTCCCTCCAGCCAGCCAACCTCCGAGGTCCCTCCCAGCCTGGCCGGTCTCGATTGGCCCCAATCAGAACTGGGCAAGACCGCCCCATCAGCCCGATTGCCAGCCAGGCTGAAGGACCTCACCCATGCAAGAATCCATGCACCAGCCCTCTGGTACTAAATAATAGTGATAAGATCAGGCAACCTTGTCTTATACCTGACTTCCATGAGATAGCTACTGAATTTAATTGAAAAAAATATTTTATACTTTGTGTATGATGACATGAATCACAACTCATGACTAATGAAGAAGTTACAGTGACTCCATGGCGAGGCTCAGATATAGGGAAAAATTTCTAGTTAAGTAGGTGATCCTCAAAAGATTCTCTTTAAGGATGAAAATAAATACCAGTTCATAGATCCTGGGCACTTCAAAGATAGTGTCTTCAGGTTCATCACCAGTCGGTTCAGGCATCTCACGGAGAAAATCTACAAAGTATGGCTCAGGATGAACATACGCTGTCAACTCCGAGCTGATATTTTCTTCAATTGCACGAGTTACATGTATATTGAACCACTGCTCGTCCTCGGGTGATACAAATCTGCCAGAAGAGACAAGGAGTGAAAATGCAAACATGGAGGCCTCTTTCCTCACCGAGCATGGTTGCTGCCTCCTTCCACCTCCTCTGGCCCCACCCCGTACCTCCATCACGTCAGAAAAGGGGACTACTATGTTCTGCCTTCTGATAGGAAGGACCTAACCTATCGAACAGAGTTATAACATTGGCAGCGTTACTTACAGAAAATACTGAGGACAGTCCCTCCTTGACCAGACTTAGGCTCCTCTGAATACTCTTCCCTCAGCTTTGGTACTTCCATGCCCTTCTTTGCATCACCCAATTTAACACAAATCTTGTTAAGTACATTTAGCTAGAATCCTCCACCCCCAATATCCGATCACACTCGTGTATGACCAAATTCCACATTCTCCTTCATCCCCCTGGGGTAACATCTGATCACCTGGCCTGCAAGAATGCTATTAGGGTCCATTTAGCCAGAATCCCCCTACACCTGAGATTTTGCTGATTTTCCACCTGCCGACCTCCCCATCCTGTTACTTGCCCATAAACTAAGGTGACCAGACATCCTGCTTTTGGCAGGACAATCCCGATTTTTAACAATTTGTCTGGTGTCCCGCAGCATTTTTAAAAAAGAGTCCTGATTTTTTTAAAGAAATCGGGACTGTCCCGCCAAAAGTGGGACGTCTGGTCACCTTACTATATAAACTCCTACTTTTTCCTTGTTGGGTTTGGAGTTGAGCCTCTGTCCCTTACCGCAAAGCCCGGCAGCAGCAATCCCTCTACCTGTCACGACAGTGGCTTTAACCAGTGTCATGAATAATTGTTTTGTTTAACAATACAGGTGAGTCAACTGGTTGAGGTCAAAGGTGCCTAAAAATTGCAATAAGAGTACAAACTTTCTGGGTTTGTGGACACACAGTGCGTGAAGGTTCTTTTTCAGACTGATGGTATCAGAGGGAAGAGAGGATGGTGGTGACTAACACTGGACAAATGTCACCTGTGTGTGAGACACTGTGGTGGCCTTTGCAACTCTGTAAGACTGACATTACCCTCCACATTTCACAGAGGGGGACACAGGCTCAGAATGATGACTAGGTTTATGTACCAGATTTTACCCCAAAACTACACAGAGCTCCAATTTTTAGAAAATGTACACAACTGAAACTTGCCTTGGAATGTTAACAACTCTATTATAATGTGGTGATTTAAAAAGATGTCCTGTTGAATGTGGCACAGCAAACTTTTTAAGGCAACCAGCAGGTGGGAAACAGCATCGATGCTTCAGATGCCCCAGAGAATATTAAGACACTATTCCTTACTCCACTGATTCACTCCTCCTCACTCCACTGACCCACTACTCCCTACTCCACCGATTCTCCCCTCCTTATTCTACTTATTCACTCCTCCTTACTCCACTGATTCTCTCCTCCTTATTCCACTGACTCTCTCCTCCTTACTCCACTGATTCTCTCCTCCTCACTCCACTGATTCACTCATCCTTACTCCACCGATTCTCCCCTCCTTATTCTACTGATTCACTCCTCCTTACTCCACTAATTCTCTCCTCCTTACTCCACTGACTCTCTCCTCCTTACTCCACTGACTCTCTCCTCCTCACTCCACTGATTCACTCATCCTTACTCCATTGATTCTCTCCTCCTCACTCCACTGATTCTCTCCTCCTTACTCTACTGATTCACTCCTCCTTACTTCACTGATTCACTATCCTTACTCCACTGATTCACTATCCTTATTCCACTGATTCACTACTCTTTATCCTACTGATTCTACTGATTCACTCCTCCTTACTCTACTGATTCACTACACCCTACTCTACTGATTTGAGCAGACAATGCAGGAGTTAATCTATTGTATAAACTTTTTGTGTTGCTGTTAATTCTCACCAGAGGATATTTTCCCATTGATTAGAGGGTGGAAGCGAGAGGGAGAGAAGCATCAATGTGAGAAAGATACATTGATTGTTTGCCTCCCTCATGTCTGGAGACACGGCTAGAGAATGGGTCTGGGGATAGAGCCTGCAAGTGATGTAAGAGCCCTTGACCAGAATCAAATCCAGGACCCGTCAGTCCACAGGCCGACACTCTATCCAGGAAGCTAAACTGTTGAGGGTCTGTATAAACTTTGATATAGCACCTTGAACGCAGGCGCTGTGATACACACCTGTCTGCAATGACTCTGGTGCACTCGTGTTTGAAAAGTGACAGGAGAACAAAGATCGAATTACACTCCTCAGCTTTTATGTTTAACATCCCTTGCCAAATTCTGGAAAGATCTCGAAGATTGAAAATGTAATGAAATTTAGAAGGAGTAGGCAGCATCTTCACCTAGAGATGGAAAAAAAAAAAAAGTGATACATATTCACTTTTCATATAAACTAAAAGTAGAACTGTTTTTAGAACTATTTTATTTCCCAAGTCCTATTTTAAATTAAATAGGCTGAACATTAAACCAACGTTAAGTTTGTACTTTCATCAGTGTTGCTGGAGAAAACACATAAGCCACCGTAGAAAGTAAAGGAACATAAGCCCTTGAATGGGAGGGATTCAAGCATGACGCACCGGTTGCAGATTCTAGCCCCGGTTCTACCACCCCTAGTTGACTTTGAACAAGCCACTTCCCCTGACTTCTTAAGAACCATGTGAGTTGTGGGAATAAGCATTCCTGGTCATCATTAACCTCCTCAGTGCTACTCGGAAATAGGTCCTAACAAAGCACGGTGCGAGCTGGTCACCAGGTTCACTTATCACATCAACAATGACTATGTCCTATAGACTGTCTGGTTAGGGGCCTTCGTGAGTTTGTATTTCCACGTGTATTCTGCACAGAGGAGACACAGGCTCAGGCTTTCATATGTCTGCACACCAGGAATAAATCGGCAGGCTAGTCTGATGTGCATCTGTAAGTACTAGGTGGTGTTCTCGGGTTTTGTTTGTTTGTTTGTTTGAACACTAATTTACTTATTATTCCTACCAACTTGTAGAATCTAAACAGGCACAGCTGTAACCATGCCCAGGTGGGGATGAATATGGGGTGTAGCAGGTGTGTGTGTGGGGGGGGGGGGGGGTACTGCTCGCCCTGAGGAGAGTATATTGATATCATCAGCATCGCTTTCCAAAGCAAAGCTATAATCCTGGAGAAAAGGAGCAGACTCCACAGGATGAGTTCAGGAGCTCCCTCATGGAATGAGCCCTCTCTTTGTTGAACTAGTCCCTTGCTGAGTTTGGAGAGTGGTTTTCACAGGCTCATTCACAGAGGAAGTAAAAACAGCAGGTAGCAAAGGAGAGAGAAGGAAGTGTTATTTCCCTCTTTGCCCATTCCAGGCCAAGCTAAAATGTAAATCATACACTTACATTACAAACATGCAAAAATGAAGGGACAAGGCCATGGGAACGCTGCTTTTCCTTCTTTGCTGTAAAAGACAGCCATCAGCATCTGGAGCGGCCATTGAAGAGGATTAGGTCAGTGCCTTTCTTTCCCTCTGCTGCTCATTTATTAGCATGCTTCTTTCCTTCTCTTCTAGTATGTCCCTTTAATTTTTGTCAACTCCCTTCTTTTCGGACCTGCTTCTGTTTTAGAGCTACGTTAAATACTATGAAGGTGAAGCGATGTACAGCGAGTGGATTAAAAGTGTGCTTTGTGAAGACGGGTGATAAAATACAAAGAAGGCTGTTTATCTGGGGGTGGGCAGAGGAGGAAAGTGTATTTATTCTTCAATGATGGTGTCTGAGCACCTCCCACTGCCCTGGGAGGACACCCAGTAAAGGAGACCACTGGGTCTGCTGCCCTCAGGGAGCTTCCGATCTAGTGGGAAGCCGATAATAATACGTAGGAAACAAGCATGTTGATAAAAAAAAAATAGACAAACAATAATGCTATAAATCATGGCTAGAAAAAAATGGAGTCTGGACAGAGAATGCCTGAGATGAGGCCACGGACAGGCGCTCCGGAGGAAATGATCCAGGAAAGGAAGATCAGAAGGATGTGAATCAAGTCACATCAAGTGGCCTGGCTCCGAGGCGGGGAAAGGCGCGCCCTGGCTGGAGCAGAGTGTGGGAGGGAGATGGGTGAGCAGGGCCAGCTCAGGGCGAGGGCACGGCCCCAGCAAGGTGGTGGCTCTCGCTGTGAATGTGACTGGGAACCTAGGGACGCTCTCGGGGTTACTTCCTGAAAAGCGTTTCAGGGCTGTGGCAGAACAGACTCAGGAGGGCAGAAAGCAAGCAAGCAGGCTGGCTGGGAAGGAGCTGTGTGATCAGGCAGGTGATGGAAGCCCCCACAGGGTTCACAGTGAGGTGGTCTAAGCTCTCAGCATGGGGCACACTGTGAAAGCAAGTACTGAGACTTGCGGACCGGCTGGAATCAGGGGATGGGAAAGACAAGTCAAGGGTGGTCCAATTTTCAGCCAGAGAAGCAGGACAGTTGTTGCTGGTAATTGAGATGCAGAAGTCTGGGAAGGGTCACATTCAAGGACAACCAAGAGTTCTATTCGGACATGCTAGCAGTGAGATGGTTATTGGGTATCAAAATGGTGACGTCCACTAAGCAGTTAGAAACAGGTCTGGAGCCAGCAACGAGGCTGGGATCCAGGTCCTGATTTTGATGCCATCGGCACAGAGAGGTGTTCTGAGCTCTGAGGCCGGATGAGATTCGGGGTAAAGACTGAGCCCTAGTTGGTTGAGCTCAATGGATAAAGCATTGGCCTGTGGAGTGAAGGGTCCCAGGTTCAATTCCAGTCAAGGACACATGCCAGGGTTATTGATTCCATCCCATGCAGGGGGCAGCCCAATCAACGATTCTCTCTCGTCATTGATGTTTCTATCTCTCTCTCCTTTTTCCTTCCTCTCTGAATCAATAAAAATATATTATTAAAAAAAAAAAAAAAAAAAAAAAGACTGAGACAGAAACCACATCCAGCATCCAGATCAAGGGCACGCCAGTACTTAAGGGGGTGGAGAAGGGGCTTAGAAAGGTAACCAATAACTGAAGGAGCAAACCAAGTGAATGAGCCCCCCCTGAGGCTGAGTGGAGAAAGTGTTCAGAGAGACCATTTGTGTCAAAAGCTGCTGAGAGTCAAGTAAAAAAACAGCCTTTAGATTTAGCAGCACCGGTTCTTGGGTGAGCCTGATGAGAGCAGTGCAAGTGAAAGCTCGTGCACAGTGGGCTAATGAGGGAACGAAAGGTGAGGAAGGGGAGCCACTAAGCCGTCAGATAACAAGAGGAGCTTTCAAAGACACCAGGAAGACCAAAGCTTTTCATAAAAATGAGCAATAGCCCCACTGGAAACAGATGGGTCTTACCACAGAAAATTCCCAGACACTCAGACCGTGCCATTCATTTGGGAGTTTCTTTAAGAGAGCCAGAACAGCACGTGCAAAGGCCCTGTGCTGACAGGGGTGGGTGGGGGCTGTGTTCATGAGACACGCCCACTTCCTGAGAATTCAGTCTCTAGAACCCCTGAGCCCGCCCCGGAATCGGAGAGGCTGGCCTGGGTGTCGCCTCCGGGACGCAGCTCCCGCACAGATGCGTGTAACTGGCCTCAAGAATGGATAGTGAACTGTGACAGCTAATTCTTATCCCTACCGTTTTCTGGCAAACATATCAACTTTGTTTTTTATCTCAGACCTACACTTAATTGCTTATTCGTAAGTCTGCCTTAAGCCATCTGCTGGCAGGCGCAGATCCGCCGAGCTTTACCTAGGGCACTGCCTTTTGTATTAAAACCTAGCCTGTCTTTTAAAGTACATTTTCATCCATTTACTAACTCTTGTTCCACCTCTGAGGAACACACACGTTTTGGTTAGCTAAGACTATCTGGAAATCCAAGTGTCCACTCAGTCAGTAAATATCTGGGTCTGACATAGTTTGATCGGAGAGGGGAGGTGTGTCTGCCGGGGGAGACAGACATACAGAGAGTTACAAATCAAAGTAACAAGTGGAAAAGCAGTGTTTTCATTTCAGCAAAATCCTACTTCCTCTTGGGTGTCGTATCTGGTTCACAGCAACATCTCATGCATATGGAAAGCATCATTCCATCAGCATGCACGCTCCCTGGGCGGAAAAGGCGCTCTAAATCTCTCTGAGCACCTCGTTTGTCTGGCACAAAACGGCATTACCACATGGAACGCGGTGATAACTTCGCGGGCCACGCGCGAGAACTAGGCCGGATCACACTTGACGTGTTTTTATTACTGACCAGGGACGACGGTACCTTAGTCCACTGCCACAGCACTCTGCCTGCCGAAACCAGATGTGCAATCATCTCAGTTATTTCAGGTTTGAACCTTCGACAGGCATCAAAGTATCCGCAGCCAATCACTCCTGAAAAACAACAACAAAGACACACACAGAGACAAATACACAAGATGAACGGTGCAAGCTCATTAAAAGGTTATAAGGTGTATGTTTATCCCTGAAAATAAATCATTATAAGACTTTCCCAATGACATCAGCAGAGGGCCTGGGAAGCTTAGTAGGCATTTTATATGGATTAGCTCATTTAACCCTCCCAGTATCCTCTGAGAAAGAATTCTCAGTCTCTCTCCTGACTCCAGTGGAGCTATAATGTAAGACAGAGTGTTCCCATTGTAATATGTCACACGGTCTGCGTGTGGGCGGGTCTGAGATTTGAACCCACGAAGCCTGGCTCGGAACCTGCCGCACAGCTCTCGTCCTGGGGCGGAGGAAGCTGGCAAAGGACGCAGAGGCCACCCCCTCCTGCTGCCGGGGAGCAGCCCGGGTCAGGCAGGTGAAGCAATTGCTCACGGTCAGCGGAGAGGTTGTTGAAAGAAATGGATTCTGCACCCACATCTCTGGACCTGGAGTCAGTCAACACCCCCGAGTGGGCTGGTCCTCTCATGGTTCCCGGGACACACCCGGCACAGACAGCGACATAACCGCCCTCGGGAGGAGGCGTTGTAGGGTTAGAATGTTTGGGGTTCAGGCTGCAAAAACTGGGTGCTCTATTCCCCCCAGTGAGATGGCACACTGCATGATGTGCTCAGTGCTGAGCAAGGTGTTTTTAGGGGGATATGAATGTGAACCCCTGTTTAAAGATTTGGAGCAGGTGGGGGGGGGGGGGGCAGCTAAAGAAACTGGGCTTCGTTCTCGCAGCCCGAAGAAGAGAGGCTGGAGGGAACATGGAACTGTCCTCCGAAGTCACGGCTGCTGGCGCCAAGGCCCAGAAGGCCCTTTGCTTCCTGAACTCCTCGGGATCTGGGTCTCCAGCTTCCTGCGGGCACGTGTTCTGAGGGAAGCATGGGATCTGGAACCCAAAATCAGGATTAGCGCCTCGCCTCTGCCCTGCACTAGCCACACGGCCCTGACTGGGCAGTTATTTCTCTCTTCCAGAACCTCAATTTCTGGTTTGTTTCCACATGTAACTTGCAATATGAATCACATCGAAGAGTGTATAAACTAGTGTGACAGCTGAGCAAATGCTCACATACAGACCTGAGAGACTCCACATGGCCTGGGACACTGGAAGCCCTTTGTCCATCCCTATCCCTTGCCCGAGGTACCACCATTCTGACATGGTGAGAACCATAGCTGGCTTTTCTTTATGGCTTTGCCACTTTTTCTTCTGAACTTGAACTTTTTTTTTTTTAACCTTAATTTTTGAAACTTGATTTCATAGAATCATGTATTCTTTGGTGACTTGCTTATTTCACTCAACATACTACTTCTGAGCTTTATCCATGCCGAAGCATGTAGCTGCGTGTGCTCAGATTTGCTGCTGTGTGGCATTACGCTGTGTGCCTGCCTAGGCAGCAAGTTATTTATCCGATTTTATTGGCAATAAATATGGGGGTTACTTCAAGGCTTTTGCTGCTGTGAACAATGTTCTGGGGCACAGATGCAAAACCAATTACAGGTGGATGGAAGGCAAAGCTGTACAGTGCTTGGGGGGAAATACAGGAGACCATCCATCCACATGACCTCTGGGTAGGAAAGAACTTCTCAAGTGAGACTCAGAGAGCACACGCCATGAAGGAAAACAATGTAAACTGTTACACAGCTGGAAGTGGACCTGCTGGGGGAGGGGGAGTGGCCAAGGTCTGCTTCACCAGAACCACCTCTACTCACTCCCCTACTCAACAGGCCTGACAGCAAATTGCATGCCCAGTTGCTTCACATTCCCACCAATGCCCGATTTTATCAGAATTTCTCATTTTTTACAAATCTAGCGGGTATGATGTGGCATTTGCTTGGTGCTCTAAATTTGCATTTTCCTGAATATTATTGCTTATCCCCTTTACATTTGTTTACTTGGTACTTGGTTTTACATTTTCTTAAAGTGCTGGGTTTTTTATTTCCCATTTTTTAATATATATTTTTATTGATTTTTTTACAGAGAGGAAGGGGGAGAGAGAGAGAGAGCTAGAAACATCAATGAGAGAGAAAAACATCGATCAGCTGCCTCCTGCACAACCCCCAGTGGGGATGAGCCTGCAACCAAGGTACATGCCCTTGACCAGAATCAAACCTGGGACTCTTCAGTCTGCAGGCCGATGCTCTATCCACTGAGCCAAACTGGTTTTGGCAATTGCCTATTTTCTAATTGGGTTGTTTGCTTTTCTCTTAATGATTCATAAGATTTCTTTAAATATTCAGAATACTAACTTTTTTGTTTTGTTTTGTGGGTTGAAATTTTTTTTTCCTTCCACTTGAGTCTTGTTTTCTTTTTTGTTGTTGTTGTTGTTTCCCCCTCTATTAATGTTGCTTTTTAGAGGATCCAACATTCTTAACCTAGTGAGGTTTATCATCCTTTTCCTGTATACTATACAGTGTATAGCTTATGCTTCCTGGGTCTCATTTAAACAGTTCTTTCCTACACAGAGGTCTTTCGGATATTCTCCTTTATTTTCTTCCAAGTGTTTTATAGCTTTGATTTTCATATTTAAATCTTTAATCTATCTGTATTGATTTTATGTTTAGTGTGAAGTAGGGGTCCAATTTCAATAATTTTCCCATAAGAATTTCTAGATATCCCAGAACCACACATTGAAGGTGCCTTTCCCTTCTGATCTACAGTACCTGCCATGTCAAATAACTAATGTCCACACATTCCTGAGTCTGTTTCTCTTGCATGTCTTCACAAACATAGTTTTTGATGGTATAGTTTAATTCAACCTAAATTTGGCACTAAAAATTTCATTTTTATTAACATAGCAAAATGCTACATTTGACTTGGTATATTATGTTGTTAACCTATGATCAATGTGCAGTTACTCAGCCCAGATTCCTCTTATAAATCATGCCAAGAAACCCAAAGCACAAAGATTTGCTTATCTCTAAAGCCGACCTTCAACAAGGCTATTTCAGAAGATGCCTGAGTCTTAAAGGGGCTATAAACATTCTTCTTAGTATTTACTCCCCTCTTTTCTAGTACTTGGCTCTCTATTTCACATACTTAATCCCCCCTTCAAACAGAGCTTTTTATCTTGTAAGTAAGGTTTTGCATGGTTTATGTCCATTATATATGCAATTAAAATATTAAACACCAAGAAGAGTCATACCAAAAATTTTGTCTATTGAAGCATTTGAAGGCAACGTGCAATTGAACACAGTAAATTGTCTTTTTAAACGTTGTGGAATGTCATTTCGACCCCCTCCAGGGTGGATCATTGCTGCTATGAGCTGTACATCAACAATAGTAGTGAAGTCTCCAGGCTTATCCAAGCTGTACATTCCTTCCATTTCCATCATTTGTCGCACAATCTCATTGGTTATCTGAAACGTTATACAATACTATTTTAGTAATGTATCACTATCACATTCCTTCTCAGCTCCTATAAAATTAGTACACATGAGATTAAAAGAAAATATTCCACTCTCACCATTGAAGTGCTTGTAAATGTTAATGATCACTTTCAAGGTTACTCAATTTAACCCATCACCCATGAAATCTAAACCGTAAGTTAAATGTGTCTGGTGCAAGTCCAATCTGCTATTCGTCACACTGCTACAACCAATTTCCAAATACACTTAGATAAATTATGGAATATTTGGTACTATTACAATAGTACTCAAGTTGCAAGTTTTACTAAAGATATCTTTCACAAAAAATTCAACATTTCAAAATACTTACATCAGAATGTGGGACAGTTTTACTCCTGAGCTTTCAAAATTATATGACTGAATGTTTGGGTTTTGGTCTTGCATCCTCACCCTATCTTTCCTGCAACTTCTAACATTGCTAAAACTCCCTCCTTATTAAAAATGTTTCCAGCCCTAGCTGGCTTGGCTCAGTGGATAAAGCATTAGCCTGCGGACTGAGGGGTCCCAGGTTTGACTCCAGCCAAGGACACATGCCTGGGTTGCGGGCTCGATCCCCAGCAGCGGGCATGCAGGAGGCAGCCGATCAATGATTCTCTCTCATCATTGATGTCTATCTCTCTCTCCTTCTCCCTTCCTCTATGAAATTAATGAAAAGAAATATATTTTTAAAAATATTTCCTCTCTTGGTGTCAGAGGCTCAGTTCTTTCCAGATTCATCTAAAGACTTGAGTAACATCCAAGCACCATTTTCCACCATCCCTCACATGTAACTGCTCCATAGGGCTCCATCTTTCTCTTCTCTTCCCACTGCCCAGAAGATGCCATCTCAACTCTGGAACCCCACCTCGGGTTCCTTTCTAAGCTCCACACCTCTATGTCCGAATTCCTACTGGGCATCTCCCAATTTGAGGCACACAAGTACCTCAAATATAGCAGTCTTTCATTTAACAAACATTTAATGAATGGTTTCTGGTAACATAGACAGACGCCCGTCATTCTAGTAGTGGGAGAGAAGAGAAAATTTAAAAACAAAACAAAACACACACACATATATATAATCTGTTTAGGAAAAAAAATGAAGCAGAGAAAGAAAATAGGCAGTACTCAGAGGTACAACTATAATAAATATGGGGAGTAGGGAGGTTATAGCTCTCAAGACATAAGGAAAGAGTTTAAGGACATGAGAAAGGAAACCACTCAAATATCTAGGCCCCTCTGTCTTAGAGCACTAGTTAAGTATACAATTTTACCTATATGTTCCCAAAAATTCTAGTTTAGCACTTCAAAGTAGGGATTCAGGAATCTGTATTTTAACAACTCCACCAGGTGATTCTAGTCATGAGAAAAGTTTGGGAAACACTGATCTAGGGGAAGAGCATTGCAGGCGGATTAAACAGTTAGTGAGAGGCTGAGCGGGCATCATATCCAGTGTGTACAAGGCTCAATAAATGTGGCTGGAGCAGAGTCACGGGGAGCTGAGGTCAAACAGGATAGGGCCTTTGAGTCACGATAAGAATTCTGGCATGTGTATTCTGTAAGTCTCATGGAGGACTTTGAGCAGAGGATTGTGTCATGCTATGGCTCACATTTTAACTGATTTCTGATTTGAGAATAGATTGAGAGGGGCAAAGGAAACAGAAGCAATGAGGAGACATTTGTAATGGTCAAGAAGAGAGAGTAGTCTGCGCAGGTATTAGCAATGGAATGGATAAATCTTGGATATAGTTTGAAGATAGAGCCAACATGATTCCCTGAGAGATTGAATTGTGTTGCTATTTTTTTGAGATAGAAGAGCAGGTTTAGGGAGTAAACAGGAATTTGGCTTTGGAGAGGACATGGTAAGGTTGAAATCCAACCAGACATTCCTGGATACATGAGCCTAAAATTCAGGAACTCTTCAGTTTATAGATGATATCTAAATATGCTGCCACTCTCCTCACCTTTTAGGAACTGCTGAAAGATCTGTGGGCCTGGGAACCCAACCAAATGGGGGAGAAGAGGAGAAAGAAAAGGGGAAAAGCTTCCCTGGCCTGAGGATGACATCTGCATAGACTCGCATGTTGGGTATACACGGTCTAACTGGGCCAGAGACTTCCAAGTCTTAACTGTGCTTTGATCCTTGAGTAAGCTCTAAGGACCTGGAAGAAGAAAGCTCAAAACCTGTCTAGATGAGGGCACATCCATCCTAGGCTTCATATAATTTTCAAAGGCAATGACCTAGCTAGCAGCTAAAGACACACAGAAAACAAGATAGTTTGAACCTGAACACAAACTATTAAAACCACAGAGAGCAGAAACAGAACCACATAGACCCCCATATGCTGGAATTAACAAGAACAGAAATTAAAACAACTGTGCTAAACATGTTTAAAAGAAATAGACAACAAATTTAAGAATATTTGCAAGGAGTAGGAAATTATTAAAAATGACAGCATTTTTTTTTAAAAGAAAAGAGAATCAAATAACTAAAATTAATGGACTTTTGAGTATGTCAAAAATAATTTGACAGTAGATTGGACAAAGTTGAGAAGAAAATTTAGGAAGTGGAAAACAGAAAATTATCTAGAATGTAATTATTATAAAGCTGGGGTGTATAGAAGAGAATTACAGAAACATAGAGGGCAGAGAAGAAAGATTAAGAGGGAGATTAAGAGTTTAAGAAGGAGATTCGCTGGCCATAGTGGGCATCATACCGACTGGTCATTCTGGTCATTATGGCATTCCAATCATTGGCTTTTTTAATATATATAGATATTTTAAAATACGTTTTTATTTATTTCAGAGAAGAAGGGAAAGGAGAAGAGAGATAGAAGCATCAATAATGAGAAACATTGATCAGTGGCCTCCTGCACAGCCCCAACTGGGGATCAAGATGGCAACCTGGGCATGTACTCTGACCAAGAATCAAACTGTGATCTAACAAAAATCAGAGCAGAGATAAACGACATAGAGACCAAAGAACCAATACATAAGATCAACAAAACCAAGAGCTGGTTCTTTGAAAGGATAAACAAGATAGATTAACTTCTAGCCAGGCTAACCAAGAAACAAAGAGAGAGGACTCAAATAAACAAAATCAGAAACGAAAGAGGTGAAATAACAACAGACGCCGCTGAAATACAAAGGATTGTTACAAAATACTATGAACAACTCTATTCCAACAAACTGAACAACCTGGAGGAAATGGGCATTTTCCTAGAAAAATACAACCTTCCAAAACTCAATCAGGAAGAATCTAAAAATCTCAATAGAACAGTGACTTGGGAAGAATTGAAACAGTCATCAAAAAGCTTCCAGCAAACAAAAGCCCAGGGCCAGATGGCTTCACAGGATAGCTTTACCAAACATTCAAGGAAGAACTAAAACCTATCCTCCTCAGACTATTCCAAAAAATCCAAGAGGAAGGAACACTTCCAAACTCCTTCTATGAAGCCAGCATCACCCTAATACCAAAACTAGATAAAGACAACTCAATGAAAGAGAATTACAGGCCAATATCCCTCATGAACATAGATGCCAAAATCCTCAACAAAATTCTAGCAAATCGGCTCCAGCAGAACATCACAAAGATCATACACCAGGACCAAGTGGGATTTATTCCAGGAATGCAAGGATGGTACAATATCTGCAAATTAATAAATGTGATACATCACATAAACAAATTGAAAGATAAAAATCATATAGTCATATCAGTTGATGCAGAAAAAGCATTTGATAAAATCCAACACCCTTTCCTGATAAAAACTCTCAACAAGGTGGGAGTACAAGGATCATACCTCAACATAATAAAAGTTATATATGATAAACCTACAGCCAACATCATACTCAATGGGCAAAAACTAAAACCATTCCCTCTAAGAACAGGAACAAGACAGGGATGCCCACTATCGCCACTCCTGTTTGACATATAGTACTGGTAGTACTAGCCATTGCAATTAGACAAGAAGAGGAAATAAAAGGCATCCAAATTGGAAAAGAAGAAGTAAAGTTATCCTTATTTGCAGATGACATGATATTGTACATAAAAAAAACAAAAGACTCCATTAAAAAACTAATTGACTTAATAAATGAATTTGGCAATGTAGCAGGATACAAAATTAATGCCAAGAAATCTATGGCATTTCTATACACGAACAGTGAACTTACAGAAACAGAGACTAAAAAAGCAATTCCATTTATCATCACTACCAAAAAAAATTAAGATACTTAGGAATAAACTTAACAAAGGAAGTAAAGGACCTATATGGGGAAAACTACATAACACTGAAAAAAGAGATAGAGGAAGATGTAAACAGATGGAAGAACATACCATGTTCATGGATTGATAGAATCAACATCATCAAAATGTCCATACTTCCCAAAGCAATCTATAGGTTCAATGCACTCTCCATTAAAATACCAACGGCATATTTCACTGACCTAGAAAGAACTCTCCAAAAGTTCATTTGGAACAATAAAAGACTCCGAATAGCCACAGCAATCCTGAGAAAGAAGAGTAAAGTAGGAGGGATCTCAATACCAGACTTCAAGCTGTATTACAAAGCCACTGTTCTCAAAACAGCCTGGTACTGGCACAAGAACAGAAATATAGATCAATGGAATAGAATCAAGAACCCAGATATCAACCCAAATCACTATGCTCAATTAATATTTGACAAAGGGGGCACGAATATACAATGGAGTCAAGACAGTCTCTTCAATAAATGGTGTTGGGAAAATTGGACAGATACATGCAAAAGAATGAAACTAGATCACCAACTTACACAATACACAAAAATAAACTCAAAATGGATACAGGACTTAAAATAAGACGGGAAACCATAAAAATACTAGAGGCATCCACAGGCAGCAAAATCTCAGACATATGCCAAAAGAACTTCTTCTCTGATACTGCCCCTAGGGCAATGGAAGCTAAAGAGAAAATAAACAAATGCGACTACATCAAAATAAAAAGCTTTTTTACAACAAAAGAAACCATCAACAAAACAACAAGAAAGCCCACTGTGTGGGAGAACATATTTGCAAATGTTATCACTGATAAAAGTTTAATCTCCAACATCTATAGACAGCTTTTAAATAAAAGGAAGATGAATGATCCAATTAAAAAATGGGCAATGAACCTAAATAGAATATTTTCAAAAGAAGACAGAAGGAAGGCCAAGAGGTACATGAAAACATGCTCCAAGTCACTAATTATCCAAGAGATGCAAATCAAAACAACAATGTGGTACCATCTCACACCTGTCAGAATAACCACCATCAACAAATCAACAAATGACAAGTGTTGGCAAGGTTGCGGAGAAAAAGGAACCCTCGTGTACTGCTGGTGGGAATGCAGACTGGTGCAACCACTGTGGAGAACAGTGTGGAGTTTCCTCAAAAAACTGAAAATGGAACTCCCATTTGACCCAGTAATCCCACTCATAGGAATATATCGCAAGAAACTAGAAACACCAATCAGAAAGGATATATGCACCCCTATGTTCATAGCAGCACAATCTACAATAGCTAGAATTTGGAAACAGCCTAGGTGCCCATTAGCAGATGATTGGATCAAAAAACCATGGTATATCTACACAATGGAATACTATGCTGCCATAAAAAAGAAGGAATTCTCATCATTTGCAGCAACCTGGACAGAATTGGAGAACATCATGCTGAGTGAAATAAGCCAGTCAATGAAAGAGAAATACCATATGACCTCACTTATTTATGGATGATAACATTATAAACTGAAGAACCAAAAGATAGATATAGAGACAGTAAAGCAACAAGCAGACTGTCAAATTACAGCGGGGAGGATAGGGAGATCAACCGAAGTACTTGTATACATGCATATAAGTACAACCAATGGACACAAAACTCTGGGGAGGGAGGGTATTTATGGGAGGGGGGGATAATGTTAAAATATGTACACATATAATAATTTAATTTAAAAAAATAAAAATAATAATAAATAAATTAAATTAAAAACAAAACAAAACAAAAAACTGTGATCTCCTGATTCATAGGTCGACACTCAACCACTGGAATCAGGAGAGGGATCATGCTACAGAGTGGACGTGGTGATCAGAGAATAAAATGCTTGCAATTGAGTTAATGAGGGAGTTGCACTGATGACAAAGTGTAGAGCATGGCTGCAAGAAGGCGTCCTTCAGACAGGGTGGAAGGCATGCTCTGTGGGGAGGCCAGGACAAGGAACTAAGAGGCCAAGATCATGTGTGTCGGTACTGATATCACCAAGAAATATGAGAGCAGGCTGCATAATTTGCAGGGCCCGGGGCAAAATGAAAATGCAAGGCTCCTTATTCAAAAGTTAAGAATTTTGAGATGGTGACAACAGAGCATTAAACCATGTGCGACAGGGACAGTACTGCACTACATGACAGAGTGAGAGATCGGGAACTGAGCCCTTCAGGGAGAGAGGGGTGATGGCCTGACGGGCTTTCAGCGGGGAGGGCAATGAGAAGCGAGGAGGACATCCCCTCACCTCCAGGCCTGGGTTCAGCTTGAGAAGTCTGCAGGGAAAGCGGCACCTGGGTTCTCAGAGAAGTCACATTTACGGTGGATTTTGTGAGGAGCCTTGGCTTCCAGGGGCCCACAGGAAGGCAGGGGAGGTAGGTAGATGAGGTCGAAGAGGGCAGGACTGTCTGGGCATTATTCTCAGGGTGCGCACAGACCTGAGCACGGACACCCCATTGGTGTCGTCTTGGGTGAACTGGGATAGAGGGCGGGATGGGATGGGTCCAGGCCGCTCCAGGTGGAGGCTGCTGATAAGGCAGTGTGTGGAGGTAGGAGAGAGATGTTGGGATCCCACAAGGAACACGCAGAATTCTAGAAGCATCAGTGAGTTTCTCTAACAGGGAATGGCTCTGGGATTGGCAGGTAATCACGACTAGAACAGTGGTATGGGGCACATTTATATTTTTTTAAGTCAAGAACTCATTTGGAGAGTGTGCAGAGTAAGACTTAGTAAGACTAAACCCTGAGGAAAGGAAGAGAGGAGCCAGAACATGAAGTCAAGTAGCCAGAGAGTCAGGAGGGCGTGTTGCTGAAAACCGCAGGGCAATTTCAAGAAGGGAGAATGTCAACTCTAATGAGAAATCAAAAGAGACTAAGAGTGATTACGAGGCTTAGTAAGATGAAGGCGATGGACATTTTTTATATATAACTAAAAATACTGATTCAATACCACCTATAGGCGATGTATATGGTATATTTTTTTAATGCTCACCTGAGCATATGTTTTTATTGATTTTAGAAAGAGAGGAAGAGAGAGAGAGAGAGAGAGAGAGAGAGAGAGAGAGAGAGAGAGAGAGAGAAACATCAACCGTTGCCTCCTTTAAGTGCCCTGACAGGATCAAACACACAACCTTTCTGGTGTATGGGATGATGCTTCAACCAACCAAGCCACTGGTCAGCACCTATAGGAGCCATTTCAGTCATACCTGGTCTCCCCATTCATTAATGACAGGCATATTAATATCATCAATAAATATAGTCATTTTTCTGCCTCCTGGTGGCCCATATGTGCTTCCCATTCGCTTATCCACATAGCTTTCAATTGTTCTCTGGAAAAGAGGAAATGATTTGTCTCATGCATCAGATCTCAAGCTACATTTCTAAAAATAATGAGCATATTTTCCAGAGTAGAATACTATTTAATATGCATAAATATCATTATTAAAACATATATTGTGAATTTTTAAAAGTAAGTTATTAGAATGTTAATTATTAATTTATGTCTAAAGAGATATATTCAGAAGTCCAGCTTCAGCCTCAATATTAGGCTATTAATCCAAATTTTAGGCTATTAACCAATATTAGATTATTAACCCAAATATGCTATTTGGATTTGGCTTTAATCTCAGCCTTAGGGAGGTTAGATAGCTGAATGCAAACAAGCAACTCTCTCTCTCTCTCTCTCTCTCCATATATATATATATATAAATGTGTGTGTATGTGTGTATAATACATGTCAATGTTTTAGATGCATATACATTATATCATAGCCACAACTTAAACATGTATTTAATGTTTATTAATTCAGCAAACGAGGAGTTTTACCTGAAACATTATTGGTTCCGTGGCAGATGAAAAGTTTAGACATTTGGATAACTGTATTTCAGGATCATATTTCTTCAAATAGGCCTTAATCATTACAGTTTTTGCAGTTCCCTGCTCTCCTGTGAGCAAAACAGCCTGCAATCACAGGATAATCACAGTGAAAGGTGTTATGTTTAGTTTTAAATATCTTATGGCTCAGGTGGCCATGCTTTCATTCTATAAATTACTACAACTCATTTTTTAGAACTACATTTACACAAAAATGTATCCTAGCTAGCTGCGTTAAATATTTGAATGTAAAATGTACACCGTGTAAGTGCTGGGAGGAAATATGGGTGGCTACTCTCGGGACCACGGGGTGCGGGAGGACTGTCCTCAGCTGGCGGGGGCCACAGTGCAGAGGAGACTGAGTTGAGTGCATCCTGGGACCTGGGCTTCATTTCCCAAACGTGTTTCTCTGACTGCCCCCAGCCCGTGGTGCTGGAATTTACATTTTCCACCTGCAGTGTGTGGGAAAGGATGTGTTTCTTACATGGTTTGCAATCATCTAAGAAACTATCAAACTTACTTTATTTTGTTTTGCAATGGTGTCTATCAAAAAATTTGTCCTAATATTGTCAACATTTGGAACCAAAATTGATGAATACTCTGGAATACTGTCAGTGGGATAAAAATATGGCTGAAGTTTCTTATTCCAGTGCTCCCAATCACCTATGCAGGAAGTAAAAATTCATCACCATAAAACTGCATTCTTCGAGAGTAATGAGAATACAAAAATGCAAGTGATATAAATAATCAACAGAATCATAAAAACATTTTCCTAAAACATGTTAACATATCTGCTTACCTAATCTAACTTCTTCTCTAATATCTAAGCTGATGTTTGCTTATCTAATATATGTGCCATTTGGTGAATTTGTTTTCCTTTCTTACAAAAGTTTTCAATTGCTAAGTCATTCATCCAGAGCACATGTGTCAAACACAAGGCCCGCGGGCCAAATCTGTCCCGCCAGACCTTGCAATGTGGCCCGCACCGCGCTGTCATCACTGCACTCCGCTGCGTTTCCATCACAATGTCAGTTTATGACTGTTCAGTAAACCATTCGGCCCGCGATTTAGGCTGGATTTTAGATTTTGGCCCCTTCTCTGATTGAGTTCGACACCCCTAATCCAGAGGAATCGGGCCTGAAGTGCAATACAAATCAGCTGGAGGTGAAACCAATGAGTTGTGCGTGTCCTGTTGTGTAGGAAAGCCACATCCACAGAAAGGATGAGAAAAACCACAGAAAGGATAACTGTAGAATTGGTATCACTTCATCCTTAACGATCTGGTAGAATTCACCAATGAGGCCATCTGACCCTGGAGTTTTCTTAGCGAAAAAGTCTTACCCGCAAATCACAATTTTTTAAGTAGATAGAGGAATATTTAGAGTGTCTATTTTCTTCTTGATGATGCTTGGCAGTTTTTTATCTTTCAAGGAATTTGTCCATTTCATCTACACTGCCAAGTGCATTTTCATAATGTTGCTTCTAATGTTCATTTCTTGTTTTTGTTAATGTCTGTAAGATCTGTAGTGATGAGTTCCCTCTTCCATTCTGGACAACGGTGAGTTATGTCTTTTCTTTCTCCCCCTGATATCGCTAGTGAGAGATTTATCAATGTTATTGATCTTTTCAAAGAACGTCTTTGGTTGGGCTCTGGATTCTAAGAGATTTCGTATCTAGATTCAAGGATACATTTAATTTTAGTTTACATTTTGAATGAGACTTTCTTTTTATCATCCCAAATCTAATCACATACTGTAAAAGTATTGGTCATTCTGGATAAAGACGGCCAGCTGGAAAAAAAAAAAAAATCATGTACCTCAGTCTCTATATAAAGGCCCTTTAAAATACTAAGTTTCACTTAATCTCCATTTTCAAATGATTCCCTTACCCTCAAATGTGCCTGGTGTCCCCTAAGTCCAGGCAGCCCTGTGTTTGACACTTTCCAGCCAATAATTCTTCAGTCCTTGACCAGTGACCAGTGTGGGGTCGGTGCAGCTGTCTAGCAGCGTGACTTTGGGAAGAGGGCCTGCAGCCGTGTTTCTGAAGCAGACTTACAAGCAGCCTTCCTGTTCTTGCCTCCCCCTTTGCCCCCGTGTCCAATGCCTGAGCCCTTTGAAGGTTCTGTGACATGCACCACATTGTTTCATAACTTTCCCACTGCTGGTGTGGGGCTTACCTTTGCCCAGGTGCTCAGTCAACTGCCACTTACCTTTCTGCTTTCTTGCTTTCAATATGAAATTATTGCAGTCTACTCTCCTGTTCTTTTGAGTTTGTGCATTAAAAAAAATAACCTTTGCTGTTTCAGGGTTTTAGAGAGAATCGAGGCAAATACAGTTTTGAGGAAGCATGACTTCTCTTCTCTGAGACTTGGAAGAACTGGGAGTTGGGCTCCGGATAAAGGCACCAAGCACAAGGGCATTTCTTTTACAGGGACGTGAGCTGGCTCCTGCCACCCACGGGCGGCAGGTCTGCTCCATGTCAGGTGGACCCACCTGTTGGGTTCACTCTCTACTTACTCTGACATTTCCAACGGGGAAGTTGTGGGATCGATCTGTCCCGGCGTCGTGAAGACCCTGTGTTCCCTACACTGCTGCCTTTCCTTGCCAAGCATTAGAAAGTAGGTGATGTAAGAGGCAATGCCAACTTATTTATGCCAGATGTCCCTTAGGCCACTCCAAAAGAAGTCGACCGTCGCCATACCAGCTCCCAGCGTGGCCAGCATGCAAATGTATACTATTCTTTGCATCTATTACCTCTTAAATGTATTAGCAGTGATGTTACTCATAACTGGTTTAATATTTCCCCATAGAAGCATGGAAGTTTACATTTTTCCCATTTTTAAAAATGTCATTTCATTTCAGGTCGGAGTCACTCTGCTTACCATAATCGGTAACATAAAACTCATACATGGTGTAATTTGCGCCTTTAGGTATTTCTGGTAAGGACAGCTTGCTCTCATGGTGTCTCATAAAGGCTTCAAGCTTCTCCCTGCTCTCCAATTCCAGAAGAGCCCCTATGCTCCACATGAGGCCAAACACAAATAATTTATGGAGATGCTCAACACACGAAATTCCACCTTCTTCCTTGGAGGGGATTAAGCCTTCCAGAAGATTGAGAGACTGAAAATATTTAAAATACAACAAATTTTTATATTTAAAACCTTAAGTAAAAAAACTTTAGATGATACTACATCTAGAAGAAGGGGACGAGAAAACAAATGTGTGTCCACCTAGTGCTGGGTCACCGCCCAGCAGCCACCAGCAGGCAGAGGGAAAGCGGTCCTGCCTCAGGCCACGTGGCCTGCAGGAAGGATGCTGACCCGGGACCGGGCGGTGAGGTTCCTACTCCCAGCTCAGGGCTCTCACCTGAGGTTCCGCTTCCTGACCTGAAACTCGGGAAGCCTACACTGGCTGTTTTCTAGTTTCTGGTTCTAAAGTTTGGTTGCTGCAAGTTTCTAGACCAAAGATTTTCTTTCTTTTCACATTTTGCAGGGCTCCGCAACCCGTGGGCCCAGCAGCCAGCCACCTGGCGGGCAAGTAAAGTCTCACTGAAACCCAGGCACGTCCATGCATGTGCAGTGTCGGGCTGCTTTTGCAGTGCAGCAGCAGAGCTGAGCAGCTGAGACAGAGCGTTGTGCGTGTGTACTAGCTGCTCCTTTAAAAATGTGTGCCCACTCCCCTTCGGCTTCAGAAAGAAATAGATCTACAGGAAATATCTTACAAAAACAAAATATCTCCACTTCTGTTATGCGTTTTAAAGTAATTCCTAAATATTTATTTTGGCCTTACATATTCTCTCTAACCTACCTTCCCTTGCTGACGGACGCTCCTCGCACTAAGAATCACACACTGGAATGGGTAAGGGAGGATCACCTGTGGACTAGAATCAGGGGATCCCTTAAAAGTCTATGCTTAATTCTTTTTTCCCCCCCTAAAGACTAATAAGGAAAACTGAACACGGGGGGGGGTGGGGGGGGAGAGTGTGGAATATATTAAAAACTGCCTGGAGAATTGTCTCCAAGTCCCCCTATCTGCTATCTGCTAAGCCTGCTCAGCCAAGATGGCATCCGGGTTTTCCCGATTGCCAGCAGCTCCTTCCTAATTCTCCTGTAGAGCTGCGAGCTTTATTTATCTGTCCACTCTCCTTATGGAACACACTTTCTGGTAAGGTCACCAAGCTTGACGATAGGAAAGAGAGTTCATTCCTCTCCCATGCCCCCAACTACCTCCCCCTGGGAAGTGAGAGTAACGGAGAGAGGGCAGTGAGGGCATTGCCGAGGCTGCAGCAGGAACGCGACTTTGTGGAGCCCTCACAGCCACAGGATAAAAGCATGTCCATGGACTCACACCGGTCCTATTTCAGATGCCTCTGCACTACAACCGAGTAGGAAAAAGAACGTCCAATCTAATAAACAAAAAATATACAAAAATAGAAAAACATACTTGCACAATGTAGTTGCACTCTAGGAGCTGCATTTTGGGGTTGAGGCTCAGTTTCATGTATGTATACGCATCTTCAAATATCTTGTCGTACAGACCCTGGAACACAGTGGCCTCCTGCACAGTGCGCTTCTTCAGCCAGGCCTGGGGCACAGGGGCAGGGGCCGCAGGTTAGGAACGCGGAGGCCGGGGGCCACAGCCCAGCGGTGCCCAGGCCTCCTGGTGCCCACCCACCTGCAGAATGGGCTTCCAGCTGAGGGCGGAGCTGCTGATGTAGACCATGCCCATCCTGGACACCGTGGCAGGCGAGGCGTTCTCGATGTTGTGGACCTCGAACAGGAGCTTGCAGTTGGGGGACATGGGGATGCGATCCCCGTTGGCCAGCGTGAGCGTCTTGTTGTCGTCCAGCACGGAGTTCAGGTTCTCGATCCAGATGGCATCCACGGGGCCATCTAAGATCAGGAAAATGTTCTCACCTGCCAAGAATTGCAACAGAAAATTAAGCAAACAACTGTTCCTACACACTGGTGGTGGGGCATTTGGGAGGGGTGGGGGTGGGGGAGAGAATCGATCACAAAGGGGCTTGGCTTTGCGTGTACCTTTCTTGGCTTTTAGCGTTTTCCTCCACAGCGTAGAAAAAATCCCGTCCGTCCAGTCGTTGGTGGCCGTGTCCAGTCTGCCAAACATCTGCGGCGCGGTGATGGCCTTGGGGTTCATGCGCATCTCGCGGTGGGGCCGGCCGCACTCGGTCTGCGCCTTCATCAGGATGGTGATGACCGTGGTCTTGCCCGAGCCGCTGGGCCCCAGGGTCATCAGGCCGTGGCGCACCAGCGACGTCTCGTACAGCTGGGCAGGGACAGGGGCGGTCAGCGGCGACGGGCAGCCCGCGGGCCTCTCCTGGCCGCACACAAGGAGTGCTGGCGTCAAAGACGCTTTAGTAATCACCCCAGTAAAGTGAGAGCATGGTTTTTAAAAATGTTTTGGGCTTGTTTTGTTTTGTTTTATCTTACTATAGGTGGGAAGTAAATTAGCACCGCGGTATAAAATATGTGATGAAGCAATGACAATGTGGAATTTGAGTTACGTTTTGGAAATAGTTAATTCAGGCTCTAGATGTTGCTTCTCAAACCTCGTGATTTTATTCCTTGTGATTTTGTTTTGCTGAAACCTATGGAGCAGTTTTTTGTTTTTTGGGGTTGTTTTCTTTGTTTTGTTTTGTTTTGTTTTGTTTTGTTTTGTTTTTTTGTGTGTGTGTGTTTTGTTTGTTTGTGTTTTGTGTGTGTGTGTGTGTGTGTGTGTGTGTGTGTGTGTGTGTTTTCACTTTCTCGGCGTGCAGTGTGGTGGTATCGCCCCCTGATGGTGGAAAGCAGCAACACACCCCATCCTGGGAGGATCCAAGTGGCACAGCTGGATTCCCTGAAGCATGGTTTGAGATGAGGGTTCCTGCGCCAGTGATTTACTCTGAGAGTGCTCTGAGGAGAAACTGAGGGGGGAGCGAGGGAAGGAAAAGCAAGACAGGAACGAGAGAAGCCCAGCACGGGGTGACAAAACCCCAGGCCTGGCACTGCAGCTTGCTGCGCCTGCCCCTCCAGTTCTCCAGAGGGGGGAGGAGAATGTGGGTGAATGTGCTAGAATTACACAAAAATGGCGACATACAAAAAAGTGGACAGTGTCTGTGACGACATCCTGTCCATTATTTTGTTAATAAAAATAAGTCAGAGGTCCCAGAGCTGATCAGAGGTAGAATTTGCCTTCTCCTAAAAGTCAAATAGAAATGTATTACTACTTAGCCCACAGGTCCAAAGCAACTGAGGCAGTGGCCATGGCATCCCACATCAGAGTAATGTTATTGATATAAAAAATGAAAACAGTGCTCAGTACACTGTATCCATATCAGACAGAAAATTATGTTCTCCCAGAAATTAAAGAGTTTTAAATGGTTTCCCATACTTGGATGATAACAAATACTTAAACTTTTAAACGTTAAGTATTTTCTTGCAAGAGCTGGGTCTGTTTCTGGTACTTCTTATAATCTGGCAGAAACACTAAGTTAAAATAAGAGTTTTAATTCTGAAATGCGGTTTTTAACGCTCCCCACTATTTCAGCTCCTTCGTATTCCAAAATCGCTGGAAAATACCCCCAAAGCAGGAAGCTCAGAGAGGTTTAATCCCGCCACTGCGACAGCTCCGTGCCACTGCTGACAAAGTGGCTGTCGCAGCGGGTGCAAGGTGATGCACACAAAGACGCCAGGAGTGCAGGCAAAGACTCGAGCATCAGTGTGGGCGTGAGCACGTGCCCACACAGAGCAGGCACAGATTAACCCGACAGACTCCTCCAGCTCCGTGCCCCAGGGAGGGACCCAGCCACCGTCGATACTGCCAGGTTGGACCTGGACCGGGGGCCATCCACCTCCCTGAGTTTGTGTAACTGAATGCACCCTCCCCACTGCCCCTGCGATTCTGGCCACAGCCCAGCCCTCTCACCAGGTGTACGCACCTCAGGGAGCCTCTACTGTGTGCTGTGACGATGGTCAGCCCATCCCATCCCGCTAGGACCCACACGTCCCCCCGAGGCCTCTCCCTGCATTGATGTGTTTTAATTGAGTTTCAACATTTACATCAAGTGAGACTAGTGTCATGAGTTTGTCTCTTAGAACGCGGACCTTTAACAACACGCGCCTCTCATTCCACTGATAATGGATTGTGATTGATAATGGATTAAAATCTCTTTACCTGCACAAGTTTGAGATTCCAGGGTGGGTGGTTTATCAGCCCCTCTGCCTGAACCTGGCGGGCCACGGCATCTTGCAGTTCCACGTAAGTGTTACTGTCCAGCTGCAGCCCGGGGAACAGGTCGTTGATTAAGCTGAGGAACAGGGGCTCGTCTTCGTCCACCTACGACGGCAGAGAGCAACTTACTCCTTCTGTCAGCAAACGGGCACGGGTCAGCCAGGACGCACACAGCACCATCATGTCCTGCCTAGAGGTCAGTCTTCTCCTCACCAGACCTGTAACCTCTGGGACTCACTCCCAAACACACCACGGCAGCCACGCTACCTGCAGCACTGCAGCCAAGGACCCCGGCATCTGGCGTCCTCTACCGTCTCCTGCTCCAAGGTGACTTCCCCTCAGTGCTGTCAGAGGAATGCTCTGCTCCTCACAGCCAGGTATGCACACCAACTTCAAACAGGCCGTTAACAGTCCCTTCCCCATGAAAATAGAATAGTAATATCTCTTTACTATAAGGATATATATCCATGCATGACTGGCTCACCCAACATCAGCTGGAAAACCAGCATCAGTGCTCTGACTTCTAAGCAGCAGGTTTGAGTAAACTGAGTCGAATCCTTCTTAGCTACACCTTTAATGCCTGATGATCACCCCACTCACAGCTGCTGACCACTTCTGATCTCGCCTTACTTTCTGGGGCGCCCCTGATGCTTTCTGGGATGCTTGTCTAGGAGTCAAGGATGCCATTATCCCAGGGAAGGAGCAGAGCACTCGGCATCAGAGTCTTGTGGATTTTTGTCCCAGCTTCTCAGCTGGCTGGGATTGCAGATGGCTTCTCCAGACTCCGAGTCCCATGCCCTCCTGGGCCATCTGTGTCCCACAGAGTGGCTGTGAGACAATACCCCCTGAAAAGGCTGTGATAGCAAGGAACTACACCAGTGTTAGTTTTTGTAACTGCAGTGTGAACTTTGAGAACCAGTTCTTCCTCAGCCTTGTTCCCCCAGGGCCTGGACACTACATGCAGCAGGGAGAGTCTTTGAATCAAGACCATGTGAACCTTTCCATCAGCCGATTCAGAACAACCTAGTCCTGGGGCAAGAATGAAAGCAGTGTAACAACTGTTGTCATCTCCACAGCAAGTTTCCTATGCATTCCGGGAAAACAGAAATAGTGTTGATGTTTGGGAAGAGACATAACTGACATCAGCTAAGCATAGACAGGCAGTGCAAAAGGTCCCGTGGTTCCCTGTGAACCAGGTTTCCATGTATGGAATATGCTTCATTATGAATAATGGTCAAGCACTGGACTGAAACCGGGGGGCTGAGGCCCACTGATGAGGCCTGTTCTGGGGCACACAACTGACAAGGGGTGCCCTTCCAGCCCACGCTGGTCAAACAGGCCATGAGGTTTTTGCCTTCTGGAAAAAACTCCCACTCCCACTGTTACTACGATTATTCATGTTCACAGCCTAACATGAGCCACCCCCGCCACTCTCCCAAGTAGAAAGAAACCAGGCCAAATTCTTGAAAGAGGAGTGAAGTCAGAGAAGAAAGATACCAGTTTTGAAAGGTTCATATCTCTCAGTCCTCTCATGACGGTGCTTAATTCACTATCTTCCGGTCTGGCTCTTTTCTGAGCTCCAAGGGTCCTCAATACAGATAGGATATTCCTCAACCCGAAGTCATAGTGAACCTAAGATGGGAGGAAGGGGAAAAGATTACCTAATTGAAACGCTCTCAGTGCAGACCCACTACATACATATAGTAGGTATTCTGATCCATATGTACTGTAGTTTTGGAGTGGCTGAGCTGCAAAGCTGAATTCTCCCACTTGTCCTTTCACCGAAAAATGATCCATCAGAAAGGTCAAGCTGTATGATAGTGTCCACACTTTTAAACATCGGTGGAGAATAAGACAGCCTGATTGCCGTCTGAGAGGCAAAAATACTTAAAATGCATAACCAACAGGTTATGTCCTTTGTGCCTCCATTTATATAATGTTTCTGAAAAAATTTATAGAGGCAGAGAAAAGATCAGTGGCTGCAAGGGGACAGGGATTTGGGAAAGAGGAGGCTGTGACTATGAAGGGACAGCATGAGGGGGCCTGGTGGTGATAGAAGTTCTGTATGTTGATGGTGGTGGTGATTATACAAATCTACATATGTGATAGAACTATACACACACACACACACACACACACTGAGTACATGATCAACTGGTGAAACCTTAGTAAACTCTGGATTTTGCCCATGGCCATTTTCTGGGTCTGTCATTGTACTATGGGTAGAAGATGCCAACTTTGAAGGAAGTAGGATAATGAATATATGGGACCTCCTGGCACATTTCTTGGCAATTTTTGTCGGATTTATAATTATTCAAAAACAAACAAGTATTCAAAATACGTAACCAAACAGGTCAAAATAATTAAGTTTTTATTTTAGAAAAGAGTCAAAGAGATTTTTAAAATGATTAACATTTTATGAAGGTAAAATTACAAAGTAAAAAATCAAGTTCTGTAGTTAGGGAGAAAAATAAATGGACAAAGTTACCTGCTTAGTAAGTTGTTCCTCACACAGTTTGTAAAGAACATAAAACTTTTGAGCCAAGATAACATTTTCAAGGAAACCACAGCTTGCAAGTTTAACTCGCATAATGATCTGGAAAATTAATACAGTGAGATTTTAAACAATGTGCATGAAAAACAATTAAAAAATGTAAATTATGTTCTGTTTTTAAATCCCAAGGCTTACCTGTCTATCAGGAACCATCATAGCAACAGTTCTAAACTGAATTTTTAAGTTCTCGGGCAGTTCCTGGCGCCCAGCATATCCAGGGTTCTAAAAGTTAATATTATTTCACTTTTATTGTTGATATAAATTTTATTTCATGAATACAAATACATTTCAGATCCCTAATTCAGATCCTAAGGTGGCATTGAGAAAAATATTAGATTCATAAAACCTCCCTCTTTTCTCAAAAATGTGCATTGGACCTTTGATATCTATCATTGTCACATAGCTCCCTTTGACATAGTTCCAGTTTCATTATACTAACACAGACACACATATTACCTTGTGAGCAAAAATTAGGCATCTGTTTATTGGTTAAGAAAATAGCAAAGAAAACCGAATACGTAAATACCTAGATAATTATTGAAATGTTATTGAAATAAGAAAAAAAAATGCAGGATTTCAAACTGATGGGTTTACTTAATTTTTATTTCCTCTCTTTAATTATCCTTTTCAGTCAGAATTACAGAATTCTTTGGCAGACAAAGTAGCATTAAAGAAACCCATGGTGGTGAAGGGAAATAAAAACGGTGGTGAAGGGGAAAATGCTCGAAGGGCCAATGTGAAGTGGGAGGAAGCTAAGGCCTCATGAGTAGCTGTAGGTTGAGGATGGGTCAGACCCAAGGTCCCAAGAGTAAGGTTAGGGATCCAAAGCGTAATAATTTAATATTTCATCTCATGAGAAATGATTGCATAGGCTACAACTCTCATCACCTACAGACACAGGTGATTTGACTTGGAAGGGATGTGGTGGTGTAATCTTGTCCAGCTCTACCTCCAATGCAGACATGCCAGCTAGAATGTCCCTGATGCACATTTGGACATCTGTAGCTCTCTGCACTGTCCATATATTGACCAGTACACATGTATGGCTATTTGCATGTTGATTAATTAAAATTAAGTAAAAATAAAATTATTTTGGGAAAGTACACTAAGAAACCCTCATTCTCTGACTATCAGATGCTGTCAATGAGCCAAATACCTTGCTGAGGCAGGATACAGAGATTGCTGGTTGCCTACCAATACTTCTCCTTTCTCTGTCCTCAGTCACACAAGCTCAGTTGCCAGTTAGGAGGGTCACTACCCAGATAAAAAACTATGTTTCCCAGCCTGCCCTGCAGCTGGTGTGAGATTAAATTCTACACCGTGAGACCCAAAGGGACACACTATATGAAATAACCTTGTTGCCTGAAGGGAGTTCATTCAATCAACTGACTGCAACAAAACAGAGATGCTTCGGTAACGTCTTAAGTCACAAGGTGACCTAGAAGTTGGAAACCAGGATGGAGTACCTTAAATCTTAAGATAATAACTCCTTGCGTGCCGTCACTATTTTTCATGTCTCAGCTATTCACAGCCTAACCTAGCATCTAATTAATATTTCCAATATTATTCTCAATCCAGGGATAATATTAAACTTTTAAATTATTCTATGTCACAGTTATCACACTGAGGGAATTTCTTCATCCCATTGTCTTAGTTATAATTGATCACTTCAGGATTATTATTAACTGCTTTCCTGGATATCAGCTTACCGTGAAACTTATCAGAAACTTTCTTTGTTTTGATTCCTATGATTGATCCACTAGGACACTTCAAACTTAGAGTACTTTGCATTATCTTGCAACTCAGAGATAACGGGATGAAAAACTTACATATGAACACATTAAGTAAAACTGGTTCAACATTAACTTCACTTCTCCAATTCATAAAAAGAATCTATTCACGTCTTTGGTTTTCTATCTGCACAACATTGTATCTCAAAGCCCCACCCTCAAACACATGGTTAATGAACTTCCACAATGCCTTGATATAGGAATTATTTTGGAGATTTTAAGTCATTCCCAGGATCTTTTATTACGTTTCAGAGAAAACCAAGCGTTGAGAATAACTAGTGAGAACGATGTCAGACAATAACACCTCTCTCTAACTGGCTCTGTGACCTGAGCTAGTTTTTTAATTTCTGCCTCAGGTACCTCCGTTATAAAATATGCACCATACAAAATGCAACACATGACTACACTGCCATGTAAATTGCTTGAACTAGCCGAAACCGGTTTGGCTCAGTGGTAGAGCATCGGTCTGCAGACTGAAAGGTCCCAGGTTCGATTCTGGTCAAGGGCATGTATCTTGGTTGCGGGCACATCCCCGGTAGGGGGTGTGCAAGAGGCAGCTGGTCGATGTTTCTCTCTCATCGACGTTTCTAGCTCTCTATCTCTCTCCCTCCTCTCTGTAAAATATCAATAAAATATATTATAAATAAATAGTATTAAAAAAATTGCTTGAACTAATGACTGTACCTTGTGTCACTTCTGGACAGAAACTCTGAGAGCCAGAGCATAATTCTTTATGTTTTGCTATTCCTTTGCTACAGCCACCAGCAAAGACTGACACAGTTCTGGAGCAGGGACTTTGTAAAGCAGGCCTGCCTTCTCCACCCAGTCCCAGCAGCAGGGAGAAACAAATCTTTGATGTTTTCAGCCACTAAGATTTGGTGATTGTTACTATAGCTGGCCTGTCTGATACAATACATAAAGCATTTAGCCCACTGTCTTACTCATAATAAGTGCTCAATAAACAGTAGCTATTATTATCATTAACCTATTACAATTTTATCTTCTGTCTTGTCTATTTTTACTACTCAAAAAAATCCTATGATAGGAAAGAGTAGCTCCTGAGCCCTGGATAGTCAGTCATTTACCCATGAGTAGATGCTTTGTTTCACTTAAGTCCATAGCAGTTAAACCAACCAAATTGCATTTAAAACCCCAGTTCTCACCATTGTTAAGAAGATTCCAAATTCTGGATTTAAGTCAACACAATCACCATCAGAAAAAATGAACTGTTTTTTTCTCTCTTTTCTTGCCGTCAAAATAATATAAATTTGTTGGGCTGCCACCGATAAGACGGGCAATTCAATTCTGTTAAACTCATCAAAGCAGCCCCAGGAACCTGACTGTGCAAGACCTGGTGTGAAAAACAAGTTGATTTGAAAAGTTTTACTTCTTGATAGCAATCATCTCTCCAAAGTGCTCGCAAACAATTAAAGGCTGAAATACAAGTTATATCAAGTTTCATATCTGCTGTTTAGAAAGACATATTGAATTCCAGTCATATTCAGAAGTTCCATTGTTTGTACATCAGCACCAAGACAATGAAAATAGTTCACTGCCAAAATGAAAGAGCAGACGCGCCACTGCATCCGGGGATGCTGAGGGTGCTGAGATTGGATTCACTCTGTAAGTGTCACCTCCGGTGGGGATGAGGGTGGAAGAAGCCGCAATGTTTGAGGAAGCTGACCAATAAGGAATGCCAGAGCCAGATCGCTCCGTTACCTTCTTGTTAAAATGAGAGAAGTATCTGGAGGCTGAGTAGGACAGAGAATGGCCGAAGGGATTTCTATTTATTGCTTACAAAATCCAGCACAAAGAAAGACCTGGATGGATATTGGGAACATTGTTCCTGTCTGATCTCGAAGGATGAAAACCTTCATTATCTTTACTTGTACAAAATGCTCTTCTTTTCTTTTATTACTATGCCCTCCCCCTCTAGTTTTTCTTCTCTCTCCTTTGGGAATTTCCATTTCACGGATGTTGGAACTTGGATAGCTACTGTTAGGAGCAAAAAAAAAAAAAAAAAAAAAGGATATTGGGGACTAGCTATTGTTATGAGAAATATTAGCCATGCTCTGTGAACCATGATTGCCTTGTTCTGGTTAAAGAAGGGACATTCTAAACTGGCGAGGAGTTGTACCGTCCCTCTCTCCCCCACCACCCCATCCAGGGCCTGAGAGTCAACTTTGGACCTGGGAGTCAACCTTGGAATTTGTCCATTCTCACTCAAGAACTGCCTGTTATCACGGAAAGATGAGCAACCTTGTTGCCCAGACAATGGAGTCCCCCCTCAGCCTGCACAGCCTGCTTCCCATGCCTGCAATCCCTACTCCCCATGGAACCCTTGTCCTACCTGTACAAGCAGCTGGTCTATGGGGGGAGGCAGAGCAGAATGTTGTGAATGACCTGCTGCTTTCCCACGCTGCCCACATTATCGGAATAAACGCCATCTATGATTCAATCCCGTCTCTGCTGAATTGGCCCAAGTGGTGACAGGAAGCCCGGACCCACTGGCTGTCTGGTTTCACTACTCCTATGACCCTTAAGGGTTTTTTGGTAAAATTTCCCATTCCTTTTTGCAATGTATTCTCTTGGTCACATATTCTAATTCAAGAGAGATTTTTTTCAATATCCAAACTTTCCAGTTGTTATGTTTTCATAGTAGCCTGTTTTTTTAATTGGCTACATGTGATACATTCTTGAATCTCTCTAAGCTATTAACTTCATTTACTTTTGAATTTTCTTCTGTTTTCTCTGTTGAACAGTTTACTGGTCAGTAGGTCTCCGCTGTTTTGGATGCGTCCCCAATTCCTTCAAATATTTTATGAGACTTTGTTATCTCTGCATAAGTTGCTTTCCTCTTCCCAAATGCAAATTCCTGTCTGTGGGATGCATGCCTGCCTCCGTGATTTGAGGGGAGGGATGGAGCCATAAGAGGGCTTGCTCTCCGGGGCTGGGGCCGGCAGTCTGTCTGGCCTGGGACACAGCTTGCCTGTCTGGAGCCCACCTCTGGGGTTAGTCTTTGTCAGGATTCCCACCTCAGATGGCTATGCTACAGCTTTTTGAGGAGGAAACATGCCTTTTCTTTGCCTTCTGCTCTCATTTCGGGATCATGGGGTTTACCTCGCTTCTCCCAACCGTCCCCAACCTCAAGCTGGGGGTGATCTACAGAAGAACCCTTCTCTTTGATTAGAAAATTATTCTCAGAGTTCAAAAATGTTTGACAGACAGGCAACTGAAAAGAATAATATAATGAATACCCATGTACCCACCTGTCAACTCCTAACAATTTGTTTCAGACTTTATGCTTTAGAATAATGTTAAAACTGCTGTTCAAGTCCATGTATATCCCTCTTGAATCCACACTCCCACCTTCTACCCTGAATTTGATACCAATGATTCCTATGCATGCTTTTAAGCTATTGCTCTTATGCATGTATTCATGAACAATATGTATTTCACATGCTCAAAGTTTATATGTGTGTCTATTCATCTAGCCAGCTGATGCTGTTCATATCCTCCTGAGCTAGGGGTGCAATCTCATGCTATCTGTTATGGAGCTGTTGCTCACATCCCACTGGAAGGAAGGGCTGGATGAATGAACGCATAACGTTCAATACAGGGAAGGCTCAGTGTACTTCTTCCCAATGGCATCATCCTTCTTCCCTCCCAGAGGAGACATATACATTCTCATGCTTTTAAAAATATGTTTGTATTGATTTTAGAGAGAGGGGAAGAGAGAGGGAGAGAGAAAGCGATAGAAACATAGATGAGAGAATCATTGGTCACCTGCCTCCTGCACACCCCCTACTGGAGATGGAGCCTGCACCTAAGCATGTGTCCTCACCAGGAATCGGACCGGACCAGTGACCTCCTGGTGCATGGCTCAATGCTCAACCACTGAGCAACACTGGCCAGACTATTTTCTTACTATCTATATCTGTATGTACATCTATGTAATACATACCTTCGGTTTTACCTACTTTTAAATTTTAAATAAATTTAACCAGCTTTTCGGGTTTTTTGTGAGACTTGCTTCTTTCCCTCTAAACCACATGTGTCAAACACAAGGCCCGCGGGCCAAATCCGTCCCGCCAGGCCTTGCAATGTGGCCCGCACCGCCCTGTCATCACTGCACTCCGCTGCGTTTCCATCACAATGACAGTTTATGACTGTTCAGTAAACCATTCGGCCCGCGATTTAGGCTGGATTTTAGATTTTGGCCCCTTCTCTGATTGAGTTCGACACCCCTACTCTAAACTGTGAGACTGCTCTACATCAATGCATCGTGCTGTAGTTACCCGTTTTTACCACTACCGAGCATTGTTATGCATATGATATATAAATCTTATGTCCACAATCTATGTATCAGTGTGTCCAGCCCACCAGAGAGGACACTCGAGTTATCGCCAGGTGTTTGCTGTATAAACAATGCTGCCATGAGCATTTACACACAGGCTCCCAGTGCATAAGTGCAGTTTACCTGAGCTGATATCAGCAGGTGGGAGTCTGACAATACACATGTAAGCTTTTTTTGTTCTAAAAAAGGTTTACACTGCCCCCAGGGTGGCTGTTTCTACGGCTCAACACCTTGCCAATGGAAAAAAAAAAAGGAAAAAAAAAAAAAAAAAAAAAGTCACACTGCTCCAGCTGGTTTAGCTCAGTGGATAGAGCATCACCTGCAGACTGAAGATTGGTTTGATTCTAGTCAAGGGCACATGCCTGGGTTGCAGGCTTGATCCCCAGTATGGGGCATGAAAGAGGCAGCCAATCAATGATTCTCTCTCATCATTGATGTTTCTGGCTCTCTCTACCTCTCCCTCCCTCTCTGAAATAAAAAATGTTGTGTGTTTTTTTTTTTTTATAAAAAGTCACACTTAAATTGTTCTTAATCTGGTGTGTACAAAATGGAATCCTCTTACAGTGTGCACTTCTTTGCTGGTCATCTGGTTTGCTTCACTTGGGTAATGCCTGTTTAAGACTTTTCCTCATTTTTCTATTGAATTATCTCTTTCTCACTGAATCATATCATATGCATTGCTCATGTGTTTGGGATACCAATCCTTTGTAGGCAATATATGTTGCTAATGCCATTTCCAAATTTCAGGCATGACTTTCTTTCTCTCTCTTTCTCTCTCTCTTTCTCTCTCTCTTTTACTCTCTTTCTCTCTCTCTCTCTCTCTCTCTCTCTCTCTCTCTCTCTCTCTCTCTCTCTCTCTCTTGTACCCACTGATGAAGAGATTTTTTTTTTACTCAGGGTAGGGAATGTATCAAATATTTTTCTCTATGGTTTGTGACTCTTATATTAAAAATCCCTTTCTATTCTAAAAAAAAAAAAGAGGTATTTTCCTTATTACCTTCTAAAAACCCATACAATTTTGCCTCCCACATTTAGATGTTTAATTCCCAGAACTGAGTGGTATACAGTGTATGGTTTAGGCATCCAATTTTTATATATGTAGGAACCCAGTCTCCTTTGTTAAATATTGATCAACTGCTGTCCCAGAACAATTTATTGTAAAGTCTGTCTCTCCATCACTGATTTACGGTAATACTGTGCCACCTGTCAAGTGTCCTTGGCCCATTTTTTTCATTTTCTATTATATTCCATTGGTCCAGTCATCAATCCTGCACCAATACCACACTCTTGAAATTACATTCTAAGTGATATCTTTCTGAAGTTTTCATTTTCTACCTGTTTTGGGCAGTTTATAAAAATAAAATTTATTTTGTTTTGATTTTACAGTCTAGAAAATTTGCTAAATTCTATTTTTCTATAGATCTTGTTGAATTTTTTTAAAAAGTGTGCCCTATCACTTGTGAATAATGAAATTGTGCATTTCTTTCTTTCCAATCTTTGTATTTTTGTTGTTGTTTCTTACTGCATTGGGTAGGATCTGAAGTACAGTGATGACTAGAACAAACAATAACAGGAGTCTTTGTCTTACACCTCCTCTCAGAAAGGATGCTTTCAAATGTTCAGCTGATGATGTTTGCTGTGGACTCCCTTTATCAGATGAACCATGTGGGGAGTATCTAGCGGAAGAACCTAAAGAACAAGAGTAAGAAACCTGAGGCCGGAGTCTGCTTTGAATGTTTGAGAAACATCAGAAAGGTCAATATAGCTGCAGGAAGGAGAGTAAGGGGAGCAGGGAGTATTAGGAGAAGGGTCAGAAGGTCAGACCAATTCAATGGGGAGGGGCAAGAGTGACTGTGAGACAAGCCAGGACCACAGGAGGGGATTGGTTTTTACTAGAAGGGAAGCCGCTGGGCAGCTGTCAGCAGAAGAGGGCCGTGACCTGACTTCCATGCAGAAAGGCTGCCGTGGCGCTGCTCTGAGGTAAACACGGAGAGCTCATTAGCAGGCTTATTGGAGCGGCACAGGTGAAGGGTGACGACTGCTTGCTGACAGCACTGAGGATCAGAGGTGCTCAGATTTGGGGTGCATTATGAAGGTCATAGTGTGTGCTGACAGGATGGATATGAGTATGAGAGAAAGAGCAGCAAAGGATAAGTCTAAGATTTTTCATTGAGCACCTGGAAGAATGACATGGCTACTCGGTGGGATGGGAAAGGCTGAGGATGGAGTAGGTGGGGGGGAAGGAAGATCACACGCTAGACCTACTAGACATTTCAGTGGAGATGTCAACCAGTAGATATCAGTTGTATATACAGACCTGAAATTTCAGGAAGTCCAAGCTAGAGATACCCATTTGATCACATAGGTAGTACTTAAAGCGAACGCATGTAGGTAGAAAAGGGAGGATGGCCAGGCACTGAGTTCTAAGATGGACGTGCTCTCTAACCTCTTCTCCTTGTCTATCCGAAACCACCGCCTACCTATCTTCCAGGATTTTCTCAGAATTTCCCATCTGCCGATGGCCCTCCTACTTGTCTTCCAGTGTGGCTATGTTTTTGAAAAGAAATCAATCATTTCAGTGGGATTTAATGCTGGAAGGGAAACCACATGTGTTTTGTAACCTTCATCTTATCTCCTCCACCATCGTTCCAGGCAGTCATAAATGGGCTCCATTTTCATAATCCACCACACATTCAACTCATGGCAATAAAATTGAGCCAGGGAAACAGATGATATCAGCCATTTCTGACCGTAAAACATGGCACTGTCATATGCATCAACTTATACTAATTTTGGTTACGTGGGAAAACATACTTTAGATATCAGAAGATTACACTAAAGTGCAATAAAAATAAAACCACAACAAATAGTGTCCATGTTTGACACTTGCCTTTAAAAATCCTGCCGAGGCCCCTGAAGTCCATCTGATCTGAGCAGTTGAACACGACCACGTATTTGCCCAAACAGCGTCCCATGTCCTTCGTGGTCTCCGTTTTTCCAGTGCCCGCAGGTCCTGCTGGGGCACCTCCCATGTTCATTCCCAAAGCCTGTGCCAACGTGATGTAGCACCTGCAGGCATCAGTCGGAGAAAGCATGGTGAGTACGGACAACACGAGACACCCCAGCGCAAGGAAAAGTCCAATGCCATTGTTATGGACCTGCTACTTTATTTTTTTAAATATATTTTATTGATTTTAGAGAGGAAGGAGAGGAAGAGATAGAAACATCAATGATGAGAGATTCATTGATTGGCTGCTTCCTGCACGCCCCCTACTGGAGATTGAGCCCACAACCCAGGCATGTGCCCTTGACTGGCGTCGAACCTGGGACCCTTCAGTCCACAGGCTGACGCTCTATCCATTGAGCCAAACCAGCTGGGGTGACCTGTTATTTTAGAATGTGAACAGCATCCCTAAGAGACAGGCAACCAAATGAGGCTGTGAGGCCGTGAGGGACTGCAAACGTTTCTCGGGACAAACTTCTAAACTCCCCAACAAGCTAGTTCGAGCCAACCCCAGCACACCACTGCAAATGGTTTTATTACGAAAAGTCTCATTCATTTAGATAAGCGTAAGGAATAATCTAATGAACCTCCTTGGATCTGTGACCCAGCTTCAGTGACATGTGTTTCACATGCAGGTAAAACTTACTAAAACTTTGTGACCCATGAAGCTTCACGTGTACACATCCATGGAAGAGAACACACGTTGACAAATGTATGGGGCAGGGACATTGGGCACATAAAGGGAAGTTGGATGAATCCAGAATTTAAATATTACAATTTTACCTGGAGGCAGTGCTATGTAAAATAAGGAAGAATTCATTGTCTTGTGGCTAAACTTAAGTCAATTCTACAAATATTTATTGAGTGTCTACTTGTGCACAACGTATTGAGCTGTTGTGAGTAGATAAAGATGAAAAAGGCCCAGTTCTTGCCTAGTGTCATCTACGGAAAAGACTGGGAGGGGATCTGCATTAACTGACCATTCAGACCTGGCCGAGAAATGCCACTTATGGTATCAGTGTCCACAACTCAAAAAACCAGGATCTAAATGAGATGATCTCCAAGGACCCTTCCTTCTTTGTAATTCTCATGACTCCCTTGATGGTCCTGGAGATAGGTTTCCATCTTGCAGCCTAAAGCTTGTAACTAATTACTCATAGCCAACATTCCAGCTTGCTTTTATTCTTTCATCTGTTTCTACTTCATTAAAATGTAATGTACATGTATAAGTAACAACTCTGGTTATTTCAGTGCTGGACTGACTTTGATGCGCTAGGATAGACCTAACACGACAGCAATAAGCTTTTTAAAATATTTCGAATACAATTTAAAAGCGATTTTAGGCACATTACTCAATTACAAAATGCAATTACAAAACTAAGTTTCCTACCTATCCGTTAACGGAGTGATAACAAGTCGATCAGTGCATCCCAGAAATTCATTTTGGTAAATAAAGTCAACATCTGTAATAGACACTACAGTCTGATCCAAATCTTCTTTAAAATAAAATCTACTCTGTTTTAGCCATTCAAAATCAGTTGCTGATTTGATGTGCATTTTTACCTTAAAAACATGAAATACAAAGACATTGCAAATAGCATAAACCACAGCATATGGGCAGTCTTTATTTGCTCATTCATGAACAGATTCTCTTTCATTTAAAGTATATTTATTGAATCCCTCCTTGGACCTGACACTATGCTGGGTAAACAGAGACACACATAGGCTTACAGAAAAGGACAAAAGACAAACAGATAAATAAGTAATTGTGATAAAGTATGAAAAGAAATTCAGGGTTTCTGAAAATAACTCGCAAGAGGACCTAACCTACTGTCAGGTGTCTGAGGGGCGTAGTCAAATGAAAAGAAAAAAAGAAAGAAAAAAAAACCTTCAAAACTAACACCTGGCCCTGGCCAGTTTGGCTCAGTGAATAGAGCCAAACCCGCCTATGGACCAAAGGGTCCCAGGTTCGATTCTGACCAAGGGCACATACCTGGTTGCAGGCTCCTCCCTGGCCTGGAGCCCCTGATCAGGACTTGTGTGGGAGGCAACCAACTGATGTGTTTCTCTCACATTAATGTTTCTCTCTGTCTTTCCCTCTCTCTTCCACACTTCCTAAAAATCAATGAGAAAAAAAATATCCTTGGATGAGGATTAACAAAAAATAAAACAAACAAATCTAACACCTGAATAAATAGCAGGAATTAGTCAGGGAAATAAAACAAAAGGTGTGGGTGATGGAGGAGTGAGAGGGCAAAATGCTTTAGGCAAAGGCCTAGAAGATCTGGTTGGCAGTTCAAGAAACTGAAAGAGCCTGGTCAGCGTGACTCATGGCTGAGCATCAAACTATAAATCAGGAAGTCGTGGCTCAATTCCCAATCAGGGCACACGCCCAAGTTGTGGGCTCGATCCCCACGAGGGGGTGTGCAAGAGTCCGCCGACCTATAATTCCCTCTCATCATTGTTGTTTCTATCTCCCTCACCCTTTCCCTCTCTGAAATCATTTAAAAATATTTAAATAAATAAATAAATAAATGACAGAAAAAGAAACTGAAAGAAGTTCACAACAGCTGAGGCATCCAGGACTCTGGACAGAGGAGTAAGAGTTGGGGCTTCATGGGGCGTGAGGAGAGGGCAGGGCATTGCTCTCGCGGCAATGGGAAGCCACTGAAGGGATTGAGCAGGAGATGCTCATGTGTGCACACACGCCTTCCTGCATCAGCACGATGGCCCAACCCATCAGCCTGCCAGGCACCAGTGTAGACCTGTGGGGCAAGCAATGCCAGGCTCCCAGCACCAGGGATGCAAGAGGTAGAGACCAGGAAAGCATGTTTAGGAACAACAACCCCCCACAACCACATTCTGAGGTGTTTATGACTCCACTGGCAAACTTGGAGAAACTCAGACCCTGCTCATGGAGGCAAATCAACATGGGAAAGTGGCAAATGGCCCCTTCCTGGCTCTGAATCCCAGTGGCCCACTCAGGTCATTCAGCTGACAGTGTTCAGATCTCTGTCTAAACAAGTCTCCACGCTATCGACAAGCTTGCTTTTCATTATTGTATTGTTTCATAGTTCATGACATTGCCTCTCTTCCAGGTAAGAATTCTGTCTTCCCTCCTAAAGCAAAGTTTGTATTTGTCACCTTAAAAGAGCTACTTTGAGGTAATATAACCCCCAGGGTCTCGGCTCTCTGACCCAGGACGCATAGCCATGGAGATGCAGTCAGTTAGCCACTTTCAATAATTTATTAAGATGGTGAGGAGGCAATGAAAGAGGATGAAGAAAGAATAGCTAAATTTTTATTGAGTTATTACTGCATAACATTATACATAAAAAATAAAATGCAAATATGCTGGCCAAGAAATCTCATTTTAGTTGAGATGCAATTGGATCATGAGTTCAATAGTAATTAAAACAAAAAGAAAACAGTTCCATGGTTTTAATTTGTATAGATTTTAAAAACCCATTCTGTATGGAAAGTAATGCTTTGCTCAGCATTTAAATTTATTTTTTTTAATATGTTTTATTGATTTTGTACAGAGAGGAAGGGAGAGAGATAGAGAGTCAGAAACATCGATGAGAGAGAGTCATCAATCAGCCGCCTCCTGCACACCCCCTACTGGGGATATGCCCGCAACCAAGGTACATGCCCTTGACCGGAATCGAACCCGGGTCCCTTCAGTCCCCAAGCCGACGCTCTATCCATTGAGCCAAACCGGTTTCTGCTCTGCATTTAAATTTAAAAGAAATGGCTTCTGTGGGACTTCAGCTTTAAGAATCAATGAGAAATATGCAGACATTTGCCTCAATAGTATGCTCTTAGCCAGTACAGGAATTTCTGGAGGTGGGTTTCAGTGAAAGGCAAAGTACTAGCATAAGGGAAACTGCAATTCAGTGAAAGCAAATTTGTAGAAGACCAAAGAAATATGGTCTAAGTATGCTTGATAATTAGTTTGATCCAGAGATCAATTCTACACCAGTGTTCATATACATATGAACAACCTGGGAATCTTGTTGAAATGTAGATTCTGATTCAGTACATGAGTTGAAGGAGTGGCGAGGGTCGGGGTGGGAAGGGGGAGAGAGGCTGGAGATCCTGCTTTTCTAACAAGCTCCCGGGAAATGGCAATGCAACTGGTTGGCATACAATACTTTGAGAAGAGATCTACATTCCAGGGGAATAAATAGACTGCAGGTCCTTCAATTTTCAATAATATAACTTATCTGACCAGAATTTCTGATATAAGTTTGAAACAGAATGCCTGTGATCATATTCTTTAAAAAAGGTCCAAAGTTGCATGAATTATGTGTCTCTAATAAAGGAAAGAGGTGCCTTTAAAATGAATCAAATAAACACACACAATATTAGTTAAAGACAAAGAGAGTTAAATGTTGGTTTATCAAAATCTCCTGGGGCCCCATCCTTATAACAGATAATCACTGCTTTAGGAAAACTTAGTCTTGCTCAAGACTGTATGTTACTAAGAGTGCTATCTAAAGGTAATTCAAATACTACTCCTCTTACTCCTGCCCTACAAAACCTTGGCCACACCAAGCCCATGATGCCCTGCTGAACACCATCAGTTGGACAAATACCCATGAGAGTTCTCTGATGCTTGATTCTATCAATATTTGACTCCTTCCCCATCAGCCCATCATAACTCATGACTAATCTCATCAAAATTGTATTATGACTCTTATTTGGTTAAATGAAATAATTAGTTCACATCACATCAATTGGTTCCAGACTTTCAGAATGGCAAATGTGAATATGCATATATAGTTGTTTATATAATCAAATATAGATATTTGTAGACATGGTACATACACACACATACCAGTTGTGAAAAAGGGTCAGGTAGATAAAAGGTTCATATAAGTTCATATAATAATTTTTCATTATTAGGAGCACTAAATTATTAACTAATACACTAAATTATTTAAAATTGAGAAAAAAAGAATACTTTACCAGGTCATCAAAAATATCTCTCTGATGCACATGGATAGTAATTAGAGTTTCAAATTTCACTCTCTCAAACTTGCTTAGGTCATGTGTTGTCTGGCTAATTAGAACATTTAAAATATCCAAAAATTTCTGGTTGGTTATTTGCATGATTTTCCTGTCATCTTTCGCATTATGTAGAGCCTCTTCTGAATCATGTGTCCACAGCATCTGAAGTCCCAGAAGCCCAACCTACAAATCCAGCAGACAAATAAGCCAACTATTTAAAACACACCCTACAGTGAAATGTGGTGGTCACTTACTCACATGAAGGCAAACAGGGTTTTACTCATTTTAAACTAAAAAAAAAGGGACATGCATTTCTCTGCTTCCAGAAATAGTTTTCCGTAGGTCTCTTTGCAACTGCTTACTTCCTTGCTTGACCTCCACTCCTTTTAATATCCATACCATTAGCTACATCTACTTTTCTGTCTACATACTTATCTAAAGGAGCAAGAGACAGAAAGTGAGACAGGTTCGAGAAGGCTGTCTTTGTCTCCTGATGAAGCTAAGGAAACTGTGAGAGAATGTCACTTCGCCTAGAATTTCTGCCCCAGAAAAGGGAGTCAAACTGATCGGACATCCCCCACCCTCACCTCCTCCATACAGCGGCGGTCCCCTGGGAGCATTTATTCATCCGCAAAGTAACAGATACAAAATCGTCTGGACCTAAAAGGAACCCACATTTGGCAGAGGACTGAAAGCAGTGTGTGTGGCATGTAGATGCTACTGGGCACTGCAGTGGGTAAGTAGGAATAAAACTTTCCCGCTAGAGCAGCGGCCAATCCCGGGGTCTGCTGGTGATGACAAATGAAACACCTGGCTAAGGTGAGAGACAGGATCTGGAGGAAACAGCCAGTGTCGGGAAGCTCCCAATAGCAAGCGGGTTCTGACCCTGTTGGCCCCAGAACGGGGCATTAAGATAGGAAAAGCAGAGAGAGACAATACAGAAACAGCAGAGTAAGGCTGATCTCCAGACCCTGAAACATCACTGCATAGGGATACATTCCAAACACGAATCTTTAAAATGACTATCTTGAGTCACCAACAAAAGTTTAAATTATGGTTTCTACTTAGTTTAAGCAGGCAGAGGATATAACAATAAAAACTGGAGGAGGCCTCATTAAAATAAAAAACAAAGTAAGAATGTTGATTCTTTGCAATATTATTAGATTCCTGTAATTAACATATTAAAATACTGAAAGGGAATGCACTAAATATTTATAGACATCATTTCCAAGTGGTAGGAAGATGGAAAATTTTTATTTTCACTTTCATAGTTTTCAAAAAGTTTCAAATGTTTGCAGCAAAAACCCATTGCATTCATTCATAGTCTTAGAAATGTGTTTTGGAAGAAAGCAAAGAATAAATTTTTAAAATGTCAAATAAAACCTTAAATTAACATTGTAGTGGACAAATTTCAGTTCTTTGGAGAAGTTGCTCTAAAGAGTAAGGTATATAGTAAATGAGTCTATTTGAATGAATATATATTCATTAGAGGCCTGGTGCACGAATTCGCGCACCAGTGGTGTCCCTTGGCCTGGCCTAAATGGTTCGTGCCGAAACCGACTCTCCGACATCCCCTGAGGAGTCCCAGATTGTTAAAGGGTTCAGGCCAGGCCAAGGGACCTCACTGGTGCATGATCAGTGGGATGTCGGCCAGCCAGAGAGGGACTGTGGGAGGACTCTCTTGCTCAGTCCTGATCAGCTGTATACCAGCAGCAAGCTAACCTACCAGTCAGAGTGTCTACATACTTATCTGCTCCCTGGTGGTCAGTGCATATCATAGTAGTGGTTGAGAGACCTTAGCATATCATTAGCATATTATGTTTTGATTGGTTGAATGGCTGACCAGTCAACCAGACACTTAGCATATTGGGTTTTTATTATATAGGATTACTCTTTAAAGCAATTTTTCCAAAGAACTGAAATTTTCCCACTACCATGTCAAGATTCTTATCTAAACTTTTTTAAAAATCTTACCTTATGTCTGTATATATGCACACTAAAGAAATCCTGCAAGCTAGCCAACTTCCCTGCTATCTCCTGCTCAACTTGACCACTGCTCTGACCTTGCTCTTCAACTGCTCCACCTGTAACGCTCCCTCCTCTGACTAAACTAGATTGAGCCTCTCCTTCTGAATATGCAGGTGATCCAGCTTTCCTGGGAGAGGAAAAGTATATTGATTTTGTCTAAGCAGCTATTTTCCCAGCTTATCAAATAAAGTATTTTATAAAGATTTATCACAAAGTTAATAATACCAGTAAAATGTTAAAGCTTGCCAAGGAAATTATACATTATTTAAAAATCACAGTATTAGAGTATTCTCTGCAATAAAGGCTGTTTCTCTATCTGTATTTATGCCGCTTGAATGGATAATTTCATAGCCCTTGGCCATCTCCGTCACATGTGCGGTCATTGGGATTTGGAGTGCAGGTTGGCAGGAGCAGGTGGAGAAGAAATATGGTTTGGGCAAAACTGCCTATATTTTCCTTGGATATCTCTTGCCTTTGATCCCAGATCACAGGTCATCGCTGGTCCTTTATGTGATGGTTGAAAATGTGATGAGACTATTGGAATTTTCTCTGTCTAGTGTTACGACCACCTGGCACATTGCATTGCCCTTCTCAGAGCCAGAGAACCCGTGAGAGACAGCACCTGCTCCAACCCCATCCTCCTTCAAGGTCTTCTAGTTCAAAAGTTAGTTGCCTGAGAAGGCCTCCTTTCATGGACCGTGCCAACTCGTAATCACTTGAAGGGAAAATTAAATAAAAGGCAAGACGGATTTTGTTTCAGGAAAAGACATGCTCATTCCCTCTCTATGTATATCCACATCCACATCTGTACCTGTATCTATACCTATGGTTTATATATATAAGGTAAAACTTTTCATAAGTGGTTTTATTCTTACAGAGGGGAGAGCAGTGAAGGGGACAGACAGATGGGCCTGGAATGGTGTGGTGGACAAGCGGGTGGTTGGGAGCAGGTGGGTAGGCCTCCCTAACTAGTTCACAGCTACACCAGGCCACTGCCTCCTGAGCACCCTTCCCCTTATTTCCATCCCTTATAAGCATTATTTAAACCATGTGTATTCTCACCTGTGCTGGAAAATGACTGAGGAAAGGTAAGAGTTGAAATCCTGAATCACTGATTTGATAGAACCCAGATCGAATTATATTATGTAATGATGACATCTGCATTTTTAACAAGTCCAGAAGCCAAATCTCCACGGGACCTTTGGCCATCACAGGACTGTCCAACTAAAAAATAGATTATAAGCAGATCACCGATGGGTAATAATCTGGTGTTTTTACAGTTGTCACACGTTAACCTGACAAATCATCGTTCCTTAACGCAAAACAAATAGTTCTATATTTTACACAAAATATTTAAAACGTGAGTAAAATCAACTAATACTATAGGCGGAAGGAACGATAAAAATCATCTGGTCTAAAAATACTTTCATTTTATACATGATGAAGTGAGTCCTGCAGAAGTTAGCTGAGCTACCCACATTAGTGTGTCACCCTGGGCTTCAGAACTGAAACCCTGTTCCAGTTCTCCTAGTAACCAAAGTGTAATCAAGTTAAATTACAATAATTTTTTCTCCTTCTCTTGATATGACGGCCAGGATCCGGTCGTAATCTTTTGCATGAAATGTCACTTCATTTATGTTGTCAGATACTGCAGGGAGGTGTGGCTGGAAGAAGCACAAGACAAGGCAAAAACATCACCTGTGAGCTTAAACACAAAAGCAGCTGAGATGTTTTTAAAAGCCTCAATATTTTTAACCTTTGTAAAATATCAAGAATTCGCTTCATTGTTTCAAGAAGAAAAAGAGAAAGAAAAGACTTGAGGGCCCACATTTCAAAGCCAGCCCTGCAGAACGTGCCCCAAGCCCTTGGAGTAATGACTGTCCCTTTTCCTCCGGAGGGACCAAGCCATACAGTCCATCCCTAGCTCAGACCTGCCTTCTCTCTCGGCTGCACCTCTGCCTTATGCAGCAGCTTTGCTTCTCTCTTTTCTCATCCCCACAGCTTTCTGGAAACCAACAGGTCTTATTAGTGGCTTCCCAGCCTCCCAAACAGAACTGCCCTGGGATGCCTCCCATTCCCAGTTCTCTGTATTTTCCTCCTGGAAATATTGTCCTGGGAAATGGCTAAAAGCATTTGCAAAGCATTCTGGATTGGGAGGGTGGTAGACAAATAGAAACCACCAGCTCTATTTGATCTAAGAATATTTAGACTAAAAATGCTCATAATAATGAGTCACATTTAGTGAGCATGTAATGTATGCCACATACTTTCCATTGCATTATCTCACGTAATCCTTATGGCAAGCCTATGAAGTGGAGCCATTAGTCTCCTGACTGTACAGAAGAGAAAACGAAGGTGCAGGAAAATTAAGAAGCTGGCCAAGGGTGTCCAATTGGTGAGTGGCATCATCAGTGACCCTTGCCTTAGGTAGATGCTCCAAATATACAGAAAACAGGACATTTTATAATCAACACAATTTTTAATGCTTTCTTTCCTGCCTCCACTTTTAAAGTGTTGACTTCATTTTTATTGCCCATTATGGATGCTGGGGGAGGGGAGGGTGCAGTGCTGGTGTTCAGGTGATAGATACTTAGGTTATACCTGTATGGTATGGGAATCACTGGCTTGTCCAAGAATTTCCAGGAGAACCGGATCAGATACAAAGAAGAATCTTGGAAATAGTAATCGCTTCTTCTCCAAATACCTTTAAATAAAGCCATGTTATCAAATGATATGTTTCTGGGTTATTTATTTTTAGCCAAGGCATGATCACCAAACATCGTCAATAAGATAACAGCAAACACCTAGAGTCATTGCCATTTGCCTCTGAAGTGTTTTTCTTAGAACCATGGATGTCACTTGGGAAAACAAGAAAGGGATCCAGAGCAAGCCTGCCCATCATCCCATCACCTTCTCTCTCCTCAAGAGCACTCCTGGGACCTAAGAGTATTGTGAACCTCGCAGTATGACATAACCCAGCATGAACGTAACTCAGCCACAAACCAGCACATTTTGAGTGAAAGGGGGGACAATGAACCATGAAGCTAAGATGTCCGCCCCATTTCACAGAGAGCCTGAGAATGAGCTGCTTTGTAAGAAAAGGATCCATGACTTTGTCTGGTTAATTGTTTTAGCGCGCATCTCTACTCCAGGCCTGTTGGGCTGAATGGAAGCTCCCTCCCCTCCAAAAAAGACAGGTCCTCATCCTGCTCCTTGGAACCTGTGAATGTGACCTTATTTGGGAAAAGGGTTTTTGCAGGTTTGCTGCGGTTAAGGCTATCAAGAAGAGCTCATCCTGGCTATCCAGATAAGCCCTGAATCCAAGAAGTGTCCTCATAAGAGAAATACAGGAAGAAGAACAAAGAGAATGCAGAGACAGAGATTGGAATTATGTAGCCACAAGCCAGGGAACTAATTCCTACAGCCACCAGACGCTGGGAAAACAAAGACAGACTCTCCTTCAGGGCCTTCAAAATTGCTGACACCGGATTTCATCCAAAACTGTGAGAAAACAGGTTTCTGTTGTGGTGATTTGTTACCGCAGCCCTACAAACGAATACTATGCCTTCACTCACCCACCCCCAAGTTGAAGGTGTCTTCTTTTGCAGAAAAATTAAATGTATGTGAAATGTTAAATTACTATGGTATTACCCCTCCCACCATTCACTACCAAACCAGAAATGCAGGGTATCCTCCCCCCCCCCAAAAAAATGTCGATACACTACAACAGCAGATATCTCAATTTTAAAGAGGAAATGTATTTTAATAAACACTGCCTTTATAATTATTCAAAGTATGTGTACACATTTTTTGGGGGGCGGGGAGGACACCCTATATATAACTTGTTTGGGATAAATATCTCAATTTTAAAAAGGAAATGTATTTTAATAAACACTGCCTTTATAATTATTCAAAGTATGTGTATACATTTTTTGGGGGGGGGTAAAAAAATGTATACACATATACAACTTGTTTGGGATAAAACACCAGCAAGTACAAAACAACAGGCCGTTTAAAAATTTAACTTACCCTGTAAGTGATTTCTGACATACTTCCAGCTGTTCGTGTAAATGAGGTAACAGCTGCCCCATGGTCTCATCACCCACACAGCAACTGATCACATTGGGGTTCTCATGAGCGCGCTGCATTATCTTGACCCACGACTTGTCAATATTCTGGAAACGTTTTGCTTCCTAAAAACAAATCCAGGGTCAGTAAGAATCAGCCTTTGGGAACTTGAATAAAGGAAAGTATTCACTTTGGAATTTCCTCTAGTTCTTCAAACCAGCCTCTATTAGTCTCTACATAATTTAAAGGGGCAATTCTTTTTCATTTGAATTCATTCTGAACAACAAAAACCCAAGTGATAAAACTGCTTATTGAAATACTGCTTCATCACAACAAAGTTGATTACTTGTTTCCTCCTTTTAATACGGTTTTTCAAAGTACCACGTGATTGCTTTTGCAAAGCTATCAACTTCAAGCTCAAATCTAGTCTTTCCGTGCTCCTGGTGTTCTGGTTTGATAAGAAAACTGAAAAGATGTGAAAATAATTTGATCTCAGGTTCCTTGGAAGAGTTACAGCTCCATAATGCATAAGGAAAAAGAAGGAAGAAAACAGTAAAAACCCAAAACAAAGCTTCATTTACATTTTTGGCAAGTGAATTTTTTCTATTTACCAATGGATGGATGGCAGTAAGCTTTGCATTCAATTGTGAGAATATCTCCAGAAGTTGGCATAATCTCGCCTATTTTAAAACTTTTAAGTGCAATTTTTAGAATGCATCTTTCTGATTAAAAAAGAGATTTGTGTTTTTAAAATGTGTTAGGTAATGAATGAAATCTGTCATTTTTCAAAACTCTTTTATCCTTGATTTTTAATCTGTATATATTCTGTTTATAGATGTGGAAATTCAGAAAAAGCAGGCTTGATTTTATAAAAGGGAAGTTACCTTCGCAGAATAGAGCTACTAGTGAGTTATTGGCATTTATTTAAAAGGTTCCAATTGAGCTGTTTTAACAATTTTATTACATGCTTCTAAGGCAAAATTTCCTTGCCCCCTGGTATATTTTAAACTACCATGAGTCAATTTACTGATAGTGAATTGCACTTACAGAATACAGATTAATTTTAATTCTACTCTCAGTGGGATAGGATATGAATTCTTGGAAGAGATGAGCTGCTATAATTTAACAGTATCATACTTGAACATACTTCACATCCTCAAACAACCTGGAGAGTTTTCACTGTTTGAAAATATGTGAGTTTCTTCTTTCTACTCATGTAAATCAAAGGGCACTTTTAAAAAATAGTTATGTAAAGGGCCAGATTGTAAATAGTACAGGCTCTGCAGGCCATATAGTCTCTGTTATAAATACTCAACCCTGCTTTTGTAATGCTAATGCCTATAAATAGAACATAAACAAATGGACATGTCTGTGCTCCAATAAAACTTTATTTAAAGAAACAGGCAAGGGAGCCATAGTTTGCCAGCTCTAGGAGAGGAACCAAGCCATGACTTTTACAAAGACACATAGACAGACAACACACACCAAATTATCCTAGCAGAATTACAAAATCATTTACCTGAGGCAGCTGTTTGGCGATATCTCCGCCTACAAAGACAGCTTCAAGATAAACCCAAAGGTTCTGGACTACTAGCCACTCTTCAATTATGTCTGAGGATGTGGACAACTTATACACCCAGTTCTGTATATTTTTCTTAAATGGAGCATTATATCTAAAAAGAGTGGGAAAATATCGCATTTCAGTATTTAGGCTTCTAGGTCAATACAATTCTTAACGACCATTTGTAAGCTTCCCGCCACAGGAGGACAAAGACCAGGAAAAACTTGCCTGGACCAGGAATCGTAGCAGATAAGGAGGTGAAGCTGTCCTAAAGACACCTGGTCACACATCTGCATCCCAAGCCCAGGCCCCAGACCCACAGAGGACCCAGCACAGGTGTAGCCATGCTCCACCATGAAAAAGTGCAAAGTGGTAAGCACCAAGCCCCTAATAGTATATTCCTTTCATGTGTGGCCAGCATGCTTTTCCCGGGCCATTGGATGACTATTTGGCAGGCTTAGCCAAGGAAGGCAATGATGACAAATCAGAAAAATGAAAGAGAAAAAAAATAAGTGAAGAAATCATCATCTCAGTGGGGAATCAAGATGTTCAAGAGACAAGCTGCTGCTCAGCCAGTCGGCATGGCTCTGTGGTTGAGCATTGACTTATGAACCCATCATTGCATATGTCTGGGTTGTGGGCTCTCGCCCCAGTGTAGGGCGTGCAGGAGGCAGCTGATCAATGATTCTCTCTCATTGAAATCAATTAAGAGAGAGAGAGAGAGAGAGAGAGAGAAACTGCTAATTTGAGGGAGAATAATTATGGGGACCATCAGAAAAAACAGGAAGGGGAGATAGGTATCATGGAAGAGAGATGGAGGCCATGATTATTAAGGAGGGAAAGTAGTTCATGGAGAGACAAACAAGAGTCACACTCTGGGTCAGAATATCATATTATGCTGCAACTGCAAAACTGGGCTTTTTATAACCCCAATTACCAAAATAAAATTATAAAAATTAACCCCAAAGTATAAAATTACCTGTTGCTTAGTAAGGAACCTAAGACCATTAAACTGTCCTCCATCAAGGTGATAATTTCTGATGACTCACTTCCTTTGAGCAGAAGCTCTCCCTTTCCCTTAAACGCTGCAAAACTCAGATTCTGGTTGGTCCAATTGTCAACAACCTGAGCCAGCTTGGCTTCAATATCCTTCTCCTTGATGGCAGATATGCAAATGTCCTTCAGAGGGAAATCGAAGAATGTGTCACAACGTTTTCTGTTACAAATTAAGTGCACTGTAATGGACCAAGCCTGGACCTAGAAGCTATTTAGTCATTTTATGGCCAAGAAACACAAGGCTCAAGATTATTGTGTTACAAGTTCAAAGTAGAACCTTCGGAGACTCTGACTACTAATTACTTTACCACATACATGAAATAATGAAACTTAAATCATCATTTTTCTTGATTATATTTTAACTGGATTTTTTTGGCCAAAAGTGAGATAATCACAGCTGCTCTATCACAGCAGTTTGCTATGAGAAAAAAAGAGAATATATGTGAGAATCTTGTGAACACTTTAAATAACATATAAACATTGCTATATTCCTGCCTGTTCAGGCCCTAGTATGAGCATCTCATTTGCTTAAAAATCAATTCTATTTTTATCTGATGGATTTTCCTGTTTTCCTGAGTATTTAGCTGAAAAAAACACCATGATGGACCAAGAGGGTATTCTGCTAAGTGAAATAAGTAAGACAGAGAAAAACAAATACCATATGGTTTCACTAGTATATGGAATCTAAAAACAAACAAACAAAACAAAAAAAAGATCAAACAAGACAAAAATAGACTCAGAAACAAAGACCAAAGGAACTGTTGCTGAATGTGAAGGGATGCGGAGATAGGTGAAAATATTGTGATAAATTTGCGTGATGGATGATTACTAGAATTAATGGAGTGCTCATATTGTAAGGTATAAAAATATTGAGTCATTATATTGTACCCCTGACACTAATGTAACTAATATGATACTGTACACTCACTATAAATAAATAAATGCAACAAGTATACATTCTTCTCAAGTGCACATGAAACATTCTTCAAGACAAATCACAGAAAACAAGTTATTCTAATAAGTTTAAGAAAACTGGAATCATGTCAGGCATCATTTCTGACTATAATATATGAAACTAGAAATGAATGGCAAGAAAAAAATGGGAAGAATCACAAATATGCAGAGATTAAACAACATGCTACTGAACAACCAACGGACCAAAGAAGAAATCAAAAGAAAAATCAAAATATATCATGAGTCAAAAGAAAATGGAAATACAACATTCCAAAAGTTGTGGGATGCAGCAAAAGCAGTTCTAAGAAGGAAGTTCATAACGACAATTGCTTACATTAAGAAACAAGAGAGATCTCAAATTAACAACATAATTTTAAACTTCAAGGAAGTAGAAAGAGAAGAACAAACAAAACCCAAAGTTAGAAGAAAGAAAATAACAAAGATCAGAGTGGAGATAAATGAAATAGATACTAAAAAGATAATAGAAAAGGTAACGGATACTAAGAGCTGGCATTTGAAAAGATAAACAAACTAGACAAACCTTTAGCCAGACTCACCAAGAAATAAAGGTAACTCGAATACATAAAATCAAATATGAAAGAGGAGACGTTACATCTGATATGAGTGAATTGTGAAGGGTTATATATGAGACTACTATGAACAACTGCACAAACATAAATTAGACAGTCTAGAGCAAATGAGTAAGTTCCTAGAGAATCACTTATAAAGACTTACATATGTCGAAACCGGTTTGGCTCAATGGATAGAGCGTCGGCTTGGGGACTGAAAGGTCCTGGGTTCGATCCCAGTCAAGGGCATGTACCTTGGTTGTGGGCATATCCCCAGTAGGGGGTATGCAAGAGGCAGCTAATCGATGACTCTCTCATTGATGTTTCTAACTCTCTATCTCTCTCCCTTCCTCTCTGTACAAAATCAATAAAATATATATATATATATATATATATTTTTTTTTTTTAAAGGCCTTAACGTATGAGGAAAGACAATATCTGAACAGGCCAATTACTAGTAAAGAGATTTAATCAGTTATCAAAAACCTCCCAACAAACTAAAGTCCAGGACAGGATAGCTTCACTGGTGAATTCTACCAAACATTGAAAGATGAATTAATACCAATCATCTCAAAGTCTTCCAAAAAAATAGAAAAGGAGGGAACACTTACAAACTGATTTTATGAGCCCAGCATTACCCTGATAGAACACCACATAAGAAAATTACAGGCTAATATTCCTGATAAATGTAGATGCAAAATATTAACACACCAAAATCAACAACACATGAAAAGGATCATACACCATGGCCAAGTGAGATTTATTCCAATGATACGAGAATGTTTCAATATCCACAACTCAATCAATAAATTAGAAACATCATATGATCATCTCAATAGATACAGAAAAAGCATTTGAAAAATTTCAACATCTACTCATGATAATACCTCTCAATAGAGAGGGAATAGAAGGAAAATACCTCAACATAATAAAGGCCACATATATGACAAACCCACAACTAACATCACAGTGGTGAAAGGCTGAAAGTTTTTCTCTAAGATCAGGAACAAGACAAAGATAACACTTTTTTTCAACATAGAATCAGACAGACAAGTAAGAAATAAAGGCATTCAAATTGGAAGGGAAGAAGTAAAATTGTCTCTGTTTGCAGGTGACATGATCTTATATACAGAAAACCCTAAAAATTCCACACAAAAAAACCTGTTAGAACTAATCAAAGAATTCAGTCAAGTTTCACAATACAAAATTAATTATGAAAAGTAGTTGCATTTCTATACACTATTAAAAAATAAATTAAGAAAACAATTCCATTTAAAATTGCATCAAAAATAATAAATTAACAGAGATAAAAAAAACCTCTATGATTAAAATTAAAAGATGTTGAAAGAAGAAATTGAAGAAGAAATAAGTAGACTATCCATTCTCATGGATTAGAAGAATTAATGCAGTTAAAATGCCCACACTACCTACATATTTCAATGCAATCCCTATCAAAATCCCAATGCCATTTTTTTTTACAGAAATAGAACAAACAATCCAAATATTTATACAAAACCATATATAACCCTATATAGCCAAGGTAATCTTGAGGAGGAAAAACAAACCCAGAGGCATCATGTTTCATGATTTCAAACTATATTACAGAGCTATAGAAATCAAAACAGTATGATATGTGCATAAAAACAGAAACACAGATCAATACAACAGAATATAGAGCCAAGAAATAAAACCATGTAAATATGGTTTATTAATTTATGACAAAGGAGTCAGGAATATACAATAGGGAAAGGACAGTCACTTTAATAAATGGTATTGGGAATACTGAACAGCCACATGCCAAAACAAACAAACAAACAAAAAACTGGACCACCATTTTACATCATACACAAAAATTAATTCAAAATGGATTAAAGACTTGAACTTAAGACCTGAAACCATAAAATTCCTAGAAAACAATATGGGTGGTAAGATCCTCGACAGCGGTCTTGGTGGTGATTTTTTTGGATCTGACTCTAAAAGCCAAGACAATAAAAGCTAAAATAAAGAAGTGGAATTACATCCAATGAAAAAGTCTCTTCACAGCAAAGAATACCATCAACAAAATGAAAAATCAACTTACTAAATAGGAGAAAATATTTATAAATCATAAAAATTATTTAAGGGCTGAATATCCAAAATATGTAAAGAACTCATATACCTGAATAGCAAAATAAAACAGCAATTTGATTAGGAAAACAGGCAGAGGATCTGAATAGACACTTCAAGAACACATACACATGTAAAGGCGCTCAACATCATAGGTAATTAGGGAAACACAAATCAAAACCACTAGATATCACCATGTACCTGTTAGAATGGCTATCATCACAAATACAAGAATTTATAATTATTGTTGAGGAAGTGGAGAAAAGGGAATTCTTGTGCACTATTTATGGAAATATAAATTTTTGCAGCTACAATAAAAACAGTATGGATATTCTTTAAAAAATTAAAAATAGAACTACTATTGATCCAGTAATTCCACTTCAGGGTATTTATATGAAGGAAATGAAGATTCTAATTTTAAAAAGTACCTTTATTTCATGTTCACTGCAGCATTGTTTACAATAGCCAAGGCATGGAAACAACCTAAGTGTCCATTGGTGAATGAATGAATAAAAAATGTATGGATATTATTCATCCATAAAAAGGAGAGAAATCCTGTCGAAGCCGGTTTGGCTCAGTGGTAGAGCATCGGTCTGCGGACTAAAAGGTCCCAGGTTCGATTCCGGTCAAGGGCATATACATTGGTTGTGGGCACATCCCCAGTAGGGGGTGTGCAAGAGGCAACTGGTCAATGTTTCTCTCTCATCGACGTTTCTAGCTCTCTATCTCTCTCCCTTCCTCTCTGTAAAAAATCAATAAAATATATTTTTTTTAAAAAGGAGAGAAATCCTGCCATTTGTGACAACATAGATGGACCTTGAGAGCATTATGCTAAGTGAAATAAGTCAGACAGATCAAGGAACAAATTGGTGAGGGTGACAGAGGAGAGTGAAAATGATGAGGTGATCAAAGGTACAAACTTCCAGTTACAAAATAAATAAGTCCTGGGGGTATAATGTACAGCATGTTGATTGACTATTTATATAAAAACCTAAGCAACCATTACAACTGAACAACTGGAACGACCGGTTGACCAGTTGCTATGATGTGCGTTGACCACCAGGGAGCAGACGCTCAATGCATGAGCTGCCCCCTGGTGGTCAGTGCGCTCCCACAGGGGAGTGCCGCTCAGCCAGAAGCCGGGCTCATGGCTGGAGAGCACAGCTGCTGCGGCACGAGCCTTTCCCAACTCCGTGGCAACACTACTGGTGCAGTGGGCCAGGATGAGTGCAAGCGGCCTGGTGCTGGCCTTGGTGCACTGCTATATCCCCCAAGGGGTCCCGAATTATGAGGGGGTGCAGGCCAAGCTGAGGGACCCCCACCCCTGTGCACAAATCTGTGCACCAAGCCTCTAGTTAATAGTACTCTATTATATATTTGAAAGTGGCTAAGAAGTAGTTCTTAAAAGTTCTTATCACAAGAAAAAAAAATTATGTCTATGCGTGATGGCCATTTTGCAATATACACATGAGTCATTATGTTGTACAGCTAAAGCTAATATAATATTAAATGTCAAATTATATCTCAATTTAAAATAAGATACCATGTAAACACCAAACATAAAACAAACAAAAAAAGAACCAATTAAAATCTTAGAAAAAGAAAATATAATATTTTAAATAGCTAATAGACATAAGGGAAAGTTAGAATTAGAAATCTGGAAAGTGTTCTGAGGAATTTACCAAGTACACAATACAGAAATAAACATCTTTTTAAATGGAAGTGTAGTTAAGGCATAAGGGAGTACAGTCTGAGGACCTTCAAAACTTACATATTTCAAATAATCATATTATCTCCCTGAGTTACAGCATTATTTTGCAAAACCAAGAGATGTTCCAAGATCATCCCAAATTTTGAGGATGCATTATATGGGGTAATTAGTATACCCTTGAATAAAATGTGTATAATTTTCATAAAAGAAGAATGAGATATTCTTTTATGTACCATCTTATAATTTTATGTACCTCAATGTCATCCTTATTTTTCAGGAGTGGTGCTTCCATAATATTTCTAAGACAAAAAGAATCAGATTCCACATCAAATGGGGTTCCAGTTAACTCAGAGATCCGATCCCAGTGTCTCAGCTTCATTGCCTTATTGGTCATCATTTCTAGTAGAGGACACGACTCACTGAAATCATCAATTCTTTTTTTCAGATCCAAAAAAGCCTGCCAATCTTTAAGTCCCTTTGGAAGTTTACGACATCTTTCAGAAAAAAAAGAAAAAAATATTTCACCTACACAATTCTTTGAAGAAGGTGTTATATATTTACAGCAATAAAACAGAGGATAAACTCATTTATGATATACCTATAAGATCCTAAGAATATAAGCACTATAAAAATGTAAGTTTAATTCAATTGAAACCCACCTGTTTTGAAATTCCTGCAGTTCTGCATTAATTTTTTCAATGTCAACATCTCCCCATAGTATTTCATAATAACCACTAATATTGCCCATTACGGTGTCATACAGTCCATATAACTTCTGTAGCAAGTTGAGTTCCTTTCTGAAACCAAATAATTAAGTCATTATATAATGTATATTTAAAAAAATAAATTCCATTATAATATAAGCATAATTAATCCAATCAAATATTTCATACACTCTGTGTAAAAAAATATTATAGATACCAACAGGCATACAACCCTGTCATTTTTGAAACAAAGACTTTATTAAAGCTCCATACATTAGGTCAAGTTTACACCTCTGAAGTATCCAAAAATCATACTATGACCTGACATTGACAAATGGTTTGATCATTATTACCATACCAATCATTGCAAACAATGTGACCAAAACTTGATAACAAGATCACAGCCAAGGCTAAGGTTTTATTTGATTTTTTTTCTTTCCTATGCAAGCTGGATTTTTATGAGAATGTCTGCCTTTAAGTCTGACATTACTATTACTTTCCTACCAGAAGCTTTCCCTCATGTGCCAAATGGAGTTATAACCAAAGCAAGAATAAAAAGAGGGATTCCAGGTTCATGTAAAAATCTTTCTCGTATAAAACATCAAAAATTGACCACTCAACAGAATTTTGGATTTTTCCAGGTGTTCCTCAACCATTAGTATACAATAAGGGTCCAATGGACCTAGTTTTAGTTTTTGAGTTCATTGCTTCATTAGTCCTATTTATAAAAACTAATATTCACAACTATTATTATTTATTATAGACAATGTATAGGCTAAAGCTAAAATGTGCTTATTTTCTTAATGGAGTAAAATTCATTTTATTTTCCAATTATCATAAGGGTAAACTGGACCCTTTTCTAAATCTAAGACACATTCTGGAATCCTAGTCATCTTGTTTTTCCATTTCTTGTTTCATTTTGCTAATTCATCATCCTAGAAATTATTTTAATTATTAATCACTGATTATTCCCAATTGTGCTAAAATGACTAAAATAGTAAGAAAAGAGGAGAATAATGAAATCTCCTCTAAGGATGATGCAATAGCAGGGGGGGGGAAATCACTATTGCATCATCTTTCATAAATAAAGTGGTGCGTCATTTTGCAAGAAAGTACAAAAAATAAAATAAATAAGAGAATTCTGGAGATATCATTTTTGTAATCTTATTTTTTTCCTTTGGTTTTCATTTAAAAGAGTTAAGAACTTAGTTTTTTCATTTTCTACCTAAAACAGCAAACAAAGAGAATAAAATTGACAAAGGAAGATACTTCTGCAACATTAAACAGAAAAGAGACAGATAGCAAAAGAGACTGTGTAAGTGAAATCCCAGACTGAGTCTTCAGATGATGATAAGCTGGATAAGTTGTATTAAGTTCAATGATTTAGGAGTGAACAATAAATATATTTCTGTAGAGGCAAGGGCTTCACATGCAATATTTTGCAACAAGAATGTAGACAATATCCTTCTGCCAAAAAGGTGTGGCAATGTTTTTTTCATTATTTATGATGTTTATGTAAGTTTTATTTAATACAAATGTTGAAGGCAGATTTGTATTCAAAGAAAATAGATACAGACATTTAAAAAATTCACTGATGATCATTCAAACCTCAAAGTAATGGTTTTTGAATGTATATGCAAGAAGGATGATAATCTGAGTTTTCAAAAGTTTTAAAAATGCAAGTCTAAGAACAATCCGAGGTGAGGAAGAGCTACAAGTGCTGGAGATAGAACTACAATCCGGAACCAGTGTCGGGATGCTCCAGGGCCCTGCCTGAGAGTTGCTGAGCAGCTGGCTGCAGGTTAAACTCAGTCTCCATTCCATGTGTATGGATCTTAAAACCAGGACACTAAGGGGGAAGTGAGTTTTCACTGCTTAAGTTCTTGTTACATTTTCTAATAAGATTGCTTTTCGCCATCCCTTTATTTTTACTTCTGTTAATTTTCATAAATTAAAAACATTAAAAAAAAAAAAAAAAAAAGCCCATTGGTCCAAATGGTAAATAAGAATGATTATTTTTCCTAGAATACTAAGGGTTAAAATAAAGCACTGAGCCCTGGCCAAGTAGCTCAGTTGGTTCCAGCATTATCCTCATATGCCAAGGTGGAATAACAAATCGATGTCTCTCTCTCTCTCTCTTTCTCTCTCTTCCCCTCCCTCCCTCACTCCCTCCCTTTTACCTTCCCTTCCTTTTTCCTTCTTGCCCTCTCTCAAAAAAAGTAAATAAATTAAAAAATTAAAAAATTAAATAAAACACCGAGTCTCCAATGGAGTATGGGGGGGGGGGGGAGAACCAAACAAACAAACAAACAAACAAACTAGCACCTTTGTAAAAATACAGATTTCCTAGGACCCAGCCCCAGAGATTCTGATAGAGTAAGTCAGGGTCAAGGGCCAGCAGACATAGGCAATTCTAACACAATTGGTCACTGGGTTAAGCTTGGTGAATGAGCACTTTAGGAAAAGAACACAAAGCATCTACCCTAAATGGCTGAAGCACAATTTACCTTCAGACAATTTCAGGTCTGTTTCGCCATGACGCTTCCATGCTGTGACTTTGAAAGAAGCTAACATAAAGCTCTTTCCTAAAGCCAAGATCCTGATAAGCTAATACCAAGACAAGGTCCTAATCAGCTCATTTTGCCCTTAAGGAAAATTATATTTAAATTTTTATTAAAATGTACTTGTTTAAATCCTAGATCTACTGTTTATAATCACTTCAGTTCATTGGTCTTCAATCTCCATGAAAATTCTGTGTTTGCCCAATTGATTTCAGAGCACTTAGCACAAATTCCATTAAGAAGATTGAGAGCGGAGAATGGCTACTCCTTTAAATAAACAAAAGTTACCCAAAATTGCAGTGCTCCCACACAATCACTGACACTATAAAAAATAGTGGAAAGAAAACAATAAAGCATAGGCTCAACTTGGCCATGAAGACCAGAATTTTTGCAATGTATTTTCTCCTATTCTAGAACATTCCTTTTGTATATAGAGACTGTGTATACAATGGGTCAGGAATAGCCAAGAATAAGGGGAGCACTTAGGAGTGTTTCATGGGCAGCCCTTCTCTACATAATAACAGATTTTTTAAAAAATATTTTTTATTGATTTCAGAGAGGAAGGGAAAGAAAGAGAGAGCTGCCTCCTGCACGCCCCCCACTGGGGATGGAGCCTACAACCCCAGCATGTGCCCTTGACGAGAATAGAACCCGGGACCCTTCAGTCTGCAGACTGACGCCCTATCCACTGAGCCAAACCATCTAGGGCCATAATAACAGATTTAATGATGACATGATTCTTCTAATGGCCAGTATTTAATTATTTGCTTTTAACACTTATAAAATGTCCAAACTTACCTGACTTTGTGCAAAACCTCATAGTCAGTCACAGGCAATCCGAAAAGTTGTTCACCGGATGAATATGTAACAAACTTTCTCCACAGATCATCAAAATTGGCCTGTAAAAGCGTTTTCGAGTTGTAGTAAAAGATAATTAATTCAGACTCCATTAAAGTAAAATGTATGATAATTGGAATAAAAGCTACATTGAGGTTTATTTAATATGCTCTTTGAAATGACAATTTATGAAGCAAATTAATGCTGATACCAAGCTATGAAAGGAAAAGTTAAGCACTTAGGAAAATTAAGTTTTAAGCATTCTAGAAGTCTCCATTTTATATAAAATTATTTCTTTAATAAATTAAGTGGCCCCTAGAAGACCTATATTTTAAGTTCCCATAAATATCTCTAAAACAGAGTTTTTAAAACTGCATTTAAAAACATCTGTAATTCAGGCTTTAGAATGGGTCAGGTCTCCTGCAGGGTTCAAAGGAGTGAAGTATCTGTATAATCCACTCAACCCTATCTTCTCTGTAAGCAAGAGAGTATATAAAATGAATGATTCCATGTTAACACCATGTGTGATCATTCTAACATTTAAATCGGCAAAGTTAATGCTTGTCTTTTGAACTAGAATTTGAATCTCCAATAGTTAGAATGCTACAAAGCCAGGAGAAATAGCCCACCTATGACAAGATATGTGTGTGCTACTTCGGAGGTGTAACATACCAGTGAGGGTCCTCAATTTCCAACCCTGGAAAACCCATGGCATCAGACCTCACAATGTCAGACAGTGATACAGTTCTGACAGACACGTTAGCCTATTTTACAGAAGCCCAAACAGGAAGGTAAGAAGACAATGGAGGAACTCCAATAAACTCTTGGTTCCTAGAGGGCAAAGGCCATGTTGTTGTGTTTTTGTTTTTATTGATTTCAGAGAGGAAGGGAGGGGGAGAGAGATAGAACATCAATGATGAGAGATAATCACTGATTGGCTGCGTCCTGCATGCCCCCTCCTGAGAATCAAGCCCGATACCCAGTCATGTGCCCTTGGCCAACGCTCTATCCACTGAGTCAAACAGGCCAGGGCAAGGCCATGTTTTGTACTCTTTATATTATTCCTTGGTGGTTAGTATAGTGGAACTATGTGATTCTCAGAAAAGAAGAGACGAAAGCTTCAAAGTTAGCATACATTAAACGATGTCTAAAATCTTATTCATGTGGTGAAGACAACTGATGGATGCCAATCACTCACCCCTTTTCCATTCAGGTCCCAAATAATTTACAAAGATCCCCAGGACCAGACGACTGGGGAAGAAAATGCCAGCTTTGTCAACAGGCCAGCCAAGAGCCCAGTAACTCCCGAAATCCGAGTAAATAACACCGCAGAGGAGAACGCTGGCACCGGAGGCTTCTTCCCCAGACCGAGATCGGGCAACTGCTTCTTTGGGAGGACAGAGGGCAGCACCTGCTCTGGGGTAAACTGGGCTTGTAGCTCTGACCCCAAGTCCCATGTCCAGCCAGACGAATGGCAAACAGCCTGCTGGGCTCACCCCCGAGCAGAATAAGCAGAACAGAAGATACTAAAAGGCAAGAGAAGGCCCTGGCATTGTCTTTCCAATAGTCTATGGGTGACACATTCAAGTCCCAGCTGCTGACCCATAAACTGGTAAATGTTGAGGTAAAGACAAAGTCTATCTTCAAAATATACCCAGGCCCCCAACTCCTCATCAACTCCAGGACCGCCCCCCTGGCCCACGTCACTAACGCCTCGCACCAGGTTTCCTGCAATGGCCTCCTAATCAGTCTCTCAGCTTCTCCCCCTGACTGCCAGCAATCTGTTCTCAACACGGCAGCCAGGGCGAGCCCCTGCAAACATCAGTAAGATCAAGTCACTCTTCTTACTCAGAGGGAACCCAGGGCCCTTCCTGGGCTGGCCAGCTTCTCCAGCCTGCCCCCTCCTTCCCTCTCCACCCTATCGCTGTTTCTCTTTCCCCTTGCTCTTTCTGCCCCCGCCACCCTGCTCGCTTGCTGCTTCTCACGTTAGCTCTCACTCAGGGCTTGGCGTTTGCTCTTCCCAGGCCTGGGAGGTGGCTCCTCCAGAGACCTGCCTGGCTCATACCCTCCTCCTCTAGGTCTCTATTCAACTGCCACCTGCTCAGGGAAGCCCTCTCTGGCGGCCCTATTTTAAATTTCACCTCCACACGTTCACACAGCCCGTTCACTCTATGGCCCTTCCCTGCCTCCCCCCACCCTCTTAGCACTTATGGTTAACTAACATCACTATCTCTTCATTATTCATTTTGCTTTTGCGTGGCTGGCTCAGCTGGCAGCGACCAGGTGAGCAGGTCGGTTTCAGTCCTGGCTGCTCCAGAGAGACAGGCCTTTCCCTGGCACTTTGGGTCCAAACCCGAGGACTTCAGTCAGCAAAGGACCAGAGGCTCCTCCAGGGTCCAGGGAAAAGTGCTGGCAAGGGTTATGGGAGGCGCTGGTGCTAGTCCAAGAGTGACTTTCATATTTCTGGGGAGAGGAGAATCGTGACAACAGGGAACTGGACTCTTTCGTCTGAGGGCGTCACGTGTAAGTGGAAGGCGTGTGCCTGCTGCAACTCATGGAAAAACCCTCACCAACATGCATCCTCCTTTATAAAACCCAGGAGCATCACTGGGCTAGACCGTCCCCGGAACCTGGCGGCAGGGACCCTGGGCTCGGGCAGAGGGTCGCATCTGCTTCGCACGTTTATTCCACGAGGAACGAGCCGCACTTCCAGGTCCTGACGAAGCACTCTTCTCATCGCAGTATAGATGTTCTATTCCAGAACACTCGCCCCCAGGGGGGCACTTGGAAGCGAGATGCCAGAGGGGGAACTCCAGCTGGTTATGACGGGGAAAGCCTGAGCCACCCTCCTACTTTCAGAGGAACCTGCAACTTGACTCCTCTATCTTGACCGAACCTTTTTGGTGAAAGGCTGCCTGGGGCCAGCCAAACCGGCCACGGAACATAAAGCGGGGCAGCAAGAACAGGTTGCTGGCTCCACTCCTCCATTCACGTGCTTGGGTGAAACCCAGTTATCAGGTGGCATGAAGGAATTCCCCGGGGTGGGGGAAGGGGCACATAGAAAAGTCCCCCAGCGTGTGGTGGAATGCAGAACGCCTGCCTTCCTGGGGCCCCCTCGTCAAGAGGAAGGCACTGGCTTCTGGGCAGCACCCCGGCACCTCCCAGGGGGACGGCCACGAACGGCCCGAGTATAAACGCAGGCAGAACAGGCGCCGGAGAGAGAGGAGAAGTGAGGTCTGGAGGAGGCCCAGGACACAGACAGGTTTCTTCTTGTTACCGTACTTTAAGAAGAAGAGACAAACAGTTTTGTCTAACTCACGATCCATCCAGTTTTCCTTATTCCAAGCGCCACGTCTTGGTGTCAGTCTTTACAGTTTCTTGTTTGTTTTACTGAGACTGCCATGAGCCAGGCCATCCTCCTCCAGGCCCCTCTGCTGTGCCAGCCCAATCTGACTGTATCACTCCCAGCTCACTGTAGCCTGCGAGGCCCTCCCGTTAGTGATTGCGACCCACTCTGCTGCCCCTCCCTCATCACTACCTTCTTGGCCCACTGCACCCCACCTTACAGGTTACACTCCTTCCATCTCCCCAAAGCTCCCTGCTTACCTCCTCAGCTGGGGGCCACAAATTCTGCCTGACTTATTTTTCCTCCTTCTCCCAGCTAAGTCTAATTAGTCCTTCAAGATGCAGCGTGGATGCCTCCTCTTCCAGGGAGCCCTCCCTGCCTGCCCGGCCAGCCTCCATCAGGGTGGGGAGCTCCTACATCTGTTTGCAGACCACGGGCCCTCGTAGCCAGACCACAGTGCTGTGGTTGTCTCTCTAGCTCTCTGTCTCCCCATCAGGCTTTAGCAGCTTAGAGGTAAAAGGACCATTTCTTTGCCATCTTTCTATCTATCAAGTCACACAGTAGACACTGATGAGTAATATTTGATAACTAAGAATGCAGGTGGAAGAGGGGACATAAGGAGAACCTGGACATTTTGAACAGCCACTGCAGAAAGCAGGAGCAAGAACAGAACAAACCACAGAATTCCTGATGCTCTCGGGAGCTGGCTTATGTAGGAATCCACAAATCTGCACAGCATCTATCCGAGTGTGTGACTTTTCTCTAGATGTGCTCAGCAAGCTGAGTGCAGAAAAAGACGGTGAATGGATGGCCTGACTCAAGGAGTAGTGGATGGTCCCAGGCAGGGAAGTTGAAAGTGATGGAAGCAGAAGGAAGAAAATTAATGGATACAGAGGGAGGACAAACTATTAATATTTAAAATCTTATTTGATACACTAGAGGCCCGGTGCATGAAAATTTGTGCCCTGGGAAGGTACCTCGGCCTGACCTGTGCCCTCTTGCAGGCAGGGACCCCTCAGGGGATATCCACCTGCCAACTTAGGCCTGCTCCCCAGGGAATTGGGCCTGAGCTGGCAATCAGACATCCCTCTTGCAGCCCATGAGCCCTGAGGGGGAGCAGGCCTAAGCTGCAGTTGGACATCCTTAGCGCTGCCCAGGAGGCACTTCAGCCATCAGCCTAGCTTGTGGCTAAGCAGAGCTCCCCCTATGGGAGCTCACTGACCCACCAGGGGGCAGCTCCTGCATTGAGCATCTGCCCCCTGGTGGTCAGTGCATGTCATAGCAACCTGCTGTTTCCTGGTCGTTCCACCATTAGGGTCAATTTTCATATTACCCTTTTATTATATAGGACTTTATTATTCTATAATTTTTTAACACTTTACATACAAATGAAATGCTTGGAACTAGAATAAGGTATACACTTAAATTCAAAATTAAAGTCTTATTCTCTAAAAATACATAGAGATATTCTGTGGGAAAGAACATGGAGGGACAGAAGAAAAGGAATCAATTATATTATTTAGCAGATTAGAATACAATTAAAATCTGAATCTACTTTAAACATTAACATTTCCATTTCAGGAAAAGTGCATAAATTTTTTCCTAAAAGCATTTTTAAAAATCACTACTCATTGCCAAATGTGTAACAAAAAAATGTAGTTTTACATATCACAAAAAACATAGTTTTACCTGAAATATCTGTAGCCTGTTGCTAGCTTCTTGGGGTGGTATATTTGGAACCATCGGTCCTTCCTATAATGAATAATATAATCTCCATTTTAATTCCTAATCACATGAACTTATTAACTTACTGGATTTACCTATTATTTTCTTTTAAGTAAATAAACAGTATTTTAAATTTAAATGGTGTAATTTTTTCCTGTACATGAATTTTTCATTTATTTTTTGTAACAGTTTTGAGATATGTACAATTCAATATTTTTTTTACTTAATGGAGTTGTGTAACCATAAACACAATTAACTTTGGAACATTGCATCACTCCAACTTTCATTCATTTTTACATTGGGACGATCCTAATACTTCTCATTTGGTTTGACTTGTTAGAATAAACAGATGCTATTTTTTTTTTCTTAATTGAAGACTTACAGGAAAGTTGCAAAGAGAACTCTCACATACCCTTTACTCAGCTTCCCACCATGTTAACATGGTACATTTGTCAAAACTGAACATTAAAATTGGTACAAGACTATTAAGTAGACTTTATTCAGTTTTCCCACTAAAGTCTGTGTTCTGTTCCAGGAACTTGTGCAGGATCCCCTATCACATGTGTCTCTGTGGTCTCCTCTTTTTAAAAAGGTGACAAGATTTCATCCTGTATGACATTTGTCCCACCACAGCTGTTCCATCTCGCTTAGAAGTGATGCTGCTGGAAGCAGCCTCCTTTCCATAGCTCTTCAGCTCCACATGGAAACAGACACGCACACAGGTTGATGCTTGGAAGAAGCAGTGGGCAGTCTCTGTTGGCATGAGCCAGAAAATAGTTGCAAAAAGGACCCCAGAGAGTCTGTACCATCATGAATGTTATGGGTGGGCAAAATAGCAGACCAGATTCCCAGTATAACAGAATGAGTGGGCGGTCAAATGTTGACTAATACAACTAAAGAGATAAGTTCGGAACATGTATGTACAAAAGAAAGTGTTATATAAGTAGCACTAAAGGCTTAAATCTATTATGAATCCAGATCTGCTGTGATCACTGAAAGGGAAAGATACATCCAACTTCCGAGTTTAACATCTGGAGATCGACTACTATCAGTCACTATTGCAAATTGAACAGCTTGTGGGACTGACCAAATATGACATTTATTATTTCTTTTCAGTGACTCTAAGTTTTCTAAAAGTTAGGGGTGGGGGTGGGGGGGAGAAGGGGTAATACCCTGGTATTAGGGCATTTACAATTTCTTAGAGCCTTTCAATAACCGTATTACATTTTCCATTATGAGATTCTGGCCTAAGAATGGGCAAAACCAGACTCTTTGTTCCTTCCAGGATGTTTAAATTCAGGTAAATCTTTTTCCTAACTCTATAAAACATGCTTCCCTTTTCGATCAGTGTGAATATGCAAATATACTCTCTTACGTGCAATGTACAAATCACAGTGTATTTCTTGGTGTCTATAACTTTCACTTATATAAACATACCAGCAAATAACACAGACCATGCAAATGTTGAAATTACCAGTTCATATGATTCTGCAAAGTTAAATACATCCTCACGGAAAACCTCCACAGACTCAAGGAGATTACTTTTAAACTGTGGCTGCACTTGAACTAGTTCATCTTGTACAGAAACCTAGAACAAAAAAGAATACTCCATGTGAGAGTGAAAGTAATGTATTAACTGAAAACTACAATTCTATTCCAGCAAGTCTGTCGCCCCACAGATATCACATAAGAACAAAGACATCTCTGCAATGTTTTTTTTAAGTAAAAACAAACAAACAAACAAAAAACATAGAAATAAATAATCCAAGTGCACTAATTGAAAATTCAAATCATCCTAGTTCATGACCCAAGACATCTTCTCTCACTGAGGTTAGGGAAGTTAGTTTCTGGCTGATCTATCTCAGGCCATCACTGTAGCCCAGCAAACAGTTACTTCTATGGGCCCAGTCTGGGTCACATACTGTCTCTGGGGCCAGCTCAAGGTCACGAATTAGCAATCACTAGTAGGTTCACATGGTTGCAGTGGTTGGAGCTGTTCCCTAAAAGAATAGTGATATTACTCTGGGTATAAAAAAAAAATAATATAGCAAATGTCTTCCACAATAGTCTTCAAAGCTTCTGCTTAAACTTTTAATCATAATACCACTTAATTCATGCTTATTATCCACCAGGCTCTTTATGTGTTATCTCATTTAATCCTCACAACAACCCTGTGTGGAAAATATTAATATTAAACCTATTTAACAAGTGAGAAAACTGAGGCACAGAGAGGTTAAGTAATTTCTTTAAGGTCCCAGCACCCGTATGAAGTAAGGTCAAGATTCAAAACCTGGCAGTGGGGTTCCAAGGCCCCTGCCCTTAACTGCTCTCAACAATAGCCTCTATCTTGGTTGGAACATATACTACTTAAGGTTTAATGATGACTTTAGTATGGAATTGGCTACCTCTACTAAAGGGCAGGTCAGTGAGTTTATTTTTATTTTTTCTATTATTTTGTTAATCCTCATCCAAGGATATTTTTTCCATTGATTTTTTTAGAGAGTGGAAGGGAGGGCAGACTGTGTGTGTATGTGCCGGGGGGGGGGGGGGGGGCGGGAATAGAGAGAGAGAGAGAAAAGCATCGATATGGGAGAGACACATAGATTGGTTATCTCCTGCGTGCACCCCAACTGAGGTTGTGGATCGAGCCTGCAACCCAGGTACATGTCCTTGATGGGGAACTGAACCCTCAACCCTTCAGTGTGAAGGCTAATGCTCTAACTACTGAGAAAACTGGCCAGAGGATGGGTCAGTGGGTTTAACACCAACAGTTAAAGAGATAGAACAATTCACACGAATTATTTCCATTGAACAAGAGAAAGCTGGAGTGTTTCCCACTTCTTTCCTGAGACTCACTCTCCTGACTAACCAGCAAACATTTTTCAAAACAAGCATATTAATTAATACTTAACATGAATGTAAATAAACATAAACATAAAAATATTTTATATACATTACCTCAAGTGAGCCTCATAACCATATATAAAAATTTTAAGTGACCACATAAAGAAATTTAGAAACAAAGATCATTAGCTTGCATATGATAACCCAATCGGCTGACAGCAGGGATGGAATCCCAAGTCATGACCCCATTTTCAGCTCTATGCCCTTGCTACTATGTCTTGCTTCAACCTCAGTGACAAATCTTTCTGTACACAAGAAATATTAAGCCACTGTTCATTTAATTAATATTTAATATAAAATTTCAGTATATTTAAAGAATCTGAACACTCCCTTGGAGTTTTTTAATGTCTAATTTGTGGTATGTAGATATTTACCTATTTCAAAAATGTTTAGAGAGAAATATATACTTATAAGTGCATACATTAAAAATCTCCAATCAGTAACTAACCATCTACCTTAACAAAGTAGGCAAGTAGAGAAAACTAAACCCATAGCAAGCAGAAGGAAAGAAATAATTTTAAAAATAGAACACAAGTAAAGGATATAGAGATTACAAAAACAATAGAGAATAATCAACAAATCTGAAGTTTCATCTTTGAAAGATCAATAACATTGATAAACTTTTACCTAGACAAACCAAGAATAAAGGAGAAAGGACTCAAATTACTAAAGCTAGGAATGAAAGGCAGGACAGCACCACCTAGCTTACAGAAATAAAAAGGATTGTAAGGACACAATCAACAGAGTGAACAGGCAAACTACAGAATGGGAGAAAATAATTGCAAATTATATATCTGATAAGTAGTTAATATCCAGAACATATAAAAATACTCCTACAACTCAACAACAAACAACCCACCCAATTAAAAAATAGGTAAACAATTTGAGTGGACATTTCTTCAAAGAAGATACAGAAATGGTCAATAAGTATATGAAAAAATGCTCATTTCATATATCATGTATCATTAGGGAAATGCACATCAAAAGCACAATAGATACCACCTCACCCATTAGGATACCTACTACTAAGGAAACAGAAAGTAACTAGTGTTGGCAAGGATGTGGAACATGTGCACTGTTGGTGAGGATGTAAAATGGTGCAGCCGCTATGAAAAACAGAATTATTAATTAAAAATGGAATTATATTAAAATTAAAATAGAATTATATTGCTGAATAGAGATCCAAAAAATTGAAAGTAGGGTCTCAATGAGCTATTCATACCCCAGGTTCATAGCAACATAATTCATAATAGCCAAAAAGTGGAAGCAAGTCAATAAACTGTGGTACTACGTATATAATGCAATATTATTCAGACTTGACAAGGAAAGAATTTCTCACACATGCTATAACATGGGTGAACCTTGAAGACCTTATACTAACTGAAATTAGCCAGTCACAAAAAGACAAATATTGAATGATTCCACTTTCAGGGTACCTACAGTAGTCAAATGCATAGAGATAGCAAGTAGAATGACAGGGGCTGAAGGAAGGGAGAATAAGGAGTTGCTGGTTAATGCATATAGAGTTACAGTTTTATATGATGAAAAAGTTCTGGAGATTCACTGCACAACAATGTAAATATACTTACCACCACTGAACTGTATATACTTAAAAATTGTTAAGATGGTAAATTTTAAGGTATGTGTATTTTACCACAATTTAAAAAAAAAAAAAAAAAGTACAAAGCTAAATAATTAAGACAGTATGGTACTGGCATAGGAGTACACATATGAACAACAGAATAGATTGAGAGTTCAGAAATAAACCCTTCCACTTAGGGTCAACTGATGGTCAACAGGGTGCTTCATTGAAAGAATAGAATTTTCAACAAATGGCACTGAGACAACTGGATAGCTACATCTTTTGCATCAAGCTGGACCAAAACTCACAACACAGAAAAAAATTAATTCAAAATGATTCAGAGATCTAAATGTAAGGGCTAAAAAATTATAAATCTCTCTTCTTAAAAAAACAGAGTAGCCGAAACAGGTTTGGCTCAGCGGTGAGTGTCGGTCTGCGGACTGAAGGGTCCCGGGTTCGATTCCGGCCAAGGGCATGTACATTGGTTGCGGGCACATCCCCGGTAGGGGGGTGCAAGAGGCAGCTGGTCGATGTTTCTCTCTCATCGACGTTTCTAGCTCTCTATCTCTCTCCTTTTCTCTCTGTAAGAAAATCAATAAAATATATATTTTTTTAAAAAACAAAAACATAGTAGTAATCCTGGATTAGGCAATGATTTCTAGATATGATACCAAAAACACGAGCAAAAAAATAAAAATTATGCCAGTTGGACTTCTCCAAAATAGGACTTCTTCAAAATTAAAACCTTTTACTTCAAAAGACACTATAAAGAAAGTGAAAAGACAATCCATAGAATGAGAGGAAATATTTTCAAATCCTTTGGTAAAGGACTTATATCCAAAATATATAAAGAACTCATAACTCAAAAATAAAGAAATAACCCAATTTTAAAAACAATGGATTCAAATACACATTTCTCCAAAGAATGTATACAAATGGCTGAAAAGCACATGAAAAGATGCTCAACATCATTAGCCATCAAGAAAATAAAGTACTGGTACATAAGACAATACAAATTAACCTTGAAAATATTATGCTAAGTGAAGGAAGCTGGTGGCAAAAGACTACACAGTGTATGATTCTATCTATATTATATATCCAGAAAAGGCAAATCCATACATAGAAAGTAGAGTTGTGGTTGCCAGAAGCTGTGGTGAGAAAATAAAGAATTACATAAGATAAGTGAAAAATAAGAGTTACGTTTGTACTTACAGATTTGCTCTGCAATTTGTTGAAGGAATATCTCAAGGTATCCACTGCTTCTGATTCTTCTTTGGTTACTTCAACTTCAAATCTGTTTAGAATAGCATAGGCTTCCTGTGGAGTGAGGGTGAGTTCAGAAACATCACAAGGGAAGCAACTGTCAAATGATTTAGATGCTTTCTAGAAACATATTCCTCCGTCTTAGCAAACAGTACGCTCCAGGAGACTTGTTTCCAATACTAACCTTGTAAAGAAGCGCCTCTAGAGTCTCACTGACATTGGTGTTAACTTAACTCTGAGACCCTGAAACCTGCATGTAGTGAGTGCCTAGGTGATTCTGTTGGAGCTGTAGGCAGATCACACAGAGATCAACCCTAGGAAACATCCCTAGAATCATTTTCTGCTTCTTTCTCTGACTTGATCTTGTGTTGACACCATGCAAAATACTGTCTTGTGCTCTATTAAAATATGAGTTGGCTACATAAAGAATGGAACAAAATGATGATGAAACTTGAATGATTAAAGAAATGGATTGGCAACTGGCTTTACCAAAAGAATTTATATTAAAGAATTGAGCTTCTGAAGTCAGGGGGGAAATGGTATGGTGATTTGCTAAATCTTGAGGAATGGGTGGTTAGTATCCAAAATCCCAAATATTAAAATTTAAAGAAGTAGAAATGGTATGAAGTTTATTAACTACCAAAAAGCATAAACTCTAAATGGGATCAAGAAAGCTATGCTCAGCCTGGCTGGCGTGGCTCTGTGGTTGAGAATCAATCTATGAACCAGGAGGTTACAGTTTGATCCCATCAGGGCACATGCCCAGGTTGTGGGCTCGATCCCCAGTGAGGGGTGTGCAGGAGTCGGCCAACGGATAATTCCCTCTCATCACTGATGTTTCTATGTCTCTCTCCCTCTCCCTTCCTCTCTGAAATATATATAAAAATATGAAAGCTCTGCTCAGCCATGAGATTGGGTACCAAAAGGAGGCAGTGGAAATGCCAGTTCTCCAGGTATTGCAGGCAATGAAAGAGTGCATTGTCTATAGAGAATTTAAAAACAATAATAAAATGAATTAAAAGTCTGACTTTTTTTTTTATCACCATGAGCCATGACTTCTAAATATTAGTCATAAAACCCTTATGGTAGACAAAAAACAATGTTCTCCCCAAAATTGTCCACATTCTAATCTCTGGAACCTGTGATTACGTTACCTTAAAGGACATAAGGGGCTTTGCAGGTGTAATTAAGTTAAGCAACTTAATCATCCTTCGAGATTATCCTGGGTTGACTGTGTGGGCCCAGTGTAATCATAAGGTCCACACCAGGGTAAGGTGGAGGCAGGAGAACAGGAGTCAGAGGCGTGAGGACAGCAACAGAGCAAGAGAGATGCCACTGCTGGAAGGCGCGTGAGCCAAGACTGCTGCCAGCCTCTAGGACCTGAATGGCTTCTTCCTGTGAGCCTCCAGAAGAAACACGGCCTTGCTGACACCCCGATGGACCTATGCTCAGATCACTGAGCTCTAGAAAGCTGAGATGATAAATCTGAGTTGTTCTAAGCCGTTGAGTTTATGGTCATTTATTGTATTAGCAAAAGAAAGTGAATACAGTACTCTTCCCTTAAAACATCTGCTCATCTTAATTCCAGCAGCTTACCAGTAAGCCTAAGTGTATCACTCACACCGTGCTGCCCATGGGTGCCACCGGCCCTGAGTGAGACCTAGGCCGGGTTTCTAAGGAAAGACAAAGGTATTTGGAGAACTTGCCTAACATGTTAGGACTGGTGTGAGGCAGGGCAACCACTCCCTTCTGTAAAAGGTCAGCGCCAGCATAAAAAAATGAACACTGTCTAGTCCAGTGCAGCATTATTAATGTACCAATATTCCTTTGTTTACTGTTCACTGATGGTAGTTGTCAAAATACCTCCAAAGAAATCAACATCAGAAATAGACAGACTGTACCATGACATAATGAAATATGGTAACAGAATCAATTTTTAGTGTCTCTCTATTTTTTAATAGCACTTTAAAATGAAAAATGCAATCATTTCTTACTTCAATTGGTCCCAACGTCATGTCCATTTGAATTTCATTATCACGGATACAACTCAAGGCTTCCATTGCAAACCTGACATCATCTAAATCACGAATAGGTCTAGATAACTTTTTCAAATAATCATTAATGAATGCTATCATGTCTGACATTTTCTTTTTGTATTCTTCATTCAGGTATCGACAGAGTAACATCTTCCATGCCTTAGCCTCAATTGATAAGGCCAATTTCATTGGCTCTGGTGAAGACAAAAAAAAAAGATCAAAATAGAATACAACTGACATTCTGAAATGATTCATTTTATGTGTAATCTGAGCATCTATAACTGCTCTGTCCCATGTAACAGTCACTAGTCACATATGGCTACTGAGCACTTCAAAAGTAGTTAGTTCCACTTGAATGTGCTGTAAGGTTGCTCAGTTTTGAAGATTTAATTCCTGTTCCCATGGAGTAAGCTAAGTTGTGCATGAGGACACTAAAGTCTATGAAGAAGAATTTCAAAAGTTACTTCTAACACTGTCCAACATGAAACTTGCTGTTTCTGACCCTCACGCATCACCTCCTTTTCTTCTAGGTAACCCTACACAGTACAGTATAATGTTTTTTATTTTGTTTTGTTTTGTTTTGTTTTGTTTTGTCTGCCAAACCTGCCTGTTATTACACTTCCTACCTCATTCACATGGCTAGAGAATATGTATAACCTGACCCTGAATCTGGGCCTTGCTGATTGTCCCAGTCAGTCTTGACTTTTCATGTACTAATCAGAGTCCATTCTTGAGAGTTTGAAATAAGACTTAAGGGGAGCCCCCTTGACTGGAGAGCAGAAAAAGTCATGCACAGAGGGAAGAAGAAATGAGAGTCAGAGAGAAAGGATTTCCTCAGCTTCCTCTACTGTTCCTGGTTCTGGTCCATTCCGAAAGCCCAGTGGCACCTTGGATTCTGGGATATACCTTTTCTCCCTTCAACATAGCTCAAGTAGGTTTCTGTTCCTTAAAAACAAAACAGTCCTAACTAGTCAACTCTACCTTCTTTATCCTTACTCATTCCTCTTCCTCCACTTGGTACCCTAAACTCCCTAGCCCTGCCAAATTGGAGACATAACCTCTCCCCTCTCAACTCCTAACACTTATACTGAGAGGATTAGGAAGCAGAAGAAAGTGTACCCTGAGAGCACACACAGGGTCAGCTTCTGGCTGAGGCTATGAGATGCTATTTCATAAGGTCCTGGGCCTCTTTTCTCCTTTTCCTCGGGCCACAGGGATTCAGCTTACCTTCCCCTTTCTTTATAATTATTTCCACCTATCCCATTTTTAGTTTCTCTCTCTAAGAGCAAGTACCTGGACAACTAGAACACTGTGCTACAGTTAATTTTTGTATTAAGGATCATAGTGCTAACCACAACAAGGGAACAAATAGAACATTAAAATAATAGGTAGAGTACAGTTTCCAAAATATTACCGAAGTTCTTGTAATTATTGCTCTTGATATATAGTTTGTTTCTAGCTAAATAATCCCCTCAAGTATTTGTGATTTTTCTCCAAATTAAGTCCCTTCTTTGTAGATATAATTTTATATAATGAAGAAGTAATATGCAAATTGACCCTCATACCCTCACACAAGATGGCTGCCCCATGCGGTTAAAGATGGACACCACAAGATGGCTGGCAGGGGAGGGTAGTTGTGGACAATCAGGCCAGCAGGGGAGGGCAGTTAGGGGCGACCAAGCCAGCAGGGGATGGCAGTTATGAGTGATTGGGCCAACAGAGAAGGCTAGTTGGGGAGGACCAGGCCTGCAGGGGAGGACAGTTGAGGGGGATCAGGCCAGCAGGGGAGGGCAGTTGGAGGCAACCAGGCTGGCAGGGAAGAGCAGTTTGGGGCGATCAGGCCTGCAGGGGAGGGCAGCTGGGGGGGACTGAGCCTATAGGAGAGGACAGATGCGGCAATCAGGCTGGCAGGGGAGCAATTAGGCACTGATCAGGCTGGCAGGGGAGTGGTTAGGGGGTGATCAGGCTGGCAGGCAGCAGTCCTGGATTGTGAGAGCAATGTCCCAGATTGGAGAGGGTACAGGCTGGGCTGAGGGACACCCCCCACCCCCAGTGCATGAATTTTGTGCACCTGGCCTCTAGTAGTATATAATATTTATTGGACATTAACTATTTGCCAGGTATTATGCTAAGCTTATATAAAATAGTTCATGCCAAAACCAGTTTGGCTCAGTGGATAGAGCATCGGTCTGCAGACTAAGAGATCCCAGGTTCTATTCCGGTCAAGGGATATGCCTTGGTTGTGGGCACATCTCCAGTGGGAGGGGTGCAAGAGGCAGCTGATCAATGATTCTCTCTCATCGAAGTTTCTAACTCTCTATCCCTCTCTCTTCCTCTCTGTAAAACATCAATAAATATATTTAAAAAATAGAATAGTTCATGAGGTGGGTACTGTCTACATCAGGAGAAAAGGGGTCAAGTAACATTGGTAGTTAAATTTGAGAGCCACTGTTACACTGATTCCTTGAGCATAGATGTGAAAACCTACCTAAAGTGTTTAGTTGATGCAAAATAGGTCATTCAAATATTTTCTGAGAATAATTATCTCACAAACTTAAGGCGAAAATGATTGTACCTCTGTAACCATGTCAATAAGTAGCCATCACAACCATAGACCAATTCACCTTAGTTCACATACTTTTGCAAGTCAGTGTCAGCCCCTCTCTTCTGAATGTCCACCAATCAAGATGAACATACTCAATACTCCCGCCTCTGAGTGCCAACCAATCAGCAATAATATTACCCAAGCAAGCATCCTTCTACAGATGATGTAAACTCTTTAGGCCCTCAACAGGAGACCTCCAGTCTGCTCTTCAGGGAGCTCTGTGCCCGGCCAGCCTAGCTCTTCCTCACTTCAGGAAGCACTAAAGTCACTTTGGGCTTTTGTTTCAGACATTAAGTGGTTGCTTCATCACCCTTTGATACTCTGATTCTTTCTGTGCATGGGATGACTCTCTCAATTAACTTTTCAGGAGACTTCGAACTGTTTGACTCCTAGCTCAGGTACACAACCCCTCCTCATGAAAACTTCCACCTTATACTCTTAGCTGTTGGACTGCCAATCGAGGAACAGTGCTGCAGATTAAGTGTGTTAAGCCACGGTGATATAATATTACCGTATTTTTCGGACCATAAGACACACTTTTTTTCCCCCAGAAGTGGGGGGGAAAAGTCCCTGCGTCTTATGGTCCAAATATAGCCTACACATATACTTTAAAAAAAAAGTTTTTTTACTTGCCCGGCTCTGTGTGGTCTCTGTGTGCTTGCCCAGCTCTAAAATGGTTCTAAATGCTGCTGTTTACTTTACAGGGTTGATTACATGTGTTTATGACTGTGATGTTGGGTTTTAATGCACATAAAATATTTTAGGACACTATTTGTTTTAGAATCTTTTTTTCTTCATTTCCCTTCTCTAAAAACTGGTGCGTCTTATGGTCCGAAAAATATGTACGTGTGTGTGTGTGTGTGTGTGTGTGTGTGTGTGTGTGTATATATATATATATATATATATAATATCATATCACATACATACTATATGTAGCACATATATGAACAATACTGGTGGTCCAGAAATATTTAACATTTATTTTATTGTAGCAAGGTAGCTTAATGACTGCTTCTAAATTAAGGAATGCTTCGTGTGAAAATACCGATATTTTACGTAATATTTTTAAATACCTGTATGCAATTCAAGTGCTCCTACAATGATGACAGGCTTCAGCTCGTCAATCTCCTGTTCAAAAGTGGCGTAGTGCAGAATTTCTGACCTGATCTCAGTCAGAGAGGGGTTGTTAGCCAAAAATTCCTGAGGGGGGAAAAAAAAAATCAGTGTTTTCTTTAGCTTTAGATTCTTCTCCAAATTAAATCCTTCACATAAAAAGTATCAATCCTCTACGTAAGTAGTTCCATTAGAACACTGCACTTACTTAGGTACTTTTACACTGGTCTGTACTACGATGTGAACAGACCAAGACGAGGTGAACTAAGTGGAAGAGAGTGGTGGAAGGGAGGGCCTCAGAAGTCATGAATGGCTGTTCAGAGTTCTCAAGTTTCTTGGAGCCTAACCAAAACTACAGCGGAGCCTCTGGAGGTATGCACACCCTGAGTGCCTGGCCCCTGCACGGTCTAAACTTGACTGGTCCTCAACTGTTCACCCAAATTAAACGAAATCTGCCTGGGCCTCAGATTGTCACTGTGAGAATGACAGGACACAATGGGTTAGGTGCTTGGCATTTTATAGGTTATTGACCTCTGCTCATGAGTTCCTGTCATTATCACTGATGTTAGCTTAGTGCTCCTTCACACAAACAAATCAAACCCCAATTGCGTCACAAGTAGCAAAATGCACCTTCACTTTCACGTCTCGGTCCTCTGTCCAGAGCGTCTTGTATTTTTGAAAGTCCTGCAGGGCCTCGTGGGCCGCCTTCCTTAGAGAATTTACCGAGGAAGAAAGGAGGAGGACCAGCTTGGAAATATCCTTGTGTTCTGCTACACCTGGGTAAAAATTCTTCAGCTTCCTCGCAGGAATTACTTCTTCAAAAGATCCTGAAAACAGATTTTTGAAAATATGGTCAATGTCTATACAACTTTAAATATTATATCAATTTCAATATTATTTTAAAGATTCCCCCTCTAAGTAATTAAGAAGTATTCTCTTGCTAACTTCACTTCTTTTTTAAAAAATCTTTTTATTGATTTTTCAGAGAGAAGGGAAGGGAGGAGGAAGAGGATGAGGATGAGGAGGAGGAGGAGGAAGGGAGAGAGAGAGAGAGAGAAAGAGAGAGAGACATCCATGCAAGAGCAAAACATGGATCGGCCGCCTCTAGCATGCCCCTGACTAGGGAATGAGCCTGCAACCCAGGTATGTGCCCTGACCAGAATTCCAACTGGCAACCTTTCTGTGCACGGGATGACTCTCAACCAACTAAGCTCTTAACTTATTCTTACTAAACTATTGTGTCTTATTAAACTATTTTTGAGCCTTGGCCAGCTTGGCTAAATTGGTTGAGTGTCATTCTGTGAATCTCAAGGTTGCTGGATTGATTCCCAGTCAGGGCACATCCCCCAGCTGCAGCCCATCCATGCTCTGCTCTCACATTGATCTCTCTCTCTCTCTCTCTCTCTCTCTCTCTCTCTCCCTTCCTCCCTTCCTTCCTTCCTTTCTCCCTCCCTCCCTCCCTCCCTCTCTCTCTCTCTCTCTCAAAAAATCAATAAAAATATTAAAAAATATTTTAATGTCTAGATTTCTTTAATGTGGAAAAACTGTGTTTTTCAGAGGAGATAACTGAAAGACACTAGTTAATGCCCGCCAAAAACAAACAAACAAACAAACAAACAAACAAATTTAAAGACCTATAAGAAAAGGTCAAAAAAGTTGAAACTGCTACCTTCCAAAATAGTATGGTGGTTAAAGAAGAGGCACTGCATTTATTACCCACATAACCTTAGGCATGTTATTTACTACTCATGGAGATACTTGTGAGAATGAAATTAGACAACGTATGTCCATCTTCAGTTAAGCAGCTGGTACATGGAGCTTACCCAATCACTACTAACCACCACTATAAGCATCTCTTGGTCAATGGAAATCTTCAAGTATCCTCCATCCGAGACCATGCAGATACTATTGCTTGACTCAAACAGTGCCTTCCCTTTTAAAACAGCTGTTAACAATTAAAAATCATGACATTTCACACAAAAGTCCAGATTTTGAGCTTTTTCTCTTAAAAGCTGGTAGCATAGAGTCCACATTTCAATGTACTCAGCACCAGGTTAAGAAGAAAATACCAAAATACCAGTAATCCTCTCTGGGCCTCTCTCCAATCACATTCCTTTACCCCAGAGGTAACTAACCACTCTCCTGAATTTTCTTTGAAGATAAACCAGTGTATTTATCTCTAAACAATATCTTGTTTGATTTAAAAAAAAAAAAAAAAAAGAAAAAAGAAAAAAAACTGAGCCAAAGGACACACGCAGCTGTGAAATAAAAACATTAATGCTCGCCCTAGCTGGTTTGGCTCAGTGGATAGAGCTTCAGCCTGCAGACTCAAGGGTCCCAGGTTCGATTCCGGTCAAGGGCATGTACTTTGGTTGCGGGCACATCTCCAGTGGGGGGTGTGTAGGAGGCAGCTGATCGATGTTTCTCTCCCATCAATGTTTCTAACACTCTATCCCTCCTCCTTCCTTTCTGTAAAAAAATCAATAAAATATACTTAAAAAAAAAAACACATTAATGTTCATGCTATTAGATGGAGACTGTCAGGAGAAAAGAAGCTGGTCTCTGGGTCTAGCCCGCCTGCAGCTTCCTGCAGGCTGATGACAGCCCTTTGGAGGAAGCCCTGGCATAGGATCATGAGTCTAATGGCATAGAGATAATACAGGACTCATCGCAATCAGGGCACCTGGCAGGGCTGTGTTTATGAGCCAAGTAATGGATGTCCAGCAGGAATAGGGCCAGGACAGCGGGCCACTCCGTATTCTCCTGGATCACATTTCCCAGTTCTCAGTAGCAGGCCAAAGGCACTGTCACTTCAGAGTGACCCCAGCTTCACCTGACCTAGGGCAGTGGTCAGCAAACTGCAGCTCACGGGCCACATGCGGCTCTTTGGCCTCTTGAGTGTGGCTCTTCCACAAAATACCATGGCCTGGGCGAGTCTATTTTGAAGAAGTGGCGTTAGAAGAAATTTAAGTTAAAAAAATGTGGCTCTCAGCCGGGACCGGTTTGGCTCAATGGATAGAGCGTCGGCTTGGGGACTGAAGGGTCCGGGGTTCGATTCCGGTCAAGGGCATGTACCTTGGTTGCGGGCATATCCCCGGTAGGGGGTGTGCAAGAGGCAGCTGATCGATGACTCTCTCATCGATGTTTCTAACTCTCTATCTCTCTCCCTTCCTCTCTGTATAAAATCAATAAAATATATTTTTTTTTAAATGTGGCTCTCAAAAGAAATTTCAATCGTTGTACTGTTGATATTTGGCTCTGTTGACTAATGAGATTGCCGACCACTGACCTAGTAATGCGAGTAGAGCAGCGACTTTGTCAGCACATGGTGAAAGCAGGCAAGCACAGACAAGAGTATGGACCAGGTTCACCCGGGCATTCAGTCTTCAAGTTAAAAGGCAGTACAATGGCACCAGGCACCATGGCGAGAGCAGTGGACACTTGTCTATCTCTTGAGTTACACCGGTGGCCCTCTATTTTAGACTACATGTGTCCCTGTGTACTCATCCTTTATCATCCACCTGGGAATTCCCTTCAGCTCCCTGCTGCATTTCACTCCTGGTTCCTACATCTCATGTCTTCTTCTCTTTTTTCTTTACCTTATTTTCTCATTTTGAAAGGGTGCAGCAACTTTGTGGAGAAGGGTGCACTGAGTAAAATTTTTAAGACAGTCAATGTCCGAAAATGTCTTTATTCTACCATCACACTTAGTTGATAATATGGCAGAGAATAGAATTCTTATTTGCAAAGTTGTTGATAAGTCGAAAGATTCTTGCACCTTATGGTTTTTAGCTTTACATTTGGCCTGCTACAATAATAGACTAATGGGCTAAAACTCAAAAACAATTGGATTCCAGTCCTCTCCTCTGGATTCATTCCTAGCCCCATCACTAAGTTTGTATATTCATAAACCCATAGATTCATAGATTCATTCGCCGGCTTTTCCCCTCAGACCTCCTTGCAATTTCCCATGTTGGTCTTGCTAGGACCTGCACAACTTGTCCAGCCATCATCACTGCCCATGAGTTCATGGATACCTTCGCTTCAGATCACTTCCCCCTGCTTGAAGTTCTGCCCATGGGGAAACTCCCCCTCTCACAGTCCTTAAGGGCCACTCCTGAGTAGGCTCTAGTGCATTTAGACTCACACCAAAACATCAAGCCAATGCACCATAGGCCTAGCCTGACCTTGTGTTTGTCCTCTATTAGCTGGTTATAGGGCATGCCCCATGAGACCACAGAGGTGAGCTGAGAGAGGAGTGTTTATGCAACACGGAAAGCTGGCCTGGGGTCTGTAACTCACATGGTGCCTTATGTTGAATTGGCATTTCCCTGGTTACCGAAGGAGGTAGAATATTTTCAGAAAAATCATTTGACATTTTTTTAGATTCCACACATAAATGAGATTATCCAATATTTTCCTTCGGTGTCTGGCTTATTTCACTTAGCATAATGCCCTCTGGATTTACCCATGTTGTCACAAATAAAAGAATTTCCTTCTTTTTAAGGCTGAAAATATTTACAATGAAAGCATTTTATTGTATAAAAAAAGTTTTTTTTTTAAATCATAGTAACAGAGAGTAGAACAGTAGTTACCAGAGTCAAGGTTGGAGGAAAAGGATATAAACTTTCAATTATAAGATGAATAAGTTCTGGAGGCCTCATGTAGCATGGTGACTGTAGTTAATAATAATGTAAGATATGTCCTTGCTGATTTGACTCAGTGGATAAAGCATCAGCCTGCAGACTGAAGGGTCCCAGGTTTGATTCTGGCCAAGGACACATGCCTGGGTTGTGGGCACGTCCCCAGTAGGGAGCATGCAGGAGGCAGCCAATTGATATATCTCTCATCAATGTTCTTATCTCTCTATCCCTCTCTCTAATACCAATTAAAATGTATCTTTTAAAAAAGTGGAGGATGGAAAAGACTAGTTTTTAAATACAAAACTTAACAAATAAACATATAAAAAATACTTTTAAAAATATCTACACGCTGTTGAACCCAGGAAGAGTCCGAGAAGAGCACTTGCACATTGTAATTCAGAGAATCTATGGATCTGAGATGTAGGGTTCTTACTTTCTTCCCGCTTCATCTGTCTTCCTGCGCTTGTATAGGCCGGGTCAGTGGTGCGGCTGGAACTGAGCTTGAGATTCTTCATGGGCCGGGTGGGCTGCTGCCCCCAGTGAGCCACTCCTCTGCTGACCTCCAGGGTTAACTGGATCATCCGGTTAATGGCTTGTTGAATGTCATCCAAGCTCGGAACCATCACCTGTGGAAGAAGAAACGAGGCCCTGGTTCTGTGGGCACATGCGATCCGTCCCTCTGCTTCTCACCGCCCCGCTGAGTGGGGAAAGCCTCAGCTACCCCCAAGAAAAGGATGCTTTCAGGAGAGGGATGTGAGGGCAGTGTGGACTGCATGCGGACTTTCTCGATCCCTGCAGGCAAGAAGGTCAAACACAGGATCTGTCACCCTTTCCCCGTGAGGGGGGCTGGATGCGGCCAAGAATTGTGGACTGTGTGTTGGGTGTCCAGGAGGCCACTTCGGGGATGTGAGCGGGTGAGTCACAGCCCGTCCCCCTGGCCTAACCCTGACCTCACAGCGTGCGCCTGTCAGAGTTCCTCATGTCGGGATGCAGCGGGTGGTGGGAGAGACGGTCCATGAGGAAGCACAAGTCCATGGTGCTCAGGGCGTAGACTCACGCTCTCTCTCTTTCTATTCTGCCACCCTCAGTGGCTTTGCCTCACGGTCGTGTGTTTGCGGTGGTCGTATTTAGGTAATTTAAGGTTTGAAGTAAGAAAAAGCAAGATTTTTAGAACACTTGCTAACTGATGGCTGACCAGATGCTTGACTCAACTTCAGCACACCATGCAGAGCAATTTTTATAACAGGAATTAACGATAATATTTTTATTTTTGTTAAATATGAAGGTGAGATAGAAAGATATATAGGACCAAGAGGTTACCATAAATGAAAGTTCAGTTCTCGTGAAACCCTTGTCAAATACATTACCCAAACATCCTTGTGTTAACTTGACTATTCCCTCATTCTTACCACATTAGGAATCGCAAGATGTACTTCTGCTTTTATAAAGGAAATGACATCTTCTACCCGCTTTCGTCCATAGAGGCTGTAACAAGATGGACATTTAGCTGATAAACCTTAACCTACAATTTCATAAATAGCTTGCTATGCTATCGCACTCAATCCTAAAAAATAAAGATAGTTTCAAAATACTATATTACATGAAGAGAATATTTTTATAATGAAATTAAATTTCAGAGAGCTAAAAAAAAAAAAAAAGACAGCGACAATATTTCCGGAAATAAAATATTAAGTCTCATATACATTTTATAGTATTTTAATGTTGTTCTGTTAGTCAAAAGTATTTAATAATGTGTTAAAAGCATTCTTTTTTCCTAACTCCGTAACAAATACTAGACAAGATTCACCAACAAAAAGCATATACCTTCATGTATTCTTCTAAATATGCTTTTTTTTGTAGGGTTAAACAGGAGGCTTTTGGTCAAAGTTTCCAAAAACATTTCTTTTTAAACAATATCTCTCATGCTCAGACAGAAGTATAGACATACAAACACACAAGTACAGTAAGTGACAAATACCAGGCCTGCAAATTATCTCCCTCTACCTTGACATCTGTCCCCATCCCAGACAAAATTATAATAAACTAGAGGCCTAGAGCACAGAAATTACTAGAATAAATATTTTAATAATGCTATTTGCCCTTTCTCTATAATAGAAGTGTCAACTAAATTCACAATCAACAATGGCAAATCAAAACACATTCATGCAATTGGTGCCAATGAAAGCTTTATATGTATCGCCCATGTCTGTTCATTTTAGCCTTTTATATATAGAGAGAGAGAATAAACTTGCTTAATTAGACCTTATTTAGCTAAACTTTTTTTCCAGCTCAGTGAAGCACCCCAACTTCTCTATCAGGTAATTATCAGCAACACAGCAGTAAATATCAACACAAAGCACATTATTATTGTAGATCATGCAGGGAGAACAAAGGGTAAAAATATTTAACTGAATCAAGGTTTGACTATATTCTTCACAGTGAGAAAACCTAAAGTCATTTTCAAGGTCCATGATTTCTTACTTCTTTTCAGTCAGGTCAAATTTCTAAGCTTTCTAAATCTCCCTTTTCTGCTTAATGAAAAGAAAATAGGATTCCACTGAGTCTCTTATCTACCTACTCCAGGATTTCTGTGAGCATCAAATGAGATGAGGCATGGGGAAATGCTTCACAGACAGTTGGTTAAAGTGTAAAATATTTGCACCTGGATATAAAGCAAGCTGTGACCCTAGGCTGAAGAAACCCCAAGGAGGCTAGTCACTAGGGAGAGGAAGCTGAGTGTTGCTATGTGACATCATTAACCAGTGCCCACAGCCACAGTTTCAGGGCTGGGCTGGGTGGCCTGTGTCCCACTTGGGGGAAGCAGAGTGTTGCTTTGTGAGAACCAGTTCCATGGTGTCATTTCCCTGTAAATGGCCAGTGCTTGTCACGGCAGCTCCTGCATTGAGCATCTGTCCCCTGGTGGTCAGACAGTTGAACATTTAGCATATTAGCCTTTTATATATGTAGATATAAAATTTCCATAGCAATACATGCTGTCATTAGTGAGAAACGACACCTCCAGTTATAAATACAACCGTCTGCAGCTACAGTTTTTCAGGATGCAGGCCTGGGGTGATAGAAGCAAAGGCCCAGCACCCCAATAAGTGATTAAGCCAGATCTCTTGTGTACTCCCAGCTGAACCTGCCATATTCTAGTTCCTCTTCAGGGGGCAATAACTGTGAACCAATAAGAGTGGCTCTGTATTCAAGGTTCTGAAGGTCATGTGGAGGCAAAAGCGAAACTCCCAGACAAGGAAATAGGGAAGGAGAGACTAACACTCAAAAGCAAAAAATCTCTGGCTCAAAGATGGCATATGAAGTAAAATCTCAACAAGCATGACTATTTCTAACAGTAAGAAAGGGAATTAAAGAAATCAATAATTGAGCCAGAAACTCAGTCCAGATAAAAGTCAAAGTAGAGAAGTATGACAAACTCTAAAGTAAGTATAATGAGAATGTTCAGAGATATAAATGAAGGCTATCTTCTAAAATTGCTCAACTAAAAAGGCAGAAATGATGAGAAAAAGTATTCATTGAAATGTTTAAGAGATAGCAGATAAAATCACTTTATACTAGATACAGAGATGCTGGCCCATAATGCAGCCTAGAAATGAAAAAAGACAAACTAAATGATAGAGGAGTTAGGCGCTGGGGAGGAGAGGCCCCAGCCCTTGAGATGACCACACGTCCAGTGTGCCCAGGACAGTCTGGGTTAAGTCTGTCCTGACCCTTCACCTGAATCATGTCCCTCACACAAAAAAAGAAGTGATCTAGTTGGAACAATAAATTATGTGGTCAATCCATTCAACGTTCAGCTATTAGGAGTTCCATAAGAGAAAGTACCACCTAGCTGGTACGGCTCACTGGTTAGAGCATCGGCCAGTGCACCAAAGGATTGCAGGTTCAATTCCTGGTCAAAGGCATGTGCCTGGGCTACAAGTTCAATTCCCAGCCCCAGTCAGGGAATGATGGATGTGTCTTTCTCTCACCTCTCACATCTCTCTCTCTCTCTCTCTCTCTCTCTCTCTCTCTCTCTCTCTCTCTCTCTCCTTCCCTCCCTTCCTCCCTCCCTCCTTTTCCCTCCTTTCCTCTCTCCCTTCCATTCTCCCTAAAAAATAAAAATAAAAATGAGAGAGAATGTTCCAGAAGCAATAACTGCAAAGGAAATTGCTGGTGATTTTCCAGAATTAAGGAATGCTATAAGCCCTCAAATAGAAAGTGCACTCTGAGAACAAATCAGAATAAATAAAGACATGTCCTCACAGGGAGAGAAAACTGCAGAACATCCAAGATAAAAAGCAATCTTCCATTAGAATTACTGCATACTGCTCATCAGCAACAAATAGATCAGAAAAAATGAAGTAGTTTCCAAGTGCTGAGAGACAAACAAAAGAATTTTATCTAGCCAAACTTGTCTTGAAAGAGAGCAAAAACAAAAGCATTTTTAGACTCAAAATGAAGAATCAGAGAGTTTACCCCTCACACATTCTATCCTCACTAAGCAACCAGTGAGATAAAAAATATACAAGAACCTAAAGACTTTAATGAAATATGCCAGTAAATAAATAATTTGAGTGTTCAGGAAAAGAAGGGAAGGGAAACACAAATTTTAAGGAAGAGAAAGCACAAATGGTTCATAAACATAAAAATGTGTTCAACCTCAACAGTCACTAGGAAAATGATCATTGAAAATCCAATGAGATGCCGTTCACATAAGGTTTTTTAACTGAACAATACTAACTGTGTGTGAGGATGAGGAGCCATGGGACCCTCCTACTAGGTCTAGCCTGGCAAAGAGAGGCAGGCACATGCTCCAGGGCCCAATAATTCCACTCTTAGCAGGAGGCAGGGACAAGAATGTTCAGAAAGGTTTCATTCACAGTAGCCCAAACCAAAAACAGCCCAAATGGCCATCACCCATAGTACAGAATTCAGATTATGTATGCTTCAACTATATTGAAGTAAAATAAGTTACATCAACATAGATGAATCTCAAAAACATAATGCTGAACATAGTCCAAAACAGGCCAAATTAAATGACACATTGATTGGGGATACAAATATGTGGTAAACCCTAAGGACCATGACAAACATCAAGTTCAGGATAGTAGTTACCTTTGAGTGAGCCAGAGAGGACCAGTAAGGGGACTGTTCAGTGTTTTTCATCTTGGTCTGGCTGCCAGGAACTAGTTGTTCATTTGATCACTGTTCTTGCAATATTGCCCTTATCTATATATATAAAAGCCTAAGCGACCAGCCAGTAGTTATGATGCACAATGACCATCAGGGGGCAGATGTTCAACACACAGTCATGGAAACATGGAACAGACTGATGAATCTCAGAGGGAAGGGCTAGAGGGGGAAGCAGGGAGAATGGGAAGAGATTAACCAAAGATCTTATATGCATACTAGAGGCCTAGTGTATGAATCCGTACACTGGTGGTCTGCAGAGATTGGGCTGAAACTGGCTCTCTGACATACTCAAGAGGTCCTGGATTGTAAGAGGGCACAGGCCAGGCCAAGGAACCTCACCAGTGCACGAATCCGCACACTGGGCCTCCAGCCTATATATACTACAGTGTTTCCCCGAAAATAAGACATCTTCCGAAAATAAGACCAATTTATAGGTTTCCTTCTGAGTGAAATATAAGGCATCCCCCGAAAATAAGCCCCCCCCCCCCCCAGGCTCTGTCTCAGAATGCTATTGCTAAACATTAGAGGTTTGGCCCACTGATTCTGAAAGAAATGGAGTCACAAGAAATTCACCAGGAAATTTAGGAATTAGATTGTTATGATGATGTTCCAGAAGATGATGACATGATTGTCATTGAATAAATGAGTAAATTCTTGATACTGTAGGATTCACAGTTTGTCTGGTTTGTGTTGACAACTACTGTACTACTGTACTGTATACAGGTAATAAATTTCCTTTATTTTCATTTAACAATAAATGTGTACCGTATTCTTCGTCATGGAAAAATAAGACATCCCCTGAAAATAAGACCTAGCGCATCTTTGGGAGCAAAAATTAATATAAGACACTGTCTTATTTTCTGGGAAACAGGGTAGTATAAAACCCTAAGCAACAGGCAACCGGTAGCTATGATGCACAATGACCACCAGGAGGCAGACGCTCTGACCGGTAGCTATGATGAGCACTGAACACCAAGGAACAGACACTCAACGCAGGAGCTGCAAAGCTGCAGTGACTTGGCAACTGCAGTTCTCGAGTGATGCACCTGTAACCAGAGAGGAGAGATCCCAATTCCAGGGTGTGTCACTCGAGAACTGCCTTCTCATAGCCTAGGACCCCTCAAGGGATGTTGGAGAGCCGGTTTTGGCTCAATCCCCTCAGGCCAAGTTGAGAGGACCCCACCGATGCACTAAGGGCCTCTAGTGTTTTCATATAGTCTTGTCATCAATGTTATATTTTAAATTTTATAATTTTCTAAATTAATAAACGGTGCTCTTATTAGCACTGTTGCTACAGATAGTATTATCAGATCATATTTTCAACTTGCCTTGCAACAAATATTCTTCTTTTCATTGTGTCCAAAGATAACCGTGTAGCTTTTTGAAGACTGTCTAGTAATTGATGAGAGAAGAAAGCATAGACCTCTTTACATTCCTGTAATGAGAAATCACATTACATTTGGTACAAAAGATAAAAACTCCTACCATCCCCAAAGCAAGAATACAATATTAGCCGAAACCGGTTTGGCTTAGTGGATAGAGCGTCAGTCTGGGGACTGGAAGGTCCCAGGTTTGATTCCAGTCAAGGGCATGTACGTTGGTTGCGGACACATCCCTTTGGGGGGTGTGCAAGAGGCAGCTGGTCAATGTTTCTCTCTCATCGACGCTTCTAGCTCTCTCTCTCCCTCTCTGTGGAAAATCAATAAAATATATTTTTTAAAAAAATACAATATTAGAAGTGTTATGTGGAAAATGAAAAATAATAAACCATACAATTTCAATTATATTGTATAAGGTCAATCCTAAATTACTTGCTTATTTTTTAAAATATATTTTCATTGATTTCTGAGAGCTGGATAAGGACTGCTCAGTTGGTGTGAACCAGGAGGTCAGGGTCGGTGAGTTATCAGGCTAACGCACTGGTTGACATATCCATCTTTATTTTATTTTATTTTAAAGTTCTTTTTTTTAATATTTTATTGACTTTTCAGAGAGGAAGAGAGAGGGGGATAGAGAGTTAGAAACATCGATGAGAGAGAATCATCTATCAACTACCTCTTGCACACCCCCTACTGGGGATGTGCCCACAACCAAGGTACATGCCCTTGACCGGAATTGAACCTGGGACCTTTCAGTCTGCAGGCCGATGCTCTAACCTCTGAGCCAAATGGGTCCCAGCAACATATCCATCTTTATGTGAGACAGCCATGAGGAAGGTGGAGGCTACTGAGGAGGCGACTGCGCTGATGCCGCCAGGTGACCCACCAATTCCAGAGGTTCTGACTGCTCTCAGTCTTACTCTGAGGACCTCACCAGTGTTTCAGGAAATGCAGCAGAAAGAGAAGGGCCACTGGCCTGGGCCCACGACCCCCTACCCCCCTTGGCTCTGGCCGATGCCTGCAGACTACTAACAGTGGCTGGTGCGAGGTTCTGAGAGGAAATCCACAGCTAAAATCTAGTTTCAGCAAGACAGTGTTTCCCCTCAATTGCTTATTATCATCCTTGAGCAAGAAGGTGAGAATGGAACAAATGTGTGTCTGTATTACAGTGTGTGTTAAAGTGCAAAAGAATGTGAAATAGAAAGAATGAAAAGACGATGAGCATCATGGGACAAAAGAAGACTGACCGGAACAGGGCAAGCAGGAATTAGCACAATCATGGCAGGGCATTCAGTGCTGCTGTCACCAGAAGGGCGAGGCAAGAGGGGAAAGAAACCCTGTGCCTCCTTCTCAACCTCCATTCTTCACACAACGTGAAAATCTCCCCCTCAGGGTTTCTCCTGGAGGAGAGTCCACAGGCTGCCCATGGTGCTGATGAAAATGCAGATCCTGGGATCCTTGATCCACAGCTTTGCAGAAGAAGCAGAAAGCCAGGACCCTGTAGCAACCAGTATGACAATGATGTCACTGTTTGGCGCCCTCAGGGCAGGATTCATCAAATTGAATATGCAATGGAAGCTGTTATACAAGATTCAGCCACAGTTGGTCTGAAATCAAAAACCCATGCAGTATTGGTTGCATTGAAGAAAGCACAGTCAGAGCTTGCTGCTCATCAGAAAAAAATTCTCCATGTTGACAACCATATTGGTATTTCAATTGAGAGACTTACTGCTGGTGCTAGACTGCTATGTAATTGTATGCGCCAGGAGTGTTTGGATTCCAGATTTGTATTTGACAGACCTCTTGCTGTGTCTTGTCTTGTAGCTCTAATTGGAAGCAATTAGATACCAGATACCAACACAAAGATATGGCCGAAGGCAATATGGTGTAGGACTGCTTATTGCTGGCTACGATGATATGGGCCCTCATATTTTCCAAACCTGTCCATCAGCTAACGATTTTGACTGCAGAACTATGTCCATTGGAGCCCGTTCTCAATCAGCTCGTACTGACTTGGAGAGACTTATGTCTGAGTGTGCAGAGTGCAGTTTGAATGGTCTGTGTGCTTTAAGAGAGACACTTCCTGCAGAACAAGACCTAACTACAAAGAATGTTTCCATTGGACTTGTTGGTAAAGACTTGGGAGTTTACAATTTATGATGATGATGATGATGATGATGATGATGATGATGTGTCTCCATTCCTGGACGGCCTTGAAGAAAGACCACAGATAAAGGCACAGCCTGCTGAGCCTGCCGAGGAACCTGCAGAAAAGGCTGATGAACCAATGGAGCATTACGTGATAATCTCCCAGCCCATATTGTGTTTCCCTGAAAATAAGACATCCTCCGAAAATAAGACCAACTTACAGGTTTCCTTCTGAGTGAAATATAAGGCATCCCCCGAAAATAAGGCCCCCCTAGGCTAAACATGAGAGATTTGGTCCACTGATTCTGAAAGAAATGGAGTCACAAGAAATTCACCAGGAAATTCAGGAATTGGATTGTTATGATGATGTTCCAGAAGATGATGACATGATTGTCATTGAATAAATGAGTAAATTCTTGATACTGTAGGATTCACAGTTTGTCTGGTTTGTGTTGACAACTAACTGTACTACCGTACCGTATACAGGTAATAAATTTCCTTTATTTTCATTTAACAATAAATGTGTACCGTATTCTTCTTCATGGAAAAATAAGATATCCTCTGAAAATAAGACCTAGCGCATCTTTGGGAGCAAAAATTAATATAAGACACTGTCTTATTTTCGGGGAAACAGGGTATTTGTATTGACAACTGTGTAAGAATGTAGGAACATGGACTGATGACAGTCATCTATACTTTGAACCAAAAGGTGCCGCGGTGGAATGGTATGTTTTAGGAATCAGTCCAGATGTGAGGTTTGGAATTGCAAGCAGATTCACTGAAACCATATAATGAAATGCATTTTTTTGAGAGGGTCTATATCATCATTTTCTAGAAAGTACAGTTGCCTTTACTAATGTTTTTATATGAAGAACGTAGTGTCTTTCTGGTTTTAAATACAAATGTGAAATAAAATTGTTTCATCTGCTGGTAAAAGAAGGAAGGGAAGGCAAGGGAAGGCAAGGGAAGGCAAGGGAAGGCAAGGGAAGGCAAGGCAAGGCAAGGCAAGGGAAGGGAAGGGAAGGGAAGGGAAGGCAAGGGAAGGCAAGGCAAGGCAAGGCAAGGCAAGGGAAGGGAAGGGAAAGGAAGGGAAGGGAAGGGAAGGGAAGGGAAGGGAAGGGAAGGGAAGGGAAGGGAAGGGAAGGGAAGGGAAGGGAAGGCAAGGGAAGGGAAGGCAAGGGAAGGGAAGGGAAGGGAAGGGAAGGGAAGGGAAGGGAAGGGAAGGGAAGGGAAGGGAAGGGAAGGGAAGGGAAGGGAAGGCAAGGCAAGGGAAGGCAAGGCAAGGGAAGGCAAGGCAAGGGAAGGCAGATCCCTGGACCCCGAATGAATCAAAATCTGGGCTTGCAATACAGGTCGTGCTGTTAAACATAGTAACAGGAAAACGTTCCCCACTCTCAGTCAAACAGAACGGCGCTGCAGTCCCCGAGGGGCCTTTACTATGCAAGAAAGCATGGCCAATCACCAAAGGGGAAGATAAGTATTAATATAAACGTAGTTGACAGATCACATTAAAAGTTGATAAAGTTGAAGAGAACTGTAAGGATTGCTATATATTGCCAGATTCATCAGTGCAAAGTTGAAAATTATATTTTGTCAATTTTGTTACAAATTCAGTTTAGTTCTAACCCACACAGGTTGGTTGCAGAACCTCCTGGGTGAAGCGCCACTCGGGTTATCTACAACCTCTGAATCATAACTCTGTGAAATCCACTGAGGTTGTTTCACAATAAATACCTTTTTAAATTCATCTTCTTTCTCGTTGACAGCAACCTCAGGCACAATTGTAGGTTCATAATCAGTGTTTTCGGTCTCTTCTGCGTCACTTCCAAAAACAACATGTTTTCTCTGTTCTGCAGATAAAATACAAAACAAGATGTAATTTTTAATATTGAGCACATGGCTTATTATATTGTATATGGCCCCAAACTTCTTTTTTAAAAACTCTTCTTAAAAAGTTCTTAACTTAAAATTTGTTCCCATAGGAATTCCTTGAATTCCATTTAAATCACCCATCTCAATAGAATTGTTATTCTACTGAGAAATATACTTTTTAAAATATGCTGTCTTAGTATCTGGAATTAAGAAACATTTAAGGTTTTCACTTACGATCTTTCTAAAATAGTTATTTATTTTTGGAGTTTTAGAATGTAATGAACTGATATGTTTGTGTTTTGAAACTTCTGAGGAAAACTAACTAAACTAAGTGGGGAAACACTAAGAGAAAGAAGGCCTGTGTGCTCACTGTTAGGCTCAAGTTTCTCAGCCTCAGCACCACTGCCATTCTTGGTATCTTGGTGGTGGGGGCTTTTGAGCATTTAGGATATTGAGCAGCATCCCTGGTCTCTATTCATTAGAGCACATGTGTCAAACACAAGGCCCGCGGGCCAAATCCGTCCCGCCAGGCCTTGCAATGTGGCCCGCACCGCGCTGTCATCACTGCACTCTGCTGCGTTTCCATCACAATGACAGTTTATGACTGTTCAGTAAACCATTCGGCCCGCGATTTAGGCTGGATTTTAGATTTTGGCCCCTTCTCTGATTGAGTTTGACACCCCTACATTAGAGGCTAGTAGCACCTTCCCTGGCTTTGTGACAGCCAAAATGTCTCCAGGCTTTTCAGGATGCTGGGGTAAGGGGGCCCGTAGGGGGGGGGGGGGCAGGGGGGAAGGATGAGAATGAGAATTATTATAGCAAACCTGAGACTGCTATCTATGAAAAGCTCTGCTTGCAAGGTTAGTCCTTAATTGGTATCTGGGAACTAGGATTTTAGGTTTCCCACCATTCTCTAACTCAGTGATTTTCAACCTGTTTCAGCCCCTGGCACATATAAACTAATTACTAAAATACATTATATTTTTTGCTTATCTGACACACACAAAAAAAAAAGGGTCTAATTTTGATTCATTCACACTGGACAGGTATCATTGTGTTGGCTGTTGTCATCTCTTCATTTGACTATCTAAGGGAAAATAGGACAGTGCCCCCTGCCTAAAGAGTCAGGTATTGCATGTTTTAAAAATTCTTGCAGCACACAGGTTGAAAATCGCTCTCCTAACTAACTAAACAGCCCCAGCTGGTTTGGCTCTGTGGTTGAGCCTCGAGTTATAAACTAGGAGGTCACCATTCAATTCCAGTCAGGGCACATGCCCAGATTGCGGGCTCTCCCCAGTAGGAGGCATGCACGAGGCAGCCGGTCAATGGTTTTCTTTCATCACTGATATTTCAATGTCTCTCTCCTTCTCCCACCCTCCCTGAAATCAATAAAAATATACTTTTTTTTTTTTTTAAAGGGCTCACTGTGTCTAAACAGTTCATGCAAACAATGTGTTTTATGCTGAACACCTGCTTTGCTTTCCTTCTGGAAGTTTGGAATTTTGGTTCCTGCTAAGCAGAAGAAGTCTACTTTTGAACATATTCTTTAATTATTGTGATTCAAACATTATAGCGAGTGAAATTACCTGATATATGTCTTCCTGATTTGGCAGTGTATTTAACTTCATAAATAGCCTCAAATATTGATATAAGTTCTTTGACAGCTTCCTCCACATGCTTACTCTTGTGGTTTAGAATATCAGCCCATTCTTTTGTGTATGTCTATTAAATTTAAAATGATTATTAATTTCCAGATACTTTTAAAACACTGTGAAAATTATTAAAAAGCTATAATTAACCACCACTGAAAAATAACTAGAGATAGTTGCCAATAGCATGTTTCAGATCAAAAACTGCCAAAGGCTAAAGGCACAGCTGCTCAGCCCCTGCCAAGAGAAGGAAAAATCAGTCATTGACCTTTGCCTGATGCAATCACACAGACATCACATTCACCTTGATATGATGAAGAAAAAAAAAAAAAAGAAGAAGAAGGCTGAAGAAGCAGAGACATAATATTGTCAAAAATTCAAAATAACTGGGGCAGGTGTGGCTCAGTGGTTGAGTATCCACCCATGAACCAGGAGGTCACAGTTCGATTCCCCTGTCAGGGTAGATGTATGGGTTTCTGGCTTGATCATCAGTAGGGAGCCTGCAGGAGGCAGCTAATCAATGATTCTCTCCCATCATTGATGTTTCTATCCCTTTCCTTTACTTTCTCTGAAATAAATTAAAAAAACATATTTTTAAAAAATGTTTAAATGAGAAGCGGTTTTAAAAAGGACAATCCAAAGTGTTGCTGCAATTCAAATGAAATTAGTTTTTTAAGTAAGCACGGTGTAGATCAGGCATCAAAATTTCAAAGCTTTGTGTGTATTAACTCATTTAATTAAAGGACAACCTCTTGTCCCCATTTCACAGGTGAGAAAACGGAGGCTCAGAAAGAATAAGAAACTTGTCCAAGGTCACCCAGTGGGGGGTAAAAACAGAGGTTTGAAGGCCAGCTTGGACTGATTCTAAAAGCTTGTGCTTTTGCCTTTCTACACTTTTTTAATAGTCAGAAAGGCTTTAGGAAGAAGTTGAAAACTGGTTAAATTCAAAAGAGAAAGCAGATTTATAAAATGGAATAGGTCCTTTGACAACATCCAGACATTTTAGAAAAGAGGAAAGTAAATGGGAACAGCTGACTTGGGCCTCCAAATGACTTCCTAGAACATATAAAAAACAATTACAACTAAAAAAAAATAGGCATTTCTGAAGGAAGATATACAAAAGGTTACCAAGAAGATGAAAAAAATGTTCCACATCACTAGTCATTAGGGAAATGCAAATCAAAACCTCAATTTGATACCCACCAGGATGACTATAGTAAAAATTCACATTTCAGGTTTATGAGTGTCTCCATGATTAAAATATAACACATAAATGCATACCTCATTGAGTGTCAGCATATCTTCCACCTTGGTAGCACCAGTTTCAGGCAGGGAAATTAGCACAGTTTTGGCTATCTCCTTTAGAACTGTATCAATATGCATCTCACACAAGTCATTGATCTACCAACAAGAAAAACAAATGTGGGAGAAAACTCTTCTTTCATCCAAAATGTACCTGAGTTATAAACTAACTCAGAGGGCTGAATCTAGAATCCTGCCTCCAGAGCCAAGCTTAGTTTGGTGGGATTTTTAGATGTATATCTGCAAATAAAGAAAGCTTGACCTGGAACTAAAGTTTTATTGAGCAGCAACGTGTATCAGATGTATTATTTCTTTGAAAGCCTCAATCCAGCCCAGGAGCCATCGCTATTTCAGTTGGACAGCACAAGAAACCAATACTCTTGCTGTAAAGTGACCTGGGGAGAAACACCCAGCTGGTGAAGGGCAGAGAATCACACCACCCAAGCCTCAGAGTTTTGAGGGTACACCACACTGCCACACTAACAGACGAGTGTGTCTAGAAAGAGCTTCTATGCGTACTTGCATAACCCGTGGACACAGACAATAGAGAGGTGAAGGACAGGAGTGGGGAGAAGGGGGTCAATGATGAAGAAAAAGAGGTCATCTGTAAAACTTTCAGCAATAAAGATAAATTTTAAAAAATAAAAGATAGCTAATGATGACCACCACCACCACCCCCCCCCCCCAAAAAAAAAGTGTGCTTCTACCCAGCAAGCACATTAGAAACCAACAGACAATAGCCAACTTTCTCTACCTCGATAATTAATATCAGATGTATGGTTATTTAAGAACTCTGCTCTGCCATTTTCTACAATCCACAGTTTTTTTTAAACTAAGCCATCATTTTAACATATTAAAGGCAAGTTCATTCATCGACAACAACAGGCAATCCTAAATGAAAATGGCCAGAAGCAGTTAAAGAAAGATAAAGCATTGATTGTTTTTAGCTTAATGGGTATCCTTTCAGTTAAAAGTCACACCTTGTAATGGGGTTTCATAGGTAATCAAACTATTGCTCACAGCCTGAGGATTCATGCATGTAGTTTTTTTTTCATGTTTGTCTATTTTACCTTCTTTAAAAGTTGGTTGAACATATTCAAAACTGAGTCAACTTCTTGAAAGAAGCTTTCTAGTGTTAAAGATGACCATGTTAATATTGTGAGCCCTTGTCTCAGCACGGATTCCACCTAAAAAAGGATGTTTCCATTATTAACAGAAGCATCTGCATTTATTTAAAAGACTTTCTTTTATTACTTAGAAATATTATATGTTATATTTCCTTAATTATATTTCTCCTCCATTATACCTGACAAACGTGACTTTTTGGTTTTTATTAATCATCTTCAGCTATCCAGGAAGCGATCATGGATTTTTAGAAAGTGCTAATTATTTAGATTTAGTTGTTTTACAAAGGTAACAAAACGTAGACAAGAAACCATTGTGTAGAAATAATAAAGCTATAAAGTTGAAGCAGAAAGACAGAGGGTCTAGGCAAGAACAGATGTTCTAAAACCCACAATCTACAGAACTGTAACCTTCAACAACGAGAAATTCAACGTAAACCTTCAGTATTACCAACCTTCTTCATTTTAGGGGCCATCAGATTGACAAACACGGAGGGCACTTCCTGACACAACTCGTCATAATACTGCAGAAGGTCCTGTTAAAAGTCCAAACGGCATGTCTCACTTTAACTGATGTGATAACAGTAGTCACATTTTGATTCAGACCAAGAAGGTTTCATGATACCTGTGTCCTCATATGCCTGCTCAGATGGAGGGTGCCCGTTTAAATGTATGCTAGTTCATGAACTTCTCCCATCTGCAAATTACCTGAGCACCCCCTTTAAACAGTGAGTCAATGGGGCTTTTGAGATTTGCATTTTTCATGTTTAGGATGTAATTGTCTTTCGAGATTTATGCTATTTTAAATAGCTTGGAAAATTATCTTTTCATGATGTCTGCTGTTACACATTTCCCCCTTTTCTTCCCTTGTCCTCTGACATATAAAAGCATACACATCACTGATGCCACACTTGTTTTCTTGAGTCAAAATCAATGTCCCACAATCAGAATGAATAAGCTTTTTATTTTCTTTTATATATCTTTCAGAGATGAGCCATCACAACAATCGATTTTGACTATTTTGTAATTTACTGCACTGTGTGATGGGAGATGTGGATTCAACTTAATCCTCCCCAAAGTAATAATATCAAATTGTTTCAATGTTTACTCGATAGTTTCAGAGTTATTCATTTCTTTCCTGTTTTGTAGAGGGTCGCCTGGGAAGGCACATGGGCAATTTTCCTTAACAATCCTCAGCTAAACTTAAGGGGTAGGCAGAGCCACACCTTAGGAACATGTTTCCCCAAGATGGCAGACACGTTGTCAGCTTGGCCTTCATATCAGCCCAGGTGTCGGCAGGGGCGGGACTAGGCATGCTAGGGCCTACTTAAGAATGCAAATAAGTTGGTGTTGTTTCCTGGTATTGGGGATATAAAATAAATGCCCTGGGAGAGGTAGTCATCTTCTTCCTGCCTCTCCAGCAGACAGGATGGCGGCCCACCCAGCTCCCAGCTTAAAAATCTATCTGTGTCTTCCCTCTTTATTTTTAATATTTCTCAATCCCTGGCCGCCTCCACTTAGAACCAGTTCATTCATTTCTCTTTCTGTGGAAAAGGGAGATCCCCACCATGTCTGGCCCCCACTGCATCAGGCCCCCCGCACTGTTTTGTTGTGTGTTTTTCTGGGGTTTTTGTTTGTTTGGTTTTGTTTGTTTGTTTTTTGCTTTCAGTGAACTTTCATGTGTACTTGACACTTGACAAAGGACTTTGACTTTCTCAGTATCGTTCAATACTAACTGAATCATAAAGGATTCAATGGGAGTGATATGAACCTCAATTTAGAACAGCACTTTGACACTCAATTCTCCAAAGCCACAACTAGCCATACAAAAGCCTAGGGCTTCCCATGCTGAAGCTAAAGTTTACGTAATGCCAACACTCCTTTGAGGTGTGTGTTGTTTTTTTAAAGATATACAGTATAGCAATTAAATACTATTTTTGGCAAAGCTAAAATTATTAAACTCTTAAAAGAAAGCATAGTTATAAATCTTCATGACCCCAAGGTAGGCAAAGATTTCTTAGCTATAACTCTAAAAACACAAGAGACAATAGAAAAAGTTAAATGACTTTAACTTCACCAAAATTAAAAATGTGCTTCAGAGGCCACTATCAAGAAAATAAAAATACAACCCTCAGGATAGGATGATATATTTTCAAATCCTGTATCTGATAAGATATTTGTACCTAAGCTATGTGAAGAATACGTACATCTCAGTAACAAAAAGGTAGATAACTCAATTAAAATATGGGCTAAAGGATTTGAATAGACATTCCTTCAAAGGTCTAGACAATGTGCACATGAAAAAATGCTCATCACTAGCTATAAGAGAAACATAAATCAAAACCACACTAACACACCACTTCACATCCAAATGATGTTCAAATGGAAAAAGACAGATAGTAACAGTTGTTGGCAAAGATATGGAGATATTGAAACCCTCACACAGTGCTCGTGGAAATACAAAATAATGCATCCTCTTTGAAAAAGTGTGTCAGTTATTCAAAAGGTTAAGCATAGAGTTACCAAGTTACTGAAACCCAGCAATTTCACTCCTAGGTATACCCCATGGAGCAGCAACTTTCAACCAATGGGCCTCAAGAGTTTTTAAAAGATGAAATACTTTCCTAGCTGGTTTTGCTCAGTGGCTAGAGCATTGGTTTGTGGACTGAAGGGTCCCAGATTCATTTCTGGTCAAGAGCACATGCCCAGGTTGTGGGCTCGATCCTCAGTAAGGGGCTTGCAGGAGGCAGTGGTTAGTCAATCAACTATTCTCTCTCATCATTGATGTTTTTATCTCTCTCTCTCCCCTCTCCCTGCCTTTCTGAAATCAATAAAAATATTTTTTTATATTATAAAAAAAACAATACCTGACTATTCAGTCAGAAACATTGAGCCCTGTTCCCTTAGAGTAGACTGTTAAATTTAAAAATCACAACAGTCAAGGAGAACCAAGATGGTGGTGCAGATAAATGCCAGTACTTGCCACCTCCCACAACCACATAAAATTACAGCTAAAATACAGAACAACCATCATTCAGAACTGCCTGAAATCTAGCTGAATGGAAGCCCTGCAACTAGAGGAGTAAAGAAGGCACATCAAGACTGGCAGGAGGTGCAGAACAGGCTGGTCCAACACCCACGTGTGGAATTTTTTTAATTGGGGGGATATCTCCAAGGCCTCCCATGAGAAGCAGGGGATCACAGCTGCACAGCACCCCCTTAGCCCAGGGTTCCAGGGCTTGGAAGAGAAGTCCCCATAACTTCAGGCTGTAAAAATCAGCAGATATTGTGGTTGATTGACAAAAAAAGCTACTGGAGTCACACGTGTTCCTCTTAAAGGGCCCACAAACTAATTTACATGTTCTCAATCCCTCTGAGTTCCAGTACTGGGAAGCAGCTTTAGGGAAATCCAGAGACATACAGGGAGGAACTGGACTATCTCGCATTAAGGCAGGAACTTGGGGGTGACTTTCTCCTATACAGGGGTGCTTACAGGGATCATTGTTCCTATGCTAAGACCTCCCCCATCACAGAGAGGACTGTAATCAATATCTGAGTTCCCATCAGCGTGGTCCAGAGTGTTTGCTGCACCCTGGTGAGTCCCAGCCCCATCCAATTTGCAGCCCCTTTTCAATTTGCTGTTTGCAGCAGCTTTTCCATATGAATGGCCTGTCCTGGCTCAGGTTTCAGACTTTCCTAATACCTCTTAAATAAGCAGCAGCTGGCATCAGCATTCCCCAAACCTATGAATAAAAGGTCCAAGACCCATCACTAGCACCAGCCTGCCTTGCTTCACAGTTGGACCTGGTCTGGGCACTTCCTAGCCCAACACAAGTAGCAGTCATCTGTGTAGCTCCTGCTGGGTGGCCCCAGGTAGTGGCTGACTTTGGGCCTCCCTGGAAGCCCCAGAGCCAGTGCACCTCTTTAAGAAGAGGAAGAGGGCCGGGACGGGTTTGGCTCAATGGATAGAGCGTCGGCTTGGGGACTGAAGGGTCCCGGGTTCGATTCCGGTCAAGGGCATGTACCTTGGTTGCGGGCATATCCCCAGTAGGGGGTGTGCAAGAGGCAGCTGATCGATGACTCTCTCTCATCGATGTTTCTAACTCTCTATCTCTCTCCCTTCCTCTCTGTACAAAATCAATAAAATATATTAAAAAAAAAAAAAGAAGAGGAAGAGGAAAAAGAAGAACAACAACAAGAAAAAGATAAAATATATGGGAAATAATATGGCAATAAGTGCATATCTATCAACTATTGAATTTTAAAAAATAAATGAATAATAAATCTAATGAACAAAATAAACTGATGAATAAAACAGAATCAGAGGCATGGAAAAATGAAAAAGACTGACAAATCTCAGAGGGAAGGGATGAGGAATGAGGGTGACAAAGGGAAGAGGGAAGAAATTAACCAAAGAACTTTTATGCATAAATGCATTACCTATGGTCACAGACAATAGGGTGGTGAAGGCCTGGGGTAGGATAGGAACTGGGTGGAGATTAAAATAAAATAAAATAAAATAAAATAAAATAAAAATGACAATAGCCGTCCAATGTGAATAAATCAAAATAATAACATTTTTTCCATCAAATCAGAAAAAAAAAATATATATATATAAATATATATATATATATATATATATATATATATATATATATATGGTGTGCCATAGCATTTTAGTAATTAGTTGATGTGTGCTATAAGATAAAAACATATATTGCAAAAAAAACTTTATGCAAATGTTCACAGCAACATTACCAATAATAGCCAAAAAGAATAAACAACCCAAATATCCCTCAATTGATGAATGGACAACTAAAATGGAGTATAAGTATACAATGAAATATTATTTGGCTATAAAAAGAAATTAAGTATTGATACATGGAACAACATGAATGAACTTTGAAAACTCATGATAGATTACAAAAGCCATAATGGCAGATTTAGTGTTGGCCAGGGGAAGGTGTATCTTACTGGTACCCTCAGGATTAAACATATTATAAAATAGAATGCATTTAATCTATAAAATTATAGTATTAAGAATAATTATTCATCATTATCACTATCAACAAGTATAAATCTGATTTCTGATAATCTTTTCACTTTCTGCTTTCAAACTCTAATCCTTCCTTTTGTTTGCATGACAGTATTTTAATTCTATCAAGAATCAACAATGGAATAGGATAGAGAGTCCATAAATAAACCCATGCATATATGGTCAGTTAATTTACAAAGGAGTCAAAAAACGTACAATGAGGAAAGGACAGTCTCTTCAATAAATGCTGCTGGGAAAACTGCACAGCCATATGCAAAAGAATGAAACTGGACACCTGTCTTATACCATATGTAAAATCAACTCAAAATGGATTAAAGACTTAAATTTAAGATCTGAAACTGTAAAACTCCTAGACAAAAACATAGTAAGTTCCTTGATAGCAGTCTTAGCAATGTTGGGTGTTTTTTTGGTGTGTTTTTTTAATCTAACACCAAAAGCATAAGCAACAAAAGCAAAAGTAAGTGGGACTATATCAAACTAAACAGCTTCCTGCAGCAAAGGAAAATATCAACAAAATCAAAGACAACCTATGAAATGGGAAGACATATTTGCAAATCACATATCTGATAAGGGGTTAATATCCAAAATATATAAAGAACTCATACAACTCTATAGCAAAAATTAAAATACCTTTAAAATATGGGCAAGCCACATTCTAAAGATGACAAATAGCCAATAGGTACATGAAAAGATGTTCTACATCTCTAATCATCAGGGAAAGGTAAATCAAAATCACAATGAAATATAGATTACAGCATAGGGAATACAGTCAATAATATCAAGATAAATATGTATGGGGCCAGGGGGGTACTTGAAGTAGCAGAGGGAGCATTCTGTAAAGTACATGATTTTCTAACCACTTTGCTGTATATCTGAAACTAATAGAGAGTAATATTGAATGTAAACTGTAACTGAAAATAAAAGATAAGAAATAACAAGTTTTTCATATGTCTCTTGGCCTGTTGTACATCCTCTTTTGCCATGTGTCTATTTAGATTCTTTCCCATTTTTTGATAGGATTGTTTATCTTCCATTAGTTAAGTTGTATGAGTTCCCTATAAATTTTGGAGATTAAATCTTTATTGGTATAATGTTGGCAAATATGTTCTTCCATTCAGGGAGCTCTCTTATTGTTTTGTTGATGGTTTCTTTTGTTGTGCAGAGCTGCTTATTTTGATGTAAGAGATGCAAATCAAAACAACAATGAGATACCATCTCACACCTGTCAGAATGGCTATCATCAACAAATCAAAAAACAACAAGTGCTGGAAAAATGTGGAGAAAAAAGAACTCTCCTGCACTGCTGGTGGAAATGCAAACTGGTGCAGCCACTGTGGAGAACAGTATAGAATATGGGTGTCGAACTCAATCAGAGAAGGGGCCAAAATCTAAAATCCAGCCTAAATCGAGGTCAAAATGGTTTACTGAACAGTCATAAACTGTCATTGTGATGAAAACCCAGCGGAGTGCAGTGTTGACAGCGAGGTGCGGGCCACATTGCAAGGCCTGGCGGGACAGATTTGGCCCGCGGGCCTTGTGTTTGACACATGTGGTATAGAATTTCCTCAAATAATTAAAAATGGAGCTCCCATTTGACCCAGTAATCCCAATTCTAAGAATATTTCCCAAGAAATCAGAAACACTGGGAGGAGAAACCAAGATGGTGGCATAGGTAAACACCTTAACTTGCCTCGTTGCACAACTTCAAAACTACAACTAAAAGACAAAACAGATATCATCCAAACCACAGGAAGATGGGCTGAGTGGAAATTCTACAACTAGAAGGAAAAAGAAAAGCACATTGAGATTAAGAGGAGGTGTGAAAGGAAGAAGTATGGAGGCATGCGCGCGGACATGCGAAGAAGGCTGGCAACTGAGTACATGGCTGACTTTTTCAACCTGGAGGGAGATACAAGCTCCCAACTGCTCTGAACTCGTTCCAGGAGAGACTCTGGGGACCAAGACTCATACGGGGGGAAACTGGACTGACTGGAAGTGGGCAGAACACGAGAGAGGCTTTCTCTCAGAAGTACTTGCAGCAATTACCGTGGACTCTGACACATAGGGCCTCTTAGGGCAGGGCTAAAGATCAGCCATTGCTGTTTTCTCTCCCCTGAGACTCCGCCCCATACAAGCTGTGCATAGAGGGTTTTGTATATGAATGGCCTGGTTCCCTGAATTCTAAACTTATCAAACTGCAGCTGAGTCATAGAGACCCAGAACATCCAAAAGAAGGCCCAAGGCCCCACAGAAGCTTGCATTGCTTCACAGCTGGGCCCTATCTGGGCACCTCCAAAACCTAAACAAAGAAGAGGAATCCGCAGATCTCTCTGTAGCTCCTGTTTGGTGGGCTCAGGCAGAGGCTAAATTAACACCTCTTTGGAGATTCAAGAGCAAGTGTACCCAGGGCTCAGAGTAGGACCATCCAGATTACAACTCCTCACATCCATAAGGGAGACACTCAAGAGGCAGACTCTGTAAGCACCAAATCCCCACTGAAGCAAGTACTGCCTCATAAGGGTGTCTCCAGCACAGAAGCTCTCCCATCGTAGATACAGCTGGTCTCACAGCCAACTGGCCTGGAGGTCAATTCCTCCCAGTGATACAAACAACAATCAAGGCTTAACTACAATAAAACTGTGTACACAGCCCACAAAGGGGTGCACCAAGAGTATCCACCTCAGGTAACTGGGGAGGCTGAGCCACTCGGCCTTATAGGACACCTAGCACACAAAGCCACTCTATCAACTCAGGGAAGCAGCCAAAATGTGGAGACAAAGAAACAGTTCACAAATGAAAGAAATGGAGGAAAGCAAACTACTGGATATAAAGTTCAAAACCATAGTTATAAGGTTTTTCAAGAATTTTCTAGAAAAGGCCGATAAATTTAGTGAGACCCTTGAGGATATGAAAAAGTACCAATTAGAAATTAAGCATATACTGACTGAAATAAAAAATAATATACAGAGATCCAACAGCAGACTAGAGGATTGCAAGAATCAATTCAAAGATTTGAAATACAAAGAAGCAATAAACACCCAATTGGAAAATCAAAAAGAAAAAAGAATCCAAAAAAATGAAGATAGTGTAAGAAGCCTCTGGGACAACTTCAAGCATACCAACATCCAAATTATGGGGGTGCCAAAAATAGAGAGAGAGCAGGATACTGAAAACCTATTTGAAGAAATAATGACAGAAAACTTCCCCCACCTGGTGAAAGAAATAGACTTACAGGTCCAGGAAGCTCAGAGAACCCCAAACAAAAGGATCCAAAGAGGACCACACCAAGACACATCATAATTAAAATGCCAAGAGCAAAAGACAAAGAGAGAATCTTACAAGCAGCAAGAGAAAAGCTGTTAGTTACCTACAAGGGAGCATCCATATGATTGTCAGCTGATTTCTCAACAGAAACTATACAGGCCAGACAGGAGTGGCAAGAAATATTCAAAGTGATGAATAGCAAGAACCTACAACCAAGATTACTCTACCCAGCAAAGCTATCATTCAGAATTGAAGGACAGATAAAGAGCTTCACAGGTAAGAAAAAGCTAAAACTGATCTGTTCATCACCACCAAACCAGTATTATATGAAATGCTGAAAGGTATTCTTTAAGAAGAGGAAGAAGAAGAAGATAAAGATTAAAATTATGAACAATAAACACATATCTATCAACAAGTGAATCTAAAAATCAAGTGAATAAGAAATCTGATGAACAGAATAATCTGGTGAATATAATAGAATCAGGGGCATAGAAAGGGAGTGGACTGACAATCCTCAGGTGGAAAGGGATGTGGAGAGTGCAGGAAGAGACTGGACAAAAATCATACACCTATGGATGAGGAAAGTGTGGGGAGAGTAAGGGCATGGGGTGGGATGTGGTGGGAACCAGTTGGAGGGGAGCTTTTAGAGCAGGGGAAGGAACAACTGTAATAATCTGAACAATAAAGATTTTTTTTAAAAAGAAATCAGAAACACCAGTCAGAAAGGATATATACACCCCTATGTTCATAGCAGCACAATTCACCATAGCTAAGATTTGGAAACATCCTAAATGCCCATCAGCCAAAGAGTTGATTAAAAAAACAGTGGTACATCTACACAATGGAATACTACACTGCAGTAAAAAAAGAAGGAACTCTTACCATTTTCAACAGCAGATGGACCTGGAGAGAATTATGCTAAGCCAAATAAGCCAGTCGAAGAAGGATAAATATCACATGATCACACTCATTTGTTGAATATAATGAACAGCAAAAAACTGATGAACAAAAATAGATCCAGAGACATAGAAGCATCTAATAGACCATCCAACCTCAGAGGAAAGGCAGGGGAGGAAGCAGGTAAGAGAGCAACCAAAGGACTTGTATGCGTGCCTATGGGCATGGCCCATGTACACAGACAGTTGTGGGGTGAGGGCATGTGTTGGGGGCTGGGGACAGCTGAAGAGAAGTCAATGGGAGAGGGGGAAGGAGACTTATGTAATACTTTTAACAATAAAGAATTTAAATTTAAGAAGAAGAAAAAAGAAAATACAAGTGTTGGGGTGGGTGTGGAAAAAAGGGAACCCTCATGCATTGTTGCTGGGAATGTAAACTAGTGTAGCCACTATGGAAAACAGTATGGAAGTTGCTGAAAAATTAAAAATGCCATATGATCCAGCAATCCACTTCCGTGGGAATGAAATGTGAGCTGCAGCACTAGTCACAATAACTGAGGTATGGAAATGAGAAGGATATCCTGCCGCTTGTGATCATATGGATGGACCTTGAGGCCGGATGCTGAGTGAAATAAGTCAGACACAGTAAGACAGATACTGTATGCTATCACTTATATGTGCAATTTTCAAAAACCAAACTCGTAAAACTGGAGAGTAGGAAAGTCCTTGCCAGGCCCTGGGGGGAGGAGGAAATGGAGAGAGGTTGGTGAAAGGGTACAAAGTCTCAGCTATAAGATAAATAATATCTGCTGAGCAATCGTTTCAGGGTGGGCCTAACACTGTGACTCTAGTTGATAACTCTGTGTTGGATAATTGAAATTTGCTTAGATAGTAGAACCTAAATGTTCTCATACACAAAAACCAAACTCATGTACATATGTAAGGTGCTGAATGTGTTAATTAACTAAATGAGAGGAATCGTTTCACAATGCATATGTATATCAAACCATCACAATGTACACTAAATATCTTACAATTTTTATTTGTCAACTATGCCTCAGTAAAACTGAAAAATCAAAAGAATCCACATAGTAACAGATTTCCTGCTCAAAGCTATGTCAGTACAACTGCAATAATATCCACCCCCCACCCAAAAAAAAAAAAAAAAAAAAAGCCCTTCAAAACTAATTAGAAAATATAATTTGTCTTACCTGCAAATGCAATTTATCTCCTTTCAACTTACTCTCCAGCTTTAGCAATCTCTTTGCCTGATCTGGTACCTCCAGCTTCATTTTTATCATGCACTTGGTTTCCCGAACAACTTCCAGAAGTTTGGGATCAAAATTAACCATCAACTTCCCTGATTCTGGATGTCGCACAAAAAGTGTGGCTTGTAAAGCTACAAATAAACAATTTTTTACTTTAGATATTTTGAATTTATTTTTGCTTCCAGCCCTATTTAACATGCCTATCTTTCCAACTGAACTATCGACTTCTTTTTTTAAAATCCTGTATAATAAAAGCCTAATATTCTAAGAATCCAGCTGTTCATTCAAACATTCGACCAGTCGCTATGACACACACTGACCACCAGGGGGCCAATGCTCCCACAGATAGGTTAGCTTGCTGCTGGTGTCTGGCAGATTAGGGCTAGGTGAGATGAGCTAGACATCCCCTGGAGCCGTCCCGAGGCCCCTCCCTGGCTCCAATCGTGCACCAGTGGCATCCCTCAGCCTGGCCTGCACCCTCTCACCATCCAGGACCCTTTGGGGGATGTCATAAAGCTGGTTTCAGCTCAATCCCCACAGGCCAAGCTGAGGGACCCCATCAGTGCACAAATCCATGCACCTCTAATATGTGTGTGTGTGTGTGTGTGTGTGTGTGTTATTAATTTCAAAGAGGAAAGAAGAGAGAGAAACATCATTTATTCAATTATTAGAGAGAATCATTGATCAGCTGCCTTCTGCAGTCCTCCACTGGGGATCGAGCCCACAACCCAGGCATGTGTCCTGACCGGGAATCGAACCCTGACCTCCTGGTTCATGACACTCAACCACTGAGTCATGGCAGCCAGGCTTGAGGGCAGAGCAATAGCATTGACTATCCCAGTTTCCCAGTTCCTGACACACAGTTAGTGCTTAAGACATAGATAAATAAATGCAGAGTGTCTGTAAGGCCATAAAATTTGATCAAGAGAGAAAACTGGGCCAATAATGGCTAGTCCTTGTGCTATGAGCTGCAGATCATTTCAGGGTGGCCTAAGCTAGCTGTATTACCATGTTAGTTTATTTTCACAGATGGTGATTGAACCCCTAGAAGAGAACAGGAAGATGTGCACAACTATAAAAATATGACACACCTCACAGATTTCCCAAACCATTTCCATGCCTAACCCCAAATTGGCTTCTTTAAGGAGGTTTAACTGAATGAAATCTCCATCCTGAATTTCTGACAACTAGGATCAATATCAGTAAGAATATTTATTAAACTCTGTTGCACTGTGAACTCCTAGAATAAGTACAGAGGGAGATTTTCTTACACTATATCTGAACTAATACATAAACATCTAATAAAAGAGAAAAATGCTATGCCCACAGCCAATCAGAGCAAGTATGCAAATTAACCCAACAAAGATGACAGTTAATTTGCATATGCTAAGGGAGAGAGGAGTAAAGACTGAAAACAGCATAGAAGGAAGAGGGAGGAAAAAACAGGAAAGCAAGGCAGTTGCCAAAGGGAAAGCAGCAGGTGGGGCGGGGTGGGGCGGGCGGGAGCGATGGCAGTATGTGCAGCCACGGCGGCTACACAGGTGGCTGCAGTGGCAGTTCGAGCAGCTGCAGCAGCCGCTCGCAGGAATCTTCCTGCAAAGGGCCCCTAGTCATTAATATAAATAGGAATTTTCAGATATACTTTTTACCGTATTTTCCGGCATATAAGACAACTTTTGAAACGAAAAAAAGTCAACCGAAAATCGGGGGCAAAAGACCAAAATTGCACAAAAATTACCTGCAGATCTTGATGGCAAAGTAAGTCTTTTCTTTGAAGTGGGGGGTAGTCTTATATAGCGAATATAGGCCTAAACCTATGTTTTAACTATAAAATTAGGGGTCGTCTTATACGCCGGAAAATATGGTATTATGCATCCCTATGTTCATGCTGAGGAGCCTTGGATTATTTGTTATTATAGCATTAGAGGCCTGGTGCACAAATTCATGCACGGGGTGGGAGGGGTTGTCCCTCAGCCTGGCCTGTGGGATCAGGCTGAAACCAAGCTCTCCGACATCCCCCAAGGGGTCCTAGATTGGGTGAGGGTGCAGGCCAGGCTGAGGGACCCCACCAGTGCATGACTGAGGCCAGGGAAGAACATGGGAGGTTGGCCTGCTGGGGAGGAACCATGGGAGGTCTCAAAGGTCCAGCCGGTTTCGCTCAGTTCCAATCAGCCCGACCGCAGCAGCAAGCTAACCTACTAGTTGGAGCATCTGCCCCTGGTGGTCAGTGCACATCATAGCAACTGGTCAACCAGTTAACTGACCCCTGGTGGTCAGTGCACATCTTAGGGAGCAGTTGGCCTTAGCATAGGGGTGTCGAACTCAATCAGAGAAGGGGCCAAAATCTAAAATCCAGCCTAAATCGTGGGCCGAATGGTTTACTGAACAGTCATAAACTGTCATTGTGATGGAAACGCAGCGGAGTGCAGTGATGACAGCGCGGTGCGAGCCACATTGCAAGGCCTGGCTGGACGGATTTGGCCCGCGGGCCTTGTGTTTGACACATGTGCCTTAGCATATCATTAGTATATTATGCTTTGATTGGCTGAACAGCCAACCAGATGATCGAACACTTAGCACATTAAGCTTTTATTATATAGGATGATAACAAAAAATAATCACACACCTGTAGATAAGTATGTACGAGCTTAAATTACATATTATATTAACAAACACTACTAACTTGAGGATGTCCAAGCTTCATATTACTGCACAGATTGTGGCTGCATCAAATATCTACTTCAATAGAAGAGTCTGTATACCCCCTTGAGGTTAGTGGAGTTTTACTCATCCTGTAAAGTTAGTTTTAATGATGCTAATTTCATGGAGATTTCGACTAAAAATTTTACCCAATTTATTTTAATCTTTTTAAAAGTGAGCTAAAAATCATTTATCTTCCCAAGTTAACATCTAAATTAACCCTTGGACATTCATTTAATAAAATCTGTCTTTCTTAAGAGCTGTACTGAGCTTCCGTGATAGAACAGCATGGGCAGCAAGACCACTAACAATGTCAGCCTGGAAGTTCTCCCCAGGGCTGAGTGAACTTTCATTCCAGGTGAATCATCATTAGAGAAGCATAACAGGGGTTGACACTAGGTCTCCGATTATTATCCCGATTGCCTGTATAGTTAAATATCATCACACCATTGTATCAACAAGAAGTCTTTCAGAGCGATTCCTGCCCAGTAGCCTGTGTGCACATGAAAGACAGATTTGAGTCCGGGCCCTGCCGCTTCCCAGCTGTATGACCTTGAGCAAGTCAGTTAACTGGTTTCTCAGAGCCTGGGTTTCCTCATCTGCCAGATGAGGGTAATCATAGTTCCTCACAGGGTCGCCATGAGGATGAAAGGCAGTTAGTTGTATATGTAAAGTACTTAGACAAAGCCTGGCACATGGTCAGCACTATATAGATGTTAGCTATGACTGCTATTTAAAGGATACAAAGATGAAACAGACAGAGTATTCTTGGAATGTGTAGGGGAGTTAAGACGGGTCTGAAAAGCAGTAAGGGTCCTGAGAAAGAATCGCAGATAGTTCGTGGACCACTCGAGAGGAGGATGCCATTACTTTCTGCTGGGAAGAATGAGGAAGGGCTTGATAGAACAGGTGACTATTGAACTCAATTTAGAACATGTGCAAAAGAGAGGGAAAACCAGCAGGACAAAACAAAAAGTAGGGACATGCATGGTATTTCAGAAGCTAAATAAATAGTACATGTCCCGTGTTTAAGTTGTTAAAAATTCTCTTTTGCCCTTTTCCATAGTGTCAAGTGTAAGCTTTCTCGATGCTCCTTTGAGAATGTTGCTCCATTAGCGGGCTTTCACTGGGATGCATTCGGCCCGCCACTCGCATATGGCCGGACAGAAGTGCCTATTAAAGGTTTGGTTAAGGTGCCAGTTGGGGAAGACACCCTGCGGGGTTGGGGCCCTGTTTTCCAGGATGCCGGTGTGCACTGAATCAACCACCCCCCATATATGCTGTGTCCCCAACTACTCAAGTAAATGGATCTGGAACCAAGAGGCAGAAGTAGGAATGGCCCCCTCACTCTCACTCCTGGTGACCCACCCCCTGAAGTTGTGCTACCTGTGCCTGCAATTATGTGCTCTGCTGAAGTGGAGATCCCGGGCTGGGAGGGCGAAAGCTTCCTACCAGGGGACAAGGTCACGGTCCCACAAGGTCACAGATAAAGAGCTTAAAGTTAAGGTGGGACAAAGCATAGCCAACAGCTGAGCCAACACAATAACAACAACACCCCCGATGATGCCAGCATTAGTGGGTGATAGCTGACAATCCCCATCCTCTGCCTCACACTCAGCTCTGCCCAGTGCTTGAGGATATAATACTTGGACCCTCAGAGGTACTTGGACCAGCCTAATCAACCTAATGCTCCTCTCTCTTCAAGATAGATAGATAGATAGATAGATAGATAGATAGATAGAGATTAGATTTTTTTCTTGATTTCAGAGAGGCAGGGAGGAGAGAGAGAGAAACATCAATGATGAGAGAGAATCATTGATCGGCTGCCTCCTGCACATACCCTACTAGGGATCAAGCCTGGGACCCAAGCATGCACCCTAACTGGGAATCGAACCGTGACCTCCTAGGTTCATAGATCAATGCTCAACCACTGAGCCACACTGGCCATGTAGGCCTAATACTCTTACTTATTGGAGCTCAAAATTGAAGTTAAATTCAGTTATAGGAAAAGAGAGGAAGGAAAGGAGAAAACAAGAGAGGAGTGAGGAAGAGAAAGGTGAAAAGGAAAGAGGGAGTAAGGGAGGGGAGCTGCAATTCTCCCCTGATTGGGACTGAGATTTGATCTATGGCATGATAAAACTAAATATTAAAACTTCCTTAAATCTATGGGAAAATACCTATAAAAAGTCTTAATAATTACTTTTTTTTTTCAGGAGGAAATAATAATCTAAACAAATCAACTTTAACGTCATGACGATTTTTGCTCATAAAGACCAAAGTATTAACTATAAAGATATATATAATTGTATCACCCCCAAATCTCAATGTAACCATCATAAGACTACATGGAAGGGATGTAAAACTTCCCCAGAACCATGAACTCATTCCAAGTCCCCCACCCGCCTCGGGAGCGGCACCACCTAGCCGCGCACCCACCGTACTGTATCTGCGAGATCTCTCTGGTCCAGGCCGTGTGGTAGACCACCTCAAACTCCACCAGCACATAGGAAATCTTGTTATACTGACGAATGACAGCTTTACCTTCCGAACTTGACAAAATGTCTGAGTTTTTCTATTTGTTTAAGAGAAAGAGAAAGCTTTATTTTAAAAGACTGTTGCTTGTTTCGTGCAAATCATAAAGCTGTTTGTATTTAAAACGGCATCAAATAATTATGCTTCCCATCTAGAGTTTACCTCAGAGTAAATCAGAGATGAGGGAGGCTGTATAAGCTGGCCATGGGAGTAGGAAAACATTATGTAGAAGGGGAAACTGGGGACGGAAATACAGTTTAGAAAGGTCTAGCCCTGCAGCCAGCCCCAGGCACTGAGAAACAGAAACATCAATGAGAAGAGAATCATTGATCGGCTGCCTCCCTCCCACTTTTCTAGACAAGAGGCGATGGATGGATCTTCCTTGAAGTGTGGATATCAGGACAAAGTCCTAAGTTCCAGCACCAAAAACAGTAACCCTGTATTCAAGAACATAACCAAATTTCTTATGCAAATTACGGCAGGTTTTATGTTTTGATCCACATATGTCAAAAACAGTCAATCAGCAATGGAGTTCCATCCTGGCCCCTGTGTAAGCCCAGCAGCTCAATGTTTTTTAGTATTGAGAACAGCTAAATAAGTGATAGTAGCCAAATACAAACAACAAAAGCTTAATATTTAATAACATTTAAATCATATTGTTACTCACAAGACAATATTTTGGTGGCATTTTGTTCTGAATTTAAGCACTAGACACAAAACTAAAGCCAACCAGCTCCACTCTGTAGCTGTCTCTTTAAAAAACGAAGCAAAAAAAAAAAAAAAAAAAAGAGGAGAGAGAAAACAAACTGGCAATTTCAGAATTCCAACCGGGCCTAAGAGTATCCTGGTGTTTTTCAGAAATCGAATACTCTTAAGGACACAGGGAATGAATGTCTTTTATGATTCCCTGCTCTAGGTCTCAGTTTCTCACATAGGAAGAGACTGAGCCTAGCCTCCCCTTTGCTAATACACAGAAGTACTTTATTCTTTTCAAAACAACTTTTAAAGCCTGTTTAAAGTGTCCTGTATTATTAAAAGTTACAAAGTTTAAGATTCACTCTCTTAGAGACAACTATAATGAAACAGGCTTATCTATCACATGTGAAATAATTGGCTTAGTGTCTCTCAAGAGTATTCATAAACTAAATTTTCTTCACCAGTAAAATAATGAGCTCTATCTACTTTCTTGGACATAAATACTATAAGATCAAATAGATTTCTTGTATTCAAAACCCTAGCCCACATACTGGAAATGTCAGCATTGGCTTACAAAGAAATAGTTGATGGGCTCGCTTATCCGGCGGTAGAGCTGCCTCACCCAAAGTATTTTCCCTGCTATTGGGGGCATGTTGCGAGCCAGAGGAGGGTCATCCTTTTGAGAATGGTAAAGCTGTAATGAAAGAGCTGGTATTAATGTTTGAAATTCAATACGATGAAAAAGGCAAAAAAAAATGTGTAAAGCTATTGATGTTTTGCCATTATTCCCATGTTTTATACCAAGGACGTAATCAATAAATATAGAAACACCCTTCAGAGATAATAGCCGAGATTCAGGAACTATTATGTTAAAAATATATGACACTTAATGATCTCTAACCCGTCTTTCCCATTACATGCATACTTTTTCTGCCTTTTATCTCAATTTTTAAAGAAGTATTTGAAAGAGGGAGCACATTGCTACATTATACCTGTCATAATAGTCTCCAGGGCTCATACTTCTATGAGCTTAATGGGCTTTCTGGTCCATGCAAGAATGCTGTCACGCAAAGGCAATTCTTAAGAGCACAAGATGTAAACCTGGCCTCCCAGTGACATACACAGTCAGCCCTTCCCGCACCGAGAAGGGACCTCAGAGGCGTCTCACAGTGACAGGACTGCTCCTGAGCTGCTTAGCACAATAGAACCATGGCAAATACTTTCAGAATGCTTTTACTTTTGTACTAAAGTACCTGTCTTTATTGTAAACATGATACTTGCCTTCTTAATAGCTTCGAGTTCAGACACGTAACACTGAAGGATACGCTCAATTGTGTGATTTATTTCTAATTGAAGACAGGGAATTTTCAGCTTCTGGAATCTAAGAGTAATTGAAGGTGAAGAATTAAAAAGTAAATGAGAAACATACTTAAGAACTGCTGCAGTCCTAAAAATCCATTCCTTTACTCATTTGACAAATGCATTTGCTAAGATACAGCGGAAACAAGACAAGTATGGCTCCAGACTTCTTGCAGTCTGTTATCTTATGGAAAAGGGAGCAATCAGTCAAGAGTTACATAAATAATTATTTAAATTACCAGAGTGCCAGAAATGCATATTAACAGGGAACCCAGCCAAATCTGGGAAGACAAGAGAAACTTCCCTGAGGAAGGGACATTAAACTGAGACTGAAAAGGTGAGTGGGGAGTGGCTTTGTAAAGATGGAGGGTGCACACCGATTATCCCTCTGCCAATATTAATGTCACATGATCCCAAATAGCCGAATAGTAATATTATAATAATGATTTTGTCAGCCAAATATCACTTTCTTTTTTTCTTTTAATATATTTTATTGATTTTGTTCAGAGAGGAAGGGAGAGAGATAGAGAGCTAGAAACATCGATAAGAGAGAGTCATCGATCAGCTGCCTCTTGCACAGCTCCTACTGGGGATATGCCCGCAACTACGGTACATGCCCTTGACCGGAATCGAACCCGGGTCCCTTCAGTCCCCAAGCCGACGCTCTATCCATTGAGCCAAACTGGTTTCGGCCAAATATCACTTTCACTTAGAGACCCAGTGATGCACAGGAAGTGCTAGAACCAGGGCGCTCCTATAATAAAGTGAATTAACGCCAGTGCACTATAGGTTGGTTGGGGGAGGGCAAAGACGGAAGGAAAGAGACAGAGACATCACTAAGAAAGTATTACCTGCCATCTGTCACGCGTTAAAATCACTTTATCTGTTTAACTCTTATGATAGTCGCATAAGGTAAGGTATATTATCCAGATACAATACTGATATTATCCAGAGGTAGAGAGACATGGAAGCTGGGCCCAAGCCCAGAACCACGGGCTCTCAGGAGAGGGTCCCCAAAGGGTCCCTGACATGACCATGAGCCCTTTCTGAGCTGGAAGCAAAGAGCCCCTAGTCCAGCTCGTCCCTCTCGTCCAGGCTTTCCTGACCTTTTGGAGGTCACTGTTGTCAGGAACTGAGGGGACAGGCGCGGCAGGGGCCCTCGGGAGGGAAAATGGGAGTTTGGAGATCTGCTACTCTTAATTTCACTTTTTTCTAAAAGTCAAAATAAAATCTTTTCAGTACGCAGAATTAAACATTATTGTTCCCTTTCCAATAACACCTATGAAATCAACCTCAACTATATTATATAGCTGGGGGGGGGGGAGGGGGGGACCAGGGAGACATATAAAATATTTCATTTTCTTATTGAAAGACTGCTACAAAAAAAATATGCAATGAAAAATATATTTCAAATGTTTACCATCCTATTCACTGGTAACTGAAAGAGCAATGTTTATGAGTTCAAAAGTTTACCTAGAAGAAGAGGGAGAAGATGGTGGCCAAACAGACCTTTCTTGCACTTCATCCCAGGGTTAACTGGAAATAAAACTAAATTGGGGAACATTCACCCATAATTATCAACTAAGGCCCAGCTGAGAAGGAGACCTATACCGAGGAAATACAGAAAACACCTGGAGACTGATCGGAAAGGCAGCGTCACAAGAGGGGCTGGCCCAGCGTCCTTGGGCGGCAGGCTCAGAGTGCCCAGGGATCCCGTGGCTACAGGACGGCTTTTCCCTGAGAAGATCGAGTCCCGGAACACAGGCTGGACTCTATAGCGCAGAGTCACAGAGCGAAGAACAGTGACCCACCTAACATCCAGCTGTGAAAGGCAGCAGAGCTTCTGGCTACCAGGGAGACCAGAGCCCGCAAAGAGAAAGCCTCACTCGGTTTATTTTGTTCTTTTTTTAAGATGTGGAAACAGCCCAAAAGTAGCGGAGTAGATAAAAAAGCTGTGGTACATTACACAGTGGAATACTGTGCAGCTGTAAGAAGGATCTCTTAATCTGTGAAACAACATGAAAGGACCTAGAAAGTATTGTGGTAAGTGAAATAAGCCAGTCTGAGAAAGTCAAATATCACATTATCTCACTTATATGTGAAATCTAATGAACAAAAGAAGCTGCCTTAAAGACAAAGAAAGAATCTTACATGGAAGCATGTAACAGACTGACGATTCTGAGGGAAGAGGGGTGTGAGTGGAAAGAGATTAATCAAAGAACTTATATGCATAATTCATGGACACAGACAATAGTGCAGCTAAGGCCCGGGGAGGGAGGAGCATGGGAGTGGGGAGGAGGAAATCCTAATAGGGAAAAAGGGACATCTGTGTAATACTTCCAACAATAAAGATAAATTTAAAATCTTTTTTAGCCGAAACCGGTTTGGCTCAGTGGATAGAGCACCAGCCTGTGGACTGAAAGGTCCCAGGTTCGATTCCAGTCAAGGGCATGTACCTTGGTTGCGGGCACATCCCCAGTAGGGGGTGTGCAAGAGGCAGATGATCGATGATTCTCTCTCATCGATGTTTCTAACTCTCTATCCCTCTCTCTTCCTCTCTGAAAAAAAAATCAATAAAACATATATATATATATATATATATATATATATATATATATATATATATATATATATATAATCTTTTTTAAAAGTTTACCTAGAAGAGGAAGCACCAAAAGTGTCTACCTCAGATAACTGGGGAGGCTGACCCACCAGGCCATATAGGACACCAAACACACAAAGCCATCCTACCAACTCAGGGAAGCTGTGAAAATGCAGAAAAAAGGAAATAGATCTCAAACAAAAGAAATGGAGGAGAACAAAGAATGGATATAAAGTTCAAAACCACGGTTATCAGGTTTTTCAAGAATTTCCTAGAAAAGGCCAATAAATTTAATGAAACCCTCAAAGATATGAAAAAGTACCAACTAGAAATTAAACATACCCTGACTGAAATAAAAAATATTATACAGATGCCCAACAGCAGACTAGAGGAACACAAGAATCAAGTCAAAGATTTGGAATACAAAGAGGCAAAGTACACTCCTCTGGAGAAGCAAGAAGAAAAGAGAATCCAGAAAGTTGAAGATAGGGTAAGAAGCCTCTGGGACAACTTCAAGCGTACCAACATCATAATTATGGGGGTGCCAAGAAGAAAGAGTGCAAGATACTGAAAACCTATTTGAAGAAATAATGACAGAAAACTTCCCCCACCTAGTGAAAGAAACAGACTTACAAGTACAGGAAGCTCACAGAACCCCAAACAAGAGGAATCCAAAGAGGACCACACCAAGACACATCATAATTAAAATGCCAAGAGCAAAAGACAAAGAGAATCTTACAAGCAAGAGAAAAACAGTTAGTTACCTATAAAGGAGCACCCATACCATTATCAGCTGATTTTTCAACAGAAACTATGCAGGCCAGACAGGAGTGGCAAGAAATATTCAAAGTGATGAATAGAGAGAACCTACAACCAAGATTACTCTACCCAGCAAAGTTATTTTTTAGAATTGAAGGGCAAATAAAGAGCTTCACAGATCAGAAAAAGCTAAAGGAGTTCATCACCATCAAACCAGTATTATATGAAATGCTGAAAGGTATTCTTTAAAAAGAAGAAGAAAAAAGATTAAAAATTATGATCAACAAATACATATATATCAAGTGAATCTAAAAATCAAGTGAATTAAAAATCTGAGGAACAGAATAAATTGGTGAATATAATAGTATCAGGGGCAAAGAAAGTGAGTGTATTGATAATTATTAGGGGAAAAGCGGTGTGGGGGTGCAGGAAGAGTCTGGATTAAAATCGTACACCTATGGATGAGGACATGGAGGGTGGTGGAGTAAGGGCAGAGGGTGGGGTGGGAACCGGGTGGAAGGGAGCTATGAGGGGGAAAAGGAGAAATAATTGTAATAATCTGAGCAATAAAAATTTATTAAATTTGAAAATAAATAAATAAATAAATAAATAAAAGTTTACCTAGAAGAGATTTCTTATTTAAGATTGTATTTTCAGAACATCTTATTTAAGATTGTATTTTCAGATATAAAGTTATGCCAACTAGAAATTATACTGCTTAATGGATAATAAATACCTTTGAAGCAGCTGAAGAGCCAGCTGAGAAGATACGATTTTTCCAAAAGTACTGTTCATAAATGCCTGTATTTGTACCTAAAATAAAACATTGATATTTAATTAATTATCTTGGCACTAAGAGATTAGTTTTGTTTGACAACATTTAATGATTTTTCTACAGAATCAAAATAACCTTCAACGCAACTACCATCTAAGCATCTAAAACTCCACTGCCCAGCAGAATGGCCATTGGCACTCACTATTTAGACGTGTAAAATATGCAATAGGTTTCAAAGACTTAGTACAAAAAAAAGGATGCATAATATCTCAATGTTTCTTATATTGATGATATGTCAAAATGTTAATATTTTTAGTATGTTGGGTTGAATAAAATATATCATTTTTTAAAATATATTTTTATTGATTTCCAAGAAGAAAGGAGAGGGAGAGAGACACAGAAACATCAATGATGAGAGAGAACCATCAATTGGCTGCCTCCTGCACACCCCCACTGGGGATTGAGCCCACAACCCAGAATGTGCTCTGACCAAGAATTTAATCATGAACTCCTGGTTCATAAGCTGACACTAAACCATTGAGTCATACTGGCCAGGCAAAATATCTTATTAAAATAATTGTATCTGCTTCTTTTAACTATTATTTTTTTGGCTACTAGAAAAATTATAATTACATATGTGGTTGTTTGGGGAAATTACTGACCGAGAGAATTTTTGAAAGGAGTGAGTGTCCCTTACCAAGCGTATTTCTTTAGGATATTTATAATTTCTAAGCATATTGGTAGAGCAATGTGATGACACTATAGACACCCAGAATCAATAGGTGTCACTTTCCAACATCACTGCTTCCAGAAACCTCTTTGCCATGCCAAGGAGAAACAACAAGAAAATATTCTTCTGAAACTTACACCATCCCAAACAGTGAATTCCAAACTCCTTGTACCAATGGAACTGTAGTACTCTTTCTAAATTACTTCACTTACAGATTATATTGTTACTAGAGACCCAATGAATGAAAATTGTACAGAAGTAGGCCTTCCTTTCCCAGGCTGCCAGCACTAGCTTCCCTCTGGCACTGGGGACCCCAACTTCCCTCACAGCCCTGGTTTCATCTGAAGGTCATCCAGAAGGACATCTGGTCTAATTAGCATATTAGGCTTTTATTATTATAGGTGGTCTACTTACCTAAAATACAGTATTACTCAAACACTGACACCTTTTTAAAATATTAAAAAGTTAATATCTAAAGGTACTGGAAGCTAAAATTTAAATCTAAGACTACATAGTAAAGCCTTTACAACATATAATCTTTATTAAAAAGTTATAAAATTAATTTAAGCAATAAGTTTGTTTTAAAAAAAAATCCAAATTCCCATTGCCATAAAAATGTAACTCACAAAGCCCGACTAGCCAAACACTAAAAGTAATAACTAAAATATATCATAAGATCAGAGTTTCACTTTCAAAAACTAAAAGGAAGTCTATGCCAAAAAGAAAAATTGCTGTTAGAATTTTAGGATCTATCTTTTTATATTGCCCAGATTACATGTAAGATAGTTTGTTTGGTTTTTTTTTTTAAGAATCTTTAAAGAGTAAATGAGAAAATATAATTATCTTTTTCCTCACCTTCATGGCAAGACGTGGGAAGTGGGCAGAGTGTATTCTTGTCCCTCCCTATATCTCCAGGACATTGGGAAGCAAGCAGAGGGCCTTTCCATGGGGTTAACTTCAGTTAGTATGAGAGTAACTGAAGCCATATAAGCCCAAAGGTGAGAGAGAAATATGGCACCAGACATTATTTTTAAGTACCCTTCACCCGCCCGGTGCCCCAGAAGCTATGACAAACAGGATGAGGGCCTCTCAGAGCTGTCCTCTAGGAGGCAGAGAGAATGTGGCCATAAAGTACAAGGCCAAGGGGAGAGTGAGGCACCTTCCTAATCTGTCCTCAACTCTTTTTTCACTAAAACAAATAACAAGAGTGATGAATTTTCCCTTGCACTGGAAAAATGACATTGGCTTCTTGACACAACAAAAATCGAATACAAATTTTAATGTAAACTAAAAATGACCCCTAAGTACAATCATCCTTGGGGCTTCTAGTTGGTTGTTCACTGACATCTTTTACTGACTACTAGAGGCCCGGTGCATGAATATTCATGCACTGGAGGGAGAGTCCCTCAGTCCGGACTGCCCCCTCTCACAGTCTGAAAGCCCTCAGGGGCTAGAGGTGACTCCGCAATCAGGGGAAGGTGATGCCCCATCACACCTCTGCTGCTGCCACTGCCGGCAGTGCAAGCCTCATCCAGCCCAGGTTACCTGAGCCTCGGGTGGCCCTGGATGGCTGGGCAGCAGCCATCCAAGGCTTCCCTGAGCCTTGGGCAGTCCTGGGCAGCTGGGGGGCTGAAGGGACTAGGGGACTCCAGAGGCAGGCACGCAGAGTGGCTGCACATCTGCCACCCAGGTGGGGCTGAGAGGACTGGGTGCCACCATCTTTGAGGGCAGGGAAGTCAATTAGCCTATTCCCTCCTTATTGGTTGTATGTGCTGCCATCTTTGTGACAGCATGAGGGTCAATTAGCATCTTCACTCTTTATTAGATAGGATGTCCCTTTTTTCACTTTAAAAAAGGTATAAAATATGCCCTAACTGGTTTGGCTCAGTGGGTAGAGCATTGGCCTGTGGGCTGAAGGGCCCCAGGTTCGATTCTGGTGAAGGACATGTACTTTGGTTGCCGGCACATCCCCAGTAGGAGGTGTGCAGGAGGCAGCTGATAAATATTTCTCTCTCATCGATGTTTCTAACCCTCTATCTCTCTGTCAAAAATCAATAAAATGTTTTTTTAAAGGTGGAAAATATTTTATAATATTTTAAAATATAAATGACTAATTAAAAAATTAGTCACACTAGCAAATATTTTTTATCCATTTGCAAGAGGATCGTAAAATAAATAGTAAATATGTGAATTCCAATATTATTAATTACAAGTTAAAGTATGTATAATTACTTACCTCTAAAGCATTGATTTTTGACATGAAGTCTAAGAAATCTGTGTCAAACTCTGTCCTTCTTGGATCCAGAATGTCATATTGCTTTTTCTTAACCCCAGAATATATATTTTTGAATTTTATTGCCATTATATCTATTCCCTCTATGGTAGAATTACTCAAGGCTGAAAACGTTTGTACAATAGTTATCATTTCTGTAATCTTAAAAAGAGAAGTGTTATTTTATTTTTAACATGGGATTGTAGCTCCTTTCCCTGGAGTAAACTCTTAATGAATCATTGATTAAAAAGCAGACCAAGAAAGAGCCCCCAGAATCATTAAGCTTAAAACCAACCAGAGTAGATAAAATAGATGATAAATCCCTGTCATTAATCAGTACTATTCTTCAACTATTTAAATCAATGATATTCAAGTATATCTTGGAATTTGATCATATTATCTTTCAAAAGGAACAGGGGTAGGAGGGAAGGAATTTGAGTAAAAGCCTTGGCAGGTATCTAAATTATTTCATTCTTTTATTCTTGAGAATTTTCTGCAAATTACTTCTCTGGATTCAAAAGCTTTACCATCTCTTTGCCCCTGTGGTCCTGATATATAGCACCAGCATAAATCCGCATCTGTTTTCCTTTCCCCTGCATTCAGGTAGAGGGAAGGCCCAAAAACACTGAAGAATGACTGTAGTCACTTCTGACCCCGGAAGAGTCCCAGAAAGTCATCAAAATGAACTTTATTGCAGAAATGGCTCCCTCCATCTCAATGTACCAACACCATCTCCTTCACACACAAAAATAAATAAATAAATAAATAAATAAATAAATAAATAAATAAACCTTCCACATTCACAGTCCCTTAATCTTCATTAGTGATTCTCTGTTCTGATTCCTCCTTTAACAATGCTCAAAGCTCTCCAGGTTTGCTTCCCTTTGTCCAATGCCCAGACAGAAACCAAACCTGTTCTCAGGGGAGTCCTCCAGAGACTACAAACTGTGGAGACAACACAGAACCAGCAATCAAAGTCCCTGCGCATGTCAATCCAAAAGGACCATTTCCTGAACAACTGTCACTCTTAGGTCACTGTTTCTGTACAGTTCCAAAACGATTGTCACCCTAGAAGCTAGCCCAAGCCTGGAGTAAACATGGACCACCTGGAATTCACAGCATGCTGTGTGTGCCCTATATAAAAGTGAGAAAAAGCTGGGCTTCCTACTAATACATTTTGCTTCTCACCTTAACAAAACACTAAAGAAAAAGAAAAACTTTAAAAAACATATTGAAGAACGAAACTACCCACTTGCTCTGTTATTCTATCCTAAGACTCTGATCTTCATTCCTTACCTTATCACCTGACCCGCATGGCCAGAGACAGGGACAAAATCCCTGGCATGAACAAGTCCTCTGTTTTGTCCATCTGTGGATAATGGATGGTCAAGAGACAGAGACAGCAGTCAGTCTCAAACTTAGCCAGCGAATCCCCCACTCCCATACACATGGCAGCAATATAAAAGCCAGTCATGGTCATTGAACATGACCCTCCTCCTGCTCCTGGCCATGGCATTTTTACTAGCCTTCTCTTTATCAGGTTTTGACCCCTCAGTATTGACAGCCAATTTTAAGTGTAATTCCTTCTCTGTTCACCAATCTTGGCATCCTTTCTAGTTCTCAACTTGCTATGATTCTCTCATCTCAGTGTGACTCTACCCCACCTCTACCTCTAGTTTCTTAACTCTCCCCTGAGCAAAACCAGCTTCCCACTTCTCTTCTCTCCCACAAATGTCCAGGGTGAGAAGAAAACAAAACTAAACTCTAAAATCAATAAAAACATAAAACATATCTTCAGGTGAGAATTAAATTTTTTTAAAAAGAAGAAACTGAAATGATAATCCACAGAATGGGAGAAGATATTGGCAAATCATATATGATAAGGGGCTACCCAGAAATCTTATAACTCAACAATAAAAATACAAAAATAATTAAATATAAAATGTATTTTAAAATATGAATAGAAATTTCTCCAAAAAAAGAACTACAAATGAACACTAAGCACTTGAAATTATGTTCAACATCATTAGTCATCAGAGAAATGCAAATCAAAACTACAATAAGATGCCACTTCACACTAGGATGGCTAAATTTAACATGACAGATAATAGCAAGGATGTGGAGAAACTGGAACTCTCTTAAGTTGCTTATGAAAATGTGAAATGATGCAGCTTGTTTGAAGAACAATTTGTCAGTTCCTCAAAATGCTAACCATGGCACTGCCACATGACACAACAATTCCACTCTGATGCATATACTCCAGAGCAATAACAACATGTGTCCATATAAAAATCTGTACACAAATGTTCAGAGAAGCACTATTCATATGCCTAGTAGAGACATCACCCACACAATGTCTGTGGATACACCCTATACATCGGCCTCGAAAGAGAAGGTGCCCACACACCCAGATACGACATGACCACCAGGTTCTGACAGGTATTGAAGCACTTCATCTCACACTTCCTCTCGCCCAACACAATGGTGAAGAGCAGAGGCTTTTGAGTTCAAGCTCCCTGGGTGGAGGCAGACCTGGAGAAAAGTAAAAGTTTGCAATAGCTTGTGTGTAGCTGGCAGAAGACACTAATCAGGAATAAAAAACAAGATTTAATAAAAATGCAGTAAGTAATATCTAATGATTCGTACCAACAGTGAGACGAGCAATCTGGAACAATAATTCTCGCAGTGCTATGTAAAGTGCCACATAACCAGAGAGGTGTGTTTGGGGTGGATGCTGTGGCTGTACCATGCTTACCTTTTCCAGTCTTTTGCAGAAAGCTTCAAATTTTCCAAATATATACATTTCTGAAACCTCAAAAGACTTTTCCCCCGAGGATTCTAAAATCAGTTTCCTTGTTTTGTGAAAAGATGCCTGATATTCCTTAAAGAGGAAAATGCAATCCTGTGGAAAAATTAAAAAAAAGGGACAGAAAGGGAGGTGAGACATTCAATGTTCAGGAGTCAAAAATTCTACCTTCACACAGAGCTGATCGCATCAGCCCCTCAACAGGGGCTATTGCTAGTAACATTAAAAGTTCACATTCTTGCCTTGTCTGCATGGCTCAGTGGTTGAGCATCAACCTATGAACCAGAAGTCATGGTTTGATTCCTGGGGTTGCAGGTTCAATCCCCAGTAGGAGGCAGCAATCAATGACTCTCTCTCATCATTGATGTTTCTATCTCTGGAGGCAGACTTGAAGAAAAGTGAAAGTTTTCTCTCAGGCTACTTTGCTCAATGTTTTATCAAAATTAACATGCTTAGTATATGAATAAAGTAAATAAAATTGGGCCAAATGGTGAAAGCTTTACTTTATGAAAATAAAAATACGTAAAAAATAAAATAAATAAATAAATAATACTTATAAAAACCTGAATTTTCTTTAGTACAAGGGGTGTTTCCTGATCCCATACATGGCTAGTTCCTCCATCAGTAATATAGGCTTTCGATGCTGTCACCATTTGATTTGTTACCTAAAATGAATATTAGTCCAAAATAACTGAAGAGAAATAATTTTTTTAAATCACAAGCATAAAAATAATAAGTAGTAAACCTATGTAATGTATGACAGTATATGAAACATTCCAGAAATATACATTCCAGTAAAAAAAAAAAAAGTCATGTTTACCTACAACATTTAAGTCAATGTAATTGGGGCTATAAATTTCAAAATCTACTATATTTTCCACTTGTCTATTTCTGCATTAATTAGAACTTGATCCAGTCTAAGTGTGATTCTTCACCATCCTTTAACATGCAAACCAAATATCATATCCCCCCCAAACAGTGAAAAAAGTCAAGATATCTATTTAAATAGTCCGGAAGTGTCTGGACCGGTTTGGCTCAATGGATAGAGCGTCGGCTTGGGGACTGAAGGGCCCCGGTTCGATTCCGGTCAAGGGCATGTACCTTGGTTGCGGGCACATCCCCAGTAGGGGGTGTGCAAGAGGCAGCTGATCGATGATTCTCTCTCATCGATGTTTCTAACTCTCTATCTCTCTCCCTTCCTCTTTGTATAAAAATCAATAAAATATATTTTAAATAGTCCGGAAGTTAAGTCAAGATGTCAGACTCACACACAGAAATTTTGGAGAATTCCTCAAATATGGAAAGCATATGGGATCAAATCTATTTTTTTAAAAAGGGGAGGGGGGACTGGAGAAAACCAGAACCCAGTTCTGGAGATTACTGTGAAGGTTACTGTGAAACAATATGGCAAATTTTCAAGATGGAAGATGTCATGAGGGGCCTTTGGTTGTAACCCCACACACTGAATTTGCAGCAACTTCTACAACAGGCAAAGGGACACATGCTGAAAGGACAAAGCTGTAGGTGTGAGCCACAGTCTTGGAGAGGAGTGGCTGTATCAGGTAGCTAGGAGGACATATCAGAGAAAATATTATTCATACTTCCTTCTCAATGTAAGTCACACCCCATCCCTTCAAGAAACAGAACAGGGAGGCAAATTAGAAGCCTCAAATACAAAAATGGCCAGACAACTAAGAATTGTCAAGCAATTAAAGAATACAAACTTGGTAACAGAGGCAGTAAACTCAACAAAGATAGGAAATACAGAAGAAATATATGTAAAATCTTTTAAAATGTCTTTTATCAACCAAATCTATATATATAAAAGCCTAAGCAACCGGAACGACGGGTCCACTAGTCACTATGATGCACATTGACCACCAGGGGGCAGACGCTCATGCAGGAGCTGCTCCTGGTGGTCAATGTGCTCCCACAGCCATCCTCCTGTGGTCTCTCCCCCACTGCCAGCCCCCCAATAAGCCCCAAGGGGAGGGACCCCCGGCCAACTTCCCATGCCACCCCCCCCCCACCAGCCAACCTCTCGAGGTTCCTCCCTTTGCTGACTGCCCCCCGCCCAATAGGCCCTGAGGAGGGGCTTCCAGCCAACCTCCCAGAGTCCTTCTCCCTGGCCAGTCCCCCAATAGGCCTCGATCACCAGCCAGGCCGAAGGACCACATCCATGCATAAATTCATGCACCAGACCTCTAGTTAATTCATAAGAAAGAAATGAGAGAATTTTAAAACTAGAGAAGTTGGAAATTGAAAATTTTATTGTCAATTTTTTTTTAATCTATTGATAGATTGTCTAGCATTTGGAGAAGAAATTAAGAACACATGAGTGAGCTGAAGGGTCAAAAGACAAAGATAGACAAAAAGAAATAGTTAAGAGAAATGGGAGTTAGATTCAAAGGGTAAGAATAAACTGAACAAGTGGGTAAGAAATAATCAAAGACAAAAGAGGCAATTTCTCTGGAAAAAGAGAGACAAAAGTCTTTGGATTGAAACAACCCAGCACTATAGAAAATAATAAATACAAAAAGAACCACATCACTTTGACATTTTAGAAGTTCAAGGATAGAGAAAAAAATCCTAACAGCTTCCTGAGAGAATAAAACATGTTTCCTACAAAGGAAAAACAATCAGGTTAGCATTAAATTTCTCATCAACAATACTGTGTATTAGACAGCAATACCTTCAAAGTTCCAGAAGAAAATACATTGAACTTAGGATTCCAGTGAAACTAATATTTGAGTGGTAAGACAAAATGAAGGTATTTTCAGACATGTGGGAATTCAGAAGGTTCACCACACACAGAAAAGAACCACTTGAGAATTTTTTTTGGCAAAAGAAGTAATGAATCGTCTTGGTCTGACAGCTCAGATGGTTAGAACATTGTCCCAGTACACCAAGGTTGTGGGCTCGAACCTTGATCAGGGCACATACAAGAAGCAACCAATGAATACATAAATAAATGGAACAACAAATAGATATTCCTCTCTCTCTCTCTTTCTCCCTATCTGTCTCTCTCTCTAAAAAATTAACAAATTAAAAAAAAAAGAATGAATCCACAATGGAAGAAAATGTGGAAATCACAAAACAGGTTATCAAAGAAACTAACACTACTTAGATTTTAGTTAGAATACTTGTTAATTCATAATGTTGAAAAAATATCTACACTAATGATAGACAAATATGTAAATTGACTGTTCCTCCACTGCCCACAGCCAATCAGGAGTGAGTATGCAAATTAACCCAACAAAGATGGCAGACCTATCGGCAATGCACATGCATGCAGGCACTGAGTGGCCAGGAGCGGGGCAGGATGCTCAGGGCCTATGAGCACAGGTGTCGAGTGGTTGCGGGCAGGGCACTCAGGATATAAACGCACTGACACTGAGTGGCCAGGGGTGAGGTGGGAGGGGTGAGGTGGGACACCTACCCACCTTCACATAGCCAGGGCAATGTGGAGGACATGCCAGGGACCCTGCCCAGTTTGACCCTGTGGTTAGCACGCACACCAACACTGAGTAGCCAGGGTCCCGTGGAAACCACTGGAGTGTCCAGTCCTGTCAACCTGGCCTGGGGGCAGCTGGAGTTCACAGTCCTTTTGATTTCTGCAGCCCCTGGACTGGAAACGGAAACCAAAAGCATGGGGAGCACCAGGAATTCTGGGAATCATAGTTCTTGTGGCAGACGTGTTGCAGGATCTCCTAGCCACATGTGTCAAACACAAGGCCCGCGGGCCAAATCCGTCCTGCCAGGCCTTGCAATGTGGCCCGCACTGCGCTGTCATCACTGCACTCCGCTGCGTTTCCATCACAATGACAGTTTATGACTGTTCAGTAAACCATTCTGCCCGCGATTTAGGCTGGATTTTAGATTTTGGCCCCTTCTCTGATTGAGTTCGACACCCCTACAGACACTAGAGCAGAGTGAGCCTGGAGCAAGATACTGTTGCAGGTGGGGGATGGAGGGACAGCAAGGGTGAGAGACGTAAGTAAAGTCAGAGTGTTGAGGAAAAATTAAAGGGAAGGCATCCTGCAACTTTTAGGAAATCTCCTCCAATGGAGCAAAGAAAAACAAAGACCTCTGTGAGCACCAAACCAAACTGGGTTGGAGTCTCAGACAATTCACGCATATGATTGCAAAGACAGACAGACACTCCTGGATTTGAGAGGGTTCCCCTGAGGGCTCCCAGATGGAGAGGGTGCAGGTCTGGCTGAGGACCCATTCCTAGTTAATAATAATATGGAACCAGAGATCTCAATGTGGAACATAAAGAGCCTGAAGGAGAGAAGGAAGAGACAGGGAAGAATACCAAGGTTCTTGCCTTGTTGAGAACACAATGATTAAATCTACCCTTCGTGGGGGGCAGAATGGGGGGAGGAGAGGGAGGGTTAAAGCTGAACTGTGAATGTTACTTATATTCTGCTTGAATCATTTACAAAGAAATTCTATTCATATATTTCTTGGACAATTTTTTAAATCATTTAAAATAATAAACCATAAGGCATTACATGAGAGATTTTACACAAACTACAGTGCCAGTGGGAGTAGCTAAAGAAATATTGTTAATAGTGGACACAAACCTTAGCTCTTGAGCAAAACTATTTGGAGTGGATAAATATGGTCACCATCTACATTTAAACAAAAAAGCCTGGAGGCTTACCTCCAGCAAGGAGAAAAGTTCCCTTCAATTAAGCACAACCAACTCCAGTCAACATCTTCCTTTTCTTGTCCACGGGAAGTATTAAAATCCAAAATTCCCAGAGGCACCCAACCCTCCCATTTCCCTTTTCCGGTTCAGAGGGAGAGCATTATTCACAGAGTTACAGGTGTGACTCCCCCACTTACAAACTTACCTTGATAAACAATGAGGTCATTCTCTCTGAGGTATTATAGTACCTAGACACACTGTGAATCATTCTGATGGCATTAATCAAATTTTGTATTCCATGGGCCATGGAAACCTAAAATTGAAATATATCGAGTGAATTCCATCATAGATTGATAAGTTTAATAACAATATCCTATAATATTCAAAACTCTAAACATAGATAAACATCGAATTTTACTAAATGCAATGTGGTAGCCCAGACTGGATCCTGGAACAGAAAAAGGCCATCAGTTTTGGTGAATATGCCAAGGGAATTCAAGATGCTAACAGGAGAAGCTGGGTGAAAAGAATTTGGTACTACTGTTGCTTAAAGGTGTATTCAGAAATAAAATATTAGAGGTGAAAGTTATGTTAAGGATTAATAGTTCAAGCTGCTCTTTTTTAAAGTGAAGAAACTGATAACTTGAGAGGTAAAGTGACTTACCTAGGTCAGAAAGCTAGTTAAAAACAGAGATCAGACTAGTACTCATTTCCATGTGTTCCATTCAATTTGCCATTCAGCAAGCATACTAAGTGCCACTAAGTTCTGAGTATAATGGGCAAAATCCACATAGATGGGGCCTATTCTGGAGGAGGTCACGGCTGAGTGCAAGAGACGTGCACAAACAAGTCAAACAGCAGAGCAGCACACAGCAGAGCAGAATAAGTGCAAACACAGATAAAACCGTTGCTAACGTGTATCCAGGGCTTACTGTGTGCCAGGCACTAGGCAAAGAGCTCCGCCTCGTCATTTATGCCGACAATGGCTTCTTAAGGTAGGTTTGATCTCATCACAGCTAAGACATCACTGATTGCAAGACTGACTGTACCGTCCCACTACTTTACAAGATACTATTATAAGAAAAGGGCATCTCATTCCCACATAAAACTAAGCCACCCAATCGCTCCACCCGCTCTGTTACAGTGAAGATGAAACAGAGGAGCCGTGGAGAGAAAGATGGGAACAAACCTTGTATGTCCCAATCCCACTCCTCCTGGAGGGAGGGAAGAGGAATTCCCCTGAGAATTTGTACTACAAGCTGGCACTCATTCACTGCAGTCTGAACTCACACCAATGGTACAAAAACAAACAGAGGAAAAAACTCTATCCCTCAAGGAGAGAACTAATAGTCACATTCACAAAGATGCATAAAGTCAACTGACGATAAAATGTTCTCTGAGTGCAGAGATGTTAAAATGCGATAATGTTTTAGACCCTATAAAATAAAATATTGTTCCTCCCGTTCTTCCCTTGAGAAAATGGAGAGGTAGGGGAGTTAAGTACCCTGATCGAGATCCGAGGGCTATAGCATAACCCCAGTTCTGTACCTGGGATTCCTGAGGCCTGCTTTTCCCATGGTGTAAATCACGTTGGAAGAACAGATAAGGGCAATGGCACTCCCGCCCTCAAGGAGGATGCCTATTCATTTCTAAGACAATATAAATATATCAACTATTTTTAAAATGGTAATGGAATAAGTAAAACCAGAAAGAACAACTACTAATTCATGTCACAAGTATGAGGTGTGACAATGGCATAATTAATTGTATGTGGCTTAAGAACATTAACATTATTTCATAGTTAACCCTATGTGTCAGAATTCATATTAGATGTGTCATCTGTAGATCAAAAAAATATTCTAATAAAAAAAAATGTGCCTAGAAGGCGACCCTGCCACCCTTAACAAGGCAAGCCTACAAAGTACCCCCAAATCCAATGAAAAAGGCTTAGGGACAGCAACAAATGGACCCATCAGGAGAATGCCCTTCAACTGAATTTTAAACATCCTCTATAATAATGAAAGCGTAATATGCTAATTAGAATGGACATCGTTCCGGACAACCTTCTGGACAAAGCCAGGCCTCACATGTGAGGGAAGCCCGGGTCCCGGGTGCCAGAGGGAAGCCAGTGCCGGCAGCCTGGGGAAGGAAGGCCTGCTCTTGCACGAATTTCATGTATCAGGCCTCTAGTTACATATAATAGTAGCTGCTTGAAGGCACAGTTCTTACCTATTTATACACAATACTCAGACATCTTATATGTAAAATGTGTAATAGTAGATTTGCCTAACATGTAATACCAGGATGATAAAAATTTATCAACGAGCAATGGAAGCATGAGTCCTCTGCACTTTTCCTGCTCAAATGACAGTGACAAACTAAACAGAAATTGTTGATTGTTTTTAATAAAAAAAAAAGAAAGTGAGAAAAAAGGAATTTGTGAAACTACAAAAATAGTGGGTGTATTGGGGGGAAGCAATTACATGACAACACTATTAATACTCCAATTTCAAAAGAAAATGTTTGAAACATTCCTACATCAGAAAATGTAAAAAGCTCAATAACAATAAAATAATAGTAATAATAGTAATAATGTATATCCATAGCTAGAACAACTGAACAAAGTGTTATAACAGACTAGGATGAAAAGAACACCAGCACTAAAAGATGTGAAAATTATGGAAATTTAAGCAAGTCTGTTGAACCAAGAAGGTAAAATCAGTAGACCTTAAAATCTAGAGGTCTTGATAACAATAGGAACTATTGTATCATCTTTCCACATTTATTTTTTATACTGGAAAGTTTTAAATGTGTAGAAAAGTGAAGAGAATAGTCTAATGATCATCTATCCCCACCACCAGATTTGACAAATGTTAACATTTTGCTATCTTCATTCACCTATTATTTTTTACATCAAGAGCCACTTGTAGGTAGACCTTTCTAGAGTAGGCATTACATGTATGTGTACTTAACATTTGCTCCCTCAACTCTTGTAACTCCAAATGCTTGTGACATGTGATCATTCTAATTCTCTAATTTTTCTTAGACACAAATTTCAATTGCACATTATAAAGCTGAGGAATTAAGTCCTTGATCTAGAGCACATGTGTCAAACACAAGGCCCGCGGGCCAAATCCGTCCCGCCAGGCCTTGCAATGTGGCCCGCACTGCGCTGTCATCACTGCACTCCGCTGCGTTTCCATCACAATGACAGTTTATGACTGTTCAGTAAACCATTCTGCCCGCGATTTAGGCTGGATTTTAGATTTTGGCCCCTTCTCTGATTGAGTTCGACACCCCTAATCTAGAGTGAGCCACGCAATAGCCGTATTTCTCTATCACCATGTAATCTGGGGTTTTTTGCTCATGGTCACATGCACAGAAGCACCTAAGATATTCTTATATGAAACAGATTTTAAAAAGGTTCCCAATGTAAGTTCAGTAGCTGGTATGAGGAGTAGAAGTGAAGAGAATACTAGGTGTGCCAGTTAATAATTTGGATTTTGTAATCAGAGAAAACCTGGTAATTTCAAGAGAAACATCAAAAGTGCTTTATTCAAAGTAATGTCCATTGCTAGCTACACATTTCTCCATCTTTCAGGTAATTTGCGGATACCATCCCAATAGAACTTTTCTTGTTTTGAGGCAAACCATTCAGAGACCCAATTTTCCACTTCTTTGTACGTTTTGAAGTGCTGCTCAGAAAGTGCATGTGCCATTGATGGGAACAAGTGCTAATCTGAAGGAGCAAGGTCTGGTGAATACAGCGGGTGGGTTAATATTTCCAAGGATAGATCTTTTAACATGTCTTTAACTGGTTTTGAAATGTGTGACGATGTGTTATTATGAAGCAAAATTACTTTGCCGTGTCTTCTGGCACATTCTGATCAATTCTTGATCAAAGCGTGGTTCAAATTGATGGTTGTCAGTAGCGATCAGTATTAACAGTTTCACCTCCTTTTAGAAGCTCATAATACCTAGTAAAGTTTAAATCATAATTCTTCTTTGTTAACAACAACAATAAGTTGTAAATGAGTTAAAATCCATCATCTCTTTGTGGAATCAATTTTAAAACTGCTTCTGAGAAGTCTTTCTATCCTCTTTCATGGTGCTTCCTGGTGGATGATGGATTCCCACATGGCAATAAGAATTGCACCTGTCCAGGACTCTCAACCCACTTTTCCCTCACCACCCACATTAAATTCCCTGGCTACCAATATTCTCTTGGAATATATATATATATATGAAATATCCCTACATATCCCTCTTCTCCAATATAAGTGATACGGAACATAGACTCTTCCCCTTTCCCTGCCTCTAGGATGAAACTCGAACCCAAAATGATTGGTTACCCAGGCTATATGGCCAGTGGTGCCCTGTATGTGGAGGATTTGACTCTCTCTTCAAAGATTAAAATGGAGAATGCCAAACATGTATGTCGAACACTAATGTAAATTATTTCAAGAGCAAATAAATTTAGAGAATACCTTGAGGAGGCAGCAAAGTGAAGTGGGGGTAAATATAACTTATATTGTCAAAGAGTGCCGGATTCAAATTCAGCCTCATCACTTATACTTGTAGAAATGCTCAAGTTCAGTTTCCTAGTCTTTAAAACAAGGACTGTTGTGAATACAGAATGAAAATATATGGAAATGCCTACAATGAAAGACCCAGGTTCTCAAGACAGTGGACATCTTTAAAACCACAGCTGCACAAGGTTCTCAACAAAAACTGGTTTCCTTGATTTCCCTGCTCTATCTAAAGAAAGGAGAGAGGGTTCTCTTTCACTTTCATACTTCACATGAAACATTATGAAATGCCAGATAACTTATGAATAAAAAACTAATAGAAACTTAGAAAAATAGAAGGAAATGGTAGTACTAATATGTCCTTTAAAGGAACTCTATAGAAATATTATAAGAAAAGTAGGTTCAAAACTAGAAGATGGCTCCTGTTAGAAACTACTAGTAGAAGGTGCATCACTGACTAGCTGAGAGATACTGGTAAAGTCACTATGTCACCCGGAGTTTTGATTTCCTAATCTCTAGCCTGGTAGATAGGTTCAAAGACGGCCCCAATGATGTTCATCCTCACAGTATTCACACTCCTCTGTAATCCCTTCTCCTGTGTGTGCACTGGTTGCCTGACTTGCTTCCACCGTACAGAATACAACAGACGTGATGGAACATCACTTGTGAGATAATGAGTATATTTGTCTTGTTTAAATCACAATGGGTGTCATCTTTATGTTAATACATTATATGTAATGTGGGTTAAAAAATATAGTTTTAATCCATTATAAATATGTAATGGGGAAATAGATCTTTTAAATAATTTTTCTGCAGTATGTTTTCCCATATACACATATTAAGTTATTTTTAAATGTGGTAATTTTTAAGCTACACTTTTAAAAGCATACTTACTAGATCATAGTTATAGAGAGGTTGACATACTTTTTCTAGAGTGTACAAATATCTGACATTATCTTTTGATTCATTTGCTGTATCTGTGATTCTTGCATCCAATTCGCGCCAATTCTAAGAAAAAAATGTATAAGAATTCTATGACACATCCAAATATGTAAGTGTGCTAAAGTTTAATCAAGAAATTCAATATATATACACTAAAGTAGTAGATGGTCAGTGCATAGCATAGCAAGCAATTGAACTCCCAGTCAGTCGAACTCCTAAGGAGACATTTTGCCTATTAGACTATATAAAAATTATTAGATAAAACGTAGTGTATTAATATTTGGAGAACTACAAAGCTCAGTCTGACCAGCATAATTCTCTAAGACATGATACTGGGGAGGAAGGGTAGATGGTGGCACAGGTAAATACAGTACTCACAGCCTCCCACAACCACTTCAAAATTACAACTAAAATACAGAGCAACCATCATTCAGAACCACCTGAAATCTTCTAAATGGAAGTCCTACAACTAGAGAACTAAAGAAGAAAGCACATTGAGACTGATAGGAGGGGCAGAGGGTAGAACAGACCGATCTGGCGCCCACGTGTGGCATTTTTATAATTGGGATGGATATATTGGCAGCAAAGGCCTCCGATGAGGAGCAAGGAGTCCCAGCCCCACACCGGGCCCCAGCCCAGGTTTCCAGAGCTGGGAAGAGGAGCCCCCATAACTTCAGGCTGTAAAATTTAGTAGTGATGTGGCTGAGTGACAAGGAGACTGCTGGAGACCCAGATAGTTATTTTTAAAGGGCCGGTGCACAGACTTACTCAGACTTGCTCCCCCTGAGCTCCAGAGCTGGGACAGTGGCTTGGGTGGACCCAGGGACATATGGTGAGGAACTGGATTGTCTGGCATCAGGGCAAGAATTCAGGAGAGGCTTTATCTAAGAAAAGGGAGCTTACAGGGTCATTGTTCCTATGCTGAGACCTCCCCCATCACAGAGCTGACCGATAGGTGCCATATCTGAGTCTCCATCAACCTGACTCACACTGTTCACTCCATCTGATGATTCCCTGAGACCCTACCTTACCAAATTTATAGTACCACTCAACCTGTTAGCAGCAGTTTTTTCATATGAATGGTCTGTCTTAACTCAGGATTCACTCTTTCCTAAAATCTCTCAAACAAGCAGAAACTTGGGTCAGCATGCCCCAAAACTATCAATAAAAGGCCCAATACCCAGCCTTAGCATCAGCCTGCCTTGCTTCACAGCTGGGCCTACCTTGGGTACTTCCAAGCCCAACTAAAGTAGCAGCCACCAGCACATCATTCTGTAGTTCCTTTGGAAGGCCCAAGAGCCAGTGCACCTGGTGGACAGCTTCAGCCACCCCAGATTACAACTCTAACACCCATGAGTGATTGACTCACTTAAGAGGCAGACTCAGTAAGCACCCACTGAAGCAACTCTTGCTCCATAGGGGTGTCTCCTGAACAGCAGCTTTTCTGCTGTAGTTACAGCTAGTACTCACAGCCAATTGGCCTGGGGGTCAATTCCTCCCAGTTAGGTCACCTACAACAAGACAATGCACACAACCCACACATGGGTGCACCTAGAATACCCAGATCAGGCAACTACTTCAGGACACCTACTTCACAAGGCCACTCTATCAATTCTAGGAGACATAGAAGCTCTACCTAACACATAGAAACAAACAAATGGAAGCAGCCAAAATGTAGAAACAAAGAAACATACCACAAATTAAAGAATAGAAGAAGCCCCCTGATAAAGAACTAAATAAAATAGAATCAAGTAAACTACTAGATACAGAATTTTAAAAAATGGTTATAAGAATGCTAAAAGATCTTAATGAGAGCTTCAATGGGTTTAGTGAGACTCTCAAGGATCTTAGTGAGAAAACCAAAGACATGAAAAAGGACCTATCAGAAATTAAGCATAATTAACTGAATTAAAGAATAATTTATTCTTTATTTCAGGGAATCAACAGCAGAGTCAAAGATGTTGAGAATCAAATCAGTGATCTGGAATATGAGGAAGCAAAAAACACCCAATCAGAAGAGCAAAAAGAAAAAATAATCCAAAAATATTAAGATAATGTAAGGAGCTTCTGGAACAACTTCAAGCATACCAACTTTCTCATCATGGGGGTGCCAGAAGGAGAGAAGATATTGAAAACCTATTTGAAGAAATAATGATAGAAAACTTCCCCTATCTGGTGAAAGAAATAGAGTCCAAACAAGATAAACCCAAAAAGGCCCACACCAAGACACATCATAATTAAAATGTCAAGGGATAAAAACAAAGAGAGAATCTTAAAAATCATAAGAGAAAAGCAGTTAGTTACCTACAAGGGAGCACCCATATGACTGTTAGCTGATTTCTCAACAGAAACTATGCAGGCCAGAAAGAAATGGCAAGAAATATTCAAAGTGATGAAAAGCAAGGACCTTACCAAAATTACTCTACCCAGCAAAACTAGCATTTAAAAAAAAGGTCAGACGAGATTCACAGACAAAAAAAAAAAGCTAAAAAAGCTCATTACCACCAAACCAGTATTACACAAACTGTTGAAAGGTATTCTTTTTTAAAATATAGTTATATTGATTTCAGAGAAGAAGGGAGAGGGATAGAGAAATAGAAACACTGATGAGAGAGAAACATCATTAATCGTGTGCCTCCTGCACGCCCCCTATTTAGGATTGAGCCTGCAATCCAAGCATGTTCTCTGATCAGGAATCAAACTGTGACTTCCTGATTCATGGATTGACATTCAACCACTAAGTCACACCAGGGAGGAAGAGGAGGAAAAAAGACTAAAAATATGAACAATAAAATGGCAATAAATAAATATCTATCAATAAATGAATGTAAAAATCAAAATAAATGAACAAGAAATACAATGAACAAAATAAACTGATGAATAAAATAGAACCACAGGCATGGAAAAATGGAACAGACTGAGGAATCTCAGAGGGAATTGAGGGGCGGGGGGCGGGAAGAGATTAACCAAAGAACTTATGTACATATATGCATTACCTATGGATACAGACAATAGGGTGGTGAAGGCCTGGGGCAGGATGGGAATTGGATGGAGGGGGAAATTGGGGAGAACTGGGGACATCTGTAATACTCTCAACAATAAAGATTTTTTTAAAATAAGATATGCTATTGGGAGAAGAGGGATTGAAGAATAACACATTATGATACTGTTATAAAAAAATAAAAACACAAAATTATGTCATTTCATATATAGGGAGTACACTCATCCTATATAATAAAAGCTTAATATGCTAAGTGTCTGGTCATCTGGTCGGCCATTCAACCAATCAAAACGTAATATGCTAATATATGCTAAGGCCACTCAACTGCTCACTATGATGTGCACTGACCACCAGGGGCAAACAATCCAACTGGTAGATTAGCTTGCTGCTTGGGTCTGGCCATTCGGGGTTGAGTGAGACATGCCCTGGAGCCCTCCTGTGGTCCCGCCCTGGCTGGGCAACCTCCCACATCCCTCCCCAGCCCCGATTGTGCACCAGTGGGGTCGCTCAGCCTGGCCTGCACCCTCTCACAATCTAGGACCCCTCAGGGTATGTCAGAGAGCCAGTTTCAGTCCAATCCCACAAACCAGGCCAAGGGATCCCACTGGGGCATGAATTCATGCACCAGGCCTTCAGTATATAGATATCACAGAATGAGCCAATCAGAGAAAGACAAGTATCATATGTTCTCACTCATATGTGGAATCTAATGAACAAAATAGATCCAGAGACATAGAAGCATGCAAAAGATGGATGTACTTCAGAGGGAGGGCGAGAGGGTTAGGGAGGGAGGGAGGGGGATGAAGATTAACCAAAGAACTTATATGTATATATGCAAAGCCCATGAACAAACAATAGTGCTGTGAAAGCCTGAGGACGGGGCGGGAGTAGGGTAGAGAGGGTCAACAGGGGAAAGAACAGGACATCTATAATACTTTCAATAATAAATATTTTTAAAAACCACAAATAAAAAATTTTGGTTATCTCTATGTATTTATCATTCAAGAACAGGAGTTAGGGATAAGAGGGTGTGTGATTAAAAGATACTTGCTTTAATTCAAACATAGACAACTATATGGTGGTTATCAGAGGTGAAAAGGGGGTCAAGGAGGTGAAGTGAATAAAGGGGGTCAAATATATGGGGAAGGAAGGAGACTAGACTTTGGGTGATAATCAAACAATGCATTATCCAGATGATGCATTATAGAATTGTATACTTGAAACTTTATAATGTTACCAGAGGCCCGGTGCGCAAAATTTGTGCACAGGGAGGGGGTGTCCCTCAGCCCAGCCTGCACTCTCTCCAATCTGGGACCCTCAAGGGATGTCCAACTGCCCATTTAGGCCCAATCTCGGTCAGTCAGACATCCCTCTCACAATCCAGGACTGCTGGCTCCCAACTGCTCCTCTGTCTGCCAGCCTGATCACCCCATAACCACTCCCCTGCCAGCCTGATTGATGTCTAACTGCTCCCCTGCCAGCCCGATTGCCCCTAACTGCCCTCCCCTACAGGCTTGATCACCCCCAACTGCCTTCCCTTGCAGGCCTAGTCCCTCCCAACTGCCCTCCCCTGCTGGCCTGATTGCCCACAACTGCCCTCCCTTTCAGACATGAGTCCTCCCCTGCTGACCATCTTGTAGTGGCTATCTTATGTCCACATGTGGGCTACCATCTTGTGTGTTGGTCAATTTGCATATTAGGTAGGATAGAGGCCAGGTACACGAGTGGGGGCCAGCTGGTTTGCCCTGAAGAGTGTCATGGATCAGGGTGGAGGTTCCCTTGGGGCATGGGGTGGTCTGGGCCAGGGGCCTATGGTGGTTTGCAGGCTGACCATGCCCTCCACCCCCAGCGACCCAAGCAGAGGCCCTGGTATCTGGGATTTATTTATCTTCTATAATTGAAATTTTGTAGCCTTAAGTGGAATCCACAGCTGGCCAGAGTGTGGGAGAAGCTTGGCTTCCTTCTTTGCCAGGGAAACCCAAGCCTCCTGCTCACTCTGTGGACACAACCATCTTGGTTGGATTAATTTGCATACTTGCTCCTGATTGGCTAGTGGGTGTGGCTTGTGGCTATAGTGGAGGTATGGTCAATTTGCATATTATTCTTTTATTAGATAGGATTACCCAATGTTACCCCAATAAATTTAATTTTTAAAAAGAGACACTTGTTTTATCTGCACTGTTTAAAAATATTACAAAAGATAATGTATTATCTATAATAATAAAAGCATAATATACTAATAAGACCAGACATCTGAATGACCTTCCAGATGTCATTCTTGACATCCTTCCAGATGAAGCCACAGCAGTGGGGACTGAGGCAGAGGTGGTTAGGGGCAATCAGGAAGGCAGGCAGAGTGGCTAGGGGCAATCAGGCCAGAAGGCAAGTAGATAGGGGAGATCAGGCAGGCAGGTGAGTGGTCAGGGGTGATCAGGCAAGCAGCTGAGTGGTTAGGGTGATCAGTCAGGCAGTCAGTTAGTGGTGATCAGGCAGGCAGGTGAGTGGTTAGGGGTGATCAGGCAGGCAGGTGAGTGGTTAGGGATGATCAGGCAGGCAGGCAGAGTGACTAGAGGCGATCAGGCAGGCAGGCAGAGTGATTAAGGGTGATCAGGCCGAAACCAGTTTGGCTCGGTGGATAGAGTGTTGGTCTGAGGACTGAAAGGTCCCAGGTTCGATTCCGGTCAAGGGCATGTACATTGGTTGTGGGCACATTCCCCGGTAGGGGGTGTGCAGGAGGCAGCTTGTCGATGTTTCTCTCTCATCGATGTTTCTAGCTCTCTATCCCTCTTCCTTCCTCTCTGTGAAAAATAAATGTGGTGTTTTTTTTTAAGAGTCTCATGCTCTACCGACTGAGCTAGCCGGGCATTCTGCACACTATATGTGGTTGTTTTGTTTTGTTTTTAAAAAAAAAAAAAAAGGGTGATCAGGCAGGCAAGCAAATGGTTATGGGAGATCAGGCAAGCAGGCAAGTGTTAGAGGCAATAAGGCAGGCAGGCAGAGTGGTTAGGGGTGATCAGGCAGGCAGGCAGGAGAGCAGTTAGGAGTCAGCGGTCCTGGATTTTGAGAGGGATATCCAAAGGGTCCCGGATTGGAAGAGGGTGCAGGCTAGGCTGAGGGACCCCTCCCACATGCACCAATTTTGTGCACCAGGTCTCTAGATTGTTATAAAGATGTCTTTTTATATATTTTTTTAATTTTAAAAATATATATATTTTATATTGATTTCAGAGAGGAAGGGAGAGGGGGAGCAAGAGATAGAAACATCAATGATGGGAGAGAATCATTGATTGGCTGCCTCCTGCACCCCCCAACCCCCCACTGGGGATCCATCCGCAATCCAGGCATGTGCCCTTGATGGGAATCAAACCCAGGACCCTTCAGTCTGAAAGCTCTATCCACTGAGCCAAACTGGCTAGGGCGATAAATATAATTTTTTAAGGAAGAGTAAAGAAAAAGAAAAGGAGATGAAAAGAATCAAGCTAAACTTTAATAAAGATAAGCTCTAGGAAAAAGTGAAATGTATGATGAGAGGGCATTTTGCTTTTGACTTCTCATGTAGTTCTTTTATATATGTATTTTAATATTTTATTGATTTTTTACAGAGAGGAAGGGAGAGGGATAAAGAGTTAGAAACATCGATGAGAAAGAAACATTGATCAGCTGCCTCCTGCACGCCCCCTACTGGGGATGTACCCACAACCAAGGTACATGCCCTTGACCGGAATCGAACCTGAGACCTTTCAGTCCGCAAGCTGACACTCTATCCACTGAGCCAAACCAGTCAGGGCTCATGTAGTTCTTGACCTCAATGAGTTTATGTTGATTTACAACTTCAAAAAAAAAATTTTTTTTAATAGCAATCATCCCATACTAGTATTGTTTAAATTGGTGTGCAAAATTTTGAGGACTTAATTTTCGTTTCTATACTTCATTTCCCTCTTCTGGAAATAAGTTATTATATGAGAAAGCCTTACTCAAAGATGAATACTTCTGCATATATGATGTTCATATGTGATGCAAAGAAGCAGTTCCAGAAGAGTAATTTTCTAGTTGGTTGTTCTGAACTATATCAAACTTTAAAATACAGGCCTTTTTACCTTTAACAGTTTGGAGTGTGCAACATTAAGCACATTTATGACAGCCTTACAACTTGGCCCTTTAATCTGTTCAATGATGTAATTGAATTTGGCTGACATGCGTTTCCAGTGCTCCAGTTCAGTGAGTGGGCCTGAGTCATCAGCTTCTTTTCTCATTTGCTCACTCTCAATAAGTACCTGCAATCAAAAATATTCACAGAATGGAGAAATGTTACTTTCTTTTAAAAGTTAGTTACTTTCATCTTTTCAAAGGAAGCTAAAAGTATAAATGACATTCAACATTGAAGAATAAAAACTGTTAACAGACTAAGAATAGATGGGAACTTCTTTAAAATGATAAATAGTACCTAGCTACCAAAAATCCACAGCAAACATACTTAAGGACAAAATTTTAGAAAATATCATTCTAAAACCAAGAACAAGACAACTTTGCCACTATCACAACCCACTTCCATTCAACCTGGTAATGGAGATCCCAAAACAAGATAAGTAAACAAAAGAATTCCAATAAAAATTAGAAATGAAAAAGCAAAGATGAATCATCACAGCTGACATGGTTGACCACATTCTAAAAATTAAAAAATATCTAAAAGATAAACTTTTACAATTAATGAAGCCATGGTGGCAGAGGCCAAGGCAGAGGTGGTTAGGGGAGATCAGGCTGGCAGGGGAGAGCAGCTAGAAGCGACCAGGCTGACTGGGGAGGGCAGTTAGGGGTAACCAGGCCGGCATGCAGATGTAGTTAGGGGCTTTTAGTTAGGCAGGGAGGTGGTTAGGGGCAATCAGGCTGGCAGGCAGATGTGGTTAGGAGCCAGCGGTCCCAGATTGCAAGGGGGATGTCCGATTGCCAGTTTAGGCCCAATCCCTGTGGGACATCCCCCAAGTGGTCTCGGATTGGAGAGGGTGCAGGCCAGGCTGAAGGACCATCCACCCACACACTGTGCATGAATTTTATGAACTGGGCCTCTGGTGTATATATAAATACCAGTAGCATTTCTTTATAAATCATAGAACAATCTAAAAATGTAAATATAAACATATAGCATTTGCTTGCTATAACAAATAATAACAATGATATCAAGAAATTAACAAAAGATGTACATTATCTTTTTGGAGAAAATTAGAAAACTTAAGGACAAAATTTTTGTTTATTCCAACAAACAAAAGAAGGCCTACAGAAATGGAGAGATTATACCAAGTTCGTGAATGGAAAAATTCAGTCATATAAAGATGGCATTTTTCTCTAAATTAATGTACATTCAATGAAGTTTCAATCAAAATCTCAAAAGGGTTTTTGGTACTTGATAAATTAGCCTTAAAATTAAATTTGAAAGAATTAACCAGAAGTAATAAATACAATTTTGAAGAAAAATACAGAAAGGGACTTGCCATACCAAATACTGATTTAGTAAAAAGCTACAGAAATAAAAGCAACATGGTATAGTACAAAAAAATAATAATAATAAGTAAGTAGACCAGTGGGATAGAAAAGGGGTCCCAGAAACTTGTTATGTTACAGAGTTGATATTACAAATTTGTTAGGAAAAAATGGCCTTATTAAACTAGCAGCTTGGGACAAATTGGCTGACGATATGGAAAAAGACAAAATTAGATTTCCTACCTCACATTGTACCCAAACACACACAGATGCAATTCCAGATTGAATAAAATGGTAAAGCTTTTAAAGAAAATATAGAAGATAGGGATAAAACAGTTACCACTGAGGGAAGAAAGGGGAATTGAAATTGGGAAGAGGAATACTAGGGGATTGCAAAGTGCTGGCAGTGACCTGTTTCTTAACTTGCGCAAAGCTTATACAGGTGTTAATTTTGCAATAATTTATTTATTTTATTGTATTGTATTTATTCTGGAGTATTTCACCATTTAAAATGAATAATGTAGGAGAATATCTTCATAACACTGGAATAGAAATGTGTTTATGGGACCATCTGAAATTGCAGGACACAAGATGAACCAAGAAAGGATTAACATCCAGAAAATACTATTTAAACTCTAACAATTCAGTAAGATATCATCAATCTGAAATATAACTACGTAAAGGAAATGAAGAAGCAATTCAACAAAGAGGAAACCTAAAGAGCCATTAAACATACTCAACCTCAACTGTATTCAGAGTAATGCAAAATAAATCAAGATACCATTTCACACTCAGTATATTGGCAACCATTAAAAGTCTGACAATCCCAAGTGTAATGAAAACCTGAAGAAAGGGAAACTCTCATATGCTTCTGTACAAAATATTATAGTTAATATTTTATAGTTACTATAATCACTATTTGGAGGGCTTTGCAATACCCAATAAATTATCCATACATTACTGCTCTCAGCAGTTCCACTGGAAAATTTATTTTTTAATCCTCATCCAAGGACATATTCCCACCATTATTTATTTATTTATTTATTTATTTATTTATTTATTTAGAGGGGAAGGGAGAGGGAGATAAACTCTGATGTGAGAGAGGGGAAGGGAAAGGGAGATAAACTCTGATGTGATTCCAACCAGGGATCCAACCGGCAACCCAGGTATGTGTCCTGACTGGGAATTGAACCCCCCACCCTTCAGCACAACACTCCACTGGGAAATTCTTGAACATGTACAAAGGAGATCTGAACAAAGATATTCATTAAATATGTATTTTTATTGTTTGCAATAGCAAAAACATGTAGAAATAACTATCTTTCTGAGGGAATCAATAAATAAACTTCTCTAACTTCTTAAACAGAAGTTACTAGACATCATTTAAATGTCTCTTAGATGTCTGAACATCTATATAATAAACTGATTTTTTTTTCACAGAGGAATACCATACAGTGAACGAGTTAAATTTAGTTGTACCAACATGAATGAAAGAGAATGTTGAGGGGGGAAAAACACCTATAAAAGGATCCTTTATAGTATCATACTGTTTATGTAAAGATTTTAAACACAAATATATTATATCTATAATATAAAGTTTATAAATTTGTAAATGCAAAAGAAAAGTGTTAAACTTTAAAGAGAATGGGAGGAGTCAATAACATCAGAATAGTGGTAATACAGAGGGAGCGAGAAGAAAGAGTTAGAGGCTTTAGTGAAAATTAAAAAAAAAAAATCTGAAGCAAATAGAGCAAACTAGAGGCTGGTACCTAAAAATTCGTGCACTCAGGGGGTCCCTCAGCCTGGCCTGTGCCCTCTCACAGTCCAGGACTCCTCGGGGGATGTCCGACTGACAGCTTAGGCCCACTCCCAGGGGGATCAGGCCTAAGCTGGCAGTCAGACATCCCGCTGGGAGCCAGGGAGCCCTCAGGGCATGTCCAACTAACAGCCCTGGGGAGCTGGCCTAAGCGGTTAGTCGGACATCCTTAGCCTCTCCTGCCACCACCACTGTGCTGGCCAGCCATGAGCCAGCTTCTGGCTGAGCAGTGCTCCCCCTGTGGAAGCACACTGACCACGAGGGGGCAGCTCCTGCATTAAACGTCTGGTGATCAGTGGGTGTCATAGCACCTGGTCGTTCCCAGTTGTGCTGCCATTAGGGTCAATTTGCATAGTATCTTTTTGTTATATAGGATGGTATCTGTTTAATCTCAGTTACAGAGATGTGTGTTATTTGTTTCCTGTACCTTTTAATGTTCATAACTTAAATTTTGATGGAATTTTTAAGGATACAACTGAGGCAAAATACATAGTTAATTTTTCAAACCTATTAAAGTTCTATTTTTAATCCAGGAAATGCTTGTAATTTTTACCATGGTTTATGGAACTCTTCTTAACCTAATTACAAGCTTTTCTACCTTCTTAAATACAGGAGAGTAGACATAATTTAAGCTTTTTAAAATGGCTAAAGGTCTATATAATTTGAATAACTGAATTAAAGAATGCAAGCGACTCTTAAAATTAACTTTTAAATTTTAAATCAAATGACCCTTTTGATGTTTAATTCCTGTTACATTATTCATAGGCGATAATCCAGCCTCAAATCGAATACTTCCAGTGATTCGGCACATTCCATTTCCATTTCTCTCCTTATAGCCATCACTCTCTCCGGCTTACTTCTGCCAAACACATTTAACGTCACATGAAACCCTCTCAAATCGTTTAAAATACCATGTCATCCCTACACCCCCTTTTTCCCAGGTCAAACGTCTCCATGTACTTTCCTTGAATACACTGTTCAGAGCCTTGGCCTATTTTTCTCTGCACTGCCCATTTATTAATAACTTATAAAACGTCTTTATGTATTATGGATACTCTTTGTTATGCCTGCTGATACTATAACCTCCCAGAAAGTGATTTCGCTTTTAACTTTGTGGTGGTTTTGACATGTGGAAGTTACTAATACCTTTCTCATATAGCCAAACCTATCTTTTTTTTTTTTTTTCTTTCATGGCTTCTGGGTTTTGTATCTTGCTTAAGAACATATTATTATAATCTTATGCTCTGCTTCATGTATGGCTTTTTTTTCTTTTGTTTTTGGTTTGTTTTGTTTTGTTGGTCTTTTTTAAAAAAAAAAAAAATTTCCCTTCACATAACTGTTTTTAAGTCTGGCTTCTCTCACACGTTTTTGAGATTCACGTTTTAATGTTCTTTTTTCACTTTTAGCTTTCATGTTTATGTCTATTATCCATCTTGAATTAATTATTGTGTATGACAAGAGGTCAAGGTTTATTTTTTATGTTTGTGGGGTTTTTTGTTGTTATTTTTACGGATCTCTCCATTTCCTGCACTTATTCTGCTTAATTGGAGGCTACTTGCTACAATTGCCCAACTACTGATTTTCTTATTTCAGGTTGCTAAGTCTCCTATGTCAAACTATTTTCTTTTCCTTGCCCATTTTTGCGAAAGAGAATCTATATTGATTGATCATAATAGTTGGAGAGGACCTCCTTGGCCAGCGTGTGGGACAGAGTTGGATTTCCACAACGGGTTACAACTCCCCCTTCCTCCAGGGGCAGAGTGGGCAGCTGCTGGAGGTTTCTGCTGAGAGGTCTGCTCTTCAGTTACCTAGTGACACATGGAGACAAATTCTGTGGCCAGCATTCCAGGCCGTGGCGGAGTTTCCAAAGCCCTCCAATTTCTTTCACTGCAACTGCACCTTCCTGCTTCCAACATAGTTCTATGCATGAGAAGGAACATCGGGAATGCTCTTGTATAACTCTCGCATGGTCAGGATTTTTCTCCCCCGTCGTCACCTAACTGAAGACTTTCTCTCCTAGGTCCACTGTCCTGTGCTCAGGAGCTAGAGATCTGCCGCCTGGCTCCTAGAGGCCTCTTTCCCTCTGGGGCAATTACATCATTTTTAGAAGTGTTTATAAGTTGGCACCTCTCAGAAGGTTGACATACACCCCGTTCCTAACATTGCTTTTGCTACTGCCAGAGAGCACTTACATGTCCAAAGTAGTACTGGTATGAATGAGCCTAGTTTGGACATCTTTGTCAACCCAGACAATTCCATTGATCAACCAAAAGGTATTTATTTAGTGCCCAGCACTGTAGCTAGTCTCTTCATTATGTCCTTTTCCTCTCTCTCTCTCTCTCTCTCTCTCTCTCTCTCTCTCTCTCTCTCTCTCTCTCTCTCTCTCTCTCTTATGAAGAATATAAACACTATATGAAGTATTAGAGATAAATGTTGGCTACTCCTGATTCTTCATTATTTCATTCTCGACCCATAATGTTATAGTTTCCTTCTTAATGTGAAAAATATCCTAAAATTGATTTTAATTGGTCCATAGAGGACAATGAATTTTGCACTGGAGTCAAGAATAGGCTGAGTTTCATAACAGAATCTAGAAGATTCTTCTCTCCTCTGCTTTTAGAGATAAATTGCAGTGCCTAGAACACAGATGTGACAATGATGCATGCCTGATGAAATTACTTAAGTTAGCTCACCTGTTCGATCTGTTTGTACCATATCATCAACACGTCCTCTAGCTGACGAACAGTTTCCGAATTGCTAGCTGCGACTGTCACTTCTTCAAAGCTTTGCAGTTTGGAAAAATCAAAGTTGTCTACACTCTTTAACTTAACTGTTCCCTCAATACTTATTCTAGCACCTAAAAGGGAAAAAATATTGAGAAGAGGTGTTTAACGTCGATGTGTTAAATATCACAGTGTGATTTCAAGGTGTAATTACTAAAAAGTTAGAGACCTAATAGTTCATAAAAATATTGATCATTAGGTTGTGAATTGGTTTATTAATAAAATTGTCCTTTAACAATAGAAATAGTGTAGTTATATATTTAAAAGAGAGTTTATAATAAATTATGTCTTTTTAAATATAGTGGAATTTTTCACAAATAATATAGAAAGAGAATCCTCCTGCTGTAATATAAAACAAAAATGACAACTTAACTTACTCCTACAAAAATCCTGGGGAAGAGAGATGCTAATGATTTAGTATCTTACCTCTCTGAGATACCTTAACATCTTTGGTACCTTAACATCTTCCTTTGAAATGGAATATTTTAAACTCATGCTTATTTTTAATAATATATAGTTCATTTTCTCATTTTTAGTAATGTGTTAGACAAGAAATGTTATACTTACCATCTAAAAATGAAAGATATCTGTTGATTGTTTCAGTAAAAATGTGTTTTTCTGACTCTCCTTGCTTGGATTGGTTTAAAGCACCCCAATTATTTGTTGCAAGGATAGCTGGCAGAAATATCTTTGCCAGCATATTCCTGATCCCAATTAGGAGTCCTCTTGAGGCATCCAGGAGAGTAACCAGCACTTCCTGAAAGGGCAGTGTTCAAATGTTTTTACATGCTGATACCAATAAAGAACTGAAAATCATAACCTATTTTACATTATAATAAGCACAGACAATACATTTTATAAACTATTAGGAAAGCTTAAGTGGTTGTATTAGAGTTCTAAAATCATCAAACTTATATTCTGCCCTCAATTTACCATTTACATGCTTGTTCAGCAAGTAAAACTTCCCCTGGTGCTTTAATTCCCACAGAGGGACGGAGATGTGGCCTGGAGCCTGTGCAATGTGAGGGAAATGAAACTGGGCCTTCTGCATAAACAAAGTTTTCAGGTGAAAGTTGCCCGGTCTCTGAAAAGGGAATCATAAACACTGTGCCAGTCTAGGGAAAAAGCAACAAAACTAGCCTCTGCTCGGAGTTTTGCATGGAAAAACATTGGTCAAAGGGTACAAACTTTGTTATTAGTATGTTTGAGAATCTACAATACCATGAGGCATGGTGATTATAGTTAACAACTAGTGATCGGTGCATGAAATTCGTGCACATTAAAAGAGAATTAGAGGAAATAATTTAATATTGTTATTTGCCCTTTCTCTATAATAGAAGTGGCAGAGATGAAAGAAAATTAGTAAAATGTATATGAAAACCTTCCTCCTGTCAGAGTCTGGGGCTTACCACAGACCCAGAGTCAAATCCCCGCCCACTCACATGCACCTCAAAATCGCATGAGACTCAGACCCGGCTGCCTCTCCTGACATTGGGCTAGATCCAGACCCAGCCAGTCCCACCCTTGTCAAGCCCTGCCAGGCAGGGGGCATAGCTTCAGGTCCCCTGGCCTAACACCAGGACATGGGGTGTGGCCTGAAGTCCCCCAGCCCAGACCGGGGTGGGGGGATGCCTTGAGGTCCTCTGTCAAGCCCTGCCAGGTGGGGAACACTGCCAGAGGTCCCCTGTCAAGCCCCACTGGGTGGGGGACATGGCCTGAGGTCCCCCATCAAGCCCCGCCAAGTGTGGGGGGAGGCATAGTCTCAGGTCCCCCAGCTCAGCACTGGGAGGGAAGGGCACAGTTTCTGGTATCCTGTCAATCCCCACTGGGTGGGGGCATGGCCTGAGTTCCCCCGACCCAGCATTGGGGGTGCACCTTGAGTTCCCCTGGCCTGGTGGCGAGGTGAGGGGCGTGGCCTGAAGTCCCCTATCAAGCCCCACCTGGTGGGGGGTGCAGCCTGAGGTCCCCCGGCCTGGTGCCGGGGCTGGGGTAGCAGACTGAGGTACCTTAGCCCAGCACCAGGATGGGAAGCACACCTTGAGGTCCCCCATCAAGCCCTGCCAGGTGGAGGATGTGACCTGAGGTCTCCTGTCAAGCCCCACGGGGGCAGGGGAGGCATAGCCTCAGGTCCCTGCTGATTGCTCATTAAGCCATCTTTGTGATGGAGTGATGGTCAATTTGCATATTCCCTCTTTATTATATAGGATACCATATTATATACTTGAAAGCTGCTCAGAGGGTAGATCTTAAACATCATTACCAAAAAAAATAAAAATTGGTAATTATGTGAGGTGATGGAGATGGTAATGCTACCATGGTAATCATTTCTGAATATAAAGTGCATTAGAGCCCTAGCCAGTTTGGCTCAGTGGATAGAGTGTCAAACTATGGAATGAAAAGTTCCATGTTCAATTCTCAGTCAGGGCACATGCCCAGGTAGCAGGCTCAATCCCCAGTGTGGAGCATGCAGGAGGCAGCTGATCAATGATGCTCTCTAATCATTGATGTTTCTATCTCTCCTTCTCCATTCCTTTCTGAAATCAATAATATATATATTATTATATATTAATATATATTAATATATATTAATATATATTAATATATTATATATATTATAATATATATTCTTAAAAAGTATATATATATACTTTTATATATATATATATATATATATATACTTAAAAAGTTCATTAAATCAACTTATTCTACACCTTAAACTTATACAATCTTATATGTCAATTATAACTCAATAAAGCTGGAAAAATGTTTATCTATTTGAAAACAAAATATAAACATACCTCATGAATATTTTTAAGATTTATAGCACTATCATTTTGACAGCGAACAAAAAATACACACTTTCCTTTTAGTTTCTCTGGGACTGCATTGTCTATATACAATCTCATCATTTTTGACCCTTTCGTTACTCCAGCAATAATTCGACCACATTCTGAAAACAACAGTCAAGAATTTAGCACAATATCACATAACTGATCAAATGTGGAGAATTACTCTTCTCCTTACCCTGCCGCTTCTTGCTTCATTTTATTATAAGACGTTTTTGGTATGATTGTGGAATCAATTGTTTTTTGTCGACAAAAAGATGTCAATCTTGGAATTTTTACATTGGGGCTTCCTCTGGTTCCTCTCCCCGAGGTCTGCACATCCGTTCCTTTTAGCCAGGCCTCAGGCAGGGCCTACATACAAACTGGTCCCTATCCCACCCCCCTATCTTGCCTACCTCTTCCCAACTTATCTTTTAAATCTCGGCTGAAACACCATGTCTCTGGGAAGCTCACTGATTCCCCTGAGAAGATTCAGTCACCTATGGAATATACTCATAGCACCCAATTTATATTAAATTCTTCCTTGAACTAATTTCAGTGGAAACTAATCATTTAATTATAAATTTTTCTTTGAATTAAAAAAAAACTAACAACAATCTAATTCTGTTAGATGGCTGGTTGTAATAGTAATATGCAGAAATCAATAGTTTTTTCCATTTACAATAGCCAATTTAAAATATGATAAATGAAAATTGTAATTCCCCATCACAAAATCACCAAAATGTTGTGTGCCCTGCCTGTCTTCCTTTGAATTCAGGGGGTTCCTCTCATCCTGTCTTTCCAGAGTTACCAGCCTTGGAGCCCTGCAGTGGTGGGCACCTGAAAACTAGACTAATCAGGCTCTCTGCAAGAATGTACCTCTTGAATGGAGACACACAAAGATAAAAGGGAATCTGAAAGGTGTCAGTCTGGTGATGAATGCAAAAATAACTGCCCTGAAATCCATGGAAATGCTCTATTCCAGCCCTTTCCAAGGCCTGGTAGTTCAACTAATTCTAAAATTTGTGAATACTCAGCACCTTTTTTCTTATTTAAGTCAGAGTCTAATTCTGTTGCTTGCAGTCAAAGAACCCCGGTACTATATAAAAGCTTAAATGCTCATTCATAGCGGTTGGGATGAGAGCTACCTCTACCTTTGATAAAAGAACCTGACTTTGTCCCATTAAGCAATGTGTACATTCCCTGGAAAACAGCTGCTTTCTCAGCCTCCCTAGGAAGCCATGTGACACAGTTGTGGCCAAGAAGACAGCCTGGGCTTTCCTGAAAAAGCAGAGGTGTGTGACTAATGAGGCCCTTTCCCACAAGTGCCTTGGACCTGGATGTGATGCCCAGAGCTTCATGGAGAAAACATGAACATAAAGACAACATATTAAGAATGGCAGAATAAAAAGAATCTGTGTTCTGGTGGCATTGCTGAGCATTTGAACCATTGCTAGTCATTGCCTCCCTTGTTACGAGAGAAAAACAGACCCACTATTAGGATTTCTGACTTACAGCTGAACATAGTCCCGGGTGGCAGATCATAATAAGGGAATGGTTTCTAAAAATCACAATGCAACTGTTCTATGGGATACCGAACAACATTGTTTAACATAGAAAATGTCAACTGCAAAAAGCAAGTCAAAAATAAAACATATGATCACATCTTTAAATGATATAAGCATTTATATGTTAGCACATGCATATAAGAAAGACATGTAGAGAAATATTTACCAAGCTGAGAAATGTGCTACTTTGTAGATAGTAAAAATAATGATTAAAAATAGGTTTATCCTTCCTTCTCACAATTCCCCTCCTGCGAATTCTTTCCAATACATTTCATAATCCACATTGAATTAGCGTCAATGCTTTTCATTGAGGCATTGTTTAAAGGAGCAAAAAAGTTATAAATAACCTAAATTCTAATAAAAGGAGATAAGTCTTGAAAATCATAATTACATGAGAGAGAGAGAGAGAGAGAGAGAGAGAGAGAGAGAGAGAGAGAGAGAAGAAGAAGAAGAAGAAGAAGAAGAAGAAGAAGAAGAAGAAGAAGAAGCAGCAGCAGCAGCAGCAGCAGCAGCAGAAAAAGGAGAAGGAGGAGGAGGAGGAGGAGGAGGAGGAGGGGGGGGAGGGGGAGGGGGAGGAGGAGAGAGTAATCCATCAAGGAGTTAACAATGTTTATTTCAAGTGAGGGAGAACGTGGGTGATTTTTATTCTATTGGTAGATATTTTCTTATCGTTCTATAGTTTTCAGCTATTATAGTTTTTAATGAGTTGTGAAAATATGGGCCATGCAATAATGCACCAGGGTAAGAACTGCGAGAGACAGGAAATCCACAGAGCAGACCTATTCAGAATGTATGAATTTGCATATTTTCTTGGGGGAGGAAGAAATACACATTCAACAATTAGATGAAATTAGAATAATATAATCAGGTGCTATGCAGGAGTCTGGAGAACAGGGTCGGGTGTGGTTTGAAACATTCTGGAAGGCTCTCTAGAAGACAGTGCATCAGGTCACCTGGAGGAGGGGCAGGTCTTGGCTGGGTGGAGAGAAGGAAGGCATTCTGAGTCAGGAAGGTGGAGAAAGCTCACAGAAATGACTCCAGTATGAACAGAAAACAAAGAAGGGACTGGCTTACAGAGAGCAGAAGACTCATGTCTGGAAGAACAGGAAATCAGACCAAACAGGTCCTGTATGTCCAGGTTACCATGGGTCTTAGCGGGTAATTGAGGGTTTGCACCCAATCCCATAACTAGCAGCACAAGGAAAGATTTACTTGGCTGGAGTAAGTAGTGTGAACTTCAGAGGAGGAGTCTGGTAACAGAGATACTGGTTTTCAATCTGGCATACTAGGGCAGCATAGAGTATGGGCGGCCAGCCATAGGCAGCAGAGTTTAAAGCAAAAAGGGACCAATAGGAGGGACATACACTGAAGATAAAATCCACAGGGTTTGGCAGGTAAGGAGTCTAAGGTCAAAAGGATGGCCTATGCACCTAGTTATTAAGACAAAGGTTTAACTACCTGGTAGACTGTTAATTATTTTAAGAATAACGAGAACATTAGGGGAACCCAGATATTCCAACTGACAGCTGCAGCAGACAGATGTGACCAGGACCACAGGGAGCGGCTGCTGAGCTCTTGGGTGGTTTTGTGACTGTTTCTAGTCATCTGAAAACATGTGTACAAAATGGCTCCACCTGTTTCAGGGGAAATCCAATTAAATTCTAGAGAAAATCTGTATTCCCCAGGAGAGGCCAGTGATTTCTATAAAAATGTTTTCTCCTTAAGTCATTATAGTAGCCCAGATGGAGTGGCTCAGTTGGTTGAGCATCGCACCAAAAGGTTGTTGGTTCAATTCCCAGTCAGGGCACACCTCTGGGTTGTAGGCTCAATCTCTAGTTTGGGCACATACGGAAGGCAACCAATAGATGTTTCTCTCTCACATCGATGGTTCTCTTCCACCCTCTCTCTCTCCCTTCCTTTATAAAAATCAATAAATGTATTCTCTAGTGAGGATTAAATAAATAAACAAACAGACAAGCAGAACAGAAACAGACTCAGATACAGAGACCATTTTGACAGTTGTAAATAAACTTTTTTAAAAAAATCATTATTAATACCTGAAACATATATATTTGGATTTAAAATGTATTTTTAAGATATAAGCTTCTGATAAATTTTCTTTATAAATATAAGATTTCCCATGTGTAAGAGAAAAGACATGCTGCACTTTAACATTTATGAACTACTAGCCAGCACAGTACCCTGGAAAGCATCCTTACCCAAACCAGGTGCATCTCCTTCCTGGTACAAGAATTTCAATGTCTTACAACCATCTTTCATAAAAAAATAAGTCAGTGGTTCCAGCTGTTAAGTAAAAGGAAAAAAAGTCAATAAAATGACTAGGGTACTACAACAAAATGAACCAAGCCCTGTGTTAGGCATTTTACATACTTTAATCTTCATCATTTTGTAAATTAAAAAGAAAAAAAGAGGCTCAAAGAGTTTATTCATGATACACAGTGTCAGGCACATCAGAGGCAGGATTAGAATCTGAACTAATTTAGCTCCAAAAGTACAGTAGAATATAGGGTGAATTCTATTTCTGAACCTCACCAGAGGATATCTTTTCCATTGTTTGTTTATTTGTTTATTTGTTTTGGGAGGGTTCTTTTTTTTAGAGAGAGAGTGTGTGTGGAAGGGAGGGGGAGAGACAGAGAGAAACATCGATGTGAGAGAGACACATCTGATTGGTTGCCTGCAACTGAGGTATGAGCTTTTTTTTATTTGAGTAATTATGTCTTTAGCAATTGTAATTTGACCCATATTGTAGCCAAACTAATATAAAAACAAATTATTATAATAACAATCTTCTATATTTATGAGCTTAAAGTTCTTATTTAATTACGAGTCAGTGTAATATTTTAATAAGTAGAAAATTAAACAAATTGTGTAAACAAAACCTCTCACACACACATCATTTGGGAAATAGAGTTACTGAACCCACTTCACTGATTCCATACCTTAAGTGTCTCTCTTGAGCAGTGTGTTTCTCTTCACTTACGGACCACATGTGGGATGTATCCCAAGTCTGGCAAAGCCTCTCCCCCTAGGACTAGGGGTGTCGAACTCAATCAGAGAAGGGGCCAAAATCTAAAATCCAGCCTAAATCGCGGGCCGAATGGTTTACTGAACAGTCATAAACTGTCATTGTGATGGAAACGCAGCGGAGTGCAGTGATGACAGCGCGGTGCGGGCCACATTGCAAGGCCTGGCGGGACGGGTTTGGCCCGCGGGCCTTGTGTTTGACACATGTGCCCTAGGACAATGTGCGCCACAGAGTGGTACCTAGAGAGCTTTTACAAAAACAGAATGCTGGGCCTGAGGACCTGCATTTCTAAAAGGTTCCAGGTGGTGCCCATGCCCCGAATCCTGGGACCAGGTCTGGGAACCACCACGTAGGAGGTGAAAAAGAGCCACAGTCATTGCAAGAGTTAGCCCTTAATTTCCTATTCTTCCACTTCACACGTAAACGGCTCTCTTGCACAATTATTTCAGGTCGTAACCTGAAAGATACAAAAGCTGTCAGCACAGCTATTCTTGCCCAGTTCCATAAATACTTTCTTGCTGCGTCTGACTTTTATGTCCCTTCAGCTTTGAAAGCATACAAATTCTCAGAAGTAGAGCACTTGACTGTGATAAAAAGAGATCACAATACCAAATGCACTTCGTTGTTCTTTTTTAGACACATTGTTCTCCTGAGACCAGCAGAGTGAATGTTGTCATAGGCCAAGATCATGACTGCGAATTTAAGATTCACTTATAATATGTAACGTTTTACAAATAGTTCATCTGCGCTGCACCACAACCTTGCACTAAGTAAGGCGGCATTATCACGCCCCTGGCCGAAGAGAAAAGTGGAGCTAAAAAGAATTTGCGTGAACGATCCAATACACAACCACAGTGCAGAGCCCGGAACTGACACAGACCAGCACCTCCAGATCCGCGCTCTTTCCACAGAGCCGTACTGTTGTCTCCTTGACTTTTGAAAACACTTGTCATATAAGTCAGTAAAGCAATGTATGGGACTACCTTGAGCAGTGCTGAATGAAGGGAATAGTCAAAGTGGAAGTAGCAAAAGTGTGAATGCTAAGAGGGTAAAAATCTCTGGTTTGGTGAAGGTCCCGGTAAGAAAAAGAGTCCCAACAAAAGAGCTTTCAATGCCCTAACCAGTTTGGCTCAGTGGATAAAGTGTTAGCCTGTGGACTCAAGGTCAAGGGCATGTACCTTGGTTTTGAAGGCACATACCCAGTGGGGAGTGTGCAGGAGGCAGCTGATCAATGTTTTTCTCTCATTGATGTTTCTAACTATCCTTCTCCCTTTCTCTCTGTAAAAAAATCAATATAACTTTTTTTTTTTAAGAGCTTTCAAATAAACTTCATAACAAAGAAGCTACTTCTAGAGGCCAGAGCAGAGTCAAGGGTGGCATTAGCACCAATATAACAGGACTAGCAACAAAGGAAAGCCAGTAGCACACCAAGTCCTGAAGGAGTAGGCATGGGGAGAATGGTGTAGCTGAAAGCAGGTTGAGAACTGGAGCTGTGTGAGATGGACCGCTCAGGAGGAGCTGTAGTTATAGGAGGACATGACCATGGCCAGACAAAAGGCCAAGTGGCCTCCAGTCTCCTGCTGGTGTCTCCCAGTAGCTGAGCCACTTGGAAGCCACAGAGCAAGGGAGCCCAGGTGATGGATTCCAGAAAGGTCATCCTTCCAGGCCACAGAGAAAGGTGAAGCAAAGTGGAGAATGGGTCTGAAGACAAACTATGCACCCTCTGTTGTCCACAGTTTTGTGGTGCTCTTGATAAGCTGCTTTCATACCAGGCTTCACATACATGGAAAACTTTTCCGTATACAGTCTTCTCAACCACCACACCAACCCATGACACCCCTTGTTCCTCGTTCCATCTTCTTGCTCACCTGCCACCAAGTTGGATGCAAATTTACTGCATCTCCTTGCCTGGTCCTTTGGGTGAAATAAGTGCTCTCATCTCTCCCAGATTTGACATTGCTTTTCCTCCTGGCTATCCTTTCTTCCCTCCACTGGGGCTTTGCAATTCACAGGCACTTCTAAAGGCAGCACCTTTCCTGTCTTGATTCTTCCCTTAAGCACCAGATTTCCCACTCCATGCAGCCTAAGCAGGATCTGGCCTGGTCTGTGATGGCCTTAACAGAAGAGCCTAACCACACAGACCCACAGTCTGAGACACACTCCAGGAATGACAAAAAGAAGGGTTTGAAGATGCATGGCACTCCCACTTCCTAGCTAGCATGCTGGCTAGTGAGAAAGACTTCCTCCAGGCATAGAATGCTAGTCCAAAAAGCCAGGGTTTTCAGATATTTAAAGCCAGGGATAACAGATATTTAAAGGTGAGATGGCCAGCTCTGCGGGCACTCGTCTCCCTTAGTCCTGATAGCTGTCCTCCCCTGACGGCACTGGCCAAGCCCAATGCCCATGCCTATGCCCTTTGCAGAACCACTGGGATTCCATCGTCAGCCAAATGTGTGGCCAAACCATTTTTACGTGGAACAAGGTGATTACCCATCTGGTTTCCCCCTTTACCAAGTGCAGGAACGGTCCTTGGGACAGGCCTGAAGCCTGGGCCTAATGAGAAACATGTTTTTAGAAACTGTCCTTTTCTTCATCTCATAGTCATCTGCTCAGGGATGTATAGGGTTTTTGGTTTTGGGGGCAGTCTTTTTTGTTTGTTTGTTTTTTGTTTGTTTTTTGCACCACTCTTGGGTTTAAAAATGTGCAGATACATAGGGAGAATTGCCAAAGGAACCTAAATAACCAGTAGGGAAGGGAGGCCAGGAGATTATTTTTAAAAAAGCAAAAAAAAAAAAAAAAAAAAAAAAAAAAAAAAAAGCAAAACAAAACATCAGAAACAACTTGAGAATAACACAGAGAAATATCTCGCCATACGAGTGGAATCATTCACCGCCAAAATAGCCTGCAGAATCTGTGGGGTCCACGGTGAAATGTAGGGGCAGGACTGCTTATTTTAAAAAGTAAGAATTTCAAGATGGCGACAGCAGGTCACTAAACCCACTGCAGGGCCCTTCCAGTCGGAATGCCCATGAAGCCAACCTTGACCAGACCTGTACTTTCCCGCAAGGAACTTCAATGGCCTGAGAAGCCATACCCTACTTCCAGGTGTTTGCTATGGCACCTCTTGTTTTGTGTACCCGTCTCCAGGCATCTTTCTAACCTTCGCCGTTAAAATAGCTCAAAGGTATTGATCTCTCCGCATCAATCACATTTCCCATCGCATGTAACACACTAAGGGAGCTGGGAAATAAACACTCCCATTCACACTGTCAGGGAACTGCCATTGGTAAAGTTTTATAAGGCCCTGGAAGAAATAAAGGGCAGACAACTTTCCAGAACTTGACAACACAAAACACTACATCAAGCAAAAGAGAGGCTTTTTTTTTTTTTAGGAGCCATTCCACAGAATCGTGGCTCCTAGATCAAGCTAACGAGTTTTGCCCACATTCGCTAGTCCCTGTGAAAGCAGGGTGCATAAACCCTGATGATGACAACCTCACCCACCCAACTCTCTCACCAGTGCATTCAGTGGGACAATTAGCTCATCACCAGCACATATCTGTTCACCGATCCTGCTGGGGCTCCAGCACACTCCACTCCAATAGTTGATAGCAGCTTTTTATTAGTAGCAGTTCATTATTAGTAGTAATTTTGTTGAGAAACTATTTAGAACCAGAGCTACCAGACAGGATGCTATGATACTGATTGTAAGAGCTGCTAGGACAGGCACAGCTTATCATCTATCAGTGTAGTTAGGGTGGCCATATAAACTCATCATCCAAATCTGGGACTCTTTTAGGAGTGAAAAAAGGGGCTGTTCATAATTATGTCAGGAAAGTAGGCATAATCCCGGGCACGCCGAAATGTCTGTCAATCGCCTCGTTGTTTTCTACCAGACTCAGGCACTAGTCACTGTTCCCTAGCTAAGATTTCTGCAGTTTTTCTATCCAAATGATCTACATATGCTGTTCCTATAACCTGTCCTTTAAAAATATTACTCTGCCTATGCTTGCCTATTTCTCTAACTTCTAAAGTCATTTTGAATTAGAATTTTAGCCAAATTCTAGTTCCCAGCTCTTCTCTTTTCTTCCTTCTCAACAGTAGACCTAACTAGAAATGTCATCCAACTTGGCTATATTTCTATCAAATAAAGCTTCTCTAGTCAGTGGAATCCCAACCCTCTCTTTCTAAATGTGTTGTTGTTCGTGACTCCAGTTTTCTTAAGCCAATCACGTCTCCAAAGAGCTATTTGAGAAAGAATGACGAGTCAGACTTACAGATGGGCAATCCAAAAGTAATTCTTCAACGGCTACTACGTCCAGACCAAGAATTTCGGATATAATTTCAAACAAGTATTTGTAGGAAGGGTCAATTTGCATTCTTCGGTTTTCCCTTGCGTCTCTAAACCTTGCCTAAAGAATAAACACCATAGGCAAACACGGCAATTACAAAGAAGAGCTAACAATGCGTTTGAATTTGAATTAAAAGGGACGTTTAGGAATGGCAAGCAGAACCTGTCTCTCTTTCAACGTCTCCTGCAGGTTGGGGAGGCCGCTCATGCTTCGGAGGTACTTGGAGGACCTGTGGGAAGACTGAGAGAGGGCCTGGGACAGCATGGACTGCACCGTCCTGGGCGCGGGCCGGGCCCGAACTCTCTGCGTTTCCTCCTCGTCATCCTCTGGAAACATTGTTTCACTGGAAGGAATGAGATTCAGGATATCGCTCTCCATAGAGGAAGGCCTCTTTTCAGGAAAAGAGGGCGACTCTTTCGGGGCCTTGGCCTGCGGGTCTTCCTCGCCGCCGGGAGGAGGGGCCTCGTCCCCCGGAGGGGGCGGGGCCGGCTCTCCGGGGCCCGGGGGGGCGAGGTCTTCGGCGACAGGAGGGGAGGCGCCTCGCGGAGGGGGCGGGGTCTCTTCCGGAGCGGGCGGGGCATTCTGCTCCTCGCTCATGGTCGCCCCTCTTTCCTCCTGCGGAGCGCCTCACGCTTCAAAACCTGGAGTGCAAGTGATAAAAAGTTTTCTTTTAAAACTGTACAATAGATTTGAGTGTGTATGTGCCCATTGATTCCTCCCCTTGAAGCTGGACAAGGAGCAAAATCATCTGTGTCTCCCTTAACTATGTTATCCACAGAAGCTAAATTTACAGGAAATTACTTACGCTATTTCATTTTTCAATTACAGTTTACCTTCGATATTATTTTGTATTAGTTTCGGGTGTACAGAAAGCTGATTTTTTTAAACACACACACACACACACACACACACACAGTAGGGGCCTTTCAAACTATAAGAGCCCCTCCTGATCGTGATACCACCCTAGGGGACTGCTGCTCCACACACACCCCATCCGTCATACTAACCACCTCTGTGTGTGTCTTCTTACTTCAGTTTCCTTGGAATTTATGTAAAGCTGTTTAAGGGGAAAACAAAAAACCAGCATTGAATTTCTGAAACTTATTAGAATATTTCTTCCAGAGTACATGTTCTAAGCCAAGAGTTCAATTTGTGCTCTAGTAATTGAGTGCTGGCATAGGGTAGAGATTAACCAATGAACTTATATGCATATATGCATAGGCCATGGGCAGACAATAGTGCAGGGAAGGCCTGGGGAGGAGGGTAATGAGGGAGGGGGGAGTGGGTAAGGGGACATCTGTAATACTTTCAACAGTAATAAATTTTTTAAAAGAATATTTATGGTTAGTAGTTTGCAAACACTGAATATAAGGAAACTAATAACTAGGTTTTAATTACTATCACGACTGAGAAACAAATACATTCTAAATAATTTCTATGGTTGAAAAGTTTTGTGTGTTTTTTTTATTGTCTAAATAAATCATGTATCTAGCTGAAACCGGTTTGGCTCAGTGGTAGAGCATTGGTCTGCGGACTGAAAGGTCCTGGGTTCGATTCCGGTGAAGGGCATGTACGTTGGCTGTGGGCACATCCCTGCTAGGGGATGTGCAGGAGGGAGCTGGTCGATGTTTCTCTCTCATCGGCGTTTCTGGCTCTCTTTCTCTCTCCCTTCCTCTCTGTAAAAAAAAAATAATAAGAATAAGAATAAGAATAAAATAAATAAATCATGTATCTAAGACTCTCAAAAGCATGTACCTGAGATTTTCATTTAGGGGAGATTTTTGCCTAAGAGAGCTGTAGAAATCTTTCTCTAATGATATATTGTAATTTGAGATGCAATTTCAATGTGTTGATTCATCATCTGTAAGTCTGTCTTGTCATATATAGAGAGGTCATGGTTTTTTTGTGGGTTAGTTTTAAAAAATCATTGAAGAGGGACCAGGACCGAGGATGGTCTGACCCAGAACAGTCTGGAATGTGTAAACCATTTGCTCCTCAGCGTTCTTGGTTAGGGGAAATACAATCTTGTCACTCATTCATTAGCTGGCTGTAAGTTGCTCAAATTGTTTGGCCTTGTTTAATTTTTTGTCTCAGTTTTCTTTATTCCAGTTGCTAAGGAATTTCTCTCTCTTACTAACCTGCCACATTACCACTTCCAAACACTGGTGCAACTACTTAAGTTAGAGAAGGAATACAGCTATGTTACTTTATATAGAAGAATTCCTTAAAACTATAAATATATTACATAGTTGAAATGGAAAAAATCTGAGTAAATATCAATTAGATTACCACGTCACATATATTTGTATATTTTTTGGTTGTTTACATCAACATGTTTATAATAGCAAAAACAAGCAAGAAAACAAACATTTCCTGGAAACAAACCAAATGTCCCTTCATAAAGGACCCATTAATTGTACTGTAATTAATACTTGTACTATAATCTTTCTATAATATCATCTCTGTTCAATAAAATTTTAATGCAGACATTAGCAATAAAAAGGATAAGAAAAACTATATATACAGATGTAGAAAGATATTTTCTATATATTGTTACATATTATAGAAAAGAACAATAGTAATTTTATAAAGTTTTTAAAGTGATTTATGCCACATATGGTAGTTCATCTATTCTAAGAAGCACTTTTAAAAATTGATTTTAGAGAGAGAATGAGAGAGAGGGAGAAACATCAATTTGATTTTCCACTTACTCATGCATTTATTGGTTGATTCTTTATGTGCCTGACCAGTGATGGAACCTGCAATCTTGCTATACCAGGAAAATGCTCTAACTAATTGAGCTGTCAGGCTGGGGCCCTAGGATACACTTCAAAAAGAATTTAATTGGCAATATTTTTTTCTTTCCTTTATGTATAATTATGTATATGAAATTTGCATTTATGTAATTGCATAAAATTTATGTACTTTCATAGATCAGTAACAGTTTAGATTTGGTAAAATGCACTAAAAGATTTAAATTAAAATTAAAAGCTTAAAATTAAAAATATAAAAAGTATGTAATTATATAAAATCAGTAATAGTTTAGATTTGATGAAAAATATTTAAAACTTTCCAGGAAAGATTCACAGTAAATTAACAATGATCAACTCGAGTGAGGAAGAATAGAGGAAGTAGAGGAAGAACCTCACTTTTCAACTTTATAACTTTTGTATGGCTCTTTAAAAAAATACAGTAATGCCTGCCCTGGCTGGCATGCTCAGCGGTAAGAGCATCACCCTGTGCGCCAAAGGGTCACAGCGTCCGATTCCCGGTCAAGGGTATGTGCCGGGTTTGCAGTACCATGGTTCTGGGTTCATCCCCAGCTCCAGTTGGGGCATGTGCAGGAGGCAACCCATCAATGCGTCTCTTTTTCTCTCTCCCTCTCCCTCCCTTCCACTGTCTAAAAAAATAAAGGGGGAAAATGTCCTGGGGCAAAGATTAACAACAATAAAAGCTAACCATGTGCATATTTTACTTGTATTATATGTGTGTACATACAATATGTATTTATATTTCCCCCTGTCTTTTAGGATTTAGCAAGACTAATTCTGCAGTGAAGAGGCAGGTCCTTACACTCTTTGCTGGTCCTAACAGCACAGAGTGAACGCAGGATAAACACTTGTTCATCTTCTCCCTTCACTCCTCCCATCTCCTCCACTGGTAAGTCATTGCCACATGCAACCATTTTAAATTCTCGCCACCCCTTCTTCTTAAGTTCAATTTTGGAGGTTCACTGGATGTCCCCAGTCACCCCTAGGCATTTTCAGGAGCTTTGAGGAGCTGGACACCTCTACGCATAGGAATGCTGAAATAAGCGAGTGCATGCTTATAAGCGAAGAGCCAGCCACTTCACCCACACCCCTTTCTCCTGGACCATTTCCATAAGCCCATCCCGTCTTCCTTCGTGACCACTGAGGGTCTTCTGCATTCCTGGCCGCTGTGGCTACCCACAAACACGGAGGAGCCCCGCCAAAGCCAACGCGCAAATGCGGAGACAGACTGGTAAACACGCAGGGTGGCCAATGCCAAGAAAAGGTGAATTAACGAAGGGCAGAGAGAGACTGGCTGTGAAAGAAACTTCTGGAAAACACGTAGGATTAACGGGGTGCAAAAAGCAAGAGAGGGGGTAGCTCGCTTAGGAAAAGTGGTAAATGCAGTGGAGACTGTATTGGACCGTGGAGCAGGGGAGCAGAAATAAGGCTGGAGGGATCGGTATTTTGTCTGTTTCACCTTTGAATTCTAAAAAAGGGGAGGAGGGTGTGAAGTCGCTTAGCTGTCCCGCGAACAGATGTACGTTACCAGGGGCAGTGACCCCGCTGGGGGTTGTAGTTGGCTGTTACTGGGGAGGGAGGAGACTGAACTTTAGCACCGACTCCACTCCCCCAAAAAGCGAGCAGACCCGCCGCGCGCACTCCCCGCCGCTCCCCAGCTCACCCGGCCACCGAGCGGCCGCTCAGCGGGGGTTGCTGCTCTTGACCTTCTCCGCGGCCAAGGCTCGGCGGTTGGGAGTCCAACAGCGGTTGGGGGGAGGGGGGACACCGCGCAGGCTCGGAAGGGTCCTGCTCCGGGGGGGGGTGCGGGGTGCGGGGCGCTGGCTGCAGGGACGCTGGCGCCCCCACCCCGGCCCCCCCGCGCGCTCTCTGGGGACGCGCGCCCTTCTCAGCGCAGCGGGCGGTGAACCATGGTTTAGGGACCTAGAGATGGGAATTTGGGGGGTGGGGCTGGGAAGGATTTCAGGAAATGCTTTGAAGGAGCTGGCATGAAAGTGTAAATACATAAAAGGACGTTTTCTGTAACTTTTACATTTCCTGAAGTTAGTATTTCTCTGGAGAACCTAAAATGTTTTCCTTTGAATTCCTTTACTCAGAAACCTATGACTGATGACACAGAGACTACAAAGGCTGAAGAAAACTGAGAAGTCCACGCCTGCCTCTTTCCACCGCACTTCTGCTTTTCCTGCGATTCCCTGGCACTGTATGAAGGGTCAATACAGTTTAATTAGGTCAATTAAAACCACACAAAAAAGTCAATCTTGGGATATAGAGCAGATTAATTTACAGTGAAGACTGAGAGATCTGCCAACTAGAAGAAAAAAAAACACAAACAACACAATGATTATTTCAAAATCACAAAGAAAGTTAAATAAACCAAGGCCCAGCCATACTAAGAAGCAGCACAAAATGATTATACAGTGAGGTTAAGGCTCCATAACAGCCCCTGCACATCTTGCTGAGTACACCAAACTGCAGTGCCTCACTGGCCTGACCCTGAGCAACCGTGGTGTGGCTAAGGAGCTCACCTCCCAAGCCAGAGGGACTAGCTTGCTTACTTTGTGCCATCAAAGATGCTGACCCCTTAGCCCTGGAACCCGCAGCTGCCTTCCCAATCCACTGTCTGCCTCAGGGGGACCTGGGAGCAGAACTGGCCTCCCATGTGATACCCCTGCTGTTTATTGGGCTGTGAGTAATAGAGTTTCTCTCTGGTCCACCTTTCCACTAGTCTACTTTGGGCACTTCAGCTGTGGCAGGTTTACTATAATCCTTGCCATCTTCTCATACAGAGGTATCCGTCTACACTAGGGGTGTCGAACTCAATCAGAGAAGGGGCCAAAATCTAAAATCCAGCCTAAATCGCGGGCCGAATGGTTTACTGAACAGTCATAAACTGTCATTGTGATGGAAACGCAGCGGAGTGCAGTGATGACATCGCGGTGCAGGCCACATTGCAAGGCCTGGTGGGACGGATTTGGCCCGCGGGCCTTGTGTTTGACACATGTGGTCTACACTAATACACTAATAAAGGGTAATTAAACCAGATGTCCTTCCTGACAAACTCGGGCCCTGGCGAAGCTGCCCGTGGTCCCAGGTGCTCGTGGCTGGCCCAGGCAAAGCTGGCCCAGGTCCCAGGTGCCTGTGGCCGGCCAGAGGAAGTCTGGGTCCCGGGTGTGGGGGCTGAGGCAGAGACAGGGGTGATGAGGTCAGCAGAGGAGGAGTTAGGGGCAATCAGGCAGTCAGGCAGAGATAGTTAGGGGTGTTCAGGCAGGCAGAGGTGATTAGGGGTAATCAGGCAGGCAGGCAGAGAGGTTAGGGGTGATCAGGCTGGTAGGGGTAATCAGGTAGGCAGGAGAGTGGTTAACACGCAATGATTGGCTAGTAACATTCTAGATTGCAAGAGGGATGTCAGGATCAGGCTTAAACCAGCAGTCAGACATCCCTTGAGGGGTCCTGGGTGCAGGCTAGGCTGAGGGACAATCCTCCTCCTCCCCACGTGCACAAATTTCATGCACTGGGCCTCTAGTCCTATATAATAAAAGCATAATATGCTAATTAGATAAGATGTCCTTCTGGACAAAGCTGGGGCAGAGGCCTCCGCCATGGCAGGTGGGGGCCGAGGCAGAGGTGGCCAGTGTGGTGGCAGAGGCCAAAGCAGCTGCTGCAGTGGTAGGGGCTGAGCTCCTCACAAGAATTTCGTGCATTGGGCCTTAGTACATATATAAAAGCCTAAGAGGTGCTTAGGACTGGATTGACCAGACTACTGGACAACCAGCTGGTAGCTATGATGTGCACTGACCACCAAGGGAAAGACACTCAATGCAGGAGCTGCCCCTGGTGGTCAATGTGCTCCCACAGCCAACCTCCCACCATCCCTTCCCTTTCCCACCTGGCTGTCCCTGATTGGCTCTGAGACTGAGCTTTACCTATATCTATGTTCCCTTACCTACAAATTCCTCTTCTGACAATATATACTAAAGAAATAATACTTAATATGGACAGAGCTTTTGTTCAAAAGATGTGCATTGCCGCATTTGGCTTGTAGCATGTGATCCATGCAATAGTTTAATTGACTCTGGCAGAGAACTAGGTTCATGAAATACTGCCCATGATAGCACTCCTCATGGTGCCTGAAATATGGGAAAAGTGCACCTTCCAGAGAGTTCTCTTGGGGCTTAATAGAAACAAAACACCATGCAGCATATGTAACACTTTAAGTGGTTAGACTGCCCAAGACCCTGAAAATTAAATGTCCCTAAAAATATAACAAGAGAATGCACATGAAAACACTCAGCACAGTAGAACATAGTAATGGCTCAATCAATGCTACTTATTATGCTACTTGTTAAGTATTAGTATCAGTGTATGGAGTACAGGAGGGGAAAATACTGAATTAGTAATCAGGAGACCTGAATATATCCTAAGACTATGCTATCCAATAACTCAACTAATTTATTCTGGAATTCAGATTGTGAAACTGCTTTATTTCTGAGTCTCCTTATTTGTAAAATGAAATGCGGAAGATGAGTTGATCTCTAAGTTTCCTTCCTGCTCCAAAAATCTACAACTCCACGATGAGTTTGATTTCAAGCCTCAGCAACTGAAAGACAGGTGATATTATTGATAGAAATAAAAATGTCAAGACAACCAACTGAAAATGTCTAGATGCTGTAGGTAATATGCAGTTAAAATGCACAGATTATCAATATTTGTTACATATAACTGTCCTAATATAGCCACTTGATCATATTATCAAATAATTTTAGTAGCCAACTATTCAAGTAAAAAATCTATGACTATAAAAGGCTAAGTGACTGACCATCCACCTGCCGCTATATATGCCGTGCACTGGCAATTTAAAAATAGATGTTGACTCACACATGTGCAATGCATGTAAAGCTCTCGCTGGTGCCAACCGCATGCGTGTGTTTTGATCTGTCATTGTCCATCATGAATTTGGTTGAGACTTCTATTATAGAGAAAGGGCAAATAGTGATATTAAAATATTTCTTCTAATTAATTTCATTTCAATGTGAAGGAATCCATGCACCAGGCCACTAGTATATAAATATTGAATAACTATCCACAGTTCATTTTTTCTCAAGCTTTCCTTCCAGGATTATTGGTTTATGGCTGAAACAGCACATTAATACCCCTGTTTAGTTGTCCATTCCATTTAGTAAAAAATAAAACAAAATGGACTGCCAATGCAGAAATTTAAAACAACTCACAGTAGAAACTTATATTTTTTGGGGAAATGTAGATTTCTCTATTTTTTTATGATAAAGACATATAAACTATGTCCTAGCACCATTCATTGAGAACATCATTTTTCCCCCCTGATCTATATCATGTGTGTGTGTGTGTGTGTGTGTGTGTGTGTGTGTGTGTTAGCTGTGTATTGTTGCACAGCAAATTATCCCAAAACTTAATAGCTAAAAACAGTAAGTACTTATTATCTCTCATGATTCCTGTGGGTTAGGAAGCTGGGAATGGGCTGGCCGGGTAGTTCTGGCTCGGGATTTATCATGAATTGTAAATTAAGGTGTCAACTGGGGCTGCAGTCATCTCAAAACTCTCCTGGGAGAGGATCCACTTCCAAGCTTACTCATGTGGCCACAGGCAGGCCTCAGGTTCTAGCTGTTGAGAATACACATCTCTTCCTTGCTATGTGAGTCTTACTATACTATTGATTACAATATGACAGCTTGCTTACCTTCTGAGTGAGAGATTGGAGATAAAGCAAGTGAGAGAGCTCCCAATACAAGAATCACAGTCATATAATCTAACCTCAGAAGTGACATCCCATCACTTTCGGAATAGCACAAGAGTGAATGCCAGGAGGTGGGGATCATAGGAACCATCTTATAGCAGCCTTTTCCCATTTAAATCTACTACTAGAGGCCCAATGCATGAAGTTCGTTCAAGAGCAGGCCTTCCTTGCCCCAGTTGCAGGCACCAGTTTCCCTCTGGTACCTGGGACCCGGGCTTCCTTCATAGGCCTGACTTCATCCTGAAGGCCATTTGGAAGGACATCTGGTCTAATTAGCATATTATGCTTTTATTATTATAGATACCAGTGCCATTATCACACTGTGTTACTGTAGCTTTATATTAAGTTGTTATCTGGAAGGTTAGGTCCCTACTTATTTATTCTCCAAATGTGTCTTGCCTTTTGAAAGACTCTAAAAATTGAGTCTATAGATAATTTATTGAGTTCATCAAGAGTCCATAAGATTTTTATTGGGAATACTTTACATTAATAAATTAATTTGTAAGCAAATCGATATTTTAAGACACTGAGTCTTTCTATCCATTCACCTGGTTTATCTCTCACATATTCTAAGACACTCACTAGAGGGATTTGAGGGGGGAAACACACACACCACACACACACACACACACACACACACAGAGTTTGGGTGTCTTTTCTATAAAACATCTCAGATAAATTTCTTTTGTCTGGGCTTACTATACAAAAATTCAGTATTAACACACAATATATAATATAAGCAGAGTTTGTGTATTGCCTCAATTTCTGTGTTTAGTAGCTTTAAGGTCAATCTCCATGTTAAAGTCCTGTAGTTCTAGTACATTGAGTTTGGATGATCTATCTCTCAATAAGTTAGTACTAGATATGCACAAAATTTGTTGAAATTCTTATCATCTTTTTGAAGTGGACATCTATAGTTCAGTTTGAATCAACTCTCTCTTCTTCTGGGAACTGGTTTTCCTCCCTCCCTACTGCTACCAGGTGAGTTCTAATCCAAACTGCCCAACAGCAGTGCCTTGACCACAGGAGTAAGCACAGGTCCTAGCCTCAGCCAATCATAGCTTCTCCCTGGATTTTATCACATTGGAATTCAGGGAAGAGATTAACTCCTCTCTGGTGAGAGGCTGAGAGGCTAAAAACTTCAAGTTACTAAAGAACTGGAGCAAGTGTGCCTGACAAAATGAAACTGACATGAAGAAAGAAGTGCGATGAGAGATGGAGACATCTTGGTGGTGTCCAAGGGCATAGTCCCAGATTCCTGATGCCTGTGGCCAGAGGCATCCCTGCTTCAGTTTGATTAGGTGAGCCAATAGGTTTTGCCTAGCCCTAACCTCTTGCAAGCAACATTTCTGGCATCCATCTATCTTCTTGCTAACTTAAAGAGACCCTCCTATTCACTTAAAAACTCTCCTCTAGTTCTGGCTGGTGCGGCTCAGCTGATTGAGTGTCATCTCATGCACCAAAAGGTCACTGGTTCGATTCCCAATCAGGGCACATGCCCAGGTTGTGGGTTCTGTCTCCAGTCAGGCTGTGTGTGGGAGGCAACCAATCAATGTTTCTCACATTGATGTTTCTCTTCTCTCTTTCTCTCTCTCTAAAAAATCAATAAAACATATATATTTTTAAAAACTCTCTTTTACTCATTCATTAACAAAGTTCTTTTCTAAATTTTGTATTCACCAGTAATGATAGTCTTTTAACAACAGGAAATATTTTTTGAGCATATATTTTGTTCTAATCATCATAGAAGAGTGTGGATCCTGAGAAAGAAGAGTCCTACTAAGAAGGACTCTCAGTGGCTTAAATGGGCTCACATTGAAAAAACAGAGCCTAGCAGCCATTTTTACACAAGAAACTTCTCATGCAAGTTGCATTTCAGGGAGAATCCTGCACTAAGCTATCTGCCTCCTCCCGCACTGAACTCCCCACCTGCATTGTGTCTCTGTCATTTAAGCAAGCCTTTACAAATGAATTTCTCAAGCAGTAGGTTTGAGGCTTTCCCCATCCAATTGGAGCTGTACATCTATAGTCCCATAAGCATCTTCACTGACCAATCAGGACAGTGGTTTTTTGGGGGTTTTTTTTTTTTTGACCAATCAAACTTTGAGGATTTGGAGTCCTCATTTGCATAAAAATGGACCAATCAGGGAAAAGGGGCAGAGACTTTTATCTATATAAGTCAGCTTCCCTTTGGCTCAGACAGTGCACTTTCCCTTTCCACAGAAGACTGAAGGTGACTGAAAGCTGAAGACTGCGTTTCCATGGCTGGAGCTGAAGTAGTTTGCTATTTTTATATATTTTATTGATTTTTTACAGAGAGAAATGGAGAGGGATAGAAAGCTAGAAACATTGATGAGAGAGAAACATCGACAAGCTGCCTCCTGCACACCCCCTACCGGGGAATGTGCCCGCAACCAATGTACATGCCCTTGACCGGAATTGAACCTGGGACCTTTCAGTCCACAGGACAACGCTCTATCCACTGAGCCAAACTGGTTTCGGCTGGAGCTGAAGCTCTTTGATCAGACCAGTGCAGTAGCAGAAATAAGCACAGTGGAGCAGACCTGAGTGGAGCAGACCTGAGCAGAGCGGAACAGAGCTGTCTAACCTGGCTCCAGAGCAGCCTGGGTCAGTGCTGTTCCACAGCCATCAGCCTTGCTGTATCACAATTGAGTTGTTTGCACTAGTTTCCTTCTGCACCACACCCTAAGTTGGGGATTGCTGTTGGCATTAAATTGGCACCAACAACCAAACATCAGTTGACAACAGTGATGACTAAGTCTTCAAATGAAGACAATTAAAATATGTGCCTCAGCGGAATTAACTTAAAAACAAGTTCTGGATCTTTGACTCTTAAGTGTGAAACAATGACAAATCTCATTTGATCCTCAACCAGATGCTTCAAGGAATCTCAGAGGGGCCAGTTATACCAAGCTAATAAATAGTGGAACCAAAAACTTGACCTAGGTTTTTTACTAAGTCAGAATAGTTTTAATTATCCTGTTCTGTTTAAACTTAGACTTGGGGATTTCTATACTTTAAAAATAATAACTCCCAATTCTCTTTCCATCAGATTCCAATTTCCTATCAACTTGCAGCCCTGAGGTTACCGAATGGTTACCGAATTTTCACAAAATTAGGTCATCAAGCAACGAAGAAATGCCACTCTTGTCAGCCAACTGTGGTGTTAGTTTATTTTACTTGCCCTTTAAGCGGTCCTCCATTAAAGTTTTGTAGTTCTAGGCGCAAGGCACCTTGGGAGTTGTAGTCTCGGGGCACAGACTTCTGTGGCCCGAGGCGCTGACTCACTGACATTCAATCAGCTCAGAACCAATTTGCTCTCCGCACAGCTATTGGCTGGAAGGCAGCGAGCGCCCGCCCCGCGGCTTGACGCCGTGGCTGGGGGAGGCATCCCGGGGCGGGGCGTAGTGTGGAGCTCGCCGCGCGTTCCCGGTACCTCCGTCCGTGATACAGCAGCGCAGCCATGGCAGAACCGCAGCCCGCGTCCGGCGGCCTCACCGACCAGGCTGCCCTCGGTTGTTGCTCGGACCCGGACCCCAGCACAAAGGTGGGCGCAGAACCTATTTCTCCCGAGTCCCGGGGCCCAGCGTGGCGCATTTGGGGTCCAAAGATAGAGCCGATTCACCCGGGCTCAGCCAGGCCCGGCTCGGACTGGATTCGAACCCCATTCGACCGCGTGTGCAACTCTGTCCGCCTTGGGCGGGCCGAAGTGGGCTGGGGAGAGGACTAAGGGTATGCAATGGGGGTTCCGTGAGAGGATCCATTTCTTCAGATTGTTTCAAAGCCTGCAGCCCAACTTGCATTAACTTTTTAATTTGGGGATGTTCCCTGAAGCCACAACTAACTCAGAGTCAGATTCGCTGTCTGTGGGTGTGCGTGTTCCCAAGGTCAGAAACCGTGGCGAATTAGAAGAGCAATTTCAGAACTAACACCCAACCCAGGTTCCAAGGTCCCTGTCCGGCGGCCTCTCCCAGCCTGCAGCATTTTCCCGTCACTACCCTGGCTCCAGGCTCAACTCCTGGAAGCTAATTTGATCGCTTCGGGTTTAACCCCGCCCAGAATTTCACTTTTCCTTCGCTTCTATGTATGTATGCTCACAGCCACCCTTCTGCCCTGCCTGTGCGATTTAGCCCTAGGAGAGATTACAGAATCTTGGAGATTAGATCCAAAAGGATTCGTAGAAATTTCTTCACTGATCTACTCAGTGGAGGAATGACCTGTTGCACATGAAGGCTCTCATCCCTCCAGCTTGCTTAACTTGTCTGTACTAAGAGCCAGTGTAACTAACTCACTGAGGTGTGGTACTTCCGTTGTCAAGATTAGACACAGCAGTTGCTGGGGGATTGTTCATCAATGTCAGTAAACGCCTTCGTATTTATTCACTGGGCTGGGGAATTTCTAAATTCCTTGAAGATTAAATGTGTTTGGCTCAGTGGATAGAGCGTCGGCCTGCAGACTGAAAGGTCCCAGGTTCGATTCAGGTCAAGAGCACCTGTACCTGGATTGCTGCACATCCCCATAGGGGGGTGTGCAAGAGGCAACATTGATGTTTCTCTCTCATCGATGTTTCTAGCTCTCTATCCCTCTCTCTTCCTCTCTGTAAAAAATCAATAAAGTATATATTTTTAAAAATGTGCTTTATGCAGCCCTCTAAGAGGGATGCATGACTTTGGTCCCTGCTTGCTCTTTGCCCTCAGGGCAAAGAGTCATACACCTGTAATTGCTAAAGCCTCTGACTAACATCTGTTACTTAGGCAAATATATATACAATCTCTCACACTCATCTCACTTGTATACCTTCTCATAATAATGCTTAGTTATTTCACATAGTCTTTCGATATACATTAATTTCCCAGGTAAGTGGGGATTTTATGTATTGGGCTAGTAGTAAAAAAAAAAATTTTTTTTCAGGGAGATCTTTATGAAATTTGTTTAGTACACTTCCTTGCATTCTTTTTTTATTTTTTTATTATTTGTTAATTAAATTATTATCTGTGTACACATCTTACCACTCCTTCCCCCCTCCCCCCCATTCCCATACATACTCTCCCTCCCCAGAGTTTTCCTTGCATTCTTAATTTACACTCCTCATAATCTAAATTTCTCTTGGTGATTTGGAGTAGTTATTTTTTGGGATCAGAATTTTTTGGCCTTTGAAGTACTACCATGTGGGGTACATAAAATGGAATCTGTACTAGCAGCTTATATATATTCAGTGTGTCAGGCCCTGGGTTGCTGTTTTATTTTATTTATTTTTTAAATATATTTTATTGATTTTTTACAGAGAGAAAGAGAGAGGGATAGTTATTATAGAAACATTGATGAGAGAGAATCATCGATCAGCTGCCTTTTGCACCCACCCCCCCTCCCCCACTGGGGATGTGCCCGCAACCAATGTACATGCCCTTGACCAGAATCAAACCTGGGACCTTTCTATCCATTGAACCAAGACGGTATTGGCTGGGTTGCTATTTTATGTACATCACTTAATTTAATTCTCACAACAATCCTGTGAAGCAGGCATTATCTCCATTTTACAGATGAGTCTCTGGCACATAGGTATTGGGTAACTTGCTCAGGAAGGAGCCCACACTCACAGCTTCCACTCTTTTCGGCTTCTGGGGTACTGTTTTCAGCACTAATTTTGGAACTTGAGATGAAGTAAATTTAAAAACCTAAGTGAATTAAATTCAGCCTGATTACTGATTACCTGTTATATATAAATAATGTTTGGGGATACTAGGATAAACAAGATGAGGTCCCTTCACCAAACATACACCAACTCTAACAATAAAATGGAACTGGGAGCAACGTGCTATTAAAATCAGAAAGCACCCTGGGAGCACAGGAGGTAGACATTCTTGACAACAGCATCTGTGATATGGTGTGGGCACGGGGTACCTGGAATCTGGAGACCTACATTTGATCCCCGGTTCTATCATTGGCTGCTGTGACTTTAGCAGGGCACTGGGGCTGAGTTTGTAAAAGGAGCATAAAAAGAGCCACTATGATGATAAAGTGCATTGGTGTTCTCAACACTATGACACGTTATACAGTTTAAGGCTGCATTTCAGTTGTGGGACCTGGCACTGCTCAAGCAGAAGGCAGGGGTGGGCCCATTCCTTGAAAGATGGATGGGATTCCAATGCCACATGGGAGACAGAATTACATAGCAGGGCATTCTAGGTGGGGGACACCTCTGAGCAGAAATGTGCTGAGATATCAGAAAGGTGCAGCGTGGTGCAGGTTCTGGAGAGGAGAGTTAACGTGTTTTTGGTTGAAGTCTGGGTCATCTAAGCAGCAAAGTACTGGTAGAGGAAGCTAGAATGGTAGGGTGAATTCAGGTCATGGAGAAAGCTCTGAATGTCATATCTAAGGAAGCTGGATTTATATGAGTAGTGAGGAACCATTCAGGGTTCTGTTGAATAGGTTGGAGGGATCCAAGCCTGAGGTGATGACTACGCCTAAAAGGCTCTTCCAGAAAGTGAGGTAAGTGATGAGGGTTGCTTTGAAAAGGAGAGAGCAGCAGTGGTGGAAAATCCACTCCCTTGTTGATCATTTGAATCTCTGACATAAAGGTAGACCAAAGAATGAACAGCTGAACATATCCTGGGCTATAGTATTTGGCTAACTGTCTTCAAAAGACCAAATACTTCTTTTCCCAAGTAGTAATCTGAAAGTCAGTTTTTCTACTGTTCTCATCAGTGTCCTCTGGTACAGTAATTTGTAGTGGTAGGTGATAGAGTTGGGAAAAACTTTCAGGGATGGTGACATTTCAGCTGTGTTTTACCAAATACAAAGGAGGTAGCCAGGTAGAGTTGGATGCAGAGGTAATGGGAAGAAAGAATGGAAAGGAGGAAGAAAGGACAATAAACAGAGAGAATGATCATTTATAATAAAAGCCTAATATGCTAAGTGTCTTGTCATCTGGTCATTCATGCAATCAAAGCATCGTATGCTAATGATATGCTAAGGCCGCTCAGTCACTCACTATGATGTGCACTGTCCACCAGGGGACAGACGCTCTGTCCAGTAGGTTACCTTGCTGCTGGGCTCTGGCAGATCAGGATTGAACGAGACAGGCCGGACATGCCCTGGAGCCCTTCCATAGTCCCTCCCCAGCTGGCCAACCTCCTGTGTCCCACCCTAGCTCCAATCATGCACCGGTGGGGTGCCTCAGCCTGGCCTGCCTCCTCTCGAAATCTGGGACCCCTCGGGGGTCAGAGAGACAGTTTTGGCCTGATTCTGCAGGCCAGGCTGAGGGACCCCACTGGTGCACAAATTCGTGCACTGGGCCTCTAGTAGTGTATATATAAAAGCATAATGACATCAGAAAACTGATACAGGGATCTACAGGTAATGATACTGAAGTTATAAGCAGTGCAAGTTGAGGGGAAGGTACACAAAGCAGTCATTGGGATGCTCAAAGAAATTATGATCACTCATTATGTTCACTTGTTTTTCTCACCTTGCAAATATTTGTATTTGGTAAATATGTGTGTTTTACTAGTATAGTGCATAATTAAAGTAAATATACATTTATTGAGGGTGCATGCGTCTTGTAAACTCATAAGGATATGAAATAAAAAATATTTGAGATTACCAGTTTAGGGAACTTGTGAAAAAAATGAAGTTAGACAAGTATGCATCAACCATATGTACTTGCTCTTGATACTTTATATTTTAAATAATTTTTTTAAATTGATTTTAGAGAGGGAGGACGAGAGAGAAAGAAAGAGAAACATCAGTGAGAGAGACATGGATCAGCTGCCTCCTCCACACCCACTTCTGAGGATCGAGCCCGAAACCCGAGCATGTGCCCTGACAGGGAATAGTGGGATGATGCTCAGTCTACTGAACTACCCCAGCTGGGCAGTACTTTATTTTAAAGGCTGTGATGCACTGCTGAAGGATTCATTTTTAATCCAGAAATGGCACGGCTGGGTTTTCATTATACAAAGATCAATCTGGTAGTATTTTAGGAAGATCACTTTGGGCTGTGTTGTAAGCCTGCAAGAAGCAGGAGACAGGGAGGCTGTTGTAATCACCCAGGCAGGTGATCACCAGAAAGGCAAGGAGAAGGATTCCAGAGGGATTTAAGCAGTCAGGTTGATGCGATGCATGGATTGCATTATGGAGGAGTAGAGACAGAAATCTAGGGAGACTCCAGGTATCTGATTTGGGCTAGCAAGGGATTCTAGAGGTGTTCTTGATGGGAATATAGGAAGGAGCATTTATTTTGGCTGTGACGAATTTAATATTTTGACCCAGGTGGAATTGATGAGTGGGCTGATAGAGACATCCCTCCAGAGCATGACTTCGGGAATGCAATTTGGGATCAAAAGCAATAGCTGATAGAGAAATTCTGGGTGTGTTTCATAAATATAACAGAAAGAATAATAAGCAGAATAGCTTACTCTGGGCCAAGCACTATGCTAAGCACTTTCATGCATTATCCCATTTACTTTTCAACTGAACCCTACAGGCTGAGAACTATAATTATCCCCATCATAAAGACATGAAAACAGGTTTAGGAAAAGTAATGATTTACTCAAGGTAATGGTTATATAATCAGCATCTGAACCATATTGCCTCTGAAGAATTATTTGTCTCACGCTGCATGAGACTGGAAAAACCTCATGATACTGATGGTTTCTAGGATTTTCCTGTTTCTCTTACCTGTTGTAAGAGTGGTCTGGCAGGTGTGTTTACCAATATCACAGGTAATTTTTAAATTTAAGAAACGCACCTTTGTGTCTCCTAGCTATTTCTGTCTTTCTCATCTATAGGGAAAGTATGCTTCATATATGTTGTTGATTTATAGAGTGGGAAGGAAAGGACCAAATGAAACCAATTTGGATAAGATAGAATGAAAGTGAAGGAGTGGCTGAGTCATTTTCTGGAACATTTGTTAAATTCCGACCCAGGCTGAATCAGGGAAGCAGCACTAGAAGGAGGAAGGTAGTAAAGAAAAAGATAAGTTGTACCATATTGTGCATCAACCATGAGCCCCAGCTGTCACGTAGCAAAGCACTGTTGTTCCCCTCAGCTATACTTTCCAAAAGAATCTTTCACTGAAGGCAGTCGTGATTTTAAAAAGTCAGGAAAATACTAAATTGCCACTTTTTGTTTTATAGGAGATATAACAATGGAGTAGAGTTAAGCCCTTGCCCATTTCATGTGATTCTGATCTGTGGTTAACTCTAGTTTGTTTCCCAGGAAACAATTAAAAACTGTGTTTGTTCCTTGGGAATACTGTTTATGGTAAAAAAAAAAAAACAACTCAATTGGTAAATTGCATGAGAGGGAGAGTTATAATCATCTAATAGGAAGCCATAGCTTTGGGCTACCCTGAATGCAGTGACTTTTGTGCAGATTCAGGAAGCCGTGCCTGAGTTGTTGTTACTAGAGGTACTGGCTCTGCGGTGCACCAGGTGGTTCCACGCCTCCCCGGTGTGGATCTTCTCCCTGAGCGGGGCTGTCCAGCTCCTTCAGGCACTCCTGCTGCAGAGGAGCACCTAGTCCAGCTCTTTTCCTTACCCTCTCAGCCTATGGTGGTTTGTTTTGTTGAGCCATAGACTTCAACTGCTCGCGGTAATGCAACACCTTTGACAATTGCTTGGGAGAGCGTGTTGATAGGCTCCAAAGGGCATTGGCATCACGGTTACTAAGGCCAACACACACGTGTTAGGCCAAAGAAACTTCCGTTTTTCTGAACATTTGGCTAGTGCTAAATTTAAGCGTGAAGTTTCTCTTTTCTGAAGACTGAAGGGGATAGAGGCAATAGAGATCTTGATTTTGAATAAGATATACTATCTTACAAAGCCCCTTAGTGACAGTTCTAGAGAAATGAGTGTCTTCATCACTAGAAAGAATCTGAGAGGTAGAAGACACAAAGTTAAGCAACTGTTTTTGCCATTATTCTGGCTTCTTGACAAGTTTTGATATATCCTGAAAACAGACATTTAGTGACCAAACATTGTTGGGGGCAGATGTATAAGATCCATTTGAAGACTTCTTCTGGGAATGGAGTGTACATACTTTTTCCTATTCCTCCTGATAAGTACGTTCTATGTTAAACAGACATAGGAGACGGAAAGGTGAGGAGAAGGCAGACTGGCTAGGGGCCCCGAGACCCTAAGAACACCATGGGAGTGAGTTTCCCCAGCTTTCTTTTTGCCTCATATGGCCCAGACTTGGAGCTGACAAAGCTAGCAATCTGGAAATGCCAGTGGGTACAGACCAAGGAAAGCCTCGCCCTCTCTCCACAGGAATAGGAAGTGGGCAGTGTTTCCTGATAAGTTGGAAACTTTTAGACAATAACTGCTCTGCTACAACCAAGCACCACAGAAAAACATTATGGCTGCAGCCCCCCCTACACCAGCAAAGGCTGAATGGGGAGTCTGGCCCACCCCAAGGGGCAATAATGAGGTGCCTGATACCCCTGCCAGGGTGCTGTCAGAGAAGGCTGAGTAGGGAGCCAGAACTTCCATCTCACAGGAAGTAACAAGCTTCCCCCTGTGCTATGTCAGTGGAGAAACATGGGAAACCTGAAGTTCTACCCCAACCCAGCAGCAGAGAAGTATTTTAAGAAAATCATAAATGAGAGAGTAAAGGGATATAAAGAGAGGTAAGGTTTCTATACTTGATTCAAACCGATAAATAATGACACCAAGTGACTGTGATAAGTTATTTATATACAAGGGTGGGAAAAGTAGGTTAATTATAGTAATAAATAATATAATAATTAAATAAATAACAATATAAGAATAAACAGTTTCACATACAACTGTAAACCTACTTCAGCCCACCCTGTATATAACAAAACACCAGAGCAACTACTAGTAAAGCTATATACAAATAAAATACATGTAAAAATACTCTAGAGAAATCAAAATGGAATTATAAAAAAAGTCCCAGTGATCTATAGAAGGGCAAAGGAAAAGAAAGAAAACAGTACTGGCCGGTTGCTCAGTGGTTAGAGCGTCAGCCCATAGGCTGAAAAGTCTCAGGCTCGATTCCAGTCAAGGGCACGTACCTGGGTTGCCAGCTGGCTCCCGGCCCAATCGGGGTGAATGTGGAAGGTAACCAATAGATGTGTCTGTTTCACATCGCTGTTTCTTTCTCTGTGTGTCTCTCCCCCTCTCTCTAAAAATCAATGGAAAAAATATCCTCAGGTGAGGATTAACAAAAAAGAAAGAAAGAAAAACAAAAATAAGTAAAATGGCCAACTTAAGCCCTAATGTTTCAACAATTACATTCGATGTAAATGAACCAATTAAGACAGAGTAGATTGAAAAACATGCCCTTGTTTATCCATATATGATGGAATTTATTGTGCTGATTATTATGCAACACATGTAAGTTAAGTCAATATGCTGTATACTTAAACTTACATGGTATTATATGTCAATTATATCTCAAGCTGAAAGAAAAATTAAAATATGACCCAACTACATGGTATCTATATGAAACTCCCTTCAAATATGATAGAGGCAAGTTAAAGTGAAAGGATGAAAATATATTATGCGGACAGTAATCAAAAGAAAGCAGGAGTGCCTATGTAAATATCAAACAAAGTAGATTCCAGAGCAAAAAAAATGATCATGGAGAAGTACTTGATATAATGATAGAAGGGTCAATGGACTTAGAAGACATAACAATCCTGAATGTGTTTGTACCAGACTGTAGAACTGCAAATTTATGTGATGCAAAAACTGATCTAATGGAAAGAAGAGATAGACAGATCTACAGTTATAATTGGAGAATTCAGTACTCCTCTCTCAACAATTAGTAGAAAATTAGCAAGTCTGTAGATTTAACAACACCTTCAGCAAATAAGATCTAATCAGCAAGAACATATAACCAACATTTCTAGAACACTCCACCCAATAATAACAGAATACACTCTTTTTAGGAGCCCACAGAAAATATTCTAAGGTAGATCATGTCACAGGCCCTAAAACCAACTTGAACAAATTTAAAATAATCGAAATAAAAAGTGTGTATTTTGACTATAATAGAATCAAGCTAGAAATCAATAGCAGAAACATAACAGGAAAATCTTCAAACAATTGGAAACTAAATGATACATTTTTGAACAATCTATGGGCCAAGAGAATTCTCAAGGGCAAAATTTAAAAAATACATTGGAGAGTTTGGCTGGTGATGCAGGCTGTGAAAGAATTCACAACTAAGACAAGAGGAAACTTATTTTCCTTTCCCAGGGAGGAAAGGGCCAAGCATTGCTAGTCAATGCAGGGCAGGGACCACACAGTGGCTTTTGTATGTATGTATGTATGTATGATGTATGTATTTATTTATTTATTTCTGGAGAGGGGCTACTTTATTTTTAAATTTTTTTAATGTGGCTTTGCACTTTTTATTTATTTTTTGACAGTTTTTTTTTTTAAATTAAGGTATTATATGTGTACATATTTTACCTTTGCCCCTGTATGGGAGTGGGGAGTGGGGTGAGGCAGTGGCTTTTGTTTTTAAAGAGCAAGCAATTACATTTGCTAAGTGACAGGAAGGGAGGGGGGTTGTGTTGAAGTTGAGCAGATAGCAGGGGCTGTCTTGAAAAGTCAGTTTACTTGCTTTCCAGGAGACAGTCCAGCAGATGTCCTCCTCGGGTGGTGTCTTATCAGTGTTTCTTCCAATCCTGTAAAACACGCTTAGAACAAAGTTATGAAGAGCTTAAAAGAGGCTTGTTTGAAGAGGAGGGGAGAGGAGAACTTTCTACTAACTAGAAACTCCTTGATGCAAATTATCTAAACATTTTCAAATTATTTAAATGTTTCCCTTGAGTTGTGAAAACAGCAGGGAGAAGGGGCATGAAAGATTGCAACCTTGAGAGTAGCTTCGCTTGCCCTGAGTTTGAGCAGAGGATCTGTTTGAATCAAAGGAACTAACAGTCTTGGGTTTAATTGCCAGATGCTGTGGAGGCCACAGCAAAGAAAAGGAGAGGTCTTTTTCTGTCTTTACAAAAATGAAAGCGAAATATCAGCTAACAGTGCTAAGGGGGAGAATTTATAGCACTAAATGCATACGTTCGAAAAGAGAAAAGTCTCAAATCGGTCATTTAACGGTCATTTAAGTTTCCTCCTCAAGAACCTAGAAAAAGAAAAGCAAAATAATCAAAGGAAACAAAAGGAGGGGAATAATAGAGTAAAATCAATGAAATTGAAAGCAGAAAATAGAAAAAAACACAATTAAGCATAGCTGATTCTTAGGAAAAAGCAACAGAATTAACAAACTGTAGCAAGACTGCCAAAAAACAACAACAAAGATGACACAAATTATCAATGTCAGAAATGAAGTAGGGAATAATACTACAGACTATGGATATCAGAAAGCCAGGCATCAATGTTCAACTGTCTATACATTAACTAGACAATTTACATGAAGTGGGACAATTCCCTGAAAAACACAAAACTGTCATAACTTAGTGTGAAATAAATAATTTGAATAGCTCTGTAACATAAGGAAATCAAATTCATAATTCATAATCTTCCAAAAAGCCTGTCTCCAGGCCTAGATGATTTCACTGAAGAATTTTTCTAAACATTGGAGAGGAATTGATACCAATTATACACAGTCCCTTCAAAAAATTGAAGAGAAGAGAACACTTGCCGGTTCATTTTATAAAGCTAGTATTACCAATGTACTAAAACCAGATGAAGACAGTACAAAAAGAAAGAACTGCAAATCAATATCCCTCACAACTATAGATATAAAAATATTTGACAAATTATTAGCAATTAGAGTTCAGCAATATAAAAACAATCACATACCATGACTAAGCAGAGTATATTCCAGGTATGGAAGGCTATTTCTATATTCAAAAATCACTCAAAGTAATTCACCACATCAGGAAGCTAAAGAAGAAAAATATGATCATATCAATTGATGTAGAAAAAGCATTTGACAAAATTCAATACTATTCGTGATTCCTCCCCCACATTCCCATCAAATAATAGGAATGGGAACATCTTCAACTTGATAAAGAGCATCTATAAAAACCTTACAGCTAACATTGTGCATAATGGTCATGCTTTCTTCCTAATTTGGGGGAACAAAGCCAGGATGTCTGCTCTGACCAATCTTATCCAAAATCAGGCTGCAAATCCCAGCCAGTGTAATAAATAATGGGATTATATATTCTATAGGATGATGTGAGTTACAAGGGGGATGTGTCTGTGCGGCTGTGAAGGGAGAGGTCAGAGTTTTCAGGCCTGTCTTATGAAGTCCTTGGTTTTGACAAGAATAAAAATGTGTTCGGAAGCACAAACATAGTTAAGAAACTCATGGTCTGAAAGATACTGTGGTAGAAGAAGACCTGAGCTTAGCATCCGAAAGTTGGGGGCAATTCATTTAATCATTCTGAGTATGTCGCTCATCTATTAAATGTGGATTTTAATACCTACAGGCAATGATGCCTCATAGTATGTACCTAATGAAAGTAAACTCCCTAGTGATGTCAGATCCCAAGGCAAAATTATTAATGCTAATAATAACCTTAACTCCATGAGTTATTATACTCTCTATACCCTTTTATCAGTCAAATCGAGTCTCTTGGTTCCTGATTTTTAAATTGGACAGTTTCACAATGGTGTTACAGACAGCAATTTTTACGCTTTTAGGTATTTAGTTTAGGATCTTGTAACTCCTTGCTATGGTTACCAATAAATAGTTCTGTGAGGGCACTTGTGTGTTCATTCAAAAAATTTTACAGTGATTGGATTCTTTATTTATAATGTCACTGTTTAGTTTGGGCACCCAAAGGCAGACTGGAGATAGGGGTTTAGTTCTTTTATTTGGGAAGTAGTCAGAGAAATCTCTGGAGTGGGGAACAGAGGTGATAGGAAGTATGTAAGAGGGAGGGCATTTGGAACAAAATTCTGGGGAGGGAGGCTATGTATGGGAGGGGGGACAATGGTAAGATATGTACACAGATGATAATAATAATAATAATAATAATAATAATAGAAGAGTGAGGGCATTTGGAACAAAACTCTGGGGAGGGAGGGTATGTATGGGGGGGCAATGGTAAGATACGTACACAGATAATAATAATAAAAAATTTAAAAAAGAGTGAGGACATTTGGGTTTGGGCTTGCTGGGAAGCCTCTGAGAAACTGGCACCTTCCTCAGAATTGTCCCACTGAGGACAATTGGTTGAGTGTCATTTCTGGGCTGTAAACTCCCTGGCACTTGGGACCTGCCAACCCTTGTGACCAGGAAATACCCTTGGCAGAGAGCCCAAGTTGTAGGCAGTAGGTATGGAAGCTTTCCAGATGGTTTCCATGGTAGACAGAAAGGACAAAAAGTGTTTTCTCCATAACTGTTGTTACAATGGTGGACCGTTTGCGTCTTGTTACAGAAGGCACAGTTAATGTTGGTACAAGTGCTAAAAATGGAAGGTGTTTAATACGTACTGTTCTCCTTAGGATTTTCTGTTGCAGCAGACCATGCTGCGAATTAAGGATCCTAAGAAGTCTTTGGATTTTTATACTAGAATTCTTGGAATGACGTAAGTAAACTATATATTGGCGCCTGTAATGTTTAAATATATAGCTTTGCAAATACAGGGAATGCTTTCAAATATATTTTTAAAAATGGTTTCAAGTTTGCTTCATAAATCACAAAAGTCCTTCTGGCCAGCAGTCAGGGGCTGCTGTCAGGGCTTCTGTCAGTTCCTCTGTCCCAGCCAGGCTCAGTGGGCAGCGAGACACCAATACTTGTATTTTCTCTAACTCCCTTCTCTCTGAGAGCTGCCAGTTAAATCCTTAGTATGCCCAGACCCTTTGGATGTTAGAGCCACTTTTAGCCTCTTGTTTACTTCAGAAAAGGTAGAGATACAAAGACCTATTACTTAGAAAATGAATGAGTTTACCTAAAACTGGCCACCTTCCCATTTTTATAGAAAGTGTTGTCTTTTGCTGAAAAAGGTTATCCTCTGATCTTGTCATTCTTCAAGTGCATTTGTTTATTATTCTTTTTCAAATTGTAAGAGAAGATTTATTTAGAAAGTTAGTGGAAGTGAGCCAGCTGGGCTGCGGAGGCTCAGGAAATAGGTTACAGAAGCAAAAGCCGGGCCCTTGGAGCTTAGGAGAGAGAAAGACAAAGGTAACTCTCCTGGAGAGAAGAAGCGAAGAAGAAGAGGTGACAGGAAAGGCGTGGCGGGCTCCCCAGAGCTCATTTTTATTGATTTGAGTTTTCTGTTTGTTTTTTATAATAAAGGTAAAGAGTAAAATGATCTTTAATTTGCTGCCTAGGTAACTTTCATTGACATTGAGAGAAAAATTTGGTTAATACAATATATGTCTCTGTTTTAAAAATCCAGCCAATTCAGAAAAATACAAAATGAAATGTAATAACTTCCCTCTCCCAGTTCTTCTCCCCAGAGATAACTGCTGTAAATAATTTATTGTAGTTTTTTTTTTTTTTTTTTTTTTTTTTTTCAGGAAAAGTATTTTGCATATTTAAAGGACAGAATGAAACCAAACTAATTTCATTTGCTATTTGCAGGCATTTGATACAGTATTTCATTCCATCTTCAGAGTAGGTCCATAAGGTAGCTTATGTCCCCATATGAAGGAAGAAGCCAGGGGTTAAACATTAAGTAACCAGCCCTGGTTTTGAAGCCAGGTCTGATGAACTCCAATGCTGACCTTGTTTTTAAAAGCCCCCAAGAGGGGGTCGTAAGGTTGTACTGAAAGATATGCTCAGCTGAGAAAAGCAAGTTTCAGCAGGAACATGAGCTGCATCTCCCACCTGACAGGTCTGCAAGGCTGTGCAGTCTGTTTAAGTATTTCATGACTGCAGTATTTGAGGTGCTTGATGCTTTATTATAAACAGATAGAGTAAGTCTTATTTGTGCTAAGTCAGTGCATAGATTTTATCGGCCAGGGCATGTTACATACCAGTGATAATCAAAAGATTTCAACAGAACTCTAGGAACTTTTCATTTGTTAGGCTTCAGTCATTCCCTCTTATTATGAACTAGAGGCCTGTCCATGAAATTTGTGCATGGGGCAGGGGGAGGGGTGTCCCTCAGCCTGGCCTGCACCCTTTCGCAATCTTCTGTCCAGGGGATGTCCGACTGCCAGTTTAGGCCTGATCCTGCTGATCCCACAGGGATCAGGCCTAAATTGGAAGTCAGACATCCTCTTTGCAATCTTCTAACTGCTCGCCTGCCTGCCTGCCTGATCGCCTCTAACCACTCGGCCTGCCTGATCACCCCTAACTGCTCATCTGCCTGCCTGAACGTCCCTAACTGCTTCTGCCTTGGCCCCCACCACTGCAGCTTCGTCCAGAAGGTCGTTTGGCTGTCCAGTTTAATTAGCATATTATACTTTTATTATTATAGATGAGGTCATCTTGGAGCATTTAATGCTAATCTAAAGAAAATTATATGCATACTCATACTACCCTATTCCTTGCAAAATAATCTTATACTCTGAATTTACTTTATAGGCCATAACTTTACTGATCTTTTTTAAAACCTCAGGATTAATAATTTGTCTACTCTTTCTCTCATATCAGTCTCTCCTTTTCCACTGGGTTTTTTCCCTCGACCTACAGAAAAGCTTAAGTCGTCTTTATTCTAGGATAATTCTTACTCTTTGCTCTCTGGCCCTCCTACCCATCGCCTCCCACTATCGATGGAGGTAGACCACGCTGCTGATTGACTTGCTCCTCCCCTTTCTCTCTTAGTGCAGGCAGTCCAGCTTCTGCTGCCCCATGCTGCGGAAACTGCCTCACGGGACCTTTCCATATCTGGTGACCTGTTCCCAATCTCAGGCCTGTTCAACCTTTCTGCAGTATTTGATACTATTAACCACTTAATTGTGGACAGTCACCTCTTCTGTATCCTTCCTTCTTCCTTACCACAGATTTTTCCCCTAGGAGTTTTGGCTTAGTAAGAACTCAGTACATTTATTTATTTATTTATTTATTTATTTAAAAAGTATTTTTAAGTTTTATTTTTCAATTATAGTTATTATTTTTTTCATATTTTTTATTGATTTCAAAAAGGAAAGAAGAGGAAGAGAGAGAGAAAATCATCAATGATGAGAATCATTGATCAGCTGCCTCCTGCATGCCTCCTAACAGGGATCAAGCCCACAACCTGGGCATGTGCCCCGAGCAGGAAATGAACTCTGACCCCCCTGGTTCATAGGTCGATGTTCAACCACTGAGCCACATGGGCTGGGCTATTTTGATTCAGTTTCAGATGTCCAAGTTAGTGATTAGACAGTCATACTTTCAATGCATTTATTTTCTTTAACTGAATGTCTTATACCTGAAAGGACAGTAAAGTAACACATTATATCTTTTACTAAAAATAAAATTTTATTTTGAAGATATCTTTTGCAATTTTTAAACAAGTATCATAATTCTGGCTAAGTTTCATTATATTTAAAGAATTGATGATATCTGAAGAAATGATGAATTACAAAAGTTTGCTTTTTAAATTTTTATTTCACTGATATTTACAGATGAATATATGTTGTTTTTTAAATCCTCACCCGAGGATACTTTTTAAAAAATTATTATTGATTTGAGAGAGAAAGAGAGAGAAAGAGAGAGAGAGAGAAATGTCAATGTGAGAAACATTAATTGGCTACCCACCAACCAGGAATCGAACCCGAAACTTGGGTGTGCGCTCTGACAGAGAATTGAACCTGCAGTCCTTCGGTGCACAGGACATGCTCCAACCAACTGAGCCACAGCGTTGAATAGATTTTTAAAAATGAAATATTTTCATTGGCTTATCTTGCTTTTCCTATTAAAATGGCCTTATTACAGAGTTATTCTTAGTAGAACTTGAAAATTGCTATGTTGATTTTAGCATGAATCAACCTTTCCTGTTGTTAATTCAGGATTGTTGTTTAATTTCAGGCTACTCCAAAAATTAGATTTTCCCACCATGAAATTTTCACTCTATTTCTTGGCTTATGAGGATAAAAATGACATCCCAAAAGAAAAAGATGAAAAGGTAGCGTGGGTCTTCTCCAGAAAAGCTACACTTGAACTGACACAGTGAGTATGAGTTTCTATCTTTTTATATATTCTATATTTTTTAAAGGCTTGTTTTTATACACTGTTTCCCTTACCAGCCTAATCCAAACCTGGTCTACTGAACCACTTTGCATTTGTAACAGGATGTTTGAGTGTTTTTTCATGGATCTTTTGGTCTTTGTGTTGGTCTTATGGCATAAATAGGACTAGTGGGATCATTTGCTTTTTAGGTAGAAAATCTAAGACTGAAATGGCAAGATATTTGCCAACCTATAGCTAACAAATGTTTAAGTACTACAACTAAGTCTTCATAAAATGTTGAAATAGGTATTCCTCTTTTTATTCTTTATGTTGTTCTTGTGCATTGTTTTTGTTGTTGTTAATCCTGACCCAAGGACATTTTTTTCCATTGATTTTTAGAGAGAGTGGAAGGAAGGGAGGGTGGGTGAGTAAGAGAGAGAGAGAGAGAGAGAGAGAGAGAGAGGGAAAAGAGAGTGACGTTGATGTGAAAGAGATACATCTATTGGTTACTTCGAACACTCCTTAACTGACCGACTGGGGCTGGGATCGAACCTGCAATCCAGGTACGTACCCTTGACCAGGAATTGAACCTGCAACCCTTTGGTCCTTGGACCAACACTTCATCCTTAGAGCCACCCTAGCCAAGGTTCTGTGCACTCTTTATAACCAAAAACAGCATTTGTTTCAGGATATGTGATTTAATGTGTCCCCTGATTCAAAACAGTTCTGGAATCAGACAGACCTAAACATGAGTCTTGACTCTGACAATAACTCTGTAGCCCTGAACAAGTTATATCACCTCCATCCATGACATTCTCATTTATAAAATGCAGATACTCTCATATAGCCCACGGAGCTGTTATGAGGATTTTACTGGGCACAGAGAGTGATGGTTGCTTTTGTTATTGCTATCCAGATGCCTGGTTTAGTCTCCTTAGTCTACTTAAAATCATATTTTGCCCATTTGCCCTTTCTGTAGTTGAAAAGTTAATATTTACAACAGCAGAGATTAGACCGAGTATATCAAATAATATATAGGATAAGAATACAAAGACAGATTGTTGCAACTTTCTTTCCAGAATATCTGTTCTGCAGGTCCCTTGTAATTGTGTTTTCCCTCCTTTCACAGCAATTGGGGCACTGAGGAGGATGAGGCCCAGAGCTACCACAGCGGCAACTCAGACCCCCGAGGCTTCGGTGCGTCTCCCTGTTTGTATATGACGTGCACGGGCTTGTGTGCTGTTGGCGCCGCATTCCTTTTTACGATTGTAAACGATCCGAAGCATTGAGGATAAGTAATTTATTAGGAGCAGGGCTGTTGTTATTTTTAGTTTCACAAATAATTTTATTTAGGAGCCATTTAATCTCTCAGTCTCAGTCTGAACATTACATCTCCTCTCTCACAGTGATTTTACTTTTCAGTCTCTGTGTTATATTTCCAGTGGGTCTTCAATGTGAAAATCAAAAGCTGTGGCAAATAACAATCTTGATTTTTGCTTAGCATATATTTCTGCCTGAACTAAAACCTTTCAGTCAAAATAATGGGATAGCAGGCTTAAATTGGCTGTTATGTAGTCACTGTCAACCACAAACCTAGTAAGTATGGGTAAATGATTATTCTTTTATAGGTTATTCTTAATAGATTGAATAACCTATTCTTAATAGTCTATTCATAATATATGAATCAATTGTGGCCTTATTTTCAAAAATTTATAATTCAGAGCAACTAATTAATTTATTATACCCAGCCAGTTAGACTTACATTTTTATTCTTTAGTTCAGAGCAGGACAAAAATAGGTTTACAGTTATGAGTACATGAAACAGAGTTTATTTTTATATTATTATTATTATTATTTACTAATTATTGTATTATTTTCTATATCAACAACTATAGTTCTACTTCTGCTTCACCTTGTATATTATAGTTTTCTAACCTCCTTGATTCAGTCTGTCTTTAGATGCCTTTTGTTTTGAAATATACTAGTTTTGGAAGCACTTGGCCACCTGTTGTAATGATTTCTTCCTTCTCTTTGCCTTGTTTCGGGGGTGGTCACCTAAGGTCACATTGGAATTGCAGTTCCTGATGTACATGGTGCTTGCAAAAGATTTGAAGAACTGGGAGTCAAATTTGTGAAGAAGCCTGATGATGGTGAGTTATAGAACATTCACTGAGCACCCATGGGAAGGCACTGTGGTAGTAATACCCTTTTGGAGCAAGTAACTTTGAAGTAGTCTACTTCAACCAGCTTAATGAAAGAAGGGAGTTGTTGGAAGAATACCTGCTTATTTAGGACCTGAAAGATGGTGGGTGCTTCCCAAGGGACTAGACACAGGATTTGGGGAGCCATCAAAGACCTAGGCTCCTCACCTACCCTCAGACCCCACCTTATTCTCTGTCTCAGGTGTTATCTAGCTACCCCAAAATAAGTTCCTTAAAGTCTGCTTTATCTGATATTAATATGACCATACCAAATCTCTTCAGTTAATAATGGCCTGGTATTTCTTTTTCATCTTTTACAACCTTTGCATGTCCTTAAATTTTATATATGTTTCTTGAAATAGTATATGTCTAGATTTTGTTGGATTTACATGCAGTATAATTTATTTTACTTAGATTTGTTTCTGCCGTAATTTATTTTTTCAGTTTTCATTTGAAACTCTTCACTGTTTTCCCTGTTTCATTTTAATTTTTTATTTCAATTAAAAGATTTGATATCCAGATATCTTCCCCACAGGAAAAGAATTTGTTCCCTTTTACTCCTATCATGTTACTATTACCCAGACTTGGATATGATTCATTTTTTAAAGATAATAAATATGATTTCAAAGTATTTGATCACCTTTTCTCCATATGTCTCTTACAGCATTTTTTAGATTTTTGTCTCTTTATTAAGTACCACAACCAAAACTGTTTTAAAGGATTTGTGAAATAAATTTTTGAAGCTTTGCATGCCTGAGAACCATGCCTTCAGACACAAATGGCAGTTTTGTTGAATATAAAATTTTAGGGTTATTTTTCTTCAATCTTGGACATAGAACTCCATTGTCTTAGTTTTCCAATGTTGCTGTTGAAAATTTGCTGTCTGATTTATTAATATATTCTTTCAATGTTTTTTTTTTTTAATTTATTGCTTTTTAGAGAGAGGAAGGAGGAAAGAGAAACATTGATTTGTTGTTTTGCTTAGTTATGCATTCATTAGTTGCTTCTTGTATGTGCCCTGACTGGGGATTGAACTCACGACCTTGGCATATCAGGATGACACTCTAACCAACTGAGCTACCAGCTAGGGCTGATTTGTGTTCTTTGGTATATTATCTTCTGTTTTGTTCTGGAAGATTTTAAAATTTGTTATTTCTTTCTCCTTGCCTTCTTTCTAGGAGATTTCCTCAAACTGGCATACCAGTTAGTTAATTTTTTCTCAAATGCATCTGTTCTGATAGACTCTTTTGGTTTCTCATCTAATGTGTTATTTCAGCTATTATAATTTTGATTCCTAAGTTTTGCTTGATTGCTTTAACTTTTCTTTCTTTTTTAATATATTTTTATTGATTCAGAGAGAGGAAGGGAGAGAGAGAGACAGAAACATCAATGATGAGAGAGAATTATTGATTGGCTGCTTCCTGCTTGCTGTACACTGGGGATCGAGCCTGCAACCCGGGAATGTGCGCTGACTGGGAATGGAACCATGACTTCCTGGTTCATAGGTCAACATTCAACCACTGAGCTGGGCCCTTTAACTTTTCTTGTTCTTATTTCATATTGCTTATATTTCATACTAGCAATATGAATTCGTGCATGCATAGGGTCCCTAGGCCTGGCTGGTGATCAGGGGTGATCTGTGGGGCGGCCAGCAGGGCGATCAGGGCCCTCGCTTGCACCTGCCTTGGCCTGGAGCTGCCTGCTTGTTGGCCCCGCCCCCTGCCACCACTGCCACTGGTGCTGTCTTTGGGGCGACCAGCGGGGCAATTGGGGCCTTCACTCACACCCACCTTGGCCTGGCACCGCCCACTCACCTGTTCAACCATCCCGCCGTGGTCCCGTTCTTCCCGCTCTCTCCACTGCTGGCCACTGCCAGCACCGTGTCACCAACACTCACCATTTTCCACGCCACCCCCTAGTGATCAGCGCATGTCTAACTCCCAGTTGGTCAAACTCCCACCCTTGGGTACAATTTGCATATTAGACTTTTATTATTTACGATTCCTTTTCACTTTTACGTGTTTTAATTGTTCTTGGTCCATTGATCTAATATTTGTTCTTTTTGAACCTATAATCCATTGTTTATGATTATGTTCCTCAAATTCTTGTTATTTTGTTCTTAGAGGGAGTATTTTTTATTGTAAATATTAGTTATCCTGGCCCATCAGGCAATGTGAATGAGGGGAAAGCCAGATTCTTTACAACCCAGTGACAGGAAGGGGGGCTGGGCAGAAACCCCTAGGCACTGAAAATGACAAACACCTCACACTCCACAGACCAAGTCTCTTGGTTAGAGCTTCCTGCTTTGTCCCTCCAGGACGAAATATTAGCAGTATTACTAGGAGACATTCCTGAGATTGTCAGCCCCTAAGCCTGGCTGTGTGGAAAGTGAAGGCTGGAGGGGATCAGTCGGTTCCCACGTGTTTTTCTCATTCCCCACAGGCTTCTGTGTGGGGTACCATTACTCCTGAGGACATCTGAACGAGTCCATGAAACCTCACCCACTTCCCTCCCCCTAGTGTGGGGTGGTGCTGATGCCCCAGCCACTGGGAGGAGCAAGAATCTAACAAAACACTTCCTGTTTATTCTCCCACAGGCGTGATGGAAAGTACCCCCTTCCACATAGACCAGTTAAAACAGTCACCCTACCTCATTCCCACATTTCCTCTCCACAACCATCACCCAAGGGGTTCTTACTTTCCCCCCCTACTTGCCATGTTCCTCTGGGGTGATTTTGGGGAAAAGAACTAGAGATAGGAGTCAACTAATTCAGCATCTTAGTCCCATAAATTTCCGAGGTCACATTGTTCCATTTAAGCCAACAGCTCTACTTGCCACTTCAGTCTCAGTTATGAATTCCTGTGAGAAAGAACTGGATCAGCGGACCTTGGGTTACCCAGAATAGTCTTCACAGGGTTGTATGATTCGAGCATCTGGGTCTTTGGGCTGTGGGTGAGCCATGCCCCCTGCTCCCTTGAGCACCTCCTTCTTTTCTTCTTCCTCTAAAATAAGACAATTTCTGCCCTAGCCAGTTTGGCTGAGTGGATAGAGCAACAGCCTGTGAACTAAAGTGTCCCAGGTTCTATTCCAGCCAAGGGCACTTGCCTGGGTTGCAGGCTCAATCCGCCCCCCCCCCCCCCGCTCCCCCCCCCCGTCAGTAGGGGGCGTGCAATTTCTGTAATGACTCAACTGGTAGCATGAAATGATAATGTTATAAAGAGGAGAGATTCACCTGTTACCTAAAAGATGTATCCAGTCCCACAGTTTATTTCATTATACAATAGTATATTCCCAGCTATGTATAGAAGTTAGAATATTAGTCATTCCAAAAAACATGCATTTGGGCAACAATGACAACAGAATTTTTGAAAATTAATACTGTAAAGAATGCAAATTAAATTTGAAGTAACAAAAACCTTTTAAAAGTTTTTCAGTCTTTTTAATAATGAAAACCATTTCATTTTACAGGTAAAATGAAAGGCCTGGCATTTATTCAAGATCCTGATGGTTACTGGATTGAAATTTTGAATCCTAACAAAATGATAACTATTATTTAGATCTGTGAGAATACTACTTTGAGATTTCCATGAAGATACTGTGGGAGTTAGAAAAGAGAGACAGGGAACCTGGATATTTTCGGATAACAGAAGCTTCGAGGACTGATGGTGCATTGTCTCAATTCAAATTATTCTCAAGTGCATTTCCCTTCCTGTTTCAGCTGTGCTTTCCACCGACCTGACCAGTCCCTCTAATTTTAAAGTAGTGCTTTGCCTTGTGTACTTGAATGTGGTTGTAGAACATTAGTTTTCTAGGTAATGATTAGAACAGTTCCCTTCAGAGGCTGCATTTGCCTTCTCCCTCCCAACATGACTTCTCTACAAGTCTGTCTTTGAATCATCATTTTAAAAAAAACAAATTTAACATGTTTCCTTCTGGGGTTCAGTCCTCAGAAATAACGTTTCACAGCGGAAAGTAAAGAGCACTGACCAAAAACAAAACTTTATGCGCACTTGAAATAGAATAAAGTGTTTATTTTACAAGAGAGAAGGCACTCTTGGGAGGAATTCAGAATCATGCTGATGAGGATGCTGACAGAAAGACTAATTTCTTCTTATGTATAAAGTGCTTTCAAAATTCAAGGACTAACCTCTTTATTTTGGGAGTGGGGAGAAAGGGGAATATTTTTCCTGGGTTTGCAAACACCAAATAAGGCGGTCAACATGCTTTATCTTGTTTAATCCTCCCAACTATCCTGTGAGAAAGAACACAGGCTAGACATGTAAAATAACTAATTACTGGAAGGCAATACAAAATAAGCATGAGTACTCAAAATTTCATCATTATTTTTAGCATTCAGATGTACCTCATAAATGAGTACCTCACAGGACGTCCCCCACTAGCCTCCTGTTGTAAAGCCTTCGGTGACTTAGCATTATCCTCTCTGCTCTCGGCCTGAGAACCGTGGTGAGGGAGGGAGCAGCGGAGGAAGTATGTAGCCCTCAACTGCTCTGGGGATGCCCCGTTGCTCTTGTGTGAGTGGTGCTTGTGTTACCTGTGAAGAGCCGTACACTAAGGTCTTTCAGATGCCGGTAGTCATTTAGGATAAGTTATGACCAGTGTCAACTTAGGTATCAGAAATCAGCTCAGTGGTCTTCTCTGCCATGATTGACATTCGATGGATTTTAAAAAACCAAACTGATTTTTTAAAAATCTCTTCAGGCTCAGAGAAAAGAGCATCCAATTAGTTGAACTGCATTTCGGTTTCCTGTAGACTGTGGTGGAAGATCTTTGTTAGGCCATGCCAACTGTAAGCACACTGCTAGAAGCACTTGGCATTTCCTCTTTGGATGGAATGGGTTTATGTGAGCAACTCAAACAAATGGCAATACTTATAGACAAATAAAGCATTTAAATAAGACTGTTTAATTTGTAAACTCTCCATCATGTTCTTTCTTAAAAGAAGAAAAAGGCTGCCTTCAGGGAGTAGTGCAAGGATGTGAAGGAGCTTGCAGGCTTGTTCTGAACTGGGAATCGATGTAATTCTGTGTATCCTACAGAGCAGATAGTTCCTATGGATAACGAGGGGTGGGAAAGGTGGGAAGAGGGAAGGAAGGAAGGAATAAAGGGTTGAAGGAGAAAGAAGTATAAAGAAGAACGGCCACATCAAAAGGTGAGTTGTGGGAACCAATGAAGACTAGTTTCACATGTTGGGGTATAACATCAAATGGGCACATTATTAGATTCATAAATTCAGTTGTTCAAATCTTATTTTCACAGAAGAAGCCTTCTGTACTTGCTAAGAAAAACTTGTCAAAAGATAGCCCTTGCTTATTCCTTAAACTCATCCTTCTATGCATTGAAAAAATACCTATTGTATCACCAGGCTTTGCTAGCAATTAGGACAATTCACTTCCAAATTAATCTACCTGAGAAGTGGTGATATGAAAGGGTTAAGTTGACCTCAAGGAGTTTTTCTTATGGCCATGTAGTACTCCATTGTGTCTAAGAAATATATGGTTTAACTCATATGTGGAATATAAAACAGAAACTTATGTACACAAACAGCAATGTGGTGGTTGCCAGAGGGAGGAGGGTGGGGGAAAGAAGGGGTTCTGATAAGGGGTGACAAGAGAAGATTTGACTTTGGGTGGTGGCACAAGGTCCTCTATATAGATTTTATAAATTAGTAATCCATACATGTAACATTTAGTTCAAGTAGACTTGTGGTTCTCAACCTTTCTAATGCCATGACCCTTTAATACAGTTTCTCATGTGGTGGCCCCCAACCATAAAATTATTTTTGTTGTTACTTCATAACTGTAATTTTGCTAATATGTTTTCCGATGGTCATGACCCACAGGTTGAGAACCTCTAGCAGGGTAGCCTACGACCATCGGAAAACAGATATTTACATTACGATTCTAACAGTAGCAAAATTCTCATCCCATCAAAGGCACGCACTGTTAACATGTCACTGGCATTAACCCTGATCACCTGGCTGCAGTGCTGTTGTCAGGCTTGTGTCCACAGTAACGTTTTTCTCCACCCCCACCTCACTGCCATACTGTGCTCTTTGGAAGTAAGTGGTATGTGAAGCCCACACTTAAGGTGTGGGGCATTCGGCTCCTCCTTGAGGGGAAAATGGCTTTCTACCCAAATGAATACTCACTGAGATGTCACAAAGTTTTTCGGATCATTACAATAATAAACCACATCTCTGCCCCTCGTCCACTAAATGCCAGTATTGAAACCTAACCAAAGATGCCCCACAAGTCTCTGAAACTACCTCTAGGGGTCAGTACTGCCCTGTTGAGAATCACTGGTCCAGTCCTAGACTCCCAATTCTAGTTTCTATAGAGTGTGACCTTAAAGCATTTACAAAGGAATCTTGAGTTCAGAACCCACAGTCTTATGCTTTTCTTCTTACATACTTTTGTTTGCCACTAGTTCAGCATTTATTTTAGCTATTTACAATCCTCTAGAATGTTCAATTTACCTTTTACATAAACTCATTTTATTTTATTAAATTATGTAGTTATGAGAATAACTGGCTTGAACATGTTGGTAGTGGAAACAGCTGACCTGAGAAGCACACCGCTCATCAGAGAAGTGGAAGTGCACGGGTGTCCTGGAGCGGGGACAGCAGGTACAGGTAGCCTGCCGGGACACCGGCTCTTACCAAGGAAACTATGAGCCAGGTTCATCCAATCATTCGTCAAGTGAAAACTGGTTAAAAGAATTTCTACTGAAAATGCATCAGTTTGAGCCCTAACCGGTTTGGCTCAGTGAATAGAGCATCAGCCTGCGGGCTCAAGGGTCTCAGGTTTGATTCCGGTCAAGGGCATGTATGTTGGTTGCGGACACATCCCCAGAAGGGGGTGTGCAGGAGGTAGCTGATCGATATTTCTCTCTCATCGATGTTTCTAACTCTCCCTCTCCCTTCCTCTCTCTAAAAAAAAAAAATCAATGAAATATATTTTTAAAAGGAAAATGCATTAATTTGAGTCCTATTAATATTAGCAAAGATTATAGAATATTTTAATGCATCAATTTGAGTCATTGATATTAGAATGATTATAGAAGATTTTTTAAATGTCAGTGTCTATGACTGCTGTAGATGTAATGAAATAGGCTCTTTTATAAACATTATCCTAACTGTTGATACACTGATTTTGCAGTATGTTTCAAGAGTCATTACAGACTTTAAAATATTCATCCTTTTATCTGGTACTATTAATATTGTTATTTTCTGAGAAGTCTGTTTCCTAGGAAATAATCAGATTTTAGTTTTAAAATTATATCCAATTTGTTGCATCCATCATTATACAGAATAGAAATAACTTAAATGTATAAAAATGAGAAATAAATTAACTATTCTAACACCCACATATGGTAGAATATTACCTATTTTTTATACCAGTAAATTGTATTCTCAAAGAATATTTAAAGATGTGGAGGCCTGGCCAGTGTGGCTCAGTTGGTTGGAGTGTCATCCCATATACCAAAAGGGCTCTCTGGGGTTCGATTTCAGGCCAGGTCCCATACCTGGTTGTGGGGTCAGTCCCAGTTGGGGCACATACGAGGGGAAACCTGTCGATGTTTCTTTCTTCCATCGAAGTTTCTCCCATCTCCCATCTCCCCGCCCCTTCCTTCCTCTCTCTAAAATAAATAAAAACATACCTTTGGGTGGGATTTAAAAATAAATGCTCATGAGATATTAAGTGAAAAAAAAAAACCAACAAAAAACAGTATGGCCGAAACCGGTTTGGCTCAGTGGATAGAGTTTCGGCCTGCGGACTGAAAGGTCCCAGGTTCGATTCTGGTCAAGGGCATGTATCTTGGTTGCGGGCACATCCCCAGTATGAGGTGTGCAAGAGGCAGGTGATCGGTAATTTTCTCTCATCGATGTTTCTAACTCTCTCTTCCTCTCTGTAAAAAATCAATAAAATATATATTTTTTTAAAAACAGTATGCAAACTAATGAACATATGTTCTTTCTTTTTTTTTTAAGAAACAAGTATATAAAGAAATGACTAGAAGAAAATATACTAGTACCAAGTTCTGATTTGCTTTAGCTGCTGGGATTACCAGTGATTTTATTCCCTTCTTTATGTTTTTCTGTATTCTCCAAATTCTCTAAAATGAGCAAGTATTTCCTTTTATAATCTGGAAAAACTGAGATATATTGCTTAACTTGCAAACATTTACTATTTTCACCTTTTGAGTAAAATGAAGTTGTTTTGTTAATCCTCACCTGAGTATATTTTTTCCCATTGATTTTTAGAGAGAGTGGAAGGGAAAAGGAGAGACACACAATGTGAGAGAGACACATCTATTGGTTGCCTCCCGCATGCCTCGGACCAGGACCGGAAGCCTTAAACTGAGATATATGCCCTTGACCAGAATCAAACCCGGGACCCTTCAATTCGCAGGCCAATGCTCTATCTACTGAACAAACCGGATAGGGCTAAACTGAAGTATTTAAATGAACATGTTCTTGTCTGCTATCTAAATTTCTGTTTAAGATGGTAACATATAATCAAGATTAAAAGATGCTCATTATTTTAAATGCTTTACATGTTTAAAAGACAAGACTCTAAACAAGCATATTCAATTCAGTGACATTTAAACTATTTAAATTTTAAGAGTTGAAACAGGTCATTGATAGCCCATGAAGGAAGTTGGCATTGTCTTTTTGTCCACACTACCCACTCTTAGCTGACTTATTCTTTATTTTTTTTAAAATATATTTTATTGATTTTGTACAGAGAGGAAGGGAGAGAGATAGAGAGTTAGAAACATCGATGAGAGAGAGTCATCGATCAGCTGCCTCTTGCACACCCCCTACCGGGGATATGCCCGCAACCAAGGTACATGCCCTTGACCAGAATCGAACCCTGGACCTTTCAGTCCCCAAGCCGACGCTCTATCCATTGAGCCAAACCGGTCTTGGCTTAGCTGACTTATTCTGAATGAACTTTTTGTTGTTACATTCATTTTGCACATTAAATTATAGTCTGGAATTGTACCATAAGTACATGGTACAGTTTAGGCACAAGCACCACCCTGTGTTTATTTAGGAAAGAGCCAGTCATGTATCTTGGAAACCATTGTAACATTGTCACCTACCAGTATTTGAAACAGCCTCACTATTCCCAGGATGGTCTCTGTACCAGCAGCATCACATCACCTGATGCTAGTTAAAAGTTAAGACTTTCAGGCTTCACCGCAGACATACCGAATCGGAATCTTTACTTTCAGAGGATCCCCGGGGGATCATTGTGAATAAAAAAGCATTGTTGTACAGGCTCCTTTTTAAAGCCACTAATATCAGAGAAGTGTATCCAAAAATAGGAATTATTTTCACCCTCCATTATAAAAATAGTAAGACACTCAATTATGGTAATGAATATAAGGGATATATATCTAACCCACAAACTCAGGGGTGTAAGAAGTGGGTTTTCTAATTACACATAATTAAAGCCCCCATTTTCTGAGGGGGTCAGTGGAAACAATCTCAGTAAACTCAGGATCTTTCCTGAGGCTTTTCTCTGAGGTAAAGTCTTAGGTTCCTCTACTGTCTATAACTGGTTGGCACACTCATTAGTCAACAGAGCCAAATATCAACAGTACAACGACTGAAATTTCTTTTGAGAGCCGAAAACTGACTTCTGCGCATGGGCCACGAAGTTTCAATCACACTGTATTTGCCCGCCTGCATGTGGTATTTGTGGAAGAGCCACACTCAAAAGGGGCTCGAGAGCCACGGTTTGCCGACCACTGGTCTAGAAGGTTGGAAGAAGAAGGGCATCTGATCTTCCACAGGTAAACCACCCTATTGGCATTTGCTAAAATGTCAAGTACCCTAAATAGTCCTCTGTTGTAAAATCTGTGTAGCTTGCTGTTAGACCATCATTCATTCTCACTGTTGAGGCTACTTCAGGTCTGGCACCTCCCTTGCTGCTTCATTCATCTATTCCCATGCTATGTTAGCCTGCAGGGAAATCTTTGGGGCTCAGACTTCTGCACCACATTTCCCTAGGGAGCACTGGATCGTGCTGCTGCTCTGGCATCCCGTGAGACCATGGGAAGCTAACCCTGAGGTTTGTATACGGTCCTATCCAGTAGACTTCTTTGACAGCCAGTTCTTCCCAGAGATCTTGCCCACTTCCAGGGGTCCCACCCAGAAAACCAAATACAAGGGCCCTCGCCTTTTAGATCTCCAGACTCCCAGATTGCAGAACTGGGACTGCCTTTATTTAATCCACAGGTGCAGAGGAAGGGAGAGCATCTGGTCTCCCACAGATGAGCCATCCTGTTGGCATTTGCTTCACAGGGACTCACCAGGTGGTGGAGCTCTCCCTCCTGACTCCCTCCCCAACCCAAAGCATGAAGGTTTCCATTTTTAAAAGTCAAAGGCCTTCTTTCTTTTTAACATCCCTAGGCCTATGTTGCAGCTGCCTGAATGAGGGAAGGCCATGGGTTACAGAAATGCAGGGAGAGAAAAAATAATATTTGAAAATATGCCACCTGAACCATGGGGAAAAGGATTTATATCCCATTATTATGATAGAGGGGTGTGCTGAGCATGACTAGGAGCACACAATCATATTAAGTGTTCTCATAGAGCAAGAGGCTGGGAGTAGGAGACAGATACTGCAGGAGAACATTAGAGTCCGAAGAGGCAGACTGCACAAAACAACTGGAGCACGGGGCAAAGGTAAATGTCGGCAAGAGTAAAATAGGTATAAGCACAATCCTAATTACCCTAATCTGGGCTACTAGCGGCAATGACAGCATCTGAACTAGTTTGAAGAGTCCACTCCAAAATGGGTGGTTCTAATTTGGCATGCATCAGAATCACATGGAAGGCCTGTCACCCCGGAGTTCTGACTCAGTAGGCCTGACGAGGGCTCTGCAATCTGCTTTTCTAACAAGTTCCCGGACACTGCTGCCGCAGGTCAGAGACCCCACTCTGAGAACAGCTGCCCTAAGTGTCACACTCTCCATGGGTGGTTTGCAAGTTTAATTCTACAAAACCACTGTGACATCGATCTGTTCTGCAGCCCTTCCGACATCCCTTATCCTTTCACTTGCAGCCCCACCACCACCATTACCACATGTCTCCTGGCTAGTCCCAACCTTCTTTCCAAGTGACAAATGACTCTTCTGTTTCTGATAGTCCCCCCTCTTTGCATTTATTCAGAGCTCTGAACCACTCCTGGCAGTTTTCCTCTACACTCGTTTGTTCCACCAGGTGTACTATGTGCAAACCCGGTCCCATTAAGGACATATTCTAGGTCCCCAGCATTTTTTTTCACCTGCTTTCCTTGCTCAGTAAGATAGGCAGGAATATGACTTGTAAATGGACTAGAGACCAGAGAGTGAGGATTTAATAAAGAAATCAGGATTTAGCAAGATACCTGGATAGAAACTCAATATACAAAAATCAATATACATAAATTTTTAAATGACTTTATTTAAAATAGCATCTAAAACATCAAGTACCTAGGAATAAATCTAGTGAGATTTGTAAGACCTCTATAAACTAGAACAATGAAATTTTAATGACAAATTTAAAAACAAATAAATGAAGGGATATGCCATGTTTACAAATTAGAAGAATCAATAACCAGAAATAAGTTATCTCTAAATTGACCTTTCGATTCAATGAAATCCCAGCCAAACTCACAGAAGAATTTTTATGGAATTTGGCAAGCTGATTCTAAAATGTCTATATAAATGCAAAGGACCACACAGGCACGGATAAAGTGATAAAGCAAACTTAGATATCTTTTCCCACCAGATGTCAAGACTTACTATAATGCTAAATTAAGTAAGACAGTGAGGTATTGATATAATGATAGACATATAGATCCAAGGGAAAGAATAGAAAGCCCAGAAACAGGCCCTCAGGTAATGGATACTAGATTTATGAGAATGTTAGCACTGCAAAGCTGTAGGTAGGTGCTCAGGGAACAGGCTCAGAAGGGAGGCTTAGTTGGAATTGCTTTCAGGAGGCATGCCTCTAAGGGAGTGAAAAAGCCGCACTCAGGCAGGAGGACAGGTTAAACAATGCAGTGGCAACAGAGGCCTCCGCCAGTTCCACAGGGAGCTCTGAAGCTGAGGTGGTCTCTTAGAAATGAGGCCAGGAACCAGGCCTGGCCTTTGTACCCCTACAATGACCAGTGATTTGATGTACTTGCCCCCAAAGAGGGAATCTTTTTTATATATTGTTAGAGAGTGAGAATGTTGGAGCATACTTCCAGAGAGGCTGTGGACTGTGCCCCAGATAGAGTTATCAGTGCTGACACCAGGCCAGGCCTTGAGATACGGTCTTATGACCCCTTCCCAGCACATAGGCCTTCTTTCAAGGGCAGAGCAGGACTGACTCCGTTTTGTACTGTGTCTTCCATCTTGTATAAAATGTATCAACTACCCAACCCACCCTTAAATCAGCCAATAGAAATACAGAGGGAAGTAACCCAGTGTAATCGGACCCTGGCCCTCACCCCACCAATCAGAACCAGTCAACTCAGTGGTCTGAGCATCACCCCACCACCCAACCCTAAACCCTATAAAAAGACCACACTTTCAGAGCTCAAGGCTCTCTGCACCCTGCCGCTGCGTCGGTAGAGATAGGGAGACCAGGCTCGAGTTTGAATAAAGGCTCTTTTGCTTTTGCATCGGACTCGGCTCCCTGGTGGTCCTTGGGTATCTTGAAGTCTGGGCATAACAATATATATATATATTTGATTTTTTTACAGAAAGGGAGAGGGATAGAGAGTTAGAAACATCAATAAGAGGGAAACATTGATAAGCTGCCTCCTACACACCCTCATCCCCACACATTGGGGATGTGCCTGCAACCAAGGCACATGCCCTTGACTGGAATCGAACCTGGGACCCTTCAGTCCACAGGCTGATGCTCTATCCACTGAGCCAAACCGGTTAGGGCGAGGGAATTTATCTTGAGTAAGGCAGTTTCCTTCTGCCAAGGAAAATTCCTGGGGAGAGACCATATAACACAGTACCGTATTTTCCAGTGTATAAGACGACTTTTGAAATGAAAAAAAGTCAACCAAAAATCTGGGGCAAAAGACCAAAATTGCACAAAAATTACCTGCAGATCTTGATGGCATAGTCTTTTCTTTGAAGTGGGGGGTAGTCTTATACAACGAATATAGGCCTAAACCTATGGTTTAACTGTAAAATTAGGGGGTTGTCTTATACGCTGGAAAATACAGTAAATACCCCAAATAACTGAAAGCAGAGACTAAAACTGGTATTTGTACACCAGTGTATGTAGCAGCATTATTCACAAAAAGCCAGAAGGTGAAACCACCCAGATGTCCATTGATGAATGGATAGACCAGATGTGGTGTTTACATACAATGGAATATTATTCAGCCTTAAAAAGAAAAGAAATTCTGACAAATGCTACAACATGGATGAAAATTGAAGATATTTTACTAAGTGAAATAAGCCAGACACAAAAGGATAAATAATGTACGATTCCACTTATATTACATGAGAATGGTTTCTAAAGGCTGGAGGGAGCAGGAAATGGAGAATTATTGCTTAATATGTACGGAATTTCAGTCTGAAAGATGAAAATGTTCTGGAGATGGATGGTGGTGGTCAATTCGAAACAATGTAAATATATTTAAAGCCACTAAACTGTATACTTTAAAATGATTAAAATGGTAAATTTTATCTTTTGTGTATTTTACCACAATGAAAGAAATCAATGGGCCTCATTGTGTCGCCTGGTAAGTGTTCCCCTTGGAAAAGAAGGGCCTCTAGGCAAGCAGAACCTAGAGTTGTGGCGACAGGAAACAAGTTCTCAGTGGATAATTGGGGCAATAGTAGTCAGAGGGACTGCTTATATTTCCACCCCCAACTCTTGGTTTCTGGACCCATATAATACCTGTTAGGAGTACAGCATGAACGATGATAATTGATTTAGGGGATATAATGTATCTGGTGGATGGCACCTCATCATTGCAGGGTATCATCTCCGAGCTGGTACCCCAGCTGCATCTTCAAAGACCATTTCATGTCTGTCTCATAGCAGCAACTTCTGGGTGGTCAGAGTGTGATGGATCCAGAGGGTTCCATGGTTCTGTGCTCACTACTGAACCTCCTTTTCTGTAAAGTGGACCCCTTGGGCTTCCATCACCAAGAGAAGAACATACTCCAGGGAGCTACTGCCCTTCTGGCCTGAATCCCAGAATGGGACACATGGAGCAGAGACACCCAGGTGTCCCACGGCCTGCAGCAGATGATCTCAGCTGATGTGAATGAGCAAGCCATAAATGCTAATTGTATGCCAATGACATTTTTGTGGCTATTTTTTGCACACATTTAGTGGCAATAACTGATTGGTATGCTTCTGTATCTCCCTGCTTCCCAATTTCTTAATTTATTTCTGCACCTTCATTAGGTGGAATGATTTCTTTCCTTACTGAAAATATTTTTAAATCTCAAGATACTTCTGGTCAAAATGGTGGCATAGGTAAACATGGTACTCCCATCCTCCCATAACCCCATCAAAATTACAACTAAACTACAGAACAACTATAATGCATAACTGCCTGAAATCTGGCTGAATGAAAAAGTCCTACAACAGATTTAAAGAAGGGAATTAAAGAAGAAGCCATGTTGAAACTGATAGGAGATATAAATTGGGTTAATTCCATACCCATATATAGCAGATAAAAATCAGGAAGAATATCTCAGCTGTAGGAGGCCCCACTGAGGAGTGAAGGGTCCCAGCCTACAGGTGGGTACTTTATCTGAGATTCCATCAAATCTGGTTCACACTGTTTGCCCCACCCTGGTGATTACCTTAAGTCCCACCGTACCCAAATTTGAGGTCAACCAAGCTGTTTCTCCAGTGGTCTTCCATACAAATAGCCTGTTTTGGCCCATGCTTCTGATTTTCCTAAAATCTTTCAAATATGCAGTATCTGGTCTTAGTGTACCTTATACATTTTGTTAAGTGGCTCTAGGCCAGGCATCAGCATCAGCCAATCTTGGTTAGCAACTTAGCCTGGCCTGGGCCACCGCCAAGCCCAGCACAAGTAGCAGCCATCTGAAGTTTGATTTGTAGCTCATGCCAGTTGGCCCCAGCAGAACACAGGTGGTAGCTGACCTTGACCTAAACCTCATGGAAGGTCCCAGAGTCAGAACACCTGGTGGACTGCTTCAGAACATGATGAAGCACCATCACCCAACCACCTCCACAAACAACACACTGAAGAGGCAGACTCAGTGGGTACCTATTCTGTGGGGTGGGCCCCAAACAGCTGATCCTCCATGGAGATCAGAGTTTGGTGGTCTGTGCAGATGATCAGTCTTTGCAGATGATCCACCTGGAGGGGTAAATCGCTCCCATTGACGTACTAATAGCGATGAAGGCTCAATTACAAGAGGGTGTGCACAGCCCACACAGGGAGGGCACTCCTGGAGTGTCCAGCTTAGGTGATTGGGAAGGCTCTGCCACTGAACTCTAAAGAACACCTGCTGCATTAGGCCATTTTACCAAGCCCATGAGACATAGCAGCTATAATACATAGAAACACAAGCAGGCTGCCAAAATGAGGAGACAAAAGAACATGGCCCAAATAAAAGAACAGAACAAAACTCCAGAAAAAGAGCTAACAAAATGCAGACAAGCAATCTCCCAGAGGCAGAGTTAAAAACAATAGTTATAAAGATGCTCAATGATTTTAGGGGAAGAGTATATAAACTTAGTGAGAACTTCAATAAAGAGAAAGAAAACATAAAAATGGGGGATGAGGACAAATATGTGATACCTTAATCAATAAAGAAATTTAAACAAACAAAAAAACAAAACAAAAAAAAAAAATCCAGAACTGAGAGAAAATAAAGCTCTGTTATTTAAGAAAAAAAGAAATATTCCATAACTTTTAAAGGACAGGTAGTCCCAGCACTCTTATCTTTCTAAATTACATTTAAATTAGTTCAAGCATCCAGATGCCATTTAGATGGGAAATTCAGAATATGTCTACTGGGTGTTTTCGATACATCCTACTTGGATTTTTTTGCATACCTTTTGTATCACAATTACATAGGGTATTTGTTGAAAACAGACTCACATGGTACCCCTTAAATCAGAACCTCTGGAAGTAGGACTCAACATGCCCCCAAATCATTTTTATGCACTTAACACATGATCTTTCTTAGTCTGAAATCACTGTGCCTACTTTGCCTGTCTGATCCACACATGACTTCTAGATCAACACTATCCAGTAGAACTTTCTACAATGATAGAAGCTTCTGTACATGCACTGTCTAGCCACGAGCCACATGTGGCTATTGAGCTCTTGAAATGTGACTAGTCTGAGAAACTGAATTTAAATTTAATTTAATTTAAATGTAGCCAGATGTGGCTAGAAGTTACCATACTGAACATTGCAGTTCTAGATTGTGAGCAAGAACTTTATCTTTAACCTCTGCATTCTCATTGTGCCTGGCACAGAATAAACTGGTAAATAAAAACTGAAACAGAAACTAGGCCTATAATATTTCCATTTTTTAAAGTTATACCAAGGAAAGAAGAAGAAACACCAAAACAGGATTATAAAACTTATGGTACATTGTACTTGTTTCTCTTAAATGTTTTTCTTGTGATGAGAACTTTTATGACCTACTCTCTTAGCTGTAAAATATGACCTACTCTCTTAACTGTAAAATATGCAATACACTATTAAGTACTAGAGGCCTGGTGCATAAAATTTGTGCACTGGGGGTAGGGGAGGAGTCCCTCAGCCCAGCATGTGCCCTCTCACAGTCCAGGACCCCTTGGGGGATGTCTGCCTGCTGGCTTAGGTCCTTCCCCTTCCTCTCTCCTCCCCTTGTATTCCCCCTCCCCACCCCAGGGATTAAACCTTAGCTGGCACTCAGATATCCCTCTCGCAGTCAGAGCCTCTTGCAGTCTGGGACCCCTAGCTTCTACTGCCTGACTGCAGCTGAGGCAGAAGAGGCTCCCACCACCACTGGTGCACTCGCCAGCCATGAACCTGGCTTCTGGCTGAGCGTCACTCCCCCTGTGGGGCCACACTGACCACCAGAGGTAGGTCCTGCATTGAGCATCTCCCCCTGGTGATCAGTGCACATCATAGCGACCATTTGTTCCTCCGCTAGGTTGATTTGCATATTAGCCTTTTATTATATAGGATAGTCACAATTTTGCATGTTACATCCCCATGACTTATTTTATAACTGGGTACGTTTGTACAGTTCACCCAGCCCCCAACTCTGGCAATCATCACTCTGTGTTCTGTACCTTTGAGCTTTATTTTTAAAAATTTATTGGAGTAACTTTGATTTATAACATACAAATTTCAGATGTACAACCTTATAATTTGACACCCATATATACTCTATTGTGCATTATAATTGAGGAATTATAGTTTCCTTCCATCACTATACATCTGACCCTTTTTACTCTCTTCATCTTTCCTAAGCCAGGACAGGTGGAAGAGGGAAACTGAGACTACTTTACAATTTTGTTTTTTACATTCCACATATAATAAGATCCCACATTTTTTTGTTAGGTGACTTATTTCTCTTAGCATAATGCCATCAAGGTCCATCCATGTTGTTGCAGATGTCAAGATTCCATTCTTTTTATGGCAGAAAATATCCTGTTGTGTGTGTGTGTGTGTGTGTGTGTGTACGGAAGATATATATATATATATATATATGTATATATATTACATGATGGTGGACAGAGGGAGGAATCTTCAGGCAATCCATGATTTTCCTTAAAAACAATTCTTAAAAATAAATGAATAGGAAAATTAGGTTTTTAAGTCCATAAAGTTCTGACAGAGCAGAGGGCCTTGCAAACTCATAGACACTTTATTTATTTATTTATTTATTTATTATTTATTTTTGCAAAGTTTATGTTAGTTACCTACATGTAGTGGTAACTAACGTGATCAATTTTCAAATCTGGCAACCCCAGATGCTCATACTACCACATGAAAGCAATCTGCTGGGTTGTAGAGCAGTTACCCTCCCGTGTGCTGGATCGAGGCCAGAACAGAGTTGCTCTCTGCAAACCCCCTTAAAGACTTTTGGAATAAATCACCACCACTCCTTGCCTCCTGCTTTGTGCTGGTTTCTACAACAGGTTGTTGTCCTGACCTGGTCAAGCATGTAATTTCCCAAATCTGCCAGCACTCAGGTATGAGTATCTGTGACAAGTCCCAGTGCTACAGGGATCCACTTTGTCTTGTGGCCTCCCAAGACATCCAATGTATGTAAATGTCCCTTAATAAACTCTATTAATTACCAGCTTGGAGTGGCCAGCCTCTTTCTTTGGCCGTTCCCTGCCCTTTGCTTATGGAGGGAGGTTTTCAGACTTGGGGCTTTTCCCTAGTGTGTATGTACTAACAAAAATATATGAGGATTAGATGAACAAATGTAACAGACCATGGCATATATAACAAATAAATGCTTTCTGTTGGATCTAGTGGGAAAGTCAATTAGTCTTGCATTCAATTTTTCACGTATTCTCCCTTTCCCCCAAACTAAGTACACTGTTTGGAAGTAGTTGTACATGTTATTGAGATCACAACAAAACCCCTTAGAAGGAATGTTAAATGATCAGCACTGGCTTAGGACAACCCCCGCTGTTTTTTATCATTATGAGAATGCCTGTGTATAGCTAGTCCATTTTTGAGGTACAGTGTCTACCAGAGAGAGTTGGTAAATACAATATCTTGATATCAGTTAGGTAAAACTGATCACTCCCTCACCTGTAAAACTTTATACATCTTTCATTTCACTTCATACAGAATTCTAATATAGCATATATACATTGTTAGTTACAGTTTGTTGAATTTATGCCTTGCTTTGTTTAAAAAAGAGCTATGGCAATTACTTATGTGTTTACCTTCCTCCCCAAAGTGAGTGTGTCTTGAATAAATGTATCATGTCCATATACTACTCTCACTGTTTGATGAGATGATCTGAGTAGGATTTCAAATGTGTTATTATAAGTAAACTAGAGGCCCGTTGCATGAAGATATTCGTGCAATAGGCCTTCCTTACCTTGGCTTCCAGCACCGGTTTTCCTCCAGCACCTGGGACCCAGGCCTTCACTCCGGCCAGAGTCTGTCTTCTTCGTTTCTGCTGCAGACTCCGGCTGGAGTCTGCCATCTTTGCCTGGACTGCAGAGTCTTTGTCTTCATCTTCACTGTGGCCAGAGTGCGCTCCTGTAGATCCCTTTGCCCCCTGCCCTCCCTCTCATAGCAGGCATTCTGCCCTGCTGGACCACTCTGTGCCTGGATCAGTTAGGCAGCCATCATCTTTCTCCTTCTAATTTGCATATCTCCTCCTGATTGGCTGGTGGGCGTAGTGGACTGATGGTTAATTTGCATTTTCTCTTTTATTAGTGTAGACGAATCTAATATAAAGTTTGAGGGGATTATCTAGGAATTTATAATCACTCAGCCTGATTCTCTCCATTGGTAGATGAGAAAAACCAAAGCCTGGGAATAGAATAGTTAAGTGGTTTGCCAGAGGTTATCTAGCCAGACTCTGAAACTCACATCAATCAGTTCAGAGGCTAATCCACCACATCCACCTGCTTTTCAGAACCCAGTAATTTGATGTCCATCTCTTCTGCCTCACTACAGCTACTATTGTTAGTTAACAAACACTTTTGTGTTACTAAATCCAGTCACTGCTTTTTACCCTTGAAATACTTGACCCATTTGTGGTCTCTACCCTGCTGACCATCTCCATCTTATAATTCTTTCCTACCATGGCTTCAGAGGCATTCCCCCACCTACTTCTTTTTCTCTCTCTGGCCATTCTGCCTCAGATTTTTCTTGGCTTCTGTTCATCTACCATCCTTTTTAAGTGAGTGTTTTCTGGGCTCTATCTTTGGTCCTCTTTATTGTTTCTTCTCTATTTTCTCCCTGATCTATGCCTAGCACTTATATTACCAATAGTAAGTTAATGTCTTCCACAACTATTTTAACTCAATGTCACACCATTTACAGACCTGTGTAATTCTACTGCTCATTAGATAGTTCCCTCTAGAGGTTTCCTCCATCAAGTCACAGTCACATTGCAGTAATCTTGGAGGGAACCTAATTAATAGCACCCTTCTTTTCCAGACAAAGGAGAATGCAGCCAACGACCAACTATCATCTTCACCACTGACTGTATTAGTTTCCTATTGCAAAAAACTTACCACAAGCTGAGGAGCTTAAAACACAAATTTATTCTCATACAGTTTTGGAGATCAGTAATCCTAAAATCAAGACATTGACTGGGCTGTGTTCTTTTTTAAAAAATTATATTTTATTGATTTTACAGAGAGAAATGGAAAAGGACAAAGAGAAACATTGATCAGCTGCCTCCTCCTGCACACCCCACACTGGGGATGTGCCCGCAACCAAGGTACATGCTCTTGCCCGGAATTGAAACTGGGACCCTTGAGTCCACAGACCGACGCTCTATCCACTGAGCCAAACTGGCCAGGACATGGGCTGCATTCTTTCTGGGGACTCTAAGGGAAATTGTTTCCTTGCCTTTTCCAGCTAGAGCACATGTGTCAAACACAAGGCCCGCGGGCCAAATCCGTCCCGCCAGGCCTTGCAATGTGGCCCGCACCGCGCTGTCATCACTGCACTCCGCTGCGTTTCCATCACAATGACAGTTTATGACTGTTCAGTAAACCATTCGGCCCGTGATTTAGGCTGGATTTTAGATTTTGGCCCCTTCTCTGATTGAGTTCGACACCCCTAAGCTAGAGGATGACTGCATTCCTGGCTCCATCTTCAAAGCCAGTGGTGAGACTGTCTAAATCTCTCTGATCTCAGCTTTTATCATCCTATTTCCTTTTCTATGACTCTTCTGCCTCCAGCCCAGTCTGATTCCAAGACAATCTCCCAATTTCAAAATCCTTACCATGTAAGGTTAACATATTCACAGGTTCTAGAAGAGTAGGACATGAACATCTTTGGGCCATTATTCTGTACTAGAGGCCCGGTGCACAAAATTCCTACACAGGTGAGGTCCTTTGGGACGGCCTGTGGAGATTGGGCCCTAGCTCATGCTCCCCCCCAGCCTCACAGCCCCAGCCTGTGCCCCCAACCTTACAGCCCTGGTACCTCGCCTGGGCCTGGCGCCTCCCACTTACTGGCCCCAACCCCCACCTCTAGTTGCTATCTTGCAGGGTGACTGGCCAGTGATGGGGCCCTGCTTGCACATGCCTTGGCCTAGCACAGCCCACTTGCTGGCCCCACCCCCGCCTGCTGCCACTGGTCACTGTTATCATTGGGGCGATCAGTCAGGGCTGGGCCCCCTGCTCAGCTCTCTCAGCCGCTGGTCGTCACCTGCAGGGTGACCGGGGCCCCGCTTGCACCCGCCTTGGCTTGGTGCTGCCCGTACACCTGCTCTGCCATCCCACCAAGGTCCGTCTCTTGTTGCAGCTGGCAGTGTTTCTCTTGCTGCCACTGCAAGCACAGTGTCGCCAATGCCCACCATGTTCCGCACCAACCCCTGGTACTCAGCACATGCTATAGCAAGCAGTCAAACTCCCACTTAAGGGGACAATTTGCATATTAGAGTTTTATTACATAGGATACTACAACTGAAAAAGTATTGGATATTATCTGTAGACAGAGAGCTTCCTAATGCCAAACTCTGGAATTAAATAGGTTTACTGATTTTGTAGCCCTGCACCAGGCACCCTCAACCCCACCCCAAGGCCCTGCTCCTGGAGTTGTGTGAAGGCAGCTTCCTTTGGGTACACATTCTTTTTTTCTAAATTCACAAATCAGAAAGTCACTACTCAAGGGAGGAGTGAGCTGGGGGCAGGCACAGCGGGAGGCCACGAATATTAATAGATGTCACTGCATATGGAAGGAGACATCATGAGTGAAGAATAAGTGCTTCCCTGTGCTGCACCGTCAAGGCCAAGGGTGAACCTGAGTTGGGGCGGCTGAAAGGCTTAGAAAAGACAGACAAGAGAATGAAAGCTGGGTCTTGGTGAGACACCGCTCCCTCATGGAGACAGCACCACGGAATACAAACCATGTCTTTATTTTATAGCCAGATCTCACGAGGAAAAGTAAGGGCTGGTCAAGATGTTTACTACATTCTCGTGGGGTTCGATCTTACTCAATTACACGCACCTGATCAAGCTTTGTTTACCTGCAGCCTATATCAGTGAGGCACGTGGGCCACGTGTTTGGACCATAGGTTCAAGCTTACAACTCTAGCTGTTGGCTATACTTGTGCTGGAGGGCTCTGCCCTCCAAGCTGGGACTTGCACGTGGCCACGAGAGGACTGTGCCCTCTCATCAGTTCAAGACTTGAACCTGTCTAGCATACTGAAGCAGCGCCCCACACTTCCCCAATAAACGTATTTATATTTGAACTCATCCTCATAGCCCACACGTCTAGTCATCCCTCTAAGACTGCCACTACTAATAACTTAGATCAGAAACCTTTGGACACCCAGAAGACTCACTTTTCTTTGCATCGTTTCCACCATCTACCCCAGCAGCACCCATATTATTGTAGAAATCTGGCCTACACATTTATTCCCCTCAGTGCTGTTAATTCTACCACCTTAACAGCACTCACATCTATCCTTTCCCATTGCCAATGGTGATCATTGCCAATGATTCGGTTCTGCTCATTACTTCTTATCTGGAGTACAACAATGGCCTCAAAACTTAATCTCCCTGCCTCAAGCCTTATTCTTCCTGTCCATTTTCACGTTCACACCTTTACTCATGAAGCTTCTTTTGCCTGGAATTATGTCCTTTCCAGTTACTCCAAACTCCCACACTTGAATCTGACTGGAAGTCCATTCTTTTTTAGTTAATCCTCACTGGAGGATATTTTCTCTATTGATTTTCAGAGAGACTGGAAGGAAGGGTGATGAGAGAGAGATTCATCAATTGGCTGCCTGCCCCCATCCAGGCCAGGGATTGAGCCTGCAACCAAGGTACATGCATGCCCTTGACCAGAATTCACCCCATGACCCTTCAGTCTGAAGGCCTACCAGGGGTCCTCAAACTTTTTAAAGTGGGGGCCAGATCACGGTCCCTCAGAGAGCTGGAGGGCCGGACTATATGAACTACTAATTCCTACTGTAACACCTCACTGCCCAAAAAACCTGGCGGGCCGGATCAGACTCCTCTGCGGGCCACATGTTTAAAACTGAGCCAAACCAGCCAGGTATCGAAGTCCATTCTTAATTGCTTTTGTTTGACTGCCTTCTTTTAAAATAAAGCTTTACAGAGCACCTTTGCATACATTCTTTCCTTTCAGCTTCACAAAGCTCCAGCGTAGGCTGGGTGGGCATTGCTATCCATCCCTACTCACAGAAGGAGGAAACCAAGAGGCAGGGGACTTCAAGGCTGGGTCCATAACCCCCTCCTCCTGAGTCAGCGCGCACTCTGCCCCGTTGGTTTTACCCCTGTAAGAACCGTCCGCACTTGGCAGAAGTCTATGGCTTCCACGCTGGTCTAGACGAGGCCACTGCTCCCTCCACCACAGGCCGCGATCAAGCTGGTGACCTTCCCATCCGCCGTGATGAGATCGGTGACGCCATACAGCGACATGTGGTGATGTCACTTACCCGGAGCCAGGTGCCGGAAGGGCAGCCACACTCTGGGCCCCTGCTCCGCAGGGCAAAGGGTCGGGCGGGTGGGGAAAACCAGCAAAAACCCGCCTAACCTGCCGCCTGAGGCGGCCTGCGGGCCCCTAAACCCTCGGACCCCGCCCGCCAGCCGCCCAGCGGTTGCTAAGTGACGCCAGCGCGCCGAAGAGCGTGCGCGGTCACGGAGGAGTGCGTGAGAGCGGGCACCCGCCGCGGAGGCGGCGGCGGCGGAGGCGAGGACGGCGGCGACGGCAGGCGCCCGGGGGGCGGTGGCTACGAGGGGGCCGCGGGGCCGGCGGAAGTGGCCTCGGAGCCAGCGGCTGAGTCGCAGAACTTGGTCGGGGTGAGTAGCCCGGGACTCGCTGGGGAGGTGGGCCTGGCCGCACCTGCTGCGCGGGCCCGGGCGCGGGACTCACGCCCCCGCCGCACCTGCGCGCGCCACCCCACGCCCCTCCGCGGCTTCCTCCGAGGACGGGGGCTGACGAGGGTCAGTTTCTGGACGCGGCAGTTCAGGCAGCGGCCGCGAGGGGCCGGCGGAGATTATTGTGAAAGGTTTAGTGAGAAGTAGGTGTCTGAGGGCTCCGCCAGGCTCCCGGAATGAGTGAAGCCCGGAGGAGCCCGGGCACCCATAACGGCGCCTCATCCTCCCTGAGAAGGGGCGGCAGCCGGGACGAGAGGAGGCGGCCCCGCCAGGGACGCCGGGTTTGGGGTGCGGAAAGTTTGGCGCCGCCGGGGCCTTCCGCGCCCCCGCCGCCCGGGGACGAGGAGCCGGTCGTCAAGTTCCGAATTGTGAATCAGTGCGCGGCGCCGGACACACCCACGGCCTGGGGAAGGCGAGCTGTCAGAGGAGATAGGGGACCAGCCTGTTACCCAGAGCTCCCAGCTTCACATGTATGTGCACGTGCTTCATCCACACCTAAAACTTTGTCCGCTCTGGGCATTTTTATCACATAGTTGCCACAGCTTTGTGGCCAAGGGGCGGGTATCTATGTTCAGTCCTTCCTCATAGACTCAAACCAGCTGTTTTATTTCCCGGCATGGAGACACCGCTCTTTTTGGTTTTCTTAAACGTAGAACAGACTTGCTGTTCCCTGAGTAGAAAGTACAGATTCTTCTCAGCGTGCGGGTTGGAGGGTGTTGATGGTCAGGCAGGCCCGAGTGTGAGGGTGTGCTCTTTGGGGCGCTGAGCTCCTCATGGGTTGTCACCTGTGTGCTGGTTGTAGTTACCGTCCTTGGGAGACAGAATTGGAGGGAGAGAAGTCGGTCTCTTCTGACTGTTGATTGAGGCAATGCCTAGAATCTGTAGAAAGTTAAACTCTTCTGAAGTTTAATCATAATCTGTGCCAGAAAGTTACTTCTCTAAGATATCACTCAGCTGTAAAAGTTTGTGATTCAGTTTCATAACTGAGGATCTGTAAAGTATGTTGCCTGAAGTTCTTACATCAGGGAACCAGTAAAAAAACACCGTGCTCTGTCATACTTAGAGTGCTCAAAATTCAGTGTCTCTTGCTCACTAGAGTGTAACAGCATTTTAGGACAGGAATCATGTGTGTTTTCATCATGGCTATATATCTTCAGTACTTACAAAAGTGCTTGCCACAGAATAGGCAAGCAATAGATATTTGTTATATATCACGCTGTATAAGTGTTGTGTAGCAAGCATTTAGTTCAGTCCTAAAAGTAGTGAATACATGTGCTCCTCTCTCCAATATTATGTGACATATTTGTTGGGATTTCATATATATATATATTTGAGAGAGAATCATTGATCAGCTGCCTCCTGCACACCCCTCGCTGGGGTTGAGCCCCCAAACAAGGTGTGTGCCCTTGATGGGAATTGAACTCATGACCTTTAAGTCCATAGGCTGGCACTCTATCCACTGAGCCAAACCAGCCAAGGCGATTGTTAGGATTTCAAATGACATAGAAGACCTGGCTTTTTTTTTGCCCTTGAAGGGCAAACAGCCTGGTTAGGAAAAGATAATTATGAAACCAAATGGGGTAGTATGTAAACAAGTGCTCTGTGAGCTGCTACACTTTAAGTGCACTAGAAATTTAGAAAAGATAAAAGACTGTGGTGGGCTGAGTTAATGAACATTTTGGAAGAGGTAAGATTTGAGCTCATCTTTGGAAGAAGAGTAAAATTTGAATTAGAGAAGAGATAGAAATTAGATGTTGAGAAAATAGTGTGAATTTGTCTTTGGGGGATATACTAGTATTGAAGAGACACTTGGATGAGTGGAGCAGAAGGTCTCTGATAGGGGAATATGGAGATACAAAGTTTAGCAGATTGAGAGGGGAAAGTGTTAAGGTTCAGGCAGGCTTTATCAGCATCCCACTGATAATGAGGTAAAGTCCTCTTGCTGGATGGGATGGACCTTGTGCTACTCAAGTAGAGTTTTAACACATTGAAGGAATTTTACAGTTGACAACATTAGATTGTGCACTTCTGATTTCTATTACTTACTTGAATAAATGTCTAATTAATGTGCATGTATCTTATGTGTCAGCAGTGCATGTCCCCATTTCTAAAATCTACCTGAAGTGCTTGGCCCATTCCATTGGAAATTTATTGAAATGGTGTACCCAAAGCAATTATTCAGCTACTCTCACTCTCAGTGATACAGTTTTGAATAGGATTCTCTCTCGCTCATAGTGGCCTGTAAGGTTATTACTGCTGATCCTGTAAAGACAAAAACAATGTTACCTGTGGAATTGACCACTGAATGCATGGGTGGGTGAAACAACAAATTGATGTTTTGTTTTGTTTTTTCTCTCATCAATAAAAATTAAGAAAAATATTGACAAAAAGATTTGAGCAAATTAAAAATGGCTGCTGTTAAATATTGAATTTTTGGTTTCTACAGTATCTTTTGTTGTGGTTATGTTAAAATTCTTTTGAATGGTGTAAACCTGAAGTTGGATTGATAACCTAAGATGTATAAAGTTGCAACACTAAATGTTGCATTATTTAACAACTCAGCAAATATTTATTGGGTGCTGGCTATGGCTAGCAATATGTTGGGTGCTGGAAGAAAAAGAATAAGACACAGTATATTCCTGAGATACTAAGCATTTGTCTGAGGAGACAAACCACTAACCATGTTATATTATGATAAGAGTTAATTACTTTAGGAATGAATAAAATGCTGAGGGAGTAGATCACTTTACCTAGGAAAAAATTGATAGTGTCAGGAAAGAAGGATGAACTTAGTCCTGAAGGTTGAGTACAATTTTGCCACAAGTAAAAGGGAAAACAATTTTTCATCATATTCTAGGGAGAGGGGACAGACAGCATAAGCCAGTTGCCAAAGATTAAAATTGAATAGGGTTTTTGGAAAATCTTGAGTTGTTTCTTATAAGCTTGTTATATGGCAGGAGTGTTAAGACAGGAAAGGTATGGTTGGGACCCAATTATGAAGGGGTCTTCCATTCCATTCTTTTTTTATTTCAGTCATTGTATGTTTTAATTTCTAGTTGGTCCTTTTTCATATCCTTATCGGACTTTTCTAGGAAATTTTTGAAAAACCTTATAACCTTGATTTTGAAATCTAAATCCAGTTGTTTGTTTTCCTTCATTTCTCTTGTTTGTGATCTGTTTTTTTGTCTGCATTTTCGCTGTTTCCCTGATTTGGTAGGGTGGCTTTGTGTGCTAGGGGTCCTGTATGGTCCAGTGGGTCAGCCTCTCAGTTACCTGAGGTGGACACTCTTGTTGAACCCCTTTGTGAACTTTGTACACAAAGTGTACAGTCTTGTTGTAGTTAAGTCTTGATTGTTGTTGGTGTGACCTCCAGGCCAATTGGCTGTGAGGACCTGCTGTGTCTATAATGGAAGAACTGCTGCTGGAGACATGTTTATGGGGCAGGACTTGTTTCAGTGTGGCTTTGGTGCTCACTGAGTCTGCCTCTTGAATGTGTCACTTACGGATGTGAGGAGTTGAAATCTGGTGTCTTCTCACACTGACCACTAGATACACTAGCTTCTGGATCTCCAATGGGGTGCAGGCCAACTACTGTCTGAGGCCACCCAGCAGGAGCTACAGTAAGAACTACAGTTTTCTCCCCTTTGCTTGGGGTTTGGAGGTTTTGGAGCTGTCTGACCAGAGCTGCAGTTTGTTAGGTTAAGCTGCTCAGGCCATTTATATCCAAAAGCCACTGTGTGGAGCTTGAGTGGGGAGGGATCTCAGGGCATCACTAGGCTAGGGCGTGGCAAACAGCGATGGCTGCCAGTCAGCCATCTGTGTTTCCTCGGTTCCAAGTTTCTGCGTCCTGCGCCCCAGTGTAATAAACAGTTATTGCTGGGTGCACCTCTGCAAGAAAGTCACCCTCACTTTCCGACCCTATGGCTGACAGTCCAGCTTCTCTCCTTAGGAGTTTGGGTCCCCAGTGTCTCCCCAGAAACTGGAGTTCAGAGTAATCGGGAGCTTGTCTCCCTTTGGGTTGAAAAAAGCAGCACACCCAGTTGTCCATCACCAGCCCAATTCCGTGCCTCCGTACCTCAGCTTTTCAGAACTTGTGCACATTTCAATGGTCTTTTCTCTTTCCTTCTAGTTGTAGGAAAGAGATGTTTTACTTCTGCTGTGCAAAATTCTTTTTTTAAATGTTTTTTTTAAATAAATCTTTATTCATATTATTACAAATGTTCCTCTCCCTCCCCTTCCCCCCCAATTGCTCTCCTTCACCAGGTTTCCACCCCACCCTCTGCCCTTTCACCATCCCCCATTGTCCTCATCCATAGGTGCACAGTTTATGTTCAGTCTCTTCCCACATCCCCTTTTCCCCTTTTCCCCAAGAATTGTCAGTTCACTCCCCTTCCATACCTCTGATTCTATTATATTCAACAGTTAATATTATTCATCAGTTTTTTTAATTTCCTTGGCTTTTAGATTCACTTGTTGATAGTTACGTATTTGTTGTTCATAATTTTTATCTTTATTTACTTTCTCTTCCTAAAGAACCCCCTTCAGCAATTCATATAATTCTGGTTTGGTGTTGATGAACTCCTTTAGCTTTTTTTTATTAGTGAAGCTCTTTGTCTGGCTTTCGATTCTGAGTGATAGCTTTGCTGGATAGATTATTTTTGGCTGTAGGTTCTTACTATTCATCACCTTGAATATTTCTTGCCATTCCCGTCTGGCCTGCATGGTTTCTGTTGAGAAATCAGCTGACAAACATATAGGTGCTCCTTTTTAGGTAACTATCTGCTTTGCTCTTGCTGCTTTTAATATTCTTTATTTGTCTTTTGCTCTTGGAATTTTAATTATGATGTGTCTTGGTGTGGTCCTCTTTGGATTCCTTTTGTTTGGAGTTCTGTGCGCTTCCTGGACTTGTAAGTCTAATTCTTTCACCAGGTGGGGGAAGTTTTCTGTCACTATTTCTTTCAGTATGTTTTCGATATCTTGCTCTCTCTCATCTTCTGGGACCCCCATACTTCTGATGTTGGTTTGCTTGAAGTTGTCCCAGAGGTTTCTTACATTATCTTCAATTTTCTGGATTCTCTTGTCTTCTAGCTTCTGCGGAGGAGTGTCTTCTTGCTCTTTATGTTCCAACTCTTTGACTTGATTCTTGTGATCTTCCATTCTGTTTTTAGGACTCTGTATAATATTTTTTATTTCAGTCAATGTATTCTTTTATTTCTTGTTGATCCCTTATCATTTCTTGTTGATTCCTTATTAATTCTAGTTGATCCCTTTTCATATCCTCATAGGTCTTATCCATCTTTTCTAGGAAATTCTTGAAAAACCTTATAAGCGTAGATTTGAACTCTATATCCAGTCGCTTTTTGTCCTCCATTTCTTTCATTTGTGATCTATTTTGTTGTCTTGGCATTTTCGCAGCTTTCCTGAATTGGTAGCCTTAAAAGTCTCTGAGTTCTGCTTGGATGGGGCGGGGTTTCAGAGTGGAGCCTGCAGCTTTGGCTTCCATCAGCCTCGCCCTATGCGGGTCCTTCAGTACTCGCTGCCAGCACCTCTGAGAGAAAGGTGCCCTCAATTTTCGCCTGCTGCCAACCAGTCTATGCTCTCCCCCAATGAGCCCGGAACTGGGGTTCAGTTCAGTTGGTAGTGGGATTGGAGGTGGCGTTCAGAGCAGTCTGGAGCCCCTGTCTCCTTCCCACCAGGGCAATCCCGCGGCACAGCCAACCATCCCTCCTCTACGCGCAATGTGCGCGCCGCCGGGACCTCCTTTCGCCGCTCCCCCGGGTTTCCGCCTTACAGCCCAGTTCCCTGTGGATGAGCCTGGGTCCCCAGGGTCTGGCCTAGAACTGGGGTTCAGAGCAGTCGGAACTGGGGCCCAGCACAGTCGGAGCGTTTATCTCCTTCCCGCTAGGGAACGCCAGCCACGCACTCAGCCTCCCTCCTCTCCGGCTCCGTCCTCTCTGCTCAGCGTTTCTCTGTACCTTTGGCTTTTACAGCTCCTCCGTGCTTCCTTCTGGTTTTCTCCTTGCTTCTCATTGTAGAATTTCCAGTCAGTCGACTTTCCTGTAGTTCTGGGTAATGTCCATTTTATATTTTAGTTGTATTTTATTGAAATTGTTGTGTGTGGCTGCGGCTAGGTGTTTACCTGTCAGCCATCTTGGAACAACCGCGAGACGGTTTATAATTCTTTATAAATACTTATAAATAACTGTTTACTCATATTGTTCCATATTCAACTAATGAAAGCTGGCTGATGTCTTTTTGATGTGTCCTCATTATTCCTTGAGCACTTATTTTGTAGTACGACAGGATAGTTCAGGTTTGTCTTGTTTTTTTCCCCCTTGCCCCTGCACTGGAATCCTTTCCAGAGCTCTAGAGAACCCCTAGTGGGAAATTGTTTCTAGAAATTGAAATCTCAGTGCTAGGTGTGTTCATGGCTATTGGGATATCATTGCTTATAAGCCCTCTTAGCAAACAGGTGTGTGTGTGCGTGTGTGTGTGTGTGTGTGTGTGTTTATACCCCCACATTTATATCTAATTTTGTGTATATCTATCTGTATTAAACTCTTGAATTCACACTGACAATTCCTATTTCAATCTTATACCACATGGTTTATTATTTGTTTAACATAAAAAATTAGCTTGAGGGAATGTAGTACAAATACTTCGTTCAAAAGTTACATGGGTTATGTAACCCCTTCAGTTTGGTTATGTGATTCATTTGAAATACAGTTCAGGTCATTTGATTCACTGTTTCATGTTACCCTCTCATGCTACCCAGTCTTTGTGGATTTCTAAAAATATTAAATGCATTTTTTATTAAAATACATTTTAAAATAAATACATTTTATTAAATATATTTTTTATTGTTGATAGTATTTAGGTATTTCCCATTTTTCCCCATTGCCCCTCCCTTCCCAGACGCTATCCACCCTCCAAGGTTTTCACTACTTTATTGCCCAAGTTTATGGGCTATGGGATATCCTAGGGGTGTCGAACTCAATCAGAGAAGGGGCCAAAATCTAAAATCCAGCCTAAATCGCGGGCCGAATGGTTTACTGAACAGTCATAAACTGTCATTGTGATGGAAACGCAGGGGAGTGCAGTGATGACAGCGCGGTGCGGGCCACATTGCAAGGCCTGGCGGGACGGATTTGGCCCGTGGGCCATGTGTTTGACACATGTGGGATATCCTATCTAATAAGAGGCTAATATGTAAATAGACTGAATGGTGGAACAACTGGTTACTTTGATGCTCACTGACCACCAAGGGGCAAACACAGGAGCTACCCCCTGGTGGTAAGTGTGCTCCTACAGGGGAAGTGCCGCTCAGCCAGAAGCCAAGTTCATGGCTGGTGAGCGCAGCAGCGGTGGTGGGAGCCTCTCCCCCTCTGTGACAGTGCTAAGGATGTCCAACTGACATGGGAGCAGGCCTAAACTGTCAGTGGACATCCCCAGAGGGCTCCTGGATTATGAGAGGGTGCAGGGTGGACTGAGGGACCCCCTCCCGCCCCAAGTGCATGAATTTTGTGTGCTGGGCCTATAGTCCTATCTAATAAAAAGTAATATGCAAAATGACCATCACTCCAACAAACAAGATGGCTGCCCCCATCTGAACAAAGATGGCTGCCACAAGATAGCCAGCAGGGGAGGGCAGTTGGAAGGGAACAGTCCTGCAAGGGAGGGCAGTTGTGGGTGATCAGGCCAGCAGAGAAAGGCAGTTGGGAGGGAACAGGTCTGCAAGGGAGGGCAGTTGGGGAGGACCAGGCCAATAGGGGAGGGTAGTTAGGGGACCAGGCCAGCAGGGAAGGGCAGTTGGGGGCGACCAGGCTGGCAGGGGAGAGCAGTTAGGGGTGATCAGATCGGCAGGGGAGGGCAGTTAGGAGCAATCGGGCAGGCAGGAGAGCAATTAGGCATTGATCAGGCTGGCAGGGGTGTCGTTAGGGGGTGATCAGGCTGGCAAGCAGAATAGGTTAGGGGCAATCAGGCAGGTAGGTAAGGCAAGCGGTTGGGAGCCAGCAATCCTGGATTGAGAGAGAGATGTCCAACTGCCCTCAAGGGGTTCCAGATTGGAGAGGGTGCAGGCTGGGCTGAGGGACACTACTTCCCTCCCCTTGTGCATGAATTTTGTGCAACTAGCCTCTGGTTGTAAATAAAGCTGCTATGAAAATAGTGATGCATTTATTCTTTCTGATTGGTGTTTTGGGGTTTTAGGATATATTTCCAGAAGTGGAATTGCTGGATCAAATGGAAGTTCTCCTTTTAATTTTTTGAGGAAACTCCATCCTGTTTTCCATAGTGGCCGTACCAATCTGCATTCCTACCAGCAGTGAACTAGTGTTTCCTTTTCTCCACATCCTTGCACATCCTCTCCACAGCACTGGTTTGTTGATTTATTGGTGGTGGCCATTCTGACAGGTGTGAGGTGACATCTCACTGTGGTTTTAATTTGCATTTCTCTGATGATTAGTGACTTTGAGCATTTTTTCATCTCTCTTGGCCATTTGTATGTCCTCTTTGGAGAAATGCCTATTCAGGTCTTCTGCCCTTTTTTAATTGGGTTGTTTGTCTTCCTTTAATTGAGTTGTATGAGTACTTTATATATTTTGGATATTAACCCGTTATCAGATATATCCTTGGTAAATATGTTCTTGCATATGGTGGGTTCCCTTTTCATTTTGGTGGTGGTTTGCAGATAATTTTTGTCTATAGAAACACAAATGGATTTTGTTCAGTGGAATGCAATTGAATGTTTCGTAAGGATAGTGACATCTATTTGTAAAGCAGTTGCAGCATTCAGGTAACCCATAGATATGTTTGACATCTCCTTTGAACTGATTATATTCAATAACATCTTACTGGATGCTTCATTAATTAATGAGTTAAATAAAATCTTTGACATGTGTTATAGTATTTGTATGTGCCATGATTTTTCTCTTATAAAATTTGACCTTTTAACAGATATGTCTATTTTTTTTTAAATCCTCACCCGATGACATTTTTTTTTTTTTTTTTTACTGATTTTGGAGAGGGAGGGAGAGAGAAAGAGAGATGGAAGTGAGAGAGAAACATCAATTGGTTGCCTCCTGTTTGCACCTCGATGAGGAATTGAACCTACAACCTAGGTAAGTGTCCTGACTGGGAAGCGAACCCACAATCTTTTGGTGTACTGGACAATGCTCCAATCAGCTGAGCCACCCACCAGGGCTAAACGTCCCTTTGTGATGGACATTTAATTTCTTTACAAAGCAGCTCATATCTGTTTTAATCACTAGGAAAATCTGTGTTGTCATAAAGTAGTACTATGGGATTCTTTGCCAAGGAAATGAATGGATGAGACAGTTTTGATAATTTTTCCATCAAACATTATGACCGAGTTTCTGCCCTCAAGGAGTTTATAGTCTAGAATAGAAAAGATACCAGATGAAGAGTGAGTAGCAGGGATATTGAGTAATCTACTAAGAGAGCTAAGTTTAGTTTCCTTAGGGTGAGAAAGAACTGCATGGACTTGCTTTCCTCATAGCATTTGCCCTTTCTCATAGGCTCTTGGTCAGTGCTAGCTGAAGCAGAACTGGACCTTCCTCTTCTAGGGACACTGGGTGCCACTGTTCTTATTTTTGATGCTGGCTGTGGAACTAATCAAGTTTTAGAAATTCAAATGAAATCCCATGGCTTCTGTTAACAGCAGAATGGTTTATCTGTTCTTACAGATGGTGGTATTAGCAAGAGAATCTAGTGGAGTCACAACGTTGAGGAGGGAGTGAAGTTAGTGGTTATATTTCAAAAGTCAGTTGACAAAATGTAAAGTCAAGTACTGTCAACATTATCTTTGCAAGATCCTTCTTCTTAATATAGGTATGTCACAAATAAGTTAATTTTAATTGTGAGAATTTAATTTTACTAGAAGTTTTATTTGTTACCCCCTAATTTGGCTTACCACCTCACTTCATGAATGCCATCATTGCTAGGCATTTCTTGGCCTGTCTCAGAAGCCCGCAGTGAGTCCTGTTTGCAGTTACGCAATGGGCAGTTTGGTAAAGTTCTCTCAGGTAGTACTTAGTTTACTATTCTACAGTAGTAATAATCTACAATTAGTTTCATTTTACTACTACTAATATTGTTTTCATTAATTTCATTGCTGTTTTTACTGTTCTGTCATACCTTTTTGAAAGGTTTGGTTATCTAGACATTAACAAATATACTTTAACTACTGAAACAGTTGTATACCATTTGTTATTATTATTTAGTTTTTTTAAACTTGTAATTTTTTTTTTGTGTGAAAAATTCAATCATACATACATAGGCAGAACGGAGCATTATAATGAACTCCTCATATCTAGCACATAGCTTTAGCCCTTAACAAATAACTAGAGGCCCGGTGCACCAAAATTGTGCGTGGGTGTAAGGGGTGTCCCTCAGCCCATTCTGCGCCCTCTCGCAGTATGGGACCCCTCGCTTCTTACTACCCTCCTGCAGTGCAGGTGGGAGAGGCTCCCGCCACCACTGCTGCGCTCTCTAGCTGTGAACCTGGCTTCTGGTTGAGCAGCCTGTACTGTTTATTTTAATGGTTATTAAATTCTTTAGATATGGAGAACTCACCTTTTACAGGAAGGATTAATTCTCCTAAGGAGGGATACTCTGGTCTACCAGTTCTCTATCTCTCTGTTGTCAGTGTTTTTCTAGAGCCTTTAAAAATTCTTCACTGTCTCCACTTATCAGTGATTGAGAAATTTCTAAAACCATTCATTATTTTTGTCTTAGGTTTGTTTACAGCAAGGATCATGTAGTGGAGTGGGGGTAGCTCTCATTCCTCCTTCCATATAAGTAGTTGAATGCACATAAGTTCAATTTGAGTACGATGTGACTCCTTTATGGTAGGGATTGACCTAATTCAGGTGGAAATGTTCCTAGACAGCTTGTTTTTCACCCATGAAAAGCTGTGTTGACATCCTGGTAGGTTAAGTATTGTGAATATAAATTCCTTATATCACTTCTGTTCCCTGCCCACTAAGAATTTGTAATCTAGTTGGGGGCGGTAGATTAAAATTAGGTATTTATAATATTAAGTGATAAGTGCTGTAGCAGAATATATCCACAAGACGGTTAGCTGAGAACTTGTATGCCATGAATTCTTAATCAATATTTTTGAGGAAACATCTTGATAAACTGACGTTCAGAAAAGGCTTTCTGGTGATGATGACACTTCATTAGGCTTAAAGAAAAAGGTCTTACCTCTGCAGGGGGTGAAAGGAGTATGTATTTTTGGTAGAAACAAGGCAAAGTGTGTCAGGGTAAGTTTGGTGTTGCTGAAGCATAAAAGAAGTGGCAGGTATTTTAGAAAGGAGATGAGGGTCAATTTAAGGAGGGCAGTGCATGATGTCTTTGAACTTGTATACCAGTCCAGTGACCGAAATACCATTACTATAATTGTATTTATATTAATATTATTAAAAACTACCATTAATTGGGCACTTACTAAATGCCAGGAACTGTATTAAGTGCTTTATAATTATTACCTCATTTAATAATATGGAGGTATAGACAAGTTGAGTAACTTTTCAAGGCTATGTCTAATGTGTGTGGAGAGTGGATTCCAAAGTGCAGAGAGGTCTCACTCCAGAACCTTTCAACTGGGGCATCATTGAAAAATTGTAAAGCAGGGAGTAGAGTGGTTATATCTTCATTTTAGATTGCTTATTTGTAAGCTCAATGGAGATGGAATTAAGGGGGACAAAATGGGAGGCAGGAAGATAATTGGGAAGTTGTTGAAGTAGTCTGGGAGAGAGATTTAAAACCTGAAGTAGAAGGTATTAGATAGGCACAGGAAGATTGAATTTTAGGAGAATATTTAGGAGGTGAAATTGGGAAGGTTTAACTAATTGAATAGATAAGGCGGCATCAAGGAAAGGAAGGATTCAAGGAACACTTAACAGGTTTTCGGCATGGGTGACTATTGTGATACTGCATTTTAAAACCAAGGACACCGGAAGACGATAAACATTTAGACAAGATTAGTTTGGTGTTATGTTGATTTGAGGTGCCAGGGGGGACGTGGCAGTGGAATTAAATTGTAGGTATGTGTATCTGAAATTCATAGGAGAGGTCTGGCCTATGAATAGATTCAGAAGTTAGTAGGTGGTAGTTGAAACCAGGATTATAGAGAAATAAACTCACCAGGAAAGTATAACCCTGAGAAACACAACTCTTAAGAGAGACAATAAAGGAGAAAGAAGAGACACATAGACGTAAAAGGAGAACCAGGAGAGGAGAGTGCCACAGAGGCTAGGGGCGTAAAGTTTCAAGGTGGGTGTGTTCAAGAGTGTCACATGGTGCAAAGAGATCCAAGAAGGTAAGGATGGCAAATGAATCTTGGGTATTCCAGTTATGATGTGTGAAGCACAAGGTATGCAGAGTATGCTCTGCAGACTCTCAATCTTGGGTTAAGTTGGTTTGGACTTAACCCAACAAGTGGAAAAACTTTGGGGGGTGTAGTAGACTCAATTCCTGAGAGTTGGGATCAGCTTCTTCCTCAGTAGTGTTCCACTGACCCTTTCTATTCCCAAATTGTTCTAATTTGTTGTCTGTGCAATTTTTATGTCGGGAAATCATAACCAAAGTGCATCATCCTAAGTCAGTGGTTGGCAAACCACGGCTCGTGAGCCACATGCAACTCTTTGGCCCCTTGAGTGTGGCTCTTCCACAAATCACCACATGGGGGTGTGCATGTACGGTGCTATTGCAACTTTGTGGCCCATGTGCAGAAGTTGGTTTTTGGCTCTCAAAAGAAATTTCAGTCATTGTACTGTTGATATTTGGCTCTGTTGACTAATGAGTTTGCTGACCACTGTCCTAAGTGATATTTTGGCAGAAAAAGAAAAGGAAGGAAGGAAGAAAGGAAGGGAAGGAGGGAGGGAGGGAGGGAGAGAGAGAGAGAGAGAGAGGTAGAGAAAGAAAAGAGTGATGGGAGTTATTCGGGGTGAGGAAACTCTGAGAAGGAAAATGATAGTTATGCAATGGCAGTTAAGTATCAGGCATTGTTCTATGTCCTTTCATGTGTTTTATTATATACTGGAGGCCTGGTGCACAAAAATTTGTGCACTAGATGGAGGGGTTCCTGCAGGTTGGTTTGCACCCTCTCACAGTCTGTGAGCCCTCGGTGAGAAGCAACAAGGAGGATCAGGGAAGGTGCCACCCCCATCACCCCGCTGCTGCCGCCAAAACCAGCCACCAATGCTGCTGACCCTCAGCCTTTACTTCTTAGCGCTGACCCCACTCCCTGCCCAGTTGTGTGTGTGTGTGTGTGTGTGTGTGTGTGTGTGTGTGTGGCAATCTGGGGCCTGGCGGGCTTTGGGAGGGGCTGTGGGAGGTTGAGGCATCACAGTCACACCCTGTCTAGTCCAGCCTCTGCAGAGGCTCTGGGACCATGGGCCGCCCTGCCTTTCCTGGGCCACTGTCCTTTGGCCCTTGAAGCTGCTGCAGCTTTGTCTGGAAGGACATCTGGAAGACATCCAGTCTAATTAGCATATTACCCTTTTATTAATATAGATTATTTTATCTCATCCTTATAGCAGCCCTATGGGGATGAGGTTATCCCCATTTTCTAAATAAGGAAATTCAGATTCTCCTTCCTTCCTTCCTTCCTTCCTTCCTTCCTTCCTTCTTTCCCTCCCTCCCTCCCTCCCTTCCTTCCTTCCTAATTCTTTCTTTTTTCTTTCTTTTTGTCTTTTTTTGTGACTGGCTTATTCCCCCCCTCCCCTCAAGTTTTTAATTTAATTTAATTTAATTTAATTTAATTTAATTTTCATTTTTTATTAAGGTATTATATGTGTACATATCTTACCATTGCCCCCCACCCCCAATCCCACTCCCATACATGCCCTCACCCCCCAGAGTTTTGTGTCCATTGGTTATGCTTATATGCATGCACACAAGACTTTCCACTGATCTCTTATCTCCCCCACCTCTCCCTAACATTCCCTAGCCTTACTCCACTGCTGTCTGTGATCTTGGACTTCAATTTCCTCATTTGTAAGAAGATGTGGTTATGATCCTTAAGTCCTGTCCAGCTCTAGGGTCCTAGGAATCTGTGATTGTTAATAGTGGGGTTTTTATTTTGGTCATAAGAAAAAGTCTATTTAAACCCCCTCACCCCATCCACCTACTGAATTAATAACTTAATAGTAACATTGTCAAATTGTCCAGGCTAAATAATTTATCTTCCCATCACAAAGTGAGTACTCATTATGTATGTGGGCTTAGAAGGCTACTGCAAAATAAATCAAGAAAATAGGCTCGGTGACAGGCTCTCCATCAGCTGTTACTAGCCCTGGGCACGTGGGCAAATAGCTACCTGCAAGATTGTGAGATTATTTTAAAGTGTGTTATGGGTTAAGTGCTAAGTGTTTTTGTTAATTTAAAAGTTCTTTGGCATGTGGCCTTTAATAATTACATTATTATATTATCATAAATCTTGATTAAGGCAACAAAATGTGTTTACAATGGCCAACTTCACAGCTGGGATGAAATATTTTATAGTGTGTATAATGAGCCACTAGGTGATGGCAATTCTCTGTTCACATCAGAAAAATGAGAGTTGGGAAATGAAATAGAATCTTTAAAGCTCTATTTAATTGTGAAAATTAATTTCAAGGAACCATACTATGTGCCCAGTGAGAACTTAGTAATTGAGGAGGAGGGAAAAAGGAAATTATGAGGCTTTCAAACCTTCTTAAGTCCATTTAGGATAAATTAGAAAAGTTAGGATAAAAATATCATGCTAATGTGAGTTTCAAATACATGTTTTACAACAATGATATAAAAAGAAACAAAATTACAAATACTAGGTTAATACAAGATAAAGGTTCTCCTGATTTTCAGCCACTGTGTTCTAGATACATTGATTGTGGCAAGCATAGGTTTTCAATTAATGCAATCTTACCTTGGAGGGCATTTTGGAAATTTATAGGGGCATTTTTATTTTCTAAGATTGTTGAGTTACATATTATTTTATTATTATTTTCTTTTGATTTCTCCTTTATATTATAGCCAATATATATTTATTTTAAATGTTTTTATTGCTTTAGAGAGGAAGGAAGAGGGAGAGAGAAACATCAGTGATGAGAGAGTATCATTGATACCCTGCCTCCTGCATGCCCCACACTGGGGATCAAGCCAGCAACTTAGGCATGTGCCCTTGACCAGAATCAAACCCAGGATCCTTCAGTCTGCAGGCCGATGCTCTATCCATGGAGCCAAACCAGCCAGGGCCAATGTATTTTATAAAAAAAAAAATATTTTTTTTTTGTTAGTCCTCACCTGAAGATATGTTCTTACTGATTTTTTTAGAGAGTGGAAGGGAGAGAGTGTGAGAGAGAAACATTGATATGAGAGAGAAACATTAATCTCCATTTGCTGCCTCCTGTACATGCCCCAACCAGGGATTGAACCTGCAACCTTAGTTGTGCCCTGATCGGGAATCCAGCTCACAATCCTTTGGTGAGTGGGATGACGCTTCAACCAGCTGAACCACCGACCAGGGCTATAGCCAGTGTATTTAAAAATAGGCTGTAGTAGCCCTAGCTGGTTTGGCTCAGTGGATAGCGCCTGAAGACTGAAGGATCCCAGGTTCGATTCTGGTCAAGGGCACATGCCTGGAAAGAGGGGCTGCGATCCCCAGTAGGGGACATGCAGGAGGCAGCCAGTCAATGATTCCCTCTCATCATTGATGTTTCTATCTCTCTCCCTCTTCCTTCCTCTCTAAAAATCAATAAAGATATATTTAAATAAATAAATTAATTAATAAAAATAAATAGGCTGTAGGTTCTCAATGTATGAATTTATTGTAGAATAGTAAGGGGGTGGGGGGACAAGATATTTGTTACAAAAAGTGAGCTTTGGATGTGATAGGGTTGATAGTCATTGTATTAGTTTTCTATTACTGTCAAACAGTGTACCACAAACTTACAGCTTGAAACAATAGTCATATATTATCTCAGTTTCTGTAGGTCAGAATTCCATACACAGTGTAGCTATATTGTTTGCTGAGGGTCTCACCTGGCTAAAATTAAAGTGTCTACAGGGACTGTGATCTCATTTGAGATTCAGGGTCATCCACCAAGATCATTGGTGGTTGGCAGAGTTTTTATTCCTTGTGATAATATGACTAAGGTCCTCATTTTCTTGCTGGCTATCAGCTGGGGGTCATTCTTAGTTCCTAGAGGCCACTTTCAGATCCTAATCATGTGGCCCTCTCACAATATGGTAACTCATTCAAAGCCAGTAGAAAAATCTCTAGTCAACTGTCCAGTGGAAACATAATGTGAGCTATAATATAAGCCTAAATCATATCAGTGACTTTCCCATATTAACATGTATTGCCCACACTAAAGAGAAGGGGGTTATACAGGATGTTTATACCAGAGGTGGATATCATGGGACTGTCTTGGAATTCTGCCCATTGCAGCCACTACTATGAAATCTTCATATCCATATCTCTTATGTATGTCAGTACATTTCAGTTTTTGGAAACAGGACTTCACTACCTACTTTACACATTTATATAGGTATCAGTACCTATTGTGTGCCTGGTAGTTTTCTAGGTACTGAGATAAATGGGGGCGTGATAAGTGCAGTGAAGAAAATAAAGTAGAGGGTTAGAAGTGGGGTAGGGTAGGAGTTCTTTTAGGTAGGGTGCTCAGAGAGCAGAGACTTGAATGGTGAGTAGCTAGTACTGTAGACTCTTGAGAACAAAACATTCTGGCAGAGAAGGGCAATTATAAGGATCCTGAGTTCAGGGATAAGCTTGTCTGTGTTAAGGAATGGCAAGGCCAGTGTGGTTGGAGCAGAATGTGCAGGAGAGAGGTAGGGGATGAATTCAAGGAGGTGATTGGGTGGCAGGAGCTTCTCAGGCCTCCGCGGTGGCGCTAAGGAGCAGCTAGCTGAGTGGTAAGGAGCAGTGAGCAGGTGGTTAGTATCGAGGGAGGGGTCCTGGACTGTGAGAGGGATGTCTGCCTGCCGGCTTAGGCCCGATCACCTAAGCCGCTGGCAGATATCCCCTAAAGGATCCTGGACTGCGAGGGTACAGGCTGGGGTGTGCACTCGGCCTTTGGTATTAAAAAAAAAAAAGAAAAAAAAAGTTCCAGTAATAAAAGCTGTGGTTCTATGAGAAAAGACAGTGACATCTCAGCAAAGCCAGTGACTGTAGATCTCTGGCCTTCACTATGGATTGCACAAGGGAAGGTATTGTCTGTGCCTAAGCCACTTGTTTTTATGGTGGTGGTGGTAGTGTTACTCTGATGTAGCTGTTCTTGCTCTGCAACCCTTTTGGGAAAGAGGAGAGGAGACTTGGTACTTCAGAGAGTTTTGAGCCATTTCTTCTCATTTGCAAACAAGGTTATCAGTAGCCAAAGAGGAAAGTTGCCTCGTTCACTTTGTCAGCAGTTCCATGTCTCCCAGAGTCAGGCTAAGGTTCTTACACTGCAGTGGGTGTGGTGGTGCCCTTTACGGTATAGTTCCACATTCTCCCTGACATACTTATATGGGAAGGGAATGTCCTGAGTAATGCAGGTCTCCATTTGGGCTGGGTCTTGGGAGCTGATGCCAGCTTGGAGTTGGTTCTTTACCTGAATGGCACAGGGTACCTATTCCTTAATGGGTCTACACCTTCGAATTTAAATAGAGCATTCTTTCTGAGCTGCCTCTACTTGTATTATCCTTTTATCTTTTCTTTCTTTGACCTTTTCTTCTTCATGCAAATAGTAATAATAGTATAATTGTTGGTATAGTAGTGATAGTAGTGGTTACTATTTATTACACATTTATTGTCAGATACCATAGTAACTGCTTTACATTACCTCATTTAATTTTACCAGTAGCCCTCTGGGGTAGCATTTTATTATTACCAAATTTTACAGGAGAGAAAACAGAGGTTTAGAAAGAGGTTAAGTCAAAGGTTACACAATAGTAAATGGCAGTGCTTAGATTAAAATTCAGGCAGTGTGAGTTTGGGGCTCTTTAACTGCCTTTCCTAAGACAATCTCGAAAGCAGCGCTGTCCAGTGGACATATAATGTGAGCTATAAATGCAAACCATATTTGTAATTCAAAATTTTCTACTAACCATGCTGAAGAAAAAAACAGGTAAGATTATTAAAAAACACGCACACAACTTTTTAAAGTCCAGTATATCTAAAATATCTTTTCAACATGTACTCAATATGAAAAAGTAAATGAGATATTTTACTGAGTCTCCGAAATGACAGTGTGTATTTACAATTACAGCATGTCTCAGTTTGGACAGTCATAGGTTAAGTGCCCAATATCTAGACGTCGTGAGTAGTACAGTTTTGGCCAGTGCAACTCCAAAGGGATAGGAAAGTGGATGGAAAGTTCTCTGTTCTACAGCTGAGGGAGGGAGGGAAGGAGGAAAGGAGGGAAAGAGGGAGGGAGGTACCTGCCATAAATCTGCAGCTAAAGCAAATACAATGAGAAGACAGAGTGGTAATTCCTGGGTCTGACCCAGTGAGCAGGGATTAGTGGAGAAGAGATTTCTCTCTTATTGCCCTGAAGTTAGTCAGGGTGTCTTTGTTTCTTCCCAAATTGAGACTCTGGGCATTTTCCCATATTAGTAGTTTTACCTGTAGTGGTTAGTTTCCAAAGTGGCTGGTTAACAGATACTGTTTAATATTGTTTCGTGGAAAAGAGTTTCATAACCTAAGGCTTTTAAATAATTTGATTTTGGAATGCCATCTCTTGTTAATTGTGGAGGTGGTGAGATTGGAGAGAAAATTGTAGTGATCATTTGCTTGATCACGCACAAGGAGAAGAGTAGTTAACTTTTTTAGTTTGATTTCTGGATAATGCTCATTATCTATTACTTTATTTTTTCTGGAGGTAGGCTCATAGTAAGCCTTTGCCTGTTGTTTGTTGAGTTGAATATTAGCTGAAAAGCAAATATACCCAGAACTGAGCTATTTGAATTGTTTCCTTCATGAACTTCCATTCTTAAACATTTACTTCCTGTGGGTCCTAACCTAATAAAGAGCAACACAGGCTTATCCTAATTAAATAACATAAAGTGTAAAAAGGACAGCCCTGTCCTTCCTCTGTTCTGAAAATGCAAACCTGTGCACTCTCTAAAAGCACACCAACATGAGTTTTATATTTTTACGAATGGATAGATTAGTGATATATCAAAAAATTTTATGTGATTCTCTGGGATTGAGCTGTTAATGTTTGCTTACATACCACTAAAGTATTTATAGAATTTATATTGAAGAAAAAAACCCCACAATAAATCACTAGAGACTTGGGAAAAATAAGGAAGGTGCTGCATAATCATTAAGTAGTTTTATAAGTTTGAAAATTGAAAAATAGGAGAAACATAAAGTGTGATACAGGAGTATAACCTTGGTTAGTAATATGGAAATCAGGAAACCAAAAACCTGCTGAATATTAAAAGGAGGGAGAATTTTTTAATGAAAACATTTGATTATAAATCATTGAAAGATAGTTTTAAGATGGCACATATATTTTTATAATTAGTTTCTGAGAACAACATGGAACCCACATTTGTGTCTATTCGATCATTTATTTCAATATAATACTTGTTTACTGAGTGTTGTTTTTGTGGGATACCAGCGAGAAAGATCTAGTTACTGCTTTTCTCCAGAAATTTGTTTTAGCTTATTTTTTGCTAACTCCTAAAACCTGTTATTTACTAAAAATTTATTTGTATCAGTGGTCACTGATTTCTGCTCACGTTGCTTCTCAGTAAAGTGAAACAAAAGAATGCTGATGTATATCAGTGTTTTCATCCTTTAGTTTTTTAAAAAGTCTCCTTTTCATTAACATAAATATATCAGCACATTTAACATTCCCACTTCTTAAAAGTTTTTGAAATGTCATTTATATAAAAGATAAATAAATTCTTGTTTTAAAGGAAGGAAACACTTCAGAAATAATGTACATTGAGTTTAAACATAAAACTTTCTGTTTACTCCCTTTTGTCCCCTCATTTCACTCCTCTGCCTGGAGCTTACTACTGCTCACAGTGCAGTGTGTGTCCTTGCAGTCTTTTTTCTGTGTATATATTTACTTAATTAGTTCTGTAGATATTTAAGTGCCCTCTTAAATATATACATCTGCTCACAGCCTGCTTTTTTCACATACTGTGTTTTAGAGCTCAGGTCAGTACATGCAGATTCCCTTCTTATTAATGGCTGTGCTGTATGGATGCATTATAATTTATTTTCCACTTGCCATATTGATGGACATTTAGTTCTACCAGCTTTTTTCTATTATAAGCAATGTTGAATTAATAACCTTATATATTCCTAGAAGCACAATTACTGGGTTTTAGGAAATGTATGTTTAAAAATTTGACAGCTTCTACCAAGCTAACCTTCAAAAAGCTGAACCAGATTATACTTCTAGTGGTATATGAGATCATTGTTTCCTACATATATGATTTAGTTACAGAGTTTCAGAACTTGAAAAGACCACCACAGGATATAGCTTAACCCCTCCTATCCCTTTTCCAATGTAGAAGCTTGAGTGTCAGGGACTTGAAATAATTTATCTACATCTTATCCAGAAGAACTGTGAGTACTTCCTAGCCCCACAGAGGCATCTTACTTACTTATTACTTACTTATTTAAAAATAATTTTATTGATTTCAGAGAGAAAGGGGGAGGGAGAAAGAAATAGAAACATCAATGATGAATCATTGATCAGCTGCCTCTTGTGCATGCCCTGGGCACGTGCCCTGACCGCGAATCAAACTGTGACCTCCTGGTTCATAGGTTGATGCTCAGCCACTGTGCCATACCGGTCTGTGGGAGGCATCATCTTACTTTAGACACATTTCATATTGGGAGACTATACCAAACTATTTATTATTGTCTTCCCTTCTCTGGTATTCAAAACAAGCTTCTTTTTCAGTCTCACATTTTTTCCCGATAATACCAAGAGACTCTGCCCTTGCCATCTTGTCTGCACGGAACATCTTTCATTTAATATCCTACCTTCTTCCATTATTTAAAACCACAGGGTGTATGGGTTACTTAAGATTTACCCATGGGTGTAGCATAGCAAAGGAAGTGTTTTCTGAATCTTGTTTCCTCATCAGCAGTTGACCCCACCCTGTTGGCCAAGTAAAACATAAGCTTCTTCATTTATAAACGTGGGAAAGGACTGCAGACCTTTGTTTATTGTAGCATTTCTGCTACATTTGATGACTATACTTGTTAAATAATGTGATGGCATTTCAACTAAATGAAATCCAACTTTAATAACATTAAAATTTATTAACAATTTATTTTTTCTCTTAGAAATGAGGAAGTTTCCTGCTTATAAAGTATGAACAGAGTTCCTCTTCTTGAGTCAGTATATATATATACCTCAGGTGCCTGTATTGTTGGCTTGCTTCTCTTATAAAGACACAGTCTAGTATCTTTTCTTGATGAGCTATTTGAATTTGTGTCAGTGATATCACAAGTTGATGCTGCAGCTGAGTTGGTCACATATCAAGATTATGATTTTAGGTAAAGAGTCAACTAATGCAATTCTGAGGAACAGTGATCAGCCTTGATACATATTGTGATCACGATTAAAGAGATAAAATTTAATATTAGATGTGAATTAAATTTGGCCTATTAATGTTGTTCAAAACTGAGGATAGCAGTCTAATTATAAGCTCATCAATTATTCAGGAGCATCCCAGGGGATGAGTTCAGAGAATACAGAAGACCCCATCCACTACCCTTTAGAGATTTTGTTCTAAAACAGAAGAAAAACAGCAGAAATTATTCTCTCTTTTTTTTTTTAATGAGGTTTATTCTTGTTCAGTATAAGTGAAGTTTATATATGTACCAGAAGAGGGTGAAAGGTAGATAAAATATTTGCTTATTCATGGGGGTTAGTGGAATATTTGGGGTAAGATTAAGTTTGGAACATGAAAGTGTGAGTTTTACAGGAATGTTGAATTGGAAAGAATATGGGCTTCTACAGCTTTTTTCTGTTCCTTATTGAAAGTTATTTGCTTGGTATGTGCCATTCACATGCTGATTCTTTTTTTTAATATGATGATTCTGTTGCTGTTTTTTTTTTTTTTTTAATTAAATTTATTTACTGCTTCTTTCCACTCTGGCCCCAGAGCCGCCTCTTTCCAATCCGGCCCTGCCTTCCCCCATTGCCCAAAGGCCCTGAGAGACCAGGGGATGGGGTGGAAGGCCTGCATCGTCACCATGATGACAATGCAAGTGTCCCATCTGCCTGCCCCCCCAGCTCACTGCCTGTGTATGCAAATTAACCTCCATCTTTGTTGGGTTAATTTGCATATCACTCCTGATTGGCTGGTGGGTGTAGCAGAGGTACGGTCAATTTACATGTTTGTCTATTTATTGATGATAGCCATTCTGACAGGTGTGAGGTGATACCTCATTGTGGTTTTAATTTGCATTTTTCTGATGTTTAGTGAGGTTGAGCATTTTCATATATCTATTGACCATCTGTATATCCTCTTTGGAGACTTATCTATGCAGGTCCTTTGTCCATTTTTTAAATAGTTCTTTATTGTTGAAAGTATTACATATATCTCCTTTTCCTCCCGCCTGCCCCCAACCCCTATCCTTCACTGCGCACCCCCCCCCCCCCCATTGTCTGTGTCCATTGATTATGCTTATATGCATACAAGGTCTTTGACTGATCTCTTATCCCCTTCCCCTGCTGCCACCCCTCCCATGCCTTCCCTCTGAGGTTTGACCATCTGTTCAATGATTCTGTGTCTCTGGATCTATTTTTGTTCATTAGTTTATGTTGCTCATTATAGTCCACAAATGAGTGAGATCATGTGATAGTTATCTTCTTCTTACAGGGTATATTTCGTTTAGGAAAGTGCTCTCCAGGTCCATCCATGCTGTTGCAAATTGTAAGAGTTCTTTCTTTTTTATAGCAGCTTAGTATTCCATTGTGTAGATGTTCCACAGTTGTTTAATCCACTCATCTGCTGATGGTCACTTAGGCTGTTTCCAAATCTTAGCCATTGCAAATTGTGCTGCTGTGAACCCTTTATCCATTTTTAAGTGGATTGTTTTTGTGTGTGTGTGTGTGTTGAGTTGTCTTGAGTTCTTCATAAATTTTAGATATAACCTCTTATCAGACGTATCATTGGCAAATATGTTCTCTCATTCAGTGGGTTTGTCTTTCAGTTTGTCAATGATTTTCTTTGTTGTGCAAATCTTTTTTATTTTGATGTAGTTCCATTTGTTTATTTTTTCTTTTGTTTCCTTTTTCCAAAGAGATATATCAGAAAAATGTTGCTATAAAAAATGTTCAAGGTTTTACTGCCTGAGTCTTACTAATCCACTTTGAATGTATTCTTGTGTAAGGTGTAAAAGGTGGTCGAGTTTCATTTTTTTGCATGTATCTGCCCAGCTTTCCCACCACCATCTATTGAATAGGCTGTGTTTACTCCATTGTATGTTCTTGCCTCCTTTGTCAAATATTAATTGACCATAAAGATGTGGGTTTATTTATGGGCTCTCTCTTCTGTTCCATTGATCTATATATCCGTTTTTATGCCAGTATCATGATGTTTTGATTACTATGGCCTTTCACTATAGTTTGATAACAAGTATCGATAGCATGATTCCTCCAACTTCATTCTTTATCAAGGTTGCTGTGGTTATTCAGGGTCTTTTGTAGTTTCATATTGTTTGCTTGTTAATACTTGCCCAAGGACATTTTTAAAATTGATTTTTAGAGAGAGTAGAAGGGAGGGAGAGAGGGAAGGAGGGAAGGAGAAAAGAAAGAAGGGAAGGGGAGAGACAGAGAAAAGGGGGGGGGGAAGGGGAGAGGAAGAGAGGAAGAGGGAAAGAGAGAAAGAAAAACACTGAAACATTGATGTGAGAGACACATTGATTGGTTGTCTCCTGCATGGTCCCCAACTAGGGCCTGGGATGGACCTGCAACAGATATGTACCCTTGACCGGGTGCCTAGAGTTGTGAGAGCAGACATCCTTGTCTTGTTCCTGATTTTAATGGGAACACTTGTTTGCCCATTAAGTATGATGTTGGCTGCGGGTTTGTTATACATGGCCTTTATTATGTTGAGGTATATTCCCTCTATTTCCACTTACCTGAGAGTTTTTATCATAAAGGGATGATGGATTTTACCAAATGGTTTTTCTGTACCTATTGATGTTATGATTTATATCATGTAGTATGTTTATTGATTTGCAGGTATTGTACCAACCTTGCATCCCTAGAATAAATCCCACTTGATCATAGTGTATGATCTTTTTACTGTATTGCTGGATCCAGTTTGCTAATATTCTGTTGAGGATTTTAACATCTATATTTATTAGGGATATATTGTCCTATAATTTTATTTATTTGTTGTGTCTTTATCTGGTTTGGAAATTAGGATAATGCTGGCCTCATAAAGTGAGCTTGGGAATCTTCACCTCTCCTCTTGAATTATTTTGGAATAGTTTGAGAAAGATAGGTGTTAGTTTTTCTTTGAATGTTTGGTAAAATCCACCTGTGACACCATCTGGTCCAGAACTTTTGTTAGGAATTTTTAAAATTTCATTACTGCTTCAATTTCATTAATTATAATTGGTCTATTCAGATTTTCTGATTCTTCCTGTTTCAGTTTTGGAAGATTACATGTTACTAGGAATTTATCCACTTCATCCAGATTGTTCAATTTGTTGGCATGTAGTTATTTGTAATATTTTCTTACAATCCTTTGTATTTCTTTGGTGTCAGTTGTTCTCCTCTTTAATTTCTGATTTTATTTATTTGGATCCTCTCTTTTTCCTGATGAGTCTGGTTAAAAAGGTTTGTCAGCTCTTGGTTTTATCGAACTTTTGTATTGTTTTCTTATACTCTATTTCTTTTACTTTTGCTTTGATTTTTGTTATTCCCTTATTTCTAGTTAAGTTTCTTTGATATTTTTCTTATTTATAATGCTGTCAGTTTCCCTCTTAAGACTGATTTCACTGTGTTCAATTGTTGTGAGTTGTATTTTCATTTGCTTCAAGGTATGTTTTGATTTCTTCCTTGATCTCATTAACTCCTTCATTGTTTAGTCACATGTAATTTAATCTCCATGTCCTTGTGTGATTTTTCACTTTTTTTCTTGTGATTGATTTCTAGTTTCATACCATTATGGTAAAAGAAGATGCTTGATATATTTTCAGTCTTTTTAACTTTATTGAGACTTGGTTTTTGCTCTTACAAAATGTTCCATGTATTCTGCTGCTTGGAGTGAAATGCTGTGAAGATATTAGTTAAATCCATCTGGTTTCCTAGTCATTTAAGGCTGCTGTTTTCTTTCATTCACTTATTCTTAAGTATACACTATAGGTCTGAATTTGGCTGAAGTCTTGGCTTTGCCAACACATTTGAATCATTGACTGTCATTTGGACAGTAACTCGTATGGTACATGAGGGTAATTAACTGAGTTTTGTTCTTTTTTCTTCTTCTTCCCAGTAGAGAAGAAAATACTGTGTAGGAGGAATAAAGACAGTGCTCATAAAACTAAAGGAAAGAAATTATAAAGGACAAAAAGGGTAACAAAAGGAAGATAATAAAACATTTCCTTTAGATTATGTTCTAGAATGGCAACAAATAAACTTATAAATCAAGATTTTAGGTGGACTAATTTCTCAGAGTTGATATTTGTTTTTAATTTCATAGAACTAGCAAGATATAGGGGTTTAACAAACTGCATTAAAATATGCGCAGTAGAACATTTTTATAAAATCTACAAATGAAAAGCCAGTTTCCTTACAGAGACAATAATGCAAATGTTCATAGTAGCTTTGCTACAAAGAAGTTAAATTATTGCAATTGATGATTCCACTTCTTTAATGGGAGTTCATGCTATAATAACCTTTATTAATTAGGAAAATAACATACAATAATATTAAAGACCCATAAATTGCCACTGAAGAAGGTAAACTGAAACGACTTGTATTTTATAATATTATAGCTAATAACCTCTGTACTTACGACCTTTTCATTGTTTTTGAGTCTAGGTGCATATTTATATGCACCTAGACTAAATATATATACATACATATATATATACATACATACATATATATATTTTTTTTCCTTTTTTTTTCTTTCTGTTTCCAGAATACAGTTCATGTAGGTATTATTATTTTCAAAAGAGAACATTTATTTGGAAAAATCATAGAGGTAGGAGAAGTAATTTGTAGGAGAAGTGGTCTTAGGAAACAAGTTATAGGGGGCCCTTGGAGCTTGGGAGTGAGGAAGGTAATGGTAATATGAGTGGGGAGAGGAAGAGGGGGAGGGGGAAGAAGAAAGGCAAGAGCATGCTCCCAGGAGGGAGAGTCAATTCTTGTAGTGTTTTTTTTTTTTTTTTTCCTCACCTGAAGATTTTTTTTATTGCTTTTCAGGGATGATAGAAGTGGGGGAGAGAGTGGGACACACACACACACACACACACACACACACACAGAGAGAGAGAGAGAGAGAGAGAGAGAGAGAGAGAGAGAGAGAGAGAGAGAGAGAGAGAGAGAGAGAGAGAGAGAGAATGGGAATGAGAAAATAATATCTATGTGTGAGAGAGATTGCCTGGTTACTTCCCACAGGCCCTGAGGCCTGGAGTGAAGGGCAACCTAGGAATCCAACCCCTAATCCTTGGGTGTGCAGGCTCATGCTCTAACCACTGAGCACACAGACTAGGGGTGTTCATGTAGTTTTCTATGGCTTGGGACCTAAAAGGCTGGGAACCTGAAAAACAGTAGTTATATAAACTCTGAGATCTATTAATTGATAGCCGCTTCTTAACATTTTAATCTGTGACTTGTTATTCCCTAAAGTCTCCCATTTTATAGAAGGTTGCTTTTAGAGAGTTACACAGTAGAACTAACAGAAGCTGAGAGACTGAGAGAAGGAGGATGGCTAGACAACACAGGTCTTGGGGTAGACATTCAGAACTTAGGTTAATAAAATCTGGTGATAATATTTTGTACCTTATCTCTTTCTTAAGCATACACCCTGTATTTTGTAGGAAAGAAAGAAGCAGCAGAAATCATAAGTTTAAAACATAATGCACTAAAACTTTAAAACAATACACAAAACTCATTTGGGTAATTTGATATTTATTATATTCTCACTTGAATGCTTTTACATTTTTTTTTTGCAGGCATTTGGGGAAAATTTTTTTGTTTTGTTTAAAGTATATTTTTATTGATTCCAGAGGGTTGGGAGAGGGAGAAAAAGATAGAAACATCAATGATGAGAGAGAATTACTGATTAGCTGCCTTTCACATGCTCCATACTAGGGGATTGAGCCCACAACTCTGGGCATGTGCCCTGACCAGAAATCGAACTATGACCTCCTGGTTCATAGGTTCATGCTCAACCCTAAGCCACACCAGCTGGGTGGAAAATTGTTTTAATTAGAGATTCATTCAGAGAAACCGAAGAAGGCTTAATTTAAAAGAAAATAAAAATTATAGTGCAAATTCTATTTTGGGCAGTTTTTACCTTGGGGAGTCTTATATATTTTGTGACTGAATAATAATAGAGTAGCTTTTCCCAACTACCACAGAATTAGATATTATTGCCAAACTGAGCCAGGGCAATTGACAAGAATATATATAAAAGTATATATAAAGTTGAACACGATTTCAAAGATGGCCTAACACCACTGGTGGGGCCTGATAAAAGTATTGGCAAATGCCAGGTGATCTCATCGTATTTCACACACACACACACACACACACACACACACACACACATCCTTCAGCAACTTACTAATGACCAATCTGTGAAGTATTAGGGTATGTAAAATGTAGCATTTATAAATTCACATCAGTATAATGCTAGAATTTATAAAGGATTTTGATTTAGTATTCTAAGAAGTGTGGCTACTATGCAGTCTGTAGCAGTGTTGCAAAGCTCCAATTCCACATGTGAAAATGCATAAGATAGAGCTATTTTATATTTTTAGAAAGAAATTTATCATCAGTGTGTGTTGAGTTGGTTGTTTCTATTTTTTGTTATAAATTACTATTTAGACTTATTATTATTTAGACTTATCATTATCGATTTAATTTGTTGTAGGTTGTAAAAGTTAACCCTGTAATGTTTATTGACGCATGTTTGTACTAACAGTATTCTTGGTCTATAATTTTTCAGTTACTAGAGTTTAAATTGCAATTAAAATATAAATTCTCCAATATTAGAAAAGCAGATGTATATGTATTCTCCAAAAGTTGGCTTGAAAAATGGCACTTTATTCATATCATATCACCACGGCATATTTTCCCTGGTTTGAATATGGTGTATCAGAAAGAGTTTGAGAATTGCTGGTCTGACGAGCTAGTTGGCAGGTCTAGGAGTCTGAGTTAGAATCGTTTCTAATTACTTCCATGTCAGAACAACATAACTCTTGTAAGTTCAGGACCCTGACAGACCTGGTTTGAATCTACTATTTATTGTCTGTGGCCTTGGACAAGTTGCTTAATATTGTCTGTTCCAATTTCCTTCTGTAAATTAGGATAAAAAATAGTAGTATCTACTTAATCCAGTTCTTTGATATTAGATGAAATGTTGTGCCTAACATGCCTATTCAGACTCAGCCTGGGTTAGACTAACTTCCTAATATAATAATAACCATTATTACTAGGTGGGAAGTACTTTCTGTGTTCCTATTGCATTGCAAAATGGTTAATTTTCTACCAGGTTATAATTTTGTTTTAAGCTTCTTTTTGGGTTAAAACATTCAACCAATATTTTTTCATTGCATATGTTTTAATTCATTTCGTATAAATGTTCATTGCTAGTAATAGAATATGTTTCAAACTACCTTGATTTTCAAATTTGGGATGGTCATTTTTTTATTGAAATATATTTGACATGTAATGTGTGAATGTTTTAAGGTATTAAGTATGTTAATTTGATACATTTTTATATTATAATACGATTGCCATTGTAGTTATAGTACTTCTTTCATCCTATATAATAAAAGGCTAATATGCAAATCAACCAAATGGTGAAATGACCGGTCACTATGATGTGCACTGACCACCAGGGGACAAACGCTCAACACAGGGGAAGTGCCACTCAGCCAGAAGCTAGGCTCATGGCTGGTGAGCGCAGCAGTGGTGGTGGGAGCCTTTCCCGCCTCCATGCAGTGCTAAGGATGTCTGACTGCCAGGTGGAGCAGGCCTAAGCCGTCAGTCAGACATCGCCTGAGGGTTCCCGTGCGGTGAGAGGGCACAGGCCGGGCTGAGGGACTCCCCCCCGCAGTGCATGAATTTTGTGCACCAGGTCTCTAGTGTTACATAATTATCATTGCTTTTTGTGGTTAGAATAAGTTCTAGTCTCTTAGCAGGTTTGAAGATTATCCTATATAATAAAAGGGTAATATGCAAATTGACCCCAATGACAGAACAACCTGGAACAACAGGTCGCTATGAAGTGCACTGACCACCAGGGGCAGACGCTCAATGCAGGAGTTGCCTCCTGGTGGTCAATGTGCTTCCACAGGGCGAGCACTACTCAGCCAGAAGCCAGGTCATGGCTGGTCAGCGCACAGCAGTGGCAGGAGCAGTTTGTAGTGCTAAGGATATCAGACTAATGTCTTAGGCTGGGGGAGCAGGCCTGAGCCATCAGTCAGACATCCATTGAGGGTTCCCAGGCTGCCAGAGGGATGCCCGAATGACAGATGTCCCTAGGGAGCGGGCTTAAGGTGTCAGTTGGACATCCACTGAGGGGTCCTGGACTGCAAGAGAGTGCTGGTGAGTGCAACGGTGGTGGTGGGAGCCTCTCATGCCTCTGCAGTAGTGCTAAGGAGCAGCAAGCCGAGGGGTAAGGAGCAGCGAGCAGGCGAACGATAAGGAGCCAAGGGTCCTGAATTGTGAGAGGGATGTCCACATGCTAGCTTAGGCCCACTCTGAGGAGCAGGCCTATGCCAGCAGTCGGACATCCCCCGAGGGGTACTGGACTGCGAGAGGACGCAGGCCGGGCTGAGGGACCCCCATCCAGTGCACGAATTTCATGCACCAGGCCTCTAGTATTGTCTATATTCATTATAGTCTCTGCATTAGGTTTCTAGGACTTATTGCAGGGTCACCTTATGAAATCTAATTACTAGTAATGTTGTCATAACAGCCATTTTCTTGTTTGCTTGTGTTGGCAATGCTACTTTATCTTCAATCAGTGGTTTCCTTGCAAGAACCCTTTTTAATCCACTTGTCATTTTTGTGAGTGGTAATCTAATCAAAGCTAGATAGTATTTGAAAAATTCACATAAGCAGGCACAAAGGTAAACCTGACACTTCCCTTGAGCAAATGAGGACACTATATTTAATTCCGCCACTTTTTTTTTTTTTTTAAGTGAATGGTTTAGAAATCATTTGCTCTCTTCCAGAAAAAGATATTTCAGGAATCATGAACTAGAAAATGCCCATAAGTTCAGTCATGTTTGCGCTATAACACTTTACTGCCAGGTGTTTCTATTCTTTTGGAGGATTTGGGTTGGATTTGCAGGATGTCAAAACCAAGGTTATACCCTCATTCTATACCTTTTCATTCAAACTTTTGGATGACATGGGTACAGTATATATCAAAAGAAGTGAGATATCCTTCCCATGAGAAACTGGAATGTGATTTATTTTAGAGTTTAAGATGTAGAAAGGACATCATTTATCTCCCCAAGCAATATTAATTTAAATTTTAAGGAATACTATTTCAAATTACACAACACATGGGTACCAAGAGCAGAAATAAATTGGTGAACCATATATATGCTTGTAAATGCCTTCTCTTTCCTCAAGAGAAAGATCATTTATATTTTGTAATTAAAGAGCAGAAGGTCTTTTCCCCATAAAGGCCTTTGGTCAGGAAATTTTCGGGATGGAGAGGGCTTCCCAGGGAGGTTTATATAGCATTCCAGGCCTCATTGGCATAGACACTGGTAGGACTTTGCTCTTTGTCTATTATTAAACTCTGGAGAATAAACTTTAATTCTAAAAATGTGATAAACTCTTGTTTAAAAGAGTTTGTAAACAGTTCTAGAAGAGAGAATTAAGTAAAGAAATTGATATTTAGCTTGACTTGGTGTTTTCAAACTTCTTAGGAAGCAGTTACAGCATTATGAACTACACTAGAGGCTTGGTGCACCAATTCGTGCACCAGTGGGTTTCCTCAGCCTACCTGCAGAACCGGGCTGAAACCGGCTCTGCGACATTCCCTGAGGGGTCCTGGATTGTGAGAGGGCATAGGCCAGGCCAAGGAACTCCACTGGCACATGATTAGTACTGGAGAGGGACACAGGAGGATGACTAGCTGGGGAGGGACCACGGGAGGTCTTCATGGCATGTCTGGCCCGTCTTACTCAGTCCAGATCTGCTGGACCCCAGCATTAAGCTAACTTATTGGTTGGAGTGTCTGCCCCCTGGTGGTCAGTGCATGTCATAGCTATTGGTTGACCTGTTGACTGCCCCCTGGTGGTTAGTGTATGTCATAGTGACTGGTCATTTGGTTGACTTTTTGCCCCTCGTGGTCAGTGCATGCCATAGCAAGCAGTTGAGCAGCCTTAGCATATCATTAGTGTATTATGCTTTGATTGGTTGAATGGACCACTGGACAATCAGACACTTAGCATATTAGGCTTTTATTATATAGGATAGGACATGGTGCTCTCAGTATATTGGTGGGCATTGTTCATTATTTTGGTTAGAAGTAATGGGTCTGGATTTCTTATTGCATAATAAACAGTCACTAATCCTGAATATTTTAGTCTTAATTAAAAATATATATATATTTGAGTCCATGTAAGTTAGCGAACCACAAAAAATTGTGTAGTTTCTATACCACAATCCCTGGTAAATATGAAGTCCCAGAACCCTCAACTAATAATTGAGAATGGTATGCTGAGTGGCACCATTTCTTGGTTGAGGAACCCCTGCCCTCTCTTAGAATAAATCCCCGTTTCCCCTGCCTTCTTATGTTTTCTTCCTCACACCTTGTAGGAATAATTTAAGAGAATAGGTTATCCTTGCCCTATCCTGTAAAAGTCATCAAGTTTTAGACTCTGAGACTAGGAGTCAATAGGAGCAAATCTCAGAGCATTTTGTGTGCATCTGAGAATATCTGCCTTAAATCTAGAAAAAGTCATACTGAAATCCCAAAGTGAAGATCTAGTTGGAATGTATCAGAGTGTCCTAGAAGGCCACGCTACTCAGATATTTGTTATTTGTTACTTTTTGCCTGTCTCAGTGTAATGAACCTTTTATCCTGGCCTTCAAGTTGTTAATTTTTTATTTGTGGATATTATATATTGTCCTTCTGCTTTAGTCACTAAATCAGGTTCTGTGGGTTGTGGCAAATCAAAACTTTTGCTGTGTCATACACAAACTAATTTATTTTGTAAATTTAGTGGCCAGAGTTATTGAAATACTTGCATATAGTTTTATTATTATATAAAAATGCTTATCACACAAATTTTAAACATTTCAGAAATATGTAGTGCATTGTAAAGGGTCACCTGGGAAGGCACATGAGCATTTCTTTAAATTGTTGTTAGCTAAGTGTGAAACTACTGGCAGAGTCTTGGATACACATTTCCCCAAGATGGTGGACAGTGTAATCAGCTTGGCCTTCATATCAGCCCATGTGTCAGCAGGAGTGGGACTAGATCTGTAAATCCAGGCATGCGAGGGCCTACTTAAGAATGCAAATAAGCTCCTTTGATCCTAAGTTTTGATGATTCTTGCTGGTATTTGGGGATATAAAATAAATGTGCTACATGGTTGTCATCGCTGCCTCTCCATCAGAGAGAATGTCGTTCCACCCAGCTCCAAGCTTTTAAATCTATCTCTGCGTCTTCTTTCTATTATTTCTCAATCCCTGGCCGCCTCCACTTAGAACAGGTTCATTCATCTCTCTTTCGGTGTTGGACATGGAAAAAGGAGTTCACCACCATATTTGGCCCCCGCAGTGCATTATGTAAAATTTTCTCCACAGCTCTTATTCATTGGGTTAACCCATGTTAATAGTTTGGTGTTTGCTTTTTATTTATTAAAATATAAGATTTTATTATAATACTATTTTGCAGCTTGCCTTTTTCATACATACACATATTTATGAGTTTTTAAATGTCAGTAGTATCTAATTTTATCATTTTTAAATCACTGTATAATATTCCAGTGTGTAGACTTACCATAATTGCTTACCCAGTTCCCTTTAAATGGGCATTAAGTTTTCCCCCAAATTTTTACTGTTACAGAAAGTGCTGAAATTAACATCTTTCTGTATTTAATTTTGTACTCTTGGGTGAATATCTAGCTTTTTTCAAAATGGCTAGCCACTTTTATTGAAAAATTCACATTTCCTTCCACTGAATTGAAATGCTACACTTATATACATATATGCTAAATCCCTATGTGTAGTTGTGTATATTTCTGGATTAATACATTCCAGTGACCTGTGTCTCTAATAAGACATTGCTTTAATTGCTTAATGTATGATTTGCTTTCTCATTTAGTAAGCTGGCCCTCTTATTTCTCTTTTTTTCCCCTCTCCAGAATATATACCAAATCACATTTATTCTTCCAGATGAACTCATTTATCCCAATTTATTTTACAAACTCTGTTGTGGTTCTGATAAGGATTACTTTTAATTCCTGTATTAATTAGAACTGTGCCAGCTTAGCAAAAACCTCTTGATAAATATAAAATTATCACTTCTTATTCTCAGTTTTCTAATCTGGATTCCCATTTGTCAAATTATTAGTTTCTAACTATGTATCCTACCAAGAATGTTTGATTAATTTTGCTTTCTATACTAAAGGATTGTTTTTATTCATAATATAAGGTCAATAAAATATTTACTATGCTTTTTATGAGATGATTTAGGGATGATTGGTCTCTTTACCACATTGTATCTTTCTGTCTCGAAACAATATATGTATCTTCATTTATTTTTCTTAAATCCTTCAATAGAGTTTTATATTTTTCTTTACATGTTCTACGAGCTTATTTCTGGGTATTGCATGTATTTTGCAACTAAAAATTGGAATATTTTTTCTAATTTTATAGGTGGTTTTTTTGGCCTAAAAGAGTACTGTATAATAAAGAGGTAATATGCAAATTGACCATCACTCCAACACACAAGATGGCCACCCCCATGTGGTCACAAGATGGCCGGAAGGGAAGGGCAGTTGTGGGTGATCAGGCCAGCAGGGGAGGGCAGTTGGAAGGCACCAGGCCTGCAAGGGAGGGCATTTGGGAGGGACCCAGGCCTGCAGGGGAGGGCAATTAGGAGGGACCAGGCCTGCAGGGGAGGGCAGTTGGGTGCAGCCAGGCTGGCAGGGGAGGGCAGTTAAGGGTGACCAGGTCTGCATGGGATCAGTTAGGCATTGATCAGGTAGGCAGGGGAGTGGTTAGGGGGTTGATCAGGCTGACGGACAGAAACAGTTAGGGGCAGTCAGTCAGTTAGGTGAGCAGTTGGGAGCCAGCAGCCTGTATTGTGAGAGCGGTCTAGGCTGAGGGACCCCCCCCCCCCCCCGTGCATGAATTTTGTGCACTGGGCCTCTAGTCATGTAATAGTTTTATGTGGTCTCCTTAGTGAACCTTCCTTATTTTCTCTCATATCTTTTTAGTTAATTTTCATGGATATTTCATGTGAGCAATCAGATTATCAGCAATAGTGACTATTTTGCCTCTTTGTTTCCTCATCAATTTAGCTTTAACTTGGTTTTCTTAATTGCTTTCTGTTTCGTTCCTAAAAATTATATAGTGATAAGAGTAGACATCCTTACCTTATTTCTGAACTTTATAGGAATGTTTATAGTATTTTATTATTTAATGAGATATTTATATCTGTTACAGTTAGACTGTGTATGTAGCTATTAAACTTATTAATGGTTGTATAAAAAGGTATTTTAACTTTTATTGAGCTATTTATATGACTTTTTCTCCTTTGACCTTGTAATTTGATGACTTAATTCTTTTCCCTAACATTCATCATCCTTTTGGAATTGATCCACTTTGTTATGAATCCTTCTGATTAATTCTTTTCCAATATTTTACATAGGATTGCTTTTTCATTTATACTGATTTTTGAATGTGTGGTTATATCTTTGTGTTACATTGGCTTCATAAGAAGAAGCAGAAAACTTTATTTTTTCTTGTATGCACAGGAATAGTTGGAATTATGTGATCTTTAAAATTCTGAAGAAAACTCCTTAGAACTGTTTGGATCTGGCATATTGCCAAGTAAGGGCCAGGAATACATTTGGGCAGGTGGGGTAGGTTATTTTTTTAGAATACTTTCTCTTATCCAAATCTAAGATTAAATAAGTATATCAGATAAGTTCTTAGACTGCTTGTTTCAGTGGTTTTGCAGACATTGTTAGATCCTCTGGTTGTTTCTGGAGCTACTAGTATACAAAAAGTTAACATAGCAGGATTGAACTTTTATCTTTAGAAAGGAAGGCCAGCTTGCAAAGTTGTCCCTTGCCTGTATCTGGAAACTTGGATTTTTGAAGGGTTCCTGCCATTAATTGATAAGAGTGGCTCATTTAAACAGTGTGTACAAAGCAGTGTGGTTTATGTTAAATGCTGTTTTCCTTCTTGGAATCTGGAATTTGGATACAGGCAAGGCAAGGGCTACCTACACTAACAGCCTCCTATAAAACACTCTGGGTGTTGAGTCTCTAGTAAGATTCCTGGTTAGAAACATTTAACTTGTGCTGTCACAGCTTTGTGGGGGAATTAAACACATCCAATGTTACTCCATTGGGAGAGGACCCTCATGTGTGAGGGCCTTCACTCCACTTGCTTTTTTATTTCACACTGTATTCTTTTGCTGTCATAAATAACAGCCATGAGCAAGGCCATATGCTGTGTCATGAGAGTCCATTTCTTATGACAGGCCCAAAACAGTGATAATAAAAAGTAGTGGCAGAGTTAAAAAATAATATTAAAAAAAACCCTAATGTAACCATGTCATTATAGGTGTGGAAACACTCTCATGGAAGCTAGAAATTTTGTCAAAGATCACCTATGTCATTAGTGAGAGAATAAGTTTCAAAACTTAAGAAACAAATCAATAAACAGTTTTGTCCCATAAAGTTAAAATTTTTCCAATTTTATCTAGCTAATTAAAAAATTGTTTAAAAAATTACATTTATTGGTGTGTGTTTTCTAAAACAGGCTTTTTTAAAAAAAAGCAAGCAATGGACTCAATATGACTTTGTAGGTAAGCTACAGCATTAGGTGAAAGTATTTTCTGCACAGAAACTGTCACACTAGTAACTTGTTAGCACCATTTTCTCTTTGCAATAAAACTTAAAATGGAATCATATCCCAAATGAACTTTCTCAGCTAGTATTTTATTTGTATACTAGTCGCCTGGTGCACAAAATTCATACATATTAAAAGGGGATTAATTAGAGGAAATATTTTAATATTGATACTTGCCCTTTATAATAAGTGTCAGAGATGAAAAAAAATTAGTAGAATGTATATGAAAATCTTACTCCTGTCAGAGTCTGGGGTGCGCTGCAGGACCCAGAGTTAAGTCCCCATCCACCTTCGCCACCTCAAAATCCAGTGAGACCCAGACCCAGCTGGCTCCACCCCCATTGGGCGAGCTCCAGACCTGGCCAGCCACACCCCCATTAAGACGGGCACAGCCTCAGGTTCCAGGGCCTGGCTGCTAGGCAGAGGGCACGGCCTCAGGTGCCCCCTCAAGTCCCCTGGGCGGGGGTGCAGCCTCAGGTTCACTGGCACACACTGGGCAGGGGGTGCAGCCTTAGGTCCCACAGCGCACCCTCAGGTTCCCCAGCCTGGCACCAGGGTATGTGGCCTGAGGTCGCTTGGCCCAGCGCCAGGGCAGGCAGCATGGCCTGAAGTCCCTTGTCAGATCCCGCTGGGATGGGAGGTGCGGCCTGAGGTCCCCTGGCCTGGGCGCTGGGACAGGGGGCGGGGTGCTGAGGTCCCCCAGCCTGGGCCAGGGCGGGGTGCATGCCTTGAGGTCCCCTGTCCCAGTCTGAGATCCTGGTGAAGCCTTGCTGGGTGGGGAGTCCAGCCTCGGGTGCCCTGTCAAGCCCCACCTGGTGGGGGTCCAGTCTCAGGTCTCCTGTCAAGCCCCGCTGGCAGGGGGTGTGGCCTGAGGTACTCCCGCCTGGGGTAAGGGGAGCACCCTGAAGTCCCCCGCCTCAGCACCGGGATGCGGGGGGCCGCAGCTTGACAAGCCCTGCTGGTTGGGGGATGTGGGCTGAGGTCCCCTGTCAAGCCCTACCAGGCGTGGGGTGCAGCCTGAGGTCCCCTGGCCCCGCACCAGGGCAGGGGGGTGCGGCCTGAGGTCCCCTGGCCCCGCACCAGGGCAGGGGGGTGCAGCCTGAGGTCCCCTGGCCCCGCACCAGGGCAGGGGGGTTCAGCCTGAGGTCCCCTGGCCCCGCACCAGGGCAGGGGGGTGCAGCCTGAGGTCCCTATCAAGCCCTGCCAGGCAAGGGCTCATGTTCAGGTCCCCTGCCCCAGCTCAGTGCCATGCATCCTCAGGTCCCTGCGGATTGTTATTTAAGGCTTGTTTTGGGAACTCAGCCTCTGCTGTGGGCGCAGCTGTCTTGTTTTATGGAAACAGCCTCCACTGTTGGGGCTGCCATCTTTGTGACGGTGTGATGGTCAATTTGCATATTCCCATTTTGTATAGGTGAGTAGATAGATTTGCACACCTGAGTGAGAGTTGTGAATCTACAGCGGAGTCTAGCTCAGTGGCTCTTTTCCGGGCTGCTCATTAGAATCAAGTCAGAAAAGTGATTATACATTACAGACCAATTAAATCAGAATCTCTCATAGGTGCGGCCTGAGGTCCTCAATCATCTTTCTTTTCTTTTTAAGCTCCTCATGTGAATCCAATATGTTGCAAGCTCATTGAGAACCTTTGGTATAATTAAAATTCTTTCTGTATGCCAATAAAAATTGTGTTTATTCCATACTAAGAGGCTGTTTTCTATACCCAGAAATATCGGTTCTAGGAATAATTAATGTCGTTTTTAAACATTCGTTTAAAATCTTGCTTGGCGTTGACTTGTATTGACATAACCTTCAAACACGTGGTATTTACAGAACGTGTGAAGTGCAATTAACAAGTTTTGCTTGAAAAAGTTTGTGTTTGGTTTTTGTTGCAAAACTGGGGCTAAGAAGATGGCGGATGAAGAGCATATTCGGCACTGCATGCTTTACGAGTTCCAATTAGGAAGAAAAGCAAGTGAGGCTGCAAAAAACATCTGTAGTGCTCTTGGTCAAGATGCAGTTAGCGCCAGAAAATGTCAGCGTTGGTTTGAGAAATTTCGCGAGGGAAATTTTTCATTAGATGACAAGAGTGGTCGAGGTCGTGTGTCCAATTTTGATCAAGAAGCTCTTCAAGCTCTTTTGGTGCAAAATCCTCAAATTACCCAACAAGAGCTTGCGACAACTTTAAATTGTTCACAAAAAACAATTTCCAGTCAATTGCGTGCACTTGGCAAAGTCCAAAAGTTTGGAAAATGGGTTTCTCATGAGTTGACCGACAACAACCGTAATCAAAGAGTCACAATTAGCAGTTCGCTCCTCTCTCGTCAAAACCGTTTGCCGATTTTAGAGCAAATTGTTACCGGAGATGAAAAATGGGTGCTGTATGTTAATTTGAAAAGGCGGCCTCAATGGTTGGACAAAAATGAGGCTCCGCAGCCCACGCCAAAACCTGACTTGCATGCGAAAAAAGTGATGTTGTGTGTTTGGTGGAATTTTAAAGGAATTCTTCATTATGAACTTTTACCATCTAACCAAACCATTACAAGTGCAGTATATAGTGCCCAAATGGAAAGGTTAGCCCAAGCTTTAAGAGAAAAAGAACCCGCGCTGATTAATCGGAAGGGCGTAATTCTTCACCACGATAATGCACGACCGCATACTGCAAGAATCACTGCTGAAAAACTGCGCCAGTTGGAATGGGAAGTTCTCCCTCAACCTGCATATTCTCCTGATATTGCCCCTTCCGATTACCATTTGTTTCGTTCTTTGCAAAACTTTCTTCTTGGAAAAAAATTTAATAATGAAGAATGCCTCAAAAATGCATTGACCGAATTGTTTGCATCAAAATCACAAGAATTTTACAACAGAGGGATTAAAATGCTTCCTGAGCGTTGGGCACAAGTAGTAGAAAACAACGGCAACTACAATATATTGTTGATTAAATTTTGTTGTATTGTTTAAATAAATTCGATTTAAAAAAATATTAAAAAACGACATTAATTATTACTAGACCTAATATTAGCTTTATGTCTTTTTCGGAAAAGCATAATAAAAATGTAAATTTAGCAAAATGAAATTGTGTGACTAAGAAGTTCAGATCTAGAGAACCTACTATGATATTTGCATATGTTGTAGCAGTTGAAGAATTATATATTTACTTTTGAGCTAATTAAGCAAAAACTAATCATTGTGCATCAATAATCATTTAGTTAATCACTTAAATCTTACTCATGATGTACGAGAATGTTATAATAGAGAAAATATTCACTGGGTAGGCACACCTCATTTTATTACAATTCTCTTTATTGTGCTTCATATATGTTGCATTTTTTACAAATTAAAGGTAATAACTTTCACTAGCAAAAATATTTTATTGCAGTACTCACTTTATTGTGGTTCTCTGCAACTGAGGTATGTCTGTATATGCATTGCATCTTTTCAGCCAGAAGAGTGTCAGTTTTGTTCAGAGTCATGCACCATCATTGAGGGAAATACATGGAGTACTGAAAAAATGTATATATACTTGAACAGCTGATGGCTCAGTTTTGAAAATGAAATGTAGTTTAATAAACACTGCTTTTATAATTATTCAATGTGTGTGTATACAGTTTTTTTATTTTTATTATACCCTTTATTTGATAGTGATGTGAGAGTTCTTGTTGACAAGGAATGGGATTTTAAAATCATGTACGAGTCACTATCAGAATTTTATGGCTGTTATTTTGAACATTGGTTATGTAATCTAGCCAGAAACCAAAACAAAAACTAAAGCAGTTTGAACCTTTGTCTAGTTTACAGTCAGTCCTTGATCATATGTTAGAGCAGGGATTGGCCAACTATGGCTTGAGGGTTAAATCCAGCTTTCTCCTGTAAATAGTTATAGGAACATAGCCATCCTCATTTATTTACTGTCTGTGGCTGCTTTTAGTTGAATAGTATTGTGACAGTGGCTGTATAGCTTGCAGAACCCTAAAATACTCTCTCACTCTGTTGAAAGTTTGCCAATTCCTGTGGTAGAATGTTGTATTGCACATTTGATGATTGAGTCACACATGATTTGCTGACACTTCTTAAATTAATCCTCTTAATCTGAATGTGGTCTTTCATGCACAGGTGACTGGAGATGATTCTGTTTTTAGGGCTTTCCAATGGAGGTTGCAATTGAGGGAAAGGGATTTGCCTTGGCATTGAGGTATATGCTGCTAACCCTCTGATGTTCCTAATATGGGGGGCCATATTTGTTTACTTACCAGGGGTGTCTGTTTGCCTAACTCACATCCTCCATGTTCCCCTACATCACAGTCCTTGCTGTTCCTCCCTCTGTTGCCATGGTCATGGAGTAGCAGGTAACTAGATCAGGAGGTTCTCCTACTGCAGTCTCTAGGGATAAAGACCATTTTTCATACACTTTGCTAATAATGGGTTTGGATGTGAAAGTTTAAAAATTAGGAGTGGCTTAACCCTCAACCCTTTCTGGTCAAAGTGGAGAGTTCTAGAAGGTGTGTAGGGCTAGTGGAGAGAGCATATCTGGCTTAATTCCCCAAGTCTCTAGAGCAGCAGAGGGCAGTTGGCTCACCTCTGAGCTATCGACCACATCTCCACCTTGGCCCCTGGATGCTGGTGAAGGCTCTGATCCACTTCCTGGGTTACTTGTAACTGAAAAAGCAGTACCTGAGAATACATTACAGATTTAAGAATATAAACATTTTTAACTTTTGAAGCACATCACTTCCTTTTCTAATGTGAAGATGTTCATTAAGTTTTGGCTTTTTGACTTGCAGTTAACATGTTGAAAGGCATGGCATACAAAAGCAAGGATGTGTCTGTAAATGAGATTAAATATAATGATCTGGTAAACCTAGGTAATGTGATCATTAGAGCTGTAAGTTTGGGCTAGAAGTTAGTCTTGAGAAAAATACTTCATTTTTGAGGAGGATTAGGATGCTTTAATAAATGTCAACTTATTTTTATGAGTACAGAAGATTGGTAATTTTTAGAAAATATTTAAGATGGTTTTAGACCCAAAGCTCTGAAAATCTTTGAAATATGTTTATTCTTCTTGTGATTTATATGAAGTTTATTCTTCTTGTGATTTAGGTCTAGATCTATGCCTGAATGCATTTTCTGCTGAAGTTATTTAGTTATACCCACCTTATTAAGTCTGTCTGCTAAAAGAGGAGTTCTTCTGGTGCTTGATTTTATTCTTCCTGAAGTTCTGAGAAGTAAGGGACCTGTATTTGGCATAGAGTTCTAGATTGTGATATTTTTATGTACTGCTAGTATTTGAGGACCCTGGCATTTATTTTTGCTTTCCCAGTGTGAAAACGCAGTGAAGGAAGGTAGTGTGCTAATGGAAGCAAGCAGAATTGCTTCTCACAGTAAATGGGTTAATGAAGATATCAATAATGATAAAACCCCTCTCATGTGAGTGTTTTAAAATACGTAGTTTAAATTTTTATTTAGCTATGCTTATGGTATGTGATGTGTTTACATGTATTCTCCTCCCTCTTCCCCCCACTAACTTTCATCCCTTTTTTATCCTAGATCAGCGACTATTATCTATTCTACAAAATGAGTAACAGCCACCCACTTCGCCCCTTTACTGCAGTGGGGGAAATTGATCACGTGCACATTTTATCTGAACATATTGGTGCCTTGTTGATTGGGGAAGAATATGGTGATGTCACGTTTGTGGTGGAAAAGAAACGTTTTCCTGCTCACCGGGTAATTTTAGCAGCGAGGTGCCAATATTTTCGGTAAGTCTGTAATACTTTATGAAGATTCAAGTTAACTTAGAGTAACATTGATTTTTTTTTTTTACTCTATAAAAATATGTAACAACAAGAAATATATAACATAGCATAACAATAAATATTAGCAATCCTTCCATTCAACATCTATAAGAATTTCATCTTTATAGACTTTTTGTTATTTTTTTGAAAATCACCATTTTTTTCAGAAACCATTTTAGAACTACTGGCTCTTCAGGCTAGACTGTACCCAATCCACCAATTTTCAGGATCTCAAGAATATTTTTTAGGCTGAGTGTTATTGTCTTCACCTCTTCTCACCATTGATTACTAATGGAAGTTAAATAGATATATTGGCAGATAAGCTTCTCGTTATACAGACAGATGGTTCTCTGGACTTTCTAATGAACTTGAATACCTCTTAGTTTCACGTTACTGAGATCCAGGACCTGTAGGTAACTCAACGGATCTCTCTCTAAGACAAGCATTTGATAACCCCAAATTAGAAACAAGTTTTTGTTGTTGTTGTTAATCCTTACCCGAGCATATTTTTCCATTAATTTTTAGAGAGAGTGGAAGGGAGGGGAAGAGACAGAGAGCGAGAAACAGCAATGTGAGAGAGACACATTGATTGATTGATTGCCTCCTGCACACACCCTGACCAGGGCCAGGGATCAAACCTGTAACTAAGGTATGCCCTTTACCAGAATTTAATCCTTGACCCTTTAGTTCATGGGTCCACACTCTGTCCATTGAGCCAAATCCATTAGGGCTAAATAAAACAGCTATTTTCTGAGATTTCTTCATAGTTATACTAGAACTAAAATTAGACAAAATATTTAAGCATTTAATTAATATAAAAATTTTACTTAATATGAAGCTATTGTTTATTACTCAAACCCTTAATTTCCAGGGTGATAAATGTTAAAGTGAGCTCTAATTACTCTGAGTTATATCTAATGTTAGTTAAAAGGGGGTCATCATTGAACGATAATTTGTCTTTAATAAATCCATTAGTCTATATCCATAAAGTCATTGATTTACATGGGAAACTTGATATCTAAAATTGAGATGCTGATGGCTAAGGAAAAAATTCAGTTACCCTCTAGTGAAAACTGCAGCCTAAGTTTTATAATCAGAAATAACTAAGACAACAAAACAGCAACACCTAGAGTCACACAAGAAAGGGTGTCTCTTATAAGTATGTATTTACTATTGGATGAGAATTTTATAGATCTGATAACAATTTGTAGAGCTTCCCATCTTTCGTAAAAAGTGACACTGTAGATGAAGTGAGGACCCTGGAAAACAGAGGAGTCTACTATTAAGAGTTCTCACTCACACTCTCTGATTCCTCTTGCTAATGGCCTTGCTCTAGTCATTATTTGTTACCAGCCTTGTCATCTGCACATTTTTTTTGTTTCTTTCCCATGTCTTAACTTTTGGTTCACTCACTATTTAGTGTTTTTTGAAAATTCCATTCTTTTATTTTTTAAATATGTTTTTATTGATTTCAGAGATAGGAAAGGAGAGGGAAAGAGGGATAGAAACATCATTGATGAGAGAGAATCAGTGATCAGCTGTCTCCTGCACACCCCCCACTGGGGATTGACCCCGCAGTCCAGGCATATGCCCTGACCGGAATTGAACTCTGAACTCTTGGTTTATGGGTTGACCTTAAACCTCTGAGCCACTCAGCCAGGCTGAAGAATTCATTCTTTATTGAGTCAGAACTTTTCAGCTTTATGTTTAATATTTTTTAATAATTTATACCTTATCCTTTTTCAAAAATAATTTGAGACAACTATAAGTGAGTATATTTTAGGTAATCAGTATATTCTTGAAAGAAACTAAAATACTTAAAAAAAATTAAAGATCATATTAAATAAATGGAATATACTCTCCTTTCTTGTTGACCTTTTCTTAATGTCTATGGATATTGAACCTTAATATCTGGTGGCTCACAAGGCTATCCTCAGAGTCATTACCAATGATGCCTTAAATTCTCATTGCAGATAACATTCCTGTGCAAGATAGGTCAACTAACTGTCAGGAGTCAGGAGAGGCTTTACTAAGTGTCATAGAACCTATCAATTCCCAAATAAGGACAAACTGACTGTACAGGAGGGAACTTGAGTTCCATAAGTTGGAGTTCATATTTAGGATTCCAAGGAGCTTCATCAAAGCCACCTTTTTCTTTGTTTTTGTTTTACATTTTTTCTCTTTTTTTATTATTTAAGATATTACAAAAAGTAATACATATGTCTCCTATTTCCTTCTCCCCCCCCAATTGATCTTCACCCAGCCTTCCCTACTGCCCCTCACCCGTCGTCAAAGCCACATTTATTTATTTATTTATTTATTTATTTATTTATTTTTATACTAGTGACCCGGTGCACAAAATTTGTGCATTTGGGGGGGGGGGTCCCTCAGCCCAGCCTGCACTCTTTCCAATCTGGGACATCCCTCTCACAATCCAGGACTGCTGGCTCCCAACTGCTCCCCTGCCTGCCTTTCTGATTGCCCTTAACAGCTTCTGCCTGCCAGCCTGATCATCCCCTAATCACTCCCATGCCAGCCTGATTGATGTCTAACTGCTTCCCTGCCAGCCTGTTGGCCCCAAATTCCCTCCTCTGCCAGCCTGGTCACCCCTAACTGCCCTCCCCTGCAAGGTTGATCACCCCCAACTGCCTTCCCTTGCAGGCCTGGTGCCTCCCAACTGCTCTCCCTTACTTGCCTGTTCACCCACAACTGCCCTCCCTTGCAGGCCTGATCCCTCCCAACTGCCCTTCCCTGCTGGCCATCTTGTGGTGGCCATCTTGTTTCACATAGAGGCAGGATCTTTAACCACATGGGAGCAGCCATCTTGATCTTGTGTGTTGAAGTGATGGTCAATCTACATATTATTCTTTTATTAGACAGAATAGAGGCCTGGTGCACAGGTGGGGGCCAGCTAGTTTGCCCTGAAGGGTATCCTGGATCAGGGTGGGTATTCCCTTGGGGCATAGGGCAGCCTGAGTGAGGGACCTGTGGTGGTTTGCAGGCCAGCCACACTCCCTGGCGACCCAAGTGGAGGTCCTGGTATCTGGGGTTTATTTACCTTCTACAATTGACACTTTGTAGCCTGGAGTGGAGCCAAGTCTTCTGCTTGCTCCATGGCTGCTGCCATTTTTGTTTGGATTTGTTTACCTTCTATAATTGAAATTGTAGCCTTGAGTTGAGGCTTAGTGCATCTAGGACAGGCGGAAAGCATGGCTTCTTCCATTGCTAGAGAAATCCAAGCCTCCCTCCTGCTCTCTGTGGCTGCAGCCATCTTGGTTGGGGTTAATTTGCGTACTCATCTGATTGGCTGGTGGGTGTGACTGATGGGCGTGGCTTGTGGTGGAGGCATGGTCAATTTGCATATTACTATTTTAATAGATAAGATTTTTATTTATTTCAGAGAGGGAGGAGAGAGAGAGAGGGAGATAGAAACATCAGTGATGAGAGAGAATTACTGATAAGCTGCCTCCTGCACGCCCCACACTGGGAATCGAGCCCACAACCCGGGCATGTGCCCTGACTGGGAATTGAACTATGAGCTCCTGGTTCATAGGTGGACACTCAACCACTGTGCTACACCAGCTAGGCTAAAACCACTTTAAGAGCATTGAGAATCCATGTGAATATCATGGGTCACACTGGAGTAAGTCTTGGTGAGATCTTCCAAGGAAGGTGTTTTTAATCTCGCAATTTTAAATTTGTGGTTGAATATACTCTGGATTAATGAAAATATTCAAGAGTGTTTTTAGGCAGAATATAACCCAATGAAGAGGAATGCTCAGAATACCATATTTTCCGGCGTATAAGACGACTTTTGAAACGAAAAAAAGCCTGCTCAGATTGGCCAGAGTCAGAGAGGTGGTCTATTAAAAAAAAGAACTGGTGCCTCGGAAGTGGGGGGTAGTCTTATACAGCGAATATAGGCCTAAACCTATGTTTTAACTGTAAAATTAGGGGGTCGTCTTATATGCTGGAAAATACAGTATTCATGACTTTTTTGTGGAATGGTTTCAGCTATTTTCCTGAGCCAAGCAAGAATGCTGGATGCTGGGAGAGGGTGAGAAGAGTTCCTGGCAGGTGTGGAGAGAACCGTTGAAATGCTAGTCTTGCTCTGAGAGTGTTAGGAGCAGGGGGAATCTCTTTTTGCCCCCTATTCTCTTGTTCTCATTTTCACATGTTTCCTGTTTCACTATACTCTTCCTTTTCTGCTTTCCTCCTTTGTCATCGTCCGGTTGCCCTTTCTTTTCTGATAGAGTGAAAGTTTAATTGGTTCTTATTATTTCTCTAGAGTCATAGAGGTAGAAATTAAAATTCATTACATGACTGAATTTTCTAATTTTAATTTCTTAGATGAGGAGATAAGCAATAAAGTGGGGATTTTTAAAAAATCTGACAAATACTGAAAGACAAAAAAAAATCAAATCACCCATAATTCCATTACCAACTTCAATTTCATTTTTAATTTATAAAGTAACAATGAAAGCCCTTTCCTCCAAGCCATCTAATCCCATTCCCCAGAGACAACCACTGTCAACAGTTTAATATGAATTTTCCCTGATTTTTCTTAATATAAATAGGTGTCCTATATAATAAAAGGCTAATAATGCAAGTTGAACAAATGGCAGAACAACTGGTCGCTATGATGTGCAATGACCACCAGGGGCAGATGCTCAACATCCCCCAAGGGCACCTGGACCGCGGGAGGGCACAGGCTGGGCTGAGGGGGACCCCCCCTAAAATGTACATTTAACAGGCGTCTTCAAACTACGGCCCGCCAGGTTTTTTGGGCAGTGAGCGCAGCCGAGGTGTTACAGTAGGAATTAGTAGTTCATATAGTCCGGCCCTCCAGCTCTCTGAGGGACCGTGATCTGGCCCCCACTTTAAAAAGTTTGAGGACCCCTGATGTACAATTTCGTGCACCGGGCCTCTAGTATTTATATATACACCTATGTACATACAAATAAGAATATGTGCTGTACACTTTTTTTACCCAACACATGGATCTGATCTGCAACATAACTGCTATCTCCTGGACATCTTTACGAACAGTATATATTGCCCTCTTTTGGTCTTTCTAATGGCTGCATAGAATGTATATATCACAATTTTTTTAGTCACATTCCTGTTGATGGGCACTTTAAGATTTGTTTCATTATCTCCATTGTTTCAGTATCTGTTTTTAAAAAATATATATTTTTATTGATTTTTTACAGAGAGGAAGGGATAGAGATAGAGAGCTAGAAACGTCGATGAGAGAGAAACACCGACCAGCTGCCTCTTGCACACCCCCTACCGGGGATGTGCCCACAACCAACGTACATGCCCCTGACCAGAATCGAACCTGGGACCTTTCAGTCCGCAGACCTACGCTCTACCACTGAGCCAAACCGGTTTTGGCTAGTATCTATTTTTATAAGTTTCTCTTTATAATCATGCTGTATTAAATCTCTCCAGCTGCATCCTAAAAGTGAGATTACTGCTGAAACCGGTTTGGCTCAGTGGATAGAGCATCGGTCTGTGGACTGAAAGGTCCTAGGTTTGATTCCAGTCAAGGGCATGTACATTGGTTGCGGGCACATCCCTGGTAGGGGGTGTGCAGGAGGCAGCTGGTCGATGATAATTCTCTCCCATCGATGTTTCTAGCTATCCCTCTCCCTTCTTCTCTGTGAAAAATCAATAAAATATATTTAAAAAAATTAAAAAATAAAAGTGAGATTACTGAGTGGAAGGTATGCATCTTTTAGATTTAAATTACTTTCCAAAAAGGGGTGCCTATTTATACTCAAAGCAGTGAATGAAAGAACTTGTTTTTACATTGCTTTTGCAGCACTGGATATTAACAGGTTTTTAAATTTGTCAATCTAACAGAATGGCACCTGGTTGTGTTTAGTTGTTTTTTTCTATAGTTTCACTTTTTTGTTTTCTTCAACTTTTTTACTAGGGGGATTTTTAAAAAGTACTGGATAATTGTGTCCCATTTTTCTCCCTCCAGCCAGCCCCTATCCTTCCCCTCCTTGCCCCTGCCAATGGCTTCACCAACCTATTGCCAGTGTCCAAGGGCTATGCATATACTATCTATCTAATGAAAGGATAAGATGCAAATTAACTGTCACTCTGTCAAAAAAGATGGCAGCACCCATAGCCACAAGATGGTGATGCCTAGTCCTTTTAGCCCTGTCAAAGTCCCCCAGTCCTGGGGGGGCAGAAGAGGGGGGCAGGAGGAGGGGCGTCTGCCAAGAGAGGACAGCATGAGTGGCCTGGCAGAATGCTTGCCTCGTCGCCACGGTGACAAGGCAAGCGTTCTGCAGATGGGCCCTTGGGCTGCAGATGGGACCATGGGCAGCAGGCGCGGAGCCGCCAGGCCCCACAGAGAGCTACTGGTGCACGGATTCGTGCGCAGGGCTACTAGTAAGTATATAAGTTCTTCGGTTTATCTCTCCTTGTTCCCCCACCTCTACATCAAGGTATGTCTTACCTCCATGCTTCAGGTCTTACTTCGTTGGTCAATTCATTTTGTTTATTAGATTCCACAAATAAGTGAGACCATGTGATATTTGTCTTTCTTAGTTTATTTCACTTAGCATAATATTTTCCAGGTCCATCCATGCTGTCCCAAAGGGTAAGAGATCCCTCTTTTTTACAGCTGTAAAATATTGCATTGTGTAAATGTCTCACAGCCTTTTTACCCATTCATCTACTGATGGACACTTGGCCTGTTTTCAAATCTTTTTTAAATCCTCACCAAGGTTATTTTCTCCATTTATCTTTAGAGAGAAGGAAGGGAGAGAGGGAGGATGGGAAGAGAGAGAGGAGAGGGGAGGGGAGGGGAGGGGAGGAGAGGGGAGAAAAAAATTGATATGAGAGAGACACAGGCCCTTCTGCATGGGCCTGACCAGGACCAGGAATTGAACCTGCTATTCAGTATGTGCCCTTGACCAGGAATCAAGCCTGTGGCATTTAGGTCCTTGGACCAACACTTTAATCACTATGGAGTTATGCTTTTTAAATGGCTTTATTGGTCTTTAACATGTTTATATTGTTTCACTATTCCTCTCAAAAGAGCATTTTTTTAAAAAATTATTTTTTATTTTTTATTGATTTCAGTCAGAGAGGAAGGGAGAGGGAGAGAGAGAGAAACATCAATGATAAGAGAGAATCATTGATTGGCTTCCTCTTGTACATCCCCTACATTGAGCCCACAACCCAGGCATGCGCCCTTGACTGGAATCGAATCTGGGAATCTTTTGTCCACAGGTCGATGTTCTAACCACAGAGCCAAACCAGCCAGGGCAAAAAGAGCATTTTTATCTGTGTATTTTTAATGAATGTCTATTCCATATCTTGAGTTTTCAGGATATTTCATTATTTCACTTGTTTATAGAATTAATTCAAAATAGTTTTAAAGGTATTTCTCTTAGTTTCTTTGAGAACTTCAAATGATAACTAAGCATTTCTTTACCTGTATCTTTATGTCATTAAACAAATTTATGTTTGTATAATGTTGATACCCGTGATTTCATGATTTTGTAGCAATCTTACTTGAGGTTTTTCTCGTGCAGAGCATTGCTGTATGGTGGAATGCGAGAATCTCAGCCAGAAGCAGAAATCCCCCTCCAGGACACCACTGCGGAAGCCTTCACCATGCTACTCAAGTACATCTACACTGGGCGGGCGACACTGACGGATGAGAAGGAGGAGGTGCTGCTGGACTTTCTGAGCCTGGCTCATAAATATGGATTTCCAGAGCTGGAGGATTCTACCTCCGAGTATCTCTGCACCATACTCAACATTCAGAATGTCTGTATGACTTTTGACGTGGCCAGTCTCTACTCACTGCCCAAGTTAACTTGCATGTGCTGCATGTTTATGGACAGAAATGCTCAGGAGGTGCTCTCGAGTGAAGGCTTCCTCTCTCTTTCTAAGGTGTGTCATTGTCTGCAAGTAACTTGCAGGCATGCCTGGTCTTATTTATATCTGTACAGTAGAAATGCAGCAATGGACTAAGAAAAAATAAAAGTCAAAGGCGTGGAAGAGGTTGTCCAACCAACCGCCTGTGGCTCCTGAGACTAGATCATATAAGAGAAGGACAGATTGCTTCTGTTTTCTCTTAAGGTTCTTTTGGTAAATTCCAAGTGCAGAAGAGACTGTGATGCTAGGTGGTTGTTTTCAATGTGGTCTTGCATACTGCTTTTGGAACTTGTATTTCTTTGATAAAGACAATAATTCCATATTATGAGAGGGAAAATTCATAAGGGAGATGTGTTGCTATATGTCTCTAAATTATTATTATTATTATTATTTTTTCCTGGCTCAAAATTCACTGTTAATGGCGCTGTAAACTGAATAATAGCTAGAGTAAAACTTTTGCTCAAACCTTTTTCTGAACCTTGGTGGTTGTCTCTCTTTTCCCTTTCAGTGTTTCTTCTAGGACCTGAATATTTTGAAGAGAAAACTTATTTGAAAATCTACACATCTTGTTTTGAGTTTAAACTATGATTTTTATTATCCTACTTTATTTTTAGAGACAAGGTCTTTGAGGGCTGCACCAGTGTTGCTGGGGGGTCTGAAAATCTGAGAACCAAAAATAATGATAGCACAGTAATACTGTGAAGGGAAAGATTTTGAATTTTAAATGCTATATGTATCTTACTGACCCATAAAGGTAAAATCTTCTGAAGAACATGAATGGAAAGACAGATCCTCATGTTGCTGTTTTTCTTCTTATTTTATTAAAAGATGGATGCAGATGTGTAGGAAACACTGGATGTTTGAAGTAGTGGTATTAGATGCCTACAGCTAGTCACACAGCCATGTGCAGGAGAGTACATGGCACAGAATATGGAGAGAAAATTGTCAAAGAGAATTCATTGTTTACATATAATGATAACTTGCAGTTCTGTTGGATACTGCACATGGTTGAGCTCCATAATAACTGGAATTTGTTCTTGTTATCCTTTTCAGACAGCACTTCTAAACATCGTATTAAGAGATTCATTTGCAGCTCCTGAAAAAGATATTTTCCTAGCCTTGTTTAACTGGTGTAAGCACAATTCAAAGGAGAATCATGCAGAAATCATGCAGGCTGTGCGTTTGCCTCTGATGAGCCTCACCGAACTGCTCAATGTTGTGAGGCCTTCGGGACTACTATCTCCTGATGCCATTCTGGATGCTATTAAAGTTCGATCAGAGAGCCGGGATATGGACCTCAATTACAGAGGCATGCTCAGTAAGTACCTGTTCATCCTAATCTTACCAAAAGTTCTGTTTGCATTGTGTGACAGTCTCAGCTATGAAACCATAATGTAAGTATATATGGAACATACAGGTCTAAGAACATATAGTTCTTCTTGTAGTCCTACAGAGATTGCATAGCCATTGTAGATTTCCAAATAGTATTTCTTGCCATCCTTGAACAAATTTCTCCAGCTATTCCATAGAGTGTAAGAAATAGATACTTTCCTCAAAATTTTTCCTCCTTTCTCCATCAAATCAATGCTAACTACATGCTATGTGCTTATTATTTTAGGCAGCATGAACATACAGATTCTAAATAACAATAATAACTTAACATGTATGTAGCATTTCCACCACTTATGTGATGCTTTTTCTTAACCTGTTAACCGAACGGGACGTATAAATATGTCAAACATAAACAATATTGGGAACGGGTTTCTTGAAATATATGTTGCGCCCTGAGAGGGACGGTATATATTTTTTATAATCTTTATAATTGTTTGTAAAGTTTATAATTTTTTAATTCGATGTTTCCATTTTTTTGTTGGTATTCTTTTCTATTTGTTTGTAATTTTGTATTTTCCTTTGTGCTTTATATATAAATAAACGAAAAAATATATATTTCATTTATTTTAATTAAGTATAAATAAATAAAATAATAATATAAAATTACGTCCACTGGGCATGACTTACTGACACGTCCTAGTGAAAGAGTATGCGCCCATTACACGTTGCGTAATTAAAAAGGGAACTCCCCGGTTAACAGGTTTATAAATAAAAACAATGTATTGACTATCTGCTGTATGAATTGAAGTGAAAAATAGTTGAGAAATAGTATGGTAGCTACAGGGAATAGGTTTGAAGAGATCCAGTAGGGGATTTGGAGGTGCTAGAGAATGGTACTAGATAAGGTATTGGGAGGATGGGAGGGGAAGGGTAACAAGATAAATAATATTATTTTATTTTATTGATTTAGAGAGAGAGGAAAAGAGGGAGAGAGGGAAGGAGAAAGTGAGAGGGGAAGAAGGGAGGGAGGTAGGAAGATATTTGTTGTTCCACTTATTTATGCATTCATTGGTTGTTAATTTTTATATGTGCCCTTACTGGATATGGAACTTGGAACCTTGGCATATAGGGATGAGGCTCCAACCAACTGAGCTACCTGGCCAGGGCCTAATTTTAGACTTTCTGAACTCTCATTGTTAGATCCTTTTTAATATATATAAGCTCCTTTTTCCCTTCTTGCTCTAGTATGTGTGTATTCTAATATATATCCATATACTAACATATATGGATATATATATATGTGGACATATATATGTGTGTATATATATATGTGTGTGTATATATATATGTATCTTTATTGATTTTTTTACAGAGAAGAAGGGAGAGTGATAGAGAGTTAGAAACACCAATGAGAGAGAAACATCGGTCAGCTGCCTCCTGCACACCCCCTACTGGCGCCTGCAACCACGGTATATGCCCTCAGAATCGAACCTGGGACTCTTGAGTCTGCAGGCCAATGCTCTATATACTGAGCCAAACCAGTTAGGGTCTTCTTGCCCTAGTTTTGATTTGAGGTGCTGATAGAGTCCTGTATCTGGGTTCGTTATAGGGGTGGCTTCAGACATTGTTGCGGGCATATGGAAGTGCTCAGACCTGGATTGTAATAAACCAATGAAATTACCATGAAAGGGAGTAATTCAACCAGTTAAGGGCTACTTGGTTCAAGAATGGACATATGCAATTATTCCTCTTTAATGTTAGCTTTTTATTTTGGAATAATTCAGTGGGAACTCAAGGAAGAGATTATACAAATGTTTGGGAATCTTCTATCTAACTCCTAAATTTGAGAAATGATTAAGTAGCAGCCTGTTTTTCTGACTTTTAAATTAAATGAATAGTAAAATCAATAATATAACTAAGAAAGCATATCACTTTCCCATCAGATTCTAAAAAATAAGTTAGCTATTTTCTAAATAAATGTTGTCCAAACATTTATATCATTATTTCTTTCAACATATTTCTTTATTGTTTAGGGGAAAAAAGGGTCTAAAGTTTCAGAACTGTTCCTAAGATTATTTTCCTGTTTAGTGGTGAATTGCTAGAAGGCTGAGTCCAGCATTTTCCCCCCTTTAAATCAGTAGGATGAAGGTCATTTTCAGCTCTTCTATGTTTCCACTAGAGGCCCTTATACAAACTTCATGCATGGATAGGGTCCCTAGGCCTGGCCAGGGATCAGGGCCAGTTGGGGCCTTCTGGCTGCCGGCCGGGGCCTCCCTTACCCAGATGGGGCCTCCCTTCATTCTTTGCCGCTCCCTGGTGGTCAGTGCACGTCATAGCAAGCAAACACCTAGTCTCCCAGTTGAACTCCTGAGGGGACACTAGCTCCTTTAATCCCTCATCCTGTATTTTTGAGAGCTCTTTTTTCTCTACTGATAGACAAATATAAAAAATAAGAATATTTATGGATTGAATTATTTTATTATGATTTGGATTTTCTCATGTTTACCTTTTGTGTTAAATTTATCATTTAACTATATAGATTTTGTATTTTTATCCTGTGAGGTACTCAGATTATAGTTACCATGAAAGAATTGCTACTGTGTAAATGTTGCCTGTTTTGAAGTGAAAGACACTTTTGGAGAATCTATATAAAAAACAGAAAAGTTCTCAAGTACTCTTGAAATAAACTTCAAAAAACAACTTAAACTTCTGGTAGAAGTTTTATTTCAATTTTAGACCTTTCGTTATAGTCACTTGAAATTCCTATGCCTAGTATGTTATTTCTAGCTTGATAAGTGAAGAAACTTATGTTTAGAGAAAATATAAGGGTAATGCAGTTTCTGAATCTGAAAGTTCAAGTTCCCCCTTTTGTTGTCTTGGCCCTGATAGTGGTGTCAGAACTCGAGGAAATGGTTTCAGTGGTGGGTAGCTGCAGACTTTGGACCACCTCTCATGCCCAGCAGAAAGGGATTATTCAGGTTTCTTCTTATGATACTTGAAAAGCACAAATTTGAAACTTTTGTTTGTTTGCTTGCTTTATAAAGTGCTTCATCTCTAGATTGGAGACATCAGGAGTCGGGCTTTTCTGTCTAGTTCACTGAGCTAGTCCTAGACCTTCACAAGGTATGGGGTGCAGAACAAGTCCACAGTAAACGTTTTGTGACTTATACAGTACTTTAGCATGTATTATTTGTAGCATGACCTTCACAGTAATCCTGTGGGTGGTTGGGCGAAGTGTTATTTTTAGATGAGAAAACAGATTCACAGAGACCAAGAAGCTTCAGGTAGAGCCTGAGTCTCAAGGTTAGGTTTTCTTGCTTTAAGTCTAACTTTTAAAAAATATATCATGCTGCTTCTTTCCTCTGGGTTTTAGGTCATCTTAGAGGGAAGGTATTATAAAGAGGGGATAAGTATGTCCTTCATATAAAAAACCATTCATGAAGGAGGTATCAGAGCAGGGCCCCTGGAGACAGACTGCATGGCTGTCATTGTGGCTCTGATACTGGCTGGCCGTGTGACCTCGGTCAAGAAAGTCCATCTACGTAATCTTTCTCCTGCCCACACTTACCCATCTGCGGAATGGCTGTAGTAGTAATATTATACCTTAAAGGATTTTGATGAGAAGTAAGTCAAAGGAATTAATAATAAAAATGAAGAATATGTATGATTACCATGAGCTAACAGAATTTAAGAAGTTATCAATAGGATGCACTTAAGCTTCTGGTAGTAAGAAGTTGAGCCAGGACTAGGTTTTTTGTCTGAGTTGCCTTAGTCTTTGCAAGTTGAACAAACCCATCCCAATTGCATTCCAGTTGTACTTAGTGTCTCCCAAAGTCATTCTCTTACCTGTCTTCATTTGAAAAAAAATTTTAAACTTCACATTTTCCAAGTGATCCACAATAATGAATTAACTCCTTTCCCTAAGAGCCCAGTTATGGCTCATATTTGAGTCTGTTCAAATCACTATTTACTGTGTATAAACTTGCTTAGTTCTTTTATTGTTGCTTTAAAAAATATGGCTCATAATAATTATAGCAGTCTCTTCTTAGAGTTTACTATGCACTTTGCAAACATCATCTCACTTAATTCTTGAAACAAAAACAAAAAATGGGAACATCTTGGGGATAGATATTGCCCTATGGAGAAATTTAAGTTCAGAGAAGGTAACTTCCCAAAAGTGATACACTCGGTTAAAGGTAGAGCCCCACTATTTAAACTGACTTTGAAGCTCAAGACATCTACTTTATGCTACCTCAGGTCTCTCCATGGGGAGTGTCAGTTTTAGAATATTAGTACCTGAAGGATGGGTTCCAGATCTGTGAAGCCAAGTGTGCATAGAGGACTTCAGAGTCTCAAGGACAGTGGACACTTAATAAATCTGCTGGAAAGTGGCGAGTGTTTAATTATAACCACAATACTGACTTTGATGACAGACTGAGTTTTCATTTTTAAAAATATTCAAGTGAAGAAAAATATCTTTTCTTTTAGACATATTTTTGTTTTTTTAGCTAGATTGGTTGATTTAGCTTAGGGGTGTCGAACTCAATCAGAGAAGGGGCCAAAATCTAAAATCCAGCCTAAATCGCGGGCCGAATGGTTTACTGAACAGTCATAAACTGTCATTGTGATGGAAACGCAGCGGAGTGCAGTGATGACAGCGCGGTGCGGGCCACATTGCAAGGCCTGGCGGGACGGATTTGGCCCGCGGGCCTTGTGTTTGACACATGTGATTTAGCTCATCCATATATGACGAATAGCTCTGGTGTATTGGAACCTCTCTTTTCCTGTTATTTATTCAGATGTCTGACTTGTCTGCTCTGCTTAATACATTGTGCTCAGTCCAGATGGCAGGTATAGGTTATCTTACATCAAGCATGTCAAACTCAAAGGCTAACATGGGTCAAATAAACAATGTCTATTTATGTAGGCTGCAAAAAAACAAAAGCTTCCATTTTCATAGAAATGTAGGTTTATTTTGATTGAGACATGCCGGATACAAAGGGCTGAAATAATTGACTAATTGTTAACATAAAATAATAGAACATTTTAATAAAAATTAATATTTTTTTTCTTGAACATTAACTTATCAGACATTGAATAACTACAGAAATCAATAAGCTTAACACAAATAGACCTATTTTTCTTGTTCTCCAAAAGCAAAATATAGCCTGTGTGCACACCAAACAAGTTGTCCAAGACTAATGACCTGGCAATCGGCTGCTAAAATATTCGCTGCTAGTATTAGTGGATAGAAATGGTGTGCCTGCGCGTAAAGCACTTAAAGGAAATGAATGCAACATGATTATAGTAATTAGTCATTAGTGAACATTATAGTTTGTTATTAATGATGATATGTAACAGGATATTGTAAAAGTTAAGTTACAAAAGTTTTTTATTTAAATGTTTTTTACATACCGTTATATTGGCTGGGCTGCAAAAATATATTTATTGTGGACTGCATGTGGCCCATGGGCCATGAGTTTGACATGCTTGTCTAACATGCTGTTTTTGTCTAGTATAGTCAACCTTTTTAATGCTGTGACCCTTTAATACAGTTCCTCACATTGTGGTGACCGCCAACCATAAAATTATTTTCGATGCAACTTCATAACTGTAATTTTGCTATTGTTATGAATTGTAATGTAAATATCTATGTTTTCCAATGGTCTTAGGCTCTACAGCAGCGGCTTTCAACCTGTGTTGAAACTGCTAATAGAAGGAACTCAGCAGAGCTGATTTGTTTGTGCTAGCTAGTACATGTATTTTTTTCTAGTATTACCAACTTTTCCTTAATAACGTTAGTCCCAAACACTTTGTGGCTGTGATGGTGTTTTTCAATTTAATCCTCATAGACATTGCATATCTTCTATTTTCATAGGTTTCTCTCTGCCATTTTAAATTAAATATACATACTGGAATCCTAGAATTTGATTTTCCCCCCCAAGTTATAGAGTAATTTAATAACTAACTATTAACTTTGCCTTTTTTGTATTTTTAACTGTAGTACCAGAAGAAAACATTGCAACTATGAAGTATGGAGCCCAGGTTGTTAAAGGGGAGCTGAAATCTGCCTTACTGGATGGTGATACTCAAAATTATGATTTGGACCATGGATTTTCCAGACATCCAATAGATGACGACTGCCGTTCTGGCATTGAGATTAAGCTAGGTCAGCCGTCTATTATCAATCACATAAGGATTCTCCTGTGGGACCGAGATAGCCGGTGAGTCTGTTCGATTTGGAGAGAAACGAATGTTGTGTTTGAGTGAGATGACCTGTGTGGTCATCTGCTTTGATTTTACAGATTTGATGACTTATTTCTTTGTGGTTACTTGGCTATTTCTCTTGAAGTTTTGTTCTGAGGAAAGGGTTGAAGAGTTTATTCCTTAAAAAAAAAGCAAGAAGACTTTTTCTTTTCTTTTCATTTTCTGCTTATCAAAGTAATGGATATTTTTTTTGTGTGGAAAACATGGAACATAGACCTTAGTTCTCTTTACCATCTAGCAAGATGGCGGGTGAAAAGAAAACTGAGAAGCTGGATATTAAGGAGAAGAAGTCTGATACTAAGGAGGAGAAACCTGAAGCCAAGAAGGCTGGTGCTGGCAGCAAGGTTAAGGCGCCTAATAAGGGGAAGCCCCAAAGCAGCCAAAACCCCGTCTTCTTCCGAGGAATTGGCAGATATTCCTGGTCGGCTATGTATTTGAGAAAGGCCATGTACAAGAGGAAGTATTCAGCAGCTAAATCCAGGATTGAAAAGAAAAAGGAGAAAGTTCTTGCTACTGTCAAAAACCAGGTGGTCGAGACAAGAATGGTGGCACTCCCGTGGTTAAAGTCCGCAAAATGCATAGATATTATCCTACTGAAGATGTGCCTCGAAAGCTGTGGAGCCATGGCAAGAAACCCTTCAGTCAGCATCTGGGGAAACTGCGGGCCAGCATCCCTCCTGGGACCATTCTGATCATCCTCACTGGGTGCCACAGAGGCAAGAGGGTGGTTTTCCTGAAGCAGCTGAGTGCTACTTGTGCCTGGCCCTCTGTCCCTCAATCGAGTTCCTCTGTGTAGAACACACCAGAAACTTGTCATTGTCACTTCCACCAGAATTGATATCAGTGGTGTGAAAATCCCCAAACATTTCACTGATGCTTGCTTCAAGAAGAAGCTGCACAAGCCCTGATTGGGAATCGAACTGTGATCTTTTGGTTCATAGGTCAACACTCTTCAACACAGAGAAAGAGAAATATGAGATCATAGAGCAGTGCAAGGTTGACCAGAAAGCTGTGGACTCACAAATTCTGCCAAAAAACTAACTGTTCCTCAGCTCCAGAGCTACCTCTGCTCTCTGTTTGCTCTCACCAATGGGGCTTTATCCTCACAAACTGGTGTTCTGAATTTCTTATAAGAACTGGATTAGATAACTAATATATTAAAAAAGACACAAAACCATAGAACATAGAAAATCACAAAGAAATAAAAATTTCTAGTAATCTCACCACCCATTATTAATCTGTATATATCTAATCATTTTTTTGTTATGCATAGTATATCTCATACATACACAAAACAAACCAATGAAATCACATATAGTTTACAAAATAGAAATTAGATGTGTAAAAAGCTAACTAAACTTAAAAAATATATATATATATATATATATATATATATATCTCCATATCCCTAGCTGGTTTGGCTCAGTGAATAGTGTGTGGGCCTACAGAACTGAAAGATCCCATTTTCGATTCTGTCAAGGGCACATGCCTGGGATTAGAGGCTCAATTCCCAGGGGGGAGCAAGCAGGAGATAGCCAATCCATGATTCTCTCATCATTGATGTTTCTATCTCTCTCTCCCTCTAACTCTCTGAAATCCATAAAAATATATATGTGTACATACATATTTTTTAATATATTTTTATTGATTTTAGAGAGGAAGGAAGAGGGAGAGATAGAAACATCAATGATGAGAGAGAATCATGGATTGGCTACCTCCTGCTTGCTCCCCATTGGGAATTGAGCCTCCAACTCCAGGCATGTGCCCTGACTGGGAATTTAACTATGATCTCCTGGTTCACAGGTCAACAGTCAACCACTGAACCACACTGGCTGGGCTAACTTCACTTTTTAATGAATACATTGTGAATATTCTCTCCTTTAAAAATATTTTCCTAAAATGTTACTTTACATGGTTATCAGGTATTCTACTCTGTGTATTTCCCATTAATTATTTACTTGATTCCTTACTTTTGGATGTTATAACAATAACATTAAATGCATTTTATCTTATGGATGAAGAAAAAATGTTTTTTAGTGTGTGAATAAATATCATCTTCAAAACAAAATAAATTTGTGGAAAAAATTTGGTGGACTCTAGCCTAGGAATCCACCTAGTTTTGCAATAGTTTCAAGGTTCTGCCTTCCTTCTAGCCATTCTGATACTTTTACCCACTGTGGTTTCTAGGGTTCAGCCATGATAGCCAAAGTTCCAGAGCAGTATATGTGACCAAGACCTGAACTGTCTCTATCATTTACCTAAACCCTACATTCCAGAAAACTGATATGCAGAGAATCTCCTAGGCCCTACTCATACCTCTTTGAGTCTGGGCAGGAAGGGCTTAATAGTATTGGTGATACCTTGCAAATCTTTGTAGCCTTTCAAATATATTTTTATTGATTTTAGAGAGGAAGAGCAGAGAGAGAGAGAGAGATTAATGAGAGAGAATCATATATATATATATATATATATATATATATATATATAGAGAGAGAGAGAGAGAGAGAGAGAGAGAGAGAGATTAATAATGAGAGAGAATCATTGATCACCTGCCTCATGCATGTACAATACTGGGGATTGACCTTGCCAGCCTGGCCATGTGTCCTGATTGGGAATTGAACCGTAACCTTTTGGTTCATAGGTTGGTGTTCAACCACTGAGCCATGCTGGCTGGCCTACCCTGCAAATTTTACAGGTTAGTTCATTTCGCATGTTAGTACCATCGGCCACCATCCTGGCTTTTTAGGCCATTTGAGCCAAATATGAGGGAAGCTTTATGAAATGGGAGTCAGCATCTCCTGTGCATGGTCTTTGAGGTCCTGATGTTATCTCTATCTTTGTTTTTAAATCAAGAATATTTCTGCTACATATCTTTTTGGACATAATAATGGTGTTTAGTTGGCAAAATGGAGGTAATTTACATGTCATTTCTAAAAAAGTAATATGCAAATTAACCACCACTCTACTACACCCACAAGCCACACCCACAAGCCAATCAGGAGCAAATATGCAAATAAACCCAACCAAAATGGCTACGGCCACAGAGAGCAGGAGGGACACTTGGGTTTCCCCGGCAATGGAGTAAGGCAAGCTTTTTGCCTGCCCTTGCCGGCCTAGGCTTCTACTCAAGGTTACAAAGTTTCAATGAAAGAAGATACATAAATCCAAACAGAAATGGCTGCAGCCATGGAGCTGGAAAGAGGAGGCTAGCATTTCCCGTGGCAATGGAGGAATCCAAGCTTTCCACACACCCTGGCTAGCCCAGGTCTCTGTATCTTCAATTATAGAAGATACATAAATCCCAACAGAAATGGCTTGGCTCCACGCCAGGTACAAAGTTTCAATTGTATAAGATAAACCCCAGATACTAGGGCCTCTGCTTGGGTTGCCGGAGGGGGGGAGGAGGGCCCATGGCCCGCCCAGGCCACCCCACACCCCAAGGGACCCACACCCCAAGGGAACCCTCACCCTGATCTGGGCCACCCTTCAGGCAAACCAGCTGGCCCCCACTCATGCACCAGGCCTCTATCCTATCTAATAAAAGAATAATATGCAGATTGACCATCATTCCAACACACAATATGGTTGCCCCCGTGTGGTCAAAGATCCTGTCTCCATGTGGACACAAGATGGCCACCATAAGATGGCCAGCAGGGGAGGACAGTTGGGAGGGACCAGGCCTACAAGGGAGGGCAGTTGGGGGTGATCAATCCTGCAGGGGAGCATAGTTACGGGTGACCAAGCTGGCAGAGGAGGGAAGTTGGGGGCAACCAGACCTTCAGGGAAGGCCATTTGGGAGGGACCCAGGACTGCAAGGGACGGCAGGGGTGACTAAGCCTGCAGGGGAGCAGTTAGGCATCAATCAGGCTGGCAAGGGAGTGGTTAGGGGGTGATCAGGCTGGCAGGCAGAAGTGGTTAGGGGCAATCAGGAAGGCAGGCAGGCGAGCAGTTGGGAGCCAGCAGTCCTGGATTGTGAGAGGAATGTCTGACTGACTGGGATTGGGCCTGAATGGGCAGTCTGACATCCCTCAAGGGGTCCCAGATTGGAGAGTGTGCAGGCTGGGCTGAGGGACACCTCTCTCCCCCCTGTGCATGAATTTCGTGCACCGGGCCTCTAGTAGTACAATAATAATATATAGCACTTCCATTACTTTTATGTAGTAGGCACTGTTATAAAAGTTTTACGTATTCTCATTTAATTAGTAATGGAATTGGTATAAAAATAATAAAATAAAAGGTTAGTATGCTGAAATGGAATGTAGTTATTATTGTTTCCAGGATGTTAATTATTGATATTTGTAGACCACCTTGTTTTACTATATGTGTCACATTCACAGGGGCTTAACTTTACCACAGCCATTCTTTTCTTGCAGAAGTTGGTACCAACTAAGCAAAGGTGAAAAATTCAGAATCTTAACCAAAAAAGATTCTGACATGTGTTGTAAAATTATATCCTGCATTTCTGATAACCCAGAGAGGTTCAGTAAAAGGTTACAACCAGTTTGAGACTGAGCGATAAAATGAATGGGAGGAAGAGGACAGCAGAAAATGAGAGATGACAAAATAAGCTGACCTTTTTCGGTCACAACTGTTGGTTGCAGGCTGACATTTATGGTCACCTAAATCTTCTGAGATTGTTCCTGTTGATATTACAGTACAAGTAATAACTGCATCTCAAATTTAAATTTGGCTCATGACAGGGGAATATAGATTTGTTCAATCTGGGATCAGCACACAGTGGTTTGGTGTAGCTGACTAAGGCAAGGTGGTAGACTTATTTTCATTACTGCCAGGTTATTAGCTGCCAAATTTTAAGTTGTACCTAAAAGAAACATCTATTATCTCTTCACCCAGGTCATTTATTTTGCCACTGGCTGCATGTTTGTGTGGGATGGTGGGAGGCTGGGAGGGAGTGGGAAATCAGCTGGCTTCTGTGGGGAACCACTCCAGTTGGCTTTCCTCCTGAGAGTGTAGGGCTGAGCTCCCAGGCCGGGAAGGTAGAAGGAGAAGGCACATCTACTTCTATGTTCTGTCCTGTCTTTGTCATGGCCTTATTAATCTGCTAATATGGTGTGAGGAAGCCATCCTGGCCTTGTTTGAAAAGGAACAAATGTCTTCCATGCCTTTGTGACTCGCACCATGCTAAAGGCTGGGTATATGAAAATACATATGCCATAATCTTTATTCTTAAGCAGCTGTAATCTACTAAAGTAGACATATGTGTTGAGAGAGTATTATAGTACATTATGGTGAATGCTATATTAGGGGATCTATATAGATTTCATCATTATCCACATTTGATTATTATGTAGAAAATGTAATTTGTGAAGTGTGTGGTTTTTTTTTTTGTGTGTGTGTGTGTGTGTGTGTGTGTGTGTGTGTGACCGTTAATGTACTAGAGGCCCGGTGCACAGATTTGTGCACCAGTGGGGTCCCTCGGCCTGGCCTGTAGGAATCAGGCTGAAACCAGCAGTTCAACATCCCCCTTGCGAGAGGGTGCAAGCCAGTCTGAGGGATCCCACCGGTACATGAATCCATGCACTGGGCCTCTAGTATGCATAGAAGATCTTGGTTAATCTCTTCTCATCCTCTCCCTCCCTCCTTTCCTCTGAGATTCATCAGTCTATTCTATGTTTCCATGTTTGTGCATTGAGTGTCTGCCCCTGGTGGTCATTATGCATCATAGCTACTAGTTGAACAGTCAAATGGTTGCCTAGGCTGTTATATATATAGATAACTGTATTGTTATTTTATTTTTTAATTATTAATTTTAACTTAATTTTTAAAAATTATAACTTTATTGTTGAAAGTATTATAAACATCTCCCTCCCCCCTCCCCGTATTGACTTCTCCATCTTGCTCTTGTCACCTGTATTGTTATTTTAATATGATCCTTTTTTCTGCTTTTTTCCTTTTGACTCATAGGTCTTATTCCTACTTCATTGAAGTGTCCATGGATGAACTTGATTGGATCAGAGTGATTGATCATTCACAGTATCTGTGTCGTTCTTGGCAAAAGTTATATTTTCCAGCCCGTGTTTGCAGGTTAGTTCTCATGTATAATAAATGACTTTGATGTTTATTTAAGGAGATTTGGGCTTTGACAAGAAACAGATTACATTTTTGGTTTCACAGAAGAGTTTTTCAGAGTATCAGCTAACATACATCTCAGCAAAAACTTAGAGAAACTATGGAAAATTAGGCATTTAATATTTAGAGTGTGCTGTGGCACTGTTTATCCAAAGTGTTTTGTACTGTTTTTATGTAGTACACATGTAAAGGAACATGAAGGGACAGGAACACTGAGGAGTAGAAATACTTTCTGAACTGCATGCTGTACCTTGAAAGCAGTTATTGTTAAACAGTACATTTTCCCCACGGTAGCCAGGAGAGTGTTTCTGGAGATTTCTCTGGCAGTCCTCAGGGCATGAGGAGCTTTTTTTGATGTCACTGTGCCTATTCTGAATGTCTGAGTTCTTTTTCCAAGTCAGTGAATATCCATAGAATTTGACAGAGCCAGTGTTTCTAGTGGTGTTGGGCTTGGGGCGAGGGAAGCTCAGCTGGTGGGGCTCCAGGCTCAGAGCTCCTTAGCTTGTATTGTTGTGATGTGTTGCAATCCCATGTTAGTTTGTCTTAAAAAGTATTGTTTAGGTATAACCCATATTTTAAGCTTTCTTTATGAAATTCTGTAAAACCTAAGTGAATAATTAAATTGGGAGTTAAGAAAGGTGGTTAAAGGATCTCCAAATTGTGTTGTTTCTGTTATAATTTTCCCCTTGGAAATTGCCTCCAGATATTCTTTACCTTAGAGTCAAAGGATCAAAGGCAGGTTCACTTGGTGTGGTGAGGCAAGAAGAGAAGGGAAGGGATATTGAAGGTGTTAACTAAGGAGAATGTGGAGCTGACCCCTCACCTAATTCCCTCCTCACTCTCACCTGTCACCTCGATTGACCTTCTATTGTGGCTGATTTGGAGCAGGCGGATTCCCACAGCACTTACTCTCTTGGTCAGTTATACTTATTAAATGCATGATTTGTCAAAATCAGGCTGAATTCTTCCTTCTGCCACAGGAACTCACAGAACCTTTCAGCCTCTGGTATAGTAAAGAATGTTGCCTACTTTTTTTTTTATTTATTTATTTTTATTATAGTATGACCAGACACAATATTGTTATCCAGGAATCCTCTTGTGGGAAAATGAAGAAAATCAATTTCATTTCCCCAAAGGGGGACTAAAGTGTCTCAGGTCTGGCAGTTGCTCTTTTATCAGAGGAGTTTTGAATGGATTAAAATGAGAAGGACAAGAAATTGAGTGAAGATTCTGTATCTCAGAGCTGCCTTGGGATACTTCAAGAGTGACAGAGGGGCCCTGACATGGGGGACATGATTGAGTCTGCATCGACTCAGTTTATTACTATTGTATTGGATTAAAAAATAAGCGGTGTAACAGCCAAAGCGTCTGATGTGCACCGAAGGACTGTGTGCTTGTATTTAATTTGAAACCGTAGGAACATGACTCCCAGAACAAATCATAGTGAATATAAAACCAGCCATGACAGAGTTTGTGTTCTTTACCCATTTTAAAACAAGCCCTCAGTTATGGCCTCTGGTTTTTAGAAAATATACTTTTCCTTATTTATCATTGGGCATTATTTATATTCCTCTTTCCTTATTTTGTCCCTCCTGGGTGGCCTTGCCTTTGCTGGTATAGCTTTTATATGTTGTGGAACATGGGCATATTCATGATGCTAGTTTTTGTCTTGATTTAGTTGCTCCCAACTCTGGTCAAGAATAACTGAGAAAAGGTGGTGTTAGAGAAAGTGTTAACAAGAAAAGGAAGGAGCCTTGGTATTGATATTGGTTTAAAAATTTAAATGTATTTATAACTACTTTAACATTTTATGTTAATTACTACATTCCTTGATATACACTGCCTTTTGTAGTGTTTGGAATTTTGGTAGTATTTAAAAATGAACCTAAGAATAAGTCCCTATTGATTATTCAAGGATGTCTTATACTTGGTGCTTCTTATCTTCACAGTCTTTTTTATAGTATATATATATATTTAAATATATTTTATTGATTTTTTTACAGAGAGGAAGAGAGAGGGATAGAGAGTTAGAAACATTGATGAGAGAGAATCATTGATCAGCTGCCTCTTGCACCCCCCCACTGGTGATGTGCCTGCAACCAAGGTACATGCCCTTGACTGGAATTGAACCTGGGACCTTTCAGTCCGCAGGCCGACACTCTATCCACTGAGCCAAACCGGTTTCGGCTATCTTCACAGTCTTTTATTGACTACCTAAACAGTGTCTAAATACACTTCTAGCTTCCCTAGGCACATATAAATTCTTTATTTCTTTAGCTTATCAGTATTCTGTTTATATTATGTCAGTTAAAATGCACATTTATAATGTTTGCATGTCACCTTTATTCTTCAGTGTCTTTCACATGTTAGTCTTGCCTCTGATACTAAAATTACAAGCTCTTGGAATCAAGGAATATAAATTCTAATCTTTTAGTGTTCTTACACAGTATTCAGATTATGACCTTGGGTGCAGTAGGTGCTCTATAAATGTTACCACAGGATTTATGGGGTCAAGGCACTGACTGGGTAATGAAGAGAGATTGCTTTAACGTTGATATGTATATATTTTCATTGGTACTTTTAATTCATGTGTTTGTTAAAATGCACATCATGGCTGGAGAACTCTCTGGAGTGGTAAGTGGTTTTATACTGTTTGCAAAGGCTACTTTCTGTTTTTTTTTCTTTAGAAAACTGAATTTTGAGTTTAATCCCAGAAGCTATAATATGAATGTCATGTATTGATGAAAGACTACATCAAATATATTCACAAAAGAAAAGGTACTCTGTGAACTGGGGAGTGTGAGATTACCCAGCCCTCTCTGAGTCCAGGCTGGGCTGCATGCAAATTAGCATTTTGCAGTAGAAAAACCATGGACTGTGGAATTGGAGCTCTTCTCAAAACCTGGTTTCAGCTAATACTGGCATTGTGATCTTAATAAAGTTGTGCCTTTCTGAACACTCATTTTTATACCAGTAAAAATAGAAATACCCCCCCCAAAAAACAAACAAAACAAACAAACAAACAAACAAAAAACACCAAAAAAAAAAACAAACAGTAATAGCCCTGGCCAGTGATTCTCAGTGGTTAGAGCACATGTGTCAAACACAAGGCCCGCGGGACAAATCGGTCCCGCCAGGCCTTGCAATGTGGCCCGCACCGCGCTGTCATCACTGCACTCTGCTGCGTTTCCATCACAATGACAGTTTATGACTGTTCAGTAAACCTTTCGGCCCGCGATTTAGGCTGGATTTTAGATTTTGGCCCCTTCTCTGATTGAGTTCGACACCCCTAGGTTAGAGTGTCAGCCTGTGCACTAAAGGGTCTCAGGTTTGATTTCCTGACAAAGGCATGTTCTTGGGCTTCAGTTTTGATTCCCAGCTCTGGTTGGGGCACATAATCAATCATGTGTCTCTCACTTCATTTCTCTCTCTTTCTCTCCCCTCCCTCTTCTTTCCTCTCTCCTTCCCTCTCTCCTTCCCTCCACTTCACTCTCTCTAAACAAAATCAATGGAAAAAATATCCTCAGGTGAGGATTAAGAACAACACACACACACACACACACACACACACACACACAGCCACATTCTTTATGGGATCTGTTGTGGAGGGTTAGATGGCATAGCACATATATGAGTACTGAGCACAGTGCCTGGCCCAAAATAGGCTCAGTAAATTGTTTTTATTAATAATTTTAAAAAAATTAACTTTCTCATTTCTAAGTCTCTCAACTGGTGTTTGACTTTCAGAGAAAGGAACCATCCCTACCATCCTCTTTGGTGATGGTGGCTCTCACTACAAGGAAATTTTTCCTTACCGCAGGAGCCTAGTTTGGTTCAGAACTTTTCTATTGCCAGTCCATATTTAGTAATCCAAAACATTCATTTAATAGGTCTCTTTATCTTTTTTAAAAATTATATCAATCTTTTTAATTTTTTTAGTCCTCACCTGAGGACATGTTTTTTGTTTTTTGTTTCAGAAAGAGAGAGGAGAGAAGAGGGAGGGGGGAGAGAGAGAGAGAAACATTAACATGAAAGAGAAACATAGATCAATTGCCTTCTATATGCACCCTGCCAGGGGTTTGAACCTGCAGCCTGTGTATGTACCCTAACCAGGAATCAAACCTACGACTTTTCAGTGTACAGGACAATGCTCTAATCAACTGAGCCACACTGGCCAGGGTAGGTCTTTATGTTAATAACCTGCCCACTTGTACGTTTCCAGCATTTTTCAAATGTTTTTGTTTTGGTAAAGCATTTCTTATTCTGATGAAATATATATATAACGTAAGATTTCCTATCCATACATTTTATGGAATGTAATTCAGTCTGTATTTCACCTCACCAAGGTAGTAGATGTTATCTAGTGACAAAGCTAGAGTGTGGTGCCAACCTCAACAGTGAATGGAGGGGAATTAACCTCTCTGGCCTTCTAGGTCTTTTTTAGGTACTCATTTGGCTCTGTGCTGCTGTAAGTAGCCAAAAACTTTAATAACTCCCTCCTCAGCCCCCAACTGGGGATGAAGAAAAGTGACTTGCTAGTTTCAGTACAATTTTTCATATATACTCAGAACCATGTAATGTCTTATCAGCTTTCTCTTTCTCAGGAAAAGGCAATTTCTGTTTTATCCATAAATTCTCTAACCTTCAAATTGTCTTCTTGGCTATCTAGTAAGCTCTCATCAAATACTCCCACAGCTTTCTTAGATGGTGGAGTTTAGGACCAAAAAAACACTAATAAGGAATGGCAAATATTGAGTATCCCAGAGGAGGTGGGGGGGTTGGTGCTTAAATTTTTTTCTGGCTTTTTCTCAACATGGTACTGGTAATTTGGCAGCCATATAATGTTGCTAAATATGAGAAGACTCGAAACATAGGTTTGAAGGGTAGAGATAGATTTCAGAGCCTGTATATGGTGGCTGGAATTACAAAACAGAGATCTTGAGATAAAACCTGGGAGTTGAGGCCTAAAAGCAAGGTCCTCAAGGATATACCTATTGGGAGAGGGAAGAAAAAAGTGAGGGCAGACATGTTTGCTGCAGGGCTCTTAGATTAGAGGAGAGTCGGGAGGATCAAAGCTTACTGAAGACAAGGCCAGCAGGGTATCGAGAAGATGAGCTTCATAATTAGATCATGGCACAGGAGGGACAACCCAGGGAACACAAAACTGAGCTTTCTCTTTCTTTTCTTTGTTTTTAATTCTCAAAGTGGAAGTGTCTTTTCTATGACATTTTTATTACAAAATTAAACTGTAATACATATTTTAAAAATTGATAAAGCTTGCTATCTGATAAAACCATAGCAAGTTTCTACCAATAGCACATAAAAACGCCTCTGCTCTGAAACTGCACCAGTGCAGGCATTGTCAACATTTTGCCAATTGATTTATGATTTGTTAAAAAAGATCTTACTTTAATTTGGATTTCTTTTATCAGTGAAGTAGAATGTCTTTTATTATTGGCCATTTGTTATTTCTCATTTATGAAAAGCCTATTTTTATCTTCTGAATATTTTTCTTCTTGGGTAATTATCTTTTTTTTTGGCAAGTGACAACTTAATATTGGTGTATAGATATATATTATAAATAATATATTTATTATTATATGTGACATTATCTTCTTGCCTGTCATGTTTTATAGTTGTTATCAGTTTTTTTTTGTTTTTTTTTTTGTATTTTATTGGTACCTTTTGCCATATAGAATTTTACTTTTTAAAAACTGTGGCTGATGCTGCTCAATGGTTAGTGAGTCAGCCCATGCACCAAAGGATCTCAGGTTTGAATCCTAGTCAAGGGCATGTACCTGGATTGCAGGTCCTTCCATTGGGGCATATGCGGGAGGCAACCAATGGATGTCTCTCCATTTATCTCTTTCTTTCTCTCTTCCTTCCTTCCCATCCCTTCCTTCCTCCCTCCCTCCCTTTTTCTCTCTCTCTTTAAAAAAAAAAATCAATGGAAAAATATCCTGTGATAAGGATTAACCAAAAGCAAAGGGTAATCATATCTGCCATTTTTATGATTTCCAGTGGTCGGAAGTGATACCATGTTTAGAAAGTTGTTCCTCACTTCCAACGTTAAAGAATTCTATATTTTTATAAGTATTTTTCTACTACTTGTTATTTTTATGTGTAAATATTTAATCCAGCTAGAATATTTTGTGTATATTTTTGGGCAGAGATAGTCAGCTGGCTAAGACTACTTAATAATCATTCCTTACTGCACTAATGTGAGTAGCCATATTCACCATGCACTAAGTTCTAGCATGCATTCTGCTCTGTTCTATTGATTTCGTTGGCTGTTGCTCAAAGTGTTTTAATTATTGTAGTTTCCTTTTTTTTCTTTTCTTACAATTAGAATTGTAATGTGACAAATGTGTCATGGAGAAAAGAAAGGGCGTTTTAGAGCATCTGCCCGCCTGTCTTCTGGTCTCAGTGGCCACATTAGAGGCCATAAATGATGATAAACATCTCACTAGTATGGTTCTATTCTCATTTATAAGAAGAAATTTAGGCATGATTCACCAGCTAAGGAACTAGATTTTTCTTCATTTACACATCTGTTTATTTACCACTCACTCATTTCACAAATAAGCTCCTTCTTTGTGCTTGCATTATTTTTAATATTGAGTCCATGGCACTGAAGAGGACTACCAAGGTTTCTGCTCTCAGGGAATTTGGGAGAAACAGATAAACTAATAGTAAGAACACGTCACATAATTATGAGTGTTGTGAAGATGATATTGTGATAGTGAATCAAACCCTGCAACTTTGTGATGCACAGGACGACTCTCTACATGGTCAGGGCGAGAAGTGGTTGTTTTAAACCGAGATGAAGGAAGTGAATTCCCTGGTCATTATTTTAGATTTTAGATTTTCCCTGGTCATTATTTTAGATATTTAGGTTTTCTTTGTTGTGCATTTAATATTTTTCAGGGATATTTGGTAGGAGGCCTCATTAGATGAATACTAAAACTGTACTGTTTTCGGTATTGGGCACTTGAATCTCTTTTATTGCTACTGTTTATTTCAGGTTTCTCCTCATTCCTGCCATCATTAGATGCAGCATAACTTTTATTACCCATCTTCATTAGATTATAGTACCTACACAGTTCTATAGATCTATGAGACATAAAACAATTCAGAAAATAAACATTACTATTGATGGCAACATTCCTTCCCTACCACATTAACATTGTACAAAAGCATGTGTGTCTTCTTTTTCTCCTCCCCCTGCCCTATAACTGGGCATTGATATTATTTGCTTTATTATTTTTTTTAAAGCAGGTACTTTTACATTACTCAGTGGTTTACCAGGATGCTTTAGCTTTAGAATCACAGCTAGAGTTATGCTGTGCCTTTACTTTCTTTATATGATTGACATCTTCAGAATTCAAGAAATAGCTTATTCCTATGTAAGTAGAAAAATAGTTTTTAAAAGTAACCATTTTAGCTTATACTTAGTTTGAATTGTCTTTCTACCTACAACTTTGATACCATTAATTGAACTAGCACAGAGAATGAAAACCAGAATGTAGCCACATGGTGTCACTATATCATTACAATTTTACTTGGGTCCAAAGAGAGGCTGAAATTGCTTTTTTTATAAAACCGTATTTAAATAGAAATTTTTCTGAAGTCTGTGATTTGTGAAATAACATGTGAAACTGTTTGTACCATTTAAGCCTTTCTACTCATGTGGAGCATTAATTATGCCCAAAGTCCATAGATGTATGTTCAGGTGCTAGCCAGCTCTTGACTTTCCATGTGCACAGTATAGCAGATATGTGGGCTGCTATTACTTTTAAAAATCTCATATGTAATACCTTAATCAATAAAAACAAACAAACAAACAAAAAACAAGGCCAATAAAAAATGTGGGGAAAAATTCTCCCTTTAGAATTTTGAAATAAACATAAGAGTAACTCAAAGGAGATAGTCCATTAAATATTTGTAAGGAATTGGAAAGCGAAAGAAAGGAGGAATGAGGAGGAGAGAGAGGGCTATAGGACCTCAGGAAAGAGACAGGGAGGGAATAGTTTAACACTTACTAGCATCTGCATTGTTACCTTATATGATTCTTATAATAGCTCTATGAGAAAAATACCACTACCTTATTTTTACAAACGAGGACATTGAGCTCTAGAGAAGCTAAATATGCAGGTCTGTCTGAATACACAGTTAACACCACAGTCTTACATTGCCTTTGCAGGATATGAGATTAAGAAAATAGCTCTGTTTTGGAGTAGGAGGACACTCAGAACTCCAAAGACGCTCCGTTGCCTCTTTGGCAGGAGCAGTTTCCAGGAAAGCTGAAAGAAGGCCTGTGTGGCCATCCTCTGCTCATGCTGGTTGCAGCCGCCCAGAGACAGGATACTAAAGCTGAGGATGATGAGGGTGATGATGAACAATTGAGGAAGTTTTTCTCTTTTAAAATGTTCCAAAGGGAGTGTAGCAATCCTTTATCTAAGTCTCTTTTGTCAGTTTGTCAATAAAGCTTTGAATTTTCTGCCCCTTAGTTCCCCATAAGATCATTTTTAGATTTGTGTATTACAGTGAACCTGATGTTTTTAACTCCTGATTTATTTTTGCTTCAGCTGTGTTTAGGAACAAATTTCATATTATTATAGGATTTCTCTTCAAAGATCTTTTAATGTTGAATTGCTTTTTAAAAGATTATTGATTTGAGAGAGAGAAGTAGAAACATTGATATGTTGTTTTTCTTATTTATGCATTCATTGGTTTAGTCTTGTATGTGCCCTATCTGGGGCTCGAATCACAAACTTGGCATATCGGGATGATACTCTTAATCAGCTGAGCTTCCCAGCCAGGGCCTGTTTTTTTCTTTTTAAGTTGAGGAATTTTCCATTTATTATTTTCACCTAGAATCCTCTTATTAGGCCCCTCCACCCCAAATCCACTGTGTTTTTATTCACTAAGACCTTTCAAACATGGGTTTGTGCTTAAGTTATTCAGTCAAATCCAGGGTTTTTGTTTTATTATATTTTGTTTAAAGGATAATAACAGCCCAGCTGGTGTAGCTTAGTGGTTGAGCATTGACCCATGAACCAGGAGGTCACAGTTCAATTCCTGGTCAGGGCACATATCCAGATTGTGGGCTTGACTCCTGGTATGGGGTTGCAGGAGGCAGCGCATCAATGATTCTCTCTCATCATTGATGTTTCTCTCTCTCTCCTTCTTCCTTTTTTGAAATCAATAAGAACATAATTATAAAAAAAAAAGGGATAATAACATGTTGAGATTCTTTTGTGTGTAGTGGAAGAATTAAAATATGAGAAAATAGAAGAGGGTTGCCCATTTGCTTTATATTTTATAGTTTTAGAATATAAGTACCTTTTTAATAAGCTGACTACACTTCTTTGCAAGAAGTTCACACCTGTGGAGAGAGTAAGAACATGTTATGGAGTAAAGCTTTCCTGACTTTTCACTTTGGAAGATTGAGAAGAGGGAATTACAGCTAAATCTTGGAGGTGAAAAATACAAAAAAACTTGGACACAGATTTATTTGTGAGTTGCAGAGTCATTTTCCAGTCCTGTTTACTTTGGAAATGGTAATCTAAAGAAGGTATTGGTTAAGTAGTTGACATTCTCTTAGTGAAGAATTAGGTATGTATATACTTTAATTGTATCTCATACTGCCTAGCAGTGATTGCTTTGACCTTTCATAGCATTTATAGCTTGAATCATCCACTTTAGCCATTAATTACATACTATATCTTGTATACCTCTCTAATTATTTTGTGTTTCTTGGACCTTTAAATTGCACATAAGGTAACTTGTTGAGTCTCTTTAGACCTCTCCTATCTCTCAGTGCAGGTGCCTGGATAATAATGGATTTTTTCTGGAAAAATCCTTTTAACACTGCTATTTTTTCTCTCTCCAGTGTTAGAAGGAGATACCAGGAAATAAGATTTTACAGTATTTATTTCCACAGAAAATATGCTTAAAGAGAACTGTATGTACAGGTCCTGTGGTTAATAAAATCATTAGCTTTCTCAGTGATCATATGATCATATAAACAGTACAAGTTCCCTAGATCAGTGTTCCTTCTGTGGATGCAAGGTTAGCTCAGGGGAGAGTAGGCCAGAAGTGAAGCCAGATTGCCTGGCAGCTGCCAGAAATTCTGGGCGGAGTGCCAGGCTTGGTTCACCTTCTAAAAATTCATCTCCCAGCATGAAAATAGAGGGCTCGATCTCTGCAAGGAGTGGTAGTAGCATGAGCTCTTGGACTTCCTTAGGCCCAAAGTGCTCTATTGATGCAAGGAAAGGTGGGGGAACTAATTATTGTGAACCAGAGTCTTTGACCTCATTTAAGGATTGTAATATTTTTCTTTAGCAGCTTACTTCATTATATTTCACATTATAATTTCATAAGTTAATAATTGTTCTTTCAATTAATGTGGGTCATATATACACATTAATATGTTCTGCCTGATAGGAAGCTATAGGTTTAATTTCTAATAGTCATAGAAATTCTATGCACATTATGAAGCTATTAGAATGTAACAGCTGTTTTAGTTCATTTCACCCTGCAAAAGAAATTGATATAGACTAAAATGATCAGTAATTATGTATTTTGAAAGCTAAACTGCCAGTTATAGAAAGTGCTAATTTACACATTAGATACTGATAAAACTACAGGATGCTATGAGTTTCAAAGTTATTGTTAGTTTCTGCCTAAGAGAATCTGTGCCAAAAGACGTTTTCTCTCTTTGAAGTCCTCGTTTGCATTGCCTATTGTAATTTTGAAGTTGCAAATCAACAGATATGAAGAACTGCTTGATATTTTTCTAAAGAAAAAAAATATAACATCTGTTAGAAGTAGTAGAATCTAGAAGGATTTTATTTTCTGTTGATCAGTGCTTGCCATCTGCCTTCCATTTAATGTTGTAGAAGCAAGACTGCGTTTCCCTGTTCTGAACAGATGATGTGCATGGTTTGTTGAGATATATGTATATTCTGGATGTGTGTGTGTGTATATATACCTACAGTGCTTAAAATCACACTTGAAGTGCAAAACAGATAATGAGTCTCCATTTCTGGCTAATTTGCATATTCAGCTCTTTTACACAAAACAAAAGATTACAATGACACTGATTTTCTTTTCTATTTAGAATCGGCATTAACCAGCTGTCAACAAATATTTTGATTAAATATTTTTCTTTATTGGGGAACTTTGGGGCACATTCTTTGTATAAACATTGTTTTCTTTGATTTCAAGGGACATATTTTCAGTATGATTCATGGTGCATCACACTGATAAACTGTCATGCACAAAAATATATTTTTCTCTGTAAACTTCCTTTTTACCATTGATTTCTCTAGGGCAAAAATATGGCTCAGCACAGAATATTCCAACTAAGATATTTGTCTAAAATGAGGTAGTAAATAAACATATAAACCTGCTTTTAATGAACTGAAAAATTTAAAGTATAGATTCATAAATTGGACTTTTCCAAGATATTTTAAAGGTGATTTAATAGTTTCTCTAATACATTTAAAATATGATTTCACTACAGAAGTTTTGTTAATATTTTGACATATACTCATCTAGTCGTCTGTATGTAAATATACATAAACACTTTATTTACAAAAATGGCATTATATAGCACATACTATATTGAAACCTTGCATATTTATTCTCTCTCTCTCTCTCTCTGTCTGTCTGTCTGTCTGTCTCATATTCATGTGGATGTTTTTCCATGTCAGTAGATATATAGCTGCTTTATCTTTCTTAGCAATAGCACAGTATTCTAATGTACTATTGTTTACTTAACTAGTTTCCTATTGAGGAACTTTTAGGATGTTTCCAGTTTTGCTATAGAACAGTGTAGTCTTTCTACACTTTCCTGATTATCTTATCACATAAGCAGAGTCAAAGGAAATGATCATCTTAAAGTGTGAAACATAGTGATAAAAGCCATGTAAAATCATTGTATCAGCTGTATATGACCGTGACTATTTTCCCACATCCTTATTAACATGGGTATGACCATTTTTAATCTTTGGTCAAACTGACAAGCAAACCTGGTTTCTCATTTGTTTTATTGTGCAGATTTTTTTTTTCTTATTTGCAAAGGTAAGTTAGTATCTGATGGTTGATAAACATTCATATTTTCATAGAAAGGATGAAATTTGAGTTAGCCTGAAAAGAATGGTTGAATTTTGACTGGGTGATTTTAGAGGTTTTTCCCAATGAGGTCATCTGGGAAAGTGGTTCTCATTTGGGGGTGATTTTGCCCCCACCCCGGGTACATTTAGCCTTGGCTAGAGATATTTTTGTAGTCATAGGTGAGGGACAGGGTGGTATTGGCATCTAGGGAGAAGAAGCCAAAGATGCTGCTAAACGTCCTATAATGTATAGGACAGCCTCCCACAACAAAGAATTACCAGACCAAGTGTCAATATGCCAAAGTTGAGAAACCCTGATTTAGGAGCAGGTTGCAGTTATTCCATAGGTGAAGAGGGCTTGAATTAGAATGTCTTTTCTTGAACTAGAGAAAAGAATAGCTTAGAAAGACATTTAAAAGGAAAAATAAGCCAAGCGTGGTGACTGATTAAATATGGAGGGGAAAAAGAAATGGAGTCAAAGAGAGCTTCCAAATTTGAAACTTAAGTGGCTGGAAATGGGATGACATTGGTGGACAGAAGGTGTGTGGAGCCAGTTTGAACTAGTTGTAGAATTATTACTTAGAAATACATAGTGACACTCCTTGCTGTTAATTTGCTTTGTTTTTATACAGTTAGGTTTTTTTAAAAAATTTATTTTTAAAATAAATATTTATTGTTCAGATTATTACAGATGTTCCTCTTCCCCCCCTCCATAGCTCCCTTCCATCCAGTTCCCCTACCCTTCACCCCATGCCTTTATCCCCCACCACTGTTCTCATCCATAGGCGTAAGATTTTTGTCTTATCTCTTCCTGTACCACTCATCTCCCCTTTCCCCTGAGAATTGTCAGTCCACTCCCTTTCTATGCCCCTGATTCTATTATATTCACCACTTTATTCTGTTCATCAGTTTTTTTTTATTGACTTGACTTTTAGATTCACATGTTGTTAGATATGTATTTGTTATCACTTTGTTCATAATTTTTATCTTTACCTTTTTCTTCTTCTTCCTCTTCTTAAAGAATACCCTTCAGCATTTCATATAATCCTGGTTTGGTGGTGATGAACTCCTTTACCTTTTTCTTGTCTGTGGAGCTCTTTATCTGACCTTCAATTCTAAGTGATAGCTTTGCTGAGTAGAGTAATCTTGGTTGGAGGTTCTTGCTGTTCATCACTTTGAATATTTCTTGCTACTCCAGTTTGGCCTAAATAGTTACGGTTGAGAAATCAGCTGACAGTCATATGGGTGCTCCCTTGTAGGTAAGTAATTGTTTTTCTCATGCTGCTTCAAGATTCTCTCTGCCTTTTGCCCTTAGCATTTTAATTATGCTGTGTCTTGGTGTGGTCCTCTTTGGATTCCTCTTGTTTGGGTTCTCTGTGCTTTCTAGACTTATCTCTTTCTTTCACCAGGTAGGGGAAGTTTTCTGACATTATTTATTCTAATAGCTTTTCTTTTCTTTTTTTTAAATATATTTTTATTGATTTCAAAGAGAAATGGAGAGGGAGAGAGAAATATCAATGAGAGAGAACCACGATAGGCTGCCTCCTGAACTCCCCCCACTGGGGATCGAGCCCACAACCTGGGCATGTGCCCTTGATTGGAATCGAACCTGGGACCCTTTAGTCCACAGGCCGATGCTCTATCCACTGAGCCAAACCAGCCAGGGCTCTTCTAATAGGTTTTCAATATCTTGCTCTTTCTCTTCTTCTGACACCCCCATAATTCTGATGTTGGTACACTTGAAGTTGTCCCAGAGGCTCCTTACACTATCTTCATACTTTTGGATTCTTTTTCTTTTTACTTTTCCGGTTGGGTGTTTTTGTTTCCTCGTATTTTAAATCTTTGATTTGATTCTTGGGATCCTCTAGTCTAGTCTATTGTTGAATTTCTTTATATTATTCTTTATTTCAGACAGTATATGCTTAATTTCTGACTGGTCCTTTTCCATTTTTTTTTTTTTTTTTTTTTTTTTTTTGGCATTCTCATTAAGATTCTTGAAGGTCTCACTAAGTTCCTTGCAGGTCTCACTAAGTTTCTCGAGGTTTCTAGAAAATTCTTGAGTAACCTTATAATTGTGGTTTTGAACTCTATATCCAGTAGTTTGCTTTCCTCCATTCTTTCATTCATGACATGTTTCTTTGTCTCTGCATTTTGGCTGATTCCCTGTGTTGATGGAATGGCTTTGTGTGGTAGGTGTCCTATAGGGCCCAGTGGCTCAAGTTTCCCCAGTTACCTGAGGTGGACACTCTTGGTGCACCCCTTTGTGGGCTGTGTGCACAGTCTTGTTGTAGTTAAGCCTTAATTGCTGTTGGTATCACTGGGAGAAATTGACCTTCAGGCCAGTTGGCTGTGAGGACCCACTGTGTCTATAATGGAAGAACTGCTGTGCTGGAGACACCCTTATGGGGCAGGACTTGCTTCAGTGGGGATTTGGTGTTCACTGAGTCTGCCTCTTGACTGTGTCACTTATGGATATGAGGAGTTGAAATCTGGTATTGTCTCACACTGACCACTAGGTATACTGGATCCTGGATCTCCAAGGAGGTGCAAAGTCAGCTACTGCCTGAGGCCCCCTAGCAGGAGCTACAGTGAGATCTACAGATTTTTCCTCTGTTTGGAGTTTGGAAGTTTTGGAGCTCTCTTACACAGCTGCAGTTTGTTAGGTTAGGCTGCGAAAGGACAGGCCATTCATATGCAAAAACCGCTGCGCATAGCTTGAGAGTGGTGGTGTAAATTGGGTGGGGCTGGGTCACAGGGTATTTCACCAGGGCCAATCAAACAGCAATGGCTGCCAGTCAGCTGTCTCTGCTTCTTCGCATCTCTGTGTCTCCGTGTTCCCGCGCCCTGCACCCCCATCCCATAACAATGATCCCTGTAAGCACCTCTGCAAAAAAGGCACCCTCACTTTCCCACCTGATGCCAGACAGTCCAGTTTCTCTCTGAAGGCGTCTGGGTCTCCAGAGTCTCGCTGGAAACTGGAGTTCAGAGCAGTTGGGAGCTTGTATCTCCCTTCCAATTGAAAAAACAGCACACCCACTTGCCAGCCTGATTCGCTCTTCTGTGCCTCTGCACCTCCTACTGGCGCTTAATGTGCTTTTTTTCTTTCCTTCTAGCTGTAGAACTTCTACTCAGCCAGCTTTCCCATGGTTCTGGATGATCGTAATTTTGTCTTTTAGATGTAGTTTTGACGTGGTTGTGAGAGGCAGCACGTACAGGTGTATACCTTATGCTGCCATCTTGGTTTCTCCTATACAGTGAGGTTTTAATTTTACACTTAATGCCAGGATTGTGTTGGATTTTGGATTACAAAATCTCTAACTGGTACCAAACATTTAATTGATCTCAATTTCCTCTTTCTTAAATGTTCTTTCATCTTTACTACCGAAATCACGTCTATATATTTAGAAAGATGAAGTGCCATTTTCTTTGGGAAATCTTCCTTGATGAAATAAAACTGGTTTTGTTTTTCATTTAGTAAACGAATACTTATCAAACTCCTGTTACAAGATGGGCCCTGTGCTATGTACTAGAGCTATGGTAGTGAGCTTTAAACACACATCTTCTGCCTTGTGGAGTTTACAGCTTTGTAGGAGAGTCAGATATTGAACAAAATAACAACATGTAAAGGAAGAATTATAGGCTATGGTAAATGCAGAGAAAGAAAAACACAAGTGAGCATTAGTGGTATAAAGAAGAGTATAGTTTTGTTTTGTTTTTTAAAGAAGAGTACGGTTTCAACTGGGTGAGTCAGAGAAGTTTTTAGGGAAGTGATATTTAAGTAGAGACCTAAGTGATGATTAGAAGTTAAGTAGGCAAAGAAAAAAGGAAGCATTTGGAGCAGACGGAAAGGAAAACCTGGAGGGAGCAAAGAACTTGGCCTGTGTAAGGAAATGAAAGGAAATTAGTGTGGTTGGAGAGTGGTAGCGAGAGAGAATGGGGAGGTAGGTAAAGACCAGGTTGTTCAGGCCCATCAAAGAGAGTGTAGTCCTGCGAAAGTGCAGTCCCTGCGAAAGGCTGTTATGCTAGGATGTGACGTGATCTTACTTGAAGTAAGATAGATTAGGTGGGTGAGAATGGAAACAGGGAGACCAATCAGGAGGCCTTGCTATTTATATAGTTCAGGAGGAATATGCTGGTTGCTTGTGTAAGGATGGCAGCTGGGCATAATGAGATTCTCCTGTAATGATAGCAGGTTATGATAGCAGGGGAAATGGATTTGAGGTGTGTTTTTCAGCTTGTAAGACTTGTAAGGAATGTTGCTATATATGGATATATAGGCTTGGAGCAGAAAAAGGAGGTCTGGGCTAGATTAGAGGAAGACATTTGAAGCCAGAGGAAATGATTAGATTAGAAAGAGGTAGAATGTAGTAGAGTATAAAAAGAGAGAGAGAGAAAATGGTTTAAGCTGAGTCTGAGGTACTGTCAACATAGAAGAGGAGAAGTCAACAAAAGAATTGGGGAAGGAGTAGCCAATAAAGGAAGTGAGGACAATCAGGAAAGTGTGGTTGCTGCAAGATCCAGTAGATGAGGAATGAGAAGTATCCATTGACTTTGCATTGGCCACATAGAGGGCATGGTTCACCTTGGCAATAGCAGTTTTACTGATGTGGTGAAAGTCAGATTACAGTTGGTTAATACATTAAATGTGTAATTTATAATAAATTTAAAAATGCACATACCCATCTTCCCTTTTTAAACTTCTGATAAAATTCATTCAAAGGAAATATGCATGTAAGAATGCTTATTGAGCACTGTTAATAGAATAAAAAACTGTGAAAGTACCCAGTGCCCATCAATACGGGAATTCATTAAAATTAAAAAGAATAAATTATATCCATATGAACTGACTGAGAAGGCTTTCCATAAATATTGTTATATGAAAAACACATGATGCAAATTCTATGTTAATTATGACATTTCTTTTGTCAACAAACTACGTTAAATATGTATATAGATGTTTGTATGGATTTATATAAGCACTAGAGGCCTGGTGCATGAACTTAATGCACAAGGGTAGGGGCGCGCGTCCCCTCAGCCAAGCCTGCACCCTCTCCAATCTGGGACTCTTTCTGGGATGTGCAACTGCCAGCCTGGTTGCTCCTAACTGCCCTCCCCCCCTTGCTGGCTTGGTCACTCCTTAAAGCCCCCTCTGCTGACCTGGTTACCCCCACCTGCCTCCTCCTGCTGGCCTAGTTATCCCCAACTGCCCCTTCTTCTGCTGGCCTAGATGCCCCTCACTGCCCTCCCCCTGCCAGCCTAATTGCCCCCAACTGCCCCCTGTCGGCTTGCTCGGCCCCAACTGGACCCTCCTGCTGACCTGGTTGCCCCTAACTACCCTCCCCCCCTGCCAGCCTGGTTGCCTCTAACTCCCCCCCCCCCCCCCCCCCCGTGCTGGCCTGGTAACCCCCAATTGCCTCCCTCTGCCGGCCTGGTTGCCCCTAACTGTCCCCCCGTTTGGCCTGGTCTACCCCAACTGCCTACTCTGCCATTCTGTCACCCCCTCATGGCCCTCCCGCCAGCCCAGTCGCCCCATGCAGCATGCTATTCAGTTATTTGGTTGTCCCTCACTAACTCCCCTGCTAGCCTGGTTGCCTCACGCAGCCTGTTGTTTAGTCATTTGAGAGAGAGAGAGAGAGAGAGAGAGAGAGAGAGAGGGAGGGAGGGAGGGAGGGAGGGAGGGAGGGAGGGAGGGAGGGAGGGAGGGAGGGAGGGAGGGAGAGATAAGAGGGAGCAAGAAAGATAGCCCATGGAATGAGTTCCAGACTGCGAGCGCCCGAGTGATGGCTTCTTCTTTCTTTAGGATGCTGAAACAAAATCCTCAGCTGGAGGGAGGGAGGGGTAGCTGGAGGTTTGAGTAGAGTGGAGAAAGGGAGGACATAGGTGTTGCAGACAGAGGGAGAATAAGCTAACTGGGGAAACTCTGTGGCATGCTGGGCAGGGTTTATTGCCAGACAGGGTTCATTGTGAGTGAGATTGGGAGGCAGGATCTTCCAATAGTAATTCCATCAGCATCTGGTGTTTCTTTTCTGGTGAAATTCAGGTTACTCAGGTTAATGTTTAGAGAAGTAAGTGGTTGAGGGCTCTGGTGGTGGTGGTAATAGAAAGTGGGAGGACAAGAAAGTGAGAATATTAGCTAAGACCCCAAAGAAAAGTCTAGAGATAATTGCTGATGGGATAATAATAATAATTGTTCATATCTAGGTGCTATTTCGTATCTTTGTTTTATGTTGACACAACTGTCTTGACCACCACTACCAGTTTTAAATGAATATAAAGAACAGCTCTTTGACTTGACTGTTAACTATGAACAACATGTAGCTATTTTCTGGCTTTCTCATAGCTCTTAAAAACAGATCCTGAGGCTTATCTTTAAATATAAAACTTACATAAACCTATGAGTGTGCCCAGAAAGCAAACTAAGAAAAAGTAGTAGGTTTAATTGAATCAGAGTATGGCCCAGATGGTGCTATTGCCATTGCCCATGTTTTACTTAGAGGATGGTGCCTTGTTCGTGAACTTTTTAATTGCTTGGTTAATTGAGATATTACTTTGAACATTGTTGGTGAACAAAACTCATTACTTGACTTTTACCCCATTGGTTTTTATCAGTTTTTTATGTTGTCATCTTAGAAAAGACACGACCTATATCTTTGCAACAGACCTTAGGAATATGTTTTATTGCTGTCATAATGTGTTTTAAAATATACACTACAGAAATTGGTTCTGAAAAACACTAACTCACATATTGATCTGTGGAGGATTTCGGTTTGTGTGTGTGTGCTTTTTAAATATAAATTATTACTTTATTTTTAAAATGGAATTATCTAAGGAGTGTTGATAATAAGAATGGATGCCTTCTGAGTACTAGGTGCTTTTACATAATTTTTTCCCAGTTCTTACAACTCGTGGAGACTAGTTTGAATATTTTCATTTTATAGAACCTCAAAAATGTTAAGTACTTTGTCCAAGATCTCAAAACCAGAAAGGTCTAGGATTTTTAACCCAGATATGGCTAGCTTCAAAGACAGTTACAGCATACAGTGTCATTGAGAAAGAACCCTTTCACAGTTAAGTAACTTCTTTTATTTTATTTGTAAGACTAAGCAGATATGTGTTTGGGTCTGGGATCTCACTTGATACTGGCTTTATCAAGGGATTATGACGAAGTTCTCAACACCTTGTTTTTATAAACAGATAGAGCCTCATCAGCAACTTTTGGAGGCTTACATACTGTCATAATGCCTGAAAGGACACAGTTATTGTTTATTAGCTAAGATATGGTTTACAGCACAGGTAATTCCCAAAAAGAATCTTTATCACTATAATTGTGCTCAGAAAGCTAGTCAGGAACTTTAAGTGTTTCATTTGGTCTTTCCTGGGAGCCACACATTATTGTTAAAATATTGTATTTCACAAATGAGGAACGTGAGACTTAATGTAATGAACTTATAATCACACAGCTAGATACAACATCTGGGATGGAAGCCTAGATCTCTCTGAAGCTTAAGGTCTTTTTAATACACTGTGTGCTGTTTTTCATCTCTGTCTTTTGGCATTGTCTTTGTTTTTCTGTGAGGCTTCAACGATAAAAGTTTTTTTAAAATTTTATTCTGGACTTCAGAATTCTGAAGTAATAGCTTTTACTGTAAGGCAATCAACACACACACACACACACACACACACACACACACACACACCCCTTATAGGACAAGGATAATACCCATAAGCTACATATTTTTTAATCTTCTAAAAGCATTTAGTACCCTCAGTGGATCCAGATTCTGGCAGCTGTCAGATGTACATTTGGATACTTAAGTCAAGATTTTAATTTTGCTGCTATGGTTAGTGAATGATGCCAGATTAAAATCATTTCCATTATTAAAGAGTGAGATGCTTACTAGGTATCATTTTATTCAGTCTGTTTATACTGTGATTCTAGGACATGCAGACAGGCAATATTAAATGTAGAATGTTAAGTTGTGTTTTTCAAATATGCTTCTAGTCCTCTGAGAAACTCTTCTCATTCCTGAAGACAGAAGCATTTCTATGATGTCTGTGGCCTTTTATTAATGGGTGCTCATGTTTTCTGAATATTCATTGTCTCTTGCCTTGCAGATGCAAAGGTTGAGAAGGGAAACAGAAGTCCTTCATAATATAAAAACGTTCACTGATAAACTGTCCACGTGTATAATTAGTTCCCATTCAAACATTCATCCCTGATGAATACCATCCCTGCCCATCCTGTTATTCACAGTGTTTCACTGATTGTTGGGAAGATATAAAAATCACTGTACTTGATTGAAAAGTCAAGTGGCAGATTTTGCAAAAATATCCTATGGAATAAAAGCCTAATATACAAGTCAACCAGGGGAACAACCAGTCGCTATGATGTGCACTGATCACCAGGGGGCAGATGCTCAATGCAGGAGCTTCCCCCAGCCCGCAGGCCCCAGCCAAGGTGGGTGCCAGTGAAGGCCCCCCTGATCACCCTGCCAGTCACCCCACATATCAGCCGTGATCTCCAGCCAGGTCTAGGGACTCTACCCGTACACTAATTTTGTGCACTGGACCTCTAATAAAAAATAAAAGTTTAATGGAATCAAGAAAAGTGATGTTGAAGAAATGCCAGACTTGCACTCAAAGTCATTGGCAAGTGAAATTCTAGTAGTATTAGATCTGTGAGTGAAGAGGAGAAAATTCACAGGTATTTCAAGAGAAGGGAAAGTTGGTGGTGTCCAAGTATTTTTGGAAGAATCTCTGTCACTCTAATTGTGCTCAGAAAGCTAGATAGGAAATGTTAGAAAACCTATACCAAAAGGTATTTAATAATTGTTTACTACTGCTACTACTATTATTTTGGTTAGCACATAATTGCTTTTATTATTTACATTTTGTTAAATAGTAAATAAAATATATTTGATTTCTCAATTTTTTAATTTAATGAAACCTTTCCTCCCCACATTCACTATGAAATTTTGATCCCTATTTTAAATGAATTTACTTTTAATGTCCTTTTTCAGATGACTGTTTTCCTGGAATAATGAGACCCTCCTATGATGAGTTTATACTTGTCTTTATGTATCTGCATGTCGTTCCTCTCCAGCTACGTCAGTAATGAGCAACAGCACTAACACTGGTGTGGCCAGTTAGATATAGGGTGCCTCATCCTGAGTCAAACTGTCTTTTAACCAGTGAGGCAAAGAAATAGAACCTCAATGAGCCGTAGTCTCTTCTAGAACAGCTCCCAGCAGGTTAGGCATTTATCCTGGAGAAAAGACTTCAGGTCACTCATTAAATCAAAAGGCATTACATAAAGAAAGATTTCCATTTTGGGGGTGGTTGAGGGGAATGCAGTAGTTTTTATTTTTGAAGTCTTTGTTTCTCCAATAGCATTACCTGTAGCTTTAATGTTTCTCAGATTCCTAGATGAATATATTTTGGAGCTTCCCTAGTCCATTTGACAAAAAGAATGTGTTTGTAACTTGACCAACCTTAATTTGGCCCACTGGTGGACTTGGTAGGCTCAGCTGCAGCAGCAAGAGTGGAGTCTAATATACTCTGCTGGCTGCTCTCACAACAGCCATGGTCTGGATGCCCATTATTTCTGCAGAGGATCTTCCTTTTCAGATTGTTCTTAAAGTTGTGGAGTCTGTGGAATACCCTGTGGAAGTGTCAGTTTCAGAGACTTCAGTATTTCCTGGGTTTTAAAATATATATATAAAGAATATATATTAATTGAAAATGCAGTGCATAGTTGATTTTTTGTAACTTCCAGCAACATGCAAGCCCTGTTCAAAGCAAAAGCAGAAGATTATTTTTTTTGAGACCTGCAAAATAATATATACCTTAAAGCCATTCTCCAAATGGAGCTCATTCATTACGACCCTAATTTACATTCTTGCTTCCCTTGAATTTAGGCCAGAATATTTATCTGTGCGATTTAAGTAGCAACACATTAGTTAAGTGCTTGATTTAAAGTAGCTGGCATTTCAATTTATCTTTCTTTTATTGGAAAAGTTTTTTTTTTCCCTTCGAGAAGGGTTGAATTAGTCATTGTGTGGTTTAGATAAGACCCTTGATCTGGGGACAGAACATTGCAGGATTTGGAGTTGGCTGTAGTACCTGTGTGAGGGACATGTCATGAATCTCTTAATAGCTGTGAGATTGCTTTTCACTGAAAAGTATGATGCGTGGCTGGCTCCTTTTCCTTTATTTTATGGCCAATCATGCACCTCATATATCTTGCTAACTATGAATCTTAATTTATATTTACCCAAAGATTTTACTCTCAGATTCACCTTCTTAGAGCTGAAAAGGTTCAGTGCCATATGGTTTATTTTTATTAGTATGATTAAGAATGTATTTTCATTAAACTATGCCATCTGTTTGTTATAAGAAGAAAATAGGTAAATATAGTAATTCTCCTTTATCTACAGGGGATATATTCTAAGACCCTTGATGGATGCCTGAAACTATGGATAATACCAAACCCTATACATGTTTTTCCCTATACATATATACCCATGATAAATTTTAATTTATGAATTAGGGATAGTAAGAGATGAACAATAATCACTAATAATAAAATAGAACAGTCATAATATACTGTGATAAAAGTTATGTGAATGTGGTCTCCTTCTTTGAGAATATCTTATTGTACTGCACTCATCCTTCCTGTTGTGAGGATGTGAGTGATGAGAAGAACCCTATAGGGAGGTGAAATGAGGCATTGCAGCTACCAATGACTTTCTGACAATATGTCAGAGTAGGATCATGTGCTTCTGGTGGTCCTAGATATCCAACCATGATGTTGTGAATAGTTGGACATCAGTGGCAGATGATATCAGTGGTTGGGATATTAATAGTTTTTTGTTTTTTTTAATCTTTTCTGAAATCTTTTGGAAGAATGTTGTAATTGGACATTGTTGTCTCTTTCTTTTTAACACATCAAAGTGTTGCTCCTTGTAATCCTTCAGTGATTATATGGGTGACTTTAATGCTACATCCCGTCCAAAGATTGTATTCCATAAATTTTGTAAAATAAGAGTTACTTGGATATAAGCACTGCAGTACCATGGCAGTCATTCTGATAACCCAGATGGCTATTAAGTCACTAATGGTGAGTATTGTATATAGCATGGATAAGCTGGACAAAGGGATGATTCTCATCAGGGGATGGAGAAGGTCAGTGTAAGATTTTATGATAGTTTTCAGAATGGCACGCAATTTTAAACTTGTGATTGCCAGCTGGTGTGGCTCAGGGTTGAGCGTTGACCTATGAACTAGGAGGTCACAGTTTGATTCCTGGTTAGAGCACATGCCTGGGTTCCAGGCTTGATCCCCAGTGTGGGGCGTACAGGAGGCAGCTGATCAATGATTCTCAGCATTGTTTCTATCTCTTGCCCCTTCCCTTCCCTCTGAAATCAGTAAAAATAATTTAAAAAACTTATAAGTTGTTTATTTCTGAAAAATTTCATTTAATGTATTTTTTTAACAATTGGAAGGGATTTTAATAAAGAGGATATTTATAAAGATATAGGGAAGAATCCAATAAGTCAGAAATCTGGCCCCAAGGAAGTCATCAAGGGGAGTGTAGCTGTATAGAGAAGGCTGTCTGATGGGAGATGTGGCCTCTGGGCTTACCTCCTTCTCCTCTGCCCCCTGCCCTCCAATTTCTGTTAGTGCCTCCTATTGGCCAAATAGAAGCCAGAGAGCAAGGGAGCCCATCGATTCAGGGTCCATTTAATATTTTTGGACCATAGTTGATTGCAAGTAACTGAAATTGGAAGCAAAATTGCAGATAGTGCTGGGATTACTGTACTTTGGTTTATTTGTTTTTTAAAATCGCCATCCAATTAGCTAATAAGTATAAATCTCTTAGATTGCATTATTTAGAAAATACTTTAGAAAAAATTTTAAATGTATGTGTTGAAGCAATAGCTCCTTCAGGGAAGATTTTAGCTCTCTGTTTGGTCAGTTTGTACCTTATATTATATCACATATAGAGTAAAATTTCAGAAAATGTGTTGAAGTTATCTAAAAATGGTATTTTTCATTATAAAACTCCAGACATATATTATCAGGTTGGAATTACATTTAGCAGACTGAATAATTGATGGCTTCTCATTCCTGGTCTAGTGCCTGGCCTGAAGTTGGCATTTAATGACTGTTTCTTCAGTTAGCTAATTAATTAATTGATTTATTTTTGTGAAAATTTAAACTGAGGAGTAAATGAGGTTTAGAATAGTCATGTAATCTTTATTATAATAATGTATTTTAATAATACTTCAGGAACAGACCTTGGAAAAAATATTCTTGGTAATAAGTTTACAGTATTAAAAGGGTATGATATAGTCTCAAAAACAATTTATTTTTTCTTATATACTAGAGGCCTGATGCATGAAATCTGCACGGCGATGGGGGGGGGGGTCCCCGGGGGGGTCCCCTCAGCCCAGCCTGCACCCTATCTAATCCAGGACACCTCAGGGGGATGTCCGACTGTCGGTTTAGGCCTGATCCCAGAAATTAGGCCTAAACTGGCAGTCAGACATCCCTCTCACAATCCTGGACAACTGGCTCCTAATTGCTCATCTGCCTTCCTGCCTGGTCACTTCTAACTGCCCCCGTCTGCTGGCCTGATCACCTCTCACTGCCTCTGCATGCTGACTGATTGCCCCTAACTGCCCTTGCACCAGCCTGGTCGCTTTTAACTGTCCCCCTACCCCAACTGGCCTGGTCTCCCCCAATTGTTCTCCCTCCCCTGCAGGCTCAGATCCCCTCAACTGCCCCCCTCCTCCACCCACTGGCCTGGTAACCCCATGCAGCCTGTTGTTAGTTATTTTGTCGTCTCTCAATAACCCTCCGGTCAGCCTGGTTGCCCCACGCAGCCTGCTGTTCAGTCATTTGGTTGTTCCTCACTAATCCCTCTGCTGGCCTGGTCAAAGGCTGCCATCATGTGATGACTTGAGGGTTAATTTGCATATTATCTCTTTATTATATAGGATACTTTTGTCAAGTTTCGTTTTATTTGTTATTCTTTCCCTTGAAACTCATAGGTAGTATTCTTTCTGTCTAGATCTCTGTTTTTAATGAGTCTTTAAATGTCCAATTCATATATGTATAACCCAGGGGTCCCTTGGAGTCTTCCAGTTCATGCAATCTAGGTAAGAGTGCCTCAGATCTCCCCTCTCCCCCCATTCCATCGTCTTGGAAAATCTCCAAAGATATATGAGAGGTCCTAGGACTTAACTTTTTTAGTGAGCTGCCCTGACTCTGATTTTCTTTATCCTTTATGCTAAATTTGTGCTGCATCATGTTGTCCCAGATGTGGAACTCAACACAGCTTATCGTTCCATCAGAAGAGTCCTCTCCAACAGAAGCATTAGTGACAGAGGTAGACTTTTTCAGGCTTTCACTCGGAGAAGGGAAGAAAACTTTAATATTCATTCCATTAGTAATGGAACAAATGTTAAAAATCTTTTAAACTGTGTGAGATATTTTTTATTTTTCCATCAAATATATTTAATAAGTCCAGCATTGATCTTGGCACTGGGTAGTTAATAATGAGCAAAAAGAAGACAGGTCCCCATTTTCATAGAGCATATAGATCAGTAGGGGAGCCAGGTAATCAAGCAGACACACAGATTGATGTAAAATTCTAACTGTGATAAGTGTTGTGAAAAAGAGGTACATGGTACTTGAGAACATTTAATGGAGAGGTTTGACCTTACTGGGGATGTGGATGGGTGAAGATTAAAAGGAATTATCTGGACAAGGAGAGTATGGGGGTGGAGGAGTAAGAGGCAAGAGGCAAAAACAGGTTCCTTGTACACTTTCATCTCTTAGTGTCCAATCTTGTTGATTCTCTTTCCCTCTAGGATTTCGCCTTGGAGCTTTCAAGCTTTTCTTCCTCTGCTAGGCAGAGAACTTCTGCTAATCTCCAGGTCCCATCCAAAAATTAAATTTTATAATACACATCATGTTCCTGCCAGGATTTCACTATCCAGATTAAGAAAACTCTTCTAAACCACACATTGGCAACAAGATTTATTCAATTTTTATTCATTCATTCAACAAATACTTATTGGGCACTTGTTCTCTGCACTTTGCCTCCTTCGAGCTAGAGATATAATCCTTAAGGATTTTACAGTCCAGTTGGGAGAGCGCTCAATTCAAATTCCTTACGAGACAGTTGGGCTTATGAAAAGCAAAAATTTCTTTTGTGATATATGAGATAGTTACAGATGTATATTATAGATGCATCAGAATGAAACATACAAAAATGTGACTTTCAACCTAAAATAAAATTTGAAAGTTGCATATGGCTTATTTTCTATATTATTAAGTTATCAAATTGAGTAGATGCAATTAAATCTTTTTAAAATTTATGTATGAATATAATTCTTTCAAAGCAGACTTGCCTGTTGTTGGTGTTGTTATTTTATAATTTCTGCCCAATTGGATTCTAAAAGCAATAACATCAGATATGTGGTGATTTTGTCATAATTGAAAGTTTTTTACATTCCTGTTTTCTATGATCTGTATGTTAGTAAATTCTCATTTTGTTTGGCATTATATATTTTTAAAGACAGGCTGTGTTAAAAGTAATTATCTTTCTGTTATCAAAAGAGATGCTTCTTGATAAGACTAATGAGCTTTTCCAGAAGGATCATTAGGTCTGATTGGTGAGAGAGGTAAGCCTCTTTACCAGAAAAATTGAACCTAAGAAGATTTAAATGAGTAAGTGATATGTGTTGTTGAATCATTTCCATGTGCCCAGTATTTAGAACAGTCTAGAAATCTATTGGACTAGAATTCCTTTTCCCAAGTGTAATTTAGTTTTAGATATTTTAAGGTCTATCATTCAGCTAGATAGCTAATAGAAAGTCTTGCCATTATCTGTTTTTTTAAGCATGGAAGGATTATTGTCTCTTGGTTCTTATGCCAGATAATATCTTCCATTGTCTGGAATACTTTTAACGTTTTGCTCTTGATCTTCTAAAGAGGCTATATGTCCCACCCCAACTAATATTAGGCACTGAGGTCTGAGGTCTACCCAGCTTTTTCTTCTCTAACATTCAAAATGTCAGCCTGATTTCAGGTGAAATTGCAGAAGTACCTGCTTCCTTCAAAACAATTCAATATTGAGTTAAAATTTCAGTCCCCTCTTCACTATCTTGGAATTAATTTAACTTTTGATTGACAGACCATGGTATGATGATCCTGTTGGATTTTTGCCCCTTCTTCATCGCACTTTGTGTCTGGTGGCTTTTTCTAATCTAGTGATCAGAGTCTAGGATTTTGGCTGTATTTACTAGTGAGCAAGGTTGGAGAATATACAGTAAATAATCACACAGCCATAGTCTTTCTGTCTTTCATTTCCTTATCTTTGTGATTGGGCTGCCCTTGTCCTCCAATTCTCCCTCTTGAGGGATTTCTGCTTCCATGAGGTATTCTGCCATCATTTTTCCTTCTGGACTGCTTTTATACCTCCTCTTTCCATATAGTCAGTGTAGTAAGTTGAACCAGAACACTTCATGTAACCTAAGCATTCATCTTATGGTCATCTCATTATCTCTTGTTTTCTCAGTACATGAGTTGAAAGTGTGCTGAACACAGACTACTTCAGGTTTCTTTATTTACTGGTTTGTCTGAAAATGGGAAAATCCCAAGATACAGAATTAGATTTAAGGAAAGATATAGGCCCTTGATTGTATTTTCATCTTAAGCCAAACTAATGGATTCCTGCTTTGTGATATTTGGATGATGATAAATTAACTGATGATAGAGTGATACTTTGATTTACATTCAGTGCTTGATATCTTTTATTTAAAAAAATGTAAATGTATATGGAGAGTATGGTAAATGGAAGAGCAGGAATTCCTGTCTTCAGCACAGTACTATCAAAACTTCTAATAATTTATACATTTTGGATGTTTCTAGAAATCTTAACTTCCTCCTTCATACTCCCTACTCTAAATCCTGCCTTCAACATCTCCAGCCTAGATCTGGCTGTGTTCTCTTTGTCCTTCGCTAATACATTTTCCACACTGCTATTAGGGTTATCTTCCTGAAATGTTATCCCCTTGCATAAAACCTTTTAGTGGTTCCTTCTTGTCTAAACCATGAAACCGAAGATCCTTAGCACAAGACAGTGTAGGATAACAGTTAAGTTTGCCTGACTTCATTATATTTGACTTTCATTTATTAACTGAGTGACTTTGGCCAACTCATTTACCCTTTCTGTCCTCAGTTTGCACCCCTGTAAAATGGGGATAACAATAGTGCCTTCTTTGTAGGAGAAGGTTGGCTGTAATGGTTAAATTGTTCAAAAAGAATAAAGGAATTAAAACAATGATTGTCACATAGTAAATGCTTAGTGTTAGACCTCTGCTTACTTTTGTAGTCTTAATTTCTGCTTAAACTTTAAGTCAACCAAACCAAACTGCTTATTGGTTCTAAATGCATATGATACTAGTTTATTATTGTGTGTCTTTAAACATGATATACTTGATGTCTGAACATTACTTCTCTATGAAAACTCTGAACAACCTGAGTACTGCAGTCATTTAAGATTCAACAAAGTAAAGATTATATTCTAATTAGAGGCCTGGAGCATGAAATTCATGCACTCAGGGGGAGGGGGTCCCTCAGCCAGCCTGCGCCCTCTCCCAGTCTAGGAGCCCTCAGGGGATGTCTGACTGACATCTTAGGCCCACTCCTAAGCCATTAATCGGACATCTTTAGCACTGCCATGGAGGAAGGATAGGCTCCCGCCACTGTTGCTATGTTCACTGTGAGCCCGGCTTCTGGCTGAGTGATGCTTCCTCTGTGGGAGCACACTGACCACCAGGGGGCAGCCCTTGCATTAAGCGTCTACCCCCTGGTGGTCAGTGCATGTCACAGTGACTGGTCAACCAATTGCCCTCTGGTGGTCAGTGCACATCATAGCTAGCGGTTGAGTGGCCTTAGCATATCATTAGCATATTTCGCTTTGATTGGTTGAGCGGCCTACTGGACAACCAGACACTTAGCATATTAAGCTTTTATTATATAGGACTAGAGGCCTGGTGCATAAATTCATGCACTCGGAGGGGAGGGAGGTCATTCAGCTTGGCCTGTGCCCTCTCTTGTCTGGAAGTCCTCAGGGGATGTCCAGTTGAAGGCTTAGGGCCATTCTCCATAGGGAGAGGCTCCTACCACCACCGCTGCACTTGCCAACCATGAGACCAGCTTCTGGCTGAGCAGCACTCCCCCTCAGGGTATGCACTGACCACCAGGGGTCAGCTTCTGTGTTGAACATCTGCCCCCTGGTAGTCATTGTGCATCATAGTGACCAGTTGTTTCACTGTTCAGTTCATTTGCATAATAATCTTTTATTATATAGGATGGGAAGACAGACAATAAACAAGAGATAAGTAAAGCAGGAAAGAGGGACTAGGATATTTATGGGGTGATGTTTGCAATTTCAAATCAGCAGGACCTCATCATAAAGGTGACATCTGAGTAATGGCCTACAGAAGATTAAGGAACAAGCCAGTTTGGTCAAAGAGTGTTCCAGGCTGAAGGAATAGCAGCTGACTCTGATGTGGGAACATGCCTGGTGTGTTCTACACATGGTAAGGGGTGGGGGTCTCTGGAGAGGAAAGAAAAGGACTATAAGACTGACAGTGTCAGAGAGGAAATGGGGCCATATTGTGTGGCTTGGTTGAGTGAAATGGGTGGTGAGCAGAGGAATTGTGGCATCTGTACCAACTAATTGCTGGTTGGTGGGTGGGAGGGGGACAAGGATAGCAAGAATAATTTAGACAGAAGATGGTAGTGGCTTAGAAGCAGCGAAGATAGGGGGAAATGCTTTAGAGTCTGTTATATTTGATTGTAGAGCTAGTGGCATTGGCCAATAGATTTGATAGGGGCTAAAAAAGGAATCAATGATGACACCACAGGTTTTTGTTTTGTTTGTTTGTTTGTTTTGTTTAGTTGTTTTTTGCCTGCACAAGTATAAGGATGGCACTGTAACTCTCTGAGATAAGGACAGTAGAGTAGGTTTTAGGGTAGCTCAGTTTGAATGTTTTAGGTTTGAGATGCATTTTAGATGTCCAACTGGAATTGTTGAAGATGCAGTTGAACATATTATCTAAAGACCAAGGGAGAAGTCTGGCTACACATATAAATGTAGGCGTTATCAGCATAGATGCTTCTTAAATCTATGAGACTGAATGAGATCACCAGTGTTAAGAGGTTGATGACAGCCCTCGTCAGGTAGAGCATCATCCTAATACACCAAGGTTGTGGGTTCCAGCCCTGGTCAGGGCACACACAAGAATCAGTCAATGAATGCATCAAGAAGTGGACTAACAAATCAATGTTTCTGTTTATCTCCCCCCTTTTCTAAAATCGATAAATTAAAAAAAAAGAAAAAGAGATTGAGGACAGGAGACGGATCCAGCATACAAGACCCAGAGGAGCTGCTAGTGAGGTGGAATGGAGTGGCCAGTTGTGTTGTGCTGCGGAGAGATCATGGTAGATGAGTACTGGTGATTGATGACTGGATCCTGAATGCCCTCATAAAGTAGTTTTAGATGAGGTGGATGAAAGCCTAATTGGAATAGTTCAGAAAAGAAAAGATCTGGACAGCATTTATAGTCAACATTTTTAAGAAGTTTAATTATAAAAGAAAGAAGTAGGGCGGTAGTTCCCTACTTTCTGGAGGCTTAGCTACACAGTTACGTCTAGTATTAGCTATCTGGGAAAAGTTACTTTTGCGAAACCTAGTTATTAACATTAACCTTTTTTCCCCTCCTGACAGCTGTCATTTTGGATTGCTTTTCTCATTGACAATGCTTAAGTTAGGACCTGCTGGAATCGTGCTTTTTTTTTTTCTGATCTTCAAATAGGATGCAAAAGTGCTGAAAAATGCTGAGCCAGCCTTCGTTTGGGGGCAAAGATACTGTCCTCCAAAGCAGGTTAACAGGAGTGTCAGTTTGGAGACACAGCATTTCCAAGACTTGGGGCAATGCCATGTGCACAAAGAATAGCTAATATTTATCGAGTGCTTCCTCTGTGCCAGCACAGTCTGGGTGTTTTACATCATTATCCATTTAACCACACTAGCTACTTGGGGTGATAGAGCTTCATAAAGAAAGTCTTACAGGTAAATAGCTAGAATTTGTGACTACTCTCTTAGCATTGTGTTTTATCTTACCAACTTTGGGAGCTCATTGAAATGTCCAGGGAAGTTTTATGAAAAACTATAGAGTGTCAGGCACATTTATGGAACTGGGCACGGAGGCATTTAAAGGAGTTACATTATGGATTGCTTTTAAAAAATATTATGAACTTAAAAAGAGAATTCTTTTTATTTTTGTAAACCCAGAGGCTCAATTTTTGGAAAAACACCACAATCCAAAGAAAATTATCCAAAAGATCTTTAATACATAGACTTTAGAGGTCCCTTTTAACCATAGGTTCTCTTGTCCGTTTCTGCAGTTATAGATTTTTCCTGGTTCCTTTCCTATAACGCTGGCCTGGCCATATCCACTTTCTCATGGATTTATTGCCCATTTTTTACCCTGCTCTCTTTAGAGAAATATATGTCAAACTTTTATCCCTTTCATCAGCTTACATAATTTAAAGGTAGATTGTGCTCCTGGACTAACCATGTTGACAGTGACCCTTACCAGTATTTGAATTACATCTTAGTATATTGTGCTTTTTTTTTTTTTTTTTAAATGTATGAACTGCTCTTTTTTACTCATTTACATATCTCTAGGGAATGGCAAGTGCTGAATTGGGCAAAAAAAAAATTTTGCTTTGAAATTGCTCTTTTTTTTTTTTTTTTTGTATGTGCCATCTAGGAATATACTATTTAAAAATTTTGAACTTTGTAGGCATATTTTCATTTTAAAAGAAGAGGCAAAATGACTTTTACACATGTGTTGGCAAAACCTGAAAAGAAAGCTCTAAAGAAAAGACAGTAACCTGACAAGAGAACAGGAAGAAATGATTACTGATGATTTCAATTTTCAGTAAATTACAAAGCATACATAATAGGCCTAGAAGAGAGGCGATTCCTGTGGCATACTTCATGCTGCCTTCACAGATAAATGTGTAAATGAAAGGAAAGTGAATTGTTTCAACTTACTAAACCTATACCATTTTGGTGGGGTGAAAATGAGTGAAATGAAATAATTCTATTACTTCTTACTGAAAATAAAACATATAATGTTTTTTATATGTTTCTAGAGAAGTGTACTTATAGATGTTACAAAGAAGCATAATAACAAACCAGAGGTAACTAAGTATCAAAAATAATAGTAAAATAATGATTTATATAATTCACACTAAAATTTGTGCTATGAGTGATTTATTTATTTATTTATTTATTATTATTATTATTTTTTAAAAGCTGTCATTTTTTAAGGATGACCTGGCCCCAGCCTATTTTCTTTTTTGATGTAAATATTTGTTTTAAATATTGATTTTGTACAGAGAGGAAGGGAGAGAGATAGAGAGTTAGAAACATCAATGAGAGAGAGTCATCGATCAGCTGCCTCTTGCACACCCCCTACCGGGGATATGCCCGCAACCAAGGTACATACCCTTGACCGGAATCGAACCCGGGTCCCTTCAGTCCCCAAGCCGACGCTCTATCCATTGAGCCAAACCGGTTTTGGCTATGAGTGATTTTTTTAAAAAACTTCCTAGAAACTTCATTCATGTAACAATTTTTTAAATCTTTTTATTTATTTTTAAATACTTTATTGATTAAGATATCACATATTTGTCATCATCCCCCCTATTTCCATCCCAAATCCCTCTCCACGCATCCCTCCCCACCCCCTCTTGTCCATGACCACTGGTTAGGCTCATATGCATGCACACAAGTCCTTTGGTTGATCTCTCTCCCTTATCCCCTACCTTCCCTCTAAGGTCCAACAGTCTGATCGATGCTGTTCTTGTTCATCAGTCTATGTTATTCATCATTTCCCCTAGATGACTGAGCTCATGTGATACTAGAAATACACTTTTAAGAACTGAAAATGAGACAAGCAATAATGGTTATGCTGAGAGGCAAATGAATCAGTCTATAGTGAGTTTCTTTCTGGGCCAACAGTTCTTTTGAGTCTCAATTTCTATGTCAAACAGTTCCTTATGTGTACATGTCAGCAATGATATCCCAGTTCTGGATAGTGGACAAATGGTGGTAATGCAGGTCCAACCCTTCTATTAGGTCTAGTAATAATTAATGCCATTTTCTAATACCTTTTTAAATCAAATTTATTTAAACAATACAACAAAATTTAATCAACAATATATTGTAGTTGCCGTTGTTTTCTACTACTTGTGCCCAACGCTCAGGAAGCATTTTAATCCCTCTGTTGTAAAATTCTTGTGATTTTGATGCAAACAATTCGGTCAATGCATTTTTGAGGCATTCTTCATTATTAATTTTTTTTCCAAGAAGAAAGTTTTGCAAAGAACGAAACAAATGGTAATCAGAAGGGGCAATATCAGGAGAATATGCAGGTTGAGGGAGAACTTCCCATTCCAACTGGCGCAGTTTTTCAGCAGTGATTCTTGCAGTATGCGGTCGTGCGTTATCATGGTGAAGAATTACGCCCTTCCGATTAATCAGCGCGGGTTCTTTTTCTCTTAAAGCTTGGGCTAACCTTTCCAATTGGGCACTATACACTGCACTTGTAATGGTTTGGGTAGATGGTAAAAGTTCATAATGAAGAATTCCTTTAAAATTCCACCAAACACACAACATCACTTTTTTCGCATGCAAGTCAGGTTTTGGCATGGGCTGCGGAGCCTCATTTTTGTCCAACCATTGAGGCCGCCTTTTCAAATTAACATACAGCACCCATTGTTCATCTCCGGTAACAATTTGCTCTAAAAACGGCAAACAGTTTTGACGAGAGAGGAGCGAACTGCAAATTGTGACTCTTTGATTACGGTTGTTGTCGGTCAACTCATGAGGAACCCATTTTCCAAACTTTTGGACTTTGCCAAGTGCACGCAATTGATTGGAAATTGTTTTCTGTGAACAATTTAAAGTTGTCGCAAGCTCTTGTTGGGTAATTTGAGGAGTTTGCACCAAAAGAGCTTGAAGAGCTTCTTGATCAAAATTGGACACACGGCCTCGACCACTCTTGTCATCTAATGAAAAATTTCCCTCGCGAAATTTCTCAAACCAACGCTGGCATTTTCTGGCGCTAACTGCATCTTGACCAAGAGCACTACAGATGTTTTTTGCAGCCTCACTTGCTTTTCTTCCTAATTGGAACTCGTAAAGCATGCAGTGCCGAATATGCTCTTCATCAGCCATCTTCTTAGCCCTAGTTTTGCAACAAAAACCAAACCAAACACAAACTTTTTCAAGCAAAACTTGTTAATTGCACCTCACACGTTCTGTAGATACCATGTGTTTGAAGGTTATGTCAATACAAGTCAATGCCAAGCAAGATTTTAAATGAATGTTTAAAAACGACATTAATTATTACTAGACCCGATATTATATTGTAGTTTGGTCCTGGGCAACCCGCGGTGACACACAGTTGCTGACTAGTATGGCAAGGCATCGTCAGCATCTTCCATCTCTGGAATGTTTCTCTTCTGTCTTCATGGCTGGAGCATTCCTGTCAATTTCTCTCTGTTGCAGGAATCCACATGGTCTCAGAGTTATTTTCTGAAAATATACAAACATATTCTCGATCAAAAGTTAATAAAGGAATCTTTCTATAAACTTGACTTGCGATCCTTTTTCATTTTTTGCCTAAATGATTTTCCTTTGGCTTGTTTTGACACCATGTTTGTTTTACATGGGTGTCTTGTTGTCATGTAACAAAAATTTACTGAAAGCATAGAGTGTTTCATTTTACGTTACCGTACTAATAAAACAGACAAAGTCCCTACCAACAAGGAGTTTATAGTCAATGGGAGGAGACAGATAATAAACAATTCTATATAATAAAGAGTCAATGTGCAAATTGACTGTCACTCCAACATACAATATGGCCTTCCCTTGTGGTCAAATATGTCCAGCAAGATGGCCAGCAAGGGAGGGCAGTTGTGGGTGATCAGGCCAGCAGAAGAGGGTAGTTGGGAGAGACCAGGCCTGAAAGGGAGGGTAGTGGGAAGGGGACTCAGGTCTGCAGGGGAAGGCAGTTGAGGGTGACCAGGCCAGCAGGAGAGGGGCAGTTGGGGGGAGACCAGGTCTGCAGGAGAAGGTAGTTGGGGAGGGAGGGACCAGGCCTGCAGGGGAGGGCAGTTGGGGGATGACCAGGCCACAATGGAGGGCAATTAAGTGGGGACCAGGGCTGCAGAATAGGGTAGTTAGGGGATGACCGGGCTAGCAGGAGAGGACAGTTGGAGGTGGGGTACCAGGCCTGCAGGGGAAGGCATTTGGGGGGTGACCAGGCCAGCAGAGGAGGGCAGTTAAGCGGGGGAATCAGGCCTCCAGGGGAGGGCAGTTGGGGGTTACCAGGCTGGGGAAAGGCATATGGGTGCACTAAGACCAAGTATTTAGTATTGAGGCTTTTAGGTTTGAGATGCTTGTGAGTCATCCAAATGGAGATTTCCAGAGAGCGTTGGCTGTAAAGAACTGGTGCATAGAAAATGAGTCTTGATTAGAAATACAAATTGGGAGTTACTGACATATAGTTGAGTTGAAGCTATGGGAGTAGATGAATTCAACTAAAGTGAAGGGTTGAGAAGTAGATGAGAGGGTATGTGTCCAACCTGAGAATCTTAATTGTAGTCTTTTAATAACAATCTCTGCTCTACCTTTCTATATACCTCTCCATATACTAGTATATTTATGAATTAAACTTGTAGGTAAATTTATATGTTTATCGTTTTAGTAAGATCCTAAGAACCTCAGGAGTCTAAATTCTAAGGAGTTACTCATATATAACTATTATAGAAGAAATGGCGGAAGAAAGAAGGGCTTTGACTAATTCAGAATAAAGATTACAAGGTGCAGGTCAATCCCAGAATGAAGATGTTATAGTTACTTTTATGTCCATGTTCCACTTATAAAACTTCCTCCTGTTTAAATTTTTTCTTCCTTAATGTCTTTCCTCCTATCTTCCTCAAACATTTGAACACCTACTATATGCAAGGTATTGTATAAGCGTGAAAAGAAAAAAAACAAAACAAACCATGAAACTTGCTATCTATTTTTAGTAACAATATCTGTTCAAACATTATATTATTCTGTCATACATTTTGTGATTTTTCATGCTTTTTATAGGGAAGAGGTATGTGGGAGGCCTAAAACTGAAAAATCAGAATTAATATGAATAATATGCATTTCACTTTAGGGGTCTTTCACCTGAGACTACCAGAAACATTGCTATTAAGTTTCTATTTATCATTTCACCTTTGATCAACAATACGACAGCTGTTGTGTTTTCTTGACTTTCTATCCTCTAGATCAAGCTGTGCATGTATGTGAAAGAAAAGGACCCTGCTCAGTATAGACCATGTGAGGTGATGCTGTGTGCAGAATATGGCACTGTAGCATTTGGCCTCATAGAACACAGCAGGACATACATCACAGCTCTGCTTTGCTTTGGAGTTAAATTCAGAATAGTGAATTTTTAAAAAATTTATACTTAAGCCTTTATGTGTTTTAACACTGACTTCCGGTGAGGTACTGCTAAAGCTGTCCTGCTAGTCAGCCCAGCCTTTGGTGTCCAGAGAAAGAAGTATTTTCTTGAGATAGACTTTTTACTTTATAAATCTTTGTAAAGTTGGCCCTTTGGGTTGACCTCAGGTATAAGACATACTACTTTTGTTTAGTGCTTAAAAAAAGAACAGAAAGTAAATCTGAACAGAGCCTGGCTTTTCTTTTTGTTAGAAGTTTATATCTGCTTTTATATCATAAAAGCACCAGGAGGCATCTTAAAATGGACATGATTTTATGAATCTTAAATAAAAAATAAATGCTTTATAGGTTTGGGATTTGCAAGTGTATAACATGCTATAAGTCAGTGAATCTGTTGTAATACAATAAATTTTATTGTAATATAAACCAATTTATCAACAATATGGCTCATGGATTACTAGGCTAATCCATAAAATGAGCCCCACTGTGGAACATAGTAATTTATTATAACTCCACTATGTTCTTATCACTTAGTACTTATTAAATGCCAAAAATTTCTTAGGCCCTAAACAAAAATCAGAAGATGGGACTGAAAGTTGTTTTACACACTGACATGGGAGGAAAGAAAGTTCTACTTTTCTATGTGCCTCCTGTTTTCGTGACTGCCTCTACTGTACCATTAATTCCTAAACGATTGCAGCCCCATTTTCACATTTGAAGTACATGTAGCATTCTCATGATCATGTGTCCTGCTCATTAATAAGGAACCTTAACTGTAAGGGGAAAACACACAACATTAGCATCCCTGTCATCATCATTTAAGAATGATTGTCCAGCCACCAAGGGGCTTCTAGAAATATTTATTTCCCTGGGCTTGTGAATTCAAATGTAGCACAGAACTTTTATCTGCTTGCATCTCTGCCAGTCTAATTCTATATTTAGCTTAATACAGGATCATGTTTTAAAATATTTTATTTTTTAAATACCTGTCATCAAGTCTCATTTATCTCTTATAATTAGTCTGTTTTCCATTTTTTTCTGTGGTGAATTTTTATACCCATGTTGAATTGGTTCAACTGTCAATTATGCTCCCACTATTTGGCTGGAACTAGGGAACGCAAGTCATTTTTTGTATTATCCTGAGAAAAAATAAAATAAATCTCTTTGAAAAAACTAATGGATATTTCAAAGCCAACTAAAATTGATTTGCAGCCGAGGCCGGTTTGGCTCAGTGGTAGAGCGTCGGTCTGCGGACTGAAAGGTCCCGGGTTCGATTCCGGTCAAGGGCATGTACCTTGGTTGCAGGCACATCCCCGGTAGGGGGTGTGCAAGAGGCAGCTGGTCGATGTTTCTCTCTCATCGACGTTTCTAGCTCTCTATCCCTCTCTCCTCCTCTCTGTAAAAAATCAATAAAATATATTAAAAATAAATAAATAAAATTGATTTGCAGATTGTTTTTGATTATCTGTGCTTCTGCCTTCAGTTAGCATACATAATCTAAAGTTGGCAGTGACACAATATCATTTTTGAATAGAATAGTGGTCATCTGGTTATAAATACTTTAAGACCAGCCATCTGTCTAAAGGAATTCAGGCGCCAGAGTCTGATTCTTTACTTAACTTCTACCCATCTTGGAAATTAGTGTTAACCCTGAGTTCATTTGTTTAGAGCAATGGTTCTCAACCTTTCTAATGCCCCGACCCTTTAATACAGTTCCTCATGTTGTGGTGACTCCTAGGTTGACCTGATGGTCTTAGGCTCTACAGCAGTCGACCCACAGGTTGAGAACCACTAGCAGGGTAGACCATCAGAAAACAGATATTTACATTACGATTCATAACAGTAGCAAAATTACAGTTATGAAGTAGCAACGAAAATAATTTTATGGTTGGGGGTCACCACAACATGAGGAACTGTATTAAAGGGTCACGGCATTAGAAAGGTTGACTGGATAGAGCGTCAGCCTGTGTACTGAAAGGTCCCAGGTTCGATTCCGGTCAAGGGCATGTACCTTGGTTGCGGGCACATCCTCAGTAGGAGGTGTGCAAGAGGCAGCTGATCAATGATTCTCTCTCATCGGTGTTTCTAACTCTTTCTCTCCTTTCCTCTCTTTAAAAAATCAATAAAGTATATTTAAAAAAAGAAAGGTTGAAAACCACTGGTTTAGATGAATAAATACATTTAAATAAGGTTGAAAATAAATCTACACTAATAAAAGAGAAATATGCAAATTGACCATCACTTTGCAATGCCCACCAGCCAATCAGGAGTGAGTGCAAATTAACCCAACCACTCCAGATCTCTGGGCAGCACGCATGCAGGTGCAGAGTGGCTGGGCGGGGTGAGACACCTGCTATGAGGGAGTGGGGGATGGGGGGTGGGGGCGGAGGGAGCTACAGGAGCGGTGCTCTGGTTGGAGCGAAGACTGAAGGCTTTGGCCAAAGCAAAGGCCTGAGTCCCAGGTGCTGGAGAAAAACAGGTGCCGGCAGCCAGGGGAAGGAAAACCTATTGCACAAATCTGTGCAATGGGCCTCTAGTAGATAATTAAATAAGACTGATGTTAATATTTGGTTGAGCTAATATATCAACATTAGTTGTTGACATTAATTGTTGATATTAGTTAAATGTGCTACAAGTGATTAAAATTTGTTAAAAGACTATAGACTTGGATGAAAAAAACTGATGAAGATAATTTTAGATACCAAATTACTCCTGCTTATATATAAGAAATGTTAAAAAGAATGTTATGTAGATAGCACCTGTCACTCCTTTAATGTACCTTGATTTCAGAATTAAAATCACAATCAATACTTTTATTTCTTCCACTCATTCCACTCTCATTTTCTTTTTATTGCTAGTGTTGACAATGCATGTTCTCCTCAGAAACCCCTTAATTTCCCCAAAGTAATTTGTAATTTTCTCATCTCTTGGGCTTAATATTATGGACTCAACCAGTTGCTTTTTTATCTTAAGAAACTAATGAATTCCTAGACATCAAGTATGTAGGAATAGATTCATTCTGGGTGACTTTTTCTTCTAAATTGGTGACTGAGTACTATGAACTTGCAGAGTGGTTGTAGGTTCTAATATGCAAGTTTTGATGTTTAATTTTATCCATGTTTGTATTATTAAAGCCCAATGCCTTTGAGAAAAATAGAAGGTATTTTTCTCCCACTTAAGAGTCTAGGGCTGATAGGTAGGCTCTCCCTCACAACCTCATGGGACTTAGGTTGGCAAGGTGATTCTGTCATCCTTTAGACATGACTTCCATGATTCCTCTGGTGGATTCCATGGTAACAGAGAAGTGTATACCTAATGTATAAAGATCAAGGCTTGGAAGTGCTATTCATCACCTTCACTCAAAATCTGTTGATTAGAACTTAGCAACTGGCCACACCTACTGGCAAGGGAGGCTGGGAAATATAGTCTCAGTTGAGTAGCCATGTGCCAGCTAAAGTTTGCCGAAGGGAGGAGAAAAATTTTGGAGGTCTGCCATTTTATCTTATACCTAATGTTTTCTTTGTTCATATAGAGAAATGAAAACAAAAGATATATGCTTGTTCTTGTGTTAAAATGGAAGATTAGCCTGATACATTATATTGTATTTTCAGAATTAGCAGAAATTGATAGACTTAATAGTTTCCCCTCATCATTTGGTATCTTTAAGTACAGAGGGAAAATTAGAATAGGGAGCAGTCTGTGGATGGGATTATCACATTTTTCAGACATGCTTATAAGATTGAAAGGCCAATGGGAAATGCCTGACAGGCAGTTGGACTGGAATTCAGGAGAGAAGTCAGGGCTGGAGTTAGAAGTATGGCAGTTATCTCCTTAGAGCTAATATTTGAACTATGGAAGAATCAAGATCTTTAAGAGAGAATAAAAAGAGTTAGGCCTATTATTTTAGGAGCATCTGGTTGAAAGCAGTGTGACAAAGCAGCCAGAGAAATGAGAGAAAACTAAGATGGTGTTAACCACTTATATTAAAGAAATACATAGTGAGTATTAGAGACCACAGAAGAAACAAAATGAAGTCTAAACTAATTATTGGACCTGGCATTAAGGAGTCCATGAGTAATGTTGGTAAGTGAAGTTCCAGTCGCCTATAATAAACCAAATTTGAGGAGTTTTATTTGAGAAGTTTGGGTGAAGAAGAAGGTTCTAGTAGGTTCAAATGAATTTCTTTTTCAAAATTATGATAGATGTGTACATTTTTAGACACAGAGGAGGATTTGGAGAAGGAGGTGAAACAAACTGGCAAGAAACTAGTTGTGAAGTATAAGGTAGAATCCATGGGTTTAGCTTCAGAGAGGGGGCCCATACTCTAAGGCAGGGTTTCCCAAAGTGTCGTACCCCTACCCCCAGGCGTACAGGAAGAGTTTGGTGGGGATATCCACTGCACCATGCTTAGCTGCGCCTAATTCTATGTTCTCATGAGTATGAGGGGTACTCAGCATTACGAAAATTATAGAAGGGGTACACATATGTCAAAAGTTAGGGAAACACTGCTTAAGGCAGTGGCATCTTCTGCGTGGGACAGTCCTGGACTTTCAGCAGGTATTTGGAAACAAAAGTGTGAATGAAAGGACAAAGGTAGTCTAGGTATTTATAAATAGGAAGTGAAAAGTAATCTATATTATAAAAGGTCATCATGCCCTAACTCAGAATGGCCAATCAGCCGTTCGCTAGGAGGTGCATGGAGCACCTCTTGCGGGCTGGGACTCTGCTCGCACGGGACTTGGAGGGTTTGTGTGGGACTGCCAGGGCTTGCGCGGGGCTAGCAGGGCCCAGTAGAGCCCGTGGCTCATGCAGATGGGTCTGTGTTCCCACCAGCACAGCGGGTCTGGGTCTTGAGCAGTTTCGCATGCTGGGCCTCTAGTAAGTTAATAATACTCAATGAGTTAAATTCTATTATTAAATTTGGAAACATCATCAGATAAGCTGTTCGTAAAGGTGATCATGATTATTCTAAGTGTTTTACATGTATTATCTCATTTATTTCCCAAACTTGTAAATACTATTTCTCCACTTAATGGACAGATTAAGGCAAGAAAGATGAACTAATCTGCTCCAAACCATACATTTTGTTTTGCTGCCAAAAATAAGGGCATAGTGGGGATCTGAACTGAAACAGTTCATGGATCATGATCTTAACTGTTGGGCTATTACTTCCCAGGCCTTGGGGAATATATGGAAGAGTTCAAACATTTATGAACATTTAGAACATTTATAGTGGGAGTGGTGCTCAGGAGGCAAGTCATAGCTTTTATATATATATATATATATATATATATATATATATATATATATATATATACACACACACACACACACACACACACACACATACACTAGAGGCCCAGTACATGAATTTGTATACCAGTGCGGTTCCTCGGCCTGCCTTGTTGAATCTGGCCAAAACTGGCTCTCTGACATCCCCCAAGGGATCCCAGATAGCAAGAGGGCACAGGCCAGGCTGAGGCACCCCACCGGTGCATGATTGAGGCTGGGGAGGGACACAGGAAGGTGACCAGCTGGGGAGGGACTGCAGGAGGCTCCAGGGCATATCCAGCCCATCTCACTCAGTTCTGTTTGTAGGGACCCCAGAAGCAAGCTAACCTTCAGGTTGGAGCGTCTGCCCCCTGGTGATCAGTGCACATCATAGCAAGCAGTTGAAGAGCCTTAGTATATCATTAGCATATTACACTTTCATTGGTTGAACAAACTACAAGATACTTAGCATTTAGGCTTTTATTATATTGGAATTTTATATATATATATATATATATATATATATATATATATATATTTTTTTTTTTTTTTTTAAATTGATTTTAGAGAGGAAGGGAGAGGGAGAGAGAGCTAGAAACATAAATGATGAGAGATAATCATTGATTGGCTGCCTCCTGCACACCCCTCACTGGGGATCAAACCCATAACTTTGGCATGTGCCCTGACTGAGAATGGAACCATGACCTTCTGGTTCATAGTTTGATGTTCAGTCACTAAGCCATGCTGGCCAGGCCATAAGATATATTATGTTAAAATATTTAATGGTATTGAGTTTTTAAAGAAATGACTTCTTTTTCTTGGTTATTCTAAAAGTAATCTTATCTAATAAAAGAGTAATATACAAATTGACCATCACTCCAACACACAAGATGGCCACCCCCATGCGGTCAAAGATGGCTGCCCCCATGTGGACACAAGATGGCTGCCACAAGATGCCTGCAGGGGATGCCAGTTGTGGGCTATCAGGCCATTAGAGGAGGACAGTTTGAGATATCTGAGTTGTCCCTGACTTTAGCAGTGGCCTCAAGGGGCACTGCTGAAGTCAGGGACAACTCAGATATTTCAAAACCCCCTCCACTCCATATTTCTTGGCTCTTTCTACATTGTTTGTTTTCTGAAACAGTTTCCTCCACACCCTGGGAAACAAGTCCACAGATAACTCCTGAGCTGTGTAGCTCACAGCATTGCCAGCAGAGTGGGACTTCACCTTGTTTTTCTTTTTAATACATTTTTATTGATTTCAGAGAAGAAAGGAGAGGGAGAGAGAGATAGAAACATTGATGATGAGAAAGAATCATTGATTAGCTGCCTTCTGCATGCCCCCCACTGGGGATCAAGACCAACCTGGGCATATGCCCTGACTGGGAATCGAACCGGTGACCTCTTGGTTCCTGGGTCGACGCTCAACCTCTGAGCTACACCAAGCTGGGCATTCACCTTGTTTTTCTCCAAAAAATTTTTTCTTGGATGTCAATTTTACAAGAAAAATGTAAACAAAATTTTTTTTTCTCCAAAAAAAAATTATTTTGAAAATTATACAAATAAAAAGTTTCACCATGTATGGATGCTACGATACTTGCTTTATCACATACCCATATGTCTATCAATCCTCCTCATTATCAGTGCATCTTTTAAAAATCCATTTCAAAGTAAATTGCAGACATTAGTACACACACCCTTAAGTACTTCAGCATGCATATTATTAACTCAGAGTTCAGTTTGTTTACATTTTTCTTGTAATGTAAAATTGACATCCAAGAAAATGCATAAATTTTGTTTTCATTCACTGACTTCTGACAAATCCACACACCTGTAACCCAAATGCTATGACACTTTTTTTAAAAATCTTAATATTTAAAGAATCCCAGGAATTGTTCTGAATAGTCCACTTTGGATCTGGCACTCATCCCTGAGCTCAGAGAGTGAAAGCAGCAGTACTTCCCACTTGTAAGAGGATGCTGGACAGACAGAACTATTCACATCTGCAGGAGAGAGCTTTTTGGAAGTCAAATTACACTAGTTGAATTTAGACAGCAGACCTTTATGCTGTACTAAAGGCATATTTATTAGTTTCATTTTCTTTAGAAAGCTGCCTCTAATATCCCACAGTAATGATTTCTTTACTCTCTCTATCTATGCTTCATCACTTTTTCTTTAATTGATATAGCACATGTTTTGTGTCTTTTTCAAAAAGAAAAATTGTGTTGAAGATCTCACCCTCCTGGTGTCTGGGCTTGCGCAGCTTCTTCTTGAAGTAAGCATCAGTGAGATGTTTGGGGATTTTCACACCACTGATATCAATTCTGGTGGAAGTGACAATGACAAGTTTCTGGTGTGTTCTACACAGAGGAACTCGATTGAGAGACAGAGGGCCAGGCACAAGTAGCACTCAGCTGCTTTAGGAAAACCACCCTCTTGCCTCTGTGGCACCCAGTGAGGATGATCAGAATGGTCCCAGGAGGGATGCTGGCCCGCAGTTTCCCCAGATGCTGACTGAAGGGTTTCTTGCCATGGCTCCACAGCTTTCGAGGCACATCTTCAGTAGGATAATATCTATGCATTTTGCGGACTTTAACCACTGGGGTACCACCATTCTTGTCTCGACCACCTGGTTTTGTGACAGTAGCAAGAACTTTCTCCTTTTTCTTTTCAATCCTGGATTTAGCTGCTGAATACTTCCTCTTGTACATGGCCTTTCTCGAATACATAGCCAACCAGGAATATCTGCCAATTCCTCGGAAGAGGACGGGGTTTCGGCTGCAGTGGGACTTCCCCTTGTTAGGTGCCTTAACCTTGCTGCCAGCACCAGCCTTCTTGGCTTCAGGTTTCTTCTCAGTATCCAGCTTCTCAGTTTTCTTCTCACCCACCATCCTCTTCGAGCCCCACTATAAATCCATGCAAGATTAAAGCACCTGGGAGGCATCTCAGTTGGCCCCAGACATGTCTGACCCTTGCAGGTGGCAACCCTCCTGGGTTAGTGAAGGATTGGGGTTCTGAAATCCTTGCCATCATTTCTTTGTCAACTTTGTCCTCAGGCTCTATCCTTTCATGGTCTTAAGATGGCGGTTACATCAAGGCATCACAGCCCTATTCAGTAATGTCTCTTCTGTTCCTCAAAAGAGCTAAGAAACCTTTCCCAGAGGCTCCTTAACAGATCTTCAGATGCCAATGACTAGAACTAATTGATATTAACGAGCCCAAATCAATTACTGGTTAAGATAATGGAACCATGTGCTTTCTGATCAGGATTACCTCTTCACATTGGAGAGGAGTGGACAAAACTAATGTTATCAGGACTTTGCTAGCAGGAAAGAAAAAAATGTATAGGCAACGGGTAGCATCTTTTACACAGAATTGTTCTCTAATGAAAATGCCTGATCTTGTTTATCCTCTGAAGTTGGTAGTGTGGGGCACATTGAAGAAATTCTGTATTTGACTCCTTGCTACCCAACTGCTTTCTCAGTTGGTGACATTTGATATTGTATCTGCCCTGGCCTTTTAAGTTTTAGGTACTTAATATTTTTCTACTTCTCCCTAAGATTTATTGTATTTGAAAAAAAAAAAAGTACATATTTTAATGGTTTCTTCTTAGTTCTGGAATTAATTCCTTTAATCCTAATGTCTAAGCCTGGGTTCTCTGACAAACAGAGCCGGAGGTAAGGATTAAAATGTTAATGCTTTCTTTGAGAGATAGAGGTCCAGGTCTGTAAGGATGAAGGCAGTAGGAAGAGAAGCAAGGAAAGATGCAAAGAAATTGATTTGATGAATTGTACTAGCTCTTGCTTCATAACAAGCTGGAAAGAGCCATAGCAGGTCACTCAGCAAGCATGTTCACTTGCCAACAGGATTTCTTCGAAAGGGTTTTAAGGAGAAAGTACGCTTGGAGTTGTCCTTGGAAAAGAGGAAGAAAGGGGGAATTTGTCTGCCTAGTTTCCTCCCGTCTCCTCTCCTGTTCACAGTTGATGGAGGTTTATCCCTGGGAACAAACTCCTCTGTACTCCCAACCTGCCTCACCCAGGCCCTCTGTAGCTACTCAGGAAGCTACAATAGATCCCATGCCCTGCATGGGGTATTTCATCCAAGTCCAAAGGTGTAAGGCACCAACTGAGAGAGAAAAAGAGAACGCACATGCATGGAGGTGGTTGTGTCTAAGAAGGTACACACACAGATTTGTGTCCCAGTACACCTAAGAAGTTTTAATTTTTTGTTATAGCATTACTTTGGTATTTAATTACTTGGAAACATATTAGTAGTTTCAGAAAATAAGCCAGAGACTGTTTTTGTTATCCAAGGCTATTAAGTTTAAGATAATCACTTTATGATATGTTTTACTGTTTTCTGCCCTGAGAATCTCTTATATGTAAGAAATATTGGCAGTGTTCCAGGGACCCACAAATAATATTGGTTGTTGTGGATCTAAGTCAACATTGACTGCTTCATAGTCATCTTAAAATATGGTTGAGACTGAGTGGAGTGGTTAAGGGCATCCTTAGATTGCCGGTCATTCCAAATATATCAAGATTGATGGATTCTTTGGAGCTCTGGACCCTTGGAAATCCTCTGAGTATTGCCTTTGAATTCTAAAAATCCTTAAAAGGCCAGTCTCTTTTCAAAAAGAGAAATTTTTGCATTTTATTCAAAGTGCAGAGAGAAAATTGTGCTGAATTGGTGGCAGAAGAGATACAACCCAATGGAATGAAGGAAAGAATGTCCTTTCTGGGTTGATTTGATCTTTGCATTTCTCATAGGTTTCTTCCATTTTTCTCGGGTTAAGATCTCTTTTTCTCTCCCCATTAGTGTTCTTTACTCAGCTCACGATGACTTCTTAACTGGTATTATAGAATAATGGTAGCTGTTTTGGTATGGGAGATTAAAGGATGAGCTTGTCCAAGATGAATGTTAATTGGGTGCATCTGAAGCCTGAGGAGACTTCCTGCTTCTGTGTTGTCATAGGAACTGAGGCAGAATGTTTGGACATTCTCAGCATGTTGCTAGCCGAGTGCTCCTGACTTGTTCTGAATTGCCTATAGTGGTGGCACTGGCATGACACTGTGGGGCCATGTAGCCCTTTTAGCTGCATCAAAAGCATGAGAATTCTTGGCCAGTCTTTGGTTTGTGGTGCCCAAATTTTTTAAAGTCTTTTGTGTTCTTTCACTAGACTTCAGCAACTGAATTTAACCTAGGGACAGAAAGTCACATTAGGTTGTTGCTGTTTAACACACAGTTCTACATGTATTTGAGTAGTTGACCTTTTTCCAGTTTTTAAAAACTAATGGAGTGGCTGTTATTTTAAGAAAACCTTGAAAATAAAAAGCCCCCTCCCATTCTGCACTCCAATGAAGATGATTGCCTTTATCCTCCATTCACCTTGGACTCTTGGTACCTGTCATGAGGTGTGAGGCTGCTTAAAGTGATGATTTAAAGGTAAGATTTTCCGCCTCCTTTTTGAGGCTCTGTTTATGAACTAGAATCATAAAAATTCAAGAATCGTGCCAAATGTTCTTTTGTTGATGACTGTGATTTAGTCTGTTATGTAACTGTAATGTATAATTTACACATCTTCAAGATAATCAGTCTCTGTACTGAGGGACTATATTTAATCCTCACTTCTTTGGAAAAAGAGAACATTACCAATTATCTTTGAAACTATGTTTGTGAGACAATACACATTGATCCCACCCTCTTTCTCCATTTTTAATTTTTGGGGCGTTAAGTAGCACTTTATGATTTCTTGTATGCTTTTTTGTGTATAAAAGCTCAGAGGAGAAAGAGAGAGCTTAGTAGCTGCTGCCTGTATCTTGGGGCCTCCATTGATTGCTCATATTGTCTAAACCAAGAACAATGGGTATAATGTCATAGTCATCTCTATTAATATGCAGGTCCAGAGAGAACAAAAGGGTAAATTTCTTTCCACTATTGTCTTTCAGCTGCAGAAGGGGAGTAGGGATATTGAAATATTTAATAGTGAATAGTTTTATACTTAAGAAAATAACACTTCCTTTTCTATGTTTTGATGCCACTAGTGCCTATCATTTCAATATTTTTTGAGCAAATGGTTAATGTTGGTTTTTTTTTTTATCTTAACCTTTGCAAGTTAAGTTCAGTTTTAAGCCCCATTATGGTGTCTTTTAAACAAATTCTCTTATTTACCACCCAACATTTTGCCTCATTGCCCTGCCGCAGGCTCTGTTTATATGAAGTTGTCATAATGTAAGAGGAAATGTTGACTGTATTCACATAGGACTGTGTTCCCTTAATAAAGAAAGCCCTGACTAAGAAAATGGTGTTCTTATTAAATCAGCTCTTTAAGAGTAGGTGGGAGGAACTGCTATCGATCTAATGGATTTAATAGTTCATATACAAAGTCTGTGGAATAGAAGTAATATTCTGCAGCTGAGTAACTGTAGATTAATCCATCTTCAGACAGAATTCTGGAAGCATCTGTAAAACTGGAAAATTACTTTTTCTTTCCTTTTTTCAGGCACAACTGGACTAAATGTAATTCCCAAATACTTTAGAATTAAATTATACCCACAAAGTAAGTCTACTAAAATTATATGAAAAATTGAAATGAAATCATAAAATGTAAACGTTAGGTTCTTCTTGGCTGCATTTACTCTGGTGCCAGTTTGTTTAGGAGGGCTGCAGCGTTGAAAGGTAATCAGAGGTCACATGTAGAGATCCTTTCTTCTTAGGTGGTTTTGTAATAGCTAGTGGTGGTCTATTTTAGTTCAGTTGGAGGAAGTAGTCCTTTTAAGGTGGGTGCTGAAGTCAGACATTTAAGCTTCTCTTCATGCTCTCTCCCTGTGACCCTTTAGAACTTGTTCTTTTATTCCACTTACTGAAAGCACATGACCGAGCCCTCCTTCTTTGACAAGAAAGGCTAGCCATTCCTTTTTCCCTTCCCTTCCATCCCTAACCTTTAATGAGTGGTTGGGTCTATGAAGATATGGGGTTCCCAGGACATCTGAGAATTTTGATCGATCCAACTGACATTCTGTGGGTGGAAATGAAGTGAGTCCTATACGGGTTTAATTCTTAGAATAAACGGCATATTCCATTCATGCTTTACATCACTAAGATGTTCAGTTTGGGCAGCATAAACTGTTTGAAGATTCTCAAAGAAATAAAAGATAAAATAATAAAAATAACATCGGTAATACTAACAACTATAACTCTGTTTATCAGAAATGAAAAAAATGCAGAAGGAATTGGGACTTCTGATAAATGTACGACTAAAATAAGAATAGGCTCATATTAGGAATAGCAGCAGTACCATGTGTTTCTATAGAGCACTGCAGTTTACAAAGCACTCTTCATTGAAGTTTAGAGTAGCCTTCCTTATATGACAGTGGGGGATGGATTGGCTGGACTCTCATGGTTTCTGTAGCCTTAAGATCTCTGGATCTATAGCTTCGCACCAGCTACTTTAATTGGCATTGTTGCCATATTGTATTATTAGACTGCTAAAATAGTCAGATAGTTGGCAGCTGGTCTCTTTTATGTTTAATCCTTTCTCTCTTCTGCTCCTCTCATCACTGTCACCTTCCAGTTTGAAAGCTAGAGCATATGTAGCCATCTTTATTTACTTTTGTTCTATGCTAGCATTTGCCTTCTGCTAAATGAGGTTGTCCTTTATGAGGCAGCTGGCAATTTGTTTCTGCAGTCAAGGATCATATACTGCATTTTGGAGCCTGGGATATGTTAATAAGGCTTCAGAAATAAAAATATCATCTGAGAGAGCACTGTACTGGTGCTGGTGAGCTGCAGACAACCCCCTAGCCCACAAAACAGCTACCACCACACTCAAGGGGCCAAAGAGCCACATGTGGCTCGTGAGCTGCAGTTTGCCGACCACTGGTCTAGATGATGCCATTGGTGTTTCTGCCTTGCCTCTCTTGACAGTTTTACAACCAGTAGCAGACTGAGAGAGTGGCTGTAAGTGGATATGTATATGTGTATGTCTTCATATGAATCTCTTTCTCCAAAGCAGAATCATTCATTGGGTTCATTTTTATTAACAGCACTCCTAGTTCAATTTTAACCATTCCATGGAGCATTTCTTCATTTCCATTTACATCGGGGCTTTTGGAAAACCTTATGGAACTTTGGATCTAAGATGGTAGCACTTCTTAAAACATGTTTTTATTAAATCAACCCTATAAGAAAAATTCTATTAGCCAGATAAACCCCAGGGTTCTCGGGGCTCTTAACAGGGTCCATAGTTACTGGTAGGCATTGGATTAAGGATGGGACACCATGAATTCCTTGGAATTTATACTTGGAAGTTATGGCTCAATCCCATCAAAAACCACTGCACTTGTTAACATAGGTTTTTCACTGGATCCTTGTTATATTATTGTTAATTTTGGTGCTCTTGGATTATACATATTTTTAAATCTTATTACTTTTACATTACCTGTATCACAATGTTAAACTTCAGCATTAGGCTAAATGGAAATACTTAAGGTTCAAGCACAAATTTTTTTCAGCATAGTAGTTGGTTAAACATTTATATAAAGAATGGCTATTTATGCTATAGGTTCATTTTTAAAAAATATTTATAGATTTTTAGAGAAACATTGATTTGTTGTTTCACATATTCAAGCATTCATTGATTGATTCTTTCATATGCCCTGATCTGGGATTGAACCCACAGCCATGGCGTATTGGGACAATGCTTTAACCAAATGAACTACTTGGCTAGGGCCATGGATTTATTAAAAAATTTTTTTTTAAATTATAGATATCCCCCATTCCCCTTTCTTCAGCCAGCTCCTGCCCCACCCCAGCCTTTCACCACACTATTGTCTGTCCATGGGCTATGCATATAAGCTCTTTGGTTAATCTTTTCTCATCCCCTATTCCCCCCCCCCCCCCCCATACCCTCTGAGACCTGTCAAATGGGTTCATTTTTTAAATCCACCCCTTCAGAGAGTTAAAAACTTCTTAAGGGTTTTAATATTTCTTGAAATTTATTAAACTATTAATGACTGCCTCTAAAAGGATTATTTGTTTTAGTTTTTCTATAAAAGAGTCAGGCAAAGTAGTTTACCTTCTAGCAACATGTTATTGTGTTATAGAAACTGGTAAAGATTTTGCAGAGCATGTTATGTAAAGTTATTAAAGAAGAATTCATTTTGGTTCATTAAGTAAGCTCCCACCTGTGTGGCACTGGAGAGACAGTGTTGATTGAGCCCACATTCCTATTCTTAAAGAGCGCACACTTTACTGGAAGAGTGAATTTTACATGGGTCATCTGAATTGATGGCACCTAATGGATAGTCACCATATGGTGTTTGGCGTGTGCATGTTCCACAGACATGCCAAGATTAAATGGTTGATGGGAATCATACCATCCCTTTCCTCTTGTAAAACGTAGAGGATCAAGCTCATAATCCACCCTCTGAGCTTTGAGGAGAGTCCCAGACCATTTAATTTACATTTCCTCTATTTGGTTAAGTCTTCCCCAGGACTGTACCTTATGCCATTCCTGTCAACTATCCAGGCAAATCTTTATTCTTTATTCTCCTATGTGAAGCATTTCTAAATCTATGAAAAAAGTGAATGGCTTCTCTTTGTACTTAGAATTGTGCACATGAATATGTAATTAATCATCCTAATTTAAATAGGATTCAAAGACACTAAAGATATTTAGAAAATTCTATGGCAGAAGAACACAGAGGAGGAAATAATTATTTCTCAGGAATTCAGAGAATGTTTTACAAGGAAGATAATATTTATTTAGATCTTTAAGGATGAGTAGAATTTTTTTAGGTGGGAAGGTTACTTGGGGCAGAGGGAATAGTATATATGAAAAGTCGTGGCATCATGAAAGCACATGGCATGTTGTATGTTTTAAAGGAACGTGGCTGGACTGCTTGTTATTTGGTAGTGCTGGTGCCCTGGAGGCAATACCCCAAATAAGATTTGCATGATAAGCTCTGCAGTGCAAAAGCAGGTTCTTTTAGAATGCTGTGTACTAGCAAATTAAAAGCTGGTTTAGGCACTTGATAAATATATGTACATAGAGTCCCAAAAAATGTGTACACACAATGTCTGTAGACTCTATTACATTTTGAAAATGAAATGTGTTTTAATAAACACTGCCTTTATTCAAAGTTGTATACATTTTGGGGGGGGGATACCCTATATATATTTTTTGTTAATCCTCACCTGAGAATATTTTTTTCATTGATTTTTAGAGAGAGTGGAAGGGATGGAGGAAGGGGAGGGGGAGAGGGGAGAGGAGAGAGGGGAGAGGGGAGAGGAGAGAGGAGAGAGAGACAGAGAGAGAGAGAGGGAGGGAGGGAGGGAGGGAGGGAGGGAGGGAGGGAGGGAGGGAGAGAGAGAGAGAGAGAGAGAGAGAGAGAGAGAGAGAGAGAGAGAGAAGGAAACATTGATCTGAGAATGACACATCGAGTGATTGCTTCTCACACATACCCCAACTGGGGCTGGGGATCCAATCTGCAACCCAGATACCTGCCCTGGACCAGGAATCAAACCCACGGCCCTTTGGTGCATGGGCAAATGCTCTAACCACTTAGCAACAGCAGCCAGGGCAATACATTTTTTTTTTTTTTTTTTAATGAACCACGAGTCTAAGAGTATCTGGCTCTTTGATCAGGGGAGGGAAATGTGAGTAATCCTTTAAGAACCATATTCATTCATCAGGCATTTAGTCAACAAATATATACCGAGACTGCTGTGCTCAGAGCAACAAGGGAAATATAAAGATGTTTCTGCCCTGTTTGTGCAATGCCTCTTCCCAGATTCAGGGTTTTATTAGATTTTTATTTTGAGAAATATTAATTTTATGCCATTTTATTATGTTTTATGTATGCTTGCTACTAAAGCACTGTGCACTTATTACCCTCTCTAAAAGGTTCAGAACCATTTAACCCACTCCACTGCTCTATTTCAGTTCTCACTCTGCATTTTGAGGAGAGTACAGTTCTCAAATGGCTGACGTTTTTCTGCATGTTGTGTTTTCCAGCCAGTATTTATAAGGTCAGCAAGTCAGGGCATGCAGTGTTATAGATGTGAAAGCTGATTTGTACTCAACCTTTTCTGCCTAACATACTTTAGCTGACATTCTTTACTTATAGTTGATGCAAAGAGAATAGAGTCTAGTTGTAGCAAAGAAAAACAAAATAACACTGAAAGCAGAATAGAAACTTGAGTGGTAAAGATTGCACTCCTGGTAATGTACTTTTACAGGTGTGTGGAAGAACATTCAAATCTTTCTTGAGGATTAAATACATTTATTCATCCTTTCCCTTCCTCTGCTTGCTACCCTGTTCCCTTCTTCTTTTTATCATTTTATATTTTATATCAAAATATATTTTATATCAGTGAGAAAAGGAAAGGGAGAGAAAGATAGAGGCATCAATGATCAGAAAGAATCATTGATTTGCTGCCATGTGCCCTTGACCAGAATCAAATCTGGGACTCTTCAGTCAACAGGCCGACACGCTATCCACTGAGTCAAACCAACTAGGGCTGCCCTGTTCCCTCCTTGTCTTCAGTACATATTTAGTAGGTAACATGAATGTCAACACTGTGCTGGGTATTGGGTTACAATGGTAAAGGTAATGCTCCTTGTCTGCATAAGAAGGTACAACAATATTCTCAACCCTGGCTGTGCTTGAGCTATACGAATAAGCCTTAAAAACATACAGTTGCTGGGGTCCCTGCCTTAGAGATTCTGATTCTGTAGTTTTGAGGTGGGCAGGTAGTATTACTGATAAATTAATAGGCAATTTCAATTCTCCGAAGTGGGCAACAAGATAGTGAGTACTGGGTGGCGGGGGCGGGGGCGGGGGGAAGCATCTGGCCTAATCGTGGAAGATCAGGGCTGGTGGCTAAATGAGAAGGGCATGTGTACAGGATGAGGAAGGAAAAAGCCTGACTCGGGCTTTGGGGAATAACATGTATACATGCAGGAAGTGAGAGCATGGGAAAGTGGTAGTTTATTGCAGTTGGAGCATAGAAGAGGAGGCAAGGAGTAGTGAGAGATGAGATTGGAGAGACAAGCAGAGTCTGGATCATTCAGGGCTTTGTCAGCCAGGTTTTCAGAAATTTGAATTTTATCTGTAGACAATTGAAGTCGATGAGTTTTAAGTAGTGGAGTGATTAATATAAGATTTATTATGTTTTCATATAATGCTACTTTATGGGGAATGGCTTTCAGGGACATAAGAATACAATTTGAAAACTTTTGCAGAAGTCTAGGTATGAGAAATGCCAGTGGTTTGAATCAAGCAAGTAGCAATGGAAATTCATTGTTGTTGGAATATATTGACCTTGTTTAGAAGTAGATGTGTTGGGAGTGGGGTGTGTGTGAGAGAGACATAAATGTATCAAAGACTAGGCTTTTGGGTTGAACCATGGGTTGGATGGACATACTAATCACTAAGATGAGGATATAGAAAAAGAAGCAGATTTGCCAGGGAAAGTCAATGAGGAGAGAGAGGGAGGAATGGAGGAAGGAAGGGAGGGAGGGAGGGAAGGAGGGAGGGAGAGAGAGAGAGAGAATTGTCCCATTTACTTATGCATTCATTGGTTGCTTTCTTGTATGTGGCTTGACTAAAGATTGAACCCACAACCTTGGTGTATAAGGGTGGTGCTCTAACCAGCTGAGCTACCCGGCTAGGCTGATAAGTTCACTTTAAATATACAGTTTGGAGTAACTGTTGGACATCCAAATAGAAATCTGAACTAGGCGTTTAGGCCGTTGGTCTGAAGCTAGGGAAAAGGATCTCAGCTCAAGATAAAGATTTGTAAGATATTTGCATGTAGATAGTAACTGAAACTATATGAATGCATGAGATGATTCCGTACATATATAGAGAGAAGGGAAGGCCTAGTTCAGAATCCTTAGAAATACCAACAGTTTAGGAAAGAAGGAGAAAAGGGAAGCTTAGAGGGAGCCTGAGAAGGAGTAGTAAAAGTAGGAGGAGCCTTAAGAGTGTGAATTGCAAGAGAATGCTTTAAAGGGGAAGGAATGATCCCAGGGAGCTATTGTAAATGTCATAAAGAGATCAGGAAGAAATTTTCATTTGCTTTGACGACAAGGATTTATGTCAGGAGGAAGAGAAGTAGGTTGATGGGGGTGAGGTAAAGTCATCATGAGTAAAAAAATCATGTTGTACACCTTGGACTGAGGCAGCAGAGATAAGGTGGGTGGGTGATAACTGGGAGTGGAGGGGTTGGAGAATTGTTGAACAGAAGAAATTTGGTCATTCTGTTCATTCCTTCCTGATGTGATCATTCATTAAAGGTCCTTTATGAGCCATATCCTCTACTCTGTTGAAAATAGATCCTACCGTGTTTCCCTGAAAATAAGACATCCTCCGAAAATAAAACCTACTTAAGGTTTCCTTCTGAGTGAAATATAAGGCATTCCCCCCAAAATAAGGCCCCCCTCCCTAGGCTAAACATGAGAGATTTGGTCCACTGATTCTGAAAGAAATGGAGTCACAAGAAATTCACTAGGAAATTCAGGAATTGGATTGTTATGATGATGTTCCAGAAGATGATGACATGATTGTCATTGAATAAATGGGTAAATTCTTGATACTGTAGGATTCAGTTTGTCTGGTTTGTGTTGACAACTACCGTACTACCGTACCTTATACCGTACCTTATACAGGTAATAAATTTCCTTTATTTTCATTTAACAATAAATGTGTACCGTATTCTTCTTCATGGAAAAATAAGACATCCCCTGAAAATAAGACCTAGTGCATCTTTGGGAGCAAAAATTAATATAAGACACTGTCTTATTTTTGGAGAAACAGGGTAGTTCTTTTTGTTGTTGTTAATCCTTGCCTGAGGATATTTTCCCATTGGTTTTTTTGAGAGAGAGTGGAAGGAAGAGGGAGAGACAGAGAGAAACATCAATTTGATGAATTTAAAATGAAGTCTGATTGTGTGGTTTTTCTTTAGCTCTGTACTGTTACTTGAGTTTGTGTTCTGAGAAAGGAGAACCAGAGTTGCAGTTTGCCAGACAAGTGTAATGGAGAGAGGGACAAGGGAAATACGGAATGATTATACATAGATCATAAGAATCCAAGCTGAACAAAGGGAACAAAGGGGGAAGGATTGTGACAGGATCAGTGCTTTAGACAGTTTAATGAGAGGGAAGAATTTTTAGCAAGGGGGATACTAAAGCAAATGAATGGGAAAGGTGGGAAGCGGAGATGAAATGTTGGTTGTTTCATATTAGAATTTTGGCATGGGTATATGTTTCTGTTGATAAAGTCAAGGTATTGCCCATGGATTTGAGTCACTGAGGTATGTAGAGGAAGGGGCCCTGAAAGAAGTTATCAGGGACCTGGGCACCCAGATTTTGTTTGCGTGGTGTACATTCATGTTAGCAGGTGAGGATAGGAGTTGGAGTGGAGGGGACATGAGCCAGGGATACAAGTTTCCAGTTGAGTAGAATGAGTTTGAAGTTGGTAGATAATGATGACAGCAGGGGATGGGCTATGTGCAGGCAGAATTGGAAGAGCCTGGTTGGGAGTAGTAATTGTAACAAGTATAGTTGCTACTTCCTGGCCCTGGGATTTATGAGGGATTGAGAGGAATAAATAATCACTTCTTGAGATGGCTGCTGGGAAGCATGTTTAAATGCTGGTGATAAGGAATCAGGAGAGGTAGAGGCTAGAGAGCAAGGTTCTGAGGAGGGAGAGTAGATGGGCTGTATGGCTTAGTGGAGAGACTAGGCTTGGCCTTCTAGAAGAGGGCAGGAGTAGGGGCAGCAGGCCTGGCCATGGGATAGGTGGCCTAAGAAGGCGACAAGAGCAGCTGCTGAGGGTAAGGCTGTAGGGAGTTGGCTGGAAGATGTGGGAAGAATGGAGGAGGTTTGAACTAGCAGCTGGAAAATGGAAAAATGGAAGTGACACATAGAATGATTATCAGGAGATGTTAGGGACTCAGCTCAGACTGAAGATCTTGGGTTAGGCACAAACTTCTCCCTACCCTCCCTTCCTATTACATATGTAGTGACTATTTCCCCCTATTTCCACGAGACTAAATTAATTGCTTTCTCGTCTGTGTTTCTGTAGTATTAAACACTTATTTTTATATCACATCACATTGAGGTACAGTATTTTTCCTGTTCAGAGTTTAAGTTCCTAGAGAGTAAGGCTTATCTTATCTTCATGATCACCTAGAATAATGACAGGAACATAGCTGGCACTTAATGTTCATTGAATTGAATCAAATTACACAAGTAGCCAAAACCGGTTTGGCTCAGTGGATAAAGCATCAGCCTGTGGACTGAAAGGTCCCAGGTTCGATTCCGGTCAAGGGCATGTACCTTGGTTGCGGGCACATTCCCATAGCGGGTGTGCAGGAGGCAGCTGATGGATGTTTCTCTCTCATCAATGTTTATAACTCTCTATCTCCCTTCCTCTCTGTAAAAAATCAATAAAATAAAAAAAAATTACACAAGTACATTCATTATATTTTTCTAATACTGCTTTTTCTTCCTTGATCTGAAACTATACATTCTAAACAACTTAACTGGTTTCTATGGGCACAGTGTGCTTATTAAGCTAAGCCATCCTATTTTTATGGTTTACAAGAGCAGGATCTGTGCAGAAGATTAAGATGTTTCCTCATCTGTATGGGTTTGGCATGAATTTATTTGCCTTGGGAATTGCTGTCAGCAGAACCTTTGCCTTGTTATTGACCTTACCATTTGGTCGTAAGGACATCCTTTGAGAATATAGTGAATGGCTATTCTTCTGATTGAATAGCACTGTACTAGCATTCTTTCCCTTCAGAGTGAATGGTACTGCACTATGTGATTTGAAATCTTTGGGAGGCTTCAATTGGAGGAGAGAGCTTTTCCTGTAAAAAGAACTTAATAAGCAAAATTAAAAAGTCACCTTGCTTCCAAAATGTTGGAAATATTGTACTGACATGAAGACCATACAACCACGGACAATATTAATTTGCCCATTAATGTATTCATATTGTTTTGTGAATGGCAAAATGAAGGAACATTCATATGTATTCATATTCTGCATCAGTAATGACAACTTTGGGAGGAGACTTTCTTAGGTTCCCTTTAAGATAGAATCATAGAACTTAATGCTAGAAGGGATGTGAGAGCCCTTGGTCAGCCACCCAGTGGAATCTGTGAAACCCTCCTCAGCATCCCTCCAGGTGGGGTCCAGCGTCTTCTTGTATACTGTGAACAGAAACCAGGGCAGTGCTACCTCTGTAACAGCAGTTCTCAAACTTTGTTCCCAGGAGCTCTTTATACTCTGAAACATTATTAAGGACCTCAAAGAACTTTTGTTAATGCATGGTATATCTTATCAATATTTATGAATTAACTTTAAGTGCAATAATAAACCCATTACAAGTCAATATAAACATTTTAATGAAAAATAACAATTTTTAAAAACAAAAATAATTCAGTGAGGAAAGTAACCTTGCAAACTTCCCTAATTTTTGGTGTTACAGGAGAAGACAGTTAGATTCTCATATTTATTCTTAGTCTGTTGTAATATTACAGATGTAGCCTCTGGAAAGCTCAACTGTACATACATGGCAGGTAAATAACTTCTTAAAATTAAGAAGCTTTGACCCCCTAGACCTCCTGAACGGTACTTGGTTCCCCAGGAGTCCAGACCATACTTTGAGGTTTGCTGCTGTTTTGTACATGAAGAGATGAGGCGAATGAAAGAAAAAAAGAGATACAAATGGGGCCACGAATAGCATCCTCACACCTGTGGTCAACAAGTATTGAGTGCCTGCCAGGTGCCTGAACATAAAGCACTGAAAATGCTGACAATCTTATCAGTTATTTTCCTTCTTCTTCATTGTGAAGACTCACCTTGACTTGAAAAGATTGCAGGGTTTTAAATGAGCTCTTTTACTTATAGCATCCATTAATTGAGAAAATGAGAAAAAAGCTACTATGACTTTAGTTGTGTTTTTAAATATATTTTATTGATTTTTTTTACAGTGAGGAAGGGAAAGATATAGAGAGCTAGAAACCTCGATGAGAGAAAAACATCGACCAGTTGCCTCTTGCACACCCCCTACTGGGGATGTGCCCACAACTCAGGTACATGCCCTTGATCAGAATCAAACCCGAGACCCTTCAGTCCGCAGACCGACGCTCTACCACTGAGCCAAACTGGTTTCGGCTAGTTGTGTTTTTAAATAAATGTTCATTTTAGTCATCACAACAGTGTCTGTGGACATTAGAAAACAATACTGTGACTATGTTTTTGTATGTTATACAGTTTGGTCTGCAGGCTGTGCTTGGTGTCCATGGGGACTTGCAGAACATTTGGCCCCGCCACATGCGATCCGCAGGTTGGGAACCATGGTTCTGTGTTTGATTTTTTTTTTTTTTTTTTTTTTTTTTTCCTTCAGACGTCATCACCAGTTCTTGTCACCGGTGGTAAAGATGTTAAGTGATAGAACTGTTTTGAAACCATTTTGACTTTTGGTGCCTTTGAGTAAGATGGCTGGGTGTCCTGACGAAAAGCCAAAGGCAAATAAATAAATGCCTATGTTTCTGGGGCTTCTCATTGTTTGGACTCAGAGCAATGGATGAGCGCTTGTAGACTGAGCATGTTTCCCTGCCCCTGAAGATGTTGCTGAGAGCTAATGGGGGAGAACTGTGCGGAGAGAGTTAATACCGAGCTAGTGAAAAGTGGAAATGTGGTAATAATACAAGGGGAGGAGTGAGAAATTAAATGGTATCTTTTTAGAAGTCTGCCTTATTGCAGTCTGCATTGCTCCTTGGGGATTTTTCTACTGAGTACAAGAAAATCAGCAAGCACTTCTTGGAAAAACCCAGATGAAATTACTGCCATAAATTTTTTATTTTTATTTTTCATGGTATAAAACCCTTAATTTAGATGGGGAGGGTTTATTACCCGAGCTTTCCTGGCATGGCTAAGTTCAATTAATTTCAGATGACAAGCTCCCCCCAGCCCCCTTGCCTTTCTCCTTTTTTTCTACCCAATATGTGGGAAGTACAATTTGTTATTGGTTTGCCTTTGGCTCTGGAGACCTCATTAAGGGCCCAAGAAAGGGATTCTATCTCTCTCTCTTTGATGCCTGTTTTCTGCTGGATGCAAACCATTTGCACTGTCACATGGAAAGTATGTATGGTGTATCTGAAGGGAAAGTTAGTGGATAAAAGTGGTGGTGTTTATACCATTTAAATATTGATTTGAAATGACTATTGCAAGTTAAGAAATTACAATGGTGTTCAACTAAGATAGGAAAGTTAGCTTAAGACAAGGTCTCTGAAAAGAATGTGGGCACACTTAGACAGGAAAACTTATTGAGCTGCTCTGACAGTTCATATGTAACATACCTGGTTATTTGAAAGCAGGAACAAGATGTCAACAGAATATTGTATTTACTCACACTCCTAAGACATAGCTCGCTGCACCTTCAGGTTCTTGTTCCTATCAGAATACTGTGTGCATATCTTGCAAATAAGGGAAATAATCTATGGTGTTGTTTTGTTTTCCTCTGCCTGGTAATATAGAATCTATTGTGGTGTGAAAAAAAGGGCTCACAGGAGATTCATTACTGTTTGTGAAGTGAATTGTCTGGGTCCTTCGGCATGCGATTATTTCACTCACAAAGCAGATATAAAAATTAGAAGTGAGGTGATAGAGAATGTATATTGCATAAATAAGCAATTCAAACAAAAGTTTCACCATTATAATAAATAAACACCCTGCTTCAAAGGTTGGAGATTAGAATCCTGCTATATTAATGCTTGACAATTAATTAACTATTGTCTGTTAAGTTCCCAAGATGACAAGTTACTTAAATACTATTATTAGGAGTAGCTGGATTAATAATAGTCTTCAAGTGTCATTGAGGAGATTTTAAAAATAAATGAGGAGATTTTAAAAATAAAGATAAATACGTGCAATCTCAGACACAGTGGAAGGCCAAGCGGCGGACCTGTGCGCAGCGTTTTGTGAGGCTGCTGTGAGAAGTGTGCAGCACTGGGGCAGTGTTCTGAGGATCATGAGACAAAAGTGCCTAATTTGGCCCTAGCCAGTTTGGCTCAGTGGTTAGAGCATCGGCCTACAGTAGTACATGCCCAGGTTCGATTCTTGGCAAGGGCATGTACCTTGGTTGCAGGCTTCTTCCTGGTCCACAGTCGATGTGTTTCTCTCACATCGATGTTTCTCTTTGTATTTCCCTCTCTCTTCACCTTACAAATCAATGGGAAAATATCCTCAGGTTAGGATTAACCAAAAAAGTGCCTAGTTTATTAATATTTTTTCTTTACTTTTTGGGTATTGCTTAATCCCTTGTAAAAATAGTGTTCACTTAGCAAAATTAAAGAGAAAATAAGAAAGCAGACAGAAAATAGGCTTGGCAGAAGTCCAAGTGTAAAAGAAACCTCTAGCAGTTTCAGACAGGCATTGTTTAAATTCCAAATATGCCAGATCACTCATTAATGTTTGTTTTTTTTTTTTTTAAATATGGTACAAATTGTCATAGAGAAAGACATGTGGGAATTCAACCAGATTGTACAGTTTTTGTCCTGTGGATTTATATTCCAAGGGCCCCATTCATTTGGATTCATTTTGTGAGAAAACATGGATTCGAACCCTGGCCCAGTGTCAATAATGGGGGAATCACCATAGGAGATGATGCACTTGAATCCTGATCATGGAGAGCGGAACATGCAAGAGGAGGAGTGGGGGCTGCTTGATTTTTAGCACAGACCAGTTTTAAAGTGGGTTGTGTGCAGAAGCAGTAGTTACGCACACCAACAAATTCCTGTCGCCTTTTTCACTGTAATAGGTTCCCTTCCACTCCCAGCTCCCATTGCTGTCAGGTGTGGGCTGTGTGACTAGCTCAGCAGGCAGCTTCTGAACAGAGGGGTGTGCAGCACTTTTTGGCCAAAGCGTTTAAAAGCCAGGGTGCCCCTCCAACCTTTTCTGTGTTACTTCCTGTTCTGAATATATTTTTAGTACTAGAGAACAGAACAAAATAGAACTGCATACATTTTTAAATATATATGTGTCTCTAAATAATGACAGAAATTCAGCTTATGATACATATACCTGTTCAGCACAATCTGCTGTTCCGTGGATATGGAATGTGGATGACAGACTAGTTCTGGTGTTGTGACTGGTCCTTGATACCTCATATGAGTCCTAGGAAAACCTCCCTGTGGAAAAAACTGGGATAAGTTTTAGATATTTAGATAGGCGATTTAGGCAGCCAGATTCATACAGTAAACAGCTTTTTATAAATGGTGAGATTTCTGCCTCTTATACTTTGTTGGGAATCACTCAAATGTTGATCTTAATGTACATTTTTATTCATATGAAAATAACTTTATGATTAGTGTTTCTGTAAAGCCAACAAATTTCAAAAAAGCAGTGTTGAGACTAAGGGATGCCTCAGCCTTGAATCCATTTGTTTTCAGCCTATCTAACACGCTATTTGTGTTGGACGCCTTGGTATAAACCTGGCTGTTTCTATCTTGGTTGATTGATTGTAGTTTGACTCTAGCCTAGCTTGTTTAGTTTAGACTTGAGGAACATCTCTTCAGCCCTGACTGGAACTTGAAAGAGTAGCCAGAGCTTAAACCTTTGCTTGCAATAGTGGTTGCTTAGTTAGTTGGTTGGAATCTTAGCAACAAGTTGGAAGTCCTCACATATGTGGCCTTTTCATTATAATTGGTCTTCTTTTAGGGGGCAGGCATCTGAAGTGATAATAGTTATTTCTTACTCAGTACTTTATTCTTTTTCTTTCCCTCCTTTCGGCTTTCCTCCACTCCCGCCCTCTCCCATTTTCTACCATATAATGACTGGGAAACTTGAAGCAAAGACTCCATGCTGCCATGTGTGGGGGTCCAGGAGTCCTGATCATTTTGAAGAGCTAGCTAGTTGTAAGTTCTAACACTATACTTAGGAAACATTGTACTGAGTGTCGCACGTTTTGTGATGGTAAAATGATAAAAGAGGAAATGCAGTGTTAAAGAAACAGAAAGAAAGGAAAGCAAATTCTTGGGCCTGCATTAGAAAATAGAAATCACTAATCAATATAAAGTTCAGATAGTACGTGACTCAGACAGCAAAAGGAGGTGGCAAATTTCCCACCATGTACAGATTTTCATGTGTACATTTTGAGAAAGATAATGTTTTTATTTGGTACAGTTGCATATTCATTTCTAACAGACTGCATCTTAAAAGGATTGGACTTTTTATGGATTCTATGAATATTCAGAGAGTCACCAAAAACAATTCTGTCCTTTACCTTATGAATCTAGACCCATCTGTCTTTTGCTTGTTATAGGTGGTCCTAGCTCTTTAATGTGAGAGTTCCCTTTTGGGAAAAAAAGATGTTTTCTGTGTAGATTGGTGGGACATGTGTGTACCTTTGCTCTTTGCTGCCTTGGTGGAAGTTTTTACCCTCAGGGTGGACTTTGGTGTGTGTGTGTGTGTGTGTGTGTGTGTGTGTGTGTGTGCGCGCGCGCACGTGCTGCCAGGTATTGCCACTTGGGTACCTGGCATCAGCTGTCTTAACCGTTGTGGGCGTTGTTTAGTACACTGACACAGCAAGAGGCATAAGGTACATTGGTATGTCATCAGGGTACACTGTAAGCTGGCAAAAGCTAGAATCCTGATCATTTGCATTTCCTCCCTCCCTTTTACTCTTTCATTTTCCTGAAACTGATTTACATATTCAAAAATAAACATGTTTCTAAATATTTTAAAATTCTTGCCCTTTTTTATAAAATGGAAGTCTTACTCCTTTAATATTACTTAAAATATCCATTAAAAAGTAGGAATTGCAATAAAAGAATCAAGGCAGGGGCTGTCTTGGAAGAATGGTTTTTACTTTAGTCACATGAAATCAGTGTGAAAGTGGGGTCTGCTTGGTTGCTACAACGTTTTTCTCTTCTTGATAGTGACAGCACATCACAGCGTCACTTCACATCAGCCCTGTTTAACTGCTTTGTTTTCATGATTATAAAGGGTGGAGAGCCCACTTTACAAATACATTTTGTTATAATTCTGAAAATTATACATGCACCGTCTTTCCCAGAAAAGATTTTGATATGACCCCATTACCATCTCCACCATTTACTGCTTTACACACTCAACTCTGAAGAGAAAAGGAGGTGAAAGTAGTTAAGATGGTTTAAGCAAGACATTGTCATTCATGAGCATATCCCTGTCTCTCAGCCACCATCCCAAGGGGCTTTGCTCCTCCTCTTTGCTGTCCTAACCCCCCACCCCCACCCCCACCCCGATCTACCTGCAGAGTCAGTGCGGCCCATCCTCCAGTCTTCCCTGGACAAGAATAGCCAGTGTCACCGATTGCCATCACAGTAATTATTCTGCTGGATAGAGACTTTTGGTGCCTTAATAAGTAATAAGATAATGTGTAACAAGGCTTGGTGCAGTGAGTAGCATGTGAAACACCGAACAAATGCTAGTTCTATTTCCCTCCCATCCCTCCCCTTCCCAGAATTCAGTGTTTCTGCTTCTTTGTATCTTCTGATGTAAAGGAGGACAGGATTTTCACAGATGAAATCTTAAATGTGTTTTATTGATTCATCCTTGTGACTCCATATCTCCTACTCTGGTTCTAGTCTTTCTGGAGCGGAGAATAGGTCTGTCTGCCTTCTTTCCATGGTAAGAATGGATAGAAGTAAACTAGCATTCTTGGAGGATCTCCCAAGTGAGTGCAGGCATTGGGCTAAGTATTTTACTTGCATCATTACACTGAATCCTCACAGTGTTCCCACGAGATGGTAAGGATTATCTCCATCTCAGAGATGAAGAAACTGAGGCACAGAGATGTTGTTTGCCTAAGTTGCTGTGCACTGGTGGAGTCAAAATCCAAACCCGAAGCCATTCTCTTCACATTATACAGAGCTGCTTCGTGGGTTCCAGTGAAATGAATGCCGCTTTCAAAATCATGTTCAGACCTTTTTCTTTGCACAAGCAACAGAAGAAGAAAAATTTGATAATAATCATTATTATTTTGAAAATAACTTACCCTCTTCTACCTAGTAATGTGTTTGCTGAAGGGTCTGGTGTAATGATTTCATACCTTGCATTTTATAGGGTAGAAGACCAAGAATATTATAATCATTTTAGTTTCTACTTTAGAATTATGATCCCCTTGTACATGAGAAATCAAAGTATTTTCAAGAATAGAAGTATGATAGGTTGGTCTGAGGGAACTTTTTTGATCACCTGTAAGGGTAAATATCTTTCCTTACTCTTTAGATTAATTTTTAAAGCTCTTGATTTTGGTTCCTTTTTAATAGACCCTAAAATGATGATGAAAAAATAATGTACATAAATAAATTTTTATACTGTTATTTAAAAACAGAAATGTTTGTACATAGAAAAAATGAGTAAGAGACATTTTATATGTAAAAGACAGTTCTATAATTGTAATTAATTTCTATAATTTTGCACGTTATATGTACTCATTGTATTGTATGACAAGCAAAATTATTCCGTAATTTTTATAATCTCACTTTAGAGTTTAAATTTTAACACACAAAATTAATTAATACCTCTATATTCCTGACATCTCAGTTATTATTAGAATTATAGAATTACATCTCACTCATTATTGCAGCTGTGTCTGTCCATGTAAGGTCTTGTTTTACTTTGATTTCTTTTTTACTCTCCAGAACATTTCTTAGGAACCAGTTAGTCTTGAATAAAAAACTTTACATTTGGTGAGACAAATTTAGCAGTGAAAGATAATCTGATAGTGAAAATGTGTGCTGAGATAAACTACTATTTGTATTTTTTAAATAAAAAAAAGGCGGGGGAAGGGTGTGGGCTAATCTTATATTACCACCATTCAAAATGAGATTTGCTATGAACTTTGGCCTTTGGGAATTTCATTTGAGTCTTTTACCACTAGAGGGCGGTGTGCTACTGCAAACGACTTATTCAAGTCAGAAGTCATCAAATCTCTTCATTTGTTCTTCTCACTAAAAAGATAAAGGATTTATATTCCTGTAATGCCAAAACAGTTCATACTTAACATTCAGTCTTTAACTGTAGAAACTTGTTTGAATGACAGTAATGGCTTCATTTCAAGTTATTTAAATGTTTAATGCTATGTAATTTACTCGTCTGTATAATCTTTTATTTAACTAGATGAAAATAATATACTGTTAACATTGTTTTTAGCATTAATTCATGTGACTAATTGAAGTTAAAAACACTAAAACCAATTTCCTCGTTTTGCTGCAGGATCAGCCTGTAAAGAGGTTTTCCTCTGGCCCTGGCTGATCTCAGCTCAGTGCGCATCTCCCCTCAGCCCTCTCTCTGCTCCACACCTTCTACCCTCTTCCTGTTATTCTATAGTTAATTTGACTTCAGTATACCCACAGCCACAGTTGGTAGCAAACTGATTAACTGTAGATCGTTTCCCCTCTGAAAACTTGTCTTTGCAATGTATTATGTTGTTACTTCAAAATGAATGTGGTAACGATTGGAATCCCTAAATTACTATAAGCACTTAAAAAGAAGGAGAAAAGATGGAAGTGGGTGTTGACATCACTAGACCTGGCAGTCGGGAGAACTCATTTTCAGCAGAAAATGGTGGAACTTCAGTGTTCCTGCCTGAAGACCCCATCAGCACAGGCATTGTTGCCACTGACTCTCAGTAATAACAAACAAAACAAAACAAAACAAAACAAAACAACCAACTGATGCCCCAGCTGTTTTCAGAGCTTTCCTTTGGTCTTGGAAATCAGATGAGTATAAGTCAAAACAAGGTAACACCTTCCTGGCAGCTTGCTTATACTTCTGCGATGTGTTATATTAAAATTGCCCATTACAGTTCTCCGTTTGTAGCATAAATAATTCTTTCTTCAGCATCGCTCCTCCAGGGTGCCAGAGAAAGGAACATTTTCACCCATTGTAATTGTTGACAAATATCCTTTATTCAAAGTAATTGCTAAGTTATGTCATGCTTTGTTATTATTCTGAACTCTGTGGAAGTTTTGTCTATAATCTGGATAATTTTTAAAGGATTAAAAATGCAGAAGTATCTCATCATTCTTAGATTAAATTCTAGATGAGAATTGCTGTCTTGGTTTAAAAAAACATATAAACAGAAATTGTCTACTCCTTATGGTATTTTATATCATCATGTAATAATACTTTATATTCAGTGACACTATTTTATTTTGTGAATAAAATCTAAAATTGAAAGCTTTAATTTCATGAGCAAAATGCTATCTTATTTAATTTTATGAGCAAAATCAACATTGATACTGGTTTGTTTATCAACAATTTTTAGGAAGAATTTATATGATATTTGTGCTATACTATAATTTTTCTTAGAATTTTAAATATGTGTATTATATGTAAATGTACATATATATATTTTAAATATCATGTGTGTACTTGTATACACATATTCAGTAGTTATCTCTGTTAAGTAAAACAAAATAATTGAAACAGAAATTATGCTTATTCTTAAATATATGCCATATAGCACTTTTAGGAGATGAGCTTATGAAATTCATGAGTGACAGTGATGTAAGTTTAAAAATCATTATTTTTGTGTCATCTTTCTTCTATTTTAAATACATAAATGACAAGAATGCCAGCACTTTATAAAGAGCACTTCCTTTCATCTGCGTATTACAAACACTGTATTAGGAAGTAAATATAAATATTACCCCCATTTTATAGTGAAGGAAACAGAGGTATGGGACACTGAAGCTGCTTTCCCAGGGCCGCAGTAGGTGGGGCAGAGCTGGGCTGCCCTGCACCTGGAGGGCGGCTTGCAGGAGCACCCGAGGCCCTCTGTGGGGAAGGCTGGCCTGTGTGTGTCCCTGTGTTTTCTAGATTTGTGAAATTTGTTAGTTTTCTCACCTCTGAAATGGATCTAGTTAGTAGTTTTCCAGCTTTACCCAAGACAGAATAAGCAATAATGGAGTTTTAACTTATTGAGAATTTTGAGCCTGGGGGTAAAAGCTATTTACAGTGTAGTTTTTACTTTCTTTGTTTTTGGAAGAGGGAGTGGCTTTTCTTTCTCTTAAGTGAAAGAGGACAAAGTTTGAAAAGTACTGGGAGGAAACAGATGGATAAGGCAGCCTCTGTTGTTGAAACCCAGGAACGTGCCCCCTAATTCTTAAACCTGTGGGCCAGACGGAGGACTCGGGATCTTTCTTCATTGCTCCTTAGTTTAACCATTTCTTCTCACTTGGGAAGGAGTTTTTTTTAGTTATTATTATTATTATAATGTACTTATTGGTGTGCGGTAATAGATATGCTGATTTCCTTAAGGCATGCAGTGTTACCAGTGTTTGACTGCTGAGATTAAATTCAGCCATAAATTAGGACATAACGTTTCCTAAAGACATTTTATGTTTTAATCAGTGCTAAGATAAATTACTAACATAGCAATAAAGTGAAGAAAACGAAGCAGGGTTACTACTTAATCTTATGCAAGAAAAAAACAATAAATTGTTAGGTATATGTAAGTAAGTACTAGTTAGTTACCAGGTAAAGGGAAGGGCTTTAGCTCATTAATGTAATTTTTTGTGATTTGTGTACCTGGACTCCAGTAGGTTGGTGCTACTATTACTTGATGAACACTTTGCCTTTCTTTCCAGCATTATAGTACTTCCGAGCAAGTACTGTTTTTTCACAATATTGTATTTGCAGGGGCCATTTCTTGTCTTGTGCTCGAGTTTCACTGCCTTGTAAAAGTTCCTTTATGTCTCTGGGATCTGATTTATGCCTGCTCTCAAAAAGCACTCCCATGCCCCACCTTTTCCCTTCACCTCAAAACTTCCACCACTTTTTCTCTTCCTAGTCCCCTTTTGTTTTTGTTTGTTTGTTTATTTTATTATTCTGTTTTTTAGGCTAATAATATCTAACATTTACTGTCCCCCAGCCAACTCAGGAAGCCCCAGGAAGATTGCCTGGTGCTGTCTCTGAGAAAACCTGCACACTAATGTCAAGCCCTTTCCGGCTCTGGGTTCTCTTTACCTTCCACCCTGTAGATCCTGCCGACTTACTGGAAATGAATTTCTACAGCCTGCAGGCTCTCCTGTCAGACTTTCCCTTTTACCGCCTCTCACCTTCTTCATTCTTTTCATTGACAGGTCTCTGTGGTGGGGTGTGGGTTCTAGTCAGCTGGCAACATCTAGTACTGAGCTCCCTTCTTTCACATGTCAAATAAGAATGAGCCTTAGAACTAGATGTGTCTTTTCAGATTGTAGTCTCCACATTTCTCATTTTATAGGTGAGGTATGTGGTGTTCAGAGAGACTTTACCTTGTGATATGCAGCAAGCGAGCAGCGAGCCTATGATTATTCTTAGTTCTGATTCTTAGTCCATCCCATGGCAAGCCCCTGCCATCCTTCCACTTGGCCAGTGGTCACACCTCTGCAGGCTGTGCAGATTGGGAAGACTGATGCTGGCTGCTTTTAGGGGTGGTTTAATAGATGGCTAGCCAGTTCGAGCAGATCATCCTTATATGGCCCCATGACAACATTGGGCTGTTACTGATCTCCATCATAATCACAGAGAACAAAAAGCAGGAAATTTGACTAAACAGAAATGTTACATTTCTGACATTAAACAAAAAGTTTAAAAAGAATTAAAAGGAAAATGGCAAAGTGGGAAATATACCAAATTTTTGCCAGGAAAAAAAGGTCAGAATCTTTATTATTTGGCTCTTAAAAAGAATAAGAAAAACAACCCAGAAGAAAAATGGGAATAGAACATATAACAGTGGATATAGATAATTCATAATATAAGACATATAAATAAATGGCCACATGAAGAAAAGATCAACCTCATTGTGAAGCAAAGAAAAACCACTTTGTGGTTATCAAATGGTTTTGAATTATGCCTATGGCCATGTTGGTGAGGGCGAGCTGAAACATTCTCTCATACATGCTGGTCCTGGAAGGATTAACTAGTTATTAGAATTATGATACATACATGCAGGGAATTATATGACCATTAAAACTGTCTCAGTAGAATTCTGTATTAAAAATGCTTGCAAGTTAACTTGTAGTGAGATAAGTAGGGGAAAAAAAATACTAAACCATATTCTAATTTTTAATTGACATGTGTGTAAATACATTTTTAAAAAATATGTAAGTAAATACACCAAATGTTAAAAGTGTTTATCATTGAATGGAGGGATTATGAGTGGTTATTCTTTTTAAAAAAATTTTTTTTTGCATTTTCTAAATTTTCTATCAAGAAGTATACTACTTTTGAAATTTAAAAAAGAAACAAACGTATTATTAAGAGGGATTGGGACTTCACCTTCAGATCACACACTCTTTGCAGATCTGCTGGTTCTTGTCTGACCTTTTACAAAGCTGTCTCCCACTTCTTGGTTTGTGGAGCGTGTCTCTGCAGGAAGGTGAAGGCCACATGGCAGCACGGGGAGAACAGACCCAGCCTAGGAGTCCGGGTGCACCACTGTGCCGTGTACACACTGTGCCCTGTGTGCACACTGTGGCCTAAAGCAGTCCCTGCCTGTCCCCTGGGGTTTCCTCCCTGACAGAGTGAGTGTGCTGGTTTCTGTAAGGCCCCATGCAGCTCTAAAATCAGATCACTCTGATTCTTCCCCAAGGTCTTCAACACTCTCCTTTCCTTTTATGTCCCCGGCGTAAACCATCTCATTGATCCTAGGTTCGGAGGCCAGACTCATTTTAAAATCGGACTCTAGGAAGTTTTGTGGTCCATGGTAAAACAAACAAAAACCTTCATAGATACTTTGTAAAACCTTCAGGGAGTCGCTTTTTCTAAGCAGGTATTTTGTTATCTATTATAGCTATTTTATACTTTTGTATCCGTTTTTTAAGTTCTAGACCAGGGGTCAGCAAACCTTTTTAGAAAAGGACCAGATAATAAATAGTTTAGGCTTTGAGTACTGCACAAAGTCTCTGTGACATGTTCTTCTTTTTCTTTTATAAACAACCCTTTTGAAAGGTTTAAAATTCTTAGCTTGCAGGCCATAAGCAGGTCATAATTTGCTGACCTCTGTTTATAACCTTAGAGCAGAGATGGGGGAACCTTTTTTTCTGCCGAGGGCCATTTTTATTTATAACATAATTCTCAGACATACAAAATTATCCACTTAAAAATTAGCCTGCTATATTTGGTCAAACATTTCATGAACTCATTCCTAATGCCTTAGCCAGGCCACACCAAATGATTTCTTGGGCCTTATACAGCCTGCAGGCTGGTCGTTCCCCACCCCTCCCTTTGGGGTACAAGAAATTATTTGTGATGCTTGCAAACTTGTTTTTCTTTTTTTGTTTTTCTAAGGCAGGTCTTCAGACTTTAAATAAAGTAACCCCTTTATGACAGAGAGAATGTATGTCACAGGTAACCCAAAGCACATTATTTTGTCCAGTTCATCAAATGCCTATATAACCAAAGCTCAATGTAGAGTCTGCATTATAGGACTGCTTAAATTTTTTTTTTATATATAAATGTTTATACTATTCCTGAAAATATCTTAGAATTCTAGATTTGGGTGAAAACTCAGAAAGCTGACCCTCGTGCTTTCAGCAGGACTGCATGCAGTTCTCTGAACTCTCCTTCTACCCCGAGTGGTTGAGAGCACAGAGTTCCTAGTCAAACGGACTTGGGTTTGGTCCCAGCTTGGTCACTTATCAGCTGTGTGTCCTTTTCAAGCTCAGTCTCCTCATCTCTAAAGTGAGAACAGCAGTACTGTGTCTCCTGGGGTTACATCAAATGGCAGAGGAGACCAGGCTGGCCACACAGTCTTAGCACAGCCCTTGGCACAGAGGAGGCACTCAGCTGACATGGGATTATTATTATTTCCTTTTGTTTTAGAAAGATAGTCAGTGTTTTTCCTTAGGAACCCATTATAATCTCAGGTAGTAGTCAATCCCAGGAAGTGTTTTTTATTACTAATTCACTCTAGAGCTTGAACCCAGTCCATTGAACCTGTAGCCCATTCTTTTTACTTAACCCTCAGACATTTTTTTAAAAATTAGCAATGATCTCTAAAGAATGAAAATAAAATACTACTTCCTCATTAATTGTAATTCTGTTAACCTTTTGCCATAAGTCTGACTTCCCTGTGATTTAGTTATTTTTATGTTTCACTGTTAACCTTACTGTAGTTGAAGAGCAAAGGGCTGGGCACAGTATTCTAAACAAGAATTTCATTCATTCAGTAAATATTTACAGAGCAGCTAGAGATACTTTGGCTTCTCTTCAGATCGTATAAATCTTTCGCCTTTTACAGAGCAGCTAGAATGTACTGAATACAGTGCCTGTAGCTGCACATACCACAGTGAGGGAGACGAAGGCCCTACCCTCATGCAGCTCACACTCAAGGAGAGGTAGACAAACAAAATGTGAAGGAATAAACATGATACTTGCTTTTCCTACACACACTGGGGGCTCACTTTCTTCTCAACCCAGAACAGTGCTTCCCAACAGTGTTTTGAAGAAATTGGAATGGGGTACTATCTTGAGGTGTTTGAGGAACAGAGAAAAGTCCATGTATGTCTGAAATCTAGTCTTAGGTAGTCTGTGAGGTGTTGGGATACGGTATGGCGAGAAATGAAGGTGGAGAGGTAGGAAGGAGTCAGAAACTGCAGAGCCTTGGTAGTGGGGAATTTATTCTCAAGATTATGGGAAGTCATTGGAGGGTTTACGTCAGGGAATGAAATAACTTGTTTTATATTTCTGAAAAATCACTCTAGGCAATATGAGAATGGACATAAGGGGGAAGTTAGGCAGGCAAGGAATAGAGAAAACTGGCAAGGGGTTGCCAGTGATACAGGAAGAACACCAGGAGAGAATTTTCATGGAAGCTTAAAGAAGATAGTCTTTCAATATGGGTAGATGGGAGGTAGGAATGGACAGTAGGTGCTACCCAAGACTGATGAGAACAGAAAATTGACTAATGGATCTAACAAGATGGAGGGTATTGGTGACCTTGCTAAGAGCCAATTCAGTTGATTAGTGGGAGGAGAGAACGGAGGGTGAGGCAGAATGGATAGCAGTAAAAGTAGATGAAAGGAGTTTGACTGGGAAGGGAAGCAGAGGGTTAAGGAGGATGGTATTTAAGGTCTGTTTGTGTTCTAATTGGAGTGAACAGACCTTACGGGAAAGTTGACAATGCAGGTCTCTGCAGGGTAGCAGTCCCTGATAGAGAGCTCAGGTAGAAGACTGGCTTTAGCTCAGGATCAGGTTACTTCTTCCCTTGTAACAGCGGGAAAGGCCAGTGAGGAGGGTAGACTGATGAGGCAGAAATGGAAGCATTATGTTCAAGTTCACAATCCTGTGTTTTGCTGCGTCTTTGTGGTATGTTTTGGTCTCCTGATGATTTGAGCTGTTGTGCTGACTTATTTTGCAATCATTTTTTTTCCCTCCTTCTCAGGGCCATCTATCTCACATACAGATCTGTTTACATGTCTGTCTCTCCCACTAACCTGGCATCTCTTCAACAGGAGTGGTTATCTTCGTGTCTCCAGACACAGCTCAGTGTTTGGCAAGAACGTAGCTGAAGGAATGACAGTTACGTCAGTACAAAGGATTCATGTAACAGCTACACAGACAGACATGCCATAGAAAAGAATATACAGACATGAAGTATATTACCTGGAATAATTAATATGATTTTTTAAGTTGAATGAGTTATTGCTGGTTATCAGAGCTGAGGAGTAGGCAAGAGTGGGGGGAAAGGGCCACTTCACTTCCCTACCACTTGGAAGAAGGTGGGATTTCAGCAGCCCCTGTGGTGGGGAAGGTTAGTGCTGCTGTGCAGTGTGGGAAGCACTGTTCTGGGTTGAGAAGAAAGTGAGCCCCCAGTGTGTGTAGGAAAAGCAAATCTTCGTGTGGTCAGCTTGCCTGTGAAATCTCGGTGTAGCAGGGGAAGTTGTTTGTTTAGAACAAGAGTAAATGTTAAAGAAATAGGACCTAAGCAGACTGATGAAATGAGTGAGAAAAGCTTCATAGAAAATTTCAGTTTAGCATGTAGAGAGCTCTTTTCCAAATCCTTTATTCTACTTGAGTGGAGAAAAAAACTCAACAAAACAAAATAGTTCACTTTCCCCTTCAATATTACACAGCACATCCTAAATGAAACATGACTTTCTGAATTACAAGCTGCCCCTGGCAAAGAGGCTGGTTTTAAGAGCATAATCTCAACACGTGCCCTGAAATTAATGTTCCGTGGGCACTCCAGATTTGTGTGACGTGCTGTAAGTTATGTCCAACCCAACTGTTCTCTTAACCGCCTGCATTAAGAATCACGAAATGAGTTGCCCTGAAAGGAACCATCTGAATAAAGAGGCTTTTATGCCTTTATAACTCCTTATTGCATGACCCTGGTCACCACTGTTGCATCCAGAGCTTCTTCTCCCTCTCTTGACTTTAATGGATGGGAGGTCTCCACACCAGGCGTTCTTTCTCTCTCGGCAGCCAGGTGCTGGAAAATGGTGCTGCCATCCATCCCGTATGGGAAAGAAGGCAGGCACGGCCTCTTCATCATGACTCTTTCCTTCCCAGAAGCCCTTGGGACGCCAGCTGAAGAAAGGCCACAGTCAAGGCCCCCACCACATGGAGTTTACTTTCTCCAGATTCATTATAATGCTTCCTTCATCTTTTCTCTGGAGTTTTTCTTTTCAAAACACTTTCCGATGTGTGGCCTCATTTTATGTTACATTAGCTGACAACCTAGCATCTCACCACGTATCAGCTGGGAATACAATTCACTCACTGTGCTACGCCATCTTGCCAAGTTCTGTCTTTGTTACTCAGCTCTCAGAAAGGAATGGATTTGAATTACGTGATGCTGTGGTTGTTTCCTTAAAGAAAGAAAGCTAAGTGCTGGCACACCTTCGGACTGTGTCTCTTGGGATGTACGTAACCCTTCCAGATTCAGTGCCATTCCTCTTCTCTCTGCTTTTCTTCTCACCATTTAAATGAAACCTTCCTATTGCCTCCTCCTACTCAATGGGATTCTACTCGAGGGTCTGAAGGGTTGTTTCATTCCCTTTTACCCGAGAGAAGATAATTCAAGTATTTAGTTTAAACAGAAGGCTGCTACTCTAGGCATTTTTTAGTTTAAACATAAGGCTGCTACTCTAAGTTAGGAGAACTTTTACATGCTCGCTTCCCTGGGGGAATTTTGAACAGGCTTGGGTTCAGAAATGAAATTCTTGTTCCAGGTGCGTTGATGGGGCAGTAATGGCAGCATCCGGGGTCCAGTCACACAGATGTGGTTCAGAAAGGGAGTGTTACCTTGTACAGCTGGGACCCAAGCCTGAGCCTGGATTTTAATGTTAGAAATTTTTTAAGGAATGGGATTTTTTCCTCTACAAGATTATAATAATGTTGCCATTGTATTGTTGACCTAATCACTGCCTCACATTTGCCATGAAACAAAGTTTTATTTTTCCTAGCATTAAGCACAATATTATTTTTATACTTTCTCCTTTCGGTGTTTCCATTTTTCTCTCAAATCTACATTGTGGATTGAGTTAAACTTAAATGGGAAGGTGGATCTGGATGACACTGTGTGAGTGGGAGGATGGGGGTATGATATTGCTGAGTGGGTTGTGTGTCTGAAGTCTGGTCACTGATGTACCTTGGCCTCTGGCTTCTATTTACCCTGCTTCTCTCCACCTTCACTGCATATTTGGGAAGTGTCTTATAGCAAGCACAAAGCCCAGGGAAATCTACTCTTACAGTTTTGGTTGTGTTCTGGTCTCTACCTGATAACATAGCTTAGAGAGAACTTTTCAAACTTTTTGAGAACCCCTGAGACTCTTATTTTGTCTGCCTACAGCCAAGATAATTGAAGCACTGTCAGTCTATTTCAGGGGCTTCTTCAGGTAGAGTGTGATACTATTTGGGATGTTCAGATGGACCAGAGGGAGCACTACTTGCAGCTCTTCCCGCTAGAGCTGTAAGCTGGCTCTGTGTGTGATGAAAATGAAATGGGATTGTAGCCCACAAGCGAGGCAACTTGGTCATTCCACAGTAACAGCCCTTCTAATTTTCAAAGCCTCTGATTTTTAGTCTGGTGATTGTTCATTCCCTTCTTTAAGGAAAACCAGATTCCTCAGCCCTTCCCTGCAGTGACTTGAAATAGCTGCCCATAGGTTTTGAGGGCAAGTGAGGTGGGTCAAAGCCTGTGAAGAAGCCAAGAATCCACATTCTCCCCTTCTTAGTCTTCTGCTTTGCCTGCCTGTCCACATTTCCTCTCAGGGAGAGAAGCCAGAGGTGGTCCTGGAGGAAACATGGAAAGAAGCAGAGTCTAACCAGTGGAACAGAAAGGGAGATTGTGGTTGTAGATGAGTGATGAGGTTTGATGCCATCCTCACTGCCAGCTGCGTAATTCTCTCAAAAAAAGGAAGACAGGATAGATATAGTCAGGTCATACTAACAGACTGTTTATCAAGCATCCGCATGCCCGGAGAGACCTAAAAGACCAGTAAGTGGAGGTGTGATATGTATGGATAAATTAATATGATATTCAAATCAATCAACTAAAACAAAAAATATTTTAAATAGCAAGAGTCATGAAAGCACAGTTCTCACAGATATATCACCTTCTGCACGTGGCCCTCTCTCACATAGACACACATTCAAGCAGACTGGTAGTGGACTGTGAGCCCTGCCCCCTTCCTATTAGGAGGCATTTGAGGGAACAAAGAGGAAACAGCACATTGACCATGTGCTGCTGCTGCTTAGGTACCTGCACTTACTGTGTCTCACCTAGTCCAGCAGAGCATCCTGTGCCGCAGGGCTGTTCTTGTTACAGGTGAAGACATTTCCAGGGGAGTCACGGTGTTAACCACCACAAAAAAGCAGCCATGCCGGGTTTCAAAACCAGGCCTGTCTGACGCCAAAGACCTTGAGTGAATTCTCTCCCCTCTAAACTGCTGTCTCAACAGAAAACGCCTGACACCATTACCTGATGTATTTGTAGTATCTTTATTCGGTTTGAGTCAAGGTAGTGATTCTTAAATGACTGCAGGATAAGAGGAGCTCCTGTCCAGGTTTCACAAAAAACAGACATCCCCAGTTAGGGTTACTTTCCCTTCACTTCCTTAACTACAGTCAGCATTGATTCTTTCTTACTCCCTGATGGCATTAGGTTATGATAACATTAGGTGACAGAAAATAAAATCAGCAAGTATAGATACTGCTTAATAGATCAGTAAAATGTGAGAATTGGCAATCAGGAGGTCTTATCTAAAGAGGATAGACATAAATACGAAGCATAGGCTTTAAAAGCATTTCAGATAAAGATAACTTTGTTTGCTAAACAAGCATTTTTAGGTATAAAAGAAAACACAGTTTTGCTTCTGAGCATCTTATTATAATCATGTCTTGTGGATGAGAATTGGCTCTTATAAAAGAAGCCACATGTATGCAATTTTAATCAGGCCTTACAGCTAACTACATAACATGTACTAGCAAAAGTTATGTGTGGACTGGATGTTTGTGACTTACAAATTCCTATCTTGAAGCCATAATCATCCACAATGTGATGGTAATAGAAGATAGAGCCTTTGGAAGTAGGTAGATTTAGATGAGGTCATTGGGGGTGGCGCATGATGGAATTAGTGCCCGTATGAGAAGAGAAGAGAGATCATAGTGCTCTCTCTGTCTCTCTCTGTCTCCTGGGTGTGAGGACAAAGCAAGAAGGTGACCATCTGTAAGCCAGTAAATCAGCTCTCTCTCCAGGAACCAAATTGGCTAGCTCCTTGGACTTCAGCCTCCAGAACTGTGAGAAATAAGTGTCTTGTTTAAGCCACCCATCTGTGGCACTTTGTTATGGCAGCCAGGCTGACTGAGACAGGTTTGCTGAAATGAAACGATCTCAGTCTCTAATAAATTGTTGTCACCTTTCAACGACTTCATTTTGCTTCTGTTCCTTTTACCTCGGAATTGCTGTACTCTCCTCTAATTTTGACTGTCATCCCCAGTGATTAGAGAAAGAAAGCACAGATTAAGGCTTCTCTTGTCCTTTCTCCAACTTCCGCCTCAGTGGAGTTCATGCCATTTCAGGAGCCTTCCACTTTAGGAAAGACATCTGCTGCGGTCACGCATCCCTGCTCCCCAGCCTTATTAACCATCTTCAAAACCCCACCCATCCCACGTGTCACCTCTCTTAAGCCTGGGTGTCTTTGGCAAGACCCTTCATAGTCATCCACAGTCCCTCTGCATATTTTAAAAATAATTTTTAAAGTTTCTATTTAAAAGCTCCAAGGGAAAATTAGGTAGAGTAATGACATTTTCTATGATTATTTGCCATATTGGCCTTGAGGCAGAGAAATCTGTTAGGAAAACTGTTTGCTCTTTTCCAATGTGTGGGGTGTGCTCTCTGTTCAGAAGCTGCTGTGTATTGTAATAACTGGTTTGACACTTACCTTTTTTTAATGCAAAAAGAAAATTGTCAGAGTTCCTTTGTTACTTGTATTATGTTCCCTTGGAAGTATTTTTTTACTCTCTTTGCCTTAATAAAACTGAAGTTTATGTGGTAAAAGATGACGGCATGACACGAAGTGCCAGAAATTGGGCAGTATCAAAGTAGTATTCAAATTAATCATTAATTGGTGTTTTTTAGAACCAATGTTTATAAGCAAAGCTGTCAACTTAGATCACAGCCTAACCTCATAGGATCTTGTTACTTTTTCAGAGTAATTTCTCATCAGTGACTTTACTATTCCTTCCTGACGTGGTTGAAAGTGGCCTTACTGTGCCTGTTCACAGCACACACCACACCCTGCCTGGCTCAGGCCTGCGCTCCTTCATTGCAGGGTGTGGGGAGGGAAGATGTGGCCTCATAGGTAACTGAACTGTGCTTTTACTTTCATATCCCAGGGAGGAATTCGTGATCAAATTATTCTGGCTTTTGTGTTGTGCTGCTTTGAGAACATTTTCTAAAGTGCCCAATGGTTAAGCTTAAAAGCAGCTCCATGTACTTTAAATGAACCTTTGATATTTAGCAGTTAGATTACACAGAGTGGAAACCACAATGGCAATCCCAGATTAATTTTCTCCAGCCTGCCAAATGGACCTTCAGGAGATAGCGTGGGCATTTCCAAACTTGCTTGCCAGTTCACATTACTTGGCAAGTTGGAGAAAGGCTCTTGGAGTTCCCTGCCATAGGAGGACTGGGGAGAAGACTGCTGAGCCTGAGTCATCTTGTTTGCAGGCCTGGCCCTGCCACTGCCTCTCCCAGGGACCAGCAGAGAACTGAGGGTCTGTTTTACATGTTTCTTGTCTCAGGTCTCTTCCCTGCCCTAATCAGCTATGATTCAAAGTGGGAGTATGCAGCAGCTTTTGGCAAAACAACAGCAATAGGAATCCGGGAGATCATGGCCATGCCAGTCTTCTGAGAACCAAACAGTGGCTCCTGTTAGAATAACTTCATTCTGAACAATCAGATATTGTATCTCTATAGAAGTCACTGCACTTTGCGCTGTGGGGCAGGAGGAAAAAAGCCAGTTTGATAGAAGTGGGAGCTAAAGGCACAGAAAAGAAATGCATGAGTCACGACAGCATGTGCTATGTCAGAGGAGTGTTTGTGTAGTATCACTGAGAGCAGGGATGAGGTACTAAGGGAGGCCTCGCAGACTCGGGCTGCAGAGCAGTCGTATGCCATGTGCAGGCGAAGGGGGTCACGGGAAAGAGTCACAGACTTCTGAGCAGGAATCGGGAGGGGAACGAGCTGGGTTGAAATGTTTTCTTTTTCTGGGAGGTTTTCCTGAGATTAAAAGTATTACTATTGCAGAAAATTGGGAAACTAGAAAAATACATTAAAGTAAAAATCACCCATAGCCTCACAATCCATAAATCATTACTTTTATCTTTGATCCATTTTTTTTATTGTTTGAAGCATTACAAATAGTAGTACATATGTCTCCTTTTTTCCCCCCTTGACCTCCCCACCTCCCCTCAGCCTCTCCTACCCTGCCCCCCCTGCATATGACTTCACCTGCCTGCCCCCTCCCCCCATCTTGTATCCATTGGTTATGTTTGTATGCATGCATACAAGTCCTTCGGATGAGCTCTTACAGTGCCCCCCCACCCCAACCTCCCTTGCCTTCCCACTATAGTTTGACAGTCTGTTCAATGGTTCTTTATCTCTATAACTATTTTTCCCCCTGTTTCTTTTCTTTGAAAAATCTTGCAACTGCAGACTAGAAATAAACATATAATAACAAAAAACTTTTGAGTCCCAATTTCAATGTCCAACAGTTCTGAGACCCAGTTTCAATGTCAAATAGTTCCTTATGTGTACATGTTAACAATGCTATCTGGATGATGGACAGATGGTGGCAATGCATGTCCGACCCTCTCTGGTTTGGTCCTGGGCAACCTGCAGCAACGCACAGCTGCTGACTGCTAGCGTGGCCAGGCGTCGTCAGCGTCCTCCATCTCTGGACTGTTTCTCCTCTTGTCTTCGTGGTTGGAGCAGACCTGACAACTCCTTTCTGTTGCAGGAATCCTCATGGTCTTCAAGTAGTTTTCTGAAATGATCTATTTTTTTTTATCGTGTGCATTTCTTTTTTAAAATGAACTTCAGATCACATTATATATGTCTTATATCCTTTTTTCATTTAATGTTAATAGTGCTTTTTCACATGAAATATTTATTTTTTCAAAACATTTTTTAGATTGTGTATTATTTCATTATATAGAAATATAATAGTTTGATTTTTCCTATATTTATATATAGATTTTTTCTGTTTTGACATTATAAATAATGCCATGATCAATATTCTCATATTAATTTTTGCTTATTCTTATTTTGACATTATGTGATTATTTGAGGTTTCAAAAAATAATACTTTCCTATAGAATTTTTAAAAATCTTCTGAGGATAACTTTTTTGTTGTTGTAGATACTATAACAGATATACCCCAGCCCTCCCTTCAACAACTTCCATGCCACCCCCACCTACACCTCCCCTGGACTTCACCACACTGTTGTTTGTGTCCATGGGCTGTGATATATTTTCTTTGGCTAATCTCTTCACCTTCATGTAGAATTGAATGTGGCAGTTGAGGAGTTTTAACTTTAAATTGTAGACATTAAATACCATCTAATTTTTAAAAAAATCATATGCTGACTAAAAATTTGATACTAGAAAATAAATGTAATTGTATCCTAGAAAGAAATTAGAGGGTGCCTCTACCCTGGGATAGGTAGGAGTGTCATGAAAGAAGGCTGTGAGAACTGATGCTAACTGATAGTGACTTATTGATTCATTCATTCATCTGACCCAGGAGCTGTGCCAGGCCCTGGGAATGAGGATGGCTGGATCAGTGTTAGTCACTGTGAGTGCTCTTGAGAATAACTGCAGCAGACTCTTAACTCGTTTCCCTGTTTAAGCTTTGTTCCCCTTTGTTGTCCACTCAGTTCTTTCTAAGGCATAAATCAGCTCATGTAACCTTTTAGGTTTCCCATTATACCTAGGATAAAAACCCATAAGCCTTAATTTGGCCGCTGCACTGCCTATTTATTACCTCCAACCTTACCAACCTTTTTAGCATTTTCTAAAATGTACTGAGGTTCCATTTCCCCCTTCTCCCCCCCAACATACACATGTCACATTTCCTAGAATACCCTTTCCCCAATCTTCACCTAGCTACCTTAGACTTACCCTTTAGTCTTAGCTTAGTTTTCACTATTATAGAGAATCTTCTTTGGCTACCACCACCCCTTATCTTAAAATTAAGTCCTCTCATAGAACCCGGGTCTTTTTCTTTACAGCACATCACAATTTGTAATGATACCTTTATTTGTATATCTATTTAATGTATGATTCCCCCACTAGACTTTAAGCTCCATGAGGGCAGGGACCATGACTGTCTTACTCACTTTTGCCCAGTACCTCTCATATGGCAGACCTGAAAGAATAAATACAATAAAAGGTGATTAAGATAGACATAGTTCAATCTTCTTAGAGTTTATAATCTTACTGAGCTTCCACAGTGGCTCTGAGGGTAAGAGAAGAAGAGTAATCAGAACCTTAATTTAAATGGTCAGTAGGATAAAAATGCCATTGACAGACATGGTTAGGCTAAGTCAAATTAGGAGAAAAATGATGAATCCAGTTTTAGGCATGAGGAATTAAAGGATCAAAGTGGGATAATTGGGATTGTTCACTGGAAAAATCCAGCATGTCAAAATCAATCTCTTGCCTTAATAAAACAAAGCCTTAATTCAAACCAGTTGTTAATTTTTTAATTTGGAGATATTCATGAGTCAGAACTTTCCTTTTTTAAATTGGGTCCCTGGGAACCCTCCTCCCCCTTAGAATATTGCATTCTTCTAAATTTCGCATGAGGAAATAGAAAAAATAAAGCTAGCATTTTAGGCTCATGTGGCATGCTACTATCCCCATTTCTGAAGCCCTAACACCCCCCATTCTATTTGGAAAAGAAAGTTGACATTTTCTTTCTTTCTCCCTACCCCAAGCTACCATAAACTCCCATTTCAGTTATATTGGGAAAATATCTCAATTACAAAGCTGGGGAGATTCTATAGTGTTTTCATGTACTTACTGAAACCAACCATAGTATCAGGCTTGTAATATTAGATTTTGAATATAATGCTTAAAGTCTTGGTATTTTGCAGAATTACAAAGATAAATTTAAATTAGAAGCTGATTTTCCCCTAGAAATATTTTTTGCTTTCTGAAATGTGAGTAGTGCAACAATGGACTTGATTATGACTTGAGCAGGATTATAGAAAGCCAAACCTAGGTACAAGTACTGTTCTCATATAATAGACCTAGCAGATTTTTAGAAAATGAATGAAAATATGAACCCAAACCTCAACTCCTGTAGATGTTTTTTTGGCCTTGAGTCTATAGAAGTTATAAAATTTATCCCAAGACTGTTTGGTCATTTTTTACTTGCCTTCAAGATTGAGGCAACCCTTGAGATGTTGGGTGCAATCTAAAGGTAATACATTATTTCAAGACGTTGTCTTTTGCTGCTTTCTGTGAGACAGTGCCCAGCTCTCCTTTCTACTATCCGACTCAGCCTGACACAGTGGTGCTTGCTGCTTAACGCTCTGTGAAATGTTATTTAAATATTTCTAACTTATTGTTTCATGCTGGGTTTTATGGAACATAAATTTCTATTTAGGCCACTAATTTACAGAAGTTTGTTACTAATATTACTGCAGGCTCCATCCATCTAAAAATATTGCTCCTAAGCTACGCTAAAAATATGTTATATATTTGCAGTGTATGTAAACAGTGCTGTGTTTTATTAGTGTGTGGTGCTTTGTCTATGGAAATGTTTGTGTTGAAGCATATATTTAGAGGGGATATGAACTCGAGTATGGTGGAAAGACTACAGAAAAGTGAAATCCCTGCAGAATGGGATTTATGGAATTTTCAGGGCGCTTTGCAGAAAATCTATACAATACCTATATTTTCTATAAAGACAAAGGAGAATCTTGCAGAATATTCTGGGAAGCTCTTTTATTTCATGTATTCTCCATATTTCTAAGTAGTTAATAAAGGATTGAATCGTAAATGTATTCATCTCAGAAGAGGCAGTAATTATTCCTTAATGACTATGTTTTCACCTTCAAAAAGTATTTACTACATGGATCAGAAATAATGTAAGTTGGATATTCTTTCTGGTAGTGAAGAAAAATAATTCTAGGGAATGACATCTTGTTTTCTTTCTCTACGTGTCCTTGAACTAGAGGAGATGATTTAGGGGATGGAAGGTTTAAGTCTTTGGAAGAGTTTTTTTGGATCATGTTGACCAACCTTCTGTTACTACAAGTCATTTAGACTGGTTACCTATAATTATTCAATTCTGAGTTCTAATTATGTCCTCCACTGGTAAAAGTGAGGGAAAGAATGTAAATTCATTATGATTAAGTCCTAACTACAGAAGTTAGCATTATTTCTAATGTCCAGATGGGTCTGATTCCCTGGCTGAGGCAGCCTGCATGTCTGCCCAGTTGAAAAGATGATGTGTCTCAAAAACTGACTGATGTAAGTGGCCAATTAAGACACCCAGAGATGAGCTTTTATCACCTTTCAAGGGTAGGTTGATATTTGATAGCCAGTTTCTTAAGTGGAAAACCTTACAACTTGTTTAAAATACATTTGCAGATAATTAAGTCCATTGGTTCTGCCCCTTAAATAGTGATGCTGTGGTAAGAAGTTTACTATCCTGTATTTATATGGTTCCCCAGAGCTCCAAAGCCATAATCTGTGATGAAGATTTTTTACAGACAACTCCCAAAGAGTTTTAATGTAGCAAATGAATCTTGGGAAAACAGATCTTTCTAATTTACTGCTTTGTTCAGTGCATGTTGAAGAAGCAGTGAATCATATAACTGGATGTGATTTTAAAGGCCGCTGAGGTGGCACTTTCCAGTTGATACTGGCATTTTGCTTGGCCTGTGGGACTGAGGCAGGAGGTCTTGCCGGGCCCATTTCTCCTAAAGGCGGGTCAGTGTGGGAGGTGCTTTTATTAGGAGGGCTCTCCTCATGCCTCTGCATGGCTCGTGCAAGCATCACTCCACTTAAGACAATGACTCCATCAGCTCCTCTCTTGTTGATTGTCTTTTACCAGAAACTTCAAAAACGTTCACATTAAAACGATACAGTATTTTTCAAAAGCTGACTTTGAAGTCATGGGATAGTATCTGGGTAATAAAGGTTTCCCAAAAAAGGCTTCTTCCTGTCTTCACAATAAAATGAGCATTCCCTAACCAGCATTATGTCTATGGGCAAGGCATTGCCTGCAGTTCCCTGAGCTGTAATCCACCCAGGTTGGACTATGCTTCATTTTAAGACCAGACAGATCTCCTTTGGCTAGATGGAAATCCTGTGGCTGGGACCATGGTTGTCCTCCCATCCAAGCTTGGCTCCCATCTAAGCTTAGGCCTGTGCTGGGCAGGAAGATAAATGTGAAAACCGACTGCATTTCACGGCCAGGTTCTTTCTTCCCTTGTCATTTTCTTTCCTCCCTGGTTATTTCTTCTGCTCCTATAGAAAGGAAAACAAAGCCCATTTAACAACTGCAAAGCACACAGTCTGCAGGGGCCTTTAAGATTACTGGCAACAAAACATATTTATGTCTTTAATAAGGGATTGAAATTTACCACTCAGTAGATAAATTTTCCCTCTCTGCTCTTTCTCTCTGGAAATCATTGGTATTGGGTAAAAACAATTTGGTCTATAGGATATTACATTAATGTCTTTTGATTTATAAGGAAATATTTCAGTGTTTCCTACCAATAATAAAATTTTGAGATAATTCTAAGTACTGGTGTACATGGACAGTTTTGAGTTAAATATTAAAATATTTTGTGTGACTTTCAAGTGTCTGAAGACTGAAAGAATACATCACATGTAATGACTACAGGCACATATGAAAATTTATTGAAAGGGCAAAGATGTGGTTGTGGAATACAGGCAATATATTTCAAGGTGAAAATTGAGTGATCATTTGTACAATCCACATTAAAATCACTTAGATAAAATGATCATGTGGCCCTTGTAACCGTCTTCTAACAATGTTTTTCTTGAAAGACGAGGGAATTACAATGTCGTGAATGAGGCAGTGTATTTTAAGAGTGACTGTTCCTGCCGAAACCGGTTTGGCTCAGTGGATAGAGCGTCGCCTGCAGGCTGAAGGGTCCCAGGTTCGATTCCGGTCAAGGGCATGTACCTTGGTTGCGGGCACATCCCCAGTAGGGGGTGTGCAAGAGGCAGCTCATCGATGTCTCTCTCTCATCGATGTTTCTAGCTTTCTATCCCTCTCTCTTCCTGTCTGTAAAAACTCAATTAAAAAAAAAAAGAGTGACCGTTCCTCATCCTCCTTTTCCATGCTGTTCAGGGACATGGTCAAGCAGGTCTCAGAAGTTTTCTTTGGAGGTGAGGGATCAGGAAGCACTGTTGAAAGTCAGTGGAATTGGTGAGTCTGGGCCTCATTCAGCATATTTACTTGTTGGTCATTCATCAGCATTTCTGAATAGACTTTTTTTTTAGTGCAACTTTAGATTTTTATAAAAATAGACTCTGCAATATTGATATTTTATTTTCTTATTAAGGAATGGAATTCTTTTTTTTCTTAATGTTTTGACAATCTCTGAGTCCCAAGTCTATCCTCAAGATTTTGCCTTCATAGTCAGACATAATTAAATATTTTGAATGGTTATTAAGTAAAATGTTTTGCTCAGAGAAGCAGTCAAAAGCCTTTGAAGAGGAATATGGAAACTATGTATCTATAAATGTTCTTTAATTAAAGTTTTATATACTGGGGTTGTTCTATTCGTTCATTGCCCATTCTCTAAATGTTTGAGTCTGTTCTCTGGACCTACAGTGGTATACTGCACATAGCAGAGGGTTCGCTCTTTTTTTAGTTGAATTTTAAAATACTATCCTTGGAACCTAGAGGAGAATAAAAAATGATTTCTGCCTTCAAAGCACTTGTAATTTGATGGGTGCAAAATAACTTCAATAAAAGTATGTGTTAAGTGAGATAACAGAAGTAGAAAATGCTGTAGAAGTGTACAGGAAAGATACCAACATCTGCAGGGATAATCAGGGATGGCTTCCAAAAAAAATTCTAGGCCCTTCTGTCAGAAAAATCCTGGGCATCTTTCAAAGCCCAATAAATATTTTTAGTAAACCTTCTCTGATTGCCCCTGCAATATACTTGCCTTTTCCTAAACATGTCCTTTCCCCACCACCATGTAACTCTGTAAGTGGAGGAGAGTGGAGAGTGAAGATGTAGGAGACAAAGATGATCAAGTTGAACAGCTTGGGTTATTTAGAAAAGTAGTGGAGCTGGAACAGAGAGAAGTCAAGAGGAGGAAGGAGAAGCTTTTTTGACAAGTTGATGAATTCTTGGGCACGTTGAGTCTGAGGTGCCAGCAAGATAACCAAGAGGTTTTACGTAGCAGGCAGGTGAAAGCATGGGGTGGTGTTGCATAAGGTAGGTTAGATTTTCAGTTGACACTGTACAGGCTGAAGCTGTGGGTGTGGATGAAAGAAATTTTCTCCATTACCTAAGTTAAACTACTTCTAGTAGTCTTAATTCATATTTAAGTTGGTATTATGGCCTGGTATTCTATTGGTAGGGTAGAGATAATTTCTATGATTTCTACTTTGGATTTATAACTGAGGTATTTGTATACAGAGATGTTGATAGGCCTGCATACATTCAATAACAGATAAATACCTTTGTGTTTGTTCTTGTGAAATGACATACGTTTTCTTCCCTAGGTCTAGGGGGAGAAATCTTGGGGCAAAAGAAGGACCTGACAGTTTTTAGAAACCATAGCTGAGAGGGACAAAAATAGAATGAGATCCTTTTTCATAGCATTCTCTCCCTGTGAGTTTGGGGGGAACTATCTTAATAACTTTTTCTAATCTGTAATACCACCCCCCAAAAATTTGGAACTACAAATAGGAAAATATGTCATTTGCATTTTGGTTTAATCAACTCTTTCAATAGTATATTCTAACATGTTTCCTGATTTGATATAAAAATAGTAGATCCTGCAATATTGGTATTTTATTTTCTTATTATTGGGAATGGAGTGAGAAGTGGGGAGATATGGGAGGAGGAAGACTTACAAAGGGCCCAAGGAAGGTGATGTGTAAGTTCATATCTTGGTTATAGTGATGGTTTCCTATGTCAAAAATTATCAAATTATAACTTCAAATATATGAGGTTTTTTCACATAAACCTTAATAAAGCGGTTAAAAACAAACAAAACCACCTTTATTTCTTGAAGAAGAAAATGGGATTGTGAAGCTGAGTTTTTATCAAGCTGGAATGGGTTTTTAGGACTTGCCTGAGGTATGCCTAGTGGAGATATCACAGTGTGTGGCTGTAAAACTTACTGCCGTCCCCTTCACCCCAGAGAGGGAGCAGTGTAAGAGTGAAAGTCCTCGTCAGGGCTAGGGAGGTGAATTTCTGAAGAACAAAATTTAATTACTTTTATAGTTAGCTGACAAAAATTAAAGATTTCATCAATTATTAAGCTATACAGCTTTTATAAAAGCCCCAACTGTGAAATAATTAGTAACAGATTCCAGGTTTGGCTGAGTGTCTATATGGTATATGAAGAAACATTTCTTTTTGTTTATTATAAATTCACTAGCTATTAGTTTAAAGTGTCCCATTGTTGTTATATTATACTAGTAAATTCTTTTTTCTCTTCTCTTGGAAGGAGGAATAAATATGCAACTGCATTGTGCATAATGATGTTCAGACTAATGTTGTTACCAACCAAAAAACAAATAGCAGTGTGTTGTCAGCTTCCTGGGCAGAAAAGGCATAAGGGTCAGTCTGGTTTCATCATTTCTCAGATCCAACTGTTAGATGATTGCTGTGATATTACTGAGCTGGAAAAGAAGAAAGCACAAAACTTAAATACACAGAAAAACTCATGTAGAAAAAAGATCATTTGCGTTTTCTTGCTTTACAGAATTTAGATGTAGTTAGTCCCTTGGAAGTTTAGTGTTGTGAGGAAAAGCCTGTCAGCCTGTGTGCTAAAGTATAAGCAAACATTATTTCTCTGAAGTAATTATATTAGTATCGATTCCCCTCTGTATTAAATAGGCTGTTTTGGTCGGGTTTTTAGTTGATATCTTTACTATAAGCTAGTGGGAGATGATTCAGGTTTGGCTGAGTGTCTATATGGTATATGAAACAAATGAGACAACACAAAGCTATAGTTCTGCCCATGGGATGCTGCAAACCAGATATACACACCAGTTCTGGAAGTAACAATAGGAAATAAAATGACTCTTAAAATCAAAGACTACCTGCTGACCTCTACTTTAAAAGAATTAGTCTTTGCAAGAAATTATACTTGTAAATTAAATATACTTTTGTGCAATATGAAGGATTCTTTGACAAAAATTAGTCTCTGAATGTATCTCCTCCAGATTATCCATAATTATGTGATTTTTCAGCTGTAAAGGCATATTAATAAGTTTAGTAACAACAAAAACAAAATCTCAGTGACTCAGCATAACAAAAATCTGTTTCTTATTGACATTACACGTTTACCATTCGCCAGAGATTCCACACAGTTTCCCAGAGACTGAAGCCAATGAAAGCTCCTCTAGTTTATAACTGTGCCGTCTGGAACATGAGGCCTCTGTTGTCACTGTAGAAGGGGAAGGGGGGATGGAGGGTCAGACACTAGAATTTTTCAGCATGAAAGTGTCGTATTCTTTCACTCACAACCAGAAGGTTGGCCAGAACCAGTAACGTGGCTCCACCTGTAACTGCAGGGTATCTGGAGAGTTGTGTGGGGAGCCCATGGGTGGTCAGTGATAAGTAAATGTCTTTGCTGTAGCAAGGTGGTCAGATTTTTATATAGCAGGTGGTCTACTTTGCCTGACTCTTTAATAGAAGAGTTAATGTTATATAATTCAAGTATCCAACTGGTAAGGATGCATATAAAAATGCCTTTTTAGGTCACAGTTAAGGTTTTTGTATTGTTACTTGTTAATGAAGAGAGGAAAAAGAAAAGTAATGTGTTCTTTGTTTACCACTGTTCATATAAATAGTAAGTTGTCAGTTTCCATTTTCCAAATAATCAAAATGACCTTGCTTCTGACCCTGAAGTGAGATTTTGTGTGTATGTTTGTATAGATATATGTGGCTACAATGAAAATTTGCCATATATTTTGAAAACAGCTAGAGTGATTTCTGGTATCTTTGGTTATGGATTTCTTGTTTGGGAGTGTCTGAATTCCAGTTTTTGCTGAGTAATTATGTGGCTTTTCTCCCCAGTAAATCTTAAACTAGCGATTTTCAACCTTTTTCACCTCATGACACATAAACTAATTACTAAATTCTGAGGCACACCAAAAAATAATATTTTTTGCTGATCTGATGAAAAAAGTATAACTTTGATTCATTCACACTGGACAGCTATTGTTGTGTTGGCTGTTGTCTTTTTTTTTTTTTTTTTTTTTTTTACAATCTAAGGGAAAAGAGGTCAGTGCCCCTGACTAAATAGTCAGGTATTGCATGTTTTAAAATTCTTGCAGCACACCATTATGCCTGCTGTGGTACACCAGTTGAGAATTGCTGAGTTAACCATCGAGGAGAAAAATCCTGTATCAGAATAGAATTATCTTGAGCTTTTACTTAGGCCATTTCCTTAGTGTTTTGGTGGGGGGGGGGGGGGGGGGGGGAGGGGCGGGGGAGGAGAAGGAGGGGAACAAATGAAATGCAGAAGTAATTTAGGATAGCAGTGGCTGGGATTATTAGAGTCTCTTTCTATTTTTAGGAATGTCAGAGAGATTTATATTCTGATGCAGGGGTCCTCAAACTTTTTAAAGTGGGGGCCAGATCACGGTCCCTCAGAGAGCTGGAGGGCCGGACTATATGAACTACTAATTTCTACTGTAACACCTCGGCTGCGCTCACTGCCCAAAAAACCTGGCGGGCCGGATCAGACTCCTCTGCGGGCCTCATGTGGCCCGCGGGCCGTAGTTTGAAGACGCCTGGACTAGAGGCTTGGTGCACAGATTCATGTACCTATGGGGGTCCCTCAGCCTGGCCTGCGGGGATCAGGCCAAAACCAGCTCTCTGACATCCCCCTGAGTGGCCCCAGATTGTTAGGCCCGGTGAAGAACCACCAGTGCATGATTGTGCCTGGGGAGGGGTCTAGAGAGGGCTGTAGGGTGTGTCTGGCCTGTCTCTCCCAGTCCCGATCAGCCGAACCCCAGCAGCAAGCTAACCTATCGGTTGGAGAGTCTTCCCCCTAGTGGTCAGTGTGCATCATAGCAACTAGTTGAACAGTTGAACCAATAGATGGACACTTAACATATTAGACTTTTATTATATAAGATTATCAAATTCAAGAATATTCTGTCTCAAATTAACCCAGTCATTTGACCTACCAATTTGTAATCCTATTTAATAAAATCCTAATATACAAATCAACTGTATGGTGCAATGACCAGTCACTATGATGCACACTGACCAACAGGGGGCAGATGCTCAATGCAGAAGCTGACTCCTGGTGGTCAGTGTGCTCCCACAGAGAGAGCCCCACTCAGCCAGAAGGCAGATTCACTGTTGGTGAGTGCAGTGGCGGGAGCCTCTCCCTCCTCTGCTACAGGCGTGTGGTAAGGAGCGAGGGGTTCCAAACTGCAAGAGCCTCAGACTGTGAGAGGGATGTCTGACTGCTAGCTGAGGGACCTCTTCCCTTGACCTTCCGCCCCCCCACCCCCACCGCCCAGTGCATGAAATTCGTGCACTGGGCCTCTAGTCTTTAATAAAGGGAAAGATATCATTTCTTTGCTTGTAGGAAACTAAAATAGTAGAAAAGAGAATCGTCATAAAAGTTCCAGTTGAAAACCAATTTCTTTTACTTGTGAACAAATATTTTTATTATTTTATTTTTGCGAGCAAATATTTCAATCTGCTATTTTTAGGGCTCCTTTTTGCTTGAGGTGCTAGTTATCCTCATGGACACTGCAAAATCTGGCATTTGAAGCTTCCACTCTGGACTCCAGTCACCCTAGAGCTGTGCATGTCTGTCTCCCCACCCCCCACTATCTGACGTCATCTTCCCTGTGTGTTATTCCCGCTTGAGTTTCCCACACTCTTATTAAGTATTTGTTAAGTGTCATACACCAAGATCTTTCAAAAACAGATATGAAAAGACATGATCTATGTTTTTGAAGGATTTACAGGCCAGTTGGGGAGAAAGATGTAAATTGATATCCTATATAATAAAAGGCTAATATGCAAATTGTCTCCTCAGGAGTTTGACCAACTGGGAGTTTGACTGCTCGCTATGATGTGTGCTGAACACCAGGGGGCAGAGCGAAATGAAGGAAGGCCCCAGCTCACAGCTGGCAGCCATGGCAAGGAAGGCCCTGATCAGCCTTGATTGCCAGCCAGGCCTAGGGATCCTACTCGTGCAGAAATTTCGTGCACTGGGCCCCTAGTTTTAATATAATGTTAGAATGCTTACAGCTTTATCCTGCACTTTCTTATTTTTTCATACATGTATGTGCTTCTAGCTCTAGATTTATCTCTCTGGTCAAGGCCTCACCTTTTGACTTGAAATATCTACTTGAATATCTCTTAGACATCTCAAACTTAAATCCAAATGTCACTCTTGATTTTTGCTCCTCCAATTAGTTATTCTCTGTCTCAGTAAATGGCAGTTATCCACCCCCTTTTCTTGGTTCTCGTGCCTAGGAGTCATCTTTTATTCTTCTGTTTTCCTTGTTCTCCACATTTCAGTCCTGTTGGTTTTAACTCTAAAGCACATCTTAGATTCATCCTGTGCTGCCACCACTCCAGTTGACTACAGTTATTTCTTACCAAACTGCACTGGTCTTTTTACTTGCTCTTCCAATTACTTTTTCATGTGATAGCCAGACATAAGCAAAAGTTAAAGAAGATCCAATTACTTTAAAATTTAAAGTTAAAGAAGATTGAATTATTTTCTTTGTTTAAAACCCTTCAGGTGCCATCTTACCTTTAGACTCCTCCAAGGCCTTTAAGACTACATGGTTTAGTCCCTGCTTCTACTTCTTTATCTTCATGCCAGGCCTATTCTGCCTCCCTCACTGAGTTCCACATGATGATTTACCTTTTTCCCTTGGATTGCCAAGTTCTTTCCTTCCAAAGAGCGTTGTCTTGTTCTTCTCTTCAGCTTCTTATAATTTGGTTCTCAAATACCACCTCAGAGAGTCTTTTCTGATGACTCTTATCTTTATTATATCACTTTATTTACTTTAAAGTGATTATTTTAATGCCATGCCATATAATTTAGTGAAAGGCTGTGGTAAAGTGAGCCAGGGGAATGATACGTAAAAGAGCTGATATTTGAGAAGATATGTAAAACAGCTACAGGGGGGAGAAAATATTGGCAAGTTACATATATGACATAGGATTTGTATCCAAAATATATAAAGGACATTCAAAATTCAACAATAAGAAAATAGACAAATCCACTTTTTTTAAAGCAAAGATATAAATAGCCAGTACACCAAAGAAGATATCCTGATGGCTAATAAGTACATGAAAAAATGCTCAATATCATTAGTTATTCAGAACACGCAAAGTAAGACCACAGTGAGATAAAAACAAACACCTGACAATACTAAGTCTAGTCAAGGATAGGGAGCATCTTGTGTTCTCATTCATTGCTGGTAGGAAGGCAAAAAATGGTACAGCCTTTTTGGAAAACAATTCTACAGTACATTACAAAGTTAAACATAATACCTACATATGACCCAGCTACTCCACCCAGTCATTCCCCATAAAAACTTAAATAAAAATGTTTATGGCAACATTATTAATAACTTACAAAAATTGGATATAACCATGTAAGAAATATTCAAACCTGTAAAGAATCTTAGTAAGAGTTTGAGCCAAAACTGACGACCATTGCTGGGAAGCAATCTCAAATGCTCCAGAGAATGATATTTCCAGTTTCTGTTATGCATTTGGAATTAAGGAAGGAGAATAAGATCACGTGAAGATGGGAGAAAGCAAGGTGGGGATTGGATTACAGGATGGTTAACAAGATTATGTATTCTCTTGAGGGTGGTATGCTTATTTCCAAGGTGTATTAACCTAAATGCACAGTGGGCAGGGCTTGCTTAAGGCAAGATAAACCTTTCACTAAAGAAGTTATAGGCCGCTTTACCTGGTTTGGCTCAGTGGATAGAGCATCGGCTGAATGAAGAGTCCCCGGTTCGATTCCAGTCGGGGGTACATGCCCAGGTTTTGGGCTCAATCCCCAGTAGGGGGCATGCAAGAGGCAGCCAATGGATTCTCTCTCATCATTGATGTTTCTATCTCTCTCCCTCTCCCTTCCTCTCTGAAATAAAATTTTTAAAGTTTTTTTTTTTTTTTTTTTTTTTTTTAAGAAAGAAGACATAGAGATATAGGCCTACGATGTGACTGTCCACCATGACCTGCCCAGTTAGAAATTTTATGATTATGTCTGTGAGGTTATATTCAGTTAAATTTATTACAGTCTCCTCTTCTCCCCCCACCTTGTCCACAATGCTTTTGAAACAACTTGTGGAAAGAGATTTTTAAACTTAAGCTTTCCTAAGAATGGGATGATTTTCAGTGCTTTATGACACAGCATTCCATATGTGAATTTTAAACTCTTTAACCTCAAAAACAACCAAACCATAATATAGTGTTTTCCCAAATTTTATCTTTGCACTCACCTCTAACAAAATATCTGTGTCGCCGGAGCCGGTTTGGCTCAGTGGATAGAGCGTCGGCCTGCGGACTGAAAGGTCCCGGGTTCGATTCCGGGCAAGGGCATGTACCTGGTTGCGGGCACATCCCCAATAGGGGGTGTGCAAGAGGCAGCTGATCGATGATTCTCTCTCATCGATGTTTCTAACTCTCTATCCCTCTCTCTTCCTCTCTATGAATAAATCAATAAAATATATTAAAAAACAAACAAACAAAAAATCTGTGTCCACCAGAAGATGAGAACATTGAGTTAACAGCAGTGTTTATATAATAAAGTACACTAACTTTATTATATTTTGTCACAATCTACTGTGAAAATGTTAATTACTTGAATCTCAGACCTATTTGCTTGAAGGATTTCCATTTTGAAGTACATCAGATTCATTATTCATTGCATCTTTTGATCACCTTTGAAAAACTTACCTGCATGTATTTTTCTATTACCTGCCTTGATAATGGAAACCATTTTTTGTCCTGCTGATGTGTGACCTACAGTTTTCATGAGTCTGTAAAATACAGGGTTGAATTTGGAATGCATCCTCAACATTCCCGCACCATTTGAAATGTGTCCCATTTTCTGATGTCTTCTCTTTCCAAAAAGCAACTTGATTTATTTAGGTAACAGTTATTGCAGTTGTAGCATTTTAATTCCCTCTATCATCTTCTCTTTCCATTTGGGATGATATGCAATATGCAGGGAGACATTTGATGTTCCAGTAGATATTATAAGAGAGTGTTGAAGAGTTAAGTAGGAACATTCTTCATGCAGAATCTATCCAGTTATCAGGCTGTCCTTCATCGCAGGATGGTACCGTAGCTACATCCTCATCTATATCATTGCATTTCTCTTAGAACTTGTCATTTAAGAACTATAAAACCAAATATTTAAAAGCACTCTGGGTGTTTACTCTACTGAGCTTTACTGTTGATTTTGTTGTCTTATGGAATGCTGCAGAGGATTCCATTGTTAATCACGTCCTAACCCTATAAAATATGTAACAAGCTGCTGAGCAGAATGATGACAGCAGATAGAGAACAGGGTTTCATTTGAATTCATGCAAATGAAGAGGTTTCCCAGAAAGCCATTTTTAAAGTATGAGCCACATTTTGAAAATAAAACAAAGAATAACGCCTTGAAGTAGAAATCTGTAATGAAACCCATAATAGCTGAAAGGGTATAATAAATTCTACAGGGAGAGCTTTCCATTTTGTTCCTTTTCAAATTCTAATACTAAACTCTATTAGTAGTCAGTATAAAATAATGAGACATGAAGCCCTGCTGGTGTAAAACTATTACTAATCTGTTACTTTGCATAAATTTTCACTCTAACGATTGTCTATGGTCTTCTTATGAAGGACCTGTTATACGCTTTCCAGCTAAACAGATGAGACCTATTAACCATCTCCTTTGAATGAATGGTGTTGGAATCTGCAGGAGTTGCACTTTTTACACGTTGGGAAAAGAAAGGAATCAAATGCAAAGAACGCAAGGGTATTTTCTACAATTGACGTTCTTTCTATTAGTCTGAGTGTCACATTAAGGAAAAGCAGAAAGGCATTTTTACAAGATAGGTATAGTCTAAATATAGAACATATCATTGTCTTACTTTTGATAATTATAACAAGAAATTTATCACACACACACCTCCCCCGACCCTCATCCCCCTCTCCCTGCAAACTCATCTTGCCCTTCCTGTGTTTCCTACTTCAGTTCATGTTGTTTCTTGATCACACAGACTTATAATTTAAGTCCATTTTGATTCTTTTCCTCTTTATATGTTTAAGCAGTTGCCAAGTTCTTTTGATTCATCTTTTCTAATTTCTCTCATATCGTCTCTTTTATTTCATTGCTAGCATTCTAGTGCAGGCCATTATTGACTCGTGCTTAAATATTATATTTTTAATTGGTTTCCCAACCTATTTAATTCCTTTCCTAATTTTTTTCCAATCCATCCTGCATATTACCTCTATATTTTGCTTACTAAAACATGGCTTTTTTTTATTCTTACCAATTGGAAAGTTTGGAAGTGATTGCAAAAATAATTAAAGTTATTAGTGTTATTAAGAGATAGCATAGTGCAGTGATATACTGGCTTGGGAACCAAATAGACATGAGTTAGAATTGCAGAATAATCTCATAGTAGTGATATGACCTTAGCGACTGTTACTTGACCTTTTTGGTCTTAAAGTTCTTTACCTGAAAATTCACTGTTGTTAACTCATTCTCAAATTGCCCCCATTACAAATCAAATTGCCCTCCTGTGGGGCGTGTGCTCTGCATTGGGAACCACTGGTTTAGACTAGTTAGAGACCACAGGTGGTAGGAAAATCAGGAAAAAAATCGTTTATTGTTTGTTTAAAGCTGTATATTGAAGGGATGGATAGGTTTTAAATAGACAAAGAAGGGGTTGGTGGGACTTGAGTGAGGTGTTTTCTGACAGAGGAAACAACAATAAAAATGATCCAAAGCTGAACAGCCCGAGTGATACTAGAGGATCAGTGAAGCTCCTGAGGAACCTAGTCTAATCTCAGTGTTGTGTGTACATGAGAGCTGTTATAATGCAGGTTCCCAGTCGCTTCCCCTTTCTGGGCCATGAAACCTGGAGAATGGTCCAGGAACTTGTATTATTTTCTGAATTCCTGTTATTTTCTGTTTAATAAGCACATTGGGTGGTTCTAATTCAGTTTGTCTTTTAATTATACTTAGGGAAACACTGACCTGGTCCCAAGCACTCAATCAGTGCTTAAAGGACCTCTATTAAGCATCTTTGCTAAGTGGCTGTCTACCCTTTTGCATGAAGTGAGATTGTCTTCTGAGGTACTAAGAAAGTTTTTCCTTTAACTGAGCTGAAATTTCTATCCATTCTATCCATTGATTTTAGCTCTCTCCTCTTGAGGACATAGAAAACAATAACAGGCCTTTTCCCATATGAGAGCCCTTCAAGTATTAGAAGCCTCTCTTCTGTAGGCTGAACACATCCAGGTCCTCGCTTTTGCTTTTGAGTTCTTTGCCTGTCCTGGACGTTTGCCTCTGAATGCATTCTAGTTTTTCAGTGACCTTTGCAAAGTGTAACACCCAGAACTAAACATTATTACTGCATGGTCTCTGAGTTGCAAGTGAATAGTACCCAGATGGGCCATGTGGTTTTATCAATTATAGTCTCATATGGTCCTCATAAATATTGTAATGGAAACATGAGGACAAAGGGTTCATTGGAATAACCTTTATTAAGAGATTATATGCCACTGAGAAAAGAAAGAGACTGGGACTGGCTTGTGTGCTTAGTTGTTGGAATGTAATAGAACAAGAGAGGATACTATATTTTCTCCCATGCCCCCCCATGCTTAATTTTACTGTACATCTTGGTTTATAAAAACATGTATCTCTCACCTCCTTCCCTCTTACAGCTTTCTTTCTCCAGTCCCCTTCTCTATTATTTCCCTTTCCTTATGTGTTAAGAATTAAGTTATCGGTGCTTTCATGTCATCCAGGTACTTTTGGGTAGGGCAATGTATAATAAGACAGTCCTGGAGAATGAGGTGGTGGAAGAGAGGCTGAAGGACAGAGCAGAGGCAGCCATTGCCATGCCTAGACTTCCCCTCTCTGGCCATTGACAGACCCTAATTGGCATAAGGCAGTTCTTAGGCTTGGGCTCTGGGATTATGTTAACCAGAGCTGCAGCTGAACAAACTGAATCTATATTATAAATTGCCTCTTGGAGAGTTATGTAAATGTACATTTCTATGTCTGTTTTAAAGCTATTGAATCAGGACCAAAAAACACTTTAAGGGATCTTCCTGCAGGCTTCATTCTCCCTTGGCTAAATTTTAGCTCAGTTTTTGCATCCCACCAACACTAGGAATTTTCCCTCAGAAAAGCTTAAATATCAATTATTTCAAGGCCAGAGGCCTGGTGCATGAAAATTCATGAACTAGAGGGGGTGGTGTCCCTCAGCTCGGCTTGCCCCCTCTCACAGTCTGAGAGCCCTCAGGAGAAGGAGGTGACCTGACGATCAAGGGAAGGCGACACCCCATCACATCTCTGCTGCTATCACTGCCAGCACCACAAGACTCGGCTGGCCCTGGTTTCCTGAGCCTTGGGTGGCCCTGGGCAGCTAGGCAGCCAACATCTGAGGCTTGTCTGCACCTTGGGTGTTGGCTGGGCAGCTGCCATCCGAGGCTTGCCTGTGCTTCAGGCTGGCCCTGGGCAGCTGGGGGGCTGAGGGGACTGGGGCATTCTGGAGGCAGGCACATGGAGCAGTCTGGCCCAGGTTGGCCCGGCCTTGCTGCACACCTGCCACTCCAGCGGGGCTGAGAGGACTGGGCACCACTATCTTGTGACTGTGAGTGCTGCCATCTTTGAGGGTGGGGCAGTCAATTAGCATATTTTCTCTTTATTGGCTGTGGGCACTACCATCTTGAGGGCAGGACAGTCAATTAGCATATTCCCTCCTTATTGGCTGTGGGCACTGCCATATTCGCAACAGCATGAGCGTCAATTAGCATATCCCCTCTTTATTATATAGGATGGGGTGCTTTTCCAACATGGTGAACTATTTCTAATAAGCAGGCTGGTGGGTGGGGAAAACAAGAGGGAGAGATAGTATTGTTTGCTTGTTTGTTTTATAATCTTATTCAGAAAAGATGTCTAATTAGCTCTTTTGTGTCAAAGTTCAGTATGACTGGACAAAATATGTATTCTAACATTCTTGAATTTTTTTACTTACTTATCCTTTGGCAACACACTAAATTTGTTAATGACTGTTAGAGCTCTTGTTTCTTCTCCTGCTAATGTTTCTCTTTAAGAATAAGGATGCCAGTCAATCACAGTCTCCAAATATTACTGTTTTAGCTTTTTTTTTTTTTTTACTTTGCTGAATTATTTCCAACATCTTTTCTTTGTATCTTGTTATACCAGGTGATTGAGAAGCCCTCCTCCCTATCTTTCTGATCCCAAAATCAACAGCTGAATTGTAACAAATTACTATCTTTGTATCTATAAACTACTAGAGGCCTGGCGCACAAAATTCGTGCATGGGTACGGTCCCTAAGCCTGGCCTGCGATCAGGGCCTTCTTCCCTGGCTGCTTGCAGCAGGCCCTGTCTCCCTCCCCATCGCCACCCACCCTCAGTTCCCCTTCACCATTGGGTGATCAGAGCCTGTTGGCCTGGGGGAGGAACTGAGAGGTTGGCTGTTCCACCTGTTTGCTGGTCCCACCCCTGCCATGGGTTGCCCTCTGTGTGTGGGGCAACTGGTGAGGCCGGGGCCTTGGCCTGGCACCACCCGTGTCCCCCACTACCCACCCCCAGTTCCCTGTTCACCATTGGGTGATTGAAGCCTGCTGGCTGGGGAAAGGGACCAAGAGGTAGTCAGTGCACCTCATGGTGACTGGTTGAGTGGTCATTTTGGACATTCCGCAATAAGGGACAATTTGCATATTACTCTTTTATTATATAGTATGACCTAAATATTCTCATGAGGACTGACAAAGCAGCAGAACTTTTGTGAGTCTTTCTCCACTGCAGTATTTTGTCTCAGTACTAATCAATTTGTATGGATATATTTTTCATTTCTTAAAAAATAAAAAATAACTGTAGTTAAATAATCTTGGCAAAAAATCCAAGCTATGACAGGTTTCTTTTTGGTGAGTTATAAAGTTGCCATTAATAAGAAAAATATGTATTATCTGGGGAAGAGTTATTGTTGTTGTTTTTTTTAACCAAGGATTTTTTAAAGGATCATTTAGGCTTTCTAATTAGCTAGGTGTGCACAGGAAGTTTGCCTGCTCTGTTTAATTTGTCTAGATTTGTGTGCAGGATTTAACTTAGGACTTCAAAGTATGTATTGAAGAAATTAACTATTTAGTATTGGGTATTGAGCATTTTCTTTAGTGTCAGACCTGGGTTTAAGTACAACTGTGTGACTATCAGTAAGCTACCTCTTAAAGCCTTGATTTCTGTATTTATAAACTATGGTGAATACTAGACCCTATCTCATTGAGTTCAGGATTAAATGCAATCATAAGTGTACTCAGTGCCTGGCATAGAGTTTTCACTCGATAAATGGTTGACATCTGTCTATCTACCGGTGGGGAGGCCAATAAAAAAATCCTTATAAGAGTAGCTGCTTAGTTATGGTTACCTACATGCATGGGCAGAGTACAGGGTGCATTTAAAGAGGCTGCTTTTCTGTGGTCAGTCCTTGTGATGGTTTAGCTAAAAGACTGTGCCATATCTTCAGTGAGGCAGCTACATTTCTGCTAGAAAGGAGTCGGGTCCCAGTTATATGAGCCATGCTGTGGAGACCTCACCACCTCCATGTCTTTTTGTTTTGCTCTAATGTTTATCTTTGGGTTCAGCCAGAGCTTCCTAGGAGGCTCAGCAAAACCTCTGTCAATGGGGAGATGAATTGCATTTTGACATTTCCATCATCTATTGTGTGCTTCTAGAACTGAGTATTCCTTTTACTGGCAGGTCAGTATTTCTTAGTAGACTTTGACTCTTTTTATTAGGCTTTTCAACTTGACTGTTGGTCAAATATGGGACAGTCAACAGAAAAGGAGTTAGGACCAAAGAATCCTAGCTAGGTTTCTTTTCCTATGGATCATTTGAGAAAGTAATGGTCTGCAGATATTATTGTGCCCGTCAGAATAGGTGAGATTATACCTTAGCAACAAACTGCTCCAAAATCTTTAGTGGCTTTTCATTCAGACAGCACACTCAAGGAGAGTGGCAGGGGCTGTGCCCTCGGTAGTCAGTCAGGGACCCAGACTGACGGAGGCTTCATCTCAGCTCATGCTTCCATGATCGTTAAGGCAGGGAAAGATAGTTCCAAGCAGTTAAACCTTCCCGCTCAGGCAGGACCCAGGCATGTGGCCTCACCCAACCACAGCTTTATAGGAAGCAGCAGATTTTTCTAGAGGAAGAGTGATGACACTTTTTTACTCAGTAATTTTATAATAAGAATTGTATTGGAACCTGTTTCTTCTTTGGCTGTTTATGGGTTTACCTTACCAGGAACTCATAGAGACTTTAAGTCCTTTGAAGATAGAGACAGAGCTGTATTGTTTTTCTATAATACAGGCATAAAGTTAATACAATTTTTATAAATATTTGTTGAAGAAACTGATAAATTTAAATGCCATGAGGCATTACTTTTCCTTCTGCTCCATCTATTTATTGAGACTTTTCTGCAAAGAATTAAGACTGAGGGGATGAGCAGGTAGAGTGGAGTAAAGTTGCTTTTTTCCAAACCCTAGATTCCATACTTTGATTTTACATAGTAGATGCATTTCTGAATGACATTTTGAATTGGGTATATTAGATTTTGCTAATATCAACTCCCTTTACTCATAGAGATTATTTTTAATGATGTTTAAACGTTTCGTACTATGAGGTGCAAAATATTTTGCTTATTTCAGAAATCTTTGTACATTCTTTCTGAGTAAAGTGAATTATCAACATGGTAAGTCTATTTAGGGGGTCTGCTTAAAATGGGGCAAACCAGTACTGAACTCGGTTCTAACAATGACTAATTCGCACATCACATGTGGCCTCAGATGGTGTTGGACGTAACCAACTGTTTTTTGGTCCCTTTTCTCCCACAGCATCTGCTTTAACCAGAGGTAGTGTCTTGACCCTTCATGACCTCTTTGTCATGGTGACGTCAGGGCATCTACTGCCTGAGGCCTTGGCAGTCAGCTAGGCATTCCCAAGATGGTGGCAACCCTGACAAACACATGTCAGGGGCAGGGTCCCCTCTGCAGAGGTGGGCCAGGGAGGCACATGGGGAGAGCTTTCAGGCAGGTGGGCTGAAACCCCAGAGTTGCACTGATAGCTTCCCTCTTCCTTTCCTCTCCTCCTGTGCCAGCGGGCTGATGCCTGAGGGGAGCAACAGCCACTGGCAAGGCCTGTGAGTTCCTGGCTAGTGTGTCTGAGCAGCAGTCAGGCAGCAGGTGGCAAGAGTAGACAGAGAAACTGGCTCTGGGCCCGATAGGTGAGGCACACAAAACTTCTGCCTGGGCAGCGCTGGGACTGCAGAGTTATGGCAGATAATAAAGCGCTGGCATCTGAGGCCTCTATGCTGGTGCGGTGGTCTGAGAACTTGGCAGGGTGTGGGACGTTCCTCTCCTGTCTCTGCCTGGCATGGGCTCTGCTGTGCCACTGGTGGGGGGAATATAGGGGCTGGCCCAGTGCAAGCCGCTTGCCACAGCTTACCAGTCCCCTGTGGGCTGCGGGGAGGCAACCGGTTGGTCCTTTGGTTATGGAGACTGCCTTTATTTATTGAATCTTCTCTTAATGAAGTGACCTTTGTGTATATGTCGGGCTTGAGAGGTTAGTTTTTAGTGCTGTACTTGACAAGTTAGACTGTTTCAATAAAGCTATTTTAGCATTTTTATTTGTGGCATACACATAATATAAAATCTGGTTATAACAGCATTTAAAACCAACATAGCACTTACTCTGTAGAAGACCCTGTTCTGAGCATTTTACATATTTTAGTTCACTTAATCCCATAATTACTTAATGAAAAAGGCATTGTCTTATCTCCATTTTATAGATGTTTAATTTGAAGCAGAAAGAGGTTAGGTAAGAAGCCTTTTAAAGTGACTAGAAAGTAACAAAGCCAGGATTTAGTTAAAAGCTTGCAATCTAGCTCTAGAGTATAAGCTTTTATTTTTTATTTTTTTACATATATGTTTTATTGATTTTTTTTTTACAGAGAGGAAGGGAGAGGGATAGAGAGTTAGAAACATCAATGAGAGAGAAACATTGATCAGCTGCCTCTTGCACATGCCCTTGACTGGAGTCAAACCTGGGACCCTTCAGTCTGCAGACCGACGTTCTATCCACTGAGCCAAACCGGTTAGGGCTAGAGTATATGCTTCTAATTAATTGGCTATATGGTACTTATAGCAAAGGTCATTTTCCTCAGAAAATTGATTTCTAAGATAATTATTCTATGTGACATAATGGAGATCCCCCAGGCTAGAAGAAGAGAATTGTGGTATTGGCCAGGGGATGGACTAGATGACCAAGAAATTCTTTTCCAGCCATATGATTCTATTATGATTCTGGAGTAAATTTAAAAATATATAGAGTGAGTATTAAGTGTGCCCGGTACTGATCTAGGCTCTGGGGATTTACTATAGTGAATAATAACATGCCCCTGTTGTCATGAAGTTTTTGTTTCTGTGCAGCTGACAGTCATTAGCGGCTGGTAGTCAAGGGTTTAACATCATCTCAGAGGGCTAGGGAAGGCTCCTTATCATTGGAGATGAGGATGGCAAGTAAGGACAGAGGGATGCGCAAAGAAGGCCCAGTGCTGAGATGCAGGTGGCCAGTGGGATATAAGGCAGAGACCACAGGTAGAGCACCCAGGGATGCAGGCTTTTAGACGCAGGAAACTTAATCAGGGAAATGACATGACCAGATTGGTGTGAAAACTGCTCTTGGCAGAGGTACAAAGTAGATTAGACGGAAATAGGAATGAATAAGGGAGACCAATGAGACTGTTAGAGCAATTCTTGTGAGAGGTGCTAGTTAGGGGACTACGGCAGTGGCAGCTGGGGTGAGAGATGCTAATAGATTTGAGAGATTTAGAAGGAAGCTGGTTTAGGACTTTGTGGTTAACTGGATGTGTATGGGAATCAGGAGTGCTAAGGTGAGAGAGAGGACAGGAGGGAGGTGGGAGAGATAAAACTTAAGGTCAATTTCCTGATTTCTGGTTTGAGCAGCTGAGTGCTCGCTTTTCTCTTCAATGACAGAGCATGGTGGAAAGGCCTTCGGAGGGGCAAGTGAGCATCATTGTCCACCTCTGTAGTGTGAAACAGGGAGGAGGCCAAGATAGGAAGAGTGACAAGGACAGGGTGTGCATTGTAAAGCGAATGTGAGAACATTCCAGAAATGAGGGACCAGCTGGGCGCTGATGCATCTCTAGATTTTGGGGCATGGAAGGATACAGCCCAGAAAACACATTCACATCCCTTTACATGGGCACAGGGCCTACCTAGACTAATCTAAATGTTCTATGCATTTATTACTTTTTTTCATAGAGGACATTTGTCTGAAAGATCGGGGTTTCTGTCTCCATTGTTATTCCTCACAGAGGCCTAAATCTATTTTTCTCTGATTAAGTCAGTATAGAAGTGTTGTCCAGTCTTGTCTGGGAAATTGTTACTGGTGACACAAGGTCATATCACCATAATCCATTTGCCTGTGAAGTAAATATTTGCTTGACACACAAAAGTAGAAATCAGGATGATTCTGTCCAGCTTGAGTTCCTTACAGAGTTGGGGTTTTTTTCTCCCCCAAAAGGTCTTGCTACTTCTCTATTCAATATCACAGGTGGGACCATTCTACCTGACTCCCTCTATCTTTCTTTCTCCCTTGGAAGGCACATCTGTAGCTGAGCAGAGCAGAAAGAGCAAAGCTTTTTTTTTTTTTTTTTTTTTTTTTTAATTTATTGATTTTTTACAGAGAGGAAGAGAGAGGGATAGAGAGTTAGAAACATCAATGAGAGAGAATCATCCATCAGCTGCCTCTTGCACTCCCCTTGACCGGAATCGAACCTGGGACCTTTCAGACCGCAGGCCGATGCTCTATCCACTGAGCCAAACAGGTTTCAGCAGGGCAAAGCTTTTGAGGGCATCAGATGTGTCTTCTTCCTGTCTAGGTGCTCAGTACTCCTGTTTTTATTTTAATGTAGTTACAGCAAACCTCTATTACTATATGAATTCAAGTTTATTTCAGAGTAATAAACTTACAAAATAATAGTTGGGTCTAACAAAAGCCTGTCCCCCATCACCAGCATTATGAAGGTGCCATGACTTTGTTTTATATACTTCTATATGTTCCAGTACTGGGAGCCAATATTTCTTGCCATGGTTTTGGCCTGAGCCCTTAAAATAGGAACTTTTGTTTTCTCTGAGGAATTTGGAGGAGGAAAACTTCATACTTAGGAGAGTGACTCTGGAGCTGGGTTATTTCCTAGCTCTGCACATTCTAGCTGTGTAATTTTAGGCTTTGTAACTGTGTGACTAACTTTTGTTCGTGCCATTTCAAAACGGACTGTTTTTTAACAGTTACTTCATTGCTTGTTTTCAATATGTAAAGTACTAAGAATAGTACCAGGCACATAGTAAAAGCTCAATGAATGTTAGCTATTGTTGCCTTCCTTATATTTCATAGGATAGAGGAGGTAGGTTTTCCTATCTATAACTTTTTATAGTGTCTAACATAGTATTCTGTATTCAAGAAGCCCCCTTTCCCCTAAAAAAATTGGCAGTTAGCAAAGAAATGGGAGGGGATTGGTAGATCCAGAGGAACCAATATTACCCAAGAGAAATGAAACCTAGCCTCTAAGTCGCTCCCTTGAGCCATGGTTAGCCCCGTAGCACTTTGGGCCTGAGGTTGGGTCATCCAGTGTTCCATGCTCCTCAGGAGGTTTCTATTTTACTTTAGTGTTAGCTTTGAGTTGTGTGGAATAGTGGTTTTAACCCTCGGGGTTATAATTATCTTTACTGCCTTCAGAGGCAGTCATCTAGTTCCTCTGTTTCTCCACAGGATGTTTCTGGAAATTAGACAAAACGAATTACAGCTTTTGGTATGTAAAATATAAGTGTAAGTTACTTTGCTCGCTTAGAACTCAGTATAAAAATATTCTAGATTTTGGATGGTGATAAATTGGAAAAGTAAAGACACATCAAATAAAGCATTTAAGCCCTAAAATTGCTAAAAGTTCTTTGATTTTAAGGTTGCAAAGAACTTACAGATGATACAGTATAAACCACTCATTTACAGTTAATAAAAGAGGCCCATAGATGCTGACAATTTATGAAATTTATGTAGCTAGTTAAAGGAAGAACCATCAATGTAACACAGATCTTCTGGCTCTCTGATTGATCAGTGTTCAGCCATGATAACACATTATCTCTCCTTTAAAACTTTTATAAAACACTAGAGGCCCAGTGATGAAATTCATGCACTGTGTGAGTGTGGGGGGGTGTCCCTCAGCCCAGCCTACACCCTCTCCAATCTGGGATTTCCCTCTCAGAATCTAGGACCACTGGCTCTTAACCATTCACCTTCCTGCCTGTCTAATTCCCCTAATTGCTCCCCTGCCTGATTGTCCCTAACCGCTCTGCCTGCCTGCCTGGTCACCCCTAACAGCCCTTCCCTGCAGGCCTGGTCACCCCCAACTGTCCTCTCCTGCCTGTCTGGGCCCCTCTAACTGCCCTCCCCTGCAGGCCTGGTTGCACCCAACTGCCCTCCCCTGCAGGCCATCTTGTGGCAGCCATCTTTGATCACATAGGAGTGGCCATCTTATATTAGGGTGTGAGGGTCAATTTACATATTACCTCTTTATATAAAGGATGCCTAAATCTTTAATTAGTATATGTGATATAGATCATTTGGACCGCTGGTTAGCGACTGCTAATATAGAAGAACTTAACACACTATAAAGTAGACATCAAACACACTAAAAATACATCTATTGTGCCACAAATTTGACATAACCTGAAAGTAATGTTAGCTGTAATATAAAACCAAACATTTCATTAAACTAATGTTGCTTGCCTTTTTACAGTTTGAAAGGAACTTGAAAGGAATTTAGATAGTTTGTGTGAGAATGTTTGATACTTTCCAGAAATATTAAGAAAGTTTGCCAAAGCTGGCCTAGTCTCTTAAACCTATTCCAAATAGGTCTGTCCTCATACTATTCCCTCACCTGCCCTTGTCAAGGTTATGTCCTCCTTTGCCTTGGATTCAGTTGATTAGACCCTTCTCCTTGAAAAATTCCATTTACTTGATTCAGCTTTCCTCCATACTCACCAAATGCTCCCACTTTGTATGTCACTAGCTCCTCCTGGTCTCCCTGACCTCTAAAAGTAAATATCCGGGCTTTGTGACTCTTTTTTCTTCTCTGTTTATACTCATACCCACGCTTGATGATCTCACTCAGACTTTGAGACTGTAATTATTTCTAGGCCAAAGACTCCAAAATTTATATATCCAGCCCAAAATTCTTCCTTGAATTCCAGATTTATAAATTCATCTTTACTTGAATGTCTAGTAGACATCTGAAATGTAAAATAAAGTCACATTCCTGAGCTGGCCTCTAAAATTCTATTTGTCCTATAGTATTCCATGATTTGGAAAATAGCAACTTCACCCTTTGGTTCTGGCCAAAAACCCTGGCATCATCTAGTCTGTCAATAAGCTCTATGAGTTCTACCTTCAAATATTTCCAGAACATGATCTTTTCTGACTGTATCAACTACTCCACCCCCACTCCTGTTCAACACCTGCCCTCGGTCTCTTGCTGGGTTATTACAGCAGCCCTGTCACAGTAGCTTCTACCCTTGCCTCCTTGAATTTTTTCTCAACCTAACTGCCAAAGAGTCATGATCTGGTCCTTTAAAAACATCAGATCATGTCACTGCTCATAACACTCTTAGCCATGTCTCCAGTGATTTCCCATCCCACCCTGTTGAACAGTCATACTCCTTTCAGTGGCTCCAAGGCCCCATATTCTGGTGCCCCATTACCTTTTGAACTTTCTTTTTTACTTGTTTTCTCCACTACAGCCACAATGACCTTTTTTTTAAAAAAAAAATATTTTTAAATATATATATATATATATATATATATATATATATATATATATTATTGATTTTTTACAGAGAGGAAGAGAGAGGGATATAGAATTAGAAACATCGATGAGAGAGAATCATTGATCAGCTGCCTCTTGCACACCCCCTACTGGGGATGTGCCCGCAATCAAGGTACATGCCCTTGACCAGAATCGAACCCAGGACCTTTCAGTCTGCAGGCCAATGCTCTATCCACTGAGCCAAACCAGTTTCAGCTTGTTGCACTTCTTAATGCTTAAATATTAGGAATTTATTTCATTCTTTGCAGCCCTCCTTTATTTTATTTTATTTTTTTACTTCACCTTAATCTCTACTACTCTCAACAAAGCCTCTCACCTTGGGAGCAGCTGCTCTTTGTTCCTCACACCTTTGAAGGGACCCAGTTACCCATTTTTATGCAAATATGGAAAGTACCTTCACTTATGCAAATGTAGAACATTAAGACTTCCTAGTGCTCAGAAGCAATGTTCCCTTAAAAATTACACTGTTCTGGAGTAACAAACTATGAAGGTTAAGTATACAGGAACAGTTTAATCTTATAATCAAATAAAACTTATTCTAGTTAATGCAAAACCCTAACAACCTTATCATTATTGTTGCTGTATTGTAATTATTAAGTAGAGAATAGTCGTAGAGAATGCAATAATATTTCTCTTGAACATGAGAGTAGATCTTGTGTGTTTTCTTCTTGCTGGTTCTTTCTTACACATAATTATCTTTACTGTTGACATTTTTCTTGATGCTAGTATAGTTTAATAGCTTTGTGTACTTATAAATACCATATGGATAATTTGACAGGTTAGAAAAACAAAACTCTGGTACTTCTAGGTGCCAGATTCCCTCCTCAGTCTTCTAGGGAGGTGTCTTTTCTGCACTATTATAACTCCTGCACAATGTGTTTTGTCCCTTGTTGTGGACTTCTCTCAACTCCAGTTGTACATTGGAATTATTTGGATTCTTTTACAAAGTTCCATCCAGTGCCTAGATCCCATCTCTTGGAGAGTCTGATTAAATGAGTCTAGGTTGGGCCTGTCATTTGTTTGTTGTTGCATGTGTGTGTTTTAAAGCTCCTCAGGTGATTTTAATATGCAGGCAGGGCTGAGCATCACTGCAAATCAGGGACAGTGGTATAGTGTTTATCAGTGTGTCCCAGGATGATCAGTAGGAACACCATGATGCTGCTGTAGAGGACAGAAAGGTTATGCCAACCTAATATGGAGGATACAGAGCATAGAAAGACTTCACTTGGAATCAGGGGAGACCGGTAATGAAACTTCAGTAGAGTCATTTAAGGGAGTTTGAAGGTTGGGCGGTTCTGGCTCCTAGTCCAGATGTACCACACCAGGCATTCTTTATTATTATTATTGTAACACATCAGAATAGACTCTAGACTAGGGGTGTCGAACTCAATCAGAGAAGGGGCCAAAATCTAAAATCCAGCCTAAATCGCGGGCCGAATGGTTTACTGAACAGTCATAAACTGTCATTGTGATGGAAACGCAGCGGAGTGCAGTGATGACAGCGTGGTGCAGGCCACATTGCAAGGCCTGGCGGGACGGATTTGGCCCGCGGGCCTTGTGTTTGACACATGTGCCTAGACAGTGCTTCCTCTCCTCTTAGAGGTCCATGCTGATCCTTTCTTTTCCTTTTTTTTTTTTTTATCCTTTCTTAAATAAGGTACCAAGAATTATATCAGGTTTAACTTTTGGATGTGGCTTGCCATTTAATACAATGTGATTATGAGAGACAACCTATACCTCCCTCTCCCATACCCCTACCGTGGATATACCTTTCACATAGAATCTCAGAGATTGAAAGATAAGTCATCCTTCTCATTTTTAGTATGTTTAATTTCTGTAGGTCATTGAGAATTGTAGAAATTAAACATGCTGCCTAATGTCACACCAATGTTAAAAGTGTTAGAACTAAAATGAAAACCCATTTCTCTTGGCTGTAAGTGCTTTTGCTTTTTCTTTTGCTTCATACTATCTTCTAGTATATTCTTCCGAATGCTTCCAGTAGAAAATATCTCTATATCTTGAAGAAAGATAAACTTTTGGAAACTTTTATAACTCATTCAGATTCAGGGCTAGTAGCAGGGGAAATCTACCTAATACTTATGGTCCATAATTGACAGAAAATTTACAGTGAGTTGGAGCCATGTCATCAAGCCAGTTTGGGGGCAATATTACATTTCTTTCTGTATCATAGAGAATTTCTCAACTGCTTTAGAATTTCTTCTTTATAAACTGAATGGACAGTACAACCTTGTGGGATGAATTTTAAATGGATTATGTCATCTGCCTGCTGATTCTTGAAGTTCCTTTAAAGAAGACAAAGATTTTCATTCCCCAATTAGAAGTAAAAGGCTAAGATGCAAATGCCTCTGAGACAGATCCACTGAAACTCGTGGACTAATTCACAAATCAGTCAGTAAATGAAAATAATATGAATGGTGTCACTTATTTAATTCCTTTAAGGTGCCTAGCTCCTACATGCTTTGAATGCTCTTTTCCAGTTAGTCATACAAACAGTTGAATGTCAGTATATTTCTATTTTACAGATAAGGAAACTAAGTTTCTGAAAGGTCAAGTAATTTGTCCCACGTCACTCAGTCAGCAAGTAAAAGTACTAAACAAGGCATGGACCCTGTCATGAACTATTTAAAAATATAATCATTTATTCATTATGGATGAGTAGGCCAACAGGTCTGGATTACATTTTTAAGATTCCAAAAACATTATTTTAACCAACTTGTTATCTGATTTATAATTTTTGTAATATTATTTAACTACAGAATCCCAATACTAATTTTTATCCTTTGATTTGATGGATTTCAAGTTTTTAACTTTGTGGCTTTAATTGGCGAATAAAAATGAGTTTACTTATAATGACCTTTTTGACATTTGTGTATATGTCCTTGGTGTTTTTTTATGAAATCACTTAAACCTCTACAGGGCAAGGTACTAGTATACCAATGCCAACCAACCTCTTCCCCCTTCCCGACCCTCCCCGTGAAAAATAATTAGCTGGTCAAGTCATGACATCTGGAAGGCTTTCACATGGGTATATTCTCAGTGACCATTTTGAGTGAATTTTGCTTTTCACAGAAGATCTAGTTTTAGACTATTAAATCCCTGTTCAGTAAGGGATAGTGCTACTTTCTTATTTCATTGAGAACATTCCCTTTTCATAATATTATTTCAGGCCCTTACCATCTTGAAATAAAATTTGTAGAAATTGTAACTACTCACAAAAATAATATATTTTTAAAAATCAATATAACCTCAAGTAGTTTTTTAGTGTAATTTAACAGGTTGATTGTAAACTTTTATTAAAAGTGGAAAGTGTCAAAAATAACCAGCTCGCCTAAGGAGAAGGGAGGGTGTGAAGACTGGCTTTAGTAGTCTAGAAGGGCACATGAGGGGCTTGAGGTGCTAGTAGGGATTCATTTTACAACTATTTGCTAAGATGTACCTTTATACTTTACCCGTATTTTTATGTATGTTGGTTATATTTCAATAAGAGGGGGTTTGAATAAATCATTGTTATACTCTAGCTGTGGCTGAAAGAAGAAAGGAAAGGGTTAGACTGGAAGATGAAAGTACTCCCACAGGTTTCCAGAATGCCTCCTAGAGTTAATTCACCCCCACCAAACACCTCTGATTTAGAACAGTGACTTGATATGGAGGTTTTACAATTGTATGATGGCACTGGTTTTTTTTTGGTTAGCTAATGGAAGAGTTGTTCCTTTCTTAGTTATCCCGAGTTCCTTATATTGCCTTCCTTAGTCAATTATCATTGATCCTTAATGAAAACTGAGAGCAAATGATCATTATTTCAAGAGGAAAATATGCAGGTTTTTGGTGAAGCCTTCTGTTTTAATATTTGTACTCCCCATTTCCATTCCTTTCTTTGTTTCTTTTGCTTTATGGACGTACCTTGTACTTGTCATAACGAACCTAATTACTTATTATATTGACAATTTAGCTTTAGTCAGAATTTCTAGGATCTAGTTAATGTCTCACTGTTTGATGTTATCTGAAAATTAAGTGGTATCTACTCCGAATTATTTATCTGCTCATTGGCCATGTTGCAGTACATCACTCAAATCCTTTGCTCCATGCACCTTTATTTCAAGGCTGACCTGTAGGAGCAGCCATCTTTGTGATGAGCTGTCTAATTTGTAAGGCAGTGTACAACATACTAATACATAGGGTTTCCCCCAAAAATGTATACACACTTTAAATAATTATGAAGATAGTGTTTATTAAAATACATTTCATTTTCAGAATTGAGCTATCACCTGTTAAAGTGTATATACTTTTTGGGACAACCTATATATGTACAGAGGAAATTGCTAAAAAATTAAAATTAGAATTTAAAACCAAAATATAAGTTCAAATGAATAAAACAATCTTGCCATATAAATAACCTTGCCTTCTAAAACTGTAAATATTTTCTAAAACATTTTTATTGTTAAATGCTTTTTAAGACATAAAAGGACTAAGAATCTTAAAAAGTTTCATCCAATCTTAAAACTGCAACCTTATTCAGTGGTTATAAGATAAATTTAAAATTTTGTGCTTTTTTTCTTACGTACCATTATTTTTTAAACCTTTCTTATGTAGCTGTCACAGGTACTATTTTTAATAGTTGCATGCTAACTTCATCATTTTGGTAAATGCCTACCACTGACCTCTTGATAATCTTGGATTTAACAAGTCATAAGCCTATGACTGAGGAATTTTACTGAGGCACACGTCTGGGTCACTGCTGACGATCCCTGCAGGCGCCAAATTAGTGTCGTAGCCAGTGAGTGTGCAGAGTCCCTGCCCAGCATAGCCTTTGAGTAGCATCTTGTTTTCTCCTGGTCCATGTGTGCACAGAGTGATTAAAGAAAAATACTGTCTTCACAGAGGCACAGAGATTTCGGTATTGTTCCCATAGTAATGATGCAGAACAGTGTTCATTTTAGTGACATTGTTGGTTGCATTAGTCTTACAAATAGTTATAGACTTCTACTTACAGAATAATTGAAAGCTTAAAAGGATTACATTTTTTCCAGTTTTATTTATTTGTCAGGGAAATGAGATGTTGTCAGTGGTTTTTCAGAATCTGCAGATTTAAGAGTACCTCGGGATAAGTCAGTTTTGACTATTTCAGGTCTGGTGTAATTTATTTATATTACCTTGTTGTTGGGCATTTAGTTTGTTAGAGAGGAAGCTTGGTTTGAGCACCATTAAACTTGTTAAAATGTTTTCTCTTAATGTTTCTAAGCCAGTATTTTAAAGTCCTCAAAAATGAGCATTTTTCTCTTCCTTATGAACTAGATCTTACACTGATTCTTTTAATCACAATGAATATAAAATTTTAGACCAAGTAAAAGGGACTGATCAGAGGGTCTCAAATGTGATATTTAAACATTTCTGAATTATAAACACTACCTTTTTTTGTAACAGCTTTATTGAGATATAATTCAAATGCCATACAATTCATTTAAAGTGTATAATTTAATATTTTAAGTATATTCATAGTTTGCAACCATCACTACAATTAATTTTAGAACATTTTTATTGCCCTCAAAATGAACTCCATGTCTTTTAGCTATCACCCCCATCGCCTCGCCCATTTCTTCATTCCTTCTAGCCTCAGGCAACCACTAATCTTTCTATCTCTCTAGATTTGCCTCTTCTGAATATTTCATGTAAATGGCATCATAGAATTGTGGTATTTTGTGACTGATTTCTTTCATTTGGCACAATGTTTTCAAGGTTTATCCATGTTGGCTACGTGACTAATACATATACTGATAAGTGCTTAATTTATTTTTATAGCCCATAATATTCCATTTTATAGGTCAGCCACATTATGTTTATACATTTGAAAGTAAGATTCTTCAAGATCTTGAAAGCTCTGGCCCTAGCACTGATGGAGCTTAATTGGTAATAGGAATGGATATGGAAAGTTTTGCCCATAACCAGCCTCCAGAAAGGATAATCAGCAAATGGAAAGAAAGGGTGTCCCTCTTTTATAGTCCTTGGAAACAGAGATTTGCAAGCAAAAATTAAATCTACTCATAACCTCCCCCAAACAGAATCCCCTTTGGGCCAACAAGTTGATAGGAGTGGGAATAGAGGACATGGCACTTGATCACATGGGAACTCAACTGTGTACACACTCTCAGTAAATATTAAGAGATAGGAATTCCACCTAAATAGGTTATGCAATTCATGTTAAAAGGTAAACTAGCCCTAATCGTTTGGCTCAGTGGATAGAGCGTTGGTCCGCAACTGAGGAGTCCCTGGTTTGATTCTGGTTAGAGACATGTATCTTGGTTGCGGCTTGATCCCCAATAGGGGGTATGCAAGAGGCAGCTGATCAATTGACATTTCTGACCCTATATCCCTCCCTTCCTCTCTGTAAAATCAGTAAAGAAAAAAAAAAAAGAAATATGTATATATTGTATGTGTGTATATATATATATATATATATATATATATATACACACACACACACACACACACATACATACATACATACACACTAGCCATATTCCTAAGTAAAGTTAAGTTTCATGATTGAAAAATCATCTTATGTATTTTCCTTAAATGTAAATACATAGCTATTTTATAAGAATGAGTTTAATGATCTTTGGCCTTCTTTGTTTAAGATATGATATTCATATCCTCAGTTTAACCCATGCATCTTCATTAAGGGGGATGTCACCCCTCAAGGGTAAAAACTGGCTCTTGGGGGTCAAAAAGATCTTCCTCTTTTATGTATAAAACATGAATATATACATACATACAAACACACAGAGTACATACAAAAATATATTTTGTACTGCTAAAATTTTATGGGGTGGGGTATAATTACACACACACACCCACACACACATTTAAAATCTCCTTAGAGGGTTAATGGAAAACATGTTGAGAATTACTGCCATAAAGAGGAAAAGTATTGCTTTAGAGCAGGGGTGGAGAACATCTGGCCACGAAATCATTTGATCTGGTCCTCCCAAGGTATTAGGGATGAGTTAATTAAAAGTTTGACCAAATATAGCAGGCTAATTTTTAGGCGGATAATTTTGTATGGCCCAAGAATGATGTTATAAATATCCAAATGGCCCTTGGCAGAAAAACGGTTCCCCACCCTGGCTCAAAAGGAACCTGGGAAATTTCAGGCTTCATTTGAGAATTTTTAAATATAAGGATCTCCTATAGTAACCAGGAAATTCACTAGCTTGCTCATTCCACACATAGACACATATACTCTCTCCTGCTCTGTACCCCTTCCTCCCTCTCTTTTTAGAGGTATGGTAGGCTGTGTTGGGAGTGGTAGAGTTAAAGAAAAGGACCAGGTCCTGGACAGTTTGGCTCAGTGTTCAGAGTTTTGGCTCGGATGGAATTCCCGGTCAAGACAATCCCTGGACTGCAGGTTCCCCAGCTCTGGTAGGGGCATGTGTAGGAAGCAACCATTCCATGTGTCTCTATCATGTTGATGTCTGTTTGTCTGTCTGTCTCTTGCTCTCCCCCTCTCCCTCCCTCCCTCCCTCCCTCCCTCCTTCCCTCCTTGTTGCCTCCCTTTGTCTCTCTCTAGAAATTAATAGAAAAATATCCTTGAGCAAGGACTTAAAAATAACCAAAGAAACAAACACTCATACTAGATACATGAATGAATGAATGGGTGGGTGGGTAACTGAAAAGGACCAGAGCACACTAGGGTAGATAAGTCCAGATTGTCTGATTGGTAAATGGGCAGTCTTATATACAATTAGGCCGATTTCTGCATCTGGGTTTTAATAGATTTACATGGTAGTTGTACAACCCTAAACATATTTCTCACTATACTTACAGTCAGAAAGAGTGATTTTGTATAATTTATTTCCCCGGGAAGGCTCATCTCATATCAACACTTCTCTTTCATCAAGATCCTTTATATTTTTCCCTTAAATTTTCAATGCAGTTAAATGTGACTCTTTATAGGCAATAAGCAAAGATATAACTGATAATAGAAACAAACATTTTTCATTTATAGCAGGCACAAGAGTTCTAAGGTACCTTGTTCAGCTGCTTTCTTTTCCCATGGTCGGAAGCTGATAAATGGCTTTTAAAAGGTTTTTCATTTTTGTTCATCTTCCCCTTTGAGAAAAATAAGCTGCGATGATCAGTTACCCAAAACAAATGTTACTCATAATGTGGGAAAATGATAGAGACTACTAAAACTTATATTTGTATACTTATACATTTATTCAACAAATGTTTAAATATCAGTTATTTGTGAACATTGTATTAGTACTGGGGTACAGAGATGAATAAAACAAATCTCACCCTCAAAGAGATTACATTCTAGGCAGAGAAACTAGATTTAAAAAACAATCAGAATATGGTGGCATAGGTAAACACCTATACTTACTACTTCTCAAACCACATCAAAATTACAACTAAAAGGCAGAACAACTACCACCCAGAACTGTGGGAAAGATGGCTGGGTGGAAGTTCCACAACTGGAGAGGTGAAGGAAGCACACTGAGACGGGTAAGAGGTGCGGAGGCATGGAAAGTGCTGGCACCTGGATGTGCTGCTCTTTTAATCGGGAGGGAGATACAAGCTCCCGCTTGCTCTGAACTCCAGTTCCAGGTGAACTCTGAGGGACCCAGACCCATTCGGGGGAAAAACTGGACTGTCTGGCGTCGGGACAGGAATGTGAGGGGGCTTTATCTTAGAGGTGCTCGCAGCAATCATTGTTCCTGCATGGAGGTGCGGAGGAAGCAGAGACCCTTACACCTCTCCATTGCAGGGCTGACTGGCAGCCATTGCTGTTTGCTCTGCCCTGGTGATTCCCAGAGAGACCTTGCCCCACCCTATTTACAATCCCGCCCAAACTGTGAACATCAACTTTTGCATATGAATGGCCTGTTCTTTCTCCACCTAAAACCTGTCAAACTGCACCTGGGTCAGAGAACCCCAGAACTTCCAAAAGAAGGCCTAAGGCCCAGCAGCAGCAGCCAGCCTTGCTTCACAGCTGGGCCGCCTCTGGGCACTTCCAAACCCCAAAGAGGAGGAATCTGCAAATGTCTCTGCTGGGCAGCCTCAGACAGTGGCTAACCTTAGATAGATGGAGGTGCTTGCCCCATGGGCATAACCTGAATGTGCAAACAGAATAATGGGATGAGAGAATTTAGCTCCCCAGTCTTGGGCAGACCAGTTATTTGGAACCTTTTTTAGAAATAATCTTTGATAGTACTAGAAACACTGAGGGCTATAGAGGAAAGGGCTAAGCCTTTCAGTGACAGTTTCCAGATTACAGAGCCTCCCCACCTATGCTCCTTAGCTAAAGGCATAGATCTTTCTTAGATGCCAATTCAACACCCATTTTGCCACTCGAGACTGCTCCTTGGGGCTTTTATCTCCTCATGATCCCTACATCTCAGTATTTTTTTCCAACCTCATATAGTGTTTAGTACTTTGGAATTCTGTTCATTGTAGTTTTCTTCCATCTCTTTGCATTCTAGCAATGTTTAGTCCCCAACAATGTTTTAATGTTCTATGTAGCCAATCTCTCTTCTGATATCATTGCTCAATAACTTGCTTGTGAAGTCATTGAGGAGCCATTTGAAGAAATATGATCAGGGAAGGGACCTACCATGGGAAAGGGAAGCAGCCGAACAATGTACCCTAGAACTCTTGCCTCCCTTCCCTTCTCCCTTCTCTGACAGGCAGCAAGTATCAGTGGGTAGGTGTGATACCAAAGACAGAATAACCAGTAGGAAACTGATCGTAGTCTATCTAAGCCTCATGAGATTGTGCTAATGGGAATGAAGAAGAGGAATTGGCTTTGCAATTTATTTAGACGATAGTGCAGTACAGAGAGTAATTGACTAGAAGCAGAGGGCCACTCTCCTAACTCTCCAGCCTCTGTCTTGGGTGCTGGATTAATTTTCTGTTGCTGCTGTAGGAAGTTACCATGAATTTTGTGGCTCAGTCCAGCACAAATTATTATCTTACAGTTCTGGAAGTCAGAAGTCTGAAATAGTTCTCATTGGACTAAAAGTCAGGTGTCACCAGTGTTGCATTCCCTTCTAAAGGTTCAAGGGGACAAGCCAGTTTCTGTGTGTGTGTGTGTGTGTGTGTGTGTGTGTGTGTGTGCGCCTTTTTCCAGATTTGAAAGGCTGCCCATGTTCCTTGACTATGGTCCCCATCCATCTTCAAAGCTAGCAGTGGCTGGTTGGTTCTTTCTCATACTGCAGCCTCTTCCACATTCAAATAACCTCATGATTGCATTGGTCTCACCCACATAATCCAAGTAAGCTCCCATCTCAAGGTCAGTTGATTAGCAAGCTTAGTCCCTTTTTATCAATAATCTGTCAACAGGTTTTAGGAATTAGAACATGGACATCTTTGGGAAGAAGGGCATTGTTATACCTGAGTAGGTAGTGGTATCTTTGCTGTGTTGGACAAAGAAAAAATTTTTAGGTGGGAGCATTAAGTTGATGGTTATTATCTTAGATATTTGGTATTTAAACTGTCTGTAGAACCATCTAGGGGAAATGTCCCGTAAGCAATTGAAAGTGTGGGTCTGGAGCTTAGTAGGTTTTAATTTGGGTGTTCTTAGTTTAAATTCATAGCTGAAGTCATGATTGCAGATGCATTTGCCAATGTGATTGTAAATGGGTAGATAGAGTAAAAATAAGAGAAGGGAAGGCTAACACCTGTGTTTAAGGGACAAAATAAAGGAAGAGGATCATGCATAGAAGGGGAAGATGTGGATGCAGAGCATAGGAAGAGGCAAGAAGGATAAAAGGAAAGTGTGGTGTCATAGAAGACTGTTCAGTGGTCAGTAGGACTGAGAATATCTGATGGGGTGGGTCCAGGGGAATGTGGGACAGACGACCTGTGGCAGCACACCGGGGGAGTAAATGGGAAGAGAGAAGGGAGATTGAGGTGAGGGAGAGAGAAAAGGGAAGCCAGAGATAGATACAGATCTGAGAAAAGTTTTTTGGTTTTTTTTTAAATAATGATACATGGCTAGGGGGAAATGAATTCATATTAGCAGGACCCTGTGACTTACATCCTCTATTATTCAAAGAATTAGTAAAATTCATAGATAGAGTCATTGTTAGCTATTATTTTTTAAATGCCACAGAGCACAAAAGACAGCTATAAAAAACACACTGAAGAATAGCTCCTAGACCCCAGTAATTACAGATGTCTTCCCATTTCACATAGCAAGAAAGATATTATATCATGTCATCGAACAACCCACTTTAAATAGGCACCTTGACAAACAGTAAGCATTGAACAACAACAGTATTTTGCAATAGAAAATCTTGTGTATGTTGGTCAGGTCTTCTTCACTGATTGTCCAGAAACAAGAGGAGATAATAAATGTGACACCTAAACTAGTAAAACTTTTGGGGGTATATTATATTGCATGAATGTTAAGTGTACACATAGCTACATAGTAGCTATAATGGTAGTATTAGTCATGTTGTCTGGTAAATTTATCTCTGTGCCAGGCCTTGTGAAGAACACTGTATATCCCAGATCATTCAGTCTGTACAACAACTCCATCAAGTAAATACTATCTTATTATTCCCATTTTATGGATGGGAATTTCTCGAAGGTCACACAGTAAGTCAGTGGAACAGAAGGGCTGAATCAAGCGACAAATGAGCAGGCTTCTAATCTGAACTCAGTTTAATTCTATATAATAAAAGGCTAATATGCAAATAGTCAACTCCAGAGTTCGACTGAGAGACTGGAAGTTTGATCGCTCGCTATGAAGTGCGCTGACCACCAAGGGGCTGTTTTGGAACATGGCGGGTAACCAGCGGCGGCAGCAGGGCACTGAGGGAGCAAGGGAAGGAGGAGGTGGGGAGGTGGGGAATCTGATCACCAGCCAGACCTAGGGACCTACCCATGCACAAGTTTTGTGCACCAGGCCTCGTAGTAGTAGTAGTAGTAGTAGTAGTAGTAGTAGTAATAAGAGGTGGCTTTGTAACTGTGGGCAGGTGGGGAGGTGCATCCTAGGATAGTGCACTACTTGTCTTTCTTTTTTAAAGAATGAGATCCTAGAGTTCTTAAATAGAGAGAGACTGTAAAAGTAAGATGTCACACTATATACCAATCACAACACATTCTTAGAAAATTGTGGCCCTTTTGATCCCTGTATTTTAACAACTGATGAGTAACTGGCTGGTCTGGAGGAGAATAAATCAGATGATTTATTGGTTAAAAAGTAAGCCTCCTGGAAAATAAGATTTAAATTAGAGTTTACAAACAAAGTCTAAACAGTGGCATTTTTGCTTGACCTGTACAGTATAAAGAAATCTGAATTGAATGTTAGCTTTAAAAAATTTTTGAATTTCCCATTAAAAAATCATATTACCAGCTGTGCTAAAACAAAAAACACCCGATCTCCTTTCCCTCTTGGTTATAGTAAGTATGTCTTTGATCCCCATATGCCAACACATGGATATTCCAATTTTCCATTCCTAGATGAAATCATGTGGCTGGGGAGAGTCTAACTTTGAGAAAGAATGGTTTTTAAAAAGGGATGTTGTCCTTCCTGAGGGAATAGTTAAGAAAAGAGGAAGCTTCTCAGGTGACGCACCCTGAAATCAGAGAGGCGGGAGTCCGATTTCTCGTGGGGTTGTGCGATTCCACCTTTGGCCATGGGTTATGATTCCACCTTTGGCCATGGGTTATGTTGTTGCTGGGGCACTGTCAGCCCTGAATCTGGTTTACTACACACTTGCGTTTGTGTTCCACACCCTGTACAACAGCAACTTTGCAGAGTGCCCTCTCACACCCAGCAAAGGCCCAAACCCTTAATTTGATTAGAATTAAGTTTCTTCCTTCCCTCCTCAACCTTTCCTCTCACTCCTTCCCCTTTTCTTAACTATTCCCTCAGGAAGGACAACATCCCTTTTTAAAAACCATTCTTTCTCAAAGTTAGACTCTCCCCAGCCACATGATTTCATCTAGGAATGGAAAATTGGAATATCCATGTGTTGGCATATGGGGATCAAAGACATACTTACTATAGCCAAGAGGGAAAGGAGATCGGGTGTTTTTTGTTTTAGCACAGCTGGTAATGTGATTTTTTAATGGGAAATTCAAAAATTTTTTTAAAGCTAACATTCAATTCAGATTTCTTTATACTGTACAGGTCAATGCCAGACCAAATGCATGGGGGTTCCATAGATCATAATAAAAATTTCTATTATCTAGTGACATTGTAACCATCTTAACATCATAGTGTAAAGGTTGCAAAAATCAACAAAGTGTGGTAGAGGTGGAAAGCAACTTGAGTTTAGTATGGATGAGGGGGGCATTGAGGAGCTCTTAGAGGTGGTTCCCGAGGAACTGACTATGGAGGAAGTTTTGGAACTGGAACAGGAACACGTAGCTGAAGAAGAGGTGAGAGAAAGGGAAAGTGATGAGAAGAAAAGAAGAGCCTCTAAGAGAGTTCACAAGGAAAGGCTTAGTAGAAGCTTTTTTGTAGACCTCAACAACTTTAAAATTTTCAAAACATGGACCCTCTTCCCTCAACACCAAAAGGTTTTCGTTAATAGAGAAGAATGTTCATAGTGAATTATCTGCTTACTAGAGGCCAGATGCACGAATTTGTGCACCAGTGGGGTCCCTCGGCCTGGCCTGCGGGATCAGGCCAAAACCAGTTCTGTGATATTTTCCAAGGGGTCCTGGATTGCAAGAGGCTGCAGGCCAGGCTGAGGGACCCCACTGGTACATGATTAGGACTGGGGAGGGACCATGGCAGGTCCAGGGTGTGTCTGGTCTGTCTTGCTCAATCCCAATTGGCCAGACCCAGCATTAAGCTCATCTACCAGTTGGAGTGTCTGTTTCCTAGTGGTCAGTGCACATTATAGCGAGTGGTTGAGTGGCCTTAACATATCATTAACATATTATGTTTTGATTTATTGGACCAATGACTGGACACTTAGCATATTAGGCTTTTATTATATAGGATAAGCAAACTATGATGAAAACAAGAAACAAACCAAGTGAACCACTATGAACATATTTCTGAAAAGAGTGGCATTTTCTCACGAAGGGCCTCAGGCAGGTCCTTCAGTAGATGTTCCAGAAGGTGACCTTATTATCATAAGAGATTAAAGCTCCATGCTTGTTGCTCCTGAAGACTCCGCAAGATGTGGAGTAGAAGACAGTGATATTGATGATCCTGACACTGTGTAGGCAGAGATTAATGTGTACTTGTCTTAGTTTTTAACACAAATGTTAAAAAAAGTTAAAAATTTTTTAAATAGAAAAAAGCTTACAGAATGAAATATAAAGAAAATATATTGTACATCTATGCTTGTGTTATGAGCTGTTATTACAAAAACATCAAAAAGTTTAAAAACTTTTTAAAGTTTTATAAAGTAAAAAGTTACAGTACACTAATTTATTTTTGAAGAAATGAAAATATTTTTTTATAAATTTAGTGCAGCCTGAGTATTCAGTTTTTATAAAGTCTACAGTAGTCTATTGTCATGACCCAGGCCTTCATGTTCACTCCCTACTCACTGACTCACCCAGAGCAACTTCCAGGCCTGCAAGCTCCATTCATGTTGAGTGCCCTATAGAGGTGCACCATATTTTTACTGTATCTTTTCTATGTTTAGATTCACAAATACCGTTGTGTTACAGTACCTATAGTATTCAGTACAGTAACATTATACAGGTTTGTAGCCTAGTAACAATAGGCTATGCCATATAGCCTCGGTTTTTGGAAGGTTGCCCCTGAAGTAAAAAAAAAAAAAAAAAAAAAAAAAAAATCGGTTATCTCCTACCATCTAGGTTTGTGTAAGTAAGTGAAATCACCTAACAATACATTTCTCAGAATGTATCCTCATTGTTAAGCTATGCGGTGATTATATTCTTTTTGCTTTTTGTTGAAAACAGTTCCTTAACTGATTTTATCTTGTGTGTTTCCCCACATTTATCTGCCCAACCTGTCTTCCTTTTTCTAATTTAGTACTGAAGTCTAGCATGTTGCGAAAATGACTTTAAATGCATGGCCAGAATTTTTCAAAGCCCTAACCAAAGAACTCATTGGGTGGTGCAGACTGTACACAGGAAGAGCTGTGGCTAGTTCGAACAGCCAGGCGTGTGCACAGCATCTGGAAGGGTAAACACACCTGATAACTAGTTGGTTGTGAACATAAAATTTTAAAGAACCAGCTTTCAAAATTGATCCCCCACTGAAAGAGCTTCCTCTCTTTTTTGTTCAGAAATGATCTGTCAATTTGGGCTCTGAAAGCTGTCATTTGAATTGGACAGGGAATAAATGTTGAAATTTTGTGAAAACTCATTGCTTAATCTCTGGCAATATCATTATGTGATCAACAGATGTGTTGCAAGTTGCATTAAAAATGAAAACAAAAGTTTAAACAGTTTAAATTGTTTAAAACAAACGTTTACAAACAGTATGGTCACCAAATAATTTTCTAGACCTTTAGAAAATTAAAATCAGAATCTGAGAATTATTCAGATGCAACATAGATTTTTATTCTGTTCTTTCCCTGTTCACTCCCATCTCTGTCCCCCGATTATGTTGGGTTGTTTATTTACAAAAGACAGTCAGGTAGCAGGAATAGAACAAGAAATTGGATTCTGAAGACTTCATTTTTGGACCTGGCTCTGACACTTGATATTTGAGTGACTCAGATTGGTCACTGAGTCTCCCTGAGCAAAGTTCTCAAGTTATCTATCCTATCTCCCTCATCAAGGCAAGTATTGATTTCAGATGATTTAGAAACTTTAATTCCCCCCCCCCCACACACACACACACACATCATCTCTCATAATGGGTGCACACATCCAGGATCAGTCCTTTAATCTTCGGACACTGTTTTTGAGGGTAGGGGTATTGAACACTATTTCCCAATCCTTCTACTATCACTGAATTCTCTGGAATTGAGAATGCCAAGTACTTACTGTAAGAAAATTTAATTCCCTAATCTAAAGGGCCTATCCAAATACCACTTCTGACTAATTTAATAGAATGGTAATGTATGTATATTCCAAAATACAGTGTGATGTGGAACTCACTTAAATTTGCCCATAGTCATAATTTAGAGATTGTATTTAAAAAAACAAAAAACAAAAAACAAAAAAAACCCTCAATTTTCAGACTGTAAATTAAAATTTCAGCAGAACTTACAGTTTGGCAAAGAATTTTGCCTTTGGCCTGAGCTGATGCTCCTACTGTTCCTCTTTTCTGGGACTCTAAAATGCCTGAGCTGTGTGGTAGCCAGTGATCTGTAAGAGGTGCTAGACCCTCTCCCACAGAGTTGCAAAAACTTCTTTCCTTGCCTTCTCCCCCACTTTTTTCCTAAGGACTTATGAGTGCCTCTTGGGTCTGAGGGCAGGTTCTGGGTGACAAGGCCTAAAATGTAGCCCACTTGAAGGTAGTTAACTAATACATCTTTCTGTGAGTTCCCTGGCCCTTTGACATTCTTACCACTATCATTGAGCTCTGAAACACCCACACTTCACCATCCTCCCTAATATCTTCACCAGGCTCTTATTTTCCCAGAGGCTTTTTAAAAATTTAATTTGTAACTGTTGTACACAACTGACATGTGAAATTAGCCTATATGCCGAATTGTTTAGCATCTTAAAAAAAAACACTGTAATATTTATGATTAATATGAAAACTCAAGTAGGCTTTATGGCTACTTTTCTTGATTACATTTTGCATTTATTTGAGGATATTTGCATGTGGGTTTTTTTTTAATTATTGAATTTATTGGAGTGACATTGCTTCACAAAATTATATGTTTCAGATATGTAATTCTATAATATACCAGCTGTATGTTGTATTGTGAGTTTACCACCCCAATATTTGAGGATATTTGGTTTTTAGAAGTTACAGAAATCTGGATAAAATAATTTGAAAGCACAGTCACAAAACAATATATCATTTGTGCCGGGATTGCAACATTATGTTTTCTTTCTTTCTGTTTTTTACAACTGAACCAATAAAATGATTAATATGTGTTTTGCAGGAGCTTATTTCTCATTATAGCTTCAATATTGGAGCAGAAATTAACTTTCTGAATTTGAATTCAGACTCCCAACTTTCTGTGAGTTTTCATGTGCTGATACAGGGTAGTTGTTTTTAGGTCAAGATGGTTTGGCTTTTCTAGAAGCTATTCTTTTTCTAAGTGACTGACAGGAATCATTACTCTCTATGGCAAGAAACCAGAAGTTGGCAGGAGCCCTACAATGACTGTCCAGTTGGATTTATTTATTTTTAACTGTTGTGCCAATTTCCAAATTATCTTCACTTATAGGGCATCTGTTTTCTTTAAAAGGTTCACAGTGGTGATACACAGGTAGTGACAGCCCTGCCCAGGTCAGGTGTGAGGGGACAGGCCTTCCCAGACAGATTCCATTTAACCCTCTGGACAGAAGCCAGAGATCATATGATAGTACATTCCTAGGAGTGTACAGTCAGAGCCACAATCTCAGGCAATTTTGTATTTGTTCCTGAAACTCTGGCATTGTGAATTTGATTTCTTCTGATTGTTTAGAGCACATGTGTCAAACACAAGGCCCGCGGGCCAAATCCGTCCCGCCAGGCCTTGCAATGTGGCCCGCACCGCGCTGTCATCACTGCACTCCGCTGCGTTTCCATCACAATGACAGTTTATGACTGTTCAGTAAACCATTCGGCCCGCGATTTAGGCTGGATTTTAGATTTTGGCCCCTTCTCTGATTGAGTTCGACACCCCTAGTTTAGAGGTATGGATCTGACAAGGATGGCTTGGTAAGATTCACAATAAGCACTGAAACCCTCAATATTTCCTGCTCAGCCACTTCCCAGTATGAATTTTAATACTGAAAGGAAAAGGGCCAGTCTATAATCTGAAGAGGTTTCTGAATTTGCCCCTTTTCTGAGAGAATTAATTGAGGTAGAGAGTGTTTCAGGCGAGAGCCACTGAGCTCAGCTCCACCTTTTCATGTGGAGTTAAACAGCCCCACTTTTATTCCCCCACCCATCCCCCCCCCCCGCCCATTTGCTGGCCGGCCTAATTTGATAATAACAAAGCCAGAATGAAGCACATCTGTTTATTTCCCCTTATCTGCTGATAACAACTAGAAATGCTATTGCTTACTTGAGCTTTGCCCACCTTAGAATCGTGGTATTTGTTTTGAATTTGGGCTTTGGTAGAAATACATCCCATGCATGCCAGGCAGGCTCAGGGATGTTTGTTTCATAGTGTGGGTTTTGTCTCCCTCCCTTCCTTCCTCCCTCCCTTGGTTCCTTCCTTCATTCCTTCCTACCTTCCTTCCAGCTGCAGCTTTCAGTTTTTAAATGCCTGACTCTTATGTTGTCCTAACTGTGCTGTCAATAATGAATGTGTCCTCTATTTGAGAACTGTGTTGGATAAGATGCAAATTTCTCTATCCTATTCCTTTATCTAGTGAGTATACCCAACTGAGCCTACTGCTGTTTTAAAATATAAAAGACTAACAAAAATTGTTCCATGGTAAATTTCTCCCCTCTAAGTCTATGGAGGGGAGAAAACAGACTATTGCTCTAAAGGAATAGAGGTATATCAGCTACCTTATATTGAAATATAATTCACATACCATAAAATTCACCATTTAAACGTGAAACTAATTGGTTTTTATTCATAGGTTGTATCGGGTCTAGTAATAATAAATGTCGTTTTTAAACATTCGTTTAAAATCTTGCTTGGCGTTGACTTGTATTGACATAACCTTCAAACACGTGGTATCTACAGAACGTGTGAAGTGCAATTAACAAGTTTTGCTTGAAAAAGTTTGTGTTTGGTTTGGTTTTTGTTGCAAAACTAGGGCTAAGAAGATGGCAGATGAAGAGCATATTCGGCACTGCATGCTTTACGAGTTCCAATTAGGAAGAAAAGCAAGTGAGGCTGCAAAAAACATCTGTAGTGCTCTTGGTCAAGATGCAGTTAGCGCCAGAAAATGCCAGCGTTGGTTTGAGAAATTTCGTGAGGGAAATTTTTCATTAGATGACAAGAGTGGTCGAGGCCGTGTGTCCAATTTTGATCAAGAAGCTCTTCAAGCTCTTTTGGTGCAAAATCCTCAAATTACCCAACAAGAGCTTGCGACAACTTTAGATTGTTCACAAAAAACAATTTCCAATCAATTGCGTGCACTTGGCAAAGTCCAAAAGTTTGGAAAATGGGTTCCTCATGAGTTGACCGACAACAACCGTAATCAAAAGAGTCACAATTTGCAGTTCGCTCCTCTCTCGTCAAAACTGTTTGCCGTTTTTAGAGCAAATTGAAAAATGGGTGCTGTATGTTAATTTGAAAAGGCGGCCTCAATGGTTGGACAAAAATGAGGCTCCGCAGCCCACGCCAAAACCTGACTTGCATGCGAAAAAAGTGATGTTGTGTGTTTGGTGGAATTTTAAAGGAATTCTTCATTATGAACTTTTACCATCTAACCAAACCATTACAAGTGCAGTGTATAGTGCCCAATTGGAAAGGTTAGCCCAAGCTTTAAGAGAAAAAGAACCCGCGCTGATTAATCGGAAGGGCGTAATTCTTCACCACGATAACGCAGGACCACATACTGCAAGAATCACTGCTGAAAAACTGCACCAGTTGGAATGGGAAGTTCTCCCTCAACCTGCATATTCTCCTGATATTGCCCCTTCCGATTACCATTTGTTTCGTTCTTTGCAAATCTTTCTTCTTGGAAAAAAATTTAATAATGAAGAATGCCTCAAAAATGCATTGACCGAATTTTTTGCATCAAAATCACAAGAATTTTACAACAGAGGGATTAAAATGCTTCCTGAGCGTTGGGCACAAGTAGTAGAAAACAACGGCAACTATATTGTTGATTAAATTTTGTATTGTTTAAATAAATTCGATTTAAAAAAGTATTAGAAAATGACATTAATTATTACTAGACCTAATACAATTATCAACAGTATATATTATAACATTTCTATCACCCCCCCAAACCCTCTATCTCTTAGCTGTCACTCCCATTACTTTACACCCCCAACTCCTGACAACCACTAATCTACTGTATATTTCTATGGATTTGTCTATTAAGGACAGTTTTGCATCTCGAGAGGGCTGCTGGATCATGCTCACAGCATGGTGGCAGTCTTCTCCCAGAGTGACCCAAGAAAGAACAGCAGATGCCACAATTTTTTTAACCTAATCTCAGAAGTCACACATCGTCATTTCCATAAAATGTTGATATGGGAAGGAACAACACAAGGACATGAATAACAGAAGACAACCATTGGGAGCCATATAGAAGGCTGGTACATCTATAGAATTCCTTTAAGTCCTTCTAACATGCATGTTAGATGCACACTAAATGGCACATCTATAGAATTTCTTTAAGGCCTTCTAACATGCATGCCTGGATTCTCATCACAAAATAGTTCTCTCTTCTATTATCTTCTCCTTGTTTGCCTTTCTCCTATTTGCCCTTTACCATTGGCATTCTTATACTATGCTATCAGAGTACCATGTCTTTCTCCTGTCATTGTACTTACCACATTTTATTATAGTTGCTGTTTCCCCCATTAGACTCTGAATTCGTGGGGGCAGAGACCCTTTCTTTCTGGCCCAATGTTTTATCCCCCAATGCCAGCACAGCGCTTGGCAACACATTGCAGGTTCTCAATAAATAGTTGGTTGGAGAGATGAAGGAAGGATGTTTGACTAGATGGATGATTGATTTATATCTTGTCTTTTCTACCAGACTCTCACCCTCTAGAGAGCAGTGCCCTGGTCTTTTCATTTCATATCCTGAGAGTATTAATAGTGCCCACCACAGATGACAGGCCCCAAAAGAATATCTCTTTCTTTTTCCTTATCTTTCCCCCTATTTTTAATGGTATAAAGTTTTAGAGAGGCTCAGCATTAGTGGTAAATTTGATTTCTTATTTCAATTATTGCTGGTATTTCCCTCTATGTCAACATTGTAATATTTCAGATAATTTATATTTATATTTAATAATCATAGCCATGTTCATTCAGGTTTGACTGTATCTTAAACCTGAAAGGTTTTTTTATGAATGGTGAATAAATTCAACATATTGGCAAATGCTTTTTACTGAGAAACTATGGTGAAGCTTCAGATTGTATGAAAATTGAATAGTTTTTCTTAGGTCTCGATTCTGTTAAGACAAGGAATTGCTGATCTATAAGTTGAAATAAACTCTCGGTTTCTGGATTTGAAATTTAGGAGAAAATTGACCTACTACTTTCACACTTCATTGTTTTTAAGGCCAGTTTTCTTCAGCTACCTGCTGGCTATGTAGAAAGGCAGCAAGTGAAAGGAAAGCTTATTGTCTACAGTGCTGGTCCCTCCCCTTAGAATGTGCAGGACCCGGTCAATCACCAAAGCCCATTGGGAATAAAGCAATAACACAGTATATACAATGTGATTACATGTTTCCCTCTTTTCGTATCCTTTAAAAATCAGCCTTGTTTTATATTTATCTTTATTTTTATACTTTATAAGTTAATTTTATGATTTTTAAAATTTATATTTGTTTTCAAATTCCATACTAGAAGTTATTAACATTCAAATTCAGAATGTCACTTCTTTTTGGCTGTGTGTGATTAAATGTTACTTTATGTCTCTGAGTTTTATTGTTTTGGTATGAAGATGAGGATAGAAATGACCCCTTCATAAGATTGTCATCACGCTCAGTTATGTATCTACATGAAGTGCCTATTGTATCCTAGAATAGTAGTTGCTCAGTCAAGACTGTGTCATACCCTCCTCCCCTGGTCTGCTTTCCTAGCTTGAAGCAATGCTTAGCATCGTCATAAGCATCAGGGTCTTTTTGCCCCAGGAGTAAGTGACTCGTTGATTCTGGCAGAGAGATCCTTCCCTAGGCCATCTGACAAAACTCTTAAGTCTGCTCTCTTCCTTAGTTTACATCTGCCAACCAGAGTGGTGCAGTCTGAATGAATTGTGCATTTCCTGTGTATGTTTTTGCCTTCCTTTGATGATGCTATTTTTAGATCCCTGCTTACTTGCACTTGCTGGTATCACCAAGAGACTAGTTCCTCACCCCACCTGCCTTTCCAAAGCCATAAAGTCCAGACTCTGGGAGAAGGACCCTCTGCATGGGAAACCTTTGCTTCCAGAACTCATAGTTGGGATTTCTCACTCAGGGCCTTACACACTGCCAGGGTGTGGTTGTTTAGGTGATGTGGCTTCCTTTGTCTCCTTGTGGTCTTCAGAGAGATCTGTTTAGAAAGAAATGTGATGGCCCCCACAAATAAACTGTCTGGCGTATCCAAATCTTGAGTTGACTGGCCTGTTAAAACGGGCCTGTGTCAAAAGTGATGAATAGTTTTTGTGGATTTTGAGCAACTTTCCAATCGATCAGCTACTATGTAATGAGAGAGAGGTGCTGCAAGAGGAGCAGAAGCCCAGCTGCCTGTTCCCGAGCCACCTGCCTTTTCTCTTTACTTCATTTTCTTGCTAATGAAGGAACCAATTGGTTTAGAGCGATCAATGCTGACCTATTAGGATCAGACATTGTTTTGGCATTGCCAGGCAATTAAATTCAGCAGGGTAAGGATTAGAGAGAGAATGGTTCTGAAAAAAGAAAAAGGAGATTTTTTATTCAGGAACAACCACTCTGGTGTGATATGTATAAAAAGGATTAAAGAAGAATTAATCATTAGAGCATTTTCTTTCTTTGTAAAATAATCAGAAGATGTTGATATTAGTTCTTAGATTTAGGAAGGTAGGAAGCTCTGCTTTTCTGACCTGACTTAAGGTACAAACCTTTATTATTGCCCTCTTTCCTATTTAAAGCTGTGACTCATCCAAAAACCCTTCTCTTTGAGACTATACTGTGTGGTAGGTACTGTGACCTACCTATATGTGCTAGATTTTCCACAGCATCTCTGATTTTAAATTTTCCGGTTCTTCATCATTCCATTAACAGATGATGTGATTCATAAATTGTTAATCAGTCTATCACTGAAGACTTGATGGAGAGCGTAATATATAAACACCTTGAGAGTAGGGTTCATGAGCTGATTGTCTTGGTGCATATACTCCTATTCTTTCAGCCAAGCATGGTGCCTTCTGCTTGGATGCTCAGTAAATATTTGAGTAAACTAACTGACATACTGACTGAATAAGGTGAGTCATAAAAATGGGTAACATTTGAAGACTTGATATTCCAGGGTTAGGGAAACAGCAGGAATGAGTGGAGTAAGTTAGGGAGGTCCTTTCCAGATTGGAAGGCATCTACTGAACTAGCAGTTCCCAGACTTTTGGATTTCACCAACCTGTGCAATTTCTAAAAGTAATTCTGCTAAGTAAAAATGCTGAGTGTCACTGTTGTTTCATAATACCAAAATACAGAGTGGATATAATTTTTTTTTTAAATGGCAGTTCTTTAAATTGCTTATATTTAGCTGTATTTTAAAAATTTGATGCAGTTCTTTGAGTTCCACAGGAGAGTTATTTTCACAGACACAGGCAGTGGCCTCTAGGTCCTTGTAGAGTGCCTCCCTCAAAGTTGTCCCTAAGGTTTCCTTTTGTGGACTGCTGATGGTGTGCCCAGGAAGTAGCTAAGTCATTGTTGCCACTGCCCCTTTGTAGTAAGAGTGAAGTTATAGCCCTAACCGATTTGGTTCAGTGGATAGAACATCAGCCTGCGGACTAAAGGGTCCCAGGTTTGATTCCAGTCAAGGACATGTACCTTGGTTGCGGGCACATCCCCAGTGGGGAGTGTGTAGGAGTCAGCTGATCAATGTTTCTCTCTCATCGATGTTTCTATCCCTCTCTCATCCTCTCTGTAAAAAAAAATGAATAATATATATATATATATTTTTAAATATATATATATATATATATATATATATATTTTTTTTTTTTTTTTTTAAAGAGTAGAGCTATGTGTCAGCTTAAGTGATGATAGTGAAGGTAGTTCTCTGCATGTTCCTCAGAGTTGTACAATGGCCTTGATTTGAATGTGGTATCTAACCCTGGTTGACCTTTGATTCTCCATGAGTTTCCCATGCTCTATGTCTTGGTTTATATGTCACCATAGGGTGCTCCTTTTTTCTTGTCCATGAAATGCTAAATGTCTTGAATATGAGCTATTATTTTTACTTCAAAATGCTCCCTGGGGTTTTCATTGGATAACTGCCCCTGAAATTGCCAAAAAAAAACAAAAACAAAAAAACTGTATACCAGTGGTCTTACAGCTTTTCTGATCATGCAAACTATTAGTTAAAAACAACATCAGTAGTCATTGAGGAAATGCCAATTAAAGCTACAAGTCACCACTGCTCACCCAGCAGGATGGCCAGAATAAAAAAGTTTGATAACTGGTGTTGGCAAGGATGTAGAGAAATTAAAACACTCATAACTGTTGGTGGCAATATAAAAATGGTACAGCCTCTTTGGAAAGCAATCTGACAGTAAATATAGGTTACCATTTGACCCAGCAATTAGTTTTAGGTGTATGCCCAAAAGATGTGAAAACATATGTCCACAGGAAAAATTGAACATGAATGTTCATAACAGAATTATGCACAATAGCCAAAAGACAGAAAAACCCTATATCTATCAACTGATCAATGGATAAACAAAATGTTGTATAGCTATGCAGTGGAATATTACTTAGCCTTTAAAAGGAATGATGCACTGATATATGCCACACATGGATAAACCTTGAAAACATTATCCTAAGTGAAATAATATAGCCACAAAAAATCACACATTATGATTCCATTTATATGAAATATTCAGAATAGGCAAATCTATAGAGATATAAAGCTGCTTAGAGATAGGAAAATGGAGAAGTAGGATGATTAATAGCTGAGAGATTCAGGATTGCTTTCTGAGGTGATGATTGATCACTCTGTGATTATACTGTAACCCATTGAATTGTATGTGTATTATAACTTACTAAGGCTGTTACAAAAAAGATTTCCAAGTGGACAATCCTGATATAAGTATATTTATTTATTTATAAATCTTATATATGTAATCCTGTACTAATATGTACATTATAAAACAAACATTTTTAAAAGTATACAATAAAGGTAATGGTAATATAAATTCTAGTAATTTCTTTTTATAATCAATGAACAGAATCTTACAATCCCCTGGAGTGCATGCACTTTGGAAACTCCTCTTGGAAACTTCTCTTTTGACTGTATGGTAGAGATGAATGTGTGTGAGACAGCCTGTGTAGGAAGGCTACGTTTCCCAAGTCCAAAGAGCCTGATGTGACTGCACTGCGAACATGTCTGCAGTGTCTACCATGCAGGGAGAAGGAAAGCCTCTGTGTTCTTATAGTTCAGCACACTCAGATATGCGACAGCCCCAGCAGGTAGCTATTTCCAGTGACCTCATTGTACCATCAGAAAGAAGTTTGAGTGGCATATGATGACAATCAATGATGTCCCTAAAGTCTTATATTTCATAATTACTACTAGAATATATTCAATATGTATGTAAGACTCTACAGAGAGAGAAAGGGAAAAAAATCTATTCCCAAGTTGGTCCGAAGGTTGTGGGTTATTGTTAAGCTGATTAAAAAAATCTATTCCCAGCTGAATGACATAAAGCTGTATTTTTGTTAAGAGCTTTGACTGACAATTTAAATCATAAATGACTAACATGAAGCTTGAGGCACCAGGAACCAGAGAGAAAATATAACCTGTAAAATGTACCACTTGGTATAGTTTAATATTCACAATGCCCATGATTTTAAAGCTGGAATATAATAGATAAGGCATCTAATTTTTATTCATCTTTTTCTTCAGGTTAGTTTTCTTGATTTTTATACTTTTTTTTTTTTAATCACATCAGCTGACAATAATTAATTTAGGCTGTATTCAAGTGACTGGTTCTTGAAACAGTTAATGAATAATTACTGCTTTTCCCCCCCATAAAATCTCTGTCTACTGTAAAGTCACTCTAAAATACATTCATTTGTGAATGAATGTGAACACCCAGCAATATCCAGCATGGCTATATGTGTAGTGCAGATTTTAATACATGTGTATTGGTGGCGATACTGATGTTGAAGGATTAAAGGAGAGTATCCTGAAATTTCCTGGCTCTATTTGAAATGTACAAAGAACATGGTATTGCATCTGCTTGTTTTTTTGGTGCAGTAATGTATCACTAACAGTATATTGTAGTGTATCAAGCCATGAAACAGACCAAGTCTTGAACTATTTCTTTGGTGAACAAATGTGCAGATTTTATGTATTGAGTTAAAGAAAATAAACTTTTCCAACGAGGATAGGCAGAAAGAAATTTGGTTCTAGATATATGTCTTTAAAATGTGGTAAAAATAAGTTTAAAAGATTCTTTATTAAATCCTCATTGCTATTCATTAATCTCTATATTATAAATTATCACAGGTTTCCTGCCCATTAAAGACAGTTAAAAGATCTAGTAGAGAGTTGGGTACATTTCATAGTCCTAAAAATAAAATGTTGTACTATTGTCATTTTCTCCCTTTGTTTAAAAATCTTTTTTGCTAATCTAAAACCTGTGACCTAACATAACTCAGATTTCGTTCTTGAGAAAGGGTAAGACAATGCATCATAAAATACAATTTATATAACCCCTTAAAAATGTAACTTTTATGATGGCATTTTAATATTTCAGAAGTCATGAAGTTTAAGTTCCATTTTCAATGATTCTCCGGTTTTTGTATTAGTATTTATTAGAAACAGGGTCACTTCAAGGTTAAAGTTTAGAAACAGAATAGGTGTTTTTATATATACAAAGGGTCTGTATTATCCTACTGGCCAAAGGATTGATGGGTACTGCTGTTTTCAACACACTTCATTTGAAAAAAACCACATCAAATCTCTAAATACACTAAATTCAGTTGATATGTTCTCTTTCAGTCAATACGAACTCTAATAATACAGTGAAGAGATAAGAAAAAGCTAAAACACTGTAAGCAGAAAAAAACACAAAATAGCTCACTATTCCAAAGCATCTTTTCCCCTTTTTCCTCAGTGAAAACCATAAAGCTCTAAAAAAAAAAAAAAAAAAAAAAAAAAATCATTATAAACATACTAGGGGCCCAGTGCATGAATTCCTGCACCTTGAAAGGAATCGTGGGCTGTGAGGCAGCAGTGGGCACAGGGGTGGTCTTGGCCCATCCTCCACACCCTTGGGCAATCAGGGCCAGTGCTGGTTGTGGGTGTGAGCAGGGCTGGTGCCGGCAGCAGGTGCAAGTGCCCAATGGGACTGTGGCACGTAGGAGCAAAGAATTGTCAGTAACCACCAGAGGCTTGCCCTGATGACAGCAACTGGTGCCCCATCTTGGTCTGACGTCCACACTCACCTGCTCCACCATCCCACCATGGCCGATGCCCACCATGTTCCACATCCTGCTGCTGATGCCTGCCATGTTCCACATGCACCTCCTGGTTGTCAGTGCATGTCACAGCAACCGGTTGTTCCGCCATTCTATTTGCATATTAGTGTTCTATAGATATATAGATAAGTAGACTGTGACCCTAATCGATAATATAGGTGGTACTAAGATATACCATCTTCCTTTTTCTTTTCTTAAAAAGTCAAACAAGTCGAAACTGTTTTTGGCTCAGTGGTAGAGCGTCAGTCTGCGGACTGAAAGGTCCCAGGTTCGATTCCGGTCAAGGGCATGTACCTTGGTTGCGGGCACATCTCCGGTAGGAGTGTGCAAGAGGCAACTGGTTGATGTTTCTCTCTCATCGACGTTTCTAGCTCTCTATCTCTCTCCCTTCTCTCTGTAAAAAAATCAATAAAATATATATATATATTTTAAAAAAAGTCAAACAAAACAGCTCTTAATGTTGGAGAGCTGATGCCACTCTCATTGTACAAGGCAAATAGGAGAGGGTCCCTAATTACCAACATAGTCTGACTCCAGCCAATTAAACTGCAAACCTCAAAGCTGTTTCACTAAAGCAGATTTCTTTTCAGAGCAGTTTCCTTGGCACAAAGTGCACATCTGAACATTTAAATCCAAATATGCTAACAGATGTCTCTTGAGCAAGAGCATCATAAAACCAGATTTCACTTGAGTGAGGAAAATACCTTTTCCATCATTGTATATTTGTCACTTGGAGATTACATTTCACTTTAGACGACAGCCCTATGGGCTGTGATTAGAAAAGGTGTCTGAGAAGGGAGAGTATCCTATTGGTGTGAGGTGAGCACATGCATTTCAAATCAAGGCGATGCCACCTACTCTGAGAATGTGGAATGCTAATGAAACGGACCATTATTTATCTTGAATTTTAGGTCTCTTCACCACAAATATCTGACACACTCTGAATTCATTCTTCTCCACTATGATTCTGCATGAATTTGGCATATGCACAAGTCCTTTTCCAATAATTTAGTGGAATATCTTAGTATTTGGCTGATTTCTCCTCTGGGCACAGATGGGACAAAGTAAATGATATACTTTTGAAAGATTCCTCCCAAATCCATATGTTAAGTCTTGTAGCCATTACTCATAATTTCTTTCATTCTGACCAGATTCTGACTGCTGAATAATGCACATTAGATACCTTCCTATGGCTTTTGTCCTATAATTCTATATTTAACTTAATCTCAAACAGCAAACAACTATATAAAGATTTTCATTCAGAAACATAATAGTGGTTAAAAAAGAAATATGATTTGATTATTTAACTTGAGTTCTTAGTACAGTGAATGTCCAAGAGTAAATTCTTTCAAATATATCATTTTTAATTCTGTCTTCAAGTATCTTTTCTTTTTACACAATACAGAGTGTCATGTTAGAGGTATTTTACATACTTTTGAAAAATGGAAAATTGAGATGAAAAATATCACAGAATAGACTTCTAGCAAATAAAAATAAATCTAAAAGTGTATTTATTCCAAATAAAAATGTTATTATAATTTCATTACATTTTTAGTAGTCAGAATTTTAAAATTTGACCAACTGATGTAGGAACCAGAATTCTCAGTACCATCACGTGTTAAATTGATCCTGTGGTCACTCTAGGCTCTTTCAAGTAAAATCTGAGGGGGAGCAAGATATTTTGGGGCAACTCATTTTTTTCTTATTCAGTAGTCTTTTCTTCCTTTAAACTGAAGGTAATTTATCATGGATATTGTTATATGTTACTTTGGAATCTTTCCTTCTTGTGAAATTTTGACGTGATGAAGTTGACATCTACTTTACATTTATCCTCACATGACATGAAGATTTCTCAAATAGACTTGTTTCTTGAAATTCATATCCCAAATGGAATAAAATAACAAAAATTAAATAGATGTTTTTGCTTCAGGCTATGAATAATAATTTGCTAAATAATATTATAAAGATTAGAATTATGATATTTTCTAATATTTAATAGTTGGCTTGATATTTTGTTTCAGTCTTACAGGCTTTTTGGTTTGTTTGTTTTTTGTTAATCCTCACAAGAGAATATTTTTCCATTGATTTTTTAGAGAGTGGCAGGGAGAGAAGAGAGACAGAGAGAAACATAGATGTGAGAGAGACACATCGATTGGTTGCCTTTGTACATGCCCCTACCAGGGCCAGAGATGGAGCCTGCAACCGAGGTACATGCCCTTTACTGGGCTAAAAGCCGGGACCCATCAGTCTGCAGGTGGACACTCTTTTCACTGACCCCAACCAGCTGGGGCTTATAGGCTTTAAAAAACCATTGTTCTTTCAAAGCTGATTAAATTTTAATACCAAAAATGCAGAAGAAACTTTCATTCCAAGTTGCATTTAGCATGCTGGCTTCTGTTTGAAAGTGAGTAATCAGATGTTAACTGGAAATCCTAACAGCGTACTTTGTTCTTATTACTTTGGTTGTTAAGATGAATTAGATTTTATAGCAACCTTCATGTCACATGATTCAGGGATGCCAGAAATGACACTAACGCAGATTTTGGGCTTTTAACACACTTCAAAAGGTTAAGGTTGAAGCCAAATAGCAGCTAGCTGAGTTCAAGCTAAAAGAATCTTGAACATTTAGATTTGCTATGAAGCAAGTGTATTTTTGTCAATATACCCTATGCAAGCTGAGACAAAATTCCCATTAAAGCCTGGAGGATTTTTTGTTTGTTTGTTTTTTAATATATTTTTATTGATTTCTTACAGAGAGGAAGAGAGAGGGATAGAGAGTTAGAAACATCCGTGAGAGAAAATCATCAATCAGCTGCCTCTTGCACACCCCCTACTGGGGATGTGCCCGCAACCAAGGTAAATGCATGCCCTTGACTGGAATTGAACCTGGGACCTTTCAGTCTGCAGGCCGAGCTCTATCCACTGAGCCAAACCGGTTTCAGCAAGCCTGGAAGTCTTTTATCCTAGGAATGTTTTTCTGTTGAATTGGCCATCATATTCAAGCATTGTCTTCTTTTTGGCATTTGAAGTAATTTAGGAGGTATCAAATGTACTCTAGTCCAATTATTGTTGCCCAGTCTTTGGGGGCCTGAAAACACTGATTTTCCTTATCAATTATGTGACTGTTAGGAAATACTAGTTGTGAAGACTTTCACAACTTTAATACTTAAAAACATTAAGATGACTTATTCAGTTTTGTGAATGTTAACTGATCTAACTCCTGTATTAGCTAAGCAGGCCTTTGCTGGGGGAGGTGGCGGGGGGAGATGGGAAGGAGTGTTAGGTAGGGGTTGGAGATGCATTTTACATATCCATAAGAACGATTTGTCAGAGGCCTAGGTTCAGATGAGAAACAAAAAGGAATTTATATCTGACAGCAGTCTTTGTCTCTTTTAATACCATTTTATTGAATTCTTCATAAGGTGAAACTACTCAGGAGTCTAAATATATACAAATTAGGCTTGGAGAATCAAGCAGAGAAGCAGTAAAACTTTATAAAATGCAGTGTGTTTTACTTTTATGTAGCCTAATTCACAGAATCATAAGACACTTTACAGAAAGAATCAATTGCAAGCTTAAAAGCAAAAAGGAAACTTTTAAGGTAAATTTAAGGACAGAATGTATTCTGATTTTGCACTTATCTTCCAACTGAGTCAGTCACTGTGCCTCAAGTTATGCTTAAGGTTTTCCTACTGAGTCCTAAAAAGCCAGCCTGCTAAAGGGGGATATTGGATGACTGAGGAGGGGTGCTGAGTGCAGCTTAGCTGTTGTCCAGTACAAAAGGTCAGCCTCTCCACTACAGCCCACTTTGTCATTCTTGGATTTGGGAAAAATTCCATTCAAGTTCCTGGCCCTATTTATTTTCTGTTTTCAACCCAAATTTTCAGCTACACACTAATATCTTTGCCATTGTCTCCATTATATCTTCTGATTTTATTCCAGTTTTTCACAATTATTAATTGTTATGTGTACACACATGTATATGTGTGTGAGATTTTTTTTTGCTAAACATTTGATACACTTGTAAAAATTCTTTTATAAACCTCTTTCAAATTTTTCTTAAAAACATTATCACCTATACTATAACACTTTTTGTGAAATATATCTTATATACAAGATATACAAAGTGTATATCTTGTTTATATACCGTTTAAATAATGAGTATTAATAAAATGAAGACCCTTTCCTCATCACTAGGTTTAAGAGATTGAGCATTACTTTGGCATCTGTACAATATTGGGTCTTCCTATCCACAAACGTATGTGACTCCCCATTTATTTAGTCTTTATTGTCATTCAATACAAATATATAATTTTCTCCACATCTTGCATATCTTTTTGCTAGCTTTATTCATTATATTCTCCACATTTATTACAAAATGTGTAGAAATGCAATTGTCTCTTGGATTTGGACTTTTCATCTTGCTAAACTCTCTTACCATACTTACTAGTAGTTTCTTTGGTTTTTATTTTTACATGGACAATAATTTCATTTGTTGCTCGCACTCCCTACCCCCCATTTCTTTCTCTTATTCTGATCATTGATCTCAAGATAATATTTATTAGAAGGAGCCATAGGTGGTTATTTTTTTCATATTTGTTTGTTTTTAAGTATTAAAGAGTGTGCTCCTATTTTACCATTGAAAAAGGCATTTGGTAATAGGATTTTGTTAGAGGCCCGTGATTAGGTTAAGGGAATTGCCTTATATTTCTGACTTGCTATGAATTTTTAAATTTTTTGAAAACTGGTTGAATATTATCAAATGCCTTTTCAGGAAATATTGAGATGATTATATATGTTTCCTCACTTAAAGTTTAACAGATGGATAATATTTTAAGATTTTCTAATGTTGCACATACCTGGAGTTCCTGGAATTAACTTAATTTGGTCATGATGAGTTATGTTTTCATGCATTATTGGTTTTGTTTTGACAAATTTTGTTTAGTTTTGCATTTATATTTATGAGTCAATTAGAATTTTATTGTATGTTCTTAGTCTGATTTTTTTCAAGTTTTATCAGCCTCATAAAATGTGTTGTATTGCCTCTTTTTCTTTCCCTGAAGGAAATTTGTATAATATTAAAATGGTTTTTTGACTGTCTGGTAGAACTCACCTGTTAAAGCTTGTAGACCTTGTGGGAAGACTACTGGCTATTAATTAAATACTATTGGCCCAGTGCACAAATTCATGCACATTGAAAGAAAATTAATTAGAAGAAATATTTAAGTATTTTAATTTTGCTAGTCACCCTTTTGCTATAGTAGAAGTGTCAACCAAATTCATGATCAACATGACAGATGGGAACACATGCATGTGATTGGGGCCATCAAGAGCTTTATATGTATCGAGCATGCACGAGTCAACTTAGCCTTTTATAGATATAGAATAAACTTGCTTAATTAGACCTGCTTTCTGATGTAGCTAAACTTTTTCCAGTCTAGTGAAGCACCCCAATTTCTCTTTCAGGTAATTGTCAGCAACACAGCAGTAAATATCAATATGAAGCAGATTATTACTTCATTATTACTTTTTATCAGAACAAAGGATAAAATATTCAACTGAATCAGGGTTTGACTATATTCTGCATAGTAAGAAAACCTGAAGTAATTTTCAAGGTCCACCATTTCTTACTTCTTTTCAGTCAGGTCAAGTTTCTAAGCTTTCTAAATCTCGTATTTTCTGGCTAATAAAAAGAAAATAGGATTCCATGGAGTCTCTTATCTACCTACTTTAGGACTTCGGTGAGGATCAAATGAGATGAGGCATGGGAAAATGCTTTACAGACATTTGGTTACAGGGCAAAATGTTTCCACCTGGCTATAAAGCAAGTCATGTTCTTGGGCTGAAGAAACTGCAAGGAGGCTAGTCATTAGGGAGAGGAAGTTGGACATTATTATGTGATGTCATTACCTGGATGGTCAGTTAGACACTTAGCATATTAGCCTTTTATATATATAGATTTTAATGTTTGTATGGCCACTCTGGTTTTTGGTTTCTTGTTTAGTTCTTTTTAGTATTTCATATTTTTAAAATAAATTTGCCCATTTCAAATAGGTTTTCAAATTTATTGACTTAATGTTATTCATATTTCTTTTTTCATTGATTTTTAGAGATGGAAGAAGGAGAGAGGTAGAGAAACATTGATTTGTTATTCCACTTATTTATGCATTCATTGGTTGCTTCTTGAATGTGCCCTGACTGGAGAGATCAAATCCGCAACTTTCGGATATTGCATGATGCTCTTAACAAACTAAGCCACCCAGCGAGGGCTTTAATCTCTTACGCATCTGTAATTATTTGTTATATTATTTGTCCCTTTTCTCTGTTATTCTTCACCAATCTTGTTGGAATTTTGTCAGTTAATCTTTTCAAAGGGTCAGCTTTGTTTTTCTCTTTATCTACTGTTTTCTATCTCAGTATTTTTTGGTATTATTCTTAGTATTTCTTCTTTCTATTTTCTTTTTAAAAAATACATTTTTATTGCTTTTAAAGAGGAAGGGGGAGGAAGAGAGAGATAGAAATATCAATGAGAATCATTGATCAGCTGCCTCCTGCACTCCCCCTTCTGGGGATTGAGCCTGCAACCTGCAAATTGATCCATGACTTCTTGGTTCATAAGTTGACACTCAACTACTGAGCCACATTGGCCAGGCTCTTCTTTCTCTTTTCTGCTGCTTTTGTTTTCTAAAAATTTTAACAACAATAACAACAAATTGATTGAATGTTTTATTTAGTAATTTTCAGGATTTTCTATTTTCTAATAGTATAAGCATTTTAAACTGTAGACTTCCAAGGACCACATTAATTAGAGCCTACAATTTTTAAAAATATATTTTTGTTGATTTCAGAGAGGAAGGGAGAGGGAGAAAGAGATGGAAACATCAATGATGAGAGAATCACTGATCAGCTGCCTCTTGCAGGCCTCCCACTGGGGATTGAGCCTATAACTCAGGCATGTGCCCTTGACTGGAATTGAACCTGGGATCCTTTATTCCGCAGGCCAGCTCTCTATCCACTGTGCCAACCCAGCTAGGGCTAGAGTCTACAATTTTTAAAGTCTTTCTTTTGTAAGTCCAATGTTTGGCCTTCCTTTTGGACAGTTTCTATAAGTTTCTTTTTCTACTGTGAATGGGCCATATTACCTTATTTTTTTGCATGTCTTATAATGTTTTCTTGAAAACTGCACATTCTGAATATTATAATGGAACAACTCTGAAAATTAAATTCTTTCCTCTTCCTAGAGTTTATTGATGCTGCTTGCTATTGGGTTGTTACTATTCGCTTCTCGGTGACTTTTTAAAACTACTTTAAAAAATGCTTCCCCCGCCCCCCCCCCTCCCCGAAACCGGTTTGGCTCAGTGGTAGAGCGTCGGTCTGCGGACTGAAGGGTCCCAGATTCTATTCCGGTCAAGGGCATGTACTTTGGTTGCGGGCACATCCCCAGTGGGGGGTGTGCAGGAGGCAGCTGGTCGATGTTTCTCTCCCATCAATGTTTCTAGCTTTCTATCCCTCTCCCTTCCTCTCTGTAAAAAAAAAAAAAAAATCAATAAAATACGATATACTCAATATATTTTTAAAAGTGCATTTTTTTTTGCTCTGTTTGACCATTGAAATCTGAGTTGTGTTTTTTTTAAGGCTGAATAATATTTCATTGCAAATGTATAGCTCAACAATTTTTATCCATTCAGTCTATGGACACTTAGGTTTTTTTCTATTTCTTGGCTGTTGTAAATCATGCTGCTATGAACATGGGGGAACAGATATCTTTTAGAATTATTGTTTTGGGTGTCCTCTTGGTATATTTTCAGAACTAGAATTGCTGGATCATTTGGTAGTTCTATTTTTAATTTTTGAGGGTCCTCCATACTGTTTGTCATAGTGGCTGGCTGTACAGTTTATCATTCCACAGTTCTACCAACATTGCACATCCTCACTTTTTCCACATCCTCCCTATTACTTGCTATCCTTTGTCTTTTGATGATATGAGGTGATATTTTATTGTCATATTTTTTAGTAGAGCAAACCCTCCAGAAGTTTTGTCATATTACAAAGCATACAGTGGCTGAGGGTACGGTGATGAGAGCCATCAATAGTCCTGTATTTTATTTATTTTATTTAGTTACATTACTTCAATTGTTCAAATTGGTTGCCTTCTATGCCTGGTGCAGAAGTGGTCAACTTTCTTCACCACCACCTTGGAGATTCCCTTTGATTCTCTTCTTTGTTGGATCTTTTATTTCTTGTACTTCATGATTTAGGATAAACCCTCATTTTTGTAGAGGATACCCTTCAGTAGTTTTCTGAAAGATTCATGGGAAATAAACTTTGAGACCTTGGATGACTGAAAATATCTTTATTCTACTCACACTTGTTTGACAGTTTGGCTACAAACACAATTCTAGTTTGGAAATTCTTTTCCTTCAGAAATTCAAAGACATTTTCCTAATGCTTTCTGCCTTCAGTTGAGAAATCTCAAACTGTTATGATACAAAATATCTGAAACTGATATTTTGTATATGATGTACTTTTATTTTTTGTTTTATTTTGTTTTGTTTTTCTCTCTCTGGACATTTGTAAGCTTTTCTCTGTTATGTGCCAAATTTCATAATCATGTTGCTAGGCTGGTCCCAACGCTATCATCATTCTCAGCCCTTTAAATATGAAAACACATATACTTCAATTTTGTGAATTTTCTCCTATCCATTTTTTCAGATGTCTCTTTCCTAAACTTCTGTTATTTGAATATTTTCCTTCCTGGACTGATCTTCCAATTTTTAAAATATTTTCTCTACTCTTTACTTTTGTTGTTGTTTGTTTGTTTGGTTGTTTGCGTTTTTGTGTCTTTCTTTAAGCTATACATTCTGGGATATTGCCACATTATAATTTTCTGGCTTTTATTTTGATTTTTAAAATTTCTGCTCTCCTGTTTTTAACTTCAAGAGCTCAATTTTGTTTTTAATTACTTAAGACTTTTTGTTTCCTCCAAATTCATTTTTTATGTTTATTTGTTTTTGCCTCTGACTTCTTCATGAAGAGGAATTTTCTTTACACCTATAGTCAGCTGTGTTGCTAGAAAAAGATCTAAAAATCTTTAGATCTTTTCCAAGAAGGAATCTAAATATTTCTATTTTAGAAAGAACTTACTATATTTCTTCCTTACACTACCATAAAACATTTCATAGATTTTAAAAAAAATTAGTAAAATTCTATTATAATGAAAAATGTACTATATAGAAAAATAATGTTTTAGGTAAACATGATTATTAAGAGAGTGAGAACAATTTACTAATTAACTTTCTCAAATATTGTTATTGGAAATTAACAGCAGAGTCCAGAATTATGAAAGTGAGTGACAGATTGTTCTGACTAAACCCAGTATGAGTGTGTGTGTGTGTGTGTCTGTGTGCTCTTAATTTTTTAGAATCTAATAATGCAATCAATATATAGTAAATTGAGTGGCAAGATTATTACTCAGAATTTTAAAAATATTTTATTTATTGATTTTAGAGACAGGGAGGAAGAGAGAGAAATTTTGATTTGTTATTCCACTTATTTATGTATTTATTGGTTGATTCTTATATATGCCCTGACCAGGGATTGAACCTACAGTTGGCATATTGGGTCGGTGCTCTCTAACCAACTGACCTAACTCGCCAGGGTTCATTCAGAATTGAAAGAGAGAGAAAGAGTTTTCCAGACAAGCCAAAGCTAAAGGAATTAATCACCACTAAACTGGCATTACAAAAAATGTTAAGGAGAATTCTTTAAGTGGAAAAGAAAAGGCCAAAATTAGAAATATAAAAGAAAACAAATCTCACTAGTAAAGGTAAACAAAGTAAAACTGGTATAAAACAGTTAAAATGCCAATACATACCTATCACTTTAAATGTAAATAGACTAATGCCCCATTCAAAAGACAAAACATGGTGGATTAATGGATTAAGATAACCCACAAAACTTTTTTTTAATACAATTTCTTTCTTTTAAATATATTTTATTCATTTTTTACACAGAGGAAGGAAGAGGGATAGGTAGTTAGAAACATCAATGAGAGAGAAACATTGATCAGCTCCGCAATCCAGGTATATGCCCTTGACTGGAATCAAACCTGGGACCTTTCATTCTGCATTCCAACGCTCTGTCCATTGAGCCAAACCAGTTAGGCAGGCAACATAACTCTTGCAATATGCTGCCTACAAGGGACCCAGTTCAGATTGAAAGACACACAAACTGAAAGTAAAGGGATGGAAAAACATATTTAGTGAAAATGGAAGCAAACAAATGGGGCAACAATATTTATATCAGAAATATTAGCATTTAAAACAAAAACTATGCCCTGGTTAGTGTAGTGTACTTAGTGGTTAGTGTGTCAGTCCATGCAGTGCAGGGTTGTAGGTTCATTCCCTGACCTTGTGAATTGATACCTCTCTCATATCAATGTCTCTCTCATATTGCATGCGCACGCGCGTGCGCGCGCTCTCCCCCCCCCCCTCTCTCTCTCTCTCTTCTCCCCCCTTCAACTCTCCCCTCTCCCTCTTTTCCACTCTATAAAAAGCAGTGAAAAAATATCTTCTGGTGAGGATTTTTAAAACAAATAAAGACTATATATAACAAAGCACCCAGCAATTCCACTTCTGGGCATTTATCCAAAGAAAATGAAAACACTAAATCAAAAAGGTACATGCATCCTATGGTAGTTGCAGCATTATTTATAATAGCTATGGCATCGAAGCAACTTGGTTGTTTATCAGTAAATGAATGGATAAAAACAATATAGATAGATAGCTACGTAGATAGAAAGATAGATGTACACACACACACACACACAGTAGGCCCTCGGGCTATGTCAGAGATCCGTTACTATGGCGCAAAGTAACGTGATTTTTGCTTTAAGTTGGAATCCACCTACATAAGCACCTACGTCACTCATGTGGAGCACATACACAGCAGTAATGAAGTGAACCAGTAAAAAAAATTAAAAGAAAGATAATAATTCCTGATCTTTACTTGTGGTAAATAAATAATAAAAAACATAAAGCACATATGTACATACGTTGAAATGATGGAACTTTCTTTTTTTAATAAATAAATGAGAGATGGTGATGTAACCACGAAACAACATACGTCGAGTCTGACATAATATACACATTCCTATCTAATAAGGAGGGAATGCCTGTATACACATTCCTATCTAATAAAGAGGGAATATGCTGATTGACCATCATACCCTTACGGCAGCACCCACATCCAATAGGAGGGAATATGCTAATTGGCTGCTATGCCCTCAAAGATGGCGGTGCCTACAGCCATAAGATGGCGGTGCTCCGTCCCTTCAGCTCTGCCAGGGCGGCAAGTGTGGGGCACAGCTAGGCCCGCCTCCAGGCAGGTCTGTCTACTCTGTGGGCCTGCCTTCGAAGTCCCAAAGTTCCCTCAGCCCCCCAGCCGCCCAGGGCTAGCTCAAGGCACAGGCAAGCCAAGGCTTGCGCTGCCGGCAGTGGCAGCAGCAGAGCTGTGATGGGGTGTCACCTTCCCCTGATGGCCAGATCACTTCCCACCCCTGAGGGCACCCAGACTGTGAGAGGGGTCAGGCCAGACTGAGGGACCCCGCTCCAGTGCTAGAATTTTCACGCACCGGGCCTCTAATCTTATATAATAAGAAGGTAATATGTAAATTGACCATCATACTCTCACACAATATGGCCATCCCATGTAGTCACAAGATGACAGGCAGGGAATGGTAGTTGTGGTCAATCAGGCCAGCAGGGGAGGGCAGTTAGGGGCAACCAGGCCAGCGGGAGAGGGAAGCTGGGGGCAATTGAGCCATCAGGGGAGCAGTTAGGCATCGATCATGCTGTCAGGAGAGGGGTTAGGGAGTACTCAGGCTGGCAGGCAGGCAAGCAGTTGGGAACCAGCAGTCCTGGATTGTGAGAGGGATGTTTGAATGCCGGTTCCACAAGGATTGGGCCTAAACTGGCAGTCACACATCCCCCGAGGGTGCAGGCTTGGCTGAGGGACACTCCCCCCCCCCCCCCCCCCCCAGTGCACGAATTTCATTCACTGGACCTCTAGTATATATATAATTGAATATTACTCAGCCATAAAAAGAATGAAATCTTGCCATTTGTGACAACAGAGATGGAACTAAAGAGTATTATGCTAAATAAGTCAAAGAAAGACTAACACTGTATTATTTCACTTATATTTGAATCTAAAAAAACTGAACAAACAAAACCAATAGACTCATAGATACAGAAAACAAACTGATAATTGCCAGAGGATTGGATGGTGCTGGGCTTGAATCAAAAGGTGAAGGACTAAGAGGTACAAACTTATAACATAAGTAAGACATAGGGTTATTGAGTATAGCATAGGGAATACAGTCAATAATATCTCAATAACTTTGCATGCTGATGGATGGTTACTCGACTTCTTGTGTTGATCACTTCTTAAGGTATATAAAAGTTGAATCACTATATTGTATACCTGAAACTAATACAATATTTTGTGTCAATTATACTTTAATTAAAAAGTTTTACATTCCAGAATGAAAGGGTGGGGAGAAATACACAGTAAATTGACAAACAGAAACCCAAAATAGAGATTAAACTTGTTCCTATCTTTAGACAATAGATTGCTTTGGCCTCGGTTATAACAGATGTATTCTATCATTGGTTCTGATATTCTTAAAAGGTGCTGTAATAAATAATGAGTGTCTTTTTATTGCTAAACAGAGAGGATGATTTCACTCTGTTTCTGGGTGATGGTTTCCCATGGAAACACTAGTCCTAACCCCAGAGTAGTTTTGCAGTGCCTGACATGGTTTCTTCTGAGAAGAATGTGTTAGGTAGCAGTATATAGTTATATACTGAAATGCATCTTCAACAAAGGAGTAAGAAATCATTATGTAAAATGTTTACTTTTCATTTACTTGCATGTCACAGTAGACTTGTAATAAGTTCAACAAAAAATTTATGTACCTTCTGAACAGAATAAGATGGTTATAAAAGAAATATAGTAGGTTCAGGTAAGTGAACCTGATGAAATATTAGAGATCTCATCCATCAACTGAAGAAATTGGTTTAGATAAGCCCAACTTTGCTCAAGAAACTTAATCTCCACCTTGGAGCGCAGCCTTTAGTCAGGGAGAGTGGGGAGGGGTGTAGTCACTGAATAGGATAATGCACTTAAAAGAAATTATGACACTGTATATTCATATGAAAGTCGTTGTAATTCTAATTATCCAGTCCATTCAGGATGCTGGATAGCTTTTTATGATTATAAGCACTCCAAGAAAGACAACTATGAGGTAATACGCATACAAAGCTATTGGGTACCCAAGTGCATAGACTAGGTAAAATGAATGATATCAGAATACATCAGCTTGTCTTCAATTTTCTTTGTACACAATTGCAATAAAATTTGATGTACATTGCAGGGTGATATACATAGGAGGTTTCTTAGTGGCTAACAATTTGCATAATGATTTCCCTTTTATCAGAGAGTTAACACAGCTTTGGTTTCTGCATTTAGAATCATTTTGTTACAGCCTTCAGTCTGTTTAACTTATGTGTCTATCTGTATATATACCTTAATCACTTGAGATGTGTGTATTTTATTATTTCTGAAGATGGTTTTTATATTACATAGATTGTGGGGAAGTTCTGGCATTGAGAGTAAATTTTCCTTCCCTTAATTTCATTCTTATTTCTCCTCATTCCCCTGTTTCATTCCACATTATAAAATATTACCAAAAATTTCTTCATCCTTGGAATTCCCTTCTACATTATTTATAGAGACAGGTCCCTATTTAGTCAGCTCTTAGCCAAACTATATGTACTAGTACTTAACTTCTAAAGTCTTTCTCCTGGAATCATTTTGTCTAAGCTTTACTTCACGTGTTGCTCTCTCTGGATTTTATTTACTTTGTATTACATCTTTTTTTTTTTAAATTCTTTATTCTTTATAGTATTATAATACATGAAGTATTACATATAGTATTACATATATCTCCTTTTTCTGCTATTGACCTCTCCCTTGCCACCCTACCCCCCCAGCACATGCCCTCACCCCTCCCTCTCCCTCCCCACCAGAGCCTGTGTCCATTGCATGCATACAAGTTCTTTGGTTAATCTCTTTCCCCCCATCCACGCCCCACTTCCTGTCCCCTGCCTTCCCTCTGAAGTATGATGGTCTATTCTATGCTTCTCTGTCTCTGGATCTATTTTTGTTCATCAGTTTATGTTGTTCATTGTATTCCACAAATGAGTGAGATCATGTGATATTTATTTTTTTCCAACTGGCTTATATCACTTAGCATAATTCTCTCAGGTTCATTTATGGTATTGTAAGAATTTTTCTTTACAGCAGCATAGTCTTCCATTGTGTAGATGCACCACAATCTTGTCTGATCGCTATGGCTAGGACTTCCAGTACTGTGTCAAACAGGAGGGGTGAGAATGGGCATCCTTGTCTGGTTCCTATTAGGGTAAATGGTTTTAGTGTTGGCCCATTGTGTATGATGTCGGCTGTAGGTTTGTCATATGAGGCTTTTATTATGTTGAGGTATGATCCCTCTATTCTCACTTTGCTGAGAGTTTTTATCAAGAAAGTATGTAGGATTTTGTTCAAATGCTTTTTCTGTATCAGTTGATATGATTATGTGATTTTTATTTCTCGATTTGTTTATGTAATCTATCATGTTTATTGATTTGTGGATATTGTACCATACTTGCATCCTCGGAATAAATCCCACTTGGTCATGGTGTATGATCTTCCTAATATAATGCTAGAATTTTGTTGAGGATTTTAGCATCTATGTTTATCAGAGATACTGGCCTGTAATTCTCTTTCTTTGTACTATCTTTATATGGTTTTGGGATTAGGGTAATGCAGTCTTCATAGAAAGAGTTTGTAAGTGTTCCTTCCTCTTGAATTTTTTAAATAATGTGAGGAGGATAGGTTTTAGTTCTTCTTTGAATGTTTTGGTAAAACTCTTCTGTGAAGTGCTCTGGCCCAGGGCTTTTGTTTACTGGAAGTTTTTTGGTTACTACTTCAATTTTCTCCATAGTTATCGGCATATTCAGATTTTTTGTATTCTTCCTGGTTGAATTTTGGAAGGTCATATTTTTCTAGGAATATATCCATTTCTTTTAGGTTGACCAATTTGTTGGAATAGAGTTGTTCATAGCATTTTTTTTTTTTTTTACAACCTTTTGTATTTCCTGGTGTCTGATGTTATTTTGCCTCTTTCATTTGATTTTGTGTATTAGGGTCCTCTTTCTTTGCTTTTCGGTAAGCCTGGTTAGAGTTTCATCAATCTTGTTTATCTTTTTAAAGATCCAGCTCTTGCATCTATTGATTTTTCGTTGTTTTTTTTTTGTTTTGTTTTGTTTTGTTTTTGTCTCTATGTCATATTTCCTCTCTGATCTTTATTATTTTCTTCTTTCTCCTCACTCTGGGCTTTTCTCGTTGCTCTCTTTCTAATTCTTTAAGTTATATAGTTAGATAATTTATTACGGTTTTTCTTTTTTGAAGTAGGTCTTGTAATACTATGAAGTTCCCTCTCAGGACTGCTTTCACTGTGTCCCATAGATTTTGGATTGTTGTGTTTTCATTATCATTTGTGTCCAGGATGTTTTTTTATTTCTTCTTTGACCTCTTTGGTAACCCAATCATTTTTAATAACATGATATTTATTTAGCCTCCCAGTGTTTGAATTTTTTTATTGTAGTTTATTTCTAATATTATACCATCGTGATCCAAGAAGATGCTTAATATGATTTCAATATTCCTCATTTTGAAGAGACTTTGTCTGTGTTCCAATATGTGGCTTATCTTTGAATTTGTCCCATGTGCACTTGAGAAGAATGTATATTCTGTAGCTTTGGGGTGAAAAGTTCTGAAGATGTCAACTAAGTCCATCTGATCTAGGGAGTTGTTTAGGATTGCTGTTTCTCTGCTGATTTTTGGTCTACAGGATTTATCCAGTGGTGTCAATGGTGTATTAAAGTCTCCTACTATGATTGTCCTGCTGTTGATCTCTTCCTTGATATCTTCCAGAAGTTTTTTTTTTTATGTGTTTGGGTGCTCCTACATTGGGTGCATATATGTTTACCAGAGTTATATTCTCTTATTGTATTGATCCCTTTAGTATCATGAAGTGGCATTCCTTATCTCTTGTATATCCTTCACTTTGAGGTCTATTTTGTGACATAAGTATTGCTGCCCCAGCTTTTTTTCTTTTTTTTTTCATTTCCATTTGCCTGAAAAATATTTTTCTATCCCTTCACTTTCAATCTATCTGAGTCCTTTGTTCTGAGGTGGTTGTCTTGTAGACAGCATATAAATGACTCATGGTTGCATATCTATTTAGCTACTGTGTGTCTTTTGATTGGAGCATTTAGTCCATTTATGTTTAAGTTATTATTGATAGGTACTTTTTTGTAGCCATTTTTATTCTTTATGCCTGTGTTCCTTCTTCCTTTTCTATTTCTTCTTTTTGCAACAATCTCTTTAGCATTTCTTGCATTGCTGGCTTGGTAGTGATAAACTCACTTAGTACTTTTTTGTTTGTTTGGTTGGTTTTTTTGTTTGTTTATTTGTGTGTGTGTGTGTGTGTGTGTGTGTGTGTGTGTGTGTGTGTGTTTGTCTGATTAGCTCCTGATATCCCCCTTAATTTTGAATGATAGCCTTACTGGATAGAGTATTCTTGGATTCATCCCTTTTCTTTGCATCACTTTGTATCCTTCATTCCATTCCCTCTGGCCTAATGTGTTTCTATTGAAAAATCATTTGCTAAATATAATGGGAGATCCTTTGTAGTTAACTTTTTGTCTCTCTTGCAGCCTTTAAGATTCTCTCTTTGTTGTTAACATTTGCCATTGTAATTATGACGTGTCTTGGGGTGGGTCTTTCTGGGTTCATCTTGTTTGGGACTCTCTATGCTTGTGTTACTTTTATCTTCCCCAAGTCAGGGAAGTTTTCTGTCATTATTTCTTCAAATAGATTTACTAATCCTTGTTGTTGTTCTTCTTATCCTCCTCGCACTCCTATTATATGTATGCTACTTTGTTTCATGTTGTCCCAAAGCTCCCTTAGGCTCTCCTCCTTCTAATTTTTTTCTTCAATTGATGTTCAGATTGGATGTGTTTGTCTACCCTATCTTATAACTCACTAATTTTGTCCTCCGCTTCTTCTCATCTACTGTTGAAACCTTCCATTGTGTTGTGTGTGTTTTTATTTTTTTATTTTTATTGTAGCTATATCACTCTTGGTTTGCTCTTGATTCTTATATATGTTTTTTTATTTTCTCATCCAGATGGTTTAGGAACTGTATGACTCTTACTTTGAATTCTTTTTCTGACATATTACATGGATCTGTTTCATTTAATTCCTTTTCTGGCAATTCTTCCTTTTCTTTCCTTGGAGTTGTTACCTTGTCTCCCCATTTTTGCTATCACAGAAGGGTTCAGGCATCGAGTTGCTTCAACCTGTGGCTGAAGCGGAGAGCTTGGTGGGAGAGTCACACACCCCAAGAATCACTGGAGAGCCCAAGCACTGGCCAAAGAGGTGGGTTGGCAGGAGGGTTGCATACCTGAGTCACTGGAGTGCCCAGGCACTGGGATGTGTGGGGCCTGAGGCCACAGTGACAAGTCAGCAGGAAGGTCGCACATTCTGGGACTCACAGGAGCTTGTGGGTCTGCAGCTGAGGTAGCAGGTCTTTGGCTGGAGTGGCTGTAGGGTCTGGTATGGTGTCTGAGGCAAGTCTAGGTGGTGAAGAGGCTGAGCTCCTACTCACAGCAGCTCTCCCTTCAAGATGGTATGGTTTCTCTTCCAGAGCCTGCTGTCTCAGGCGTGCTTGCAGCGGTAGCAGGGCCCCCCTGTCTAGGAAAGCCCAGTCTTATGGCCCCCAAGACTCCTGCAGTATCTAACTTACCCTTACTCGCATACACATACACACACACAAACACACACACACAAACACACACACACACACTCACACACACACACACCATAGTTTACACACTCCCCTTTCTCTCCCTTACACACACTCTCTCTCTCACTGCCATCCTGCCATCTGCCATCTTGACTCCTGTCCATCTTACTTTTTTTAAAGAAACTTCTTTGTCGCCTCCCATGTTCATTAAGTATCAAAGGATAATATGGAGTTAGTTTTCTGCCTCTAAATTGTGGCTATGTTTTCTGGTTGTATTGAATAGCATCTATACAATTGCAGACTTGGCTTTATTCTCCTGTCATAGTTACCCTTATACAGTTTTTCTGTTTGGGAGAATTTCAGCTAAGTCCAGATTCACATTTTTTACTAATAAACTGATGTTTTAAACATACTTTCATTTTCTGGAACTGCTTATTGTTTGTTTTTGTGTGACTATCCTAGCAACTCAAGCAAGGTTGAATTTTTCAACTCCGACTTGCCCTTTCCCAGAGCCCTTGTCTTCTTGAAGAAACCTGTTCAATAATTCTAATGGTTAGATTCCTTCTGAGCAAGAAAAGGTTTGATGCTGTAGTTACAGTTCAAATACCTGGTAACCCTTTATGCAGTGGTTAGCAGTGTTAGACAACAATCTGGGAGACTATGTGCCAAGGCTTGGCTCTCTGATTTCAGGTGCTTGCTTACTCCCATCCTCTCTAGTTATTTGTCACAGTGATTAGCTTAGAACTTGTCTAGAAAATTGTAAGCACCTTCAGGGCACAGACTTTCTAACCTACCCTTTTTAATGCCAATACCTGGCACAATAGTTTGCATCTTATGACTTCTCAGTAAATACTCGATGCTGATAAAAAGCAGGATAGGTAACTCAGCTATGTTTGAATAAGCCTTTTCACGGTTCCTGCTTAACATGATTTTAACCAAATTTATATTTTATTATTATACTAGAGGCTGGGTGCACGAAATTTGTGCACTGGAGGGGGGGTATCCCTCAGCCCAGCCTATACCCTCTCACCATCTTGGACCCCTCAGGGGATGTAGCAGTGTTTCAAGTAGCAGGCAGCCAGGTAGAAGCCAAAACTGGATCTGGGCACTGCACGGCTCATGCTCATCCTGGCCTACTGTGCCTGCTGCCGCCACTCTGTAGTGCTGCCATGGAGTCAGGAGAGGCTCTCACTGCTGCTTGCCAGCCATGAGACTGGCTTTTGGCTGAGCAGTGATTCTGCTGTTGGTGCACACTGACCACCAGAGGGCAGCTTCTGCCTTGAGCTCCTGCCCCCTGGTGGTCAGTGAGCATCATAGCAACTGGTCGACCCGTCATTCCAGTCATTCCGTTGTAAGGGTTGCTTAGGCTTTTATATACATTGATTGATTGTGCTTGGCATTTTGAGAAAGAGCTCGGTGGACAACTCAACAACAGCATTTCTTCCACTAACTTTGCTGCTACTCATCTAGTCCTGGCACCTCTCCCCTCCTGATTTCTCCTTCAGTGCTGGTTTTATCAAGGGACTTAGAATTTCACACTTGGGAAGAATATTGAGACATTATTCAGACTGTGGTCTGGCCTTAAAGACAAGAGCATAGAAACGTCTTTCTATGTAAGCCTCTTTTCTCTCAGATTTCTAGAGTGAGGTTATCACATCTCAGCTCTCCTGGAGACTGATGGCCTGGGTTTTTTTTAACCATGTTTTCCAAAGATCACTAAAAGGTTGCTGCTAACTCTAAGTTCCTTTCCTTGTCACTACCATTGGGGGAAAAGCCAATGACACTTTCTAAGACACAGTAGGTGTATCCATAGGTCTATCAGTGCTTTCAAAGCCACATAAAAGGTATTGATTTCATGCTGATTTCTATGTAGGGTTAGTTCTCTCTGTAGGTCGTGTGTGTGTGTGTGTGTGTGTGTGTGTGTGTGTGTGTATTTTGGAGGGTGTAGCTGCATGTACACATAACTTCTCAAATAATCTATCTTTAAAACAACTTGTTTTAAAACATTTCATTAATTAGTTTATTCTGATAATTTTTCTAAAAATGAGAACTCTCAGGAATCAATTCTTTTATTAGGATTCAATAAGTCAAAATAATTTATTAGATTTTCAAATATAATTTTTTAGAGGCCCAGTGCATGAAATTCATGCACAGGAGGGTGGGGTCCTTTCAGCCCAGCCTGCACCCTTTCCAATCCAGGACCCTCGGGGGATGTCCAACTGCTTATTTAGGCTCGATCTCAGGGATCAGGCCTCAACTGGCAGTCAGACATCACTCTCACAATCCTGGATGACTGACTCCTAATTGCTCACCCGCCTGACTGCCTGGTCACCCCTAAATGCCCCCCTGCTGGCTTGTTGCCCCTCACTGCCTCTGTGTGATGGCCTCATCACCTCTAACTGCCCCCTGCTGCTGGAAAGGTCACCACCAACTGCCCCCTCTCCCGCCGGTCTGGTTGCCTCCAACTTCTCCCTTCCTGCTGACCTGTTTGCCCCTAACTCCTGCCCCTGCCAACCTGGTTACCCCCAACAACTCCCCACCCACTGGCCTAGTCACTCCTCACTGCCCCCTCTGTCAGACTAATCGCCCCCAACTGTCCCCCCTCACACAACCTGCTATTCAGTTGTTTGGTTGTCCCTCACTAACCCCTCTGCCAGCCTGGTAGTAGGAAGCCATCTTTGTGAGGGTGTGACAGTCAATATGTATATTAAGTCTTTATTATATAGGATTAGATTTTTAAATAATGTTATTTATAATATAGGCATTTCTAAGTATCAATAAATCTAGGTCTGAAGTTCATAGAATATACCTTTTCTATGCTATTCCCTCTTACCCTTATTCAGTTTGGCTGTTGATATCTAAAAAGCTTCTTTTTCACAAAGCTGAGAGGCCTCGAAACAGTTAAATGTCACTTACTTTGATATCTATATATTTCTATTCCACTTCTTATTTTAAACTGAATGTTAAACCAATATTAACAAGTTTGTGTGTATCTCCCAAAGCTAAATATAGCAGAATGTTTTACGAAAGTACATTTTTTGTGGTCTCATTAAAAAGAAAACTATCACAATATTTCCTGCAACACAAATTGGTGGGGTTTTTTTTTTTGTAGTAATGTTGTGGGAAGTATAAATACAACTTAATCATGATTCCTCTATTCAGTGAACTTAAAATCTACTAAGCAAAGTACAAAGCTTAATCAGAAATTTTTTATTTTATAATTTTAAATTTTTTATTATATAAAATAGTCAGAATTCACCAGATTATTTTATATAATAGAAGGCAAATCTATTGAATGACGGGACAATCGGTCGCTGTGACACCCACTGGCCACCAGAGGGCAGACACTCAAGCAGAGCTGCTCCCTGGTAGTCAGTGCGTTCCCATAGGGGGTGCAGCGTTCAGCCAGAAGCCGGGCTCACAGCTGGCGATCCCAGCAGCAGTAGTGGCAGGGCTAAGGACCCCTCGGGGAATGTCCACCTTCCGGCCTAGGCCTACTCCCTGTGGAGGTGCGGGCCCAAGCCGGCAGGCAGACATTCCCGGAGGAGTCCTGGACTGTGAGAGGATGCAGACTGGGCTGAGGGAACCCCACCCCCAACCCCAGTGCACAAATGTCGTGCACCAGGCCTCTGGTTTTCAGTGATGTCGAGGGAATCTTTGGAAACAGCAAAATGATACATTTCACTCTTTATCTCTTGTGGCTGTGTAGCCTTCTGAGGAAAGTAGCCAGCAAGGACTAACACCGTGGTCCTTATCAAATGCTAGCTGCTAAATTATTGATGCTGATTACCTCACAGCCACTGGCCCCAAAGCTGCAAAAACAAGCTCATAGAAGGACCTAATTCTTCCCCTTCCCAAGAGATAAAGTAATGAGCACACATACACGCAGGGCTCACAGAAACCTAAAGGGGGTGTGAAAGAAAGACATGGACAGAGAAGTGGGGGAGGAAGTCCAGCTTGGGGTTTTTAAAGGATATGAAAGACCTTTGATGGACTTGTTTTATGCCACGTGTGAGATGCTTTTGGTAGAAGGGAAGGCATTTGGATGCATCACAGGTACAAAGTTGTAGAAATCATGTCAGATTTGGGGAAATAAATGGTTGGAAGGCAGACTGCAGAGAGGCTCATGTATCTGAGTGGAGGGTAGAGGGAAAGCAAGGGAGTCTGATTAGACTTATCTATTAGAGTGATCACATTGTCATATCTTGTCACTATGTTGTACATCTGAAACTAATATGATATTGTATGCTAACATAATTAAATATAATTTTTAAAAGAAAACCAAAGCCAGGGAGTCAGAACAGCCCTTCTAAGATTTCCCAGCTCCAGACGGGTAGGCTATGGGCTCAAGGTTGAGATGCCAAGAATGTACCTGCCAAAAATGGAAGATAACAGAAAATGATAAATTTGTTTTTCCTGAAAATATGAATAAAAGGGGCTTTAACCTGTTCTGCCTCATACTTTAAAGTCGTCGTCGTCGTCTTCTTCTTCTTCTTCTTCTTCTTCTTCTTCTTTTTTTTTTTTTTTTTTTTTTGAGGATCTGTAGATTGGTGAAGTAGGGTTTTCTTTTCACTGCTATTGTACTATGTTTGATTTTTTAGGAAATGGGTTATGTCAGTCCACACCAAGCCACTAAACCCCAGCTCACCATTGCAGAAATGCCTGAGAAAGTGACAAATTAGTGCAGCTTATCATACTGAAGTTAGGTTTGGAGTCTTTTAATAATGAGGCTGACTCCACGTGGGTAGAGAACAAACTGGCAGTTTTTACAAAGATAGAATTTCCCAGGGATTTTGGATATATTTAAATTTTAATCACTTTATAGATTTTGGGTTGTGAATGAACTGAAGATATAGTTAAAATTTCATCACTCCAGGCTCAGAGACACTTGTGACTGATGGCCTAGGAGATGGGGATGGAGTAGAATGGGGTGGACATCTAAGGGAACCTACTTCTTTTACATTGAGTTGTATGATTTGTTGTTGTTAGTCTGTGGATAAAATTGTCTTTTGTTTTCTTTGAATAAATCTCCTTTTCAGTTTATAAAAATTATAAATAAACATGAGGCTATAAAAGGTATGAATTTGAAATTTCTATTAATTTTTCCCATTGTAAGCACAGCTTAGATACTGGGTAATAGTTTGGAGACAGGAAAGGACATCAACTACATCATACTTACTGGATGCACTGTGGATGCATGCCACATTTTGTGAGCTAACCTTGTTTACATTATTTTCAGTGTGCTGGTGTGCAGATTACAGAAAGATTGGGAAGCTGAGAGATTTATTATTTACAGAAGGTGGACAGTAGAGTCTATTGCTTTAGGAAAACACACAGCTCAGAGCGGCAGCCTGTCCAACATAATGAATCATGGCGATGGCAGTGACCTTGAGAAGTCATCCATCTCACTCCGGGCGTCTGCACAGGTCTGTGTTTCACAAGCACCCCTGGGCAGAGTGAGCCGTCTGTCGTGCTGGGAGAGATCCTGGGAAGGAGAGCCCACCGTCTCCCTGGTCCTGGCAGTGTTCATTGGGTAATCCTGAGTGGTGTTAGCATCCATCACAAGCAACTGGGCTGTTTTTATTAATTGCTGCCTGATTATTGGAACCCTTTCAGAGTTTAAATTTCTCTGTCTTTTGAACAGAAAACCAAAGTTATACTCTAACAAAATAAAAGTTCTCATGGGTGCACAATACACAGAATGGTAAATTGTCCCAGGTGGACTGGATCGCTTTTCGGTGAATTAATACTGTTGAGAGCCATTAAAGCAGTGAGGGGGCTGCCAAGTACTCACACTCTAGACTCATCAGCTTGTGTGGTGTGATTTTTTTGTTTTGTTGTGTGTTTTTTTTGTTTTTTGTTTTTTTGCTGACTACTCAGTCAGCAAGAGCAATGCGATAAGTCCTGGATGATAAACATGATTCTGTTGCAGAGACAAAATGGATCACAGCAAAGAAAAAATGTTTTAGATGAGAAAATAAATGCCAGGAGCAAGGTCCTTTTAAATTAGAGCAAGTCATGTCAGATCCAACAGTCTCATTTCCCATATGGAAACTCAGGCAGGGAGGAGGATATTTAAAATATGTCCCACACTAGGTCCTTAACCTCAGATACCTGCAAGTCTGCACAACATTGAGAGGGAAACCCTTGACTCTGAGGCACAGTAAGAGCAGATTTTAGTACTTGGTTAATAGAGTACAGACATTTGTTGCTATGAAATGCAGATCTGCTGTTAGTGTGAATTTATTGTACTGCTATAGCATCTTTTTTATTTCCTATAAAATACAATCTGATTTTAAAATAACTGGTTCTATGACACTTACAAGGTTGAATCTGATGGGATGTCCATTGGATACGAATAACCCTGTAAATAATTTATGCCTTTTGTCCCTTGTGTGTGTATTCTCTTAGACCTATAGTAATTAGTAATAAGTTCTGCAGTAAACTAGGGAGTTAAAGTACCAGAAAGTCATGTAGGTTAGTGGGTTCTATTGATTCTGTATAATAATTCTCTAGTAGCGACTATGGGAAAGAAGACAGTGTTTTTCCAAGTCTGATTAATGGCTGATTTAATTCATAAGCCTTAAAGCCCAAAGCAAAGATTCATTTGTTTCTAATTCTGTTTTATGTTTCTTGGAGCATTGAAGCTTGGCTAGTTTATTTAAATCAGGTACATTTATGACTTTTAATATGATTGCCCTTCCATTTACACAGAAAGTAATATATTCAAAGAGGAAGGATGAGTGAGTGGTACTGGCCATGAAACAAACGAAGGCAATTTAGGTTCCATACTGGATGTCAGTTCTCTACTAATGATGACATAATCAAGCCCCTTATATTGCAAGGAGAAGAAACCACTCAGACTGACTGGGGTGTCACAATCAGGAATCAGGATAGCTGTTGGAACCAAGGAAGGAATGTGGTTAGGCCTCACTGCAGACTAGAAAAAGGACCAGGGAGTGGTCACGAACTAAGGTTATTTTGGTTGTCCTCCCAGAGCTGGACAGTCTTCTGTCTCTCATCACTGCGCCTGCCTGCAGACTGACTTTCTCTTCTTTAGTGAGAAGTATGTGGCCAGCCATGGCTGCCTTCATTTCAGATTTGTATTATTTTCCAATTCAAGAAATGCCAACCACCCAGCTAGAACCATGAGTCCTAAATCCAAATTCCTGGAAATAGAATCTGATTAGCCCGGCATGCTCTGGGAGCTGCAGAGCTGTGGCAAAAAGGACAGGGTTGTCCCGCACCAGAAGGGTATGAGGGCTAAAGACAGTTCTTGTTATTTCTCCTCCCTTCCATACCTCTCTTCTGTGAAGTTTGAGAAGGTACAGAGGGGAGAAAAGACACAGACAGGGGACCTAGCAGGAGCATGAAGCTGCACAATTTGCCAAGGGACCTGATAAGTTGACGCTAGTTGAGCATCCCATGGGGAGTGGGAATGGCCTGAGAATGAGATTTGAGGAGCAAGTGATTTGGAGACTCTGATAGAAATATGGGGCCTTATTGGGAAAGCCATTTGTCTGTCTCCCCCTACCCCAAGGGGGAAAGTTGGTCATTGAAGAATTTTAAGTAAAACCTGACAGATTTTGCATTCTCAGAAGCTTACTTGGGCAGCTGTTATAGAATGGATTGGATGGAGAAGGGCAAGAGTAGAGGCAGAGACTGTTTGAGTGGGCGTCTCAGATTGGAGATAAGGTCTGAACTAGGGTAGGGGGTAGAAGGGAGGGATGCTTTGAGAAACATGAAAGAGGTACAGTAAGCAAGACTTGTGTATTGAATGGCTGTGAGGCCAGGAGAAAGGAATCAGAGGAATCCAAATGTCTACTTGGGAAGCTGATAAGAAAGGGTGGCATGAATGAGTTGGGATCTAGAAGCAGGTTTGAGTGGATGATGATGAGTTCAGAATTGGATAATTCAGTTTAAAGAATCTGTGGGACATCTAACATATTTCTAGAAGCCTAAGCATCTCAACCTGAAACTTGGATTCAGTGCTCAGATTATGATTTGGGATTCAAGAATCCACAGATGGTAGTTAGAGGTATGAGAATATATTACAGTCACCCCCAGGAAAGCGTGCAGAGCAGGACGCTCAGCCTCGGTTCCATGGATGGGCTCCAGAGGTTCCTATGAAGGCCCTAATTGTGTATAAAATTGTGCACATATGTACCGGTGGAGGAGGGTGGTTAGGAAAGGATTCATAGCTTTAATCAGATTCTCTAAGGGGTTTATGAATCAAAAAATGCTTAAGGACTTTGGTGTAGAGCATGCATTCTGAAAGGGGGTAATATTTTTTTCATGTATAAAGTGCAGATACACATACAATACATAAACAGATATACAATATATCTGTGATATTAAAGTTTCATCGGGGCAGTTAGAAAGAAAATGTCTTAAAAGGCTCCTTATATATGGAGAAAAGGGTGTAAGACACTGGAGGTGGAGTAAGAGGAGCAGTTGGTTCTCGTCTATTTTGTTATTAGTGTTGAAAAGTTGAGAACACAAAGAATCTATGGTTTCTGCTGGCAGCAATAATACTGGACCACACCTGTAATCGCATCACCACCACAACACTTACCCAGTGTATACCTTCTGAAAAGTTCTAGTACAGTGAACTAAGTTTACTAAGGTACGGGGAATAAAAGGAAAAACTGCATTTTTTTCGGAAAGGGGTCTTTTTGCCATTTCTAGTGCAAGTACATAGTCACTGGTAAGACTATAAAGCGTTAGGAGGACAGTTTAAAACCAGCTCTACATTAATGGATATGTCTACTTACCCTGTCTGCTGACTGAGAAAGAGCACCATTTGTGGTCTGGGAATGCTAGAAGCTTTCAAGAATTATTCTCCTTTGGGTCTTTTCCCTACCACCTCTTCTATAGCTAATATTTTTCTCCACTGAGTGTCCTTTGAGGCTTCCTGTGTACATGACACCAGATATACATGTTGAGTAGCTTTACAGAATTCAAAGAGGACCTAGTACCCTCTTTGAGGAGCTTCTCTCCCTGCCTCCCCACAAAAGCAGCAATTCATTTCAGAGGCAAGTAAGTCATTGCTGCGGTGTGGTCATCAGAAATCATGCTCCGAGTCCCTTCTCAAGAAAACCTAAGTCACTAAGTATCTACAGGCTGCCACTTTACTGTGCAACATGTTATGTATGACTAATCTTAATTATTTTATATGTTGCTTATAAAAATATGTTTGAATTACCAAGTTTTCCTAATATTTCCATTATTTTATTTTAATGTAAATTATTGACCACCCTTGGGGCAAGAGCTGAGAGCAGCAAGTTTTGGAAGGGGAAAGCAGGATCAGCAGGTTTCTGGCCACTGTGATTCATTAAGTCAAAAATAGTTTATCTGCAGTGACTCTTGTTCTAAAGTATTCCCATTTTTTAAACATGTGGGTGTGGGTTTTCATAGGGTAACTGTATGCCTTGTGCACTTCAAGGAAAACAACTCTGTCCTTTGAACCTATATTCTTATTCTGAAGCCTTATTCTGAAAATTTACTCTTCCCAGGCCTCCTCAGTCAGGATACTGAGAACATGCCCCATGGGTGCTTACTTTACCTAACCCAGGACCACATGCGGCACCCTTGTGACAACAGCAGTACGGAAATGCTGGAAGAAACTGAGCATGTGTCATTAGAAGAAAAGATAATTCTTCTTTCCATTTTTAGTGAATGGAAAGGCTGAAAGCCTTTTTTTCCCCCCTCCATTCTTCCTAAAAGACCCCATAAGATACAATAGATCGCCATTACATTTATTATTCTTTTCTACTTTATTTCATGGAATCAATCACGATTTTGTGCTTATAACTATTTAGGAGCATTTCAGTGTTCAGCAACTTCCAAGATCTTTGATTAGCAATACATCGTTTGGTCTTAATTCATAAACCAATAATTCTGTTTTGTGAAGAGAAGCCAGGCCTCTGTTTTGTATATGTTGTGCAGTGGATGGTACAGTATAGACGTGCTTTATATGACATGCTTTGGGGACAGCTTTCCTTTATAGACCCTGCTTTTTGTGTCGGCTGATTGGCACCCACAGTGCTGGGGAAATGGAGTGGTTCCTTGGTAATTCCAGATAGCTGTCAGAATTGATCTGTAGACAGGAAAAGATTTTCCTTGAAAAGGAGGTGGAGGAGACTGCCATGCAGCACCTGTACATCATGCTAAGGACACACGATTGCCACGATGGAAGCAAAGAAGGGGGACACTTATTTTTGCAAATTAAAATTGTGAACCTCTTGGCAAGTGAAAATCAGCTTAGATGGCTTTTTAAAAAATATTTAACTTTTAAATTCTTTACATTTGATGAATCAAGTCCATTCACTTATGAAGCAGGCCATATTCTCCTTTTAATTCTGAAGAAGTAAAGCTGGTATTTTTCCCCTTAACCACTGAAGAACCAGATGAGAGCCAAAACTCAATGTGTAATTTCTTCTTTTGGAGTGAGTGGCATCCAGTTAACATAGAAACAAAAATATCTGTTCTCTGTTGAACCTTGTTTCTGGAAACCAACAGTTGCCTAATTTGTAAGCAGTCTTTCCTTTCATTTTTAAAAGCAGAAATTATTTTTTAATAATTTATCTTCAAATTATTCACTAAGGAGCACATGAAAATGTTACTTGCAGATCGACTTAGCCTTAGGGATTGTATTATCAGTTGTAGTAACCTGTTCCTCTTGCTCATACATAATAGCATGATTATAAGTGTGTCAGATATTTTACTTTTCTTAGTTCAGTTCTCAGAGCTATGCAGATTAGCTCCCAGGTCTATAGTCAGGGCTTTAGGGAGAAATGCAAGTTTAAGTTAAAAAAAACAATAGGAGACTGTGACTCAACAGCCATTGTCATTCTATGCTTCCTGGCAAAGCACTCATAAAGGATTGAAACATAGCCTTGGTGTTCAGCCTGACTCAAAGCATGAGCAGGTTAGCTAAACACTATGAATGTGCCTCAGTTTCCTCATCTCTAGAATGGGGATAGTGATAGTGTTGACCTCATAAGTTATAAGCATTTGATGAAATAAAATGGGTAAAGAGCTTAGTATAGTGCCTGGCACAGACTCCATGCTCAGTAGGTGTTAACTGAATTTTTTTCTTTGCCATAATTATAATGTTAGCATTATGAGGCATTCAACATTAGCCTTGATGTTATTAGTGTTACAGTTTATCGTAGTCCTGGAAATACCTGTGGAAGCTGGATTGCTCAGTCTCTCTCATGTACTTCAGAATTTCTGTTGTCATAGGATTTCATTTTCCTATGGCATGATTTATTTACACAAAACTGGTACCTTACTGAATGATTTTGAGGAATCTCAAGCAGAAGTCTTAGAGCAGTGAGAATTCATCACCTCTCAAGATCCACAGGAACTTGTCTTATTCGTCAACCTATATGGCTTAGTTTTTCTTCTGTCTATGATACTAATATATCAACATTTTTATTTTATGCTGTTAGAAGACTGAAACAGAGCAAGGTTAATGGATTTGCTCTAGGTTACCTTGGTGTGGTAGGAGAACTGGGCACAAAACCATTCTGACTGCTATTTGTGGATGTGGTTTATTACATAAAGACCTTCCACAGTGAAGGTAACATAATTACCCTATTACCAAGATCAGCCACGGAATATTGCAAAGTTTTTTATCTCATGGACTGAATAGCTTCAAAATTAATTATAAACATTTTATCATAAATATTTAAAGCAAATAACCAAATTTCCACTTAATTATAAAGCACAACTCTTATTAATCTGAAATCATTTGCATGGAAAATTGCACATCACTTTAATATATTTTCTGTCCACTTTTGTGTCCATGTAAAAATAACAAACCACAGATGCATGATGACATCATCATCACTGAACCAAAGAAGGAAGAAAGGATATCTTCTTTTGTGAGCTGAAGATTTAAACTGTTCCTGTCAGGTTGCTGATGCTTTTCTTAATATTTTTAGGAGGGAGTTCCTAAGTGCAGAGTCAAGGACAGTTAACACTCATTCCTGCAAAGTGAGTCCAAAATTTAAACACAGTGTCCTCCAAATGTCCCTTGGCACCAATGAATGTGACTTCTTTTTTTAATGCTACATTAGGTTCTCTAGTTCATCCTTCTCAGCTCCACTGCATTTTCTCTAATGTTGTGTCCAATTTTAAATGATTTGAATGATGGGCCTCCCATCTTTTACCTGGCCAGTGTAACCCCAGAGCGCCAGGACTCACAGCCTGTTCCCTGCAACAGCTGTGTGGCAGCAGCCCTGAGGAAGGAGTGGCAGCGCCCCCCAAGGTTTTAATTGCTCCCTAATAGGTTATAGCAACCTGGTCATTTTATTAAGAGGGCATTAAAACTGGCATTCCCCCCCCCCCCCCCCAGAAGATGCTTTCTACGTTGCACTAGAAGCCATGCTGAGAGAATGTCTGTTATGCAATCTAATTTCACCATTTTCTTCATTTCTTCCCATTACTCCTAGTAAAATACATCTAAGGCCATTTTATATTCTTCCCTTTGTGCTTCTCTGATAACATAAATAATTTTATCTCCTCCTTTTCTGTTTTCCCAGTTATATTTGCCCAGAGTATTCATGATAAGCATAATCCTGCCAATAGAATTGGAGGGAGTGTATTACACGCAGATTTTTTCAGCATTAGAGTAGCTTTTTAAAAAGTAGATTTTGATGAATCCCATAGAAGTAGCAATAGCTACTTTCTCATAGCAATAATCAGGCTAGTTTTGAAGTTTTTAATTTTATTTTCATTTTCTTCTCTTAAGTCATTTAGTCCTATCATTTCTGGGCTACTCTCTGCTATTTCTGGCACTCCCGTGAATGAAGGATAGATTTCAATATCATCATCTTTCTAGACAGGAATTTTTATCTCTCCTCTGTGATGATATTTGAGCCACTCTGCCATCATACCCGGTTATTTAATTCTATTGTATTTGTAAGCAATTCTCCAATCTGCTGATGGTTGTCATTTAGAAACCTTACTGGTGGTTTTCCTTTTTCCTGCTATACTCAAATCCTGCCTACTCATTCCTGCAACTGTGCCTGTTTCACCAGTCTGTGATTGCTTTCTAAAAAGAAATTTTGAAAACAGAAATGCTATCTCATTGAGACTTGTATGTACACCAAGACATAGGTATCTAGTTTCATATTCTGTATAACACCATGGAAAGTTCTTTGGCCTTTGTTCTTTGGAAGTAGTTTATACTTCTCTGAGAAGTAATCCTATATAATAAAGAGGTAATATGCAAATTGACTGTCACTCCAACACACAAGGTGGCTGCCCTCATGTGGACACAAGATGGCCACCATAAGATGGCCAGAAGGGGAGGGCAGTTGGGAGGGACCAGGTCTGCAAAGGAGGGCAGTTGCGGGGAACCAACCTGCTGGGGAGGGCAGTTAGGGGTGACCAGGCTGGCAGGGGAGGGCAGTTAGGGGCAATTGGGCTGGCAGGGGAGCAATTAGGTGTCGATCAGACTGGCAGGGGAGTGGTTAGGGGGTGATCAGGCTGTCAGACAGAAGTAGTTAGGGGCAATCAGGCAGGCAGGCAGGTGAGCGGTTGAGAATTAGCAGTACTGGATTGAGAGAGGGATGGTCCCAGATTAGAGAGGGTGCAGGCTGGGCTGAGGGCCCCCCCCCCCCCCCCCTTGCATGAATTTCATGCATTGGGCCTCTGGTTTTATATAAATATGATTTGCTTTGATTAATTTTAACAATCTTAAAATTCTCAGTTTTTAACTGCAGTTATAATGGTTACCTTTTATTTATCCACTTTGATTTGTTCATTTGGCAAACATCTGAGAGCATTTGGTGACTCTACTGGTCCTGTACTGGAGGCTTTGAAAAACGAAAATGAACAAGGAAAGGTCTCTATTTTCAAAGAGCAGAGTTCAGTAGGAGAAACCCAAAAATGCACCCTTAACTGTAATACAGCGTGAAATACCCTATATCTGTGGTTGGCAAACTGTGACTCGCTTTGGCCCCTTGAGTGTGGTTCTTACACAAAATACCATGTGCAGGCGCACACGTACAGTGTGATTGCAACTTCTTGGCCCATGCGTAGAAATTTCAATCATTGTACTGTTGATATTTGGCTCTGTTGTCTAATGAGTTTGCTAACCACTGCCCTATAAGCACTGATGAGGGAGAAATTGCTGCTTTGTGATAATCAGTGCTCATGGAGACTACATAAAGTGCATTCCATTTGAGCTGGGCTTTACAGGAGAAGTACGGGCCCAATAAGGGAGTAAGGAAAGAAGGGTGTGTCCAGGAGCAGACACCATCCAAGAAAGCCATAGATACTTGAAGTACATTGAACAGTGACCTGTGATTTAAATATAGGGCTTCTATACTAATAAAGGGTAATACGCTAATTAGACCAGACATCTTTCAGATGTCCTTCTGGACAAAGCTATAGGGGAGGAGGGGCGTGAGGCAGAGGCGATTAGGGGTGATGAGGCTGGCAGGGGAGAGCAGTTAGGGGCAATGAGGCCAGCAGGGGAGGGCAGTTAGGGCAATGAGGCCAGCAGAGAGAGGGCAGTTAGGGGCGATGAGGATGGCAAGGGAGGGCAGTTAGGGACCATCAGGCCAGTAGGGGAGGGCAGTTAGGGGGAGATCAGGCCAGCAGGAAGAGGTGGTTAGGGGCATCAGGCCAGTAGGCAGAGGCAGTTAGGGGCAATTAGGCAAGTGAGCAGTTAGGAGCCAGGAGCCAATCCCTCCAGATTGCTAGAGGGATGTCTGACTGCCAGTGTAGGCCCAATCCCCTGGAGGTCCCGGATTGGAGAGAGTGCAGGCTAGGCTGAGGGACCCCCCCCACCCCTGTGCGCGAATATCATGCACTGGGTTTCTAGTATGATATAAGTAACTAGTCAGGGGTCCCGAAAAATAAGTGGCAGTGCACTGACAAAGAGGAGCAGCAGTCCAGTAATTCAGAGGAGCATTACCCCAAAGGAATTAATTTTTGCTTTTGAAATATGTGTTTGTATTGATGCATGATTATAGGTACAATATTTATTATGATTTAGACTATTGGTTCACATCCATAGCTGTACATTAGAATATCTGCCTCATTCCAGTGAAATTAGAATCTCTAAGGTCGGGATCCATATTTTTTAAGCTCCCCAGGTGATTCTGATGGCAGCCAAAGTTAAGAACTACTGGTCCAGTCCCACTCAACACTTGAACAGGACAGTGGAGGCATCTGAGGAGACCCTGAGTCATTAAAATGGGAAAGGGAAACCTTAAGTCAGAACCCACTCCACTCTTGCACTGATAGGAAACAGCAACATCTACCTCTCTCACAGCTTTCCCCTATAGCATTGAAACATGCTCAGATCCACTTACTAATGAAAAAGCCAGAGCCCTCTCTTGTCTACAGTCTGGTCATCATCCTGTTCTTATCCTCGTAATCTTGCCCTGTGCTTCCAATTTTATTTCCCCTCCAGCCTTTCCCACCGCACTGCCCACATTTCCCCAGCATTGGAGTGTGTCACATTCCTAGACTTTGCACATGCTACTCTTCCATCTGGATTTTCCCTCCCCCCTCCCCCACTTTTTGTCACCTGAGGATATTTTTTCCATTGATTTTTAGAGAGAATGAAAGGGAAGGAAGAAGATGAGGGAGGGAGTGGGCAGGGGGGTGGGAGAAAGAGAGAGATGTGAGAGAGACACATGTATTGGATGCCTCCTACATACACATGCCCTGACTGGGGCGGGGATCTAACCTGCAACCCTTCAGTGCTCAGGCTGATATTGTAACCACTCTTCAGACCAAGGCCCCACACTCTTTTTCCTGGCATATTCCCACACTCATCCTTCAGTACTTAGAGATCATATTGGGGAAGCCTTCTCTGCTCTTCCCAGTCTGGATTGGATGCCATTCCTTCATGTTACTATGCTATGTTTTGTAGAATTTGTATAACATTTATTGGTATACTAGAGGCTGGGTGCATGGCATTTGTGCACTGAGTGGGTGTGTCCTTCAGCCCGGCCTACACACTCTCATAGTCCAAGACCCCTTGGGGGATGTCCATCTGCCTGGGAAGTGGGCCTAAGCTGGGAGGCAACATCCCCCAAGGGGTCCTTTGGGCTGCTGTGGAGGCTGGAGAGGCTCCCACCACTTTGCTGGGCTCGCTAGCCATGAGCCTGGCTTCTGGCTGAACGGCTCTCCCCCTGTGGGAGCGCACTGACCACCAGGGGGCAGCTCCTGCATTGAGCATCTGCCCCCTGGTGGTCAGTGCACATCATAGCGACCGGTCGTTCTGCCATTTGGTTGATTTGCATATTAGGGTTTTATTATATATGATATTGTAGTTACCTGTCTGCATCAAAGCAGTGGACTTTTTGGAATTGATTAACTTATATTTGTTTTCATACCTACTGCCTACCAGAACTCAGTATTTAGTAATTACTCAGTAAAAATCTGCCTGCCAAAACCGGTTTGGCTCAGTGGATAGAGAGTCGGCCTGTGGACTGAAAGGTCCCAAGTTCGATTTCGGACAAGGGCATGTACATTGGTTGAAGGCACATCCCTAGTTGGGGGTGTGCAGGAGGTAGCTGATCGATGTTTCTCTCTCATTGATGTTTCTAGCTCTCTATCCCTCTCCCTTCCTCTCTGTAAAAAATAAATAAAATATATTTTAAAAAATAAAAAATAAAAATCTGCTAAATTAATCATGTTAAATATATTGATTTAACATTTTTGAGTGCCTACTATCTGTTAGCTACCAATTACTGACCACTTACTATGTGCCTGGTCAAGTACTGACTGCTTAACCATATGTATTATTTAACACCACCCCCTCCCCAGTGAGGAAACATGAGGCTTTGAAAATAAACCAAAACTGACTTGCTCTTTCTGATATCTTTCTCAAATTGGTATGTCACATTTAGTCTAAACTGGAGGGATGTCTGTAATTTTACTATAAAATTTCTAAAGCATAATATCCAGTTATATTTATTTGTAAATTGCCAGCATTACCAATTGTCTCTGCTGTTTGTCAAAAGGCTTTTTTTAAAAAAAAGATGGGATCTTATCTGGTTTTATTCTTTGTCTAACATTTATAGTTTGCTAGCCTTTCAATAAAGATAGAAGACCAGGATTTCTTTTTATTTGGGGATTAAGAGAGACCAAATGATTAAAATCAACAGATAGTACTCTACAACCCCCAATTCCCAATCCTTTCTCCCGACTGAGGAACCTCTTGAGCCAATGGTTTGAACACCCTCTCTAGGAAATCTGCTTATAAATAGAAAAATTGGCTCATTCGACTTTCCTCTCTTTTCCTTCCTCCTCCTCCCTGCTAATGAGCAGTGAAAGGGCCTAAGGACTAGTGCCAGAGGGAGGAGAGAGCAGAGAAAAAAAACCTGAGTAATCCACACACTAAATTACCACCTCTGCGTAATTGAGTTTTCTTTTCTTTCTTCTTTTCAGAGTTTGGCATTTTAAAGTTATTGAGGGATGCACTCTTTCTCCAGGCACTGAGATGAGCTCTGTTTTAGTTTCTGCCATGATCACTTTGACTCAACTGTGTGGGCTGGAAGGCTGGTGCTTCTGACAGGGCCTCCAGGAAGCTGGGAGAACTCTGAATGACACAGTTCATTTCCCACTGAGAGTCAAGCCCAGAATGGCCTTTTTAATGCCCTTGTCTGTTAGACTGTACATGACACAGACTGAGGAGTGTGTGGCAGGAGCAGTCCTGGATAATAAGGAAGGTACTGAGCAGAATGTGAATGCAGCCCAGCTTCACTCGAGCCCCAGAAGGAGAAAAAAAAAAAAATACTGTTGGTGGTGAAGGGTAAACATCTCTCCTGGTTTGCCCCAGACTTAACTGTTTCCTGGGCTGCCAGACTTTCACTAACGCCAGCTTGTTCCCTGGCAAACTCGGGTGGTTGGTCATCCTGTGTGCATAACTTTCCTTAGCTTAGCAAAAAGTTCACAATCAGTTGGAAATCATTTCCTATTGTTTTCAGATCCTGTCTGACTCACTGGATGAATACAAACAACTTGAGAGTTTCCTTTTTCTCCCTGAAGTAAGCAGTGAGAAATTGAATGGAGCCTTGTTGAAAGGTTTCTCCCATTCCACCTGCATCTTGCTCTCCACTTGTCTGATTTAGAACCCTGGGCACCCTGCTCCCCACATCTATGAAGTATTTCTATACGCATCCTCTCCTTGTCCTTTACTGCTGCAGCAGTAGCTCCCAGTATTGCTGAGGATGTACAGTATGTACTGTCTCCTACTTTGGCACTTGCTTCCCAAGGCTCTGCTTAGAGACAGCTGGCTGAGCTAGAGCATTAAGAGGCCTCCAGTCGACTCCCAGCTGAATCTGTTAGGTCCCCTGCAACAGCTGTTATCTGAACCAACTGGGTCCTGCCAATAGCAGCAAAGGAAGGGTGCCCTGCGAATGTGCAGGAAGAACACCAGATAAGCCTGTCTCTGCTCCAGAGTCTAAATCACCGCATCTGCATGTGAGCTTCAGTGATTGTTCTGGGGAGAGTGGATAGGGGAGGAAATGGTGTTTTTCTACAATGATCAAGATAAACAGAGTAGCCGGTTCTGTGTCTGCAGCTGTTTCAGTGTGAGCATGAGCTGAATTATTTCATTTCTATTCAGTGGGAATTCACACACACACACACACACACACACACACACACACACACCTTTCTTTTAGAGAGAGGGAGACTATGGCTAACAAAAATCACTCCATGATTTGAATCTTTCTGTAGAATGGTGATAATTTATGAATGTTTTACTGTCTGAACTTATCATTGTCTGAACATTTAATTAATGAAAAACCAGTTCAGACAATTAAATAACTAAATAATATGATACAACTGAAGACCTGATAGAAGGGATGGGAAAAGGAGGAGGATGGAGGAGCAGCAAGATAAAAATGTTATTTTGAAGCAGGAAGGAATAAAGAGTTGTAGCCCTCAGGCAGAAGGCAGGGAAGGAAATGAGAAGGAATTGTTATTATCTCCCGTGTTATCGTCCTAAGGAGCAGACAATTTTAGAGGTTGTACACTGTGGCCATAGCAGATTGGAAGACCTAAGGTCTCAGACTCCTGAGTTAGTCCAGAAAAGACCCTTGATTGAACCTTTATCCCTATAGCAATAACCACATGGATGGACATGCTCTTGTGAAAAATAGTTAAACTTTCAGATAATGATGGTAGAATGAACACGAGTCTCAGGCCCTTCAGAACAAAACCCCACTAAAATGACAGTAAAGGGATTTGTTTTAGGTATTAACCTACAAGGATAAAGAAAATGGGAAGAGGCAAGAGGAAAACACAAGAGAGGAAGCTACAAAGCAGATAAACAAGGTAACAGGCTCAAGAAAACGGAATCCTAAGCCACTGAATCTGAAAAGGCTTAGGAATTAGAGGTACCAGGCACCTTAGAAGCTGCAGCATGAGGTGGTAGGAAAAGGCTGAAATGAGGAGGATTGGTTAATTGTGTTTATGAAACAATAAAGAGCTTTAGATTCTCTTCCCCACTTTACAGACCTTTTAATGCTTCTCTGCCACTCTGATGGGAAAGCTGGAAATTTACTCTGCTTTCCACCAACTTTATTGAGATACTAGAAGCACAGTGCATGAATTTTCGTGCACTAGAGGGGGGTCCCTCAGCCTGGCCTGCCTACTCTCACAGTCTGGGAGCCCTCAGGGGTGGGAGGCAACCAGTTGATCAGGGAAAGGTGACACCCACATCACACCTCAGGCTGGCCTGAGGCAGCACAAGCCTCAGATGACCCTGGTTACCTGAGCCTTGGGCTGCCCTGGGCTATTGGCCAGCCACCATCCAAGGCTTGCCTGGGCCTCAGGCCAGCCCTGGGCCTCTGGGCAGTTGCCATCAAAGGCTTGCCTACACCTTGGGCCGGCCCTGGGTAGCTGGGGAGCTGAGAGGACTGGGGGACTCTAGAGGCAGGTGCGCAGAGTGGCCAGACCTACCTGAGGGTGGGCCCGGCCATGCCACACGCCTGCTTCCCCAGCGGGTCTGAGGGGCCTGGGTGCTGCCATCTTGTGGCTGTGGGTGCTGCCATCTTTCTGAGGGTGTGATGGTCAATTAGCATAGTTCCTTTTTATTTACATATAATATTGTGTAAGTTTAACATGACGATGTGTGACATGATGATTTAATATATTTCTATATTGTCAGTTGAGTACCATAGTAGGATTATTAGTTAGTACTTCTATCATCTCACATAATACCTTTTTTATGTATATGTGGTGAGAACATTTACAGTCTATTTTCTTAGTAACTTTTAAGTATATAATACAGCTTTGTTAATTGAAACCACCATGCTATACATCAGTCCCAGAACTTATTTATCTTATAAATTCCTTCTGTCTTCAAAAGTTTGTTCCTGTTAACCAACATCTCTTTTCTCCAACCCCACCTCCCAACCCCTAGCAATCACCATTCTATTCTGTTTTGATGAGTTATGCTTTTTTTAGAAAACACATGTAGTAGTTTCTAAAGTATTTGTCTTTCTCTGTCTGACTTTGGAAATTTATTCTTTGATGAAGGTAAAACAAGGGTCTCTAAACCTGGAAAGATACCATCACAGTTGAGAAAGGTTATACTACAGGAAGATTAAGTGGTCATGTGCTGAGACCCCCACCTCTCAGTAACACCTCACTCCTCACCCCTCCTCATATACACAAAGACAAATACCCCTGCCCTGTTTCACCACTTTACTTCTGAAACTCTGGTAGTCATGCCCATATCTTTCATGCAGTGGGTTAGAAACATTTTCCTTGGCAATCTGACTAGTCAAGAACTAAAGAATCTGAAAGTGGGTGTGTGTTTTTTGTTTGTTTTGTTTTGTTTTGTTTTTCTTTTGTGTGTGTGTGTGTGTGTGTGTGTGTGTGTGTGTGTGTGTGTGTGTTTGACAGCTGACCCATTCAGGAGGTATATTTTCACAATTTCCTATGGTATATCTAGATTCCTTCCTGGAAAACTTAACAACCAGACATCTACAGAAACAGGAAAAAAATAAACTACATGGGGAGATGAAATAATAATTACTATCTTCAGAGAGATTAGACTAAATATGGCAATCTTAGACCAAGAAGAAGATTCCATAAAAAAAGAAATATTTGGAGAACAAGAATTATAGTTGGAAATTTAAAAATATCAAAGCAGAAATGAAAAACTTGGTAGGTAGCACAGATAATAAAGTTGAGTAACTCTCAGAAAGTAGAACAAAATAAGAAAAATATGGCAAATAGAGAAAGTATAAAAGTGCAGATGAAGATTAGGAGGACCAATTCAAAACTAAGAGTTTCATAAGGAGAGATTAGAAAAATCCAGAGGAAGAAGTTCATAACAACAATTCAAGAAAATTTACCAAAACTGAAAAACATGGGTTTCTAAATTGCAAGAGTCTTCTGCACATCCAACCCACTGAGAAAATAAACCCACCCAGGGCACATTATCATGAAATTTTAGAATACCAGTATGTTGAGAAAACGTATATGCTTCCAGAGCAGGACATATTTTATTTAAAAAAGAAGAGGAAGAAGAGAGAAGCCAGGTCATGTATCATAATTACTTCTTCTGGCAAAACTAGCAGCTTAAGCGGCAATTGAATAAGACCTTAAGAATTCTGAAGAAAAACTATTTACAACTTAAAATTATATACCCAGCCAAACTACCAATCATATATGGAGGTAGACCAAAGGTATATTCAGACAAACAAAGACTTAATATTTTTACCTTTCAAATTCCATTGGGAAAAGCTATTGGGATATGCTCTCCAGAAAAATGAGAGAGTAGAGCAAGAAAGGAAACAACATGAGATCCAGGATAGGGGTAGTATAGATTGGGAAAGAGATGAAAGGAATCCCTAGAATGATGGTGAAGGCAGATCCCAGGATAATAACTTGTTTAAAATTTAGGGGGAACAGACTTGATTGAAACCAGCCAAAAGGCCTGAGAAGATTTTTTCAAGAAGAAATTGTTAGAAATATCTGATGTGTAAGAATGTTTTGAGGAGATCTTTAGTTTAAGTAAGGGCAAGTTGAAGAGAAGAGGAAAATTAGTGTATATACCAAACTAAGCAAAACCAAAAATCAAGATAATTTTTAACTCTAGTAGGGAAAATAATTGTGCAGGAAAGTAAAGTACTCCATATATTAATTGTGATCATATTTACAAAATCATAATATAAACACTGGATAGTGATTAACCAGTTACAATATAATCTAAATTGGGAGGATGGGAAGGGATGCATGTGAAAAGAGGAGACCTAAATACTTGTAGATAAAGCCTAAAACTGAAAAATCAAGAAGTAGCATTAAAAGCATGGTAGTTAGAGATGTTTGATAAATCCTAAAATAACTCAATAAAACAGGTAAAAATGGTTGCCTGAGGGAAGGGGAGGAAAATGAAGTGTGGAGGAGGGGGGAGTATCTTTTATAATAAACCTTATAGGCTATTTGACTTTTTAAACTATATATGTGTAAAACTGTATTTTTAAAATGTAAAAGAAGAAAAAGGAATAGTCAAGCCAGTTTTATTTATTTACTTTTTATTGTTGAAAGTATTGCATATGTCTCCCTTTTTCCCCATGGTCACCTTCTAGTCTGCACCCGCCCCCTGCCCCAGGCCTTCACCACACTATTGTCTGGGTCCATGGGTTATGCATATATATATATATATATATATATACACACACACACACACACACACACACACACACAAGTTCTTTGGTTAATCTCTTCCCACTTACCCACCCATTCCTGCCTTCCCTCTGAGATTCAATAGGCCTATACTTCCTTGTCTCTGGATCTATTTAGTTTATCAGTATCTTTTGTTCTTTAGATTCCACATTTGAGTGAGATTATGTGATACTTATCTTTTTCTGACTGGCTTATTTCACTTAGCATAATGCTGTCTCAAAGGGTAAGAGATCCTTCTTTTTTACAGCTGTGTAGTATTCCAGGGTATAAATGTACCACAGCTTTTCTATCCACTCATCTACTAATTTGGGTTGTTTTCAGATCTTAGCTATTGTAAATTGTGCTGCTATGAACATAGGCTTGCATATAGGGTAAAGGACCTAAGTAAACACTTCTCCAAAGTGGATATACAAATGGCCAAGACACATGAAAAAAATGCTCAAAATCACTAATCATCAGAGAGATGCAAACTAAAACAACAATGAGGTATCACCTCACACCTGTCAGAATCGCTATTATCAATAAATCTATGAATACTAACAAGTGCCATCGAGGAAGTGTTGAAAAAGGAACCTTTGTGAATTGCTGGTGGAATGCAGCCTTATGCAGCCATTATGGAAAAATACTATGGAGTTTCCTCAAGCCAGTTATTTTTTAATTTTTTAAATCTATTGTTGAAAATATTACATATACTCCCACGCCCATTGACCTTTTCTAGCCCCGTGCTCCACTCCCTGCCTCAGGCCTTCACCATCCTATTGTCTGTATTCATGGGTTATGCATAGATATAGATATAGATATAGATATAGATATAGATATAGATATATATACAGATACAGATATAGACAAAGTTTTTGGTTTATCTCCTCCCCTCTTTTCCCTGTGTCTTCCCTCTGTTCCACAGTCTGTCTTATTTTAATGAGGAGTCCAAACACCGCAGCAGTAGCAATGACTATTAGTAATACCATAGAATCTTCTTGTTTATTAAAAAGTAAATCCTCTCTACAAAATCCACATTTTACTTTATGTGCATTCATTTCATGTTTTTCTTTCCTTAAATTTCTGAAACAAGTGTAAGGATTGACATTTCCTTTCTGATCACTGGCTTAGCACTAATGCTGTACCAGTAAAGTCTAGGTCATGAATGGTTGAACTCTCAAGAAGCTTTGGGAAGGGAAAAAAATTCTTGCCAACTATTCTATCTCCCAACCTGCTTGCTAATCCAGAAATATGAATTGGGGAGAGGCTTCAACAGTGCATAGGACTGCTAACACAAAAGGTGTGACTATGGGGAGGTGTCTTAAAAGTGATTGGGCAGACTGTGAGGTTTGAAACTGTCCCATGTCTGCTCAGTCCTCTTGTAAGCTGCAGACTCTGCAGACCACCTAATAGTGCCACTTGGAGCATCTTGTGTTTTTTGTTTTTCTTGTGTTAAAGTTCTAACACATTGACAGATCTTAGCAGCAAAATCTCTTATAGCAGTAATGCTGAAATTAGTAATCCTGGAACCTGGAGGACAGGCTTCTATAGTGAGATTAGCCATGCACTTCCAGCTTTTACAATCCCTGAGATAGTACATTAGCATATCCAGTTTGGCACCCAAGACAAAAATACTTCTCTCAAGTTTTTGTAGTACTATTTCTGTTTACTTTGACAACTCTTCCTCTGGTTGGTTGCTTTGTACATAGTTATACTGATGCTTGAATTATGTGCTAAGTAAATATCTAGGTGAAGGTCCAGAATTTTCCAAAAGCAAAGAAGGGTCCCTGATTTTCTTTGTGATCAATGAAACAGTCTGGGGATAGTAGATGGCAAGTGTGGGACTTTTATGGGTTGGGCTTGTTTTCCCCAAATATATTTTAGTTATTTCTCTGAGGAGCTATTGTTGCCTGCACCACATAACGTGTTAAGAATACACAAGCTTTGAGGGGCGCATGTTCTGTGGAGCTTTGAGATCATTCTGCAGCCTGATTGTATGGGTGTGTGGGTAATGGGTTGCCATGAAAGGAGAGAATGCATGCAAAGGCTGGCACGTGGAATGTGTTCAGAAGATGGTAGTGTTTATTTTAATTCTAGTGCTAGTTTCTCCGGGATCTGGAGTGAAGATTTGTGATTTCCTTACTCCCTCTGCTCTCTTTATTAATCTCTTGACTTTGGTGTTCAATTTTCACTTCTGTTATTCTGACAGTCTTGGGCAATTCCTGTCTTATTTCTCTGTGTGTCAAATGTTTGCATTCTTGGATTCTTAGATTTTTCTTTGAGAAGAGGCAAATTTTTTCCTTCTATTTGCCTTTCTTCTCTGTTTAATCTTTCCAAATCCTTAAAATTTTGTTACAACAGATGCCATATATTCACCCTCATCTTAGGTTTAAAAAAAGAAAACCTTTTTCTTACCCATCATGTTCCTAATGCAGGCTTGTTACAGGTCATATTCAGCAAATGAATTCCTTCAGATTCATAGGAAAACTAACAAATTTAATTTTCTTCTGCTTTTTCTCTAGTGCACAATTCCATTAGGCTCATTTGTCTACATTCGTGGAAATGCACAGCCTATTGGATAAACTGAAAAAGATAATGCAGCCATTTTAAAGATAAAACTAGTGAAATTTTTTCTCCCTCTCCTAGCATCTAAGGCTAGGGGAAAAGTTAATGAAAAAATGCAAATGTTGAACTTTCGGTAATTTAGTTCTATTTCTTAAAATATACTTTGTGTTGGTTTAAAATGTTTTATTGAGTACGGTAGTAAAATTGGTAATAGTATTCCCACTGGGGGTTTGTTCACATTAGCACACAGCAGAGATAGGGAAGGGATTGGGTTATTCTTACTCATGTTCTCTCTCTCTCTCTTCCACCCCTACCTTTATCCCACCTCTTTTTTTGACCAACCCCCCCCATCCCTCTCTACTATTCATTTTTTTTATATCTTCCACTTACCATTATAATCCCTTTAAAATTACAATCTGAAAAAAAGCAAAGATAAAAAGAAAGCTAAACCATTAAATAAATATTTCTTCCCATGAAATTCAAATCAGTTCCTCTTTCCAGATCCTAAGAAGCCTACTTAATTAGCTTTTTTGCCTATATCCTGTTACACATCTCTAATAGGTGCACTGTGTCTACACCTCAGACTCATTACACTGGATCCATGTTCTCAGGCAGCTAGTTGTGCCTTCCCATTTGACCCTCTTTTATTCCTGCAGAGAGAAGTTTCATAACTGTTTATCTTTCCAATTTAGCAAGATGGTCTATAAAGTTCTATGCTAAACAGATCACCTACCATCCACTAGGTAGTTATTTGATTTTTTTAAATTTGTTGTCGTTTCTTGACCTGAAAGGTAAATATCATAGGGAAGAGATTTTCTCTTTATTATTCAATCCCATATCCTAGCATGCAGCAGCAGTAGCTGGCACAGTAAATGCTCAGTTAATATTTAATATTTGCTGACTGAGTCGGTGATCATTTGTGTGTGGGGGGCGGTATTTCTCTTTTAGCCACATTTGTTTTGGTTTGATCTTTGAAGCAAGAATAGCTTACATGGAAGGCTTTTTATATTTTTTAAAATCTTTATAGTTGAATGTATACAGATGAGCCCTCCCTCGTTTCTTTCCCCCTTGCCTCCCACCACCCAGTTCCCACTCAAGCCTTACCCCAAGCATTCACCACCCTATGTCTGTGTTCATGGGCAATGCAAGTATGCATATAAGTTCTTTGGCTAATCTTTCCTGCCATCCTCCTTCCCACCCCCTTTCTGTCTGAGATTCATCAGTCTGTTCCATGTTTCCATGCCTCTGGTTCTATGTTATTCGTAAGTTTATTGTGATTGTTAGAGTCCACATATTTGGATCCATAAGATGAGATTATGTAATATTTGTCTTTCTCTGACTGGCTTATTTCCTTTAGCATAACCATTTCTAGGTCCCTCCATACAAGGAGGACTTTTATAGTTCATGTTGCTAAATTCAGTGTTTTAAGGTTAGACTCCATGTGTAATTAGGTAAGAGCTCTTTGTCTTTGTCATCACTACTACCAGGGTATTTTAGTCTTCCCTTCTAAACTGCTCTGTAAACTTCTCCAGATGTAGGCTTATGTCCTGTCTTTTGGGTCCATTCCTCACAGTGATTAACACAGTTTCTTATACCTATAGGTATTTATTAAATCTTGATTAAAAGCAAGCTTTTAATATACCTACAAGGTTAAATATATAAGCAGAGAATTGGAATGAATTACATACATTTTACATATTATATCATTTTCATATGATTTATGTAAATATTATAATTAAGACATTTTATATTAACTCCAAATATAATTTCATTAATTTAAGGCATATTTTTATGGCATGTTTTAGGTTCTTTGTACTTGGAGATGGGGAAAAAGCCTATTACTGTTCAAAATTCATTTATTTCCTCCAAATAAAAAACAGCACTTAAATGTTTATCTCTAAAGTTGGAATGACTATCTATTTTGGAAGCACTGGGTTCTGATGTGTTAGTAATTATTTGCCCATCTTACCCTTTCTGCATACTTGATTCTGCTTAGCATCAATTTTCTTTGAAACAAGATGACTTCTCATTTGATTTGCCCTTCAGGTGGTGCAATATGATCGCTCCCTCTGCAGGGTTAACGGTCCCACTGTCAGGACTGCTCTCTGAGACGGTAGCCTCTGCTTAGGCTCACTCAGGACACAGTGTTTAGCCTTTCAATAATTCTTCCTCTCCCAGATAGCAAGCGCTGCTGGGGCCTTTGCTGAAGTCAGTAGAGGAGAATCATAGCTCCACAGATCAGCCAGAGGGAAGGTTCTCTAAGAGTAACAAATCTTTTCTGTTGCAACATGCTTTTTCTAGAAGCTTTTTGTCATTCTGGCAGTAAACTGTTTTCCATTCGCTGCCTTAGCAACAAGACCTGAATTCACTTCCCTTCCAGTGTGGTTTGATTATAAGAGCACTAACATTGTACCTGGAACTAGAAGAAAAATTTCATACTAGGGAAACCCACAGATATTACCTGCTTTTAGGTTGGAGAATTATTTATATACATTCTTAGTATGTCCTTGAGAGGAAAAGTCCAATAGGAAATCATAGAAATGATGAATCCAAATCCCACACGGTCCCAAGTCCCTCGTAAATGCTATAGTTCAAGTTTTTGTTCCGTCACTGCATCTGTCCACAGCTAAGAACAGGTTTTCTCCCTACAGTTCTCTGCGGCCACCTCAGAGAGCGCACCAAAATGTTAGGCATCCCTTCTCATGCAAGAGTCTTAGGCTAGCGCTTGTTTTCTCAAGAGTCTTTGTTTAACCCAAGAACATGAAGTCCACTTTGAGAATAAAACTTTGTTTACCAAAGAATAGAATTCTGATGGGTTGTGGCTTTATTTGATCCCATGAGAGCCCATTTAAATATTTCTTATGGAATTCAATTTTATCTTGTAGTAGAAACTGCTACAAATAGGCTTATCCTCCACCAGAATCAGAGACTAAAGAATAAATATCAAGGGTTTAAAGTAGGAATGTACAAGTTGCTGTTTGTTTCTGTTTTCTTTAGGATGTTAAAGATGTAATGTTTATGACTTAGAAATTAAACCTGGTAGCATCCTGATAAGAAAAGATGGAATATAGGTTAAGAATATGAATTTGTACCTTCCCAGAGCAAGCAGGGAATGCAGTGAAACCTCCAAAGCAAAATTCCTGTAGGTCACAGTATTATGATATCTACTGTTAGGAAATCCTATTTTCCTTAAACTTTTAGGGTTTGCACAAAAAGGAAATTCTTCTGTGGGTGTGGGTTGCTGGACCAAATATGGGCAGAGGATTCTTGCCTTGCCTTCTCGTGCATAGCTGAGTCAGGTGAAGGGTATTATAAATAGGCTTTTCTAAAGATTAGGGTCTTGAAGTGGGAAATACTGTAGAGCCAGGTCATCTTCTTACTGTGGCCCTCAGTGCCTTCGCTCTCATGCCCCACGAGCAAGGGCGAGGCCCTGTCTGTGTTCTTGAAGTCTGCCCTTGGGCCTGCCTCCTTACAGACTACCATTTTAGCATCCACAGTTAAGCATTCTTACCCAGACAGCCAGTTTTCTTAAAGTTCACACAAAGACCTTCTGTACCCAATGATCTACTCTTTAAATTCCTATTTAAAGATATCCCATTCTGCCAAGCCCTGCATTAGACATGTTACATGCTTACCTCATTTAAATGTCCTAAAAGGTCTCTGTTACCAACCTCTCTTTATAGAGAAAGAAACGAAAGCTTAAAAAGGTTTAAAGCACCCCCCCCCCCCCAAGTGACAGCAAATTAAATGATGGGGCTGGGCTACAAACCTGGCTCTGTTAGATTCTAAAGCACATTCCTCAAAACTCCATGGTGCCTTTCAATTTTAGAGTGCCTTTAGATTTCATTTGATTAAAAAAAGACAGGACCTGTTTTCACTCACACTATCATAGCTCCTAGAAACTTCTGCATTGAAACATCCTTTTCCAAACCATGTTCAGGATCCAGTCTTTGTCAGTAACGAGAAGACAACTAACATAGGGAAGGGAGGAGAATTTTGGAAACAGACTGTCACACCAGGGCTCCTGTGGACAGCACTCACCCTCACAAGAAATGGCCCGTCTGTTGCATATCTGCCTGCCTTAGCACTGTTGAAGGTTTAATTATCTTTCAACTGTCTGATCTGCTTTGAGGACCTCGGAGAGAACAAAAGTGGCTGTTACATTTTTCAGCAGTGCTTTCTCTGAACACAGATGAAGTCACGAGCTGTCACTGCCCTGATTATGAGGTTAAATCAGAGTCTGACTGTGCATTGGTGAGATGATGTTGAAAGGAAAAAAATTAATCTTAAACTTTGCCTCTTATTCAAAAATTTGCGACAGAAAAAAATATGGTAGTTACTTCTCTGGTTTAGATGTTATGACCCAGAGCAAGTTTTGCTTTGTTTTTCAAGAAAAGTAAAATGGTGAGAGAGGACTCTTTTCCAACTCCATCGGTTGGCTTTTCAATATAACTTCCCTTCTGCCTGGGGAGGCTCCATTGTGAGGCCTATTAAGAAAGTCTGTGCTATCTCCTCCCCCCACCCCCAGCCCAGAGACACTGCTCATGGATCAGGGCCCCCTCCACTTGAGCTGCACAGAGGACCTCGAAGTTCGCAATGTAGAGCTCCAGGCCACCTTGCCGGTTGCGAAGTTGGGGGATGAGTTGAAGCCTATTTGCTAGTTCTAGTTGAGATTCTCAGTAAAGGACAAAGTCCTATGCCAGCAGCTCCTTGCTGGAGAAAAGGAGCATGGTTTCTTGACTTTGTTACCATTTTTAAAAATGTGTGTTTGAATAGGGACTTTATGCCGTTTTTGTAAATTATGCTGTAATTTTTGCAGACTTATAACGTATTATAGAAGTAGAATAATTAAACTTGTTATGAGCATTACATAGAAATGGCTAATCGAGAAGTGTAATATACAGTGGTGAATTGCTAATTTGACCTCAGGATTATGCAGCAGAGATAACATTATCTTCATTTATATAGAACTGTTTATCTGGAGGCATCTCTCGTGCTTTTCCAGCCATAAGTATTATCTTGTTTGTTATCACAAACACTATCATTAAGGCTGTGAAATTTATTCCAGTACAATTTTTATTTTCAGTTTCTTCTAATTAGGGAACTAGGGAAAGGAAGGTTGCGTATTTTCTCCAATTCCTGACATTCACACCAGGATAAATTTTGGGAAATGACTATTACCTAAACTTGGAGAACTTGATTCTATATATCATGTTTTAAAAAGAGGGAAAGGGAGGGGGATCATACTGCATCCCCTAGTCATTGGGACTGTTAACCTTGAGAACTGCCAAGGGGAAAGGCCCTGTTGGTTGCTGTCTGGCTCCTCTGCCTTGCACAGTATTGGGAGAGCTGTCTCCCCTCTGGTGGAGGCTTGACCTCGGGAGCAGGAGAGTGGTCTGATCAAATTGCACCAAACCACATCCCTCCATCCCCTCCACGCTGCAGACTGCAGCACTCAGGCTATCACGATCATGAGCAGCTACAAATGCTATGGTGGTTATGTTTCTGTGGTTTTAAGGAAATGGACAAAATTAGATTCAGACCAAGGTGCCAGCCTTAACACACCCCTTCCCTTCCAGAAAGCCCAGTGTCACCGTTAGCAGTAAAGAACAACGCAGTCTGTTCTACCCACACCATCTAGACTTTCTTTTAAAGGAACCCATCCAAACCCAGGAAATTCAGCACCTTCTATCTACCTTGAGGGCTGAAGAAAACGGATCAGGGCCAGCCTCCTGCTTCACCAGAGGGCTCTGGTGATGGACCAGTTGCCCTGGCGCTCCACACGGGAAGCACAGTGTCTCCCGCAATGGCTGTGGGATGCTGAAAGGCCAGTCCAGGAGATGGCATTTATATTGGTTATGAAGATGAGTGATCAGCTCGTGTCAAGGAACAGATGGCTAAATGAGGTGCACGGGAATGCTGTGAGATTCAGGCTTGAAGAAACAGGAGGGAAAATAGCCCATGATATAAAACCCCCAAATCTAGTCTCCTTAATGAGAATTTTTAAAATCGGCATTTATGTTATACAGTTAACATAGAGTGATGAGAAATGTAAGGAAATTACCGAATTAGTGAACAGCGATTAACTCAGAAGTAAAATTGTATCATGTTGAAGGTTGCTTTACACAGTGGAGAGAGGATATTGCTGAACCCTGGCCTGGTCTGTCATCTTCTAATTGAAATCTGTGCGTTTAATATGCCCTGTCCTACAGAGTGCATGGTTCATAATTTGGGAGAGCATCATCAGTTGATCTAGTTATTTTTCCTGGTTCTTCCTTTGAATTCCAGTAAGAATGTGGTACATTCCCCGTGTGGCACTCAGAAGAACGAATTTGTCTGTTCATTAACCTGTGAACTGTCAGGTCCCTTTGGAGATTGAAAGGAGCAAGTCACTCCAAGGTTAATGCTTGTTTGTTGGAGGTGAAGCCTCCAGGGAGATACAGAGGGGGAACAGGCCAAGATGCTCAAGACCTGCCCTGTGAAACTCTGCACTGTGTGCAGGTGTCAGACCCGGGTGGTCCAGAGGGAGGTGCAGAGCAGGCTGGGTCACCTCTGCAGATCACTTCGAGTCAGGAGAAGGCTTCTCAGTAGTAAAGGCAGGGTGTGTAGAGGGCGGGGGTGGGGGTGGGGGGAGGGGGATGGAGGAGGGGATAATTTCCCAACAACGATTTGGGAGTAGTATTAAAATACAAGAAACTGTGAGTGTTTTCCAGTGGTTTTGTGGATGTTTCTTTTAAGCAAGAAAGCAATATTGATTTCATGTATTTGTCTCCAATGGATGAAAACTTTCATTGAATTAGAAAGTGTTTGATTTTCTATGTGTTTGTGCACCTGTGTACAGGCATATTCCTAACCACAGACAAAGATAGAAGCGGTTTGTTATTCTCTAGCGTAAATGTCTCATGGATGCATAGTTGTGCTGAAGTTCAGGATTTGAGCTGAACAGTACATGGTTTGATTTTCTAGGTAAATAAAATCTTAAGTCCTATTTAATTCTCTGGAAAGTGCTATCTTCTTAATTTTGATGTAATTTTCCTAAGGCTCAGTTGCAGCTAGCCCTAAGGAGCAGGTACAGGGTTTGAAGTCAAGTTCAAAGTCTCCTTTAGTCCAGGCCTTGGTACACTGTATGTTTATGTAATATACCTTACGCTGTTATTTTTGGATTGGTTGTGATGGAAGCTCGCTTTCTTCAACAAACATTCTTTTCTTTTTACCCTCAGATATATTCGAATAGTTGGGACTCACAACACAGTGAACAAGATTTTTCACATCGTGGCTTTTGAATGCATGTTTACAAACCAAACCTTCACTCTTGAGAAGGGCCTGATAGGTAAGTGTTACAGCTACATTTTGTACATCTGCTTAGATATTTTATTTTCAAGTATTTTTTTAATTCCCTTGCCTCATCTCTTAACCAGCTTTGACTAATAAATTTGGTTGGTTTGAATTAGAAGTCAAAATAATACCAGTAAACTTAAAAGAATATCAACATTTTTCTAATAGTTAATAATTGAAATGTTCTAATGATTTGTTCAGATTTGCTATGTGGGGAATGCTTATGACAGCTGGGCAAAGCCTTTCATACCGAAGTCTTTTCTGTACTTAATGGTAGTAAGATCAGGGAGGAGGTCTGTATAACAGTGATCCAGTGCTCATACTTTCCAAGGCTATGCACTTAATTTTGGCATTGATTTGGTATGAATGTATGTTCTTTTCCGTCTGTATTTGCCCTGTTTAGCCAAGTTCATCTTACAAAAATGGTTTTAAATTCATTATGGATTTGAATAAGACCAAAGTAACTGAATTGTCATTGTGAAAATCAGGTTACCTTGTGGGAAGTACTTCCTGATTGATCTTTCCAAAAGGTATATTTTAAAATTTGGTTATTTGGTTGCTTTCTGTTGTGTTTTGTACTTGTTTTAGGTACTATGTGGTCTGGCATTGTGTACAGTCCCACCAGGTTTTGTCATTCTAGATGTCATGAGTAGCTTTTCCTTTATGTTCCTTTCCCCCATGCCCACAGGTTTTTACTCTGCTCTCACCAGGATCATGGTTTGACTAATTAGATTCTTAAATCTGTGCCTTTATCGTAGCCTCATGGAACATGCATGCTAGGGGTCCAGGTGGGGAATGAAATGTCCCTGCAAAATAGAAGTTTTTGCCTTCACAAATGACACATTTCTCCTCCCTTTCTCAAGTCCTGTCCATGCTGGGACACAGCATAGTGACAGAGATCCTAAAATCTCAGCAGTGACTAGATGGGAAAGACAAGTATAACTTGCAAATGCTTTCTAGTTCTTTTGTCATCAGTCTACATTTTCCTAACGCCTGCTATCCCCTAAATGTAATCCTTTATCATGGAAATATAGGAGAGTAGTATTAATAAAACAGAAGAACTAGAAATTATTCCGACTCAGAGAACTTTTAGAGCTCAACTAAAATAAATAATTTGGTTTTAAGTTTGTTATGGATATGGGTTTTTTATATAAATGTTAATAGTTTTTGTAACTTAAGTAATTTTAAAACTAACAGTGCTAAAGCCTTACCTAATGTTATCAAGGTTTTGAGTTTTGTAGTGGAATATTGGTGATGGGGCTATAGGGAGGGTTCAGTTCTTCTCCAGGTTCTTTCATAGACTTCAGGCCTTATAGTTTGTGGTTATGGCAGTCCCTCTTGGGAAGAATCTGAGAAATAAGACCACCTTCATAGTCTTAAGATGTGTAGCATTTGTCTATTCATTTCAACCCAGTGCACTGCAGTTTTGAACGTACTGCATAGAAGTTGCCACCTATTTTTAAAAGGACCCCATTTTTATTGGAGAAAGAACAAATTTGTGGACACGGTAATTATCGAAGAAACAAGACGATCTGGCATAAGAGGCTGTTACAGGAATTAAACTCAGAATTACTTGTAGTGAGGGGTGCTGTTCTTGGTCTGTGTGGTGTCTACACTGAACTAGTCAGCATAGTCTGAAGCCATGATAGTCTCAGGTGTGTCAGGGTGAGAGAAGACTACAGAGATGCAAGAAGTGTTTTTGGTGTCTGGTCGAACACTTTACATCATGCCCTTTCTGTGGTGCTCACAAGCCTGACTGCGAAGAACACTGCAGTCATCTGCCTATCATCCCTCCTCAGCCAGATGGGAGCAGTGGTGCAGGTGGGCAGGTGTGTGGTGCACATAAGGGCAGGTGATCTGCAGTGAGATCCCGTCTGGTCCTCCTCCTGCTATCTTCATAGCTCACAGCTGCCCCCATGCTGGGCAAGCGGGGAAGTGTGTGAATCCTGAGGGTGTACCTGTCTGACATGGTAGCTCTGCGTAGTTGAAAGGGGTGTTTGAAATAGTAATTGCCAGCCTTCCATGTGATAACTTTTGGCAAGCACACAGGTCTCAGCCAGCCACTCTACAGAAGGCTTGGAGTAAGGAGTGACCCTCTAATGAGGACAAAGTGAGTGTCAGAACCACTCGGAGTTACTTCTAAATTGTAGCTGACAACTGCTTATTCCTCCCCACATCCTGTGAAATGTGCACTCCTCCCTGAGAACCACTCATACAAACTCCAGGTTCTCATGAGGGGAAAAGAGCAAAATTAAAATAATGTCTTTGTGAATAGGGTATCAAACCCTACTTGGATGTTTCAAGATTCAGAACTTATTTCTTTCATAGTTTGTGGTCATTGTTTCATAGTGTTGGTTACTCGAATTAGAGGAGTACTCTCCTTATACACCTTAAAATTACTTTAAAAATGTTTGCGTTTTTTTAAAATCAGTTTTTAATATTATTACTTAAAATGTATAATGATTCCAGGAAACACATAAATAAAAATAAATGACATTTGCGCGATAAGATTTTAGTCTTCTTCTACCAAAGGGTTTTTGACCCATTTTTGTTGACAGCATGTCATTCTTCATGCTGCACTTTTACAGGTTCATGGGGAACCTTGGAAGTTGTGTGGGCTCATGTATTTATGGGAACTTCAACTACACTGACCAGTTCTGAGTGTCAGACTCCCTCCCAGCATGCTCCCACCTCATCCTCTCCATGCGGTGGCTGCTTTTGGACCATGCTGGGAAGTATTCTCACCTGGGAGTCAGCCTGTGATGACTATCTTCTTTTCTTTTCTTTTCTTTTTAAATATATTTTTATTGATTTTTATACAGAGAGAAAGGGAGAGAGATAGAGAGATAGAAACATCGATGAGAGAGAGTCATCGATCAGCTGCCTCCTGCACACCCCCTACTGGGGATATGCCCACAACCAAGGTACATGCCCTTGACCGGAATCGAACCCGGGACCCTTCAGTCCCCAAGCCGATGCTCTATCCATTGAGCCAAACCGGTCCCGGCGACTGTCTTCTTTTCATTAGGAGTATCTTCCTATATAATAAAAGGCTAATATGCAAATCGAATGGCAGAACAATTGGTCACTATGATGCACACTGACAACCAGGGGGCAGACGCTCAATGCAAGGAGCTGCCCCCTAGTGGTCATTACGTTCCCATAGGGAGCACTGCTCAGCCAGAAGCCAGGCTCATGGCTGGCAAGTGCAGCGGCAGTGGTAGTGGCAGGAACCTCTCCTGCCACCAAGGCAGTGCTAAGGACCCCTCGGGGGATGTTCACCTGCCAGCTTAGGCCCGCTCTTTCGGGGTCCCAGACTGCAAGAGGGCACAGGCCAGGCTGAGGGACTCTCCCCTCCACCCCCCACCCATGCACAAATGTTGTATATCCGGCCTCAAGTCTATATATATAAAAGCCTAAACAACTGGCCGACCATTTGATTGGCTGGTAGCTATGACATGCACTGACCACCAGGGGGGACAGATGCACATCCAGAACCAGAGAGGAGGGAGTTCGATTCCAAGGTACCGTATTTTCCGGCGTATAAGACGACTTTTGAAATGAAAAAAAGTCAACCGAAAATCGGGGGCAAAAGACCAAAATTGCACAAAAATTACCTGCAGATCTTGACGGCAAAGTAAGTCTTTTCTTTGAAGTGGAGGGTAGTCTTATACAGCGAATATAGGCCTAAACCTATGTTTTAACTGTAAAATTAGGGGGTCGTCTTATACACCGGAAAATATGGGTACATCACCCAAGAACCGCCCTCTCACAATCTGGGACTCCCTCATGGGATGTTGGAAAATCAGTCTGGGCCCAGTCCCTGCAGGCCAGGCCGAGGGACCCCACCGATGCACGAATCCATGCACCAGGCTTCTAGTAGTACATAGGAGTGTGAACCTGTCTTAATAGTGAGCCATGGAAGCAATATTAGAATAGATATGACTGCTATTTTGTAAGCATTCAGCCTCCCAAAGAATGTGTCTGTTTTGCCTTGGCACTACACTTTCTGTGCCAAGTCCTTCCACTTTTTCATAAGCATTGCCAAAATTTCTTTGCATTTAATCTAATATTTATTTATTTATTTCTAGTTTTTTAATTATGTTTTATTGCTTTTTTTACAGAGGAAGGGAGAGGGATATAGAGTTAGAAACATTGGTGAGAAAGAAACATGGATCAACTGCCTTAATCTCGTATTTAAATTCACATTGAATAACCTATTAGTTATTCAGATAGACCAGTAATCACCACCCAGCTTAAAGAACTATCAGCTCATGGATGGACAACTTAGTTTATCTATACGTTGCCTACTTCCTCCCCATCAGATTATTTTTAAGGCAATCCCCAGCCTTTTTTTTTTTCATTTTATTCATAAATATTTCAAAATGTATCTCTAAAAGTAAGGACTCCTTTTTGTAACCGTAATTATAATCCTATACAATAAAAGGCTAATATGCAATTGTCCCCTTGACTGGCCAACTGCCCACAGCACCTCCCCCCATCTGGCCCCTCTCCTGTTTGGCCCCCAATCTGATTGGGAGTGGAACCAGCTGGCCGACTTCCCTTGTCCCCTCCCCCTGGCTGGCAGGGCCCCACCCATGCACAAATTCATACACTGGGCCTTTAGTATTATTATAATACCACAAAATTGAATATTAATTCTTTATGAGTATTTAATATTCAGAGTTCAATTGTCCCTAGTTGAGTGAAAGTCTGGAGTTAATGTATGTGTTTTTATAGGTTGTTTAAATCAGAATTCAGATGAAATCTGTACTCTCAATAAATAGCTGTTACGACTCTCGAATCTCTTTCTCTCCAGTTTATTTGTTAAAGAAACTAAGTTTTTATCTTGTAGAGTTTCTAACAGCCTGAATTTTGGTGATTAAATCCCCATGGTAGTATCAACATGTTTCTCTCTTATGCTTCTTGTAACTTGGTAGAGGATTAATCTGATTCAAGTTTTATTTATTTATTTATTTTTTAATATATTTTATTGATTTTTTAACAGAGAGGAAGAGAGAGGGATAGAGAGTTAGAAACATCGATGAGAGAGAAACATCAACCAGCTGCCTCTTGCACATCTCCTACTGGGGATGTGTCCGCAACCAAGGCACATGCTTTTGACCGGAATCGAACCCGGGACCTTTCAGTCGGCAGACCGATGCTCTATCCACTGAGCCAAACCGGTTTTGGCTCAAGTTTTATTTTTATTTTTTACTTTTGTAAGAATACTAGAGGCCCAGTGCATGAAATTCATGCTCTGGGGGCTGGGGGGGGGGGGTCCCCTCAGCCTGGTCTGCACTGTCTTACAGTCTGCAGTCAGGGAGACCTTGGGGGATGTCCAACTGACAGCTCCTGCCATCACCACTGCACTCACCAGCCATGTGCTCAGCTTCTGGTTGAACAGTGCTCCCCCTATAGGAGCGCACTGACCACCAGGGGGTAACTCCTGCATTGAGAGTTTGCCACCTGGTGGTCAATGAGCATCATAGCGACCGGTCATTCTGCTGTTTGGTCAATTTGCATATTAGCCTTTTATTATATAGAAGAAACACAGAAAATGGTTGTTCCTTTTGGATATTCATCCTCAACTATTTAAAACTGCAAAATAGTTACAGCTAATTCTGTCATTCTTTCATTTAGTAGCTAGGAAGAGAGAAATGTTCTCAATACTCTTTTAATAATCCTGAGATGTGATTTGCCCAGGAAGAAAAGGATAACTCTTACATTCTTTCTTTTTATTTACCAGTTCTTAAAGTGAAGAGATGGTTACCTGGCATCCTCCAAAGTTAATCAGTGAGGTTTTTTGTGGAGTTTTCCTTTTGGAGCAGGAGTACATATTATTTTGAATTTATGGGATTAAACAAATTGAATATCTTTTAATCAGTTGTACTCATTGATAATCAAATTGTCTTCATCTTTTAGCCTCTTCAGATTTGCTCTTCAGTCTTTCTGACACAACCTCAGTAGTCCTTAATAGTTCCTTGATTTCTGGCCAGACAAAATGTACCAGGTTCACCTTGTATGTCTCCTGCTCCTGATCTGGAATCAGCCATTTCTGCAAGAAGCCCTACTTCTGTTAAGTGGGAAATGACATTTAGAAACCTCAGTCAAAGTACTTGCTATTGGGTTGGTCTTTATTTCTAGGCATTTTCATGGACAGAACTCAGAAATATGTGCACATATATATTTATTTAACATGTAAAATATATCATGAGTGCATGCTAACATTTTTTTTTTTTTTTTTTTTACATTAGCAGTTTTTTGGTTTTTTTTTTAAATATATTTTATTGATTTTTCCCCCCCTCCTTCCCTCCCACACATCCCCTTCCTCCCCAGAGTTTTGTGTCCATTGGTTGTACTTATATGCATGTATAAAAGTACTTTGGTTGATCTTTTATCTCTCCCAGATCTTCCTCCCCTCCCCGCTGTAATTTGACAGTCTACTTGTTGATATACTGTCTCTATATCTATCTTTTGGATCCTCAGTTTATAATGTTCTTTATCATCCACAAATGAGTGAGGTCATGTGGTGTTTCTGTTTCATTGATTGGCTTATTTCACTCAGCCTGATGTTCTCCAATTCCATCCAGGTTGCTGCAAATGATGAGAATTCCTTCTTTTTTATGGCAGCATAGTATTCCATTGTGTAGATGTACCATGGTTTTTGGATCCAATCATCTGCTGACGGGCACCTAGGCTGTTTCCAAATTCTGGCTATTGTAGATTGTGCTGCTATGAACATAGGGGTGCATATATCCTTTCTGATTGGTGTTTCTAGTTTCTTGGATATATTCCTAGAAGTGGGATTAGTAGGTCAAATGGGAGTTCCATTTTCAGTTTTTTGAGGAAACTCCACACTGTTCTCCACAGTGGTTGCACCAGTCTGCATTCCCACCAGCAGTGCACGAGGGTTCCTTTTTCTCCGCAACCTCGCCAGCACTTGTCATTTGTTGACTTGTTGATGTTGGCCATTCTGACAGGTGTGAGATGGTACCGCATTGTTGTTTTGATTTGCATCTCTCAGACAGTTAGTGACTTTGAGCATGTTTTCATGTGCCTTTTGGCCTTCCTTCTGTCTTCTTTTGAAAATGTTCTATTTAGGTCCATTGCCCATTTTTTAATTGGATTATTCATCTTCCTTTTATTTAATTGTATAAGCTGTTTGTAGATGTTGGAGATTAAACCTTTATCAGTGGTATCATTTGCAAATATGTTCTCCCACACAGTGGGCTTTCTTGTTGTTTTGTTGATGGTTTCTTTTGCTGTAAAAAAGCTTTTTATTTTGATGTAGTCCCATTTGTTTATTTTCTCTTTAGCTTCCATTGCCCTAGGGGTAGTATCAGTGAAGAAGTTCTTTTGGCATACGTCTGAGATTTTGCTGCCTGTGGATGCTTCTAGTATTTTTATGGTTTCCCGTCTGATGTTTAAGTCCTGTATCCATTTTGAGTTTATTTTTGTGAATGGTGTAAGTTGGTGATCTAGTTTCATTCTTTTGCAAGTGTCTGTCCAATTTTCCCAACACCATTTATTGAAGAAACTGTCTTGACTCCATTGCATATTCGTGCCTCCTTTGTCAAATATTAATTGAGCATAGTGATTTGGGTTGATATCTGGGTTCTCGATTCGATTCCATTGATCTATATGTCTGTTCTTGTGCCAGTACCAGGCTGTTTTGAGAACAGTGGCTTTGTAATGTAGTTTGAAGTCTGGTATTGAGATCCCTCCTACTTTACTCTTCTTTCTCAGGATTGCTGTGGCTATTCGGGGTCTTTTATTGTTCCAAATGAACTTTTGGAGAGTTCTTTCTAGGTCAGTGAAATATGTCGTTGGTATTTTAATGGGGAGTGCATTGAACCTATAGATTGCTTTAGGAAGTATGGACATTTTGATGATGTTGATTCTACCAATCCATGAACATGGTATGTTCTTCCATCTCCTTACATCTTCCTCTATCTCTTTTTTCAGTGTCATGTAGTTTTCCGCAAATAGGTCCTTTACTTCCTTAGTTAAATTTATTCCTAGGTATCTTAATTTTTTTGGTGCGATGGTAAATGGAATTGCTTTTTTAGTCTCTGTTTCTGCAGTTTCACTGTCGGTGTATAGAAATGCCATGGATTTCTTGGCATTAATTTTGTATCCTGCTACATTTCCAAATTCATTTATTAAGTCAATTAGTTTTTTAATGGAGTCTTTTGGGTTTTTTATGTACAATATCATGTCATCTGCAAATAAGGATAACTTTACTTCTTCTTTTCCAATTTGGATGCCTTTTATTTCATCCTCTTGTCTAATTGCAATGGCTAGTACTTCCAGTACTATGTCAAACAGGAGTGGCGAGAGTGGGCATCCCTGTCTTGTTCCTGTTCTTAGAGGGAATGGTTTTAGTTTTTGCCCATTGAGTATAATGTTGGCTGTGGGTTTATCATATATAGCTTTTATTATGTTGAGGTATGATCCTTGTACTCCCACCTTGTTAAGAGTTTTTATCAGAAAAGGGTGTTGGATTGTATCGAATGCTTTTTCTGCATCAATTGATATGACTATATGATTTTTATCTTTCAATTTGTTCATGTGATGTATCACGTTTATTGATTTGCGGATATTGTACCATCCTTGCATTCCTGGAATAAATCCTACTTGGTCATGGTGTATGATTTTTGTGATGTTCTTCTGGAGTCGATTTGCTAGAATTTTGTTAGGATTTTGGCATCTATGTTCATGAGGGATATTGGCCTGTAATTCTCTTTCATTGAGTTGTCTTTATCTGGTTTTGGTATTAGGGTGATGCTGGCTTCATAGAAGGAGTTTGGAAGTGCTCCTTCCTCTTGGATTTTTTGGAATAGTCTGAGGAGGATAGGTTTTAGTTTTTCCTTGAATGTTTGGTAAAACTCTCCTGTGAAGCCATCTGGCCCTGGGCTTTTGTTTGCTTGAAGCTTTTGGATGACTGTTTCAATTTCTTCCCATGTTACTGGTCTATTGATATTTTTAGATTCTTCCTGATTGAGTTTTGGCAGTTTGTATTTTTCTAGGAATATGTCCATTTCCTCCAGGTTGTTCAGTTTGTTGGAATAGAGTTGTTCGTAGTATTTTGTAACAATCCGTTGTATTTCAGTGGGGTCTGTTGTTATTTCACTTCTTTCATTTCTGATTTTGTTTATTTGGGTCCTCTCTCTTTGTTTCTTGGTTAGCCTGGCTAGAGGTCCATCTATCTTGTTTATCCTTTCAGAGAACCAGCTCTTGGTTTTGTTGATCTTATGTATTGTTTCTTTGGTCTCTGTGTCATTTATCTGTGCTCTGATTTTTGTTATTTCCTTCCTTCTGCTTACACTGGGCTTTTTTTGTTGCTCTTTTTCTAACTCTTTGAGTTGTAGAGTTAGATCATCTGTTACCATTTTTTCTAGTTTTTTGCAATAGGCTTGTAAGGATATGAACTTCCCTCTCAAAACTGCTTTTGCTGTGTCCCATAGATTTTGGATTGTTGTGTTTTCATTGTCATTTGTTTCCAGGATGCTTTTAATTTCTTCCTTGATTTCTCTGATAACCCAGTCCTTGTTTAATAGCATGTTGTTTAGTCTCCATGTGTTTGATTTCTTTGGATTATTTTTATTGTAGTTAATTTCCAGTTTTATGCCATTATGATCTGAGAAGATGCTTGATATGATTTCTATCTTCTTGAATTTGAAAAGACTTTGCCTATGTCCCAAAATGTGGTCTATCTTTGAGAATGTCCCATGTGCACTTGAGAAGAATGTATATTCTGTGGCTTTGGGGTAGAATGTTCTGAAGATGTCAATTAATTCCATCTGGTCTAGTGAGTCGTTTAGGATTGATATTTCTTTGCTGATTTTTTGTTTAGATGATTTGTCAAAGGGTGACAGTGGGGTATTAAAATCTCCTACTATGATTGTATTGCTATTAATCTCTCTCTTAATGTCCTCCAGCAGTTTTTTTTATGTATTTGGGTGCTCCTGTATTGGGTGCATATATATTTACCAGGGTTATTTCTTCTTGTTGGATTGTTCCCTTTAGTATTATGAAGTGGCCTTCATTATCTCTTGTTATGTCCTTCACTCTGAGATCTAATTTGTCAGATATAAGTATTGCTACCCCAGCTTTTTTTTCATTTCCATTTGCCTGGAAAACTTTTTTCCATCCCTTCACCTTCAGTCTGTGTGCATCTTTTTTTCTGAGGTGGGTTTCTTGTAGACAACAGATGTATGGGTCTTGTTTTCTTATCCAGTCTGACACCCTATGTCTTTTGATTGGAGCATTTAATCCATTTACATTTAAGGTTATTATTGATAGGTACTCATTTGACGCCATTTTTATTCTATACCGGTATTCCTTCTTCACTTCCTATTTCTTTATTTTTACAGTAGACCCTTTAGCATTTCTTGCATTGCTGGTTTGGTGGAGATAAATTCCTTCAGTCTATTTTTGTCTGTGAAACTCCTGATTTCCCCTTCAATTTTGATTGATAGCCTTGCTGGGTACAGTATTCTTGGATTCAGACCCTTCCTTTGCATGACTTTGTATATTTCATCCCATTCCCTTCTGGCTTGATATGTTTCTGTTGAGAAATCAGTTGCTAGTCTGATGGGGGTTCCTTTGTATGTAACTTTCTGTCTCTCTCTGGCTGCTTTTAAGATTCTTACTTTGTCGTTGTTGTTTGCCACTTTAATTATAATGTGCCTTGGCGTCTGTCTTCTGGGATTCATTTTGCTTGGGACTCTGCGAGCATCTTGGATTTGTGTGGGCTTTTTCTTCTCTATCTCAGGAAAGCTTTCTGTCATTATTTCTTGAAATATTTTTTCCATGTATACCTCAGTTTCCTTTCCTTCTGGAACCCCTATTATTCGAATATTATTTTGTTTTGTATTGTCCCAAAGCTCCCTTAGGCTCTCCTCCTGCTTTTTAATTTTTTTTTCTAGAAGCTGCTCTAATTGGGTATTTTTTCCATCTTGTCTTCTAGCTCACTGATGCGGTCCTCTGCTTCATGTAGTCTACTCTTGATGCATTCTATTGAGTTCTTCATGGTAATGATGTCATTTTTCATTTCTTCTTGGTTCTTCTTCAGTTCCTCTTGGTTCTTCTTCAATTCCTCATGGCTCTTCTTCACTTCCTCATGGTTGTTCCTCATTTCTTCTTGGTTATTGTCAAATTTCTCTTCCATTCTTTTTAGCCAACCTATGATCATTATTCTGAACTCTTGCTCTGGTAGGCTGCTTGCCTCTGACTCGTTTACTTCCTTTTCTGGTGATGCCTGCTTTTCTTTCATGTGCGGGGTATTTTTTTGTCTTCCCATGGTATCTCTTTTCAGGATGTCTGGTTATGTGGTGTTCCTTCTCTTGCGTTGATTTAAAGGTGCAAAATACAACACTTTCCGTGGGTAGCCAATGAACTCCGTTGAATCCACGTGTTTGCACCGATTGGGGCGTCACAGGTGCTAGATGGACTCCTCCCCTGTGGGTTTTCCAGGCCTCAGAGATGCTCCTCCTTTCCTGGTAGGGTGGTGCAGCCTTCGCGCCGAGGCCGCTCCGGAAAAAGTCGGCAGTGCTGGCCGCTTGGTCAGGAAATCCTGTCCAGCGGACCCTTCCTTACTTTCCTAGAGATATCCGCTGCCCTTTAGCTGCTAATCAACATTCCCTGAGCTACTCAGACTCTGCCTTTATCTGCTTTGGGAACGGAGTCAGAACAAGTCCATCTGTTCGGTCGCCATCTTCAAGCTCCGCCCATGCTAACATTTCTAATTCAAATTCAGTACACAAAGTTTCTGTTTCACCTTTTGATCTTTCATATCCTTTTTTCCATACTGAAAATCTTGGTTATTAGTAATACAGCACAGTAATTCATTTGCTTTGTCCCCGGTATATACCAAATAGTCTCAGAATTACAGTTCTGATACTACCAGGGACCATACGATTACTAAAATTAGTTTTTAAGATTTTGCAGTTACAAGTACTTTTTGGGTGTTTACGGTATATCCAACTAGAGATATATAGTAAAATTACTGTGTTTTCAAATCACTTAAAATAATTCTCTGTGTGATCATGACACTATTTCAGTATACACTTTGACTCATTTGTTTCATTTCACTTATTTAGTGATTGCCTTCAAAATGCTTTTTTTCTTATAACTATGTAAAATACAGAGGCCCAGTGCGTGAAATTCAACTGGCTGGCGTCAGGGCCAATCAGGGCCTCTGGCTACCCGCTGGGGCTTTCCTTCCCCTGCTTCCAGCTGCCGGCTGCCAGCCAGAGCCTTCCTTCGTTACACCCCCTGTTAATCAGAACACGTCATAGTGAGCAGTTGAACTCCTGGTCTCCCGGTTGAACTCCTGAGGGGAAACTTTGCTTATTAGCCTTTTATATAGAGAGATCTACATGGTCTCTAAATCAAATTGACAAAAAAAAACCAAAAAAACCCAACAACTATGTTTAGAGAAATCAAGCTTATATTTCTGTCCCCTCTACTCCTGTAACGAATCTCTTTTTTTCCCTTTAGTTTTTTGGGTTGTCTTTCTGTTCTTAAAAATGTATAATTTATATTTTGTATCCTATAATTTATATTTTGTATCCTCCCAACATTGGTAGCATACTATATGCTGTAGATACTTTCTTCACCTTGCTTTTTTGTACTTAACACTTATCCTAGTGCTAGTTATATGGAAAGGTATTATTGATTCCTTTTATAGCTGCATGGTATTCATTAGTGTATATATACTGTAGTTTATTCAACCAGTTATATATTGATGATCCATTTGGGTTGTTTTCAGTCTTCTGGTATTAGAAATTGTGCTGTTGCCTTGTGCATAAGACTTTTTATTTTTGCTAATATGTTTTTGTGATCCTGAGAAGAGGGTTACATGATGAAAGGGTAAATGCATAGATAATTTTACTAGATATTTCCAAATTCATCTCCATAAGGATTGCACCATTTTACAATTCTTGTTGACAATGTAAAATATGTGGCACATATTGTCAAACCTCTGGATTTTTTGCCAGTTTGATAGGTGAAAAATGGTATCTCCATGAATTTTTTAACTGCATTTCTCTTATGAGAGAAATTGAGCATCTTTTCATATCTTTAAGGGCCATTTACATTTCTTTTTTCCTTTTAAATAGCCCTTCTAATGAGTCTTGTAGATGAATAGAGAATATGCAGTTAGTAAGACTTGGGGGAGCAGTAAGCACTTCACACTGATATTAGACTGTGCTATTTAGCATTACATGGGTCTCATTTCCCTTCTTAGGTGTCCTACTTCCTCTAGAAAACATAATCTCTCATAAGTCCCTCTCCGTCCTTATCCTTGGCTCTACCTCTGCCTGAGAGATAGCAACTAAAGCTGGAGCTCTAGGCTCAAAATTCAGGGCTGTTTAACCCTTTCATCCAAAAAGAAGTCGTTTCCACCACCAGAGTGAGGCCATTAGGTGTTAGCTCTGTGTCTGCCAGCATGCATCCTTGAAGACCAACAGCTTTTATGTTCTAGGTTCTTGTTAGTAATCGAGTAGGGCAACAACATAGGCAGCCTAAGCGCTGAAGCTCTGGGAACAGTCACTGCTGCCACCATGGAACCGCGCTGTCTGAACAGGAACCGGAGCCCATATTCATCAGCCACTGTGCTACCTGCAGCTCACCAGAGCAGACAGAAATGTTTTCTTCCTCCTCCCAGTCTCACACCAGTTTCTTCCATTGGCAGAACTTACTAAAAACCAAGCTGGCAAGCTTGGGAACTTGTTTTCAGAGCTTTAGCCTCCAAGAGCAAGGGAGGGAATGGAGCTGGAAGCCGACAGACAGAGAACTGGTTGTGAAAGGGCTCCAGACATCAGGAGACATGCCATCTGATTCAAAGGAGCAGGAGGAGCATGGTGGCCAGGCATGGAAATGTGTGGAGCTGAGAACAGCCGACACAGGCACAAGCAGAGTACAAAGAAAGGCTAAATATTTAGTTGGGTTGTGAAGGAACCCAACTTCGTGAAGAATGGTAAACAATCCAGAAGAATTGGCCTTGAAGAATTCAGTAAACAATCCAGAGCATTACACGGTGCTAATTTACATAGCAACAAAATGGCACCACTGGGTCCCTTGGGGAAAGCTGAAGGCAGAAAACAAATAGGTGTTCTGTAATTGCTACTGTCATCTAAAAACATTTTAAATTGTTTAGAATTCTGTAAAGTTCCTGGGAAATTAAGCAGAGTTGGAAATCTTTGCTGTGAAGGGCTTTTGAAATTTGTTGAGTTGGGGATATGACTTTTGTGCTTTGCAGCTGTGTTTAAAACTGCTCCTCTGGAGCAGAAACGAGATTGAGCCTGTGGGAGTTCACCAGAGGTGGAAGGGTTAGAATGTAGCAAAGGCGGGAGCTTGCTGGAGTAGTAGAGCGGCCCTGAGAACCTCCTTGCAGGCAGTTTCTTAAAATGGCACTATTGAGGCTGGACTGGTCCAGACCAAGAGGCTGTACTTTCCAACCTGTTTCTCTAACCAGATATTCAGGCTGGTTCTAATTGTCAGTGAAGCTTAACTTCTTTATCTACTGTAAATTACTTGGCATTAAGCAGACATTTATTAAGAGGCTACCAACTGTATTTTAGGCATTGGGAATAGAAAAACACACAGGTAGCTTCTGCCTTGGAGAATCGTATGAGCTAATGGGAGAGAAAGACACTTAAACAGAAGGTGACAATTTAGCAAAATAAACCATTTACTGGGAGATGCTATAGGAACACTGGAACAGGGGCACCTAAACTGAGTTGGGGATGTTATCATGATAGGGTTATGAGTGGGCCAGTCCATAAAGAGAGGAAGAAAGTGAGGGTCAGGGGAGAATCATACAAAATGGTGCAAAGACATACTTACCTTTGACTCACTCCAAAGCCAGTGCCCCTTCCAGTGGACCATCTGGTGGGGGTTGAAGTAGGAATTAGTTATTCATAATCTCTCACTCTTCCTCTGGAGAAAATTAAGCATTATTTTCTCACACGATCTTAAGAGTGTTTCAAAACTGTAGGTAAGTAAATACCCCACAATAATGCATACAGAATATATTTGTTACCCTGAGGAACTCATGATCTCAAATGAAAATGGGATGCAGTTCCTACATGGGGGAGAGGTAGAGGATGAATAGACAGTGATTTCCCATAGTCATTTAGGATTCTTGGTTTAATGTAGCCCCTTGTGTGTGTTTAAGTTTCATTATCCTTTATACCTGTTTTTTGTTTTTATTTGTTGGAGAATGAAGATTATCTGAAAGGTTTTATTGCTCTTATTTTACAGAATTTAATTATATATTTTATAGGATTAAATGTTTTGGGCTCTATTTACATTTCCCCTTGTCTAGCAGGGATGTAGCAGGATGTGTGTGTCCAGGTAAATGTAAATGTAGACAATTTTTTTTCAGTTACAGTTGCCATTTATTGTTATTTTATACTAGATGCCATTTATTGTTATTTTATACTAAGATGCCCGTGCAAGAGTAGGTCTTCCTTCCCCCGTCTGCTGGTACTGGCTTCCCTCACAGCCCGGCTTTGTTCAGAAGGACAGAAGGATGTCCAGTCTAATTAGCATATTATGCTTTTATTATTATAGATTAGTATCAGGTATACACTAAAGTGGTTAGATGTTTATATAATTTAAGAAGTCTAATACCCACCTAACCATAAATAGTTATTACGATATTATTGACTCTATTCTCTACAACACCTGTTTTGTAACTACCAATTTGTCTGTACTCTACAACACCTGTTTTGTAACTACCAATTTGCACTTCCAAATCCCTTCACCTTTTCCACCCAGCCCCCCAACCCCTCTCCCATGTGGCAACTATCATTTGTTCTCTGTAGCTGAATCTGTTTCTGTTTTGTTTGTTTATTTTGTTTATAGATTCCACATATAAGTGAAAATATATGGTATTTGTCTTTCTCTGACTTATTTCACTTAGTATAACACATTATATATATATATATATATATATATATATATATATAGCATATATTCACATATATCTTTTTCAGTCAACAGTGTTTCTAATTATATATACGAAGTATTCTCGTGCCTTTTTACATTTGTGCAGTAGTCCATTGACTCGAGGTGCTATAATTTACTTAACCCTTTGACTGACATGTAGGTGTTTCCAGTCTTCTACAATAACATTTCTGTGATGATCCTTTTGTAAAGAGTGAGGTTGAACCAGAGACGGTTCCAATAAAGCCTAAAACAAAACAAAAAATACCCATTGTAAGTCCCAGGGACGCTATATAATTGACGAAGCATAGTGCAAAATGAAAACGTGGGACCTCCTTGTTCAAGAACAGGGAACAGTACAGTTAAAAGTAAAGCTCTGGCCGGTGTGGTGCAGGTGGTTGGAGAATCGTTCCATATACCAGAAGGTGGTGTATTCAATCACCAGTTGGAACATGAGCAGATGTTTCTCTCCCTTCCTCCTTTCCTCCTTTCCTCCCTTCTTTTCTCTCTCTAAAATTAGATGATGTTATTTTTTAAGTACTTAAAAAAGCTTTTTTCTTGATTTTGCAGTCTTTTTAATTTGGCATGGTGTTTTGTTTAATTTCCTCCTAAGTAAAGAGGGGGGAAAAAAGAAACATTTTAATTATTAGCAACTATTTTATCATTCATCTTTATATTGTGCAGTAGAAGTTTTAAATGCAAATATGGAGCATTTATCTTATATGCAGAATCACCAAATTACAAAATTCACATTTGGTGGCTCATATATGTGTGTATAAGTTATTACAAAACAATGGAAATTCTGCAAAAAACTAATTAGTTGGATATGGGTTTGTTTGTATGTATTTATTTATTTATTTAATTTTATTGAATTTTGTTGGGGTGACACTGATTAACTATATTGTACAGGTTTCAGGTGTACAATTCTATGACACAGAATCTGTATACTATATTATGTGTTCACCATCCCATGTAAAGTCTCAGTTCATCACCATTTACCCTCCCTTACCCTCCTCCATTGCCCCCCACCTTCCTATCCCAGCAATCATCACACTGTTGTCCATCTCCATGAGTTTGTTGTTGTCTTTTTTTTTTTTTTTTTTCTCAATCCCTCCATGGTCTGTCCCCAGTAAACCTCTCCCCCCAGCTGTCAGCCTACTCTCTAAGAGTCTATTTCTAAAACTAATTATTTTGCCCTGCCTGGTGTGGCTCATTTGGTTGGCGTGACAACCTATACACCAAAAGGTCATAGGTTTGATTCCCGGTTAAGGCACATACTCAAGTTGTGGATTCAGTCCCTGATCAGGGCACATACAAGATTCAACCAGTGAATACATAAATAAGTGGAACAACAAATCAATGTTTCTATTTGTCCTGCCTGCCCTCCCCTCCCTCAAAATGAATAAATACATAAAAGAATTTTAAGACAGGACATTAAGTGTGGGTGTCTTCTGCAGGTAGGGCCTGTCTGAAAGCACAGGCTGTGTGCTATTGAAGCTGGTCCCGATTACCACTTCTATTTCACACTGGTCTGGAAGCCCTGACTGGGGAAGCGGGAAGGAGGAAGGAAGGGAGAAGCAAAGATGGAGAAAGGAAAGAACAAGAAATAAGTATGATACATTTTGAGGAATAGGGATAAAATATCATTATTTGCAGATGAATGCACTGGAGAATTATGATTAGTAGTAAAAACTCTAAGGACTGTAGCCAGATGCAATAATATATCCAAAAATCAATGATTTTCTCAAAAACCCACAATAACCAGTTAGAAAGTATAATGGGGAGTGGGATGGATTCATTCATCACAGCAATAAACACTAAAATACCTAGTAACTATCCATGAACTGCACTTCTCCTTTATACCTAGACTATCCCTGAACCACCTTAGATGATTAGAAATGGGATAAGTGTCCAAAGTGGGAGACAGAGGAATGATGTGAGCTCATCAATGGTGTAGATATGAAGTTAGAATGCCAAGAAGGTCAGCTAGAATTTTTTTAACACCCCCTCTCCCCACATACAATAATATCTACTTGGGAATAAAGTTAATAAATCCACAGGTTCTAATGTAAAGGAATCATAAATCTTTAAGAAACAATGAGTAATGGAAAGATATTCCTGGATGAGAAAATTTAATATAGAAAATGTGTTGGTTCTTCCCATCTTAATCTACCAATTTAATGTAGGACTTACTCAGAAACCCAGTTGTGCTTTAAAAAATAAAACAACTTTGACTAAGTTATTGAAGAAGTTGTCCAAGAGAATGAATAAATGAAAATCCAACTCCCCCCAAAACAGAAAGCAAAATTAATGAAATGAGAGGTCCACTAACATCATGTATTAAAGTTAGTACTACATACTAGAGTAGTATGGCATTAATGCAGGGATAAACTGGTAAATAAAGTAAGCAAACATCCAAACTCTGAAATATATCACAGGATATGTAAAGATATAGCACAGGATAAAGATGACATTTCACGTCAGCTGCTAACTGAAGGGTAATATTGCAAATGGTGCTAATATATCGAAAACACCTAACATAAAATTATTTCCTTATACTATAAACCAAAATAGTTTCCTGTTAAGAGTTATATTTTACAATGTTATTTTAAAAGAATTGTAGAGAACTATTAATAAGTATTCATCTAACCTCAAGGTGAGGGACTCCTTCCTCAGCATAAAGGCAAAGGCAGTAACCATAAACAGAACTCAAAGGTGTTTGACAAACTGGGAAAAATAATTACAACATACATGACAATGAATTATTCACTTTAATAAATGTGCAGTACTATCAAATATTTAAGAAAAAATATGAATTTCCAGTTAGATATGTGTACAAAAAGCAATTTATTTAAAAAGAAAGAAAAAGAAACAGAATAGTCAATAAACTTGAAAGAGTTTGGCCTCACTAATAGTCAAAGAAATGCAGATTGAAACAAGACACTGTTTCTTTGGCCTGTCTTATTGGTAAATATTTTTTATTAAAAATGTTTTATTTACATAATAACAATTTCTCACAAAGAAAACAATACAGAAATACATACACTGAAATAAAATATTTCAGTTTCAACTTGCACTAGCCTAGTTATTACTAAAATTGAGTATCTATTATGTTTCTTGACCATTTTTACTATTTCATGAAGTACTTCTTAATTTTGGTCAACTTTTTTTCTCGCTTGTGTTTTTATTATTAATTTGTAGATTATAGATATTCATTCTTTGCTTTTGTATACACTGCAAATTCTTCACCCATACTGTTAGTTACTTTTTCATTTTGTTTATGTTTGGCTGTACAGAAGCTTTTTATTTTGACTTAGTTACACCTGTCAGTCATGTCTTGCTTCTGGATTTTGTGACTTGCTTAAAAACTCCCTCCCCTGGTCAAAATATAAAAATATGGTCCTCTGTAATAGTTTTCAGTGTTAGTTATTATTTTGTTATTGTTGTATATGTGTTTTTAGCAATTAGTTCTTTAATCCATTTAAATTTTATTCTGTGTTTGGTCTGAAGTAGGAGTTTGGCTTTTATTTCTAAAAAATGTGACCGATTATTTTGAAATTCTTTATTGATATTTTATGTTTTTTTCTCATTGATTAAAAATCATAAATATCATGGATCTGTATATCTATTCTAGATTGTGTCACACTATTTAAGTAACTACAGCTTTATCTATTTTGCTGTGTAGTACTACAAATCCATACTCACAGTTATTTTTTTTTTCTAAATTTTTTAGGCTATTCTTTCATATTTTCTTTTCCAGTGAACTTGAAAATCAGCTGTCAAGTTTCATTTTAAAATCCTGTTTTAAATGAAAATGCTTAGTATGGGTGAGGCTGTCACTGAAAGGCAGTGTCATATACTGCTGAAATATGTGTGATGAAAGTTTTCTGGAAGATGATTTGGCAATATGTATTAAGAGTCATAAAAATATTCCTTGATCTACTACATCTGCCTTAATAATTTATCTTAAAAATATTCAAGAAGAGCGTTTCTTCTAACACAGTGCTATTTATGATAACCAAAAAAGGAGGACTACAAATGTCCAACAATACCCACATAATGAAATGAATAATGGCACATTTGCATATCACATTTCTGTATAGTCATTTATAACAGGGAAATGCCCATAATATAATGTAAACAGAAGTAGGATACCATCTTTACAGCCAGATTGATGCCAATATTTTAAAATTAAAGATAATATATATTTTTTATAGGTGCAGGTATTAATTTGCTAGGGCTGCCATAAAAAAAAAATAAAAAAAAGATACCTCCCACCAAACACACACAGAGGGGGAGGCTTAAACAACAGACATTTATTTTCTTTCAGTTCTAGAGTTGAAAATCCAAGATCAAAGTGTCATCAGGTTTGGTTTCTCCTGAGGCTTCTCCTTGGCATGCAAATGGCCACATTCTCCTGTCCTCACAGGGCTTTTTCTTCCTGGGCTCCATCCCTGAAGTCTCTTCCTCTTAGAAGACACTAGTCATACTGGTTTAGGGCCCCTTCCTATGGCCTCATTTAATCTGAATGACCTCTTTAAAGGTCCCATCTCCACATACAGTCATATCCTAAGGTCCTAGGAATTACTGCTTGAACATAGGAACTTGGTGGGGACAGATTTCAGTCCAAAACAGTACATTAAAAAGATTATAAGGAAGGACATCAGAATCTTCACAGAGGTTTTCTGGTTGGGTAAGATTATAAGTAATATTAATTATTTTATTGTATTTTCTGAATTTATATATTTTTTTCACTGAATATGTATTACTTTTATAATCAGAAAAAATGTTTTAGTTTTCAAATAAAGCTGTCACCACATTGCCTGTCTTAAGTGAAGGACAAGGCAGAGTAGGCAGTGCCAGCACTAGTGCCCTCCATGCACCTTAGCTCCCCACATGCTCCCACATGTAGCCCCTAGATTAAGAAATGTCCTGTTTCTGAGTTAGGTAGGGGAATTTCTTTATAAAGTATAGTGTTTTACCTGATGATTCTATTGAGTAAGCCAAGAGTTCTTGAAAATCTATTTGTAAGAGGTCAGACAAAAGAGAGTATATACTGTATGTTCCATTTATGAATAACTAGAGCCCCTCGAACTGGCCTGGGGGGATAGGGCCAAAACTGCTCCCCGATCCCCTGAGGTGTCCCAGATTGTGAGAGGGTGGTTCTCAGGTGATGCACCCCAGAATCAGGCTCCCTCTCTGATTCCAGGTGTATCACCCAAGAACCACAGTTACCAAGTTACTGCAGCTCTGCATCTCCTGCGTTGAGCATCTGCCCCCTGGTGGTCATTGCATGTCATAGCTACTGGCCCATTGGCTGGTCACTTAGGCTTTTACATACAGGCAGTCCTTGGGTTACATCAGACTTGACTTACTTTGTTTCGTGGTTACATCACCATCTCCCATTTATTTATAAAAAAAAAAAATGTTCCATCATTTCGACGTATATACATATGTGCTTTATATTTTTTATTATTTACCACAAGAGAAGATCAAGAATTGTTATCTTTCTTTTAAATTTTTTTTTACTGTTTCACTTCATTGCTGCTGTGTATGTGCTCCATGTGAATGACATAGGTGCTTATGTAGGTAGGTTCTGACTTATTGCGAAAATCGCATTACATCACACCATACGAATGGATCTCTGACATAACCCAAGGAGCTACTGTCTATAGATTCTGGATCATGCAATCCAATAGTGACAAGAAGCAGACCCATAGTTCTCTGAGGCTGCAGGAGGCATACAAAAGGTCTTGAGAAAACATTTGAGGGCAGAGGAGAGGTTTATCTTGATTATGCTAATAGTTTCATGGGTGTGGGCATATGCTTAATTCATGGGATTGTACATTTTAAATACATGCTAATTATTTTGTCAATTTATCTCAAGAAATAGGTTTTAAAAGGGCAAGAGAGACTGGAAGGAAAGATCCCAGTAGCCTTTTAAGCATTATAGTATTACTTAATGTATCTTTCCATGCATAAGACACTATATTTTTCTCTTTTTTTAAAATATATTTTATTGATTTTGTACAGAGAGAAAGGGAGAGAGATAGAGAGTTAGAAACATCAATGAGAGTCATCAATCAGCTGCCTCTTGCACACCCCCTACTGGGGATATGCCTGCAACCAAGGTACATGCCCTTGACCGGAATCGAACCCAGGACCTTTCAGTCCTCAAGCTGACGCTCTATCCATTGAGCCAAACCGGTTTTGGCGAGACACTATATTTTTCTTAAATTGTTAGACTGAAAATTGAGAGGCATCTTATACACTGAAGTTAGCTGAGGAGGGGGCCGTGTGGGTGTGTGGCTGCTCATACCTTGTCAAACAGGCTTTTTCCTTATTGTTACTGACATCAGCAGCTGCCGTAATTGGAGATGGTGGTGGAGAGTATGCAGATGCAACAGGGATCAGAGCTTTCTGAGCCCATAAAGATGTATGTCAAAAACTAAAAGGATAAATACCAGTAAGCAATTGTCTTACTCTGTAAAATTAAAACTGAATGTAATCAGCTATGCAAAAGAGCATGGAAATAGAGCTGCAGAGAGACATTTTAGACCTCCTCACTCTGAGTGTTTGATCAGACAGTGGAGAAAGCAGGAAGAACAACTCCTTAAGATACCAAAAAAGAAGAAGGCCTGAAGAGGAAAAACTAGCAAAATGGGCAAACTTGGAGCAGAGGCTTCAGACTTGGATTATGGAGCAGCACCAGAGTGGCTTCTGTGTGTTAACCAAGCTTATTCTATGTCAGGCAAGAATGATTGCAAGTGAAATAAACATTGTTGATTTTTACAGGAAAGGCAAAATGGTGCTTCAGTGTCATGAGGAGAGAAGGTTTGGCCATGAGAACATGTACAAAGTTAGCTCAGAAAATGTCACCAGTTTATGAGGATAAAATCCAACAGTTTCACTCTTATGTCATACAACTTCAGAAAAAATATGATCTTGAACCAAGTCAGATTGCAAATATAGATGAGATGCCTCTCAGTTTTGATGTGCTTTCCAACAGAACTGTTGATGTGAAAGGAACCAAAACAGTGGCAATCAAAACAAGTGTCCATGAAAAGACACACTATCTGCTGTGCTTTCATGCTGTGCAGATGGTCCTAACCTCTCCTACACTTATTTTTAAGAGGAAAACATATCCTAAAGAGACCATGCCACCTGGCATTAGTGTGCAAGTTCAAGAGAAGAGATGGATGAATGAAGACATTAAGGCCATTTGGTTTGCAAAGGTTTGGTCCAGAAGATCTGGGGGGCTCTTAAAGAAGCCAGTTCTACTTGTCTTTGATCAGTTCCAAACACATTCTATATAATAAAAGGCTAATATGCAAATTGACCAAATGGCAGAACAGATGGTTACTGTGATCACACTTACCACCAGGGGCAGACACTCAATGCAAGAGCTGCCTCTGGTGGTCAGTGTACTTTCATAGGGGGAGCACCACTCAGCCAGAAGCCGGCTCATGGCTGGGAGCACAGCAGTGATGGAGGGAGCCTCTCCCACCTCCAAGGCAGTGCTAAGGGTGACTTAGTGATGGCTTAGGTCTGCTCCCCCAGGCCTAAAAAATGAGCAGACCTAAGCCATCAGTCGGACATCCCCTGGGGGCTCCCAGACTGTGAGAGGGCATAGGCTGGACTGAGGGCCCCCCTCCCAAGTGTATGAATTTTGTGCATGGGCTTCTAGTTTAACAGAAAAGACAAAAAGGGTTGCATCAGATTTACAAACACACCTAGCAGTTATTTCTGGTGGACTTACAGGTCAGCTATTGCCACTAGATGTTTCAATCAACAAGCCATTAAAAGCCCTGATGAGAGAAGATTAGAGCAGATAGATGCAGAAAGCAAGTGAAAAACAAAAACAAACAACCATTACCAAGTTCTGCAATTAGTTCCTAAACTCATGTATGGCATCAAACAAGAGGTGATTGTGAAGTCCTTCAAGAAATGTGGAATTGGCAATGCCATGGACATGGACAGAACTGAGGATGGTCTCACATACATAGACAGTGACTCAAGACAGTAGTGATACAATAAAAGTTGAAGAAATTGTTATGTCTGGAACTAACGGTGATGAAGAGAGCAGTGATATAACAGAGGCTGAATAAAGTGATATACTGCATAATATCATAGCACTGGTATGTAAACATTACCTGCAGTAATTACTAAAAAATGTGTTCTGTTTTATGTTTAAAATACTGACTTTATTTTGGGTTGGAAAAGGGGGGTGTGGTGTCTTATACATGGAGACATACACAGAAAAATATGGTATTTGTTAAAATAGTAATGTGAGAGCTGTGCGTCTGTAAATCAGATAAAAGCTTAGCACTTAGACATGGCTGGAACAGACTGCTGCATAAGGTATTTGGGGAGGGTCCTCTGAACCTAACACCCTTTTCTGCCTCATTATTCAGTGTAACAGGCTTGGGTGTGTCACAGATTTGAGTAAAATTAAGTGATCATATGATAGTGGGTGCCTGGTAGGTGAACAAGTCTGGGAAGCAACAATCTTTTTTAATTTATTGGCTCATTAATATTATAACGATGGGTATGTTTCTTTTATAGCTGCATTCAATACTTATCTTTTTAAAGACAGGAATCAGTACAGTGCTGTGCAAGAGAGAAATGTACTTAGAAATCACAGCATTACCTGTGGTAAAATTATCATAAAAACTACCTAGTATTCAAGCAGGGGGTTACTTCAATTCTGTGCACATAATGACAGGAAATGGTCGTTGGCGAAGTTGTTTTCCATGAAGCTGTGATGAAATCAACTAAAATGGTAATAAAGTGGAATGTAAAAGTGAGGGACTCAAGTGAGATGTAAAAGTGCAGAAGGTGTTAGACTGTTTGAATTAGAACCTGCAGGAAATAATTCTGTAAAATATTACATATGAATTGACTGAATTCTCAGTTCAGAACTGACAGTTCAGAGCTCTGCAGGCAGGTCTCATGGCTGTGGGAGGTGGAACCCCCCGTCCGATGGGCAGCTCCAATTGTGCTAATGGCCAGAGAAGCTGGCCAACAGAGAAATGGTCTTTGTTGGCAAATGATAATGTAAGAAAGGGCCTAGAGCCCCATTTCCTGTCTTCTTGCTCAAAACCAAGGACCCAGCCACCCAGGAGCTTGATCATGCTTTATTCCAATGACCCTTTGATGAAATAACAGTAGATGTCTGTTATAAAAAATTGGAAGCACACCTCAGTAAAACCTCAGTGAGCTGTGGAAGCTCCCTAAAGTATATATCATGAGATATTTTTATATCATAGAAATAACTTTCACACTGATACCATATTTCAAATGTCAGATCTATTTTCCTCATGCCACCACTGCTTCTACCACCTGCACTGTTGTCATGCTTGTCTGCTCAGCAGTGTCCCTGCATCCTCCTCAGTCCCTCTCATTGTTCTGCACACTCCTGTCAGAACACTCCTTTGCTCAGAATCACGCAGAGCCTTTTTGTTGCTCTGAGAATAAAGTTCAAAATCTTCACCATGGCCATCAAGATCCTGCATAATCTGGCCAGCATACTTGCTTCATCTTGTGCCAATCCCCATCTGACTTCCTACATTCAAGCCTCTTCCCATTGCCAGAATGCACATGTGCTCTCTGACCAGAGGGCCTTTGCACTGCCATTCTGTCTGGAATGCTCCTTACCCTGTCCTCATTCTTACTCTCGCCTCATCACACCCCACTTCCTTTATCTAGGTAACCTCCTATTAATCTTCTGTATTTCAGCTTAAATGTCACTCCTTAAGAAAAGTTTGCCTAACCCTTACACCAAATTTAGTTAAAGTTTCTTTGTATGGTGCTAATAGATCTGGGGATTTTCCTTTAACACACTTAGTTTCTTTTTTTAAAGTCTTTATTGTTGAAATTATTACATATGTCTTGTGTTCTTTCCCCATTGACCCTTTCCCAGACCTTCACAACACTATTGTCTATGTCCATGGGTTATGCACACTAGGTATATGCATACAAGATCTTTAGTTAATCTCTTCCCTCTTACCACTCATCCTGCCTTCCCTCTGAGATTCGACAGTCTGTTTCATGCTTCTATGTCTCTGGATGTATTTTGTCCATCAGTTTGTTTTGTTCATTAGATTCCACATGCGAGCGAAGCATTTAGTTTAATTTGTATCCAACTTATACATTAATTCACATGGTTTGATAATAGAAGAGACTGTGTCTGCTTTGTTTACTGCTGTATTCCAAGTACGTGTAATCCTATAGTCAGTAAATGTTTACAGGATGGATGGATGGGTGGATGGGTGGATGGGTGGATGGGTGGATGGGTGGGTGGAATGATGTGTTGCATTCTGAGGACCAGAAGGTAAACTCAGATTCTAATTCCCACTCTACTGCTGATGTGCTGTGTAATACATAAGATACAATATCTCTGAGTCTCAGATTTCTCAACTATGAAATGAAAAAACTAACATCATGATCTGAGGCAGTGGTTGGCAAACTCATTAGTCAACAGAGCCAAATGTCAACAGTACAAAGATTGAAATTTCTTTTGAGAACCAAATTTTTTAAACTTAAACTTCTTCTAATGCCACTTCTTCAAAATACTCACCCAGGCCGTGGTCTTTTTGGAAGAGCCACACTCAAGGGACCAAAGAGCCGCATGTGGCTCGTGAGCTGCAATTTGCCGACCATGGATCTGAGGTGTTTCGTTTGCTTTTAAACAAGTATCCCTTGGGTGTAAATAACTGTGTTAATCATATATCCCAGGTCATAATAAATTATCCTTAATAGCCCACGAAAGTCCTTTTTTATTTGTATTTTCATTTCTCTGAAGCCCACTTCTATTGTCCTTGCCTTATGACACCATCTCTAGTATATTTGATTATATTCTTAATATGAACATATATTTGTAAAATCTACAATGTTGGGTGTTTGTATATGTGTTTTAATTTTCAAACGTTTTTATGCTATAAATCTTATTCCTTTTCATACTTTTCTCATCCAATATTATGCTTTTTAAGATCTATACATCATTGCTTCTCAGTGTTGCTTAGCATTCCATCACATAATTACAAATTTATTATTAGCAAAGTTATATAGTTCCTACTATTTGACAGTGTTCTATATGTTTTACATAAAATCTTCTAACCCTCCCAACAATCTTGTAAAATAGATACTGTTATTGTTCTGATCTGTCTTATTCATTCATTCCCTGGTGATGAAACTTCGGTTGCCTCCAGCTTTCTGCTCCAAAAAAACAGTAAGACAATGAGTTTCCTTGTATTTGTCTCCTTGCTACCTATGTGAAATTTCTCTGAGACTTATTCAGAAGTGTGATACCTGAGTCCTGGAATGCACACAACTTGAATTTTGCTCCACACTTCCAGATTGTGTTCCTGGATGGCTGTGCTGGTGCACACTCCCACCATCGGAGTGCACGGGAGCCCTTGCCCACACTTCTGCTCTTTCATCTTGGCCATAAAGTAGTATCTCAGTGTGTCCATTTCCATTTCTCTGATGAATAGGGCGTTCTCCACTGCTGCTCCTGCCACCCTAATTAGTGCAGGCCACCACCATCTCCTCACCGCTGCCAAAGCCTGCCTCTGCATGGGTGTCCCTGCATCCACTCTGGTCCTTCTCATTGTTCTCCACACTCCAGCCAGAGCAATCGCACGGAAACCCTCCTTTATTCTGAGTTACACAGAGGCTTTTTATCCCTTTAATCCACTGTAATGATACATGATCTGATGGTAACCCATACTAGCATTCCCAGGACAACTGCTATTGGACACTATGTATTTTCTAAATAATTATAGTTTGCTTGGCTAATATTTATTTTGTAATTTTTATACCTGCTTTCTTAAAGAAAATGGGCCATAAGTTTCTTTTTTTGACCCATCTCTGAGTCATTTTATAACCAAAGTTACATTGAAATGACTTGAGCAGCTTTCCCTCTTCTTCTGTTTCCTGGATCACTGTAATAAGACACAAATGATCTATTCCACAACTTAGTGTTTCTCAAGGTTTCTTCCTAAGTAAATTTGATGACTTGATGAGCTACTGTGAGTTTCTTACCTTTGCTTCACTGGCTGTGTGGTTTAGCCAAGCCGATTCACATGCATTCAGGGCCTGCTGATGTCAGAGGGGGTCACCAACTACAGGCATAACGGAATTTTCCAATCTGAGCCCATTGAGCACTATAGACAGGAGTCCCATGGTGAGCTGGTAGCTATTTACATCCATTCATTTGTTTTACTAAATTTTAGCCACATAAATTTTGGTATATAAATTGTGTCTAATAGATTGTAAAGGGGCTATCGGGCCTCACTCCCATTGAGCTGATTTCCTGGACTCTCCTTCCCCATAGTAATATACTGCTTGTTTTTACTCCTGCTTGCTCCCTTCTTCCCACTGCACTCTTCTCCTTCCTGCCTGTAGAATTTTTATGACTCTAGAAGAGAATTGGGTTCATTGAGCCTAAAGACAGAGATTGCCCAAAGGGGTGGTTTGGGCAAGATTGAAGTAGTGGGTAATAGAGGGAGAGGATTTGGCAGAGTCACCCAGAGGCTTTTATAAAAGAAATTACGCTGGTGCTTAGTTTCCTGATGGAGAGATTCTGGGGTAGACACAGGGTGTTAGGCAACACACACCCACTCTTGTCAGTTTAATAAACTGCTTTGATGAGCTTTGCATCATGATTCTCAAATCTCACCGTCAGAACTAAAATGAAATCAGAACATGTGACATTGCTATTCAGACATCTCCCATTCTTAGTACATATCAGTTTCAACTATAATAGTCATTTTCATATCATGTTGTTTTATTTCTCATTTGGCTGAGGACAGAGTGCACACAGAGAAGATAGTTTGTCAGCTAGTGACCGCCTGGCACACATAGTCCATGTAATGGCACTTAAGCTGCGATCCAGAGTCTGACAAACAAGCTCTAAAATTTTAAAGCTAGGATTTCTTGTGGTAGATCGGTTATAATAATTTTATGTTTCAGTATTTTACATATGTGACATTTTGTATGATAAACAATTAACCGCCTGCTTTTGACATTTGAAAGTTAATGTGAAGAGGGTTATAAAGCAGATACTGTAAACATCACCTCCCATAGCGAGGTGGTAAATGGCTGTCGGCCCTGGAAGGGTAAGACCTAATTATTCCTCACAGTGCACTCTGTACCTTTTTACTGCTAGTTTGGGTTTCATTGTCTTTGATAAACAAGATAATTGATATAAATGATTGCTATCCTGTAAAATGGTCCCCCAGTTGCAGATTTTCATGCTGGAGTATAATTTTCCTTATGGCACATTACTGTTCATCTTTAAATGGGTACGGTGGTTAATCTGCCTTCCACAGAAGACATTAGATGAGTTGCTCCTTATTGGAGCTGACAAAAACATAGGGTGTAACCAGGACACAGAAAGAAATGACTAATGGCCACATTAATGAGCAACAGCATGTGGATTTTTAAGGGAGTTTTAGAATTGGGAATACAAGAAAACTGCCTTGGAAATAACAGGAGGTGCATTCCTCCGGAAGAGGACAAAGGAGTGCATGCTGAGAGGGACGTCTGGCTGCTCTCAGCTCTTCACCCTCCATCCCCAGCCCCAGCTCTTACCACCTAGAATGCTGATATTGCTGCACTCACTGACTTACAGGCTGACGATCTTAAACAAGGAAGTCCCATTGTGCTTTATTCCCTTTCCTTAGTGGAAAAGGACTAAAGCTTTGCAAAGCCACCATTTTGTTCCATAAATGAGCACTTAAGTGTTCTGGATCCTCTGTTGGAAGGCTCTCTTTGGAAAATGTCAAGGGCCAGGCAGGCAAGCACAAGAGGCGGTGAGTTTGTACCCATTGGGAAGCCAGGTTAAGATCATTGGCAGTCTGCTTTGAAGAACCCATTTCTCTTCATGCATAAAATATAAAGTACAACAAGGAAGAAGGAATGAAAAAGAAAGTGGGTGAGGCTTAGGAGAGACCTTTACATAGCATATTCGTGGCTTCTCTTGGGGGGGATATTGTGCAACTAATTGCTAAGTCATGGTGGTTTAAAAGTAATAATTAATAATCATTTCTTTGTCTATGGCTTTCTAATATTTAATTTTAAAAACTAAACTCATGGCAAGGAAAACCATGGTAAATGAGGTTTTTCCCAGGACAGTTCTCTTTGGCAGTGTTATTGCACAGCCTTTCAAAGATGCAGCCTGCGAAGGGCTGTGTGCTGTCCAGTCTAATGTCATCTCCTCACCGGAGGGATGGCTGCCTCCCTCCCCGCTCCCTCTCTTGAAAGGTTAGCCTTTCTTCAGAATAGTACAGGTTTTTCCAGCAACATCTGTCAAGTTGGCAACGAGCACACCCTCAGGAAATTATGGGCATTTGAAGACCATCTAAATATTGTAAGGAGCCCTTTTTCCAATCTCTCCCTGCACCCCCTCCTGCCTTCCCCTAAGAAGAGTGGGGCAGCCACATGGCATTTACCACTGTCACTCTCCCTGATAAATTATAAGCTCATTTGTGTCTCTGATTTTTTTAATGTGTCTTGGTTTCCTACTGATGGCTTATAAAGCCTCTAAGCTGTGACTGTCCTGGAAGGCAGGCTGTGGACAGACAGACCTCTTTGTTTAATGAAAGGAGACCTGTAGTCACATACTGTTAGCACAAAGAGGCTTCTTCGGTCTAATGACTCGGATCATCTTGGTCTGATTCAGGAGGTCAGGAATTGCTGTCCCCAGCAAATATCGACCAGGAGGAACTGCTTTCATGGTGATTCTGAAGCTGCCAGCTGCATATTACAGTAGCAGGTGCTGATAGTTTTTTTTTTTCTTCAGGTCAGGAGAATTGTTATTGGTTCTTCTTTCCCTTACCCCCTATCCTTTTACAACTATAAGGTGGCTCATGGGAATAGAAGACTCCCTGCTTGCATAATGCCTAGGTTCCTGAAACACTCGTCCCCCTGCATCTTCCACATGGTGAAAAACCTGGCTCTTCGGGGCTGGGAAGTACCAAGTCCGGGTCTTGCCTTTGAAAATCTCAATATTCTTTTAAGACATCATCTAATTCAGTGTTTCCCAAAGTGTAGTGCGTGTACCCTCAGGGGTACGGGAAGAGCTTGGTGGGGGTATGCGTTGCACCAGAGTTTGGTGGGGATATGCACTGCACCGTGCTTAGCTGCACCTAATTCCATGTTCTCATGAGTACGAGGGGTACTTAGCGTTACGAAAATTATAGAAGGGGTACGCATATGTCAAATGTTTGGGAAACACTGAATTCTAATTTATTCTGTCAGTATTCGTAGAAATATATAGAAAAGAAGGGGCTATTCTCTTTAGTGGTAAAGAAACTGAGTCACAGGGGGTTTAAACATCCACCTCGGGACTGCCTAGAAATCCGTTCACAGAACTGAAGTCCGTTCTTTGGGTTCTACCTCCCAATCTGTTGCTTGTCCAGCGGATGTTAGAGCTGAAGGCAGGCAGGAGAGCAGCCATTTCCCCTCTCAGAGTTAAAGTTTTAGACATGATGCAGAGGGCGCTAGACCTCAGAAGTAAGATGCTTCCTTACAGGCAGATTTGAAATGTTTGTAATCAAGCCCCATTTAAAAATACCCATTTTTCATTTCCCAAAGCACTGTGTTAAACCATTAGAAGAATTAATTTAAAATAGTAGCAAAAAACTTTTTAAAAATTAACTTTTATTGTATTTTAGACAACACTTTTTAAAAATACATATATTTTATTGATTTTGTACAGAGAGGAAGGGAGAGAGATAGAGAGTTAGAAACATTGATGAGAGAGAGTCATCAATCAGCCGCCTCTTGCACACCCCCCTACTGGGGATATGCCCGCAACCAAGGTACATGCCCTTGACCTGAATTGAACCCGGGACCTTTCAGTCCCCAAGCTGACTCTCTATCCATTGAGCCAAAGTGGTTTCGGCATAGACAACACTTTTTGAAAATATATTTTTATTGATTTGAGAGAGAGATAGAAAGGGAGAGGGAGAGAGAAACATCAATTAGCAGCCTCCTACATGCCCCCTACTCGGGATCAAGCCTGCAACCCCCGGTATGTGCCCTGACGGAATCAAACCAATCAAGCCAGCAACCTCTTGGTACAAGGGACAATGTCCTATCAACTGAGAAGGCTAGACAAGACTTTCTTCATCACATACTATAAATCTACTAGAAAACAGCATGATTCTATTTCCTCCATGTGGGTTAACTGGCCTCCAGAAGGTAGTATAAACTGGTTCTGCTGAGGTGTTTGTTTGTTTTTTCTTCCTGTTAACGGCTTTACTTAGAGGCAAGAATAGAGTTGTTCTAGGTCACGTGGAAGACCCTGCTGTCAGTCTTTGGATGGGGAGCCAGATTTCCCCAGGGACCCCACTTCTCCCTGTAGAGAGGGATTGCTCAGTCTTTCCTCAGCCCTGGGCTGGTCCCTCAGGCTAACCCTGGAAGAAAGCCCTGGAGGTAAGCTTTTCCCTCCAGCATCCTGTGTGGTTTGATTACCAAGTGTCAGTTCTGAGAGCCCAGTATTCAGATGTTGAGACTCACCCATTTGTTTCTGCTAACGTCTAGTCTTGCTCCCTTGAGAGCCTCAGAGATTCTTTCCTTCCCCCACACCTCAATCCAGGATGCTTTGTGGGGACTGAGACGTGAGAATTCTGCGTCATCTCTAGCCTTTTTCTCGTTGCCTCCAAAAGCTGTGGCAGGAAGGCTCTGCCAAAGAGGAATTGTAGGAGCAGGCCTGTCATAGATGTGATTGGGGCCTTTCTGTGCATTGCACAGGCTCCACTTAATGTTTGAGCACTCACTTCCAATACTACTTTTAGTAAAAATTTAAATTTTACAGTTACTGATGCATTTTAAAGAAATTTCATTTAAGGTCTTAAGACGGAAGAATTACCCATTATCCCAGAATCATTCTGACTTCATATTTTTTAAACCACATCCATCCTTCTGCTGAAAAGAAAAGAAAAAAGGAAAGTTACTATTTTATGAAAAGGATAGTTAAAAACAAACAAACTTCCTTACAAAAAAGTATTATGCAAACCACCACTTCCTTTGTGAGGCTTTTCAATCCTTTTGCTCATCTTTGTTCTATGCTGGACTGGCATGAGAAATATTCCCCCAGGCTGTGGTGACATCTCTCATCTTGAGTCACAGAATTATTGTGGCCTGACAAGACCTCTCACCCAGTAGCAGAACAAAAATAACTGTTGATTTCAACATCTTTTAGCAGATAAGGACAAATAAATCCACATAAAACTCTTATGATACAGAAAATGATGTTCTTTATACTGTAACTTTTCAAATTTTTTGAGATAGAGTTTTCAAAACCTGCAAACCAATTTCAACAACTTTTTGTATGTTGAGTATTGACCCCTATCCCAGTTGACTTGAGTAAACTTGTCCCTCTGTGGGAGCAGATGTAGACTTTCTGAGAGTTTATATCTGGAAAAAGAAAAACGCACCCCAGTGAGATATTTACTGTTCACGCAAACAGAATTGGATGTTTCCGATATCTTTTTTCTTACACCTGGAATGCCTTTGTCTTAAATTTAAAGGCCTAGCCAACTGAGTTTATCCCTCTTTGATAAACCGCTGTGATTATTGCTATTAAAAGTCTAATGCTGGATTCTTCAAGGCAGCAATTTTCAACCTTTTTCATCTCATGGCACACATAAACCAATTACTAAAATTCTGTGGCACACCAAAAAATATATATATTTTTGCCGACCTGATAAAAGAAATAGGTATAATTTTGATTCCTTCACATCAGGTGGTTACTGTTGTGCTAGCTTGTTGTTATTTTATTTTTTTATTTGACAATTTAAGGGGAAAGAGGTCAGTGCCCCTGATTGCATGTTTTAAAAATTCTTGTAGCACACCAGTTGAAAATCACTGCTTTAAGGTCTTTTTTTTTTTTTTGGTCTGTTTGTTCATTTTTAAAATTTTTATTGTTGAAAGTATTACATATGTCCCCTTTATTCTCCCATTGATTCCTCATTGCCCACCTCCACCCCAGTAAGATCTTTTTGAATTAAAGATTCTCACAGCTAAAACCTCCAGCATTAAAGCCACACAGAAGAGAGCTGACCTCTAAGAATTAGTTCTGGCTCTGGCTGGGTAGCTCAGTTAGTAAAAGTGTCATTCTATACACCAAAAGGATGCAGTTTAATTTCCAGTCAGGGCACAAACCTAGGTTGTAGGATCAATCCCTGGTTGGGGTGAATACAGTAGGCAACTGATCTCCCTCTGTCTCTCAAATCAATAACAACGTATCCTTGGGTGAGGATTAAAAAAAAAAGTGTTAGCTCTGGGTCGAGCTTTCCTTCAAAGACCCCAGTGTGTGGAGAGATAATTCATTGGTCCTGGTGAATTTATACATTTGAGATTTCTTGGCTTCACCTTTGCTCCTGGGAATAACCACCTCTGATTTCTCACCTTCATCTTCTAGAAAAAGGCCATTTTTTTCTGAAATATTTGGAGCTATCTATCTATATTATAAATGGCCCCTGGCCATAACACCATCATGACTAAATGACCAGTCACCAGGAAGTGCATTAAGCACCTCTCGGTCCCTCCACCTGGCCCATGAGCAGTAGCTCTCGGAGATGGGCAGGGCTGGGCACGAACTACTAGCAGCAGAGAGCTATGAGTGCCAGACAGCGACTGGAGGTGGAGATCTAAGAGCACTGGAGGGCAGGGTGTGAGCTACAATCATGATGGGTGGGGTGGCCACCTGAGGCAAGCAGATATATATAAAAGCCTAATATGCAAAGTGTCCCCTTGGGAGTTTGACCGACTGGAAGTTCATTCACTTGCTATGACTTGTGCTGACCAGCAGGGGGCAGCATGGAATGAAGGAAGGCCCTGGCTAGCAGCCAGGAAAGGGAGGCCCTGGCCAGCAGCTGCTAAGGACTCTACCTATGCATAAATTCCGTACACCTGCCCTCTAGTAGCTTTATCCTATACTAGAGGCCCAGTGCACAAAAATTCATGCACTCATAGAGGTCCCTCAGCCTGGCCTGCACCCTCTCACAATCTGGGACTCTCACGTACAGCCTTGCCTGAGATCAGGACCTTTCGGGGCTTTTCTTCCAAAAGCTGCAGGAAGCTTGCCCCACCCCCGCCACAGCCGCTGCTTGCCATCTGTGCAGCACTGCTCTCCCTCCCCTGCCATCAGTGGCCTCCCTCTGCAGGCGACAGGCTGGGATGTGATAGCTTGGCTGGCCGGAGCCTCCCTCTTTCTTTGCTGGGGGGCAGGACCAGCCCTGCAAGGGGCCGTCTGCCTACCTGGTCACCCCTAACTGCTCGCCTGCCTACCTGATTACCCCTAATCACTCGCCTGCCTAACTGATCGCCTCTAACCAATCTGCTTACCTGCCTGATTGCCCCTAAATGCTTGGAGGTGAGGCTAGCCTGGTGAGGAGCCATCTGCCTACCTGATCTCCCCTAACAGCTGGCCTGCCTACCTGATTGCCCCTAACCACTTACCTGCCTACTTGGTCATCCCTGGTCTGCCTACCTGATACCCCTGACCACTCTGCCTGCCTAATTGTCTCTAACAACTTGCTTGAGGGTAGGGACAGCCTGCGGGGGGCAGTGGTGGTCTGGTCTCTGGTCGTTTCAGTCATGACACCTCTGGCCTTTTATTATATAGAATAACAAAAGCCTCATATGCTAAGTGTCCGGTCAGCCATTCAACCAATCAAAGTGTAATATGCTAATGATATTCTAAGGCCATTTAGCTGCTCACTATGATGTGCATTGACCACCAGGGGGCAGACGGTTGACCAGTTGACTAGTCACTATGATGTGCACTGACCACCTGGGGGCAATTGACTGGTCGACCAGTTGCTATGACCTGCACTGACTACCAGGGTCTCGGAAGATGCTCCAACTGGTAGGTTAGCTTGCTTCTGGGGTCTGGTTGATTAGGACTGAGGGAGACGGGCCAGATACACCCTGGAGCCATTCTGTGGTCCCTCCCCACGGGCCAACTTCCTGCATCCCTCCCCAGCTCCGATTGTGCATGAGCGGGGTCCCTCAGCCTGGCCTGTTTCACAATCCGAGACCCCTCAGGAGATGTTGGAGAACCAGTTTTGTCCTGATCCCACAAGCCAGACTGAGGGACCCCACTGGTGTACAAATTTGTGCACTGGGCCTCTAGTAAAGTTTGATTATTTGGCATGGAGGGAGGGCCAGATGTGAAGCTTGGAAAAGTGTTACCTCTTCCTATCCCTGGCTAAATATAGCCCAGTATGGTTATGTAAGCTCTTTTAATCAATATCAAGATGTGCTGTGATTTGGGCAACCTTGGTGATGTCAGAAATGGATGCTAAAATGAATACTAGTTGAAATTGTAAAAGGAAAAGCTAACAAGAAAAAGAGGCTTAAAGGAACAAGGCTCTAGCACTCAAACACATAGCCTGTTTTCTCCCCATGTTCCCCTGCCAATACGGAGAGGAATCATGACAGAATCCTGGGAACTGGGTTAGCAAGCAGCCTTTTTACAGAGCTGGGAACCAGGAAAATTTGAGGAAAGAAAAGTTTAAAATGTTTTTCTTCAGCAATGTGATGTAATATATGAATGAACAGTGGTTTTTTTGTGTGTGGGGTTTTTTTTTAATCTGATAGGTAAAACTAAGAATTAATGTAACTTGGTGCCAGTGTTGTGGAATACATTTTTGTAGCTTTTGATAGTTTCCAAGAAAGATGAGCTTGTGTTCTATTAAATAATTTGCTATTGTTCCTTTAGCGAAGGTAGTTTTTCCTTTGAACTAAAGACAGAGGGTGGATTGCAATTGGGTTGGAAGTTTGCCTGTCAGCAACAAGTACCTGTATATGCTTGGTGATAGACCCCTAAGGTGAGTCTCCCTTAAAACCAAAAAGTGTAGCTGTGTGGGTTAATATATGTGCGGGTATGACCTTCAGCTAAGAGCCTTAGTTGCCTTTTTGAAAGAGACATACTTTGTATCTCTGAAAATCTTGGCAGTAGAGAAGAGTCTGTGCTGAAGCTATTAAGCATGTGTTTGTGGCATGAGCCACTGTGCTGTTGGAATACATTTTGTACTGAAATCAGGCGGGGAAACAGTGACTGAAGCCCTCCATGAGCACAGTTTTGAAGATGATGGCCCTCTGTTAAGTGCTAAGTGCTTTTGTGTCAGATGGGTTTGTTTTTTCTTCCTCTCAAAGGTAATCAAGTAACATGTCAGTCTTATCTTTAAACTAGAGGCCCGGTGCACAAAATTCATGCACTAGGGGCAGGGAGGTGGTCCCTCAGCCCAGCCTGTGCCCTCTCATAGTCTGGGAGCCTCATGATTGATTGCACCAAATAGGTAGGCCCTGTCCACCCAGCTGGGGCTCCACAACGGATCACCCCATAGAGGAAAGCCCCTCCTACCCTCCGCAGCACCCCTGTGGGATAGCCTGGGCCTCCCTTTTTGGGGTGATGGATCTCAATGCACAGAGGGAGGCACTGGCCACCCGCCAGTCACTGGCCTGGGCCTCCCTCTTTGGGATGATTGTGGAGCCACCCGATTGATCAATCGCTCCACTGGCTAGTGGTCTGAGCCTCCCTCTGCAGGGTAATCATGGGGCAATGGCCAGGCCCCAAGTCAATCACATTGCACCTGCCTTGGCTGGCCTGGCACCAGTGGGTGTCATAGCATGGTGGACTGCAAGATTTTCCAGATGGTTGTTCAGTCAATTTGCATATTATGCTTTTATTATTATAGATTATTGTAGATATAGCTGGCCCTCAGGTCATGTCCTAGTGAAGTAATACTACCTTTTAAAAAATTTATTACTCCTGATTTAAATTTACTGGCAAGCTCTTAGCTACCCAAGTGCTATGTACTAGTAAGAAGGAAGAATGGTGAAATTGTTTTCAGATCACTTTTTCTGTAGTTCCTGCTGTCTGAGTCATCCCAATACCCATACACTTGCAAAATGTATACACTTTGTTAACATGCAACTTTTGCATTCAGAAGCAGCAAATTAAATTTGTCTGAGCAGAATTGCTATGTGCACAGAGGGGGGTAAGTAATTTCTGCCCAGGCAGTTTCCCTTAACTGAAGGATGGCAGAGAAAGGCAAACCAGAGAGAGACACAGATGCTGGATTTTGGCAGTTTCCTATATAATAAAGAGCTAATATGCAAATGGTCATCATGCCCTTGCACCGGGGGCCGGTGGACCTGAGGCCAGGCCAGGGGATCCGAGACTGTGCCCCCTGCCTGGCACCAGGCTGGGGGACCTGAAGCCATTCTCCCTGCCCAGCAGGGCTTGATGGGGGACCTGAGGCTGCCCCCCCTGCCCTGTGGGGCTTGACAGGGTGGGTCTTGAGTAATTTCGAGGTGTGCGTTGATGGGTGGGAACTTGACTTTGGTTCCCGTGGCGCACCCCAGACTCTGACAGGAGGAAGATTTTCATACACATTTTACTAATTTTCTTTCATCTCTGACACTTCTATTATAGAGAAAGGGCAAATAGCAATATTAAAATATTTCCTCTAATTAATTCCCTTTTAATGTGCATGAATTTTTTGCACCGGGCCACTAGTGGTTTTATAAACAAAATGACACAAATTAGGGCAAAAATTCCAGTGGGACAAGGGAGGAAACAGGAAGACTAGAAATACAGTATAAAGCTGAGTCCATCCAGATGGTGTTTTTAATAAATTTATCAGGCACATATGAAGTATGGTAATGAACATTCAAATGGGGAGTGGCCCGGCCCCTTTGGGAGGAAAAACAGTATGACGCCTTTTGTGCCTTGCAATCAGTTAGAATCACTCTCTAATTTTTTCCAGTAAAGGACTCACAGAACTTATTCAGACCATTGAGTAATCATTAGGCAGTCCAACTAGGCAGGCTGAGGTTTGTGTTTCTAGGAAGAAAAATTAATAACAATTACTTATTGCTAAAATGGTGGGAATGGCCTATGGGAGCCAGTAAACCCAGCAGTGACATTTAAGACAAACCTCTTCTGTGAGAACTCCCTTAGTGTGACTAAAGCAGATAGTTCTCCCTCAGGCATAAAAGAGCTTTTATGTTCACTAAAAGCCACATTGTTACATACATTCCTTCTCTCCTTCCTGAACTCCCCAAAACGATTTCTTTGTCACAAAATAGTTTAGTCTACCATGAGTGACCACACTTTCTGTCTACGGCCTAAACTGTTAGGGGAGAAGTGGAGAGAGCGGATGGATACACAATGCTTAGATAGCAGCTCTTCTGCAGTAGGCATATTTGTTTTCGTTCTAATGTTTAGGTCAAGACCCAAAGATTGATTATACTTTACTTTTCTAAGAAAACTTTCACTAAGAAAGCAATTTTTTTCTGCTTTATTCAGTAGCTTTTAGATTTTTTTATCTTTTGGTAAGGAACTAGGTTAAGTAAGGTTAAGTGCCATAACCTGCATAGTCATCTCATTTTCCACCTCTGGTTAATTCATTCAGCAAATATTTAGTACTTACTCTATGCTAGGCACTATTTTTTGGCATTTAGGAGTGCAGCAGTGAAAAAAAAGTTTCTGCCTTTATGAAACTCACATTCTAAATCTCTCTCATTGTCAGGTTAGATCAGAAGTTAAATACTGATTTGGTTATTAAGAATTGGTTGGTACAGTATTGGACGGATAGTCTCAAATAAATACTGATTATTTATAGAAGTTCCTTATCCATTTGGGTTGTACACAAGTTCCTGTTCTCTCCCTTTCACTTGTTGGCATCATTGGTCATTTTACTGTTAATTTGACTCATTATCTAAAAATAGGCATGACAATTAAGAAAAGTGGTAATCTTTTGATTTTGTATTTTATAAAGTAGATATAGTTGCTTATCAGGTTGCTAGTAGAGTTCTAGCAAAAGCTATTTCTTAAAAGGAAATTTTGCGTTTAGGGTAGATTTCACTAATAAAGTCCACCTCTACATGTATAAGTTGAGATGTGTATGTGTTGGCCACTCTTTGTAGATCCAGATTTTGACTAATAAACATTAATGAATAATTATGTCAGAATCAGAGTAGAGACCATGGTATGCTATTTTTCAGCATATACATATAGGGTTCCTTGTTTAGAAGGCAAAATTGTTTAATTTAGCATATATGTTAGACCCCCTCATGATTCCAGAGGGTCAGAGGGTAATGTTACTAAAGTACTTTTGCTTAAAGAAAATGTTAGAGGTGGAAAGAATCTTCTTTAATAAACCCATTTATAAATGTGTCTAAGTAAAAGTTCTGAGTGCTTACCCTAGACATGTTTCCCAAAGAGCTAGAAACTGTTATTAGAAATGACTTTGTGATAGTCCCTGATGCTGCTGCTGTACTAATTGACCACTAGTTAAAATCAGATTATCTAGGAATAAAATTGTGAAGCAGTAACTAGGGTAGATGGAAATGAACAAATTTAGGAAGTGTCCACAAAGACAACTGATAAGACCCAGTGGGTGCTAAAGAGCATATCAGCATTCACAATCGTCATAAAAGGTTTTATCCAACCAGAGGCTTGCCAGCTTTCTAGTTTTCATGAGGACAGTGTTAAAATGTGTGAAACTATTTAAAAAAAATATTCCGTATGTGGAACAGAACATAGGAACATATGTGTAAAGTTTGGAGACGAGGAACACTCTCATGCTCGTCACCCAACTTTAGAAATGAAACACGGATAAATCTTTAAAGCTTTGGTGTGTCCCTCTCCAATTTGCTTCCCCACTGTCTTCCTATCCAGAGGATAACTATTTCTCTGCATTTCCTAGCTTTTCTTTCTAAGGTCGCCATATAGGTATATATTACTAAACAGTAGAAATGGAAACATTTCTACTCTATGTGTTTTTCTGATTTGCTCTTCTTAACCTTTTCTTTGTAAGGTTGAGCTTTGTTGACACACTTAGTTTTAGTTGATTTATTTTTAGTGCCGCGTAATTTTTGCTTAGTAATGAGCTTTAATAATTCAGTGGACAGGTTAGTCACACCTAAGGAGAATTATTAAACACAAATATTAATCTTAAGAAATTACTCAGAATGCTTCAAAAAGAGGTTAAAGAGGAAAAATTTAAAGGAAGCTTAAAAAGCATGGAGGATGGAATGAAAAGTTCTAACAGAGGTCTGTTGGGAATGCTAAAAGAAAAAAACAAAGTAAGGGGGAATCAATACCCAAATAATGGCCAAAATTTCGCAAAGTCAATAAATCCATAAATGTTTATATTCAGTCCTGAGCAGGATAAATTTAATTTACATCTAGGTGCAATATAGTAAAATAACAAAACACCAAAATCAAAGAGAAAGCCTTAATATTAACTGTAGAGAAAAACACAAGTATAACAGAGGGATAGCAGAATTGGGTAGACATAACAGAGAAGCCAGAAGACTGGAATAATATCTTCAAAGGGCTGAGAAAAAACAAAGCAAAACAACTTTTTAAAAAATATATATTTTATTGATTTTTTACAGAGAGGAAGGGAGAGGAAGAGAGAGCTAGAAACGTCGATGAGGGTGAAACATCAAACAGCTGCCTCTTGCACACCTCCTACTGGGGATGTACCCGCAACCAACGTATTATACATGCCCTTGACCAGAATCGAACCTGGGACCTTTCAGTCCGCAGACCGACGCTCTACCACTGAGCCAAACCGGTTTCAGCAAAACAGCTTTTAACATAGAGTTTTATACCCAATTAACCTATTTTTCAAGAGTAGTGGCAAAATGCACTTTTAAACAAAGACTGCTGAATACTAGTGAATGTGTCTTAGAAAGAAGGAAATTGAGCCAAAAAGGAAGGACTGTATAAAAAAGTAATGGCATACATATAGGTGAATAAGTAAATTTTGACTGTATGAAATGATAATAATGACTACTAATATTCAGAATGCAAAGCAAAGTGGAACTAAAATGTTAGATAACACTGACAAGCCTTAAGGCAAGTGATGTGTATTAAAACTGTTAAGGGAAAGGGCATATGTGATTTTTCATTTTAGGCATTAAGTGTGGTGTGCATATCTAAAATTTAGTAAAGAGTAGAAATATGTAATATTCAAATCAATAGATAGCTGGTGAGGAAAGTAAGGAAAACTGTCAATTTATTAGTAAGCAACAAAAGAATGGACAGAGAGGTTGGGGAAATAGCAAAGAAAAAACTTACAAAAAGAAAGTAAAGTCAACCCAAAGATATGAGTAGTAACAGTTAATGTAAGTCATATAAATCTGCCAATTATAAAAATACTGACTTAAAAAATACAAAGTATAATAATATTAAGGAATAATATTAAGGAAATAGTAGCCAAATATGATTTGCTGTAGCACAAATCATAAAGGAAAATATTAAGTATTTCAACTCGATACATTTACCAACAAAGAAATAGCATTCTGCAAATTAGTTAGAAAGAAAATAGACAAATAGACAAAAGATAAAGATAGTTTGCAGAAAAGAGGTGGAGAATGATTCCAAAGGGGAAAGAAAGAGAAAAATGTTAATCTGACAAAAGCCAAAACCACATTGAGATGTCCTGTCACACTTACCTATCTAACATTACCAAGAGACTGTGAGGAGGAACATGAGTTGAGAGTATAAATTCTTACAACCACATATATGAGTAATTTGGCAGATGGAAGGTGAACTCATAGCCTTGAGTGTAATACTATTTCCATGTGCATGTAAATCTTATGGATTCCTTGAGCAGAAGAAAATACCTTTGTTTGTAATCACAAAGACAAGAATGGTAACAATCTAAATGCCTCTCAGCAGGAGACTAGATATATAAATGTTTGCATCTTTACACATTAAAATGTTTTATATACTTTACATGAATAATAAAAGATTTATCTTCTATTGAATGTTCCTTCATCCTAGTTCAGTGTTTGTGGTAAATGTTAACATTGTACACCAAACATTCCTTTCTTCTAAGGACACAGCAGGGTTGCACTTTCCCACCTCCTTGAACTTAGGAAGGCCCTGTGACTTGCCAAGTCCACCACATGTGAGCCACGTGATGTGTTACTTTGGGGGAAGAGTTTTAAGAGCCAGTACCCAGCTCTCTCTCTTCTCACACGCTAAAACAAAGCCTCTGTCACCTGGTCCCTGAGTGATACAGGGAGCACAGCCACTGGGCTGATTGTCCCTGAACACACAGGGTGAGCGAAGAACAAACGTGTGCTGTGTGAACCGCTAGGAGAGTTGGGGCTGTTACTGCCTCCACAGTGTTGTTATGTCTCAGCTCAATTTACTGTGCATCTTGTGTCCCTTCCATAAGTTCTCTCTTCCAAATCACAGAATTCTTCCTCTTTTCCAAGAGACAAGGTACTAGAACACTGCCTCTAAATATAGCGCTTCATCTGTCTTTTTTCAAAGTCATGGAAGCTTCTCTCTAAGCCCCTTCTCTGTCAGAAAACTGTCCTTGCAGGTTTTTGCACCAGTGTTTTTGCTTTGGAGTTAAGCTTCATAGCAAGAGGATTCATCACCAGAAAATTCATTCTCTCTCCCTTCTCCTCCCCTCCCTTCCTTCTTTATCTGTGGATGGCTGTCCTCATCTGCCAAGAGCAGAGCCATTAGGGAAGGTCTGTGAGATGAGGGCGCGCCCAGCTTTGGGAAATAAGTACATTTCATAAAGATACATGTACGACTCTTTACTTGGCATTCTTGTAAAGTTAGAAATGTTTTGGCACAGTGGTAGTACTGCTCTCCCTCTTTTCAGAGTATAATGTTGTACCGAAAAGTACAGTATACTGTATATCTGATGAGAAATTATCTTTTTTCCCAATCTATTTTCAAATTATGTAATGTAAGCTATAAATCTTGAATGGACATAGCCAGGGTTAATTATAGATTTGGGTTAAATGACTTAAATAGCTTAGGGGGGGGGGGGAGGAACTCACCTTTTATCATTCTTTTCTTACTGTTCAGAATATATGTAGTTTGTTTTTGAACAGATGTTATTTTGTGGAAGCCCTTGATTTTTATAAATAAACAGGTTGATATGGCTTGGAATATAGAGGGAAACTCAGAATCAAAACAGAGCTGGTGTTTCAAAATATAGCAGTTTGTGAACAAAGAGAAAAGCATATGTATTAAAATGCATGGAATAGTAAACAAACAAAAGAGGGAAATAAATCATGGCTGAGGGCAATGTATATTCTGAAAAAGCGTTGGTGCCATGTCCTGGATATTTTTCTTTTTTATGAATTTTCAAATGGTAATATAGGTGTATATATCGATATACACACACACACACACACACACACACACACATATATATTTAATCTTTTTTCAAGTAAATTTATTAAACGTAATAAATAAGTGCAGTTTAGAGAATGTAAGTGCCATGAGACTACCACGTAGCTAAAGAACAGAACAAGACCAGTACTTTTGAAACCCCTACAAAATTTCATTCTGGAAATGAAGTCATTAATGTTTGAACCCCATTGGTGGGAGTCCCTCCAAGATTTCATCTCTCTTTTTTCAGACAAATTATCCTCAAATTTGTATAATAATTCCTCGGACTTCAGTTTTAGATGTATGTATATCTCTAAACAAAGTATATTTATAGTTTTGCCTTTTTTAAAACATTGTATAAATAAACTCATACTCTGTGTTCTTCTGTCTTGTTTTTTTTTTAACTTAACATTTTTTTTATTCATCTACTTGCATATAGCTATGGTTCATTAATCTCAATTACTGTGTAGTTTCCCTCTATAGTATTATTTTGCAGTGTGTTAGTTCATTTTATATTTTATGGGGTATTATGTTTCTTTTCCATAAAATTTTGTAAGGTTAATTGTTATATGTAGTTTGGTTTGTTCCAACCTTACGTACAACTACATTTTGTTTTGTTTTTAAGCTATTTGACATGGAAAATGTGTTCATATTCTGAGATAATCAAGATATTCTAATTTACCTTTTGTCAATGATTTGAGATAAATATTGATTTTTTTTTTTCCACAACACACTATCGAGATATATTTGATTTTTCTTGTCTTGGCTTCACAGTTCCCAAGGAGAATGTCGCAACGATTGCTGATTGTGCCAGTGTGATTGAAGGAGTCAGTCGGAGCCGAAACGCCTTGCTGAATGGGGACACAAAGAATTATGATTGGGATTCTGGCTACACATGCCATCAATTAGGAAGCGGGGCCATTGTGGTTCAGCTGGCACAGCCATACATGATTGGGTCAATACGGTAAGAAGACTACTTCTCACTCATTACTTTTGAAATGGAAGACACATACAAATTATAGTTTGGTACCGCGATGTGTCAATAACTTCAGTGAAGACACTCTTCTATTCTTTGCTCTTGATAGGGAGGGAGGGTAGAAAGGGGTACAGAGATATAGGTACTTGTTGGATTCTCGGGGGAAGGGGAGATGCAACAAGAGTTAGACTTCTGGGGAAACTAGAATAGAGGGCTCTCCCTGATTCGTATTGGTTAGGGACTTGTAGGATAATGTCAGCACAAGATACACAGAATAAAAAATCATTTGAAGCTTTAATAAATGGCTTTTCATAGGGACAACAGAGAACTGTATATGAGACCTGCTTCTAAAGAGTTTTTGTAATGATCTTTGTGTCTGTTTTTTATTTGTTGTTTTCATTTTGCTTTAAGAAAGGAACTTTAACCCAATATTGCTTGATTTATAGGATCACATGATTTTGTTGTTGTTGTTGTTGTTGTTGTTGTTAATCCTCACCTGAGAAACATTTTTATATTGAATTTTAGAGCGAGGGGAAGGGAGGGGAAAAGACAGAGCAAGAAACATTAATGTAAGAGAGACACATCAATTGATTGCCTCCTGCATGCACTCTGACCAGGGCTGGGGATCATACCTGCCACCGAGGCACGTGCTCTTGACCAGAATCAAACCCAAGACCCTTCACTCCACAGGCTGATATTTAACCACTGAGCAAAACTGGTGAGGGACTGGTGACATCTCCTAGACTCTAGAGCCTAGAAAATATACTTTTAGTTCAAGAGAACCATCTGGGTCTTAAATAGGCTGCCTATTTGTTCTTAATGTTCTAAGACTGTCTCTGAAAGAGTAATGGTAAATTTTATAAATATTAGAGGCCTGGTGCATGAAATGCGTGCACAGGCGGGTCGGGACGTCCCCCAGCTTGGCCTGCATCCTCGGGAGATGTTGGGCCTAAACCAGCAGTCGGCCATCTCTCTGGCAATTTGGGACCATACTTTTCATACAGGTGGAAGGCATCTTGCTGTTGTTTGGGCAGCTACATTTTTTTGCCCTGATTATAAAAAGTAGAACATAACATAATCCTTCTGAAGCAGTAGTACTGTTTTCCCCATCTTATGGGTGGAAAAACTGAAGCAGAGAGAAGTTAAGTAATTGGCTTTGTTACAGTTGTGTCAGAATCAGGGCTGACCACAAAATGTGCAAGCCAGAGTCCATGCATGTCATCGCTGCATCATCCTGTTTTTTCAGTGTTAGAGTAGCCTTGCCAGGTTTGAATTTTTAAATCTAAGGGACTGCTCCCAATATATAGGGTAGGGTCCCTAGGCCTGGTTGGCAATCAGGGCCATCTGTGGGGCAACTGGAAGGCGGGGCAATCGGTCAATTTGCATATTAAGGTTTTATTATCTAGGGTGTGTGTGTGTGTGTGTGTGTGTGTGTGTGTGTGTATTTATATTTAGCATTAGATGAGCTGTTTTACATTGTCTCTTAGCCTGTAGGGGTAAAGACGTTGGCAGGATATGGCCACTTTCCCCCTATCACACTTCTCAATTTAAAGTCAGTATGTATAAAGAGAGCAGTAGGACAAATTAAGGTAGTAGGGGTCTAATATGCAAAAATTAATTGGTGTTTAGTTTAGTAACCGCAGAGGTAATTGCTGCTTGCCTCAATGATTTGACATAGATACTAATTTTTTTTTACAACAGTTTCTGGGAACCCTGATGAGTGATGGTAGATTTCTTGGAGAATTAAGACTGTGGATTTCTTCATTTAAATTGTCAACCCCTTTTCATAAAGAGCCATGTACAGCTGGAGTACCATAGCCAACAAATCGCAGAGAGAGGAGCCTGGAGTTTAAACTGCAGGCAGACAGCTCACATTGTGCTTAGGAAGGGGAAGAGACAAGCCACAGGCAGTCTGAACAAACTGCCAGTGCAAATAGCCCCTGTCACAGAGCAAACAGCACCCCTCCTTCCTCTTCCTCACCTGCATGCATTAACTAAAGTATTCATAAGCCATCTATTTCATAAGCCATTTGTGAATTTTTGTCATAGGTGGTGTGAAACGTATCTGAATATTTCTCATTACAGTCTATCCCTCTTCACTTTAAAAACCTGGGAAACAGTTGTCCTTCTCTTGTCACTGGCGCTCTTTATAGTCTCCACAGTTTCTTGAAGATTACCAATCGTGTCTCTGAGATTACATCTGCAATTTCTTTCAGCAGGCGTGTGGTGTAACTCATCTGAGCCAGGAGACTTGAAATCATATAAATTGACTAGATACCCTCTTTCTTTCACTTCACCTATTTGGGGCTTCAATTTTTTCTTTATTATGTTTGTTCTGCCATTTCTAATTTGGAGACCAGCCGTCTTGCCAATGAACAAGTAAGCAAACTGGCAGCTTAGTAGCTCTTCCCACTCTCTTTTAATGTTCCTTGTATTGTGTCTGTTTACCTGGTACTTCCCTTCCTCCCCTCCTACACACACACATACACACACACACCTAACAAGGTCCCATGTGCATCTCAAACCCATGTCAGAAATGGATCCTATTATCTTTTCCTTCCCCTGTTCAAGTTGCCTCACACTCGATGCCCCATTTCATACCATGGCACTACCCTTCTATCCATCAACTGAGCCCAAAACATGGGGATCTCTCTAAATTTCTTCCTCTCTCTCCCTATTGCCCTCAACTAGTCAGTTGTAGAGTTCTGTCAATACCAGCTCCTACTTGGTCTCACAAATCCTTCTCTTCTCCTTCCACTGTCATCACCACAGTTGCACCTTTGTAGTTCCTCCTCTCCACCTGGCCTTCCAGACTTTCATCTAGCCCTTCCTTCCCCCCAGCAACCATCTCCCACCTGTTACCACAAATCTCATTCCTTAGAGAATTTGTGGCTACTGTTTTCCTTTGGGAGAAAGTTCCAACAAAGGCACTAAAAGTGATCTGACTTGGCTACTGTCTGTACAGCCTGTCTCCACCCACCCTGCACCTGCTCTGTCACAGCCTCCTCTGCTCCTTGCAGTTTTACACTTGTCACCCTCTTCCCCCCGCATCTTCAACTCTTTGTACACACTGTCCTCAGGGCTTAGGTCTCTCATTGCCTTCTCATCACCCCCTGTATGCCTGGCTATTATTCCTGCTTCAAATCTCCACTCCTTTGAGCACGCTTCTATAACCTCACCATCTTCTGGGCTAATTTGAACATTCCTCCTCAGTGATCTCAGTGATCAAATTGCTACCAGAGCATTTGTTGTATTTGTCAAATTGTGTCCTTGCTGCCTCCTCCGGGCCTCAGCTGATATATAAAGCCTGTGGCAACTCAGAATGAGCATCCCTCGACAGTTTGTGCAGATGAGGTAGTCTGACAAGATAGAGGGAAAATTGTGGTGGGTAAGATCTAGTAAGAGATCTAAAATCTATATCCAACAGGGGCCTCATGAGGTCTTTGCCAAAGTGACAGCTTAGAGACAAATAGGCTATTCATGTGACAAGGCCACCTTGACCTCCAGCTCAGGTCAAAGCATCAGAGAGGTTGAATCTGACTCCAGAAAAAGGTGTGATTGGGACTTATGGCAAGAGGGAACAGTGTCCATTTGTTTCTCTTTGAATGTGGGATTAAAATGGTTCCCCCAGTTTTTCTTTTCCTGACTCAGAGGAGGGATGATGTGCATGAGCACAGCCAAAGGCAGAGCTGTGCATCTCAGCACAGTGTGACGCCTCCGACTTCCTCCAGCCCAGATATTGTTTCTGTGGGGAGAAAATCCATGCCACTGAAGCCTGTGTAACTGGCTGAGTGCTCAGAGAGACACGTCTCTGTGAAACTCACATTATGTTGTCAGGGGCTGCATTTGCCTCTTCTGTGACATTGTTAAGAAGAGAAGGACAGGGATTTATTAACCACCAATGCCCCTGGACGATGCTGGATGTCCTGGCAGGCTGTGGTTAGCAGCTCATGTGCCCAGACAGATATTTATTGGTGGGAAAGTAGATCAGGGGCACCTCTTCATGGGTACGGGTAATTGACCAATGACAGTTGACTAGTAAATGACATTTTACCTACAGTTTCTACAGTTGCTTGTGTTGACTGATTTGCTTCCTTCTCACTGTATCTGAAGAAGGCCAGTGATTCTGAATCAGTTCCTAAGGATGCATGTTACAAGGCTGAGTGACTTACGCGTTCCCATCTGAAAGTGAGCTGACAGTCCTGGAAACTCGTGGTACCCTGACTTCAAATTCAGATTTCTTTGTAGGTGATGACTTTTAAGGCCAAAGTCTCAAACACAAATGATCTCCATCACTGTGTTCATTATTTCTGTGAGGAGACATAGTTGTTTGTGGATAAAAACTATTTGTTTTTGTCTCTATTTGTCTGATTTCATCCACAGAATCCATTTCTTCTTTTCCTGAGTTTCCCCTGTGGCTGGTAGGCAAGCAGAACCTTGTTTCTTTTCTTCTTCTTTTTTTAACCCTTACCCGAGGATTGATTTCTAGAGAAGGGTAGAAAGAAGGCAGGGGGGTTTGGGGGGAGGAGAGAGAGAGAGAGAGAAATGCAAGAGAGACATATTGATTGGTTGACTCCTCAATGTGCCCCTACCAGGGCTGGGGGATCAGGAACCGAAATATGTGCCCTTGAATGATAATTGAACCCAAGACCTTCAGTCCGAGGGCCGATACTCTAAGCTAGGGGTGTCAAACTCAATCAGAGAAGGGGCCAAAATCTAAAATCCAGCCTAAATCGCGGGCCGAATGGTTTACTGAACAGTCATAAACTGTCATTGTGATGGAAACGCAGTGGAGTGCAGTGATGACAGCGCGGTTCGGGCCACATTGCAAGGCCTGGCGGGACGGATTTGGCCCGAGGGCCTTGTGTTTGACACATGTGCTCTAAGCAATGAGCAAAAGTGGCCAGGGCAAGCCTTGTTTGTTTCTTTAAAAAAAAGAAAAAATCTATTGATTTTTACAGAGAGGAAGGGAGAGGTATAGAGAGTTAAAAATATCAATGAGAGAGAATCATTGATCAGCTGCCTCCTGCACTCTCCCTACTGGGGATGTGCCCGCAACCAAGGTACATGCCCTTGACTGGAATCAAACCTGGGACCTTCTATCCACTGAGCCAAACTGGTTAGGGCAAGCCTTGTTTCTTTTTTTTTTTTTTCCTTTTTCTTTTCTTTTTTTAAAATATATTTTATTGATTTTTTTTTTTTTTTTTTTTTTTTTTTTTTTTTTTTTTTACAGAGAAGAAAGGAGAGGTATAGAGAGTTAGAAACATCGATGAGAGAGAGACATCGATCAGCTGCCTCCTGTACACCTCCTACTGGGATGTGCCCGCAACCACGGTTCATGCCCTTGACTGGAATCGAACCTGGGACCTTTCAGTCTGCAGGCCGACGCTCTATCCACTGAGCCAAACCGGTCTTGGCAAGCCTTGTTTCTTGATTGATAATGCTTACACCTAACCTCAGTTAGCAGGTTAGTGTGTCTGGAGAAGCTAACCTTGAAATATGATCTCTGACCATCTCCACCTCTTCCTGTTTTCTTTTATTCATTTAGCAATAGTGTGTTGAGTCTTCTACTGTGTGTCAGGCGCTGTTCTAAGCACTGGGCTACAGCACAATATAAAGAAAACAGTCGTCAAACATTGGTGCTCTCATGGAACTGACATCCTGTGGGAGAGATAAATAATAAACAACCATTTTGTAAGGTGTCAATTATTCCCAAGTGCTCAGAGGCAATTAGGAGGGAGGACTGGGGGATGGAGACTGCAGTTTTAGATTTAGAAGACCCAGTCCATCGGGGACCGGCCGGCCGACTGCAGGAGCCACAAGGGGGCCACTGTGGCTGGAGCAGATGGAGGGAGTTAACTGGAGAGGTGATAGCCCCGAGTTGCTTTGCTGCTTATTCAATTTTCAGTCACCAGTTCCCTGACCATCCCACTTGCCACCAACCTGGTCCCGTAGTTTCACGGCACAGTTAGAGGGGAGGTTTCTTGCTAAAGAGAGGCAGGGCTGGGGCCATCATGCCTTTAGAAGCACCTTCCTCGCTCCTGGCCGCCTTTTATCTAACCGGCTCTTGGAGAAGGAACAGCAGGAGGCGTCCTAGTCCTTGCAGTCTAACCGGAAACTTTCTCCCCATCCTTGTGTTTCTCTTTCCGAGAGCCAAAGCTGGCAGTGCACCTGGGAAATAAAGGAGTGTGTCTCTGTTGTTGCCAGGTTCACAGGCACAGCAGAAGTTATGCATTTTATTTGAGAGAAAACAGAAATTGCCTGGAATGGGTCTTTAAAAGTGGCAGCTGAGTGGTAATTATATAATTTTCATGCCATTTAAAAAACATTAAAATTTAAATAACAGCAAATCCTCAGAGGCCTGGCCACATGAAAGACCAGCGTAGAGTCATAATAACTAACCAGATATACTTAATGTCTTAGTTCCTCTGTCACCTCAATTTAAGATTTATCTTTCACTTACTAATCTTGATATTCTCTTAAGTATTTCCCGGCTAGTATGAGAAACCACAAACAATTTTTGCATTGGCTTTGAAAATTATGGATTTGTAATTGATATGAGCAATACCGTAAGTAAAAATACCCATAAATACTTTAACTAACAAACCTAATTGTAAGTAGACTTCCCAAAGACAAAGCAGCACAGGCAAGTGCCACAAAATAAAACTGGAATCTTAGGTGCTGAGGATTAAGGAGTTAGTGACACAAAAAGATTTTGAGTCCCTCCCTTGGAAAATGTTAGGACAGAATGGGTCTACCCCAGAGTATGTTCTTGATGGGTATTCCTGATCACTTTAGTCTATGCAGGTGAAGCTCTTTTTATTCTGCAGTTGGAAAAGCCAATTATATTTATAAAAGTTAATCTAGCACTGAATGTCTGAACCACAAATCAGGTTATGTTTTGTAATTATTAAACATAAAATAAAGCAATAGCAAGCAATAGCAAGTTGATCATTTTTTAAAAAATAGATATGCCACTGTGGTCCCAGCATATTTTTCTTTCTCTGAGTTGTCAGGTTCCTGCAGATTCAGCTGCCCTTTCTCTGTGGTGTGGCTACAACCAGCTCCGGATGAGCTGTTATTCAGTGTGCAAATTCCTGAGACCCCTATTTGATGGCTGTTTTTCCTTCTTCCCACCAATTACCTCCCTGCCAAACTACAGCTCATCCACTTCTTGCCCAAAGGCTAGGAAAAGAAAAGAAAAAGGAGAGGAGTCACATACCATTCCCTTTTGTTTCCTATTTAATCACTCCATGAAGGCGTAGTCAATAAGAATGGGGAGAGGAACCAAGCTGATGATTCGAATGATGTTTTGTGATTATTTGAGTATCTTCCACATTGATACTGCCCTCGGTCTCTCATAGGACCACAGACAATCTCCAGTTGAAGATAGTGATTTTGTAGGATTGATATGAAATTGGATCTTTGTCGTGATTTCCAAGTATCTAATACAGTTCTCCATTCTGTGAGTACTCAATAAATACTCATTGACTGAACTGACAACATAGTATGTTAGTGCAGTAAAGGGAGTTCTATCTATCAGCTAAATTGGACATCATATTTGCTCCTGTCTGATCTAAGTGTATGTGAGAAAACTGCTAAAGATTTGGCATCTTCAGCAAATGACTGAGATTAAGCTCTGGAGTTAGGCACCGACATTGGCACAGGTAAGAAGCTTCTCTCACGTTCTGTGCCACTTCCACTTCCTTCTGGCTGAGTGCTGCACGGGCAAGCAGTACATCTATTTACATGTGCACAGCCTCCTTTGCAACCTAGAGAGCTAGACATTTCCTTTTTATAGTCTAAAGAATACAACAAACATCAAAATATATGATTCCTCTGGCTTAGATTAAGATTGCCTATAATTCTCGTCAAAATTGGAAAGATATTTTATAAAATTTGCTTCATATCAGTCATGCTGAGCATCATCTGTCACAGCCCTGAAACAAGGAATTCCTCCTTGTCTTGCTGATTGGTGATTTATTTAACAAGCGTCGTTTCTCTCTCAGCCTGTCTGCATTGCACTAGTCTTCTGTTACCATTCTCAGACCTTGGAATTCTGATTCCCCCCAAAAAATTGTTGAATAAAAAATAATATCTGTCGCCCTTGCCGGTGTGGCTCAGTGTTGGAGCATCGGCCCTAGCACCAAAGTGTCTCAGGTATGATTCCCAGCCAAGACCTCGTACCTGGGTTGCAGATTCATTCCCTAGTCCTGGTCGGTTGGGGCAAGTGCAAGAGGCACTTTCTCACATCAATGTTTCTCTCTCTCTTCCCTCCCCCCTCCACTCTCTCTATAAATCAATGGGAAAAAATATCCTTGGGTGAAGATTAACAAAAACAAACAAACAAACAAACAAACAAATAAAACAAAAACAATAATATCTGTTGTTCCCAGTAGACACGTAAGTCTGAACTGTGTGACTGTTTAGGGGACAAGAAATCCTGGAGCCTAAGGGAAGTAGGTTGAGAGCATGGTAAATATGCCTACACCAGTTTCATCCTAGAAGTATTTCAAGACCAGAAAGTATTGCTATGGCAACTAAATTGCATGTTAAAAATACAGGAGGGGCACTAGAATTCAGATGTTCTTTGGAAAAGCAGGAAAGGTTAAATGCCAAAGAAAAGAGTGTGTGTGTTTGATTTACTTCACATGTCAGCCATTTATCTCTCTTGAGTGATTAGAGAACTTGACAACTAGTCATCGTAAAATATAGCTGGATACATGAAAAGAAAAATCCTTTTACTTTGAAAGATAAACCCATCAAGAAGACATTTTTACAGTCTCATCAGCCCCATTTGACCCAGTATTTAATGCACAAATGTATGTTAATAGTTATACAGAATTGTTATTTAACCCCCCCCAAGCAAATACTTCACCAATAGTGCTTTAAACACACACACACACACACACAAAACACACACACACACACACACACACACACAAAAAAAAAAAAAAAAAAAAAAAAAAAAACTGGAATCATTTACCTTGGAAGATGAAATGAATGGAAAACATTAGCCTGCTCTTTCTGTACTTCACTGTGGCAGGAGTTTTACCCATGGCTGTCCTGAGAGGGCATACAGGTCACAGAAATGTGCCTCTTCTCAGGAGGGCTAAAGGTAGCAGAGGCCTTTCGGCAAACGGAATGGAATTCCTACAAATTGGATACATCACATCACTTGGAAATATATTCTGAATGTTAAGTAAAGCTAATCTGAAAACCGATGAAGGGTCACCTTTGAAAACCTTCAGTTCCTTGGGTATCCTCAAATCAGAGAGATTTTTCCCCAAGGGCCCAATTTTGTCACCTTGTTAAGCTGCTTTTGGTGCATCTTGGTAGCACCTGATGTCAGCATATCTCACTTTGTTTTAAAGCTTAGCCCTTTGTAAAATGGTAACCACGGGGCACTTGACCAAAACATTTGCATATCTCTAGTTAAGAACAAGGAGAAGCACCGAGATCAAGGAACTCTTCCACCTCCATCTACCTCCATTCTGCATCCTCCTCCTGGGAAAAGTGATTGTGACAGGCCAGTTGGTGCCCTCAAAGACTCCTTTCAGCAACTTTCCTGGACACTCAGGCCCAGCTCCAGCTGAGGAATCATTTTTTTCTGCTGTGTTGCCTCTTTCAGCAATGTATCAGATTCAGTATAAGGGGTGTTGGTTACTGGATAACAGCAGACTATGCATTTACTTCTCCCCGGATTGTCTTTCCTTTCTCCCCTAAGTCCTAACGGTAAGGATCCTCTTCCTTTCTCTTACCTTTTGATGTCTGAAATCATGTCCCTCATTGACTCTGACATTACCAGCCTTGCCACATTATCATTTCATTGTAACTGAAAACCAGTCAGGACTGTTAGATGTTCTGTACAGTCTAATGTTTTGAAATGGCTAATGGTCCTTTCAGTTGCCATGTCTTACAGTAGCTCTGGAGCTTTAGTGGCCTCACTGCCTCCATGTGAGAGATGATGAAACCAAAGTACAATTGAATTCCTTCTCTTTCTCTCCACTGTGAACATGGCCATGCATCTGGTGCTTAAACTCTGTCTTGAAGATTCTAATTTGTTGCAAGTTCCTACACAATGTCCCATGGCCTTAAAAAGAAATTAGTTCTCGTGGAAATCACAGAAACTTTCATTAAGTGTTGTGGCTAAGACATGACAACATCTATTTTTATTACTGGCACTCATTTGCTCAAAAGGATCCATTTGACTACAAATAAAGATCCCAGTTAAGAAAGACTTTTAAAGTGTTGGGTTTTTAACTTTATTTTGTTTTGATTTTGTTAGTTTCCTTTGGTCTCACATAGCAAAAAGGCTGCTGGTATTGGCTCTGCATTTCAGTGAGCTTTTCGATTTTTCCCATCTTTTCCACATGTATTATGGCCTCAGAGAAACAAGGCAGCTGCTACAGCTTTAACTACCATGTCTGCAGTTAGGCAGGAGGAGAAGGGCAAGGGGGGTATAAGAGTTAAGAACCCTGCCAGCAAGTCTGTTCCTTCTATTAATCGAGGCCAGAGCTGTATTTGAAGCCGCACCTTACCAACTTCCACTTAGTTATTAGGTAGAGCTGTGTTATGCAGTCTTCCCCATCAGAATTGGAGAGGAAGTTGAGGGCATGGTTGCTCATCCAGTCAACAGTTCTGCCACAAACCCTGCTTGACATTTCACATCTACTTTGGAATTTTATAAATCTCCATATTTCATGCATTCCACTTATTTTTTTTAAAATATATTTTATTGATTTTTTACAGAGAGGAAGGGAGAGAGAGAGAGAGCTAGAAACGTCGATGAGAGAGAAACATCGACCAGCTGCCTCTTGCACACCCCCTACTGGGGATGTGCCCGCAACCAATGTTCATGCCCTCGACCGGAATCGAACCTGGGACCTTTCAGTCCGCAGACTGACGCTCTACCACTGAGCCAAACCAGCTTCGGCTCCACTTATTTTTTAAAGCAGCTTTATTGAGTACAGCAGGCATGGCTTGATGGTTGAGTGTTGACCTGTGAACCAGGAGATCACGGTTCAGTTCCCAGTCAGGGTTCATGCCAGAGTTGTGGACTTGATTTCTAGTGGGGGGCATGCAGGAGTCAGCCGATCAATGATTCTCATCACGATGTTTCTATCTCTCTCTCCCTCTTCCTTCCTCTTTGAAATCAATAAAAAATATACTTTAAAAACAACAACACAGCTTTATTGAGATAAAATTCAAACATCATGCAATTTACCCATTTAAAGTATAAAATTCAATGGGGGGGTGTTTCCATTTATTTATTATTTAAAATTTATTTATTTTTAAGTCATTATCTTTGAGAATATTACAGGTATCTCCCCCTCTTTCTTCCTATTGCTCCCCTCCATCCAGATCCCGCCCCTCCGCAGGCCTTCACCACCCTATTGTCTATGTTTATAGGTAATACATATACTATCCATATAAGATCTTACATTAATATCTTCCCCCACTTCCCTCTTCCCTTTGAGATTCAGACTGTACCATATTTCTGTGCTTCTGGTTTTATTTTAGTCATCAGCTTATTTTGATCATTAGATTCCCTTATTTGTTTATTTTGATTTTTAGATTCAATTGTTGATAGATATGTATTTATTGCCATTTTATTGCTCATATATTTTATCTTTTTCCAGTCCTCCTCCTCCTCCTTCTTTTCTTCTTTCTCCTTCTTCTCCTTTCTCTTCCTCTTCTTAAAGAGTACCCTTTAACATTTCATGTAATACTTGTTTGCTGGTGATGAGCTCCTTTAGCTTTTTCTTATCTGTGAAACTCTTTACCTGATTCTTAATCCTAAATGACAGTTTTGCTAGGTAGATTAATCTTGGTTGTAGACCCTTGCTATTTATCACTTCAAATATTTCTTGCCACTCCCTTTTGGCCTGCAAAGTTTCTATTGAGAAATCAGCTGATAGTCATGTGGGCGCTCCTTTGTAGATAACTGCTTGTCTCTTAATGCTTTTAAGATTTTATCATTGTCTTTAACCCTTGGCATTTAATTATGATATGTTTTGGTGTGGTCCTCTTTGGGTTCCTTTTGTTTGGGATTCTGTGCTTCCTGGACTTATAAGTCTATTTCTTTCACTAGGTAGGAGAATTTTTCTGTCATTATTTCTTCAAATAGGTTTAAATTTGGCACTCTCTCTTCTCCTTCTGGCACCCCTAAAAGTAAACGTTGGTACCCTTGAATTTGTCCCGTATCTTTGGATTCTGTTTTCTTTTTGCTCTTTTGATTGGATGTTTTTTGCTTCCTCATATTCCAAATCATTGATTTGATTCTTGGAATTCTCTACTGCTGAATACCTATAAATTATTCTTTATTTCAATTAGTGTATGCTTTATTTCTGACTGGTTCTTTTTCATGTCTTTGGTATTCTCACTAATGTCCTTGAAATTCTCAGTAAGTCTCTGAAGCTCATTAAGATCCTCAAACAACCTTATAATCATTGTTTTGAACTCTATATCCAGTAGTTTGCTTGCTTCCATTTCATTTCATTCTTTTCCTGGGGATTCCTTCGGTTCTTTCATTTGCGATATGATTCTTTATCTCTGCATTTTTGCTACTTCTCTGTGTTTCTATATTTTAGGTAGAGCTGCTATGTTTCCTAGAATTGGCAGAGTAGCATTGTGTAGTAGATGTCTGAAGGGCCTGGTGGCTTAGCCTCCCCAGTCACCTGAGCTGAGCACTGAGGGTGCACCCCTGTGTAAGCTGTTTGCACTGTCCTATAGTAGTTGAGCCTTAATTGCTGTTGGCATGTTAGTGGGAGGGATTGACTCCCCAGACTGTGACTACAGAGGAGAAACTGCTGTGTAGGAGTTGAACCTATGGAGCATAACTTGTTCCAGTGGGGCTTTAGTGGGGACCACCGAGTCTGCCTCTTGAGCGTGTCACTTATAGAGGTTGTAGGGTTGTAATCTAGCATGGCCTGAAGCTGTCCACCAGGTGTGCTAGCTCTGGGACCTCCTGTATAGTACGAGGTCAGCCACTGTCTATACCTTACCTGGGGTCATCCAGCATGGGATACAGAGTGATTTGCAGATGGATGCTACTTGTGCTGGACTTGCAGAAGTCCAGGAGAGGCCAAGCTACAAACCAAAGCCGCTGCTGCTAATGCCAAACCTGGAGCCACTTAGCAAGAAGTACAGAATATGTAGAAGCCAGCTGCTTCTTTGAGAGATTTTAGTAAAGTCCAAAGCATGAAGCAAGAGAAACCATTTTTTTTTTTTTTTTATGAAAAGGCCCCTGCAAATAGCTTGGATGGGCCTGCAAGTTGAGTAGGGCAGGGTCTCAGAGAATCACCAGGACAGGGCAAACAGTGTTAGCCAGGTTAGTGGAGACTCTGATATGACACTCTCCTGCTGCCTTCCAGCTGTGTGTCTGTGTGTTTTGTGGGGAGGTTCTCAGAAAAGAAACAATGGCCTCTGCCAGCACTTTTATCTGGCAGAAAAATGCTCTCTGCCACCCTGATGCCAGACAAAACAGTTTCTTTCTGTATGTTTCTGATTCCTTTCAATCTGCTACCCTGGTGCTAGAGTTCAAAGAGTGTGAGTCTGAGTCAGTTCATGCACAGGCCCTCTAAGAGGAACTGCCAGCAGCTCTCCATCTCCCTCAGGCTCAATTACCACTGTTTTTTATATCCAGAAGTTATGGGGATTTCTTTTCCTGGCTCTAGAACCTTGAGCTAGGAAGGCTTGGTGGAGTGCTAGGAACCCTTGCTCCTCGGGGGGCACCTCTGATTTTTTTCCATCACACATGGGTGTGGGACCAGCTCCTTCTGTGTCTCCTCCCCTCCTATCAGTCCAGGTGTGGCTGCTTCTTGATATCCCTAGTTGTCCATTCAGTTAGATTACAGGTGGTTCTGAGTGATGGTTTTTCTGTAGTTTAATTGTAATTTTGATATGGTTGTGGGAGGAGGCAAGTACCACATTGCCTATGTGCCATCCTGTCCGTTTATTTTGTTAAATCCACAACTTCTGGATGTATCAGGAAAAGTAAAAATAATAATTAGATTTTATATTATTCTCAGTTTTTAAAATGTGCTGTCAATAAAAAGCCTATATCTGCCTACTGGGTAATTTTGATTCCAAATGAGCAGCATTATTTATTACATATATTTGATTTCTTATTTATGAAATTTACCTCTTGTAAAGAAACTGTTTGTTACCTAGCATTTGATTTTACTGTGTTTTTGTTGTTGTTTTGTTTTGTTTTGTTTTTGTAACTGGTCTTTGTGCTTTACCTGCACAGTGATAATGGATACACCTAATAAAATCTGGAAGGCAGGGCAAGCAAAATCCCAAGAACCTTCCGATTGATCAAAAAGAGAACAAGTTTTATTTGGTGTGGTTTTACTCTATTTAAGTGTATTTTAACATATCTGAATTCTTATTAAAATTGGCAATCAGTCTTAAAGATGTGGAGTTAAGGCAAACATTCTCTTCCATTCTAAAATAAAATGATACATTCAAAACCTTTGCCTTTCAAAGGAATAAAAACCATCATACCACCTCCAGTCTTTTCCTCCTTAAGTTCTTAGAATGTGGTGTTTTGTTTTGTAGGCTTACAGTGAGTGTTTCTGGTTTGGGATACATTTTAACAAGAAATACAATCCTAGGATTTTAAATCTTGGGAGAAGAAATTTAAATACCCTCTGCTTTCCTCCCACCATTTCTTTATGCCTTACCGTACACCCATTTTCACTCCTTTCTGAAATGGTGGTCAAAGTCAAGATGTTTAGTGCCTTTCCCAGGGAGGTGCTGAGCAGATTGTAAATTTACAGGACAGAGAGTAGTAGGCCACAGTTCAGTGGAATCACTTCTTTTTGTGTCTCCCATAGGGTGTGTGTGGCATAGGCCAGGAACAATGCTGCTACTAAGAGGCCATACATTCCAGTCTTTGTTCCTGTCTCTCTCCTAGCTCTCATCTCTTCTGTTCTCACCCACAAAAAAAGTGATAAGCAGACCCATCCTTTTCTCTTCTGGGTCATTCTTACTTCCTCTGTTATCTTTTAGAGCAGAAAGGCGGTTACTTCCTCAGCTCTGGGATAGCTCAGTACAGGCAGCAAAGGACAGTGGCCTCTCCCTTACAGTTTGGTGCTACTAGAATGTATATTGGGTTAATCCTTCCTTAACTTTTAGTGGTAAAAACCAAGAATGAGTTTTGGGTGTTGAAGAAGGCCTTCTAGCTTACTTTGGTTGAAACTGTTCAGGAATAACCAACTTGTGAACAGGGAGTACGGTACTCCATATTCTATGCCTTTTGCAATAGTTTTCAAAAATTCTTCTAGCAATAAAATGTCCCTTTGCTTATCCCTTGTGATTTTCCTTCACATACACTTATCTCAATAGCCTTGTGGGAAGGACAGTGTTTGGCAAACTTATGGTCTAGGACACTGGTTGGCAAACTATGGCTCACGAGCCACATGCGGCTCTTTGGCCCCTTGAGAGTGGCTCTTCCTCAAAATACCATGTGCGGGCGCACACATACAGTGCCATTGAAACTTCGTCGCCCATGTGTAGATGTTGGTTTTTGAGTCTCAAAGGAAATTTCAATCCTGTACTGTTGATATGTGGCTCTGTTGACTAATGAATTTGTCAATCACTGGTCTAGAACATTGATCTTGATCCTAATTCCCTTAGACACCTACCATTTAATTGTCCCCTGATGTTTAATGCAAACCCTTGTCAATTCTTTTCTTAATATCTAATCTTCTGTATTCATTTCTTTCCTGAGGTTAAAAAAATGATAAAGTATCCTTTATTAGGATGTTCACAGGAGCCCCATTAGAGAGAGCTGAAGCATTGTCTATAGAGAACTGTTTTGAGAATTGATGGTAACCAAATAAATAATAACTCATCTACACTAATAAAAAAGTAAGATGCAAATTGACCATACCTTCATGACACCCACCAGTCAATCAGGAGTGGATATGCAAATCAACCGAACAAAAAATGGAGGGTTAATTTGCATACACAGGAGCATGGTGATGCAAGTGTCCTGCCCCATCCCCAGCCACTCCAGGCCTCTAGGCAATGTGGGAAGACAGAAAGGCGGCTCCAACTGGAGCAAAGACAGAGCCAGCAGCCAGGGAAAGGAAGGCCCATTCTTGCATGAATCTTTGTGCATCAGGCCTCTAGTTGATAATAAACTTCTTGGTAGACTAGTAAACGGCTTTGCCATGATTGTGTTCACTATAGTGAAATATTAGCTGTATGTATTAAACTCAGAGCAAAAGTAGAGAATTCATTGAAATTAGTTGGAACTATTTGGGACATGTTAGAGTCACTCACTTAAAATTGGTTTCATTAAAGATTCCATATGACTAGTTCCAATAAAACAGCAAACACTATAAAGTTTTTATTGTTCTGTGGTCAGACTGCCCTGGTCAGCTATCTTGTAAGCTGCCTTTTATAATCACACTGGACAGAGCTGAAGAGATAGTAAGGGGATAGATCCATACAAATCCATTTTCTCCTGGTGACCAATAAACAACTCAGCACTATCTACCTAATTGGTATGGCTTAGTCTTACAGTATCATTTTCCTCTATAACCGAGACAGCAGTGTTTTATAGCTGTCATATTAACTGCCTTATCAATGACTATATAGCTTCTGTTTGTCTATTGTTTATTGACTTTAAATGTCTCTATAACTTCTTCACCCTAACCTACTACTTTTATGTGGTTTATAGGCATCTGGAGGGTGGTGCTCAGTAACTGTCCTATTTGCACCTCTTAAATTTGAGACTAGCTCCTGGGCACTTAATCAGTTCAGGGAATAGGAAGGGCTTGGTAATGGTTTCCAAGTTTTCATTTTTATTTGGAACCTTTAGGTGGGGGAGGGGATCCCATTTCTTTTCTTACTCTCTTATTCTTAGGAGAATATCAGAAATTTGGAATTGTCAGTAGTGTTGTCACAGTAACAAAAATAGGGCTAGTACTATAGCAGAATTTAAAATTTTCATGAATTTGCTGCATGAAAATTTATTGAAACCCTTTCAACAGAAGAAAGAGACTTTAGACATTTCTAGACTAAGCCCAACCTTAAATAGTTCCTTTATTTCCTGCCTTGATACCATGATTCTTTACTGCTCGATGATAACAGTTTTAGTTGTCTATCTGTTCCTGGCATTGGCAAACTTTCCCCATAAAAGGCCAAGTAGACTTTGTATGCTATAGTCTCTGTCACTACCGCTCAACTCTGCCAAGTGGGCATGGCTATGTTCCAGTAAAACTTTACTTACAAAAGAGACAGCCATGAACTATCACTGCATTGCTTAATCTATTCATCTTTCTTCAATGAAGTTTTGGTCCATATAGTTGAAAGTGAAGAATTAGGAACCAGTCTTTTGTGGTTTCAAAAAATCTGAATGATGCTTTTAGGCCTATGATTGAAAGATATGAAATTAATATCAGCATTAAATTTGGGGGAACAAAATAAACACTGACCCAGTAGTTTTTCCTTCTTTATTTTGTAGGGGATGAGTCTAGGGGCTGCCATGATGAAGAACTAAGAGGGAGTCTGGCAGCTGTACTTTGATCTGTTATGAATATTGAGATTCTTCTAAGTGATGTTTGTAAAAGGAGGTCTGCTACTAAAGAATGTTTTTAGTACGGTACTGGTTTAAATTTTTGCAATAATTATAATACCTTTTTAGGATAGATACTTTATAAGAAATACCAAAGGATTTTTCAAGTATTACAGTCATCCTTTAGTATTCATAGAGGATGTTTCCAGTACCCCTCCTGGATACTAAAAGCCACGGATGCTCAAGTCTCCCATATGAAACGGGGTAGAACAGTGCATATAGTTGGCCTTCTTCATGTGCAAATTCCCAGCCACAGACCAAAAGTATGTACCATTCTGATCTGTGGCTGGGTGAACCCATGGATGTGAAACCCACAGTCTAGAGGGCAGACTGTACTTTGTAATTAAAAGGGGGGAAAGATTTAAAAAAAAAACAACAAAAAAACCCACAAATCATCTAAGTAAATTGAAATCTATCTCCTTCTTTCCCTTATCCCCCACCCCCCCACCCCCACCCCATTATAAATCTGAGAAGGTAAGATTGCAGGACAGAGGCAGACCTGGGACACTAGTCTTCTGACTGATGCCACTGCTACTAGTTATACCACATTGCCTGGGAACATCTGTGTCCGTCATGAATTAAATAGGTTGAGAAGATAACTTGATCCATGTCATTGAAGCCATTTTCTTCCTCCTGGCTCAGGCTCTTTCTTCCTCTCATCGGCTTGGAACCCCAAGTTCCTGAAAGCCCCAAGCTGTTAGGGCCCGAACTGTGCTTATAGCTCTAACAGTCCCAGCACCCGCTCCTTGGAGGTTACCCCACAATGTCTCCTGTTGCCTAACACCTAAACATTAATTTGATTGTTGAGAATGTTAGTTACAACCGTCTCATGTTTGATGCAGACAAGCTGCCTCAGCCAGATCCTCTTCTCCCCTTAGCATGAATTTCGATTTTGACTCTCAGGGATTCAGTGCCAGAGGGGAGGAACTCCAGCAATGTGATTTCATCACCTTGGCTTGATTCCTTCCCTAGCTTGTGAGTAGTCTTCATCTTTTCTGTCTATACCTTCCGGAATGTGAGTCAAGGCAGTGATATAGGGGTGTGTGTGTTTGTGTGTGTGTGTGTGTGTGTGTGTGTGCGCGTGCGCGCGTACATTGGGTGTCTGCATGGTACCAGGACTGTGTTCTCAGAATGTCTCTGTGGCTCCTATCAGCCAAAATAAAAATAAAGTAAAAATAGGTCCTACAGACAGGGACACAGGGAAGATAAATGTTCTTCATGGTGAGGAAGAATTAGCCAGATGAACAAAAGAAACAGTTTAATTCAGACTGCAATATTCTAATGAAGTTTCATGCTGTGCTTGCCTTAAAATGGCGAGGGCTAGCTGCAGCAGGCCTCCAGCAGATCTGAGGGATTGATTCATCTCTGCTTCCTTCACTCTGGTTTTCTCCTTTCAGCAATCCAGTGCCTATCACCAGAGATCCTGGTTTCTGATCAGGAGTTTACCCTGGTAGCTTGCCTGGAATACATTTTGAAGGATTAGTGTACATGGCATAGAGGCTGGCCCTTGTGCCCAGTACACTCTGGTGAATATTCATGGCGGCACGGGGGAAGGTTATTTCTAAAAAGGCAGCTTGCACAGAATACATTGTAAAGAGAGTGTTTTTCTCTTGCCTGCCTATCCTTCAGCCAAACAAATGTGGGAGGGAGGGAAGCTACTCTGCAGTGCTGGCGAGACAGAAGCTACATCCTCAGATCCTCTGCAGCAGCGGGGAGAACCACAGCCCCTCTCCACTCGGAGCCTTTGCCTGGGCCTCCCGCTCTGGGGAAAGTAATGCAGGCGATTCCAGCAAAAAGATGACAACTGCCCAGTTAGCCTTTGGTCCTGTAACCCACACCAGTTTTATTTAATTACAACTGTTTAGCAGTTAGAAAAGTTAGAGTTATTAATGTTCAGCTGAAAATGTTTGAATTAAAACTTTTGATCACAGCTTTGAAGACCTGGATCAAGAAAATGGTACTGAGAGGCCAGTGATCAAAAGAATTCCATTGAAAAACATAATTAGACATTTTTCCCTCTAGCTGTTACCAAAAATTACATAAAATTTTGCTTTTTTTTTCTTGCTTCTTACCATTCTTCAAAAGGTTTATCAACAGTTATATATTAAATAGATTAATTCTTTTGTTTATAAGTATTTGTCATAGTTAGGATTCTTTGATATATTAGTAGAGAAGATCTTACCATTATTCTGAGCAATATTGTAATGGTAAATCGTGTACCACATAGAGGGTTATGATTCGCCGAACATCTCTGACTTCAAATAGAATAATCTGTTTATCCTGTGTGTTTAATTGTATAGATTTATTTTTCTGTTTTATTTTTTAAATATATTTTTATTGATTTTTTTTTTTTTATATAGAGGGAAGAGAGAGGGATAGAGAGCTAGAAACATGGATGAGAGAGAAACATCGACCAGTTGCCTCCTGGTCACCCCCTACTGGGCATGTACCCGCAGCCAATGTACATGCCCTTGATCGGAATTGAATCTGGGACCTTTCAGTCCGCAGACCATGGCTCTATCCACTGAGCCAAACCAGTTTCGGCTATTTTTCTGTTTTAGAGAGTAGTTGTTTTCATGTGAAAGCCTTCACGGGAAAATTCTGTGAAGTAAGTTCATGAGAGAAGGGACTTAAAGGGAAGAATTTAGACAAGGAAAATATGAGGGGAGAGTATGTGCGCGCAGGTGAACATGTCAGCATTCATGGCCTAAGAGAGTAAATGCGAGGTTTAAAATTGCGACAGGAGTCAGGAAGTAACTTCGTAGAGAGAGCATTAGAGGAGAAATGAGCAACACCTAGTCCAGGTGGAGGTGGTACAGGAGGATGAAGGCCTGAATTGGATAGGCAAGTGCTTTAAAATTATATTTCAGCAAGAGCTCAGGACTTTGTAGATTGTGTCCTGTGGAAAAAAGAATATGATTCAAAGCTGGAGCAAAGGTTGAAACCCAGATCTGATTTGGGTGGAAAGGTCAGACTGATAAGAAAGACAGAGATGTAGGAAATAATACTGACTATGTTAAGAGAGACTAGAGAAGAGATTGGTGAGAACAAAAATAGAGAGATGACATGGCTGAATAGGAAGAGTTTTCCCTTGTAGTGTATCCCTGCTGGAATGTCTCTCACCTGTAATATTCAGAGCTGAGCCTTCCCACCTTGTTTTGCCCTTCCATTCTCTCCCTTTATCACTAGGTTGAAAGAATAAAAAGATCTGCCTATAGCTAAATCGTGACTTTTCCCACAGACACAGATTCCTGTGAAAACTTGACCCAAGGGAATAGAAAGGAGCTATGGAGCTCATTAAATTTCTTTTTGGCTCTGCTGCTTGGTGCTTTGTAGGCTCTGTACATGTGGGCACATATTAGCATGTGGTCAGAGGAGGGGCACAAAAATAAGTTCAAGAGAAAAATAGCAGTCAGAGTTGATATAGTACATTATCTCTCAGTGAGACTCTCCAAAGTGGTGTAGGAGTAGGGGACTGGCTGGGGGCAGAGTGGATGTAAACGTAATTAAAAGATGCTTGTACAAGATGAGCTACCTAGGTTTTGTCCTGCTTCCCATGTCCCCTTCAGTTCACCTCAGTAGGGCTTGATATGTTCTGGGGACAATGAGGAATACCAAGACCATAGACATGCATAGTCTGTGCACTTGACTGGACTTGGGAAGGGACATTGAATGGTGTTATTCAGAAAACCTGGAGCCAGGTGATATTCTACTCCTCTACCTGTTGGATGAAGGCCATTTTATTCCATAGGAGTCACAAATGTAAGTGAAGATCCAAGGAGTAAAATTTCTCACACTCAGCCTGTAGATCAGTGAGTTCTGAGCTCTTTAGCGTGCCTGTTCCTTCTTCCCACCAGCCTAATAATTTCACAGATGTGGGGACAGGATACAGAAAAACAGAAATGTATATTGCCTGCAAGTGTTAACGGAAAAATCTGGCCTTTTAAAATGACAACAGTCTCTAATAGCCTGACCAGCAAATGAAGCTGAAAGTGAGCTGGACTTGATACCTAGGGAGCTAAGCCCTGTGGTTTGGGCAGGCTCTCTGCACTTCTACCTCTTGCAAATCCTTTGCCGAGCTTGCCAGTGAGCCAAATTGGGCCAATTTCACTGATTTTGTATCGCGTCATGATGAGATCAAGGAGGATGGCCTTGCTGCAGAGAGGGAATTGACAATGCCAAAGTTAAGCACAGGGAAAGAGCTGTAATAGCTGCATACCTGCTTAGTGTGTCACTGCCGGAAAGGTCTGTAACATAATGAGACTTCACCTTTTAAAATATAACAAGACCATTTGAAATGGTTCCCAATATTTTTGATGCCAACATCTTTCTTAAGAAAGGGGCTGCATTGGAAAGAGTCACCTTGAAAAATAGAAGAAAATGGCTTTTCTCAAAGCTGCTTGGCCTAGACAAAATTTCTTCATATATCCACATTGAAAACATAAAATGAAAAAATTTTCATCAAATTGGACTGTGTAATATGAAATCTAGATCATAATCCTACTCCAAACCCTATCTATACTGATAAAAGGATAATATGCTAATTAGAGGGGGAAACCTTCCAGACATCCTTCCAGAAAAAAGGATGGTGGTGGGGCCGAGGCAGAGGCGGTTACTGGCGATCAGACCAGGAGGGGAGGGCAGTTCAGGGTGAGCAGGCCAGCAGGGGGGACCAGTTGTGGGTGAGCAGGCTGTCAGGGGGGAGGGGGCAGTTGGAGGTGAGCAGGCCAGCAGGGGGTATGCAATTGGAGCAGTCAGGCAGGCAGGCAAGTGAGTGGTTAGGAGCCAACAGTCCCAGATTGGAGAGGGTGCAGGCCAGGCTGAAGGACCAGGGGTAACAGGCCACTAGTTCTATCTAATAAAAGAGTAATATGCAAATTGACCATCTCTTCAAGACACAAGATGGCCACCCCCATATGGACACAAGATGGCCATCACAAGATGGCCTGCAGGGGAGGGCAGTTAGAGGTGACTGGGCCAGCAGAGGAGGGCAGTTGGGGTGGGGGGGACCAGGCCAGCAGGGGAGGGCAGATGAAAAGGGGATCCAGGCCTGCAAGTGAGGGCAGTTGGATATACCAGGCTGCCAGGGAGGGCAGTTGGGGGGGACCAGGCCTGAAGGGGAGGGCAGTTGGATATACCAGGCTGCCAGGGAGGGCAGTTGGGGGGGGGGGGCAGGGTGCAGGGGAAGGCAGTTGGGAGAGACCAGGCCTGCAGGGGAGGGCAGTTGGGTGTCCCAGGCCTGCAGGAGAGGACAGTTGGATGTACCAGGCCGCCAAGGAGGACAGTTGGGGGAGACCAGGCCAGCAGGGGAGTTCAGTTGGGAGGGACCAGGGTAGCAGGGAAGGGCAGTTGGGGGGGACCAGGCCAGCAGGAGAGGGCAGTTGGATATATCAGTCCTCCAGCGAGGGCAGTTGGTGGTGGTGGTGGTGGTGGTGGTGGTGGGGAAACCAGGCCTGCAGGGAGGGCACTTGGAGGTGGGGGGAACCAGGCCTGTAGAGGAGGGCAATTGTGGGCAATCAGGCCTGTAGGGGAAGGCAGTTAGGGGTAACTGGGCTGGCAGGGTAGGGCAGTTTGGGGTGACCAGGCCAGTAGAGGAGGGCAATTGGGGGAGACCAGGCCAGCAGGGAAAGGCAGTTGGGAGGGACCAAGGGAAGACAGTTTTTGGGGGGTAGGGAGGAACTAGGCCTACAGGGGAGGACAGTTGGGTGGTACTCAGGCCTGCAGGGGAAGGCAGTTGAGGGGACCAGGCCAGAAGGGGAAGACAGTTAGGGGTAACCAGGCTGGCTGGGAAGGGCATTTAGGGGCAAAGGTCTGGCAAGGAAGCAATTGGGCGTCAATCAGGCTGGCAGAGGAGTGGTTAGGGGGTGATCAGGCTGGCAGGCAGAAGTGGTTAGGAGCAAATAAGGCAGGCAGGCAGGTGAGCGGTTGGGAGCCAGCAGTCCTGGATTGTGAGAGGGATGTCTGACTGCCCATTTAGGCCTGATCCCTGTGGGTCCCTCAAGGGGTCCCAGATTGGAGAGGGTGCAGGCTGGGCTGAGGGATACACCCTTCCCCATGCACAGATTTTGTGCACTGGGACTCTAGTTTATTAATAAAGGGTTTGGCAAGTGATTGAATAATCTGTAAAAGATTGCTTGTGCAGTATTTAGTCCCTGTTAGAAAATTAACAAAGCAACTTAGAAAATGGATTTGCATTGAAAGCAGGAAATGTGCTGATTATAAATTGTTGTTTTTTTTCTAAGTGTGATAATGTATGCAAAACATTTTGAGACTGGTGAGGTGTGTGTGAATGTGAGGTGGGATAATGATTAGTCATTCACGAGTTAGTCCACATGCAGTGTTTATTGAATGCTGCAGCTGCAGCCATACTATTTGGTGCTATGGTGTTACCTTTTATGTTACCACCTAAAACTTGAAACCTTAACTCCTCCAAGGTGTGAAATGATGGTCTCAGCTGTTAAAAGTTGTCGTATTATCCCAGCCATATATCCATATTCTGCAGGCATATTCTCCATCATCATTTTTCTACTTTCATATAATTTACCGGGATCCTACTTTATTGAATATAAGAGTTGATGGAGAAAAAACCCTGCCTTTCATTCCCCCTTTGTCATAGCCAGCTTACACAATGGAGCCCAAGTGTGTACTTTGCCATCTCCTCACTCTGTCACCCTGGGACTTCAGGGACTACACACAGAAACTACACGTGCCAGACACCCAGAGTTTGTATTTGTCTTTTCCCTCGTCAGTTGCAAAAGACTGTTGTTCTTCAGGGCCATTATTTCTTTCTCTCTTAGAGAAACCACCTTCTTTGTTCAAGATATGAGTGAGTAAACAATATCAGGCAAAACGTACACTCTCTGATGTCCTTGGACTAACCTATTTCCCAAGATCCCACTCCATCTGGCGTGCAGCCTGTATTTCCCTCTTCCTGCTATTGGAAAGAGGCTAGTATTCACTTTGTCCCGAAAGGTGGTGGCCCACATAGAGACAGGCCCCCGTGGTGGCAGCTCCTCAGGAGTTTTCATGTCTGGAATCTGCAGGGCACCCACCTCATCTGCTTCACACACTTTTGATAAAGCGTTGTTACTTGGTCTCAGTCTCCTGCTGAGAATCTCATTTTGGACTTACAGACCTCCAGCAGCTAGTCTCAGCTTGACCTTGTTCCCTACCAGAGGGAGCTGTGTAATCGAACCCTGTCACAGCCAACAATAAAGAACCTCTCATCTCGGGCAAATCCCAGTTTCTCACCAGTCAAGTCATTCCTCAGATCCTCCCAGCAGCTGTTTCCGGCTCCCTCCTGCCTCTCAAGAGCAGAGATTAGAACAGAGCCCATAACATGATTGTCCTTCTCCTTATTCAGAAGAGTCCAGTTCTCACTCTTCTGAATGAGGTAAAGCACTGACATTGCCCTTTGTGGCCACAAGTTCTTACCTTTCTCCCTCACTTCCTGACAATTGCATTTCTTCTTTCACGTCATGACCTCCAGCCCCTCTTTATTCTGAAAGTTAGTGAGCTTCCTCTGATCCCATTTAACTCCTCAGCAGCCTAATCTATTAAATACTTTTACTGGCCTTCATTTGCCTGATCCTGCACTGCATCCTCCTTGTCACTGTGTATCTGTCCCTTCTCTCCTGCTCCCTCGGGGCCACTGCTGAAGGAGTTCTAAACTATGCTGCATCTGTAAGCCCTCCCCTGCAGCTCAGCAGCTCCATAGAGTCTGGGCCAAAACCTGGTTTTCCTTTGCATTCACCACTGCAGTCCTCCCACTCCCAGTTCTACAGAGAACCTTCTTTCAAACTAGAATGAAAAGATTGCCATTCAGAATGAGCTTCCTCACCATCCCTGTTCTCATCACCGTCTCTCTGGTCCTGTAGCCAGTACGTCATCCTCATTATCCTTATCATCTGAGCATTTAGATGTTGTTGGGTACCTTTTCTGTCTCATGTTCTCTGCTAGGAGCTTACCTTAGGCCCTTTTGGCTCCAAGCTGTAGAAAGCAGGTAATGATGGCTTAAGCCATAATGGTGACCTTATTATGATGATTGAGAAATTTCTCATGGAACCCTAGGGCAGAAACTCTGGTAAACCTCATAGGGACTCAAATGAAATGTTGGAATCCTGCCAGGAGCCAAGACGACCCTCTCTCAGCCACACCATCTTGTTTTGCTTCTCACTGCAGATGACGGTCTTTGCTTTTATTTGTACTTCTGATGAGAGAGGATCACTCCAGAATTCCTGCATTTTTAACATCTCATTTTAACCAAACAGGGCCAAGTAAAGTAGAATCTCACATAATTCTAAAATTTTTAGAGGAAATCAGATTGGCTCAGCATGGGTCATATTTCTCTCTAGAATGCAGTCAGGTCAACAAACCAAACTCATGAACCACCATAAACAGTCTCAGAGAGAGGAGTTATTATATAACAGACAGATAAACCAAAAAACCATGCTGCATGTGCTGCTATGGAGAGTTTTAAAGTGCTGGAACTGGAAGAGCTCAGAAACCATATCTAGCCCTTTCATTTCACATGGCTTGCCTAATATCACTTAATCAATACTCAGTAAATATGTTTTGAATTGCTGAATGAAGACAATAATTTTTAAAGAACTTAATTTCTGAAGATCTTTAACAAAGAATATCTATACAAATACTTGAGGTCATAATTGATTTTGCCTGAGATATTAGAAATGGGCTTGGTGATAAGTTATTCTATTACCAACAACCTGACAGTTGATCTTCCTTTCATTGTGTGTTTTCAACCAAATGAGAAAACTGCAACAGCAGCAGTCAGGGCCTCAGGCCTTCCAGTGGAACCTCCCCCAAACAGTGGACAGTTAGCAAAACAGACACTTGGCTCCTGTTTTAAAAGACACCATTCCGTGGAAAAGCTGTTGATCTCAACTCTTAAACTTAGCCATTGTTCACAGTCTGGCACAAAATTAATCCCTTAAGAAAGGGATAAAAAATAAAAAAAAAACGCCATTCAGCACAACATAGTTTGTCATCGCATGCATAATGCAGGCTTTCCAATTAGAATGCTACAATTTGGAAACTTTCTTCACAGACTGATGAGAGAGCAATTATTTTAAAGAAGGGAAAACTCAGTCCACTGGGTTTGCCTCAAGTCACTTCTGACTCAAGCCACAAAGACAAGAGTTTTGAAAACATACTTACTATTGAATTTTGTATCAAAACACCAGCGAGGAGAGCAATTAGCTGCTGTAAACTGAACCCTGGTAATCAATGAGTGGTATGGAACCAGCCAGAGCATTTATGGAAGAGGTATGCAAAATCACATCTGTTAATCAATTTTAAAAAGCCCAGCATTTTATTGCTTTTAAGTTACACTCCACAGTGAGAATAGGGAGGATGGAGAGACGTTTCACATCACCAAGCATTTCATGCAGTGCTCATTGGGTGGAGGGTTTGTGGCAACAGCTAAACACAGACCCTGTCTGCACTGATAGATCTTGGCCAGCAGCTCCCTTTTTTCAGCCCCATTTGAAAATGGCTTCTGATGTTTTGGTGGCCAGATGAGATGTGGAGTATATGTTTAAGGAGCTGCTTTCAGTTAAAGTCAGAGGGAGTGTGTCTGTCAGCTCCCTGGACAAACATTCTCAGCAGATTAGTAGCTCTGTGTTGCAGGTAGAAAGACATCAGGCAGACTTTTCTGGCCAGGAAATAAATGAAGGGAGTTGGTGGGCTTTGCTGTTTTACCTTATTAGGACAAAATTTCTCTGCATGGAAAAATAAACTGAGCCAGTTTCCCTTTACTGTTCTCAAGCTGTGCTTGCCTTTTTCCAGTTGAATCAACAAAGGGATTTTCATTCCTGGCTAAGCCTAAATTCCAAATAAATACGTATCCTGGCACATGAATTAGAATATCTCTTAAAAACTCCGAAGTATAGGTGAGTCTGAGCTGTAGGCTTCATAACTTCTGATCCTTTAGTGTCCCTTTTCCACTCAGAAGTCACATGACCCCACAATTCCAGCCCCTAGGGATTCTTAATAGAGGAATAGAGAGGAGATGTCTCAACCAGTATGTGCATTTGGCTGCTGTTCAGAAAAAAGACTTTAGGCCAGGAGAAATTACTGAGGTAAAGATCGATCGACTAGGCTAATAAAAATTAATATCTTCAGCATGGAGACTATGATAGGCAGTAGATTAATAACCTTAAAATATAGAGGGCATTTTATAAGTCATTAACAAAAGAATAAATAGAAAATGGGTAAAATATTCAAATTCAGTGATAAGTTGCAAATTAAAGTACATGATGAGATATAGTCCTTCTATAATATTGGCAATATTTTTAAAGACTATACACAATACTGATAGAGATGCACAGAGGTAGGCTTGTGACAGATACACTGTGAGTGGTATGAGTAGGAACTGGTACAGACTTTAGTTTGATGGAAAGGGAGGGGTGTGCAGCTATTTTCCAATGCATATCAAGGCCTCATATGCTCTGTTCAAGGAGTTTCACTTACAGAAACTTTCCAGGCAGTAATCATGCATTTAACTTATACAAATATTCATCATGGAGTTTTCATAACAATAAAATATTATCAACTACCTAAGTGCCCCAAAATAAGAGGTTAATTAAGTATATTACAAATCATCCATTCAGTGAAATTCCATGAAGGCAGAACATATAATGAAGAAGAATATTTGATAATATAAGAAAAGGTATTCATAATAGGTCATAAAACAAAACAAGCAACTTACAAATAATTTGAACTATGTGTTTCCAAAATTACAGGAATTACAAACGATCCTTATTTTAACATAATTTACTTTGAAACAAATTGGAAGACTTTATAGAATAAGCTACTATGGGACACAAAGTGCACAACTTAAAAAATTATTTTAATAGGCTATCATTCTAAGAATCTGTACAAGAACATTTAGGATGCTCATAATTGGTCTTTCTTTTTATCTTTTCTATATCCTATATTCTTGGGACAGTCTTTTCCTATGAAATAGGATCTGGTTAGATTGTGTTCCAAAAGGGATTGATTATTTTCATTTGGATACTCTGGTAGGAACACTAACTCATTATTATCCAGAAGGAGAGGGATTATGATAAACCTGACTCTATGAATAATCAAAATAATCCATTGGGGAAATAGCCTCAACATTATCTCCCAAAATACCTGTTACCAGAACTATTAAGTCAATAGAGTGATTAACTTGAAAATTTTTTCTGGTTTTAATCTATTCTGGCAGAGTTATGAATTATTTCAGCCCAAAATATATATGAAACATGCACTACGAGCAGAGCTCATGTTTGGAGTAGAATTTTTTTTTTTAAAGAAAAAGATCATGTTCTTTCTAAAAGATTTATAATCATCCTGCCGAGACCGGTTTGGCTCAATGGATAGAGAGTCGGCTTGGGGACTGAAGGGTCCCGGGTTCGATTCCAGTCAAGGGCATGTACCTTGGTTGCGGGCATATCCCCAGTAGGGGGTGTGCAAGAGGCAGTTGATTGATGACTCTCTCTCATCGATGTTTCTAACTCTCTGTCTCTCTCCCTTCCTCTCTGTACAAAATCAATAAAATATATTTTTTAAAAAAAAGATTTATAATCATCCTGAGAAACATACAAACATAGAAGCAAAAATTACACTTTTAAAAGTTACTCAACATAAATATAAATTAACGTAGGCTAACTGCATAAAAGTGCTGAGAGACTAGAATAATATTTGAGAAATGGTTAAAGAGGGAAATGATTCCCTCTCTTATCAGGCAAGCTGACATAATATAAGAGTAGAACTGCCGAAACTGGTTTGTCTCAGTGGTAGAGCGTCGGTCTGCGGACTGAGAGGTCCCATGTTCGATTCCAGTCAAGGGCTTGTACATTGGTTGCGGGCACATCCCCAGTGGGGGGTGTGCAGGAGATGGCTGGTCGATGTTTCTCTCTCATCGACGTTTCTGGCTCTCTGTCCCTCTCTCCTCCTCTCTAGAAAAAAATCAATAAAATATATATATATATATTTTTTAAAAGTAGAACTATTGGACACTTTTTTTAAAAAAATAAGAGGGTGGGATCCTATATCATTCATTTAGAGTACTTTGAGAGATAAAAGACTCAGGTGAATTAAAGGGAATCAGAAGGTGTAATCTGCTTATGCTTACCAAACCTTTTAATAGTTTCTTCTACTTAAAAGATTAATTCCAGCCCAGCCCATATATCGGTAGCTTAGTTGGTTGAGCATGGACCCCAGTCTGGATGTGTACAGAAGGCAATTGATCCATGTTTCTCCCTATCTTTTCCTCTATCTCTAAAAATCAATAGAAACATATTTTTTTTAAAAATAAAAAAAGATGAATTCTAAAATATTAGGTATTATGGACTTAATCATTGAGAGCAATACATATGTATACATACTAGAGGCCTGGTGCACAAAATTTGTGCATGGGGGTGGGGAGGTGTCCTTCAGCCCAGTGTGCACCCTCTGCAATCTGAGACCCCTCGAGGGATATTTGACTGATTATCCTACCGGGATCGGGCCTAAACGGGCAATCAGACATCCCTCTCACAATCCAGGACTGCTGGCTCCCAACTGCTCACCTGCCTGCCTTCCTGATTGTCCCTAATCACTTCTGCCTGCCAGTGTGATCATACCCTAACCACTCCCCTGCCAGCCTGATTGATGCCTAACTGCTCTCCTGCCAGCCTGTTTGCCCCTAACTGCCTTCCCCTGCAGGCCTAGTCCCTCCCCATCTGCTCTCCTCTGCAGGCCTGGGTCCCCCCCAATTGCCCTTTCCTGCAGGCCCGGTTACCCCCAACTTCCCTCCTCTGCTGGCCTAGTCACCCCTAACTGTCCTCCCCTTGATTGCCCCCAACTGCCCTCCCTTGCAGGCCTGGTCCCTCCCAATTGCCTTCCCCTGCTGGCCATCTTGTGGTGGCCATCTTGTGTCCACATGGGGGCAGAATCTTTGACCACATAGGGGCAGCCATTTTGTGTGTTGGAGTAACAGTCAGTTTGCATATTACTCTTTTATTAGATAGTATAGAGGCCTGGTGCACAGGTGGGAGCCAGTTGGTTTGCCCTGAAGGGCATCCTGGATCAGGGTGGGGTTTCCTTGGGGCATGGGGCAGCCTGGGCGAGGGGCCTGTGGTGGTTTGCAGGCCTGCCATGCCCCTCAGCTACCCCAGCAGAGGCCCTGGTATCTGGGATTTATGTATATTCTATAATTGAAACTTTGTGGCCTTGAGTGTAGGTCTCAGGCCATCAGGGTATGTGGAAAGCTTGACTTCCTCCATTGCTGGGGAAAACCAAGCCTCCTGCTCACTCCATAGCCACAGCCATCTTGATTGCGGTTAATTTGCATACTCGCTCCTGATTGGCTGGTGAGTGTGGCTTTGTGGGTATAGAGAAGTGATAGTTAATTTGCATATTGATCTTTTATTAAGGTAACCAGGAAGAGGGGAAAGGGAAAGAGAAACATGGTGACCCTGTTGTTGCAGATTGACTCTGCCCTCTCCCATCAAACTTTTGTTGGGGGATTGCCTTTCTTTCCCCAGTCCTTGAAGTGTGTTGGGGCAAAGGGGCAGGTGGGATGGAGAGTAGACAGGAACTCCCTCTGGCCAGTGAGGACATTTCACAGCATCCTTGTATTCCCTTTGTTCAGGTTATTACTTTGGGACTGTGATGATCGAAGCTACAGCTACTACATTGAGGTTTCCACCAACCAGCAACAGTGGACCATGGTGGCCGACAGAACTAAAGTCTCCTGCAAGTAAGTGACATCCTTTGAGAGATGTGTTCCAATTTAAAGACAGTCTTTCCAATGGATTCAGAAGGTTCCCATGAAGAGTCATAGAATCACCAGATTATATCTTGTTTGGAATTTGAAACATTCTCATGATCCTATTAAGTACTTAGATGAGAATTTACTTTATATGACCAAACAAGCTCTTCTTATTTTGTGATTTGAACTTGATTTTTGAAAATGGCATGTACTAATAAGCAGGGGGGAAATATATTTTCCATATACAATTCTGTCTTGTGTCCTCCCTCCACATCCCACACTACCCCTTTAGAACTTTTTCTTCCCTAGAGAATTTTGCTGAAGCAATATACACTTCAGTCATTATTCTGGAACTCTGTCCTGTTCCCCACCCTCATACCATTCTCAGAGGTAGCTTTAAATACTTATCTCATGTCTATGTTCGCTATTACCCAAATTAAGGAAAGTTTGTAGCTTAGGTTCTTTATAGTCAAACAGGGGTATTTCATGCATGGGGCATTGGGGCTGTTTGAGCTGACCTGGTGTGGGGAGGCCAGGAGGCAGGATTCTGCTCGTTCTGACCAGCCTAGACTTATGCCTGGAATGAACATTTACATGTGTATATACTCATGTAACTACCACTCAGATTGAATGACCATCTAGACCAGTGGTGCCAGCGTGGAGCACACGCCCCACAGAGGGCAGTTTGATTTTTAAGGGAGGCAATTCAAGAATGAGTTATTAACAGTGAACTTTTTGCATTTCTTATGGTTCTAAGGGCCTCATATACAATATATAAATATATATTGTGACATTTATGCATTTCGGTTCTCTATTATATGTTTTTAAACTTTATTTGCTATTTGTTCATATAACTTCTTATTACTATTATTTTTTAAACAATTTCTTAGTGATTTCTTCCTCATTACTTCAACTTTCCTTTTGTCCTTTTATTTTTCTCTTTCATGGATGCCATATTCTTTGGAAGTTTGTTTAGACCAAGTTAATGGCCTTTTAGGCTTCCTCCACGTGAATAACAATTCACTTTTTGAAATAATAAGAATTATATATCAGGGAGTGTGGGCATCAGGATTTCAGAGATGCTTAGATAGGGCATGGCCAAAAAAAGGTTGGGAACCACTGGTCTATATGGTTCCCTCATACCCTTTACCAGTCATTACTTCAGAAAAGCTCAGTACTTTTCTATGTAGAGCCAAATTATCTTCACCCTTTTAAATCATACAGTTGAGTGGTTTTTAGTATATTCACTATGCTGCCAGAACTACTATTTAATGTTTAGGATCATTTTCATCACACCCAAAAGAATCTTACCCATTAGCAGTCTCCCATTTCCCTTCAGCTCCCTCAGCCCCAGCACCCAATATTCTACTTTTTATTTCTATGGGTTTGCATATTCTGGATAGTTCATATAATAGAATCATATGGTAAGTGATCTTTTGTTTCCAGCTTCTTTCACTTAGTATTAGTTTTCATGTTATAGCATGTATCAGCATTACATTCCTTTTAATGGCTGAATAATATTTAATCATATGGAGATCTATATCACATTTTGTTTATCCATTCATCATTTTATGAACATTTGAATTGTTTTACTTTTTAAATATATTTTATTGATTTTTTACAGAGGAAGGGAGGGGTAAGGAGAGTTAGAAACATCAGTGAGAGAGAAGCATCGACCAGCTGCCTCCTGCACAATCCCTACTGGGGATGTGTCTGCAACCAAGGTACATGCCCTTGACCGAAATCATTCCTGGGACCCTTCAGTCCCCAGGCTGACGCTCTATCCAGCGAGCCAAACCAGTTAGGGCTTACTTTATTTATTTATATATATGTATACACACACACACACACACACACACACACACACACACATTTCTTCATTTCAAAGAGGAAGGGAGAGGGAGAGAGAGAGAGAAACATTAATGATGAGAGATAATCATTGATCCGCTGCCTCCTTCATACTCTGTACTGGGGACTGAGCCTGCAATCCAGGCATATGCCCTGATGGAAATTGAATTGGTGACCTCTTGGTTCCTGTGTCGACACTCAACTGCTAAGCCACACAATTGTCTTATTTTTAGGCTATTATATATAGTGCTGCTTTGAACATTCTTGGTACAATTTTTTGTGTGACTGTATGCTTTCAGTTCTCTTGGGCATATACCTAGAACTGGAGAATTGCTGGGTGATATGGTTTAAGTTTTTGAGGAACTGCCAAACTTTTCCACGGCAGTGGCACCATTTTGTGTTCCCACCAGCAATGTATGAGGATTCCAGTTTCTCCACATTCTTGCCAGAAATTACTATTGACTATCTTTTTGTTCATAGCCATTCTAGTGGGAGTGAAGTGGCATCTCATTGTGGTTTTGATTTGTTTTTTTGTTTTTTGATGGCTAATAATGTGGAACATCTTTTCATTTACTTTTTGGACAAGATTTGGTAATAGTTTTAATGATGGTTATTTGATGCAATGTCTGACAGCCTCACCGTTATCGTAATATTATCATATAGCATGTTTATATTGGTTAGGGCAACACTTGCTACTTAACAAATAGTGGCTTCAACATTTCAGTGGTTTAAGACAGTAGTTTATTTCTCAGCCATGTAACAGTCAATGTAGGTGTTTCTGGCTTTCAAGTGGTCTCTACAGGTAATGGTGGAACCTGCCATCTTCTGTGGTTCTGCCCTCACCTAGGGCCTCTTCAGCATCACCTGCACCTAGCTGGCAGATGGGGAGAGAATAGAAAGTATTCCTGGTTCTGAACAACTGGGCCTAGGCATAGTGAACATCTCTTCCACTTGCATTACCCAAGAGAGAACTATAGTCCATTGCCACAGTCACTTTAATAGGACTAGGAAATAGGTCGCTTTCAGGCTGGGCAGTGACTTCTCAGTGGAACACAAATCTTGAAGTCATCTCTGGCATAGCATAAGAAAACTAACAATTATTTAATAACTAGTATTCAGTACTTTGCATATTTAATCTCATCTTGTCCTGAATCCAAAGCACCTCATGGGATATCTCTTTCTGCTTTACTACATCGCCTCCTAGCATTGGTAGAGAACTTAAACCAAGGCTGTTGATGAAAGCTGGTAAATGGAGTGATTAACTTGTTTCCAAGCTCTAAGAATCTTTTTTATACAAGAGGGAGGCCTTTTTATACAAATGGTGGCATAGACCTATGGATCAGAGGTCACGGTTCGATTCCACATGCCTGGGTTGCGGGCTCGATCCCAGTTAGGGGGTGGGCAGGAGGCAGCCTACCCTGAAATCAAGAAAAAGTACATTAAAAAAAAAAAAGATGGGGGCTTTCAAGGTCCATGAACAGCTGCCCATTTGTCCTCCCATAGTCATTGCTTATTGGGTGTCCAGCTCACAGGCCATATCCTCTGCTTCCTCAAAGTTTGTCTTTGACACATCTACTGGTTACAGTCACCCATCTCTTCTGTCATTTTATGTTTTACAAATATAATTCCTCACCTCTTTCTTTCTTTTAAAAAAAATATATTCTTATTGATTCCAGAGAAGAAAGGAAGGAGGGAAGGAGGGAGGGAGGGAGGGAAGGAGGGAGGGAGGGAGGGAGGGAGGGAGGGAGGGCGGGAGGAAGGGAGGGAGGGAGGGAGGGGAGGGAGGAATGGGGGGAGGGAGGGAGGGAGGGAGGGAGAGAGAAAGAGGAAGGGAAGGAGGGAGAAAGAGGGAGGGAGGGAGGGAGAGAGAAAGAGAGAGAGAGAGAAATATCAGTGATGAGAGAGTAATGTGCCCTGACCAGGAATCAAACCATGACCTCCTGGTTCATAGGTCAAATGCCCAACTAAGCCACTTGGGCCTCATCTCTTTCTTTTATATTCCCTTGCTGAAGGTGTTATACAGTGTTAGTTTTCTATAAGAATTGGCTGACTACTGATTGAGATATATATAATAATTGTATATTTATTTAAATGGGTTTTTTCTTGATTCAAAACCCTTTCACTTATTAGGACCTTTCCCAGGAGCTTTGCATTAAAGTTATCAATATCTTTCTTTCCTCTTTTTTATTTTTTATTTCCATTACTTTATTGGATTTAAATAATTTATATGTTTTTAGCTTTGTATATTAGCACTTCGATGCTACAGCAATAAGTGTATAAATAAGTAATATATTAGATGAACAAGAGTAGTAGCAAGAAGGTAAATGCCTGTTGACCCTCTTGGGATCATTGGAACCAACAGTTATGATTTTATGTTATAGTCATAACCACAAAGTACTGTCTTCCATTTTTGTGTTAGGTCTTAAATATAATAGGAGATATGCAGATAATAAAAAAAGAAAGCCTTTCCTTTTTAACTGCTATACTCCAGAGCAGTCCTCAAAGAAGATTCTATTAGCTTCAAGAATTGTAGCCTGCTTTTTATTGAAATAAAGAATGTGAGTCGTGTTATAAAATGAAGTTCTATAGGATCTTTACATCCTGCCTTAGATCCTGCCTTAATAGCATTCTGCCTAGTCAAGAAGTAATTGGAGAGTAGATTTTTTTTACTGTCCTCTGAAAAATACCAGGAAATGAGATTTTTCAGTGTCTCCTCTAAGTCCCTCTGCTCCTTGGGGTTGGGTTGTGTGTGTGTGTGTGTGTGTGTGTTTTCCTTTATTAGTATATTAAGTTCTTTGCTTTTAGGATAAAGGCTCGTTTTCTGTCTGGGATTACCCTATTTGTGTTTTGAGCGCTTTTGTTTTTCCCCCGATTTTATTGTGATGTTATTAATATACAGCATTGTGTAAGTTTAGGATGTATAATACAATCTTCCTTTTATTAAGTTGTATAAATTGCCTGTGGATGTTAGAGATTAAACCTTTACCAGTGATAACATTTGCAAATATGTTCTCCCATACAGAGGGCTTTCTTGTTATTTTGTTGATGATTTCTTTTGCTGTGAAAAAGCTTTTTATTTTGATGTAGTCTCATTTTTTTAATTTTCTCTTTAGCTTCCATTGCCCTAGGAGAAGTTCTTTTGGCATATGTCTGAGATTTTGCTGCCTGTGGATTCCTCTAGTATTTTTATGGTTTCCCGTCTTATGTTTAAGTCCTGTATCCATTTTGAGTTTATTTTTGTGTATGCTGTAAGTTGGTGATCTAGTTTCATTTTTTTGCATGTATCTGTTCAATTTTCCCAACACCATTTATTGAAGAGACTGTCTTGACTCCATTGTATGTTCATGCCTCCTTTGTCAAATATTAATTGAGCATAGTGGTTTGGGTTGATATCTAGATTCTTTATTCTATTCCATTGGTCTATATATCTGTTCTTGTGCCAGTACCAGGCTGTTTTGAGAACAGTGGCTTTGTAATACAGCTTGAAAACTGGGATCCCATTGGGAGCCCATCTACTTTATTCTTCTTTCTCAGGATTGCTGTGGCTATTCGGGGTCTTTTTTTATTGCAGATGAATTTTTGGAGAGTTCTTTCTAGGTAGTATGGAAATTTTAATGATGTTGATTCTACCAATCCATGAACATGGTATGTTCTTCCATCTGTTTACATCTTTCTCTATCTCTTTTTTTCAGTGTCGTGTAGTTTTCCACGTATAGGTCTTTTACCTCCTTAGTTAAGTTTATTCCTAGGTATTTTAATTTTTTTGGTATGATGGTAAATGGAATTGCTTTTTTAGTCTCTCTTTCTGTAAGTTCACTATTGATGTATAGAAAGGCCATAAATTTCTTAGCATTAATTTTGTATCCTGCTACATTGCGGAATTTATTTATTAAATCTATTAGTTTTTTAATGCAGCCCAATTTACAATAGCTAAGATTTGGAAACAGCCTAGGTGCCCATCAACAGATGACTGGATCAGAAAACTGTTGTACATCTACACAATGAAATACTATGCTGCCATAAAAAAGAAGATATTCTTACCATTTGCAGCAACCTGGATGGAATTGGAGAACATTATGCTAAGTGAAATAAGCCAGTCAATGAAAGAAAAATACTACATTATCTCACTCATTTGTGGATAATAAAGAACATTATAAACCGATGAACAAAAAGATAGATACAGAGGCAGTAAAGCATCAAACATACTGTGGGAAGATTAGGGAGAGATGGAGGAGATCAGAGATCAACCAAAGGACTTGTATGCATGCACATAAGCATAACCAATGGACTCAAAACACTGGGGGGTGAGGGCATGTATGGGAGTAGGGTGTGGTAGGGCAATGGTAAGATAAGTACACATATAATACCTTAATTTTAAAAATTGGGGGGAAAATATGTTGTAAAGGCCCTGTCTGATGTGGCTTGATAGGTTGTAGTGTTTTACCAGGCACCCAAGGGTTGTGGGTTCAATTCCCCTTCAGGACACATACCTAGGTGGCAAATTCAAGCCCTGATCAGAAAGCATATGAAAGACAACCAATTATCTCTCGCTCTCGCTCCCACTCTGGCTCTCACTTTCTCTCCCCTCCCCTCCTTCCTATCTCTCCAAAATCAATGGAAGTATGTCTTTGGGTAAGGATTAAGAAAAAAATGAAGAGTTTTTAATAACTTAAGAAAATACTTATATAATAAGGTTTCTTAAAGCAAGGTAAAAACATTATGGAAGTATTATCACAAGTAGGAAATAAAATTATGGAAGAAGAAAAGCAGAAGGAAATAGGCCAAAATGTTAATAATGACTATATCTGTGTGTTGGGATTATGGGACTTATTTCTAGTTTTCTACACTTTTGGCCAACTTACATGTATTTCTTTTAAAAGAAAAGAGAAAACTATTTGAAAGAGAGTTTTTCCTTGCTGCAGCCATGAATGTTTTGTAGACACTTGTTCTTCCCAGAGCAGCATAGGCGGCAGAGTCGCATGGTTTATGCACAGTCAGCAGTAAATTAAATAAATGAATGCCCTTCATAGCAATACCTATTAGCTTTTCAGAACCTTGCCACCTACCTGAGCACAAGTTTTGCTCCCTGAAAAGGACACCTGAGCCACCTTTTCCATGCTTCTCCCTTGGGCCTCTTAGAGCTTCCTCTGCTTGCCTTTCCCAGGAACTTCAGCAGTCTGCTGCCACATGGCTCTCCCTCTCAGAGGCCCTGGCCTACTTGAGACCTTGGAGCATTACCATGGATCGGGCAGTTTCTACAGCATGCTCCCATGAGAAGGTTTCTTCCCTGCCCCCTCCCTCAGAAGCACTTGGACAGTCTGTGTTCCCGGGAGGGACTGCTGTGGGGTCAGCTCGTCTGCTCACTGTTCTTCAGCATGATGGCACCCACACCTGAGAAGCAGTGCGGGCCCCTCACTGACTGTACTGCCATTTAGTCCTGGGGAAGGTCAACACTCTGTTCTGGGGTCGGTTTCTGTAGCTGGTTCTGTGTATTCACTAGGAATCTTAGAACAGGGAGTTGTGTTTCTTTTTCTGAGTGCTGCAATGGGTGAGGGCAATGAGATAAATTAAAGGCGGAGATTTACAGCCTCAGTAAACTCTTCCAAGTGTAGCAAGATTGAAAAACAGTGCATTTAAATCTAAACTATTTACTTTACCTGCGATTTCCTACATCTTTTTCTGCCATTGTTAGTGATAAAGTTGAGGAAGCTTTTCTTCTGCCAGCTTTGTTTCTTAGCCTGACACTTAACAAAGCAGAAATCTTGGGTTGGTGCCAGGAGGTCACTGCTAATCATGTAGCCTGCAGGTTGTGTGCAGAGGGCTTGGGGTCATTAATGTGATGCAATGAAAAGAAAGTAGGTTTTAAAAGAGGAAATGTCTTCACCATTGAGACTGCTGATGAGAGGAGGTTCATTTTTAATGTCAGTTCAGTTTCCAGGATGGGACGGGAGCTCTTGACTGTCACGTAGGCTGGGACTGAAATATTACTGCTTCTTACAAGTCTCTGCTGTGGGCACAGACGCTGTTCTTCTCAGGTCCCCTTCCCTGTGCGGTTGGAGGACTGTACTAACTTGTTCCTTCTTAAAGTGTGAGCCAATTAACGGGCTCTGGTTGTGTAATTGTCACTCCTCAAATGTTCGGGGAGATTTTATTTTTCTCTTCTCACACTTAATTCCATTTTTCTACATAACATCTGACAGTAATGAAAAAAGCCAGTCATGTTCTTTCCTAAGTTTAGTTTTTAAAGGGCAAACATTGGTGTTAATTTTGTCAAAAGATTTAGAACTTGAATGATAAAGGAGCATGTAACTGTAAGGAATGGCAAAAAATGAAATTGGAAAACCAACAGAATTTAGATAAAGTGCGAGCGCACCACACACACACACACACACACACACACACACACACACACACGGGACAGTAGGCAGACTCTTGTGTTAATGGTGAGATGTCAGAGCTTGTCCTGTAGAAGGTATCTGTTAGACCAGACCAGGAGACACCTGTTCATCAAACTGTTGTCTATCGGATAATGAAGTACCAGGAGTGTATGAATATTTTACAGTAAAAAACATCAGTAGGGAATCAGTCGCTCATACCTACATATCTACACAAAGGACTTATCTTCTTTGCCGCAAAAAGTTTTTATGCAGAAATTTACCCATATATTGGAAGCCAGGTGGAAAGTAGATTTTGAAGTACGTGACCTGAGTTGTAAATGTAGAGCTATAAGCAGGTTCTGTCAACCACCAGTGGAGAGGTTCCTCCCATCCAGAACATTTGACAGATGAAGGAGCTGGGAAGAAATGAAGTCCTGTCAGCTCAGAGATGATCAGGAGGGAGAAGCCCAGAGCTCCCTTTCTCCTTCCTGCTTCCTCCAGGAGCCACCTCATTCTGTGATGCCTGTTATAAGTAAAATGAAGCATACCTCAATAAACTTTCCCAGTGAGCTGGGTGAGCACACTTAAAACGTGCATGGTCAGAAAGATTTTTCTTTTATTATGAAAATAGCTTTCATATCACTATTACATTCTAATGACAAGAAATCAAGACCACACTATTCCAACTGCCATCATCTTTCTCCTCTCTGTTCCACTTGGTTAACTGCCCCTCAAGTTTGCTCGCTGTAGCCAGAGTGGTGCTTTCCAAGCCCAGCACTGTATTATACCTGCTAAGACCCCTCACTGCTCTTTAGATAAAGACCAGCATTCTTCAGGTGGCCTGGAGTGCCTGCACAATCTGGCCCCGTCCCATCCTGTCTCTCCATACTCGTCCTGATTCACTGTCCCTGTTCACGCCAGCCTGGCTTCTTCTCTCCAGCTCCACACATCACGCTGCACCTTCCCAGAGCCTTTGCAAACGCCGTGGCCTCTGTCTGAAGCCCTGACCCTGGCCCTTTGTCTGGTTAATGCCATAATCCTTCTGTTCTCAGCTCAAAAGGCCGGTTTCACAGGAAAGTCTGTGCTGACCAGCCATCTCAATCTGATCGCTTGTTGTTCTCTCTCGTTGATCCAAGCTACTTTCCCTTCACAGCTCACATCAGTTTGCAGTGACCCTTTGTTTAGTGTGGTTATTGTATGACTGTTGTTGTTCTTTCTCACTAGACTGTAAGCTCCATGAGAGCTCCAGGGATTTGATCTGTCTTACCCATTATTGTCATGATAGCCTGGCAAGGACCTTGCACTTGTATTGTCTGAATGAATGAATGAATGAGTGGTAAGTGCTACCAGTCTAGTGTCCAGTCATGCATGCATGGTTTCCTTTGTCCTGCTACTAGAACTGTTGTCATCACAGAGCTCAATCAGAAAATCTGTCCAGCCCAGCCCACATGTTGGAATGTGGAGCAAAGCAGAGTTTGTGTGAGAGAATAAAAGTTGCTTATTGCCCTGATAATGTATCCTTATAGACTAGAACGTGTCTTCCCAAGTTCTCTATTAATCCATTATTGGTCTATCATCCTAATTCACTTAAGCCTTATTCATAACACAGGTTCAGTCATTGTCAAAGGTTCATTTTTCTCTGGTCTCCAAATCTGTCCTTGCCCCTCAGGTTAATGACTTGGGTCCTCCATTTATTAGTTACCATTACCTTTACTTTTAACAACTCTTAGAGAAAGTCAAGCTTTTCTTTATGGAGAGGCCAACTGCTTTAAAAACTGTTTGCTTTGTTTGCCAGGTTAATATGTTTCCATTGCTTCTCTGGATGTTCAGAGTGAAAGGTTAAAAAAAAAATTTTTTTAAGCTGGCCTTAATCTCTGATGAGGAACTCTAAGCCACCTGCCAAGGCACCCTGGGTACCTGTCCAGCAGGTAGATAGAATCTGTCTCGCAGCACACACTCCTCTCTGGCATCTTGGGACTCTGGGCCCCTTCAGCCGCAGCACTGTCCCATGACTAAGCCTGGCTCTGTCAACAGAGCAACGCAGCCTACTCCTCATTGGGCCTCTCGTAGTTGTCATGGAACCCTAATATAGGCAAGCAAACTGAGCACATAGAAAGACCAGAACAGCAGTCATCATATAAACCCTTTTTTAAAATGAATGTTTAGCATGCACATCTGCAAAGGAGGAAAGTAGAGCCTATTAGAAAGGTCAGTGTAGTTTTGATCATATTGTCTTAAAGTGACCTGCCTCGGTTTGTCTCTGGGTCTTAGCAAGAAGCACTGTCTGGGTAATATGCTGGGATTAATGCAGGCTCAAGTGTACTAGTATATCAGAGCGCTAACAGGCTTGTGTTTCCTTCCTAAGTTAAAAAACAGAAAGAGGGGGGAAAGTGTTCCTTTAATTTAGGGGTCCAGCATGCACATAGAATCGGGTTTTAGAGCTGAAAGGGCATTCTTCTTTGACTCGGGTGTATTCTCATCCGTTCATGAGCTCCATTAAACCTTGGCCCCTTTCTAGAATGACTTCTCAAACTCAGCTTGTCTGAGACTAAGGTCATTGTCAGGTCCCCATGCAGCAGCCCCTCCTCCTCGGTGTCCCTGCCTGTGTTGGTGTAGCCCTTTCCCGGGCATCTCTTCCCCCTTTGACTCTCCTCCTCTTGCCCTCTACAGCCTGTCAGTTAGCACATCTTTTCTTTAATGCCCTTTTGTCCTCTACTTTGCCTGCATGTATTTCATACCTCCACACCTCCCTCCCAGAACACTGCAGCAGCCTCTAACAGATTTCCTTGAGTGTGTACTCCATGTACAACTGGTGGTGTTTTGGTGTCTGGACCACTGTTGTTAGGCTGGTTGGCTTATTCCTACTCCCTGCTGAAGGCACAGGGAAAAGCCTCAGAGCCTTCCTGAGTCATCTGCTGTCTCCATGTGACCAGCTTTCCCCAAGCATCTTGTTTTCAATATTCTGCCCCGCTGTTGCATCTCATGTCCAGATTTCAAATATATAATTACCACGTCTCTAACTCTCACCAAACTTTCTAACCTTTATCTCTTTTTTTTCTTTCCTTGAGGGTATCCAACTTTCCTTTCAGTCTGGCCCAATTACTGTTGCCAAACAAGTCCATACTTTAGATCAGCTAATTATCTTTATTTCCACCTGCTGATCTTCAAATCTCTGCTCATCTCTAATCCCTTCAAAACCCAGCCAAAAGTGCTTGGAGCCATCTTCCTTGATTGTCCTTCTCCCAAACACAAGTAACTGCTCTGTCAGCTGAATGACCATCTTAATTTGTTTGCATATAACTTGATAATATTCACTTTTCCTTGGATCTATTTCAGAGAAGGGAGGAATAAGGGGCTAGGCTGGAAGGACACCTGATTGTTAAAAATCAGCCGCCTTTCGAGGTGCAGTGGGATTGACCCCTTGGAAGTACAAGGCCATATTTTCCCAGAGTAGCCTCCAGCAAGTCAGGCTGTAATCAGACGCATAGCCCAACCAACTCTGATTCAGTCTGATATCTGTTAAGTGACCCTGCTAGGTAGAGGCCACTCATGAGGGAGAAATACTGAGGAGGAAAGAAGGTATTTCTCCTCTGATATACACATTCTGAACATTTGGGAACCATATCATGCACACAGAGTGTAAAATATTGAATATAAACCAGGGTCCTATAATCATTAAATATGGCAACTGAGAGTACCTTGAAAATCACAGTCCAGGCCTCTCACCATGCAGATGGGAATCTGAGACAGAAACCGCAGGTGCCTTTCCCAGATTCTCTCCTGGAGGAGGGTCCACATTAGAATGCAGATGTCCTGGTTCTGAGTCTGTCTCCCAGAATTTTGCATGGCCTATATAAGACCAGGTAAGGGCTGTGAGAATATGGACTTAATCAGAATATGGCATGGAATTAAATAGATCTTCTGAAAAGAAGCATTTGGAGCCCAGCCACCGCAGGAAAACTGTTGATTTCCCTTCCAAAGGAACCTGTGAATTCTAGATTTAAAAATCACATAAAGGAACAAATTAGATAGACTCACCTTCCAAAAAGTCTGATGAAGACCATAGATTGTAGATATATTATTCTTACATTTGCATATGATTTCCTACTTTGCTGTCACTACTACTTGCTCCACAGAATATTAGGTTAGCTATATTGTAATTCATACTTTAAAAATCAGTTTTTAAAGTATAGTCTCTACGCCAGTGGTCAAGTCCAGATTGCCTAGGGCTTCATTATCCAAGTTGTAGAGTATATTAGCCTCTGCTTTTCTTTCCTTTCCTTCCTGTTGCCTACTTTAAAAAATGTCATCACTCTGTCCGTTAGGCCATTTATTAGAGCATTTCCTTCTATCAAAAGAGATTTGCGTGTAGCCTCCACATCTCCCTCCCAGTTTTTTCCCTGTGTTAAGCCAAGATTCATAAAGCATATTTTCCCCGCAGTTGACATTTTCTTTTCACAATCCCTTGAAGTGGAATATAAGTGAATTTCACCATGGTATTGTAATTATGTACTGAGGATCAGTAATAAACTTTTCTTACAGTTTTAAAGTGTAGTTTCAGACTGGTGATCATCTGGAATTGCACATATTAACCAGCTGCTTTGGGGGGAGTTAACAAGTGTTTTCTGCTCATACACTTTTCACCTCTTTATTCAAATTTATACAACAATACAGAGCCCCCATAAAAAAATAAAAATTAAAAAAAAAAAAAAACACCTTCCCTGAGCAAAAGAATGCTTGTATTCTTAAATAATGGGCTTGACAGAATTGACCTGGAAGGGGTAATGAGAATTCACTGTGCCCACCCCTCTACCTTCAGGAGAATTGCACATTAAACTTGTCTGAGAGCTCCTGATTTTCCTCCAGGGACAAAGACTGGGGGATAGTCCTTGCTTCCTCATCTCCTCTCTGAGCCTTCAAGTGTAAATTTCTTAAGCCGGTGATGCTCAGGCAAAGGAGGGAAGCAGTGTTGGTACTGCTGCTCGTAGATGAAAGTAACTTGTGTATATTGTTCTTTTTTCCTTCCTGATTCTCTAGGGAGTTGCTGAATTCTCTCTAGAATTTGGCAGTGGATGTGTAGGCTTAATAGAAATTCTGACTGCTGGCGCTTTGTAATGTATAGTCCTTTCTCTGAGATATGCTGGGGGTGGGGAGGGAAGGACCCATGAAGTTTATTGTTTTACATTTCTGAATCTTCTGAATTCATCTCTCCTAGTTAAAATAAGAATCAGTACTATGCTAATCTAATGTTGAGATCACATTCTCACAGCACCATTGAATCCTCTATCATAGCTCTGCCTGTTTGTGGCTGCTTCATGTAAAGGCTTCAGACGCACAGGATGTGGTTACATTGCCCCCTGAGGATGGAGAGCCACATGACATTAAGTAGTAATGAAGTTTTTGGTAAGACATGGCATGTATTGTGCCTACAATTACAAATGCACTCATTTTTGTATTTCTAATCTGATATTCAAATTTATACTAATATTACATTGCACTAATTTATAGTAATATTAATATTTCATTCTTATATTAATATCAATTACTGTTACATATTTCTAAAATGAGAAGGGAAGATGGCACACACTGTCTTCTAAGCCTTCCTCTTTGGGGATGTAACACCTGATCTTCTCAGTGAGTTTTCTCCTTTTGTTACTTCCTTGACTAAGTCTATAATTCAACTAATATTGAATGATTGCCCTGCTAAACCCCCAATTTATGGGGCAGGAGATAACTCAGAAATCTGCTGTATCCTTCCATGAACTTCACAGGCATATTTTGAGCCACTGCTCTAGGTCAGGCCCTGTTCTGGGGCTTCCCTCCTCTCGTGGGCTCCTCAGTTAAGCTTTCCCTTCAGCTCAGGGCCAGTAGGGATTGAAAGGCTCTGACCCAAATGCAAATAGAGGCACTTGTCTGACACACCTAGACAGATCCAATCTTCCCCGAAAGAATCAATAGGGATAACATTTATGAAGTCTGCAGAAGGGAGAGCTCGGCCTTAGTAGATAAATAAAAATCATTCCTCCCTTCAGCCTGCTGGAGGGAAGTTCAAGTGTACCTTAGGGCAGTGGTTGGCGATCACTGCCTTAGAGCACAGACCTTCCTGGAGATGGTAGGACTGGAGTGCAACTTGTGCCCTCGGCCTTCAGTCCTCGGCAGGCCACTTATTGTTACCTTTGTGTTGGGAACAAGAGCCTGGCCACAGCAGCCTCCAGACGAGCAGGCTTTGTGGCAGGCTGTGTCTGTGCTCTGGCTGCCCTCTCCAATAATGAGATAAGTGTGGTGCTCACTTTGTAGTGAGCACTTGCAGTTTCTGTAAACTGTGTAATACCATGTAATAATCAGTAATTTTCCACTTACCCTTGATAACAGGAGATTTCTGCTTGGCTTTCAGTGGTAGCCAAAATGTGGGTGGCTTTTCCCAAGATGTTGAATTTTTCAGAGTCATCTTTCTTCACTAGATAGATTGGCAAGTTGTTTTCCAAATGTGTCCAAAATGTGTAATGTCTAATCTTGCCTTTAAAATGTCAAAGTCAAATCAAATGGTTCTGAAGTACCCATTTGTAATAAAACGACCATATCCATTCTTAAGCTCGTTTTAGCTGTCTCCTGGCTGTGCTTTTCCTCAAGGGATTAGTAGCTTGAAGCTTAGCCCAATAGCTGAGATGATAAAACTGCCAAGTCTCAAGTTATTGTTTTAAATTTTCTGTAAGAGATTGTATCTTAAATATAAAGTGAACTTGCCCAGATAACTTGATGCCCTTCCCTGAGAGAGGATGGGTCACTGTGCTATGTGCTCTTCTCCCCCGAGCCACACACACTCAAGATTGGATGGTGTTCTTGCTCTGATTTTTTTTAATCATTGGAAAATACTTTTAGAAAAGAAACAGACATAGGTTTTACACTTTAATCCTCAACCTCTATTTAAAGTTATCTCTTGACTTTTGGTGTTTTCCTGTAATAAATTAAGATTTCTTTTTTAATTAGACTCTTCCCTTTTCCTGAGACATGGCTTGCGTTCTCTCTTCCTGCCTTCTTGGTCACCACTTACCCTTTCAGAGGCTTGAGCAAGCCCAGCAGCTGTTGATTAGGTGCTGTTGGGGAGTCATCTGAATCATGGTGCTGGAGTCCTGGTACTTCTACAGTCATTGCCCTGCCATTGATCTGCCACAGGCTGGCCTTCCTGCAGATTTCTGGCCTGGCACTTCTGTGTGTCTGACTTCCTCAAACTAGGATATCAGTGAATGGTGTCAACTAAGAGGCAGAAGTTGCTTGAGCTGACCTCACATTTAAAAGATGATTGTGCTTTTTGGGCACAAAAGGTTGGATTTGTTCATCAGAATGATAGATTGATCCTCTCTGTGCAAGGCTCTGTATGGGGTTATGAAGAAAAGAGAAGCTAGACCACTTCTCTGTAGTCTAGTTCCGCGGTCGGCAAACTGGCTCTCGAGCCAAATGCAGTTCTTTGGCCCCTTGAGTATGGCTCTTTCACAAAATACCACGGCCTGGACAAGTCTATTTTGAAGAAGTGGCATTAGAAGTTTTAAATTTAAAAAATTTGGCTCTCAAAAGAAATTTCAATCTTTGTACTGTTGATATTTGGCTCTGTTGACTAATGATTTTGCCGACCACTGGTCTAGTTCAAAAGCAACATACACATCAAAAAAGACTCACCTATCAGCTGACTCTTTCCTGGTGTCACCTAAAAAACAAATTGGAGTTGAATGATTGCTTACTTCTTGGGTATGCTTAAAAGTTCAGCCAAAACCAGAATAAACAGTGGACAGTTTATGAAGACAGTTTATTAGATCTAAAAAGCAAATAAGTCACCTTCATAAAGTTAGCTTCTTTATGAGCGATGTGGGGGGGAAGTTGTGCTTGGGTGGAGACCAGGCTTCCTGTGGGCCACATCTGCCGTGTTGCTCGGAGAAAGTGCTTCTCATCCATTTGGCACTTTCATAGCCTTTTTGTGTCCCACACATATCACCTCAGTGGCAGGGCTTTCAGAGGAGATTGTTTCTCTCCCCTGAGGTGCCTTGCTGGAAATGGCTCCTGTGCCTGTGGAACCCAATCAGCCTGCGCCGGAAATGCACTGGCCCAGGTGAAAGCAGATTTCTAACCAAACACCAGTGGAACAATCCATTTTCTACCAAAGTCTCTGGAGGCCTAGCCTCACCGCTGCAACACTTTTTAGTTGTTTACTGGGGTTTGATTTTTGGCCTAGCATATTATCTTTTGGGGGTTATTTAGATGTATAATTAAATTAGAATTTATGGTTATAGAGATCCTTTTACTTAGGAATTTTACATGGAGTCGCCACCGCCAACTACAGATATAGAACATTGTATGTTGGCAGACACTTGTGATCAAAGTGAAGGTCTTTCCTTGAGAGTAGACATGTTTTTCCTACATTTGATCTGGGTGTCATTGTTTAGGTTTTGTTGGGATGTTGTGTAATTGGATTTCAGGTTTGGGGGTAGCTTTCCAAACTGAAATGCCATAGACGAGTATTCTCCTTTAGAAACATCTATGTCAAATTATTCGTCAACTTTACTACAGTAAAGTAATGAAAAGTAAGGTAAGGTGGGGGAAAACCATGGAATACTCAGGATTGTATTCAAAGAGGGAATTTGTACCAGTATTGCCAATTCCTGGTCTCCATTCTCTTTGGAAACGGACCCTGAGGAGGAAAAGCACATAGACAGGCTCTGGGGAAAGGGTGTGGGGCAGCAATGTGAGAGCTGTTATCTTTGTTATTATTGAACTGAGGTGCTCCTTCCTCGCAATGGGAACTTCTGACTTGTGCTTCCTTGAGAAACAAGCTTCCTGGCTCTGAAGCTTGTCCATACAGCTCAGTTCTGCCCGGTGGTGAGGCCTGTCCTTTCTACCTGTGGCCAGGGCTCTGTCAGTGTCCTTCTGCCCAAGTGATCTGTGGGCAGCACTATATTTCCGTATCATTGTTCCCCTACACATTCTGTTTCATGCGTTTGAAAGCATTCTAAGGGGACTGCCAGAGAGATCCATGGCGCAAAAAGGGAAGACGTAAGGATCATATGAGAACCCTCAATAAAGTAGACATTTCTATAAACACAGGAAGTGTCAGTACTGACATCTTTGTTACTGGTTTTCCTTTACCTCATTTCTAGTTGACCTTCTGTGACCTTGTCCATCTGGTGCGCACCTCAGGTGTAGGGCCATTTGCAGCTAAGCTGAGCATGTAAGGCTCATCTTCATCACTGACTTCTCCTCCACCTTAAGCCTTGAAATGTGAGTGGTGCTGGCAGCCAGATGAAGTTCACAGTGAAAATCAAGCCCTCCTCGCCAGGCTCAGATTTCAGAATCATTTCTGGTTTTGCAGCTGCGTTTGCATATCAGTCCTGAGGTTTGATCTAAAAGATCACGGCTGGGGGAGCTTTAGCCCTTGCTCTAAACCTCCTGACTATCTACTTCTCTCAGTACTCCCTTTACCACCAGGAAACCCATTCCTATGAAGTGCTTGCTATGATATTGGTACTATGCCAGGCAAAAGCCCATCTGCCCACAGAATTCAAGAACCCATGAAAGTGGGCTGAAGCTTGCACCTTGGCTGTCCCAGGTGACTGCTGGGAGTGAGCAGCACATCCCAAGCTCAGTGTGTCCCAGACAGTGGCCGGTGCAGTGTTCAGAGCCTGCCCCCCAGGAAGGTACAGACTAGAGGATGAAATAATGCCTATATGAATGAAAGTGAAAATCTACATTTGTGTTAAACGTAAAATTATTCAAATCTGAGCCTTAGGTTCTTAAAAACATAAATATCTCACCACCAGAAAGAAAAATGTGCAATATGACATTAACTGCACATGAATGAAGTAAAATAGGTAAAATGAAAGTCCCTGGAATAGAATCAGGAGGCCTGTCTCAGCTGTGGTTCTGCCACTTACTGGCTGAGTGTCCTTGGGCAAGTCCTTTCTTCTCCCTGTACTGTCCTACATCTGTAAAAATCTTCCTAAACGAGGCTCACAGCCAGACTCCAGGGGCTGCATTATTGTAATAGTACAGGGTTACGTTACCAATAAAAACATATAGTAGTTGTGTAAAATACAAAGTACAATGGATTTACCTCAAAAGTACCTTCTAACAATTGCATAGCATGGTTCTTATAGTCCTAGGATATTGTGTTGGCTGGACACTAACATACCTGTATGCCATATGTACAAAATGCACATGGGTGAGTTTTTAACTCATATATATGGTAAAATAAACCTCTGCAGCTGCTTCTCTTCATCCCTTGGGCCCTGGAAACTATGACTGACTGTTGTGTCCCTGAGCCCAGACAGCAGACTTCCATCTCTAGAGAAAAGCTTCCAACCTCAGTTATTCTTGTTGGGAAGTGAAAAAAATAAAAACAAAAACAGCAATTTGAAATATATTCAATACCTTGACCTTCTTAGAGATGCATGCTGTTATAACGTATATAGTTAAATTATATTTGAAAGAAATATAGTCATGTAGAACCACAAACAGGTCATGGTTAGATGAGTTTGTGTTGAAAGAAGGGTCAGGAAGTTAGCCTTTTTCTTCTAAAATCATTAAGTACATACCTCATGACTGGAAGCCTTTTACTAATGAAATATTAATATCCATTAGATGTTGAGTGTGCATTAAAAATGTCTCCACATTTGTATTTTTAGCATGGACTCACCAGTATCAGTGAAAATAATTAGTCCTTGCCTGTAATCTAAAAGCCTTATCTCTTTACTCTTACTTTTTTAGAAGGCAGATGTTTTTAAACTGATTTGAAAATCAAATTTGCCCTTCAGTGATTTCATTTGGAAGGAACATAGAAGTAAACATTATACAGAAGGCTTTTCAATACATTATGCATGCAAATGTGGTAGCTGAAGTCGGGTTCATGAGTGGAGGTGGGTGACTGTTCTGCTTGAGAAAGGTTGAGTTGTTTAATGAATGCAAAGATCACTGACCATCGGATTGTGCAGGTCTGTCATTTAGTAGCAGGACTATTGGTTCATGTTAAACTCCACCTGCCAAAGGTGAGAATTGGCAGCTTCCAGCTGGCACAGAGAGACCACATTAATGGTGCAGAGGCTGTGTTCGGGCAGCCTGTGGAACCCTCTTGTTGAGCCCTTGTTCTCTGCCCATCTTGGGCAGGATGCCACAGAATGGGGTAGGTTGGGAGAGGGGGAGGGGAGTATGCTCTTCTCAGAATACCCGGTGGCTGATGTGGAGATTGTGGTCAGAGAATATGTGCTGCAAAGACTCTGTCTGAAGTATTTATAGGGTTGTCTGATATCCCTCAGGGGTCAGGGACTACTAATAAGTCTTATTTATCTTCGAATCACCAAAATTCAGCACAGAGCCTGACATGGTAGGAGCTTGGAAATGATTTGTGAACAACAACAAAAAAAATGAACTTATGAATGAATAAGAAGTTACTTTGGGGGGTAGGGCAAGTTTTAAAAAATAATCATAACACAGATTTGTCAGACTCTTAATAGTGAATTAGATAAAGATTATTACTATGAAAGAGGAGGAATTGACATTTAAACTAATTCAAACCAATTTTTTTGCTCTCTATCCTGGACATCAAAACCTTGAACCATCTTATAGATCAACAGAGGTCTTCCAACAAAGGAAGTATGACCCCCTGCCTAAAATGTGATTTAAAAACCCAGGTGGCCCAGTTCCTCAGAGGGTGGATTCAGAAAGTGGGTGGTTCTCAGAGCCTCCTCCAGGAAGGGCTTGCCGGAGCTGGCAGGCCCAGCCTGGGCTTTAGAAGTCTGGCCTCTGTATGTGGCACTCAGCCATGATTCAGAGGTACTCATTTTAAAAGGCCTTCCCTGTCCCCTTTTCTGACTGGTGATTTCCAGGTCATCATTTATGCCCAGCTCAGCATCACCTCCTTTATGAATTCTGACCCCTCCAGTCTAAACTTGGAATAGCTATAATCCCCAACTCAGGCGAAATGTGGGAAAGACCTCTGTTCTCTTGGATCAGTTCTGCAATGGTACTCACAGAAATTCCCAAGGGAAGGGAAGCATTTCAGGCCTGATCTGGTTTGTTCACTGCTATGTTCCTGCCATTTGGTAGAAGCTTGGCATGTGTTAATTTGCCTAAACAATCCAGGAGATCTGTATCCTGATCTAGGACTTAAAGTTCTACTGGAAATTGAAGAACTTATAGGTAACATAATAATTAAAGAAAAACTAGGGGACTCAGACTCTCTACTTTCAGGTATAATATACACAAGAGAAATTAAAATATATGTCCACACAAAAAGTTGTGCATGGGTGCTAATAGTGGCATTAGTCACAATAGTCCAGAATTGGAAACCCTTCAATGTCTGTTAACTGTTGAATAAATAAACAGAACATGGTACATCTATGGAATATCATTTGGCAATAAAAGTGAATGATGCTGACACTGCCACATTGTGGATAAACTTTGAAAACATGCTAAGTGAAAGAAGCCAGTCACAAAAGACTAGATATTGTATGACGATGTTTGTGCAGTGTTCAGAATAGGCATATCCATCAATACAGAAAGTCAATTATTGGTTTCTAGAGATCAAGCATGTTGGGGAGTGAGAAATGACTATGACATGATAAAGGGCTTCTTTTGGGGGGGAATAAAGTGTTCTAAAATTGTCTGTGGTGATGGTTACACAATTCTGTGAATGTACTAAACACCATTAAATTGTACACTCAAAAGGGGTGAATTTTATGGTGTGTGAATTACCTACATATATAAAAGGCTAAGTGACCAGACAGCCAGTACATATGATGTACACTGGCAATTTAAAAATAAACATTGACTCATGCATGCACAATACATGTAAAGCTCTCACTGGCACCAGTCACACACATGTGTTTCTAAAAGCTGAAGTTTATTAACAGGATCTGCGGAAGGAGAGGTTGTTCTGATTCCAAGAATTGATTTGTCCCCATCTGACACTGACCTCCCATTAATTCGAAGACAGTTTCCCATGATGCCAGCATTTGCGATGACCATTAAGAAATCACAAGGACAAACTCATGACAGAGTAGGAATATTCCTACCTGAACTCATTTTTAGACATGGTCAGTTATATGTTCCTTTCTCTCGAGTTCAAAGAGCATGCGGCATTAAAGTTGTAAATACTTCATCACAAGGGAAATTAGTCAAGCATTCTGAAAGTGTTTTTACTGTTAATTTGGTATACAGAGAGACATTAGAATAAATTTAATCAATTTATCAGTCATTGTTTTTATCAATGTTTTTATATCATGTTTTCGTTGTTTTTATATCGTCTTTGTTATTACATTATGTTGTTATTTATTTATATATTATTTTCATATATATTTTACCAATTTTCTTTCATCTCTGACACTTACAGAGAAAGGGCAAATAGCGATATTAAAATATTTCTTCTAACTAATTTTCTGTCAATGTGCATGAATCTGTGCATGGGCCACTAGTATTACAATAACACTGTTATTTTTCACAAAGAGAAGAGTCTATAGGACACTTCTAGACCAGGGCTGAAAGTGCCTTTGTAAGGATTGTCCTGGTTGGGGACCTGCCTCCGTGCTGTGCAGTAACAAGGCCCTTGTTTGTCCAGTTTTGTTAATGTGAGCAGTCTAGATCACAGACCCCTGCAGTGTTCATCTCACAGAAGCCTCACGTTAATGGGTGCTTGCTGTTGAAGGAGGCTGGACTAAAACTGCAGCAGAGACTCATAGCTTTTCTCTCCACTGCTTTTCTCTGCCTTTTCCTTGAAGTTCCTTGAGAAGGAAGACGAGAAGAGAGGGTCATATTCACTTTTCCCTTCTCTCTCGCTACCTGCCCTGCCCCACCTCTTCTTTAGTTCTTACGGCTCTTTCCACAGATGTGTGGCAGAACCTGGATCGATGCTTTAATGCATTTTTAATTTATTTTTAAAACCCAGAGATTTCATTCTGAGGATTTTCGGGGAGAGGAGTGCAAAGTACAGACCATGCAGCCCTGCTGCCATAGTAAAAAGAATGGTCCTATCTTCGTCACGTGTGACTAGGCCCAGGAGCCAGTGCAGCTTCAGAGGGGTGCACTCAATGGCCTTGGGGTTGATGAGCTGCCAAGCTCTTGTTCATTTCAGACCCTTTACAGCCTGCTTTATGTGTTGTCCACTAAGTCAACAGTATGAATTCCTGCTGTAAATAGTCATACCCTGGCATTGTAATGGGACTTGAAGTCAGTAAAATTCAAATTCTGAAATCAGAATGACTCTTGCCCCTAATGTCTCACAGTAATAAGTACATATAAGTGCAGGAGTTGGAGACATTTGCATGAACTTGACCTAATTGAATGACAATCCTCTTTATATGAAAGCAATCCTGTCCTGTGACAGCTGCATACGAGATAGTAATTCTGCACGGACACCATTGAGATCTCATAGGGCATGATTTCTAAGTTACACGTCTGTGTTATCCCACATAATGCATTTTTACTACCAATTATCATCTGACCTAACTCGGTGCTGGTAATTCAATTTAATTTTTTGATGGCATCATAAAATATTGATAACAAAGCTGGTAATAATAATGGTGTGAGAATGGAACCAAGAGCCATTTTTATTAATGCAAGTGAAGACAGAGCAAATCTATTAGATTTCTTCTGATTCCATAATTCTAGCTAGTATGCATTCATTCAAGAAATAAACAAAGTGGGCACCTACTAAGTGTTAGGCACTGAACAAGGCTGACAAGATCCCTATTTTCATTAACTTTGTATCTTATTAGGGAAAAACGGGCAATAACAGATAAATAAGAAAATCTCAAATACTGACAAATGCTGTGAAGAAAATGAAACAAAGTAGAAGGTAGATAGTGACAAGGCTGTGGTGGGTAAGAAGCAGCTTCTTGAGTTGAAAAAAGCCTGCCTGAGCAAGTAACATTTGAGCTGAGACAAGTGATATAGAAGCCAGCCTTACAAAAGCCTGGGAAGAGAAAATTTCAGGAAGAGCTAACTAAGGCTGCGAAGAAGGCTGAAGTTGGCGTGTGTGCAGAACAGAAAGACAGCTAGTGCTGCCGAAGCCTGGGATGGAATCGGAGAGAGGGTGGTGCGAGATGAGATGGAAAGGCCAGCAGAGTGCAGATCATATTTGACCTTTAGGTCTTGGTAAGGGGTGTAAGTTTTACTCTGTGAGCAATGGGGAGTTATTGGAGGGTTTTAAGCAAAGGAGTGGTATGAACTGTTGTCCACTTATTAAAAATCTCTCAAATTGCTGTGTGGAGAATGAATTGTGGGGAAGTAAATACAGAACTGGGAAATCAGCAAGGAGGCTGTGCTATAACCCAGATGAGATGGCAGGGTCTTGGATGAGGGTAGTGACACTGGAAATGGAGAGAAGTGGTTGGCTGTCGGAAACCCAGTGGATGACTATGGACTGTACTGGAGACCCAGACGGGGGCGTGGAAGAGGAGAGAAAAAGGTCTTGATGTACTGTCTGGCTCTGTCCTTGGTCCTGGACATTTCACCATTTTGAGGCTTTTATGAGTGTCCTGAAAGAAGGCAGAAGGCATGTTTCTTGGGTGTTCTAGATAGGAGCCAGGAGGGGTGACTGCTGTGATAGCTGACAGCATGAAATTCTAAATCCGCAGCCTATAGTGTGGAACCAACCCCACAGGATGGGATTTAATAAGAATAAATGTTATGCCTCCATTTAGGTTCAGAAAATCAATTTTATAAATACAGTAGGGGGCAGTCAAGCTTAAGTGAAGTTTACGTGAAAAGAGCTGTGGTTTTAGCTGGTCACAAACGCAGTGTGAGGTACTAGAATAGACCTTGGGTGTCCTTAGCATCGGCTGCCTGGGGTGCACATGCCAGTGTGACCTTCCTGTTGAACTCCGTGCTGGTCAGGACACAGGTGGCCTGCTAAAGAGGGACATTGAAGGTGACCAGATGATGTGAGTTCCACAAGCTGTTTCATGGTGGGGTGGGGAGGGGGGGTAGATTGGGACCAACTGAAGGAACTAGGGATAAAACAAGATTCAGGTAAGACAAGACCACAAGAGTTCTGGGGTCTTGAAGATTATCTTTAAATATGTACAGAGCCCTCTTGTGGAAAAGAGACCCTAATTCTGTTAACCCTAGAGGTTGACACTAAATAAATTTTTTATTCCTTCCCTCAACACACATTTAATGAGCATCTGCTCAGTGCAAGTCACTTTTTTTTAAATTCCCTGAACTTATGACACTCACTTATGACCTAGAGAGATAGGTATATAAATGAATAAGTAAAATGATAATAAAATATTTCTGGTAGCACAGGTATGCATCAAGTACAGTGGGGACACAGTGGAAGGAGTGACCACTCTACCTGCGAAGGTTGAGGGAGATGTCTTGATGGAGGTACCACTTCTCCTGAGCCTTGAGGGAGGAGCAGCATGGGCAGAGGCATGGGCACAGGGACTTGGTGCATATCAGGTGACTAAGCATGGTTGGCACGACCAGAAAGCAGGTGGGAGGTCCAGGGACTGCCTGTTCTGGAGGGTGAGGAGGATGTCTCCTACAGTGAGCCCTGGGCAGTCTCTGAAGAGCCAACCGGAAGGAGCTAGAGACAAGGCTGAGGGACCCAGTGGGACCAGACTGTTACCTTGACAAGGGAGTAACTTACTCTAGGCAGAAGAGGGGAGTGATAAAGCTGTGCCTTTGATTCGGGTACATTGTTCTTCAACAATAAAATGAGTTGGTGGTTAGAGGGCCTGGGGACAGGAAAGCTGGGAGCAGCAGTTAGAGACGTTTGGTAATGACAGGCTAACCTAGAGCAGTAGCCGTTGGGACAGACAATACTCCAGGTGAGAAACTGAAGTGGGGTGGCTCCTTTAGGAAGGCCTGAAAAACCTGTGACTGTGTGCCCTAGTGGTGGGAGCGGGGCAGACTTGGGGCAACCAGTCAACAGCTGCACTGTCGAGGGCACACCAGTCAGAGGCTGCAGTTCATCTGAGGATAATACCACACTATTCAGAAGCGCCCTTGTAATAGAGCCACTGTTCTCAGCCTCTCCGCCTATCAGCCTGGAGAGACTGCTGGCCGCACCCTTTTCCCTCTCTCAGAGCTCTGTCCCAGGAGGGCTTAAGCACAAAGGGCTGTGACCTTGGCAGATGGCTTTATGACCTCTTCTGAAGCAGTCTTGGACCTACCCCTGACCAGCCACTCAGCCTGCGCTGAGCTGCCAGCCCTGCTGTCTCTGCCGCCTCCTGCCCGTAGGGCCCCTTGCCTTGCCTCCTGCCCAACCACCGAGAGGGGCTGTGTGTCTGAGGCTCTGCAGCATTCAGCAAGCTTCATTGTGCGGCTCTTTATTCTCCAGCCCTTTTTGAGAGGCTCATTGTGTAGGCCTTCAAGAATCTTTGGATTAGAAATCTGAGGAATTTGAAGCCAGGAAGTCCTGCGAACAACATAATAAATGTCTGTGCCCTTAAAACAACATTAAGTGGCAGCACTAAAGCCTACAGCCAAGACTTCAAAGCACAAATCCCAGGAGAGTGATCTCATTTGGAAAGAAATCAGGGTCCCCGAATTCTCTGGAAACTCAAAGACAGGAAATATGTGGCACTTCTCTAGCTGATGTTCATGTGTCCTTGCAGTGGAGTGTTTGGTTTCGCTGTTAAGTGACTTTGCACTGGGGGAGACTTGAGACAAGGCTGGACGAGAGAGCCACTCCAGGCCCCACTTAAGTGGTAACCCTCACCTCACCCAACGTCTGCTGGTTCAGCTGTAAAACCCTGGGTCAAGTTGTGGTGATAAAGTTGATTGCTTGCAAAGCAACACTGCTCCTGTAGGTGTTTGTTTTACTCAGGGCTGCTGTCAGCTGTGGGCTTGCCTTTGATGGGCCACCGCAGTGTTTTCACGTCTAACTAGTGTTCTAATGTTTGTGAGAGACCGGAGCTAATTGGATCCCCGTGGTACTGCAGATGCTTTAGAAGCCTCCAGTGTTGTGGGGGCTTGTTCCATCGGTGCGCGCATGTACACCTGTGCCCTCATGCCTGAGCAAGCACCATGAGATAAGTATCCCAACCAGGTCTCAGGCTTGAGTTTGTTTTGTCATTTTTTAAATCTTTATTGTTGAAAGTATTACATATGTTCCCCTTTTTTTCTCCCATTGATCCCATATTGCCTGCTCCAGCCACTCACCACCCTATTGTCTGTGTCCATGGGTTATGCATATATGCATACAAGTTTTTTGATTGATCTCTTCCCACCCACCCACCCTACCTTCTCTCTGAGATTCCACAATCTATGCCATGCTTTTATGTCTGGATCTGTTTTGTTTGATAGTTTATTTTGTTCATTAGATTCCACATATGAGTGAGATTATATGATACTTGTCTTTCTCTGACCAGCTTATTTTGCTTAACATAATATGCTTCTGATCCCTTCATACAGTCTCAAAGGGTAAGAGAACTTTCTTTTTCACTGCTGCATAATATTCCACGGTGTAAATGTACCACAGCTTTTTTATCCACTCATCTGCTGATGGGCACTTTGGTTTCAGCCTTGAGTTTTTAATATTTCTTTTTCCAAAGTTAAAAGTCTTGGCATCACCCCTAGATTCTTAGCCTATTTCCTCTTACACTCTCTTGTTGTGTGTGATGTTCTGGGACCAATTGAAGCTGCCCAGCCAAACTCACCATGATGGGAGGTGTCTAATCCATCACAGATCTATTCTGAACTTTCCCTTCTCACTCTCAAAGCCAGCCAAGTCCACTTTCTGGCTTTCCTTTCGTGGGGTTGCAGCAGCAGCATGGACCCCAATTCTCATCTCAGAAGTGCCAGCCTGGGTGGCCACAAGTACTTCCTGATGCCTGGTCTCCATGCTTTGAATCATGCAGTTCGATCACGTAGGCAGGGATCAGTATTTTATCACTTCTTCACAGGAGAAAGGGTTTACATCCCTACTCCAGAGCTTGACCTATTCCTAGTAACCTGAGCAAACATAACTCGTGTACATATGGATGGAGCAAGAAGACCCAGAGAGGGCAGGTGTTTTTATAAGGGAACAGGCTAAGTACCTTAGGGCAAGACGGTCTAGTATGCTTTAGGATTTGCGACGCCTAGGAAATAGAGAAGCTAATCCACCTCTGGCCTTTCACCACGGACTCCATCCAAGCCAATGGACTGTGCTTAGTCATTGAGCACTAGTATTGTTACACTTCTCTTTATGTAGGTGTCCCATCTGCCTCAAATACATTGGTGACCACAGAAGTCATCTCTAAGTGGTAAAACACTATACAAATATAAGGTATCATTAGGTCTCTTTAACTAAGTAAGCTCTTTGAAGTCCAGGGTTGCCCAGGATGTTTCTTTGCACTCTCAAAGATGGTCCCATATCTCTTTGCCCTTTGCCTGGCTGGTTAAATAACCATTTGCAGCCAAGCTAGAGTTAGCCTTCTCTGTTACTCTCTCTTATAGCACTGTTTTTTTCCTTCATGACACCTGTCACAATTTATAATTTTACTTTATCTGAAATTTATTTGTTGAAGTATATCTTTCCCATTCAGCTTTAAGTTCCATGAAAGTAGGGGCCCTGTCTGCTTTGTTCCTATCTACATTCCCAGTACTCAGATAATATTTTTGAGGTATAAAGGAGTGGTTCCCAAGAGGACATTACAGACAGAGAATCCTACAAGTTGGGGACCTTTACTTTCAGGTTCTGAATGTACCTGGAACATTCCGCCTCTTCCCGTAACCATTGAATTTGACTGCTGGTCACTTGATTCAAATAAAACTTCGAGCCTCGAGAACACATTACTGGAATGGAGGTGGCAGCGGCCTTAGTTGGCTTGTCCTTGTTCCATTTGTCCAGGGTGTTATAGGAGAAGGAGGGCTGGTGGCTTTGGGGCTTCAGACTCAGAGGGCGTAAGTGAACTTAAGACCAAGCATGTAGGACTAATGCCAGGGCTCCCTGGTGCGCCCTCAGGGAAGGCATGCTCTTTCCGACCTTCCTGTCCCTGGTGACAGTGTGAGTCCTCCTCAGAGGGAGCTCAGAAGGACATACAGTCACCACACACCAGCAAGAATTCCATCAGAAGTGAGTTACCTTCAACTGACTTTCGGACCTACGATTATGGATTTACCTTAATTCAGTTGGGGAATTGTAGCATCACCTTTCATCGTTACCTTGAAATCACAATTTCACTGTGAATGACCAGGACTTGTAAGCAATTTCAGCATCACCTGCCACACATGCTCTGAAATAAGATCTATATTAAGCTGCAAGTTCGTAATGGGTGATATTTGGATAACTCTGGTTAAACATAAAAATCATGGGGGATAAGTCAGTTCTGTGCTTGAAACAGCTACACTGGTCTTTGGCTCAGTAATGGCTCTTTCTCTCTCCTGCAGATCTTGGGCTTTCAGGAGCTTTCTGCTACTATGTTTTTACCTTTCTTTCATGGCACTCCCTTATCCCTGCTTACACTTGTGTAACCTATACAAGCCTTTGTGTGGAGCTTTTAAGTATATTTCGCCCAACATTGATTTTTCCCTGAGGATCTGATCCCCCCAGGCAGTGGCACTGGATTTTGACAATCCTTTTCTTTCTTGTCATTATGAGATGGCCCTCATCCAGAATTATGCTCATGGACATATCCAAAATTAGGACTATTGCTCAGAAGGCCAGGGGCTTGCCAACTGCCAGGCAGGAGAGGAATGACAACAGGTTGTGCAGGGAAATAACAAAAAAAGCGAGTAAACATATGTTTAGATGGAATTGAGCAGGAATAATGTGACAGGATGCAGGCAAACTGGTTGGGGGAGGAATTGGGTAGGAAGAAAGATCATGATCATGAAATATCTAAATTCAGAATCCCTGTGCAAGAATACCTTCTGTGTTTTAAAGAATAATTATATGGCACTATGGTTTAGTGGGATCAGTTGTTAGAATGTTTTCAAATTATTTGTCGTGATAATTTACAAAATTTCCCCAAAATTCAGGATTGGAACTTCATTCCTGCTGACTTACCCACATCAGATATGTTTTTATTTTGTTTTAAATAAAGAAAGAATAAGTTAAAAAAAAAAAAAAAAACCAATCCTATATAATAAAACCCTAATATGCAAATCGACCAAATGGCAGAATGACAGGTCACTGTGACACACACTAATCACCAGGGGGCAGACACTCAATGCAGGAGGAGCTCTGTTCATCCAGAAGCTGGGCTCATGCCTGGTGAGTGCAGCAGTGGTGGCTGAGCCTCTTCCGCCTCTGTGGCAGTGCTAAGGACCCCTCGGGGGATGTCCAACTGCCGGCTTAGACCTGCTCCCTAAGGAGTCCCGGACTGCCAGAGGGCGCAGGCCAGGCTGAGGGATCCCCTGCCCCCAGTGCACGAATGTCATGCACCTGGTCTCTTCAGAGACAACCTGCAGCATTATTATCCAGTCGTTATTGTTCTCTAATGAATTGCACCCCATGTAATGCAATACTTGGGGCACCCATGGCCGGCCGAGCTGGGCTTTCATTGGCAGAATGATTTAAACTCAGTGCCCATCTTGGGCTGTGCTCAGAGTTCACTGTGACATCCTATGGGCAGGGATTTAGGGGATGTCTGAGACTGAAGTGAAGATGGTGGCGTTGGCTTTGTGGGGGAGGCTTTAGGTCGGGAGGTGGCTAAGTGATTACAGGAAGGCAGGTGCTGATTTACCTGTTTGCCAGTTGATTTTCTTAAGGGAGGCACTGTTTCAATTTACTGCATTCCTTGGAGGTTTGACATATCAATTAGATGTTATCGACAGTAATCGAGGGGCAGTTGCTGTAAATGTGAAGTTTTTACTGGTAGGCCATGAAATGACACCCCAAGGGACTGTAACGGAGTGGCGTGATGGATATCGTGTTTCCTGCTCTGGGGCAGAGGGGCTGATTAATAGGGGAGGATGACTCTATCTCCTGCACTAAAACGGTATTTATTCATTTGCTGTCAATCAAGCCTCTGTTCTAATTGGCTGAAAGGTTAAATCATCAATATCTGTTCATAAACCAAGTTAAGGTAGGAAGAAAAGCTGCATTAAATCATAATCAGTAGCCTGTTTACTTACTGCATTGTTGCATCTGTGCGACCTTGGAGAGCCTTTCTCTCCCCGCTGGTTACAGTAGCAGCGCTGAGTTGAGGATTCAGAGGCTTGGGTGGAGGTTACTGGAAAGATGTTGGCTGTGCCTGGTGGTGGTGTGGCCAGAATCTAAAAAAGACAATGCTCCGTGTGTTGGTGCCTCCGCATAATATAATTAGACCACGCAACTCTTCCTGCTGTGTTTTTAATGTACAGCTCTTGTATTGCTCGACACTTGTAAGAGGCTGAGTTATTTTTGAAGAGACAAATACATTTCCACACCAACAGTTTTATAAAGGTGTCAGTGAATAAGTAGAGGCATAACTAAGTCACATTTTAAAGGCAGGCTTCTCGTTCTGATATATCTGCGTTACAAAGTCTCATTTCTGAAATGAGTCACACAGTAAACCTTTAAGAGAGTTGAGTAAAAGATCCCCGTTGGCCAGTACTAGTGTGTATCGTCCGCCCTGCAGAAAGGATAGCTTCAGATCCATTCCAGGGAGGACACTAGCGGGCTGCTCCCCCTTCCACAGGCAGTTTCAAGTGTAAGCTTTTTTGGGGTGAATGAGCTTTCTCACTGCCATAGCAGCTGGTTCAAAGAAAGCCAGGAGGAGACTCCCATCAAAGGGTCATTCCACTCAGCCCCCCTGCACACTCAGCTGGCTCCTCGGGCTGGCAGAGCCACATCGCTGAAGAAGGCGGGGCCACCCTGATGGCACGCTCACCCCCTGGGACACTTTCCTCACCTCGCACACCACTCCACCGGGCTTCTTGCTCACCTGCTCCCGCAGCCACTGCCCCAGCCCAGAGGGATAAACACTGAGGAGTGGACAGCTTCTTATTATCTTGGTGTTTAACAAATTCACTTCCCTGGTTGTTTATTTCAGTATTGTAAACACAAACAGCCATGTCAGCTCTTGAATCTGACATACTGTATTACCATGTTAAATACAGTGTTAACTACCATTGATAAATCATATTAAAAATAAGTTAGCCAAAGACCATCTACTTGTCAGTTCTTTGGAGTGCCTCTGAGATGGCAGGGGTAGCTGAATGCTTTCCTCGATGTTTGAAATTAGTGTATTTGTGTATCTTGTTTTAGATTATGTCTGTGGAAAGGTCTAACAAAGCCATCAGTGACTTTTATGGCAAAAATGGCCACCACTGTTTGCTTTCCTATCTTTGGTGGCTGTTGAGTTAATTTTACCATAGGAACACTCACCCTCTCAAGAGGACCTGGCCTTATCTTTCTTGGTGAGTGACAGAACGTTGTGGGTATGTTGTCCCACAGTCAGATCACACGTGAGATGCATGACAAGCTCCCAGATTGCATGGCAGAATGGGAGCAGTTTCAAAGCAGAGAATTTATCAGAAAGATGAAAGTCAAGAAGTTGCGTTCGGGTGCTAATTTGTGAGGAGAGCATGTCTTGTCCGCAGAAGAGGAAGTGATGGATCAGTGTCCTCGTCCTCCTGCAGGAGCAGACAGCAGCACTCATGTGTGTTGCTTCTCATTCGACCTGCACAAAGAGCTAGTCAGTCATCATAGCTGTCAGTGTCACCAGACCCGTGCTCGGCCTGGTGCGCACCGCAGAACTGTGCAGGAGAGGGGTCTGTCCAGAATGTCACACTTAACACAAGGATTATTTCTCCCATCGGGGAAAATGTCATTTGTAATTAGAAATTATATTTTATGTATAGAGAAATTAAATGTCACATAACTAGTCATTAAATTTTTGTGTCAGAAATATATACAGTCTGTTGATCATTAGGATTTGAGAGAAAAGAAAATTAAGATGACAGCGTTTCCTTTGCAAAGTTGCCCAATCATAGCTTCAATTTGTTTGTCTTTGGGGCCTTCTGTCTATGCCCCCACACTCGGCTGAGGAAACCCAGGCATCTGACAGTGAACATTCCAGATCCATGAAGCTGGGGTCTGAACATGGGTTTTTCCTACTGTTGTGTGAGAAAATATCTCAGAATGTCTTCACAGTTGGAGGGTAAAAGTTAGGATAAGCAGTCCTCAGGGAGGTCTGGCAGGTCCAGGGAGCAGCAGGGACCCAGCCTGGGAACCCGGGGGTCAGAAACAGACTGTAGCCCCAGGGAGGCTGGAAGGGTTATGGCAGGACCTTAGGGTGTCAAAGGGGTTGGGGAGAGCAGGAGTCAGGGCCAGATTTGTCCCATAGCCTGGTTTTGTCTGACTTCTAAGCTTAAAATGGTTTTTGTGTTTTTAAAGTGTAAAAAATAAAGAAGAATATGTGATGGGGATGTGTGGCCTAAAATATTTACTATCTGGCCCTTTACAGTAGCATTTGCTGGCCGTGGGGATAGGCATAGGCTTGATTAGAATAATTGCTGTAACCAGAGGCTGGCATGCTTGTTGAGTTGCCAGGAGTGAGGTGAGAGCCAGTTCTGAGGACCCGCACACAAGAAGCTCTGGGTTCTGTCTCAGGGACCCCCCACCCCACCCCACCCTCTACCCCTGTCTGTGTGTAGCGCTCCCTACATCTGTGCTGGTGAGCTCTAGTGTGAGAACTCTGGACCAGCGCATGAGAATGCACATCAGAGCCCCAGTGCAGGCACACCATCTTCCCACCCGTGGGCAGCCCTAGACCACAGTGGGTTCTCTGAAGGCAGTTGCTGTCTTCACTGACTGCAGGTGTGAGTGACAGCTACAGCACAGGTCACTGCAGAGGGGTTCTGTTATGAGGCCCATTGGGAATTCACTTCCAGGCAAATTCTTCAGATGCTGTCAGAGCTGCCGAGCAATACTGAGGGGGCATAACAGAGTATAGGAATGGGGAACACACACCTGCTCGCATACATGCAGAAAACTCATTCACCCAGGGACCCAGACTTGGGAGTCCCAAGAACTAAGATCCTCAAAGGAAGCCCGAGTTTCCCAAATGCTGCATTTCTGTAGCGTGCACTCTGCTGCATCCTACCAGACTTGCTCACTACGGAAAGGGCTCCTGGCCAAGGACTCTCAGAAGTGTTCACCAGTCTTCTGGCCCCCAAACCCAACAATGTGGCTCCCTTGCATGCTATTTTGTCATATCCAGAAGAAGTGATTCCAAAAGGAGTGTCATCTTTAGGTCCGAGCATTGGCCCTTCTCAAAGCATGAAGGCAAAGCCTCCAAATGGGTACTGAGGGGCCTTCTCCCTGGGGCAGTGTTGAGGCAAGACCATGTAATTCGGGGCAGTGGTGTAAAGAGTGTTTGGGGTTGTCAATCTCTAATTTAAAGGCTCCTCAGTACAGAATTTTAGATCTGGAGTTCTGCTGACTCGATGGGGGGAAAACAAACAGCTGAATGACAAAACAGCTGAAATTTCATCCATTTCTGCATCTCCAACCCACAGCCCTCTGGGACTCCCAGCGGGACACTGGCATGATTGTTACGGGGCAGAGCCACCACAAAGCAGGGAGATGAGCAAATTATCCAGCCACTGTAGGAAAATCTACTTCATACTTTTACACACTTGGTTGAATTTTTCAAAAATATTGACTGAACAACTTGCTGGTTATGATTGCCAACAGCTCTGTTTGACAGTCTGACAGAAAGCCAATGGGTATTTGCCACATCACCAGCAGTAACAGGGCCCCCGTCAGCAGCTGTGAGGAACAGGTGTGCCTCTGGGCCAGAAAAGTGGGTCCTGCCCCCAGGGCTGTCCACTGGGCCTTGGTAAGCTGCTTGTCTAGCGAGCCCGGGGCAGGCGGGAAGCCTGTACATCTCCATCACTCTGAGGGTGTTTTATGTTCCGATCTACAGGAACACAAATAATATTCTTTCTAAGCTCCTCCAAAACACCAGTGATAGAAAATATCATGGAAAAGGTGAATTGCCAGACAGTAAGCCCTCATGACCGAGAACTTATTCATAAAATGATGACAAATTTATTGCACATGTTCACTGCTGGCTTTCTGAGATTAATAGCTTATCTACCTGATTTTAAAGGCTGACAATGGAATCAAAAAGAGTTACTACCAATGGACACAGGCAAGGGGGGGGGGGTGTGTGTGTGTGAGGGTATGTGCTAGGAGGTGGGAGCAGCCGGGGAGAGGTCAATTGGAGAAAGGAAGACATATATAATACTTTCAACAATGAAGAATTTAAATTTAAAAAAAGAAGAAAGAAAGACTTACTGTTCAGGTTTCCCATCCATTCCCTTCGCCCAGCAATCTTCCTCCCCAAAACATAATACAGAGAAACAAGCAGATTTGGCTTTAGCAAGTCTTGCAGTCTTTTTATTTTTTTAATTCTTTTTTTCAAAAACATATTTTTATTGATTTTAGAGAGGAAGGAAGAGGGAAAGAGATAAAAACATCAATGATGAGAGAGAATAATTTCTCGGCTGCCTCCTGCAAGCCCCCCACTGGGGATTGAGCCCACAACCTGGGCATGCGCCCTTGACCAGAATTGAACCTGGGACTTTTCAGTTCGCAGGCCGACACGCTATCCACTGAGTCAACCTTTGTCGCAGGAAATTTCCATGTGCCAAGGATAACTGTTAACCTTGCTAAATGCAATTGAACTTCTTGACGTCAGCCTTCAACTCTGCAGACCCTTGGGCAGGGCCTTGGGCTGTGAATAACTAGGGCATGTTGAGACACAGCCTGAAGGGAAGCCATAGCTGACAATTTACTACTTCACAGTAAACAAGCCACTGTGTGGTGTCAGCCTTGGGGACATGAACAAAGGTCAAAGCAGGTGTTAAGAAATACCAGACATCAAATCTTGGGCCTGGTGCACACGCACACTCATGGCCTCCATTCAGGAAATGCAGGCAGGGATCTGAGGTTGCTGGATTCCTCAGAGTGAGGTGCCATCGTGCAACTTCTTTCAATCTCATTTTTCCCCCTGTGGCTAATTCAAGTGATTGGATGACAGCCCTGACCTGCCATGCCTCCAGCCTCTCTCCTTACCCAGCCACGGCCTCCTACCTGTTTTGGCATCTGCTTATGTCATAAATTATCTAAGTCATTCAACTTAATTCATGTGCTTAACACATGCCCTGTTGTCCACCAGGCTTTGTGAGTTCACAGGGAGCCCAGGCTGCCTACACTAGGACACACAAGGCAGCGCTCGGAGATGGGCAGGGCAGCGTCGTAGGTCAAGTTTCTTCTTGCCTGAGTGTAGGCCTGTGCACAGCGAGGACTGGATGTGGGGGAGGAGGGGTCAGAGGGTGACTTGGACCCAGCATGAGGGGAGCCAGGGACTTACAACAGAACAGTCTTCAGAGGTCTAAGCAAACCAATAGAGGACCCAGGAAGTCACCACACCAAGTTGAGGGTTGATGATTTATTATTGTTGTTGTTGTTGTTGTTGTTAATAAGAAAGTGTTTGAAAGAGGAAGAAATGACTTTTTAAAAGTCAACTTTCTTTCTGTCAGAAAGGTCCCAGAAGTAAGATTGTTGCCCTCACTGCACTGCCTTACATCAGCTTGCAGGCATTCATGATCTTGCTTTAATTGTGTTGAATGTGGCAGTTTATGCAAATTCTGGAAAAGGCCTTTATGGGGCTGCCAGAACACTTGTCACCTTTCTATTACAGAACTCACATTCAGAGGTTTCTGGGCACTGAATGGCTCCAGGCTAATCTCGAGGGCTCCTTGCTAAGAGCCATACTTTTCATCATAGAGAAACATTCCTTTTGTACTCTGGATATTTTTAAAGCTCTCCCCAGTGCCCCCAATTTCTCATCTGTTCAGCTGCAAATATCAGCCCTTAATGGCTGGAGAGAGAGAGAGAGAGAGTCTATTTTTAAATTTGTACTGAATCTATCCCGGTGTAGGGTGCTGAACGGCTTTGGCATGTCATAAGGTCTGGAATGCCCGCGGGAGCTTAGTGTGATATTTAGGTATGGAATTGGTCAGGTTTGATTCAGAGGCCGCCTGCCTGTCCTTCTGGAGGCCGCTGCTTGCCCGGCTGGGCACTGTAGTGGCTCTGAGGTCGAGGCCAGGTGTTGTTCTGCACAGGCTTTTGGCATGAACTTCTAAAAAAGCACTCCTTTTTAAACTTGAAATTCAGGGGGCATTTAGTCCTCATTGTGTTCTAAATGCATTCGGTATTTAAAACACTAGGAAATGAAATTGCCAGATTTCTAACATTTGGAAATTGGCTCCTGCCCATGCCTCGTCCTCGTATTTCCAGCGTGCATTTTGGAGAGTGTGCTCCTGGGAGACATGGCATTGGGCAGTCACGCAGAGCCAAGGAGGAGGTGGTGCTCCCTCGGTGGCAGCAGCCTCTTCTGAGTTAGTGTGGCTCCTCGCTGGCTGAAAGGAGCCACTCATGTCCTTAAAACAATCATCCTGTTGAGCATGGAGCTTGCTGGGACAGGGAATCCTCAGGAACAGCAGACCACAGCTGCCCTCTCCACCAGCCTCTAGAACTGTCTGCTGCCACAAAATGGGCCAGGCTGCCGCTCTTCATTCATTCTGTAGTTCTTACCCTCAGGCAGATTTCAGCAAAATTCCCCAGTGAGAATTCCACTGAGGGACCAAAACATCCCTAATGAACAACACAGAACAAATCAAAGTCTTTGGAGGGTGCAGGGCTATGGGGGAGGAGAGGTGAGTCTTCCTTCACCTTTTCAATTCCCCCACCCCCACCACAGGCTAGGCCCATGGTCCCCTGGTTATACTTACACAGGAACATCGCAGCCTGTGACACCACAGCTGGGCAGGAATGGACTCGCCCAGCTGCCATTGGAGGGAGGTGAACAGCAAACCAGAACCTGTGCCATGGATGGGGAGCCCTGGCTCTTAAAGAGAGCTCTCCTACTCTCCTCACACACAAGGGAAGGCGCCTCCATTCTTACCCAACGGCACCCGGGACAAGCCTCCAGAACCCTTCCTGATCACCATGTTAAGTGGCTTTGAAGTTCTCTTCTGGACCAAGAGTTACTGCTCAGTTGCCAGAATCGGCAGGTTGCTAATTTCCTCCTGCACATCAGCTAGTAGTGGTCCAGTCACACCAGAAGGGTCAGTTGTGAATTCAACATAGTGATAGCCATTGTTGTTCTAGACTACTGTTTGGCTCCTGAATTCTTTCTGAATGTTTGTTTCCAGGGAGAGCCATGAATTTTGGCCTCCCAAACAAGTGGCAGCAAGAGTCCATCTATTTATTTATTTAGCCTCGCCTGAGGATATTTTTTTTCCCATTGATCTTTTTTTTTTTTTTTTTTTTAAATATATTTTATTGATTTTGTACAGAGAGGAAGGGAGAGAGACAGAGAGTTAGAAACATCGATGAGAGTCATCAATCAGTTGCCTCTTGCACACCCCCTACTGGGGATATACCCGCAACCAAGGTACATGCCCTTGACCGGAATCGAACCCGGGTCCCTTCAGTCCCCAAGCCGACGCTCTATCCATTGAGCCAAACCGGTTTCGGCTTTTCCCATTGATCTTTAGACAGAGTGGAAAGGAAGGAGGAGAGGGAGAGAGAGAAACATCGATGTGAGAGAGACACATCAATTGGTTGCCTCCCGCTCGCACCCCGACCAGGCTGAAGATCAGACCTGCAACCAAGGCTTGTGCCCTTGACCTGGAGTCAAACCCAAGACCCTTTGGTCTTCTGTCTGACCACTGAGCCAAATTGGCCAGGATGATCTACACAGACACCCCTGTAATCTCCTCTGCCTGTCCCTTAGCACTGCAGGACTACATGCTGGTATTTATTTTCAGAGGGTCAAAAGGGTACTTGGACCTAATGTGGATGGAGAACCATATGAGCAGTGAATTTTGTCTGAAAAGACGAGTAACTGAGCTTAAGCAAATAGATATTCCTTTAATATCAGACAAGGGTTTAGCCAAAATATTTATACAAAATATTCTTACAAAATTCATATTCATTGATACTTTTGGGAATTCCAAGGAAATAGACAGAACCTGGATAATTTGGGGGTGAAGACTCCTATCTCCATCCATACTGTATCTTGTGAATTTGCTGAAGTTCTTTCTTGCTCCAGATTTCTAAACGTCAGGCAAGTTTGCCTTTGATAGTAGCTATTTTGGAACTCATTTTTTATTCACTTTTTTGTTCAGAAATCTTCTTAGAGGTGGGAACTTACAACATAAAATCTTTAACTAAAAAGCTCTGCTATATTGGCCAGCTTCACCAGAGAAACCAATGGACAGGCTCCTGAGGAAGGAACCTTTTTCCCTGAGTGGGGACAAGATGAGAGCTGAGGAGCTCGGGTGGCTTGTGGCCTCACTGGTGTTGGGAGGTGTGTAGGGACTCCCGACCCTAGAGCAGTGGGCTGAAGACACTCCCTCTGGGAAGAGTCCCAGGTCTCTTGGCCTGACAGTCTCTCTTGGAGGAGGCTAACGACAGGCAAAGCTGAAGGTCACGAATGTCCATGTGTGACAGGAAGGAACCCTATTAGAACTCTTCAGAAGACTAACCAGACATTTAGAACTGTTTCAACAGTTTGTTTAAACCTGGGAAGAAATGCCAGACCGAGAGGGTGCATTATGGGTGCTAATTTGATTGACTAGGCCGCCCCTGTTTCTATTATACATCACGCAGAGCTCTGTGCGGGTGCGGAGAAGCGAGCGGGCATGGGGCACACACACACCCAAACACACCAGCTGCCACCCCGGTTGTGTACAAACATGAATACAGAGACAGGAAGAAACAGGAATCTCCTTTTTGTCTGCATGACACTCAAAACCACTGGTTTGTAGCACAGCTGCTGCAAGAGAGAGAAGCACTTGGCCCAGAATCTGTTTATGTGTTTGCACCGAGAAAGCAATCTTCGTTGCAAGGAGCTCTAAGTGAGACAGAGTCAGAGAATAAGAGAGAGATAATTATCTAAATTATGTTCGTGCTATTATTGAAGACGAATATAGTTAAAATGTAATTAAATATGACAGGCTAGCAGGATGTAAGCCAAGCTGTGGAATGCTAATCATCAATTACTGCACCCCCTTAGGGGTATTGAGGAGCGCTGGAGCTTGGGGATGAGGACTGAGCGAGATGTGGAGTATGAAAACAGCCCCTCTTTTCATGTCCCCCCCCCCCCACACACACACACACTCAAACACTGCAGTGTCCCCAGGACACAGACCTTCCTGTGGCTGCCACAGGGTTAGAAGCTCTCAGCTCCACTCCCAAGAAGCTGGCCAGGGTCAGGGTCTTTTCTTTGAGAGGAAATTCTCTAAAAAGGAAAATTATGCTATGAACAGGGAAGGCAAAAACCCAAGACCAGCTCATGTGAGAGCCGTAAAGGCAAGCATTCATTCGCCCGGGAGGCCCAGAAATCCCAGGTGCACTGTAATTAGGACAGAAAATGGCGTGTCCTGTTCCAGGAGGCTGCTCCCCACCCTCCATCAGTGCAGAGGAAGGCCGTCCTTGGCTGTGCATTGAAGTCACCTGAGGAGCTCAGCAGGGCCCGCCCAGAGGCTCTGAGTTTTAATTGGCCTGAGGAGCGACCTGGAGTTGGAATTTTAGGAGCTCCACTAGAGCAACTGAAGAGCAACAGCGCTTCCTCCTTTCAAACGCCTCCCTGTCCTGGTCTTGAGGCTGAGAAGAGAACAGCATAAGAAGATAGGTTTGTGGGGTTTTTAACTGAAACATAATTTGCGTATCAGTTCTGGTGCTGGATCCTCAAAGAATTTTGAGGTGGTGGGAGTCCTGTATAAGAATTAGAAATTTAATTCATTCCATTTCACCACCATCTGAGCTCTGTCTAAGGCTGGAAAAGAAACTTGGCCACCTGCTTGGCCAGGTGAGTGATGCAAGCCAGCACAGCAGACAGGGCGGCCCGGGGGTGGAAACCACCAGAAGCTCCTTCCCCTCAGCTCCAAGAGGCCCACGGCTGCCGGAGCTTCTTGTTTTCAAGAGAAACCAAACATTTGTTTGGTATTTGTCATCTCCCATTTTTTAAGTGGCAGCTAACTCCAATTTTAAAAATTACTCAGCACACTAGCCGAAACTGGTTTGGCTCAGTGGATAGAGCGTCGGTCTGCAGACTGGAAAGTCCCAGGTTCGATTCCAGTCAAGGGCATGTACATTGGTTGAGGGCACATCCCCGTTAGGGGGCGTGCAGGAGGCAACTGGTCGATGTTTCTCTCTCATCTATGTTTCCAGCTCTCTATCCCTCTCCCTTCCTCTCTGTAAAAAATCAATAAAATGAAAAAATATAAATAAAAAAAATTACTCAGCACCACCAGCAAAATATGTCTGTGAGCCTCCCACGTGTGACCTTTGCTCTGAGGAAGCATTTGGCTGATCAGCATGTGACTCAGTGATCATGATCCTGGTAGCTTCTAACGAGCTATTTTCCTGCCTCCTCGGGTCTGCAGTCAGGTTAGACAAACTTGGCCCCAGTGTACCTGAGCCTGGCACATGCAGGGCTCTCATTAAATGGATGTGGAATGGATGGACGGACAGGGTGAATAAGTGGGTCCAAATTCCCTGTGAATCAGGACAGTGAGGCAGCTGTAACATCGGCTGCATAGACACCCTTTCTCTGGAGCAAAGGAGGGGGCCCCAGGGCCCAGTCTGAGGGTGACAGCTGGAGAACCCCCACTTCACCCCGTGCTGGAAGGCGTGCTTTACTCACATGTCTGTCCAGGGTGCACCTGTAGGAATGATGAAAGAATGGCTGTGGCCCTTGGCCATCACAAGGGCGAGGAGGACAGTGAGAACAGCTTGCTCGGAGGGACAGCAGGCAGCTATGGGTCAGCTCTCAAGGGTGAGGCGCGCTAATAAAGGATGTCAGCCGGCTTCACCCAGTCGAACTCTCAAGGCCTTGGACAAAGCAAGTTTCAGAGCCACAGAGCTCAGTTGATAGGGGGCAGCCAGTAGGGTTTCCTCCACTTCGGGAATCTTCCTACAAGGTTCCCGTTTGCCTTCCAGCCCTGCTCCCGAAGGGCATGAACCATCTGTTTCCCGCGGACCCTTTCTGTTCCTCCTCACCCTACAGGCTGCCCCCTATCAACTGAGCTCTGTGGCTCTGAGACTTGCTTTGTCTAAGGCACATGTGTCAAACACAAGGCCCGCGGGCCAAATCCGTCCCGCCAGGCCTTGCAATGTGGCCCGCACTGCGCTGTCATCACTGCACTCCGCTGCGTTTCCATCACAATGACAGTTTATGACTGTTCAGTAAACCATTCGGCCCGCGATTTAGGCTGGATTTTAGATTTTGGCCCCTTCTCTGATTGAGTTCGATACCCCTAGACTCTAAGGCCTTGAGAGTTCAACTGGGTGAAGCCGGCTGAGAAAGCTGTGGGAGCGCATCTGTGTGTGGCCGTCTGGTGGGTGAAATGCCCTCCTCCAGAAAGGATTGTTTGTGCATAAACAGATGTGTCTTTTCCCTGTTTTTTTTAATACCGTAGACATCTCTAAAGCCGTGCCCCCACCTGTGGCCTCACTGGAGGCCAGCAGAGGGGATTGCGTGTTTCCCTGGAGACCCTGCCACTTCCTTCACCCTGCTCCCTTTCTTCACTCTGATGTCCTTTATTTAACTTCTGAATTTTTCCATTTTTATCAAAGTTACACATGTACATAGTTTTAAAAACCAAGTAGAACTTGTAACAAAGAGCAGCAGCCCCTTGCTTTACCCTTCCCACCGCAACTTCTTTCCTTTTTCATTAAAAAATCTAATATTTTGAAAATATTATATATTCAAAGAAAATACATTTAATATGGTTTAAAAATTTAAAAATTATAAGGACAGTGAAATGCCCTCCTCCAGAAAGGATTGTTTGTGCATAAACAGATGTGTCTTTTCCCTGTTTTTTTAATAACGTAGACATCTCTAAAGCCGTGCCCCCACCTGTGGCTGACTCCCCTCTCACTCTCTTTCCCTCCCCACTTCCAGTCCAGCTATCCAGCTGCTAGTCTTTCTTGTTTTCTTTCCTGCTAGTCTTTCCTAGTAGGGAGAGAGTTGTACCAACATTTTCTTAGCCCGCAGGGATGGGCATTTAGGCCATTTCTGTTCTCTAGTCCACACGGCGCCACCAGGCTGTCCTGTGCTGCTGTGTCCCGGTGGGGTAAACAGCGGTGGAGGAGGGCTGCCCTCCAGGCCTGTGGACATTTCAGATGCTGCTGGTTGCCGGTGTGTCAGTTAGCACTTCTTCCCGATGTGAGATGCCCCGGACTCGACTTGTCCAGCCCAGCATGTGGTCAGATTCCGATTTGGGGGCAGACACATTCATTTATTTTAGACCTGTCTTTTGGTCTATACCTTCATGTTTCTAAACAACATGCTTCTTCTGTTTCTTAATTCTGTTATCAAATATCTGTTGTCTTCCTAGTTTGGAAGTAGTTTTGGCCTCCTTGTCCTTTCCCCCCACCTCCTCTCCCCACCTCCCTCTCTAGTTACTGCTTTTCTTTGTATCATTTATGGGCGCCACTAGCATGACTGTGTAACTGTTGTTCAGAGCTAAGCCGTGTAACAAGTTATGATCACCTTTCCTTTTTCATTCGTCTGTTTTTCCTGGAGTTAAAAATTACTTTGTATTTTACACATTTCATTAATTTTCTTAGTACTTACCACTAACTCTGCCCCGTAACTTTTGTCAGAGGAATACAAATTCCCTCAACCTGCTCTAAGGTCTCTGCTAAGTCAGTGTGGTTTTTCTCCTGAGAAGACCCCCTGGCTGCCCCCACCTTCCCGCTCCCTCTGGGCATTCCTAGGCCCTGTTCCTATTTCCTGAATTCCATGACTTCCTTTGCCTTCTTTTAACATTTTGTTTGGTGTTCATTTTCCATTAGTTTCTTGTGAATGCACTGGAAGTAAAATTTTGAGATTGATGCCTAACTGAAAGTTTCTTTGTTCTATCCTAATACTTGACGATAGTTTGGCTGCAAACAGCCCTCTGGCTGGGAACTAAGTTCTCCCTCAGCGTTTGGACTGCAGGGCTCCCTTATCCTCCAGCTCCCCGTGTTGCTGTTCTAGTAGCTCACTGGTCTGGCCCCCACCTCTTCCTGTTGCCCTGCTGCCCTCCAGAGCTTTTAGATCCTCTAGAGCACATGTGTCAAACACAAGGCCCTCGGGCCAAATCCGTCCCGCCAGGCCTTGCAATGTGGCCCGCACCGCGCTGTCATCACTGCACTCCGCTGCGTTTCCATCACAATGACAGTTTATGACTGTTCAGTAAACCATTCGGCCCGCGATTTAGGCTGGATTTTAGATTTTGGCCCCTTCTCTGATTGAGTTCGACACCCCTACTCTAGAGTGTCTGAGGAACATGGTGGGCCGGTGGTTCCTCACAGACTGTGGTGGCTCTTTAACTTGGAAACTCCTGTCCTCGGGTCTGGGAAGGTGCCTCTGCTACGTCGGCGATTTTCTAGCTCACTTCTCCTCCACTCTTTCTCTGAACAGCCAACTGGGTAGTGGACCTCTTAGTTTGATTCTGCCCTCATCCTTTTTCTTCCATTCTCTATTTCTGTCATTTTATTTGACATTCTGAAAATTTTCCTCAACCTAAGTTTCTATTTTGTTGAATTATGTATTTCAACTCAGTTTAGTTTATGAGAGCATTTCCTTGTTCTCCAAATACTCCTTTTCATATTATTTTATTCTCCCTCAAACATGTAATAATACTTTCTCTTATCTTTCTAGAGGGATTATATGTTTTTTTCTGAAGTTTTATTCTGCTTGCCGAATTACATCTATATCCTCTGAGTTATTTTTCTTTTCTGTCTGCTTTTGGTCTCTGTCTTTCATGTTAGAGTCTTTGATCCTTGGCTGTCTGTTTACTTGTTTAAGTTAGGCCCTGAGAAAGCTGTGGGAGCATCTGCAGGTGGCCGTCTGGTGGGCCTCACTGGAGGCCAGCAGAGGGGATTGCGTGTTTCCCTGGAGACCCTGCCACTCATTCAGACCCAGCTCAGGAGCCCTCTCCCAATTTGGCGTGGCCTTTTCTCCTTTAGTGTTGATCTTAGCCATTTGTCCCTGTGCTAGAGGGAACTTCCTTAATACATTACCCAAAGCGATGCTCCTTGCTCTATCTAGTCATGTGCTTGTTTCCCCCATGGCCCTCTTTAAGTCGGATAAAATTGTTTGCATCTCTCCTCCACTACAATGGAAGCTTCTTGTGGGCAGAGTCTAAAGCAAGGCCTGTTCCATAGGAAGCCTTGATAAGTATTTATAGGGAGATGCATGGAAGGACAGAGAGAAGGAAAGTAGATCAGTATCTTGAGCTGGTCAGTCTCCTGCCTGAGGGTTAGGCCTGGGTGCCCAGAAGTCTCCTTCTGGGGTACTCACTTACTTCCATGTCACCCCTTCCTCTTAGCCCCTGCAGAACCCCTATGCCTAATGCCCCAGCGTCCAGACCCTCTATGTTCAAGGACTCCAGAGTGAAATCCCTGTCTCCTGCCAAGATGGAAAGGGCCACATCCCCACTGTTTAGGGAGGAGGACAGGAGAGTTGGTGGCATCCATCTGCTCCTTTACCTGCTTTCAACTAGTGCTCTTGGTTCAGCCCCTACACACTCTCACTATCAGAGGCGGCTGGTGACTCAAGCACCTGAGCCTTTTTTGGTTTCTGCAGGGTGAGTCCACCTGCTTCCTACATGTCTTCTCTCTGAGGTGTTGACGCAAAGATGGTAACATCTCCTTGATCCTGTTTTGTGCGCACGCATGTGTGTGTGTGTGTGTGTGTGTGTGTGTGTGTGTGTGAGAGAGAGAGAGAGAGAGAGAGAGAGAGAGAGAGAGAGAGAGAGGAGAGAAATAATACATATTAGATATGAAAGCTTTATTAAATTCCTGTCCTGTGTTTTTAGTGGAGGAAGCAACAATTAACCCAGGGAGTTAGTTTGCCTTGTCTCATTGCCAGTCTGGCCCTGGCCAAGTGCTTTCTTGTCCCCGTCCCTCACTGCTCAGCAGGTCTCCTACAGAAAGTTCTGGCATTCACACTCTCTCTACAGCGTAGGCAGCAGAGTCATGTGTTTGCAGAGCGGAAAGACCAGGCACCCTGGGCTTGAGACCCTCAGGTCCTGGTGGGCGGGGCACAGGCTGGAAAGCCCTTCTTGGTCCTTCCTCCTGTGGCCCTCAGGGGCCTGCACCCAGACTTGGCACACACCTGCACTGACAGATGGTGACAGTTCCCCTCCTCCCTCCCCTCTCCCCCTCCTCAGAGGATAGCTACACTATTCTCCCTGATTTTTATATTTGCACTTTCGTTAATTCCACCTCTGGCAAATTCTCACATAAATGCAGATGTGGTTTAATCCCCTTCTTCTTCCTCTTTCTTTTTATTTATTTAAAGAACTGTTTAAAATACAGAAGAGATTAAAAAGTAATATAACATTCTCTCACATACTTATCCCCAGAATTGACTAGTTAATATTTTTCATATATACTCAAGTCTTTTTTATTTTAATCAAAGAAATAAAATCTTGCAGTTAATGTTGAAGTCTCCTTTGTTCCCCCAAAGCAGTCCCATCCCTGCCCTCTCCTCAGAGACAACCACTACCCTGGATTCCGCATATGTCCTTCCAGGATATTTAGAGAATGTCTTACAAGCACATGTGTTTGAATGAGTAACCTCTGTGCAGTTTTGTGCGTGGTACTGCAGGCTGGGTAGCGTCCTCTAACTTGCATGTGGTAAGCCTGTGCTTTAGATGTTACACATCCCTCCACAGTGATCTGTGTGGAGGGAGGGTGCTCCTGCCGAGCCTCCGGCCTCCTCCAGGTCTCCAATGGGTGAATATAAAGATTTAACAGGAGCAGCCAGCCGTTACGATGCCTTTACCACATGCCAGGCACTCGGTTCCTCATTGAATTCTTACACCCCTAAATGGTTAGTGCCATTACCCCATTTGCACACAGGAAACTGAGGCTTTAGGGGCTCTCGTTTGCTTGAGGTCAGCTTGTAATCCTGGGGGTATGGTGTCCAGTCCTGGAGTCGGGACACCAGCACATTCGCAAAATGTAGACATGTTCTGGGACTGGTGTCTCTGAGCCGTGAGTGCCAGCCTCTCGGTTGTTGGAAAGTTGCTCCCTCTGAGCACACGCTAGTAGCCATTGAACTGGCTTCTGTGGTCAGCTGCAGCTGGTGGCTCTCGCACACTGGCAGGTAATCCCTGCCTCACTGCCTGCTTCTGCAGTGGGACTCAGCTGGCTGCCCACATGTGGAGCAGACTGTGGGAACCACCTGAGATCGATCATGATTAAGCACTCGGGAAACCTCACAGTGGTCTGCAGGGGAGAGGCAGTGGGAGGACAGGCCATAGCCCCAAGACCTTATCAGCACCCACCCACCATCCTCCAGCCACCTCCCCACAATTTTATATTCATTCCAGTGTTTAGTCCTCATTCTGCCAGCAGCAGCCCTAGAGAGATTGTTTTAAATCTCTTGTTTTTTTCTGGCTTGCTTAATTACTACTATGGCAACATCATCTTTTTTATTAGCTTCATATATTTCAGCCTCATTGTGGGTTAAATTAAGTTTTATGGGTGGACCTAGGAAGCCAATCAAGATTTATAGCTTTATTTCTCTGGAAAAAAATGCTTCTAAGCCTCAAACAACTAATTACAAGGGAAGTTTGGGAACACCTCCAGTGTGTGAGTTGGGACCACTATACTGTTTGCATTGTTTTCTAATTAATTCACAGAAGGATAGCTGATCTCCCCACAGAGATAATAAACTTAAGGGCAGCCTCTACATCTTGTGTGGATGTCCCATAATACCAGCAAGTGCCACACTCACAAGTATATTCAATAAACACTTATTCACTCCTCCAAAGCCCCCCTACCTCTCTGCCTGCAAGACCTGGGTGTTGATAGGGTGTGTGGGTCTGCCTAGGAACCTCTGCAGTTGTCATTAACTCATGCACTGTTCCCTTGGTGACTCCCAGACGAGGCCAGGGAGGCACTGTGTCCTGTCCGGGTTCATTGGGCTGAGTCATAATTACAGTAGTAATAACCATGCCAGCTATTAATTTTAGCACCTCGTAAACATCAGCACTGTTCTAGATCTTACATTTGTTAGTTTACTTAATATTAACCCAAAATTTTGATAGTTATTATTATTACTAGTGGCCCGGTACACAAATTCATGCACATTGAAAGGAAATTAATTATAAGAAATATTTTAATATTATTACTCACCCTTTCTCTATGATAGAAATGTCAACCAAATTCACAATCGAAAATGACAAATCAAAACACATGTGTGCAATTGGTGCCAGCGAGAGCTTTATATGTATTGCGCATGTGCGAGTCAACTTAGCCATATATATTAAACTTGCTTAATTAGACCTGCTTTCTGATGTAGCTAAACTTTTTCCAGCTCAGTGAAGCACCCCAACTTCTCTTTCAGGTAATTTTGATCAGATTATTATTGTATATCAACACAAAGCAGATTATTATTGTAGATCGTGTAGGGAGAACAAAGGGTTTAATATTTAACTGCAGCAGTGTTTGACTATATTCTATGCAGTGAGAAAACCTAAAGTCATTTTCAAGGTCCACCATTTCTTCTTTGCAGTCGAGTTAATTTTCTAAGCTTTCTAAATCTCCATTTTTCGGCTAATGAAAAGAAAATAGGATTCCATCAAATCACCTATCTACCCACCTCAGGACTTCTGTGAGGATCAAATGAGATGAGATGAGGCACAGGAAAATGCTTCATAGATATTTGGTTAAAGTGTAAAATGTTTCCACCTGGCTATAAAGCAAGCAGTGTTCCTGGGCTGAAGAAACTCCAAGGAGGCTAGTTGCTAGGGAGAGGAAGCCACTAGGCATTGCTACGTGATGTCATTTCCCAGACAGACATATTAGCCTTTTATATACAGTACCAGTGCCCCTTGCAGGAAGATTCCTGCAATAGGGCTTCCTGCTGTGATCTCCACTGCCCTGCCTGCTTCCCTCCCTTCTCCCCAGCCCCACCAGCTTCTCTCCCTTTTCCCCCAACCCACCTGCTTCCCTTCCTTCTCCGCTGCCCCACTTGCTTGCTTCTCTGCAGCTTCGCTCCCTTTTGCAGCATTTGACTTCTTTCTACGATGTCTTCAGTCTTGGCTCTGGTCTGGATATGCAAATTAACCACCATCTTGGTTGGATTAGTTTGCATATTCACCCTGATTGGCTGGTGGGTGTGGCTTGTGGGTGTAGCAAAGGTGCGGTCAATTTGCATGTTTCTCTTTTATTAGGATATTCATTAGATGAAGAGACTGAATCCCACTGGGGTTCAACAGTTTGCCCAATGTCACTGCTGATGAGAGTAAGAAAATGAAATTCAGCAGAAACCGGTTTGGCTCAGTGGATAGAGCATCAGTCTGTGGATTGAAAGGTCCCAGGTTCGATTCAGGTCAAAGGCATGTACATTGGTTGAGGGCACATCCCTGGTAGGGGGTATGCAGGAGGCAGCTGGTCAATGTTTCTCTCTTATCGATGTTTCTAGCTCTCTATTCCTCTCCCTTCCTCTCTGTAAAAAAATCAATAAAATATATTTTTTTAAAAAGAAAGTGAAATTCAGACTCAGGTAGCCTGGCTCCAGAACCCATGCCATCAACCTCAGGGCCATCCTACCTCCAGTTCATGAAGGACCAGGATTAAGGCCTGTGGTCTGGACTGCCACCAGAGACCCTCCTCATAACACCCTCATACCCTGCATCATAACACAGGCTTGCCTTTTTGCTTGCTTCGTGTCACATGAAGCGTGCCTTAGGCAGTAGGTTAAGATAGGTACTTTTTAAAAATGATTATATATACTCTACCAAACTATAGTAAATGTCTCTTGAAATTCTTCTATCCCAAACTAAAAGTTTGATCAGCATTTTAGCAGATATCCTTATTGACACCTTTGAATTCATGTGTGCGCAGATACATTCATTACAGTGTAATGTACTTGGCGCCTCATTCTGTAGCCAGGGTTCGGGGGGGAGGGGATTCTCTCTGTTAGCATTGGACACATAAGGAGATTGCAACTCAAGAAGGGACTGGACTTGTCCAGTGGAGTGCCAGCAAGTGCAGGGGGTTTTGTGATTTGAGGGTAAGTGCTCAAAGCAAAGTCCACTTGTATTTTTTGACACCCGGTACTCAGGTTCAGCCTTGTCTCTGTCCTGCATGAGTGCCAAGCCCTTGATGCTCCCGTTTTCTGGGAGTATTGCCTACCAGACAGGAGATTCTGGGTCTCCCTGGCCAGGCAACTCAATTGGTTCGAGTGTCATCCCGATATGCCAAGATTGCAGGTTCGATCCCAGTCAGAGCACATACAAGAAACAACCAAAGGAATGTATAAATAAGTGGAACGACCAATGTTTCTCTCTCTCAAGTCAATGCATTTAGAGAGAGAGACAGAGAGAGGTAGATAGATACGGGGTATTTGGCAAGTAGGAATATTTTATAGCTCTCAACAAAAACAGCAGTTGAGCTTTTGAGTGGACTAGTCCTGTGGCATTTCCTGGCGCTGTGGATCTCGGCTGCACAGCCTCCATGGATGTGGCATATGATTGCAAATGTGGCTCAGCCATGAGGACTGTTCCAGTGCCACCTTCCCTTCTGGCAGCATTCAAGGCTGTTTGAAAGCAGTTGGGGGGAAATGGAATCTGAAACCTGGGGATGGAATGGCGCTCATTACCTCATCCTAACCATCTTCCTTCCTACTGATACCTTGGTCTTAGGGTATATCTAGTTTTGCTGAAAATGAAATCGTCTATTCAGCCTCAGGCTGTGTTAGTGAAATGAACTCTAATGTGATTAGATATTAATGTAATGGCATGGAGGATTGGTATTAAATTGAGGCCTTTGGATCTTATTACTCCACAAAACGCTCCTTCCTGGTCAGGCTGCTGCCCTGCCAGCCCTGCCTCCCCAAGCAAAGTGAGGGCAGTGGTGTCTGGAGAGGAGGACAGAGGGAGATGGTGAGAGCGGCAGCAGTGAGAGGAGGGCAACCCAGCGCGGGCTCGTTCCTTCCCTGGGGCTCCAGTCTTCCTGGTGGAGGGAGGAGGGGCTGGGCCACGGGAGGCTAGTTCAGACCTGCCAGCACTCTCTGGACCATGAGCGTGTACTGGGGGCCCTGGACCTACAAGGGTCTTGTCCCTTCACATCCAGAAGCATTTGCAGATTTTTTTTTGATAAGCCTAGGGCTAGTACCTCCTCCACTCCCACCCCTCTCCACCCCAATCTTTTCTGTGAAGCTGACTTGAGCCTGGTAGTTGTCACTGGCTGTTGTCACTTACCCTAGGCCTGTTTCCCTTTCCTGGGTGGTGGTCTGAGAAGCAGGCCCCCGCAGTGGCCCTTGTGTCCCCAGACCTACCAGAAGGAGGCACGTCCGTCATGGGTTCCACGGCTTAGCTGGGAAGTGACAGCCAGACCTGTGAGAGCTCAGGACCAGGGCAGAAGCCCCACAGGGCCTGCTGGCCCCGGGCCACAACCTGCCCACCAGAATCTCCAAGGGCTGGGTGGGTCTGGGAGCAAACCAGTCCCCTGTAGAGAAAGAGCCAGGAGTGCCAGCTCTGGGGATGGCCGACGGCATCACCTTCACGTATGAATGATAGCGTTTGTACAAGGAGAGTGATTTTTCTTGTGCTGTTTCCAGAAAACTGCTTTCAGAGGCACAGACTTTGCACACAGGATGGTAACGACTTTTTAATGACCTTAAGGGGCCTGGTGTCCAGGCAGCAGTGAATCAGTCTCAGTGGGAGGCTCATAGCAGAGAGAAGATGGAACACCTGAAACCAGAGGGGAAAACAAACTGCAAATACATCCATTTTCTTTGGTAGTGTTACTTGGTAATTAGACAATTACAGGAACAGCTTCCAGCAGCTGGCATTTCCACTGTGCAGTGGAGGAGGGATGACAACAATGGTGAACTCCTCACATTTATTACAGAAAGTATTATTGGCGTTTACAGTCGTGGGTGCCATGCGTTCCTCCCGGGCATTCTGATGAGCTGTGAGCGAAAACCACAAGGGAGCTCCTCCTCGCAGGGCTCACCCTGGATCTGGGGCTTTAAATGAGCTGGCTTACCCTGCTGATCCATGAGGAGCTGCCTCTGACATGTCAGGGCTCCTGTGGGGCCCACCGGAGCCCAGACAGTCCTGAGAACAAACCTTTGGGGGTTTAATCCCAATCCTCCAAAGGATTTGGAAGCTGAAAGGGAGGATGGAGGCCTGTGGGAAATTGCCTCTTCCTCCCCAGATGCCATCTCTTGCATGGGGTTCACTCCTCAGTGAGCACCCCCCACTTCTCTAACCACAGTGCTGGGACTTCCCAGGGCACTTTGCCCACAGTCCTGCCCTGATTCTCCTCTTCCCAGAATCCCCAGGGAAGTCACTGCGCCACTCTGTGTGGCCATGCAGCTGGTGGCTCCTGAGCCAGGCCCGTCTCACAGAGGAGGTGTGTTTCATGAACTCCTCGCCGACCTGGGTCACGTATATTTGGCACACTCTTGTGAGCTTGGTGTGCAGTTGGCACTCATTTGTGGAAAGCTTTATAAGAAGCCACGTCACCTTCACAGAAGGCTGGAGCACCTTCTCCAGTGAGACTGTAGGCTCTGATGGGACACTGGGTACCGCTGCCTCCCTCAGCCACACATTCCGTGCAGTCTGTCCCTGTCCCTGTCCCCCACCCCTCCTCCAGCACAGGTCTCCCGGGGACAGACAGGCGGCCTTCCCTCTCCGTGTGCTCGGTTAACTGTGCCTCTAACCAGGCCTATGGTTGTGCTTCCTCCCTCAGGTCTTGGCAGTCAGTAACGTTTGAAAGACAGCCTGCCTCCTTCATCCGAATCGTTGGAACACACAACACAGCAAATGAGGTAAGGGTCTCCTTCTTGAAAGACGCTGTGATAGTTCCTGATGTACAGGTAATACGACACCCGAGTTAAGTGGAACTGTTTGTTCTGCCCGCTAATGGCCCGCTGTCGACAGCTTGGTGCAGCAGAAAGCTCTGCTCCTGCACAGAGGGGATATCGTTACCATTTTGTCTCTCCAGCAGCGGCTGAAAGCCAATCCTGTGGCTTTGCTTACCCCTCCAGCCCCTGCGGATCGCAGCCACAGGGACCTTGAGAGGTCAAATGCCCTGTCCTCAGAGTCCTCTGCCTCCCAGAGGACAGCTGTTGAGAGGCCCCGTGGCTCAGAGCGTGGTGGTGAAGGACCCCAGCCCCACGGGGCAGCAGTGGTGTGGTCGCTGGGTTCCTGTCTGCCTGCTGGGTCCTGTGCCGGCTGCACAGCCATGTTTATGGCCGAGCCGCCTTCCGGGCCTGCTCCTCCAGGGCCCGGGCCTGGCTCTGGGGACAGGTGCTCATTCCAATGGCCATGCTGTTTGTACAATAGATGGTCCTTCACCTTTGGATTTAATGAAGAAAGCGTGGGCGGGTTCTTCCCCCATTTTGGTACCTGTGGTCAGGGCAGCAGTCAGGTGAGGTGCCTGGGCCTCTGGCACCACCGTGCTGTTTTGTCTGGAATGGAAATGACTCGGAAACGGGAGCACAGCAACCTCAGGGTTCACTCACGGTGTCGGTGAGTGTCATGTTCTGCTTCCATTCTAAGTTTAAAATAATAAATAGTCAATTGCTGGCCTTTTCTGTTCTTCAGGTAGATGTTGCAAAAACACCAGGGGTGAGGGTTGGTGTGTGGCAGATGGACTGAGTCTGCCCATCCCCCACTTGCTTTTGCACAGGAGTGTGTTTAGTGTAGACCTCTGAAGGACCTCGGGTTAAAGACAGATTTATGAGGAGCAGTGAGGTTGAAACTTCAGAGGTAAAGGAAAGGCACAAAGATAATAACAGTTCTGCAATTTCACCTTAACATGGTATTTCTCAGATCTGCACAGGACCAGCCCCCTAAGCAGGCAACCAAGGCACCTGCATGGGCCCCCCGTCCCTCCCCCCCAGAAGGGGCCTGTGCTTGAGGTGGTGTGCTCTCTAGTACCGTCTTGAAATCCTTAGCAGTTTTACCTTTGGATTATTTTATAAGGGAAGCCCCATGAGCAGGGAAACTCCCACCTGGGCCTTGGAGCCTCAGCTCACACTCAGGCTCGTCTCCGCCCCTTCTGCCTTCCCAAGAAGAGTTCCCTGACCCCTGGTGGCCCTTGTCCCTCCCCAGCCTGCCCACAACCACTGCCATCCTTCCCCAGGGGCACTGGCACTGGTGAGCATCTAGCCTAGAGTCCCCGTGCCAAGAGAGGCACTCCCTGTGACGGGTCAAGAGAGAGGCTGGAGAAAGCTTTCCTGCCTTTTGAGCAGAGGGTTCCAGACAGCAGGGCTAGCAAGATCGAACATTGTGTTTGTCGAATCAGGTTCTCCAGAGCACATCCAGGTGCTTCTTGTTCACAAAAGCATTTTTAAAAGTGAAAATATTGTGCAGATTTATATTCATTTTGCCTTTTTATTTATTTAGAATAAAAACGATACACACCCACAATATGTTTCTTGCAGAGAACTTGTAAATAGTTCTGGCCCTTAAACACCTTTTATCTCTTTATTTCAAAACAAACTTGAAAATTATAAAAGTAAGTGAATGGATAATTTTTAAACCATGAAATAAAGAATTCTAAGCATCAGGTCATAAAAACACTTTTTGGATCACATAATGAAAGTCAATTTAAGGCTACATTTTAATACATCCATGATTCTCATATTTTTTGAGTTTTGTGAATAAATCCCAATTTTTCTTACCACTTAAATTTGTTAGCTAAAATGAAATATTGAGGTTCTGCGATTATGTATTACAACAAAAGGAATTCTTCAGTGGAAGAGGGCTGAGAAGCACTGGAGAGAGTCTGAGAGGGTCCCAACCCCTCACCTTAGCGACCAGATGAAGAATCCCTTCGTCACACAGCTCTAAAGCTGGAGCACACCATCTCTCCCTGGACCAGCTGGAGTGAATGGGTCGGCTGGGAGGACACTGTGATCGGTCACATTTGACCATGAGCAACTCACTCAGCTGCCTTAGTGAGTCAGTTATTGATCAAGAAAAGAGCTTCAGTGTAGTGTTGCCAACGGGGAAACATCTTAAACCATTAAATAAATGGTGACCAGACCACAGGCAAGATCCATAATGTGTGTCATTCTCAGAGTGAATGAGGCACACAAATGTTGAATTTCACTGGGCATCAAGCACATAGCAAACTCTCAACGAGGAGTGTTATTGGCAACATATAACTGGGTTCTGGGACAACATATGGAAGAAACAGTCACCTGTCTTAGCACAGCAGGAATGTGTGTGAGTCAGGCTGGCAAAGAGGCGTGAGGGGCAGGGGTTGATGAAGAGAAGGGATGACTCGGGCTGGTTGGCAGGACTCCTGGCAGACAACAGCCAGGAAAGGGGGCTGGGGCAGAATCAGGACCAGAATGCTGAGGGTGAGAGCCATGCCATCATGCCCCATGGGGTCAGGGCTCCCGTGTCATAGTGGAGGGCAGTGTCGAGGGGATGCAGAGTTCCTCAGTGTGTCACTTCTGTGTGCCAGCCGACATCAGTAGCCTCCGTTTTGTCAGAGCCAGAGCCCGTGCCCATGTAGACACCCAATGTCTGCCAGTCTGAAGACTGTGCAGATTTCAGAAGCATGGATGGTCGTGGTTTCTCCCATGGAAAGGTCAGCTTGTCTGTGCGATGACAGAAAAGGAAATGTGGGGGAATCGTCTCCCGGGTAAGACTGTTTCTGCAGGTGCGTCCTATCCAGAGAGGCAGGGCCCCAGCCGGGAATGGTGGGGAATGTGCAGCGTGGAGGCTCCTGTGAGTTAAAGAGCATTCAGTGGAGATGGGGCAGGGCTGTTCTGGAAAAAGGTGGACAAGTTACCTGAACATGTCTAAGTGGCCAGGTGATCGGCAGCTGTGCGACAGTGACATGGAATCTGCCCTGACCTCCAAACACCTGCTGCTATAGGGATAGCAGAGCCTCTCGCCTAAACCAGATAGGGATTTCATGCCCGACATCGCTGTGCGCCTGTCATGCTCCAGTCGGCCAGGCCTTCCTGCAGCAGGGCTCAGCTTCTGTCTGCTGCATGCTAATTTCCCCACTTCTCTCCATGGGGCCCAGCCTGGGCAGTCTGTAGAGGTTCAGATTTTCTGATCACCTGTTTGGGCACGCTTCTGATTTCCTGCGGCATTTCATCCCTCTCCTCTGGGAAGTGTATGTCTGCTTCGGGCATCTGCCTCATCTTCCTTTGTGAGCTCCGCAGCAGTGAATTCCTTTAATGTTTTAGCTGTTTATGACTTCTGTCAATAAGCCCCCCTATGCTCGCCTCTTAAAGACTGCACCACTGCCTCCAGTGACCTCCTGCCCCTGGGTGCTCTGTGCCATCCTTGTCATTAAACTTAACTTCTTAGAACATTTTCCTTTCATCCCTGTGTGTGTGTGTGTGTGTGTGTGTGTGTGCATGTGCGCACATGTGTGTGTCATGTTCTGCTCCTCTCTCCCTGTGCTTAGTGTCCTTCTCACGTCTTGTGTGTTTCTCTCTTCTACCCTTGGCGCCTTTTTGCACATCCTCTGTGCCCACCCACAGGGGTTCCTTTGTCATCCTCTCACAATTAGCACTAGATGGCAGACACATGCCAGTTTGTCTTCTAGCACATGCATCTCGTTCTGCTCTCCTTCAGTTGTTTTCATTCATGTGCTGCTTCCCAGCACCTGCGCCAAAATGGTCCTTCTTGGCTGTTTCCTCATTTGCTTTCATGGAAGCCTCAGTCACCAACTCAGCAATTGTGTGGTTACCTGGCCTACCTGCCTCGACTGCTGATGACTGAGCTAATCAGGAGGCAGACATTCCTCCCATCCTCCTTTTCCAGAGGAGTTTAGAAACTGGGCCTTGTCAATAGCACCACTAATGTCATGGGATCCGAAGTTTTAGCTGCAATGACTGTCCCAGAGCCAGTCACACTGGTTCTGATGCTACGCCACTCATGGCTCCTTCATTTCATCTCATGAATTTCCCTAGCAACGTGAAAGCTCCCCTTAAAGGGAGCAGGCTGGGCTCGATCAGGGACTGTCTGCATCTATGAAAATCAGTGTATCAAAAGAAATAGAAGTTATGCCTCTTTCTTTTCATGGCCTTATAAAAACCTGAGCTTAAGAGTAAGTTTTTGCTGTGATTTTTTCCCTAATCTTTATTATTCAGATTATTACAGTTGTTCCTCTTTTTGCCCCCCCATAGCTCCCCTCCACCTGGTTCCCACCCCACCCTCTGCCCTTACCCTTCTCCCCCACTGTCCTCATCCATAGGTGTACGATTTTTGTCCAGTCTCTTCCCACACCCCACACCTTTCCCCCTGAGGATTGTCAGTCCACTCCTTTTCTATACCCCTGATTCTATTCTATTCATTAGTTTATTCTGTTCATCAGACTTTTTTATTGACTTGATTTTTAGATTCACTTGTTGATAGATTGTATTTGTTGTCACTTTGTTGTTCATAGTTTTTGTCTTTACCTTTTTCTTCTTCCCCTTCTTAAAGAATACCCTTCAGTTTTTCATATAATACTGATTTAGTGGTGATGAATTCCTTTAGCTTTTTCTTATCTGTGAAGCTCTTTATCTGACCTTCAGTTCTAAATGATAGCTTTGCTGGGTAGAGTAATCTTGTTTGTAGGTTCTTGCTATTCATCACTTTGAATACTTCTTGCCACTCCCTTCTGGCCTGCATAGTTTCTGTTGAGAAATCAGCTGACAGTTGTTTGGGTACTCCTTTGTAGGCAACTGTTTTTCTCTTGCTGCTTTTAATATTCTCTCTTTGTCTTTTGCCCTTGGCATTTTAACTATGATGTGTCTTGGTGTGGTCCTCTTTGGATTCCTCTTGTTTGGGGTTCTCTGTACTTCCTGGACTTATAAGTCTATTTCTTTCACCAGGTAGGGGAAGTTTTCTGTCATTATTTCTTTAAATAGGTTTTCAATATCTTGCTTTCTCTCTTCTTCTGGCACCCCCGTAATTTGGATGTTGGTACACTTAAAGTTGTCCCAGAGGCTCCTTACACTATCTTCATATTTTTGTATTCTTTTTGCTTTTTGCTTCTTTGTATTTCAAATCTTTGACTTGATTCCTGGGATCCTCTAGAATCCTGTATATTCTTTATTTCAGTCAGTGTATGCATAATTTGTAGTTGGTCTTTTTTCGAATCCTTGAGGATCTCACTAAATTTATCAGCATTTTCTAGAAGATTCTTGAGTATCCAACCTTATAACCGTGGTTTTGAACTCTGTATCCAGTAGTTTGCTTTCCTCCATTTCTTTCTTTTATGACTTGTTTCTTTGTTTTTGCATTCTGGCTACTTCATTGTGTTGATAGTGTGACTTTGTGTGCTAGGTGTTCTATAGGGCTCAGTGGCTCAGCCTCCCTCATTACCTGAGGTGGATGCTATTGGTGCACCCTTTTGTGGGCTGTGTGCACAGTCTTATTATAGTTAAGCTTTGATTGTTGTTGGTATCACTGGGAGGAATTGACCTCCAGGCCAATTAGCTGTGAGGATCAGTTGTGTCTATGCTGGGAGAACTTCTGTGCTGGAGACACCCGTATGGGGCAAGAGTTGCTTCAGTGGGGCTTTGGTGCTCACTGAGTTTGCCCCTTGTGTGTCTCTTATGGATCTGAAGAGCTGAAGTCTGGATGGTCCCACTCTAACCACTGGGTACACTGGCTCTGGGATCTCCATCCAGCAGGAGCTACAGAGAGATCTGCAGATTCCTTCTCTTCATTTGGGGTTTGGAGGTGCCCAGTTGTGGCCCAGCTGTGAAGCAATGCAAGCTGTCGTTGAGCCTTGATTCTACTTTTGGAAGCTCTTGCACTCTAATCCAGCTGCAGTACATTAGGTTTCATATTGCAAAATGCCAGGCCATTCATATGCAAAAGCCTCTGCACATAAATTGGGTGGGGCGCTATCTCAGGGAATCACCAGGGTGGAGCAAACAGCAGTGTTCCTGCCTGGAAGACGTCCTGTGTCTCTGTGTCCTGTGGCACCATGCAGGAACAATGATCGCTGCAAACAACTCTGATAAAAAGCCGCCCTCAAGTTCCGCCCGAGGCCAGACAGTCCAGTTTCTCCCTGTATGAGTCTGGGCCCCCAGAGTCCCACCCAGAACTGGAGTTCAGAGAAGTTGAGAACTTGTGTCTCCCTCCCAATTGAAAGAGACAACAGTGTACTCAGTTGCCAGCCCTTTCTGTGCACATACCTCCATACTTATGCACTTCACTTCTGCACCTCCGCTCCTTCTTCGAGTCTTAGTGTACTTTTCTCTTCCCTTCTAGTTGTAGAATTTCCGCTTAGCCAGCCTTCCTGTGGTTCTAAATGATACCTGTTTTGTCTTTTGGTTGTAGTTTTGAAGTGGTTGTGCGAGGCAGCAAGTTCAGGTGTTTACCTATGCTGCCATATTTTTTGGTGTGATTTTTTATATTAGGCATTGAGCTCCTGAGCACAGCAGCACCAAGGGTTAAAAGGGATGTAGGAAACACTCACTCTGCAGTGTAGACAGTTTCTGCTCACGAGAACCCACATGAGAGCCTTTTCCAAGTCAATAACACAACTGAAGATGGTATTGACAGTCTCAGGTAGCTCTCAGGGTTCCATTTACTTATCGAATTTATGTGTCTGAGGAGAGAAGCATATCTTTATATCCCCGGCACCTAGCAGGGGCCTGGCACATGTGCGCATAGAGTACCTGCTGGCTGAATGAGTGAGTGAATCACTCAGTCTGTCCATCCATCTCTCCCTCTCCCACCAGTCAGCCAAATAAAGGAAAAGACTTACTAATTCAACTTGTCGAGAGACTGGCATTCAAGGCTGAGTTTCTGTGGTCAGTGGAGTCTCTTAAACCAGAAACTTTTGTCAGTGGAAAAATGTGTATGCCAAATACTCAGCTTCTTCTCACTTAGAATAATAATATTAAAAAAAAAAAAACCTCTAATAATAAATTATAACTGTTGTATATGGAGCACTTACTATGTGCCAGGCCCTATTCCAAATCCTTTTATTTATTACACTCTGTAACCCTCAGATGTGAAAAGGAGCTACCCTCACTGCATTGTGAAAATGAGGAGACTCAGTCCCAGTGCTGGCAGAGATGAGGTGTGCTGGGCAGTTCTCACCAGTGCTGCGGGAGTATAAATGGATACAGTCACTTTGGAGAAGTTTTCTACCGAAGTTGAATATGTGCAGCCTACCCTGTGGCTAAGCATGTTCACACCTTTGTGTAGTCTCTAAAGGCATAATAACTGATAATGCTGCAGAAGTGAGCCCAGCTCTGCCTGGCCCTGCCGTCTGAGTCAGACCTTAGTGAGCAGGTGGTGCCTGTGTGTGTGAGGGGGGTGGGGGGCCTGGGCAGCCAGGTACAGGAGAGAAACAAGGCAGGGACCTTCCTGGGGGTTGCAGGTTCACTGTCTTAGAGAAATCAACCCAGTGAAGAGGCCTTAGTTCTAGGGACATTGCGACACACAGTGGATGATCCAGACCAAAGTGGAGAGGCATGAGGTGAAGCAGGGCTGGTGTGGATGGATGTGCAGCAGATGGGACGGTGGGGAGGGTGAGAGGGCGGGAGGAGGGGGCCTTACCTCACCTAAGAAAGGGGCCCAGTGAGCAGGCCCTTGGGAATTGAGTGGAGGTAGATAAGAGGGCGAGGGAGGGTGGCAGATTCCCTCCCCCTGGGCTCAATGCTGCCCACTGGCCCCTGGCAGGAGGCCCAGCGGCAGGGGGCCTGGCAGGAACCCAGAGGCACCAGCAGGACAGAAAGTCTGCACGTGGCTGCCTGGGCTGCCCTCCGAGACCCTCAGCAGAGCCTGGAGTGAGGCGCAGTTTATTCATACGCTTCTGTCAGGCCCGTGAGTGGCTGTGGGCTCCCAGTGCTATCCTCGTTCCCATAGCAACATGTGGCTCTAGTGAAGGAAAAAATACAGATAAACGGACTCTGTTTAAAACAACCACCATTAGACCTCCATCCTGGCCTGGTGGTTGTGATTTCCCAGCCCTGAGCCCCCAGGTTCTATCACACCCTCTGGCTCCCCGGACCCCCTGCAGCTTCCTCTAGAGGAGGCCCTGCAAGCCTGTAACGTGCACCTGGTCATGTGCTACCTCCTAAGGCAGAACTCCTAGAGTAAGCAGTGGAGCTGACACAGACATCCGGTGGCAGACTCCAAAGATGCAGATCCCTCCCTCTGTGTGCTCCTGACCTGCGCAGAGAGCCAGTCCCAGCCCTCAGCCCCTTCTGCCAGGACACAGAACCCTGCCCTGCAGGTTGCACACAGCAGGGATGCGGAAGGGATGCTCATAAATAAAGCCTGCTCGGAAACAGGAGTCACTGGAACCGGATTGAAAGGCGCCTGGGTGCCTGTGTGTACACTGGAGACACAAGTGGCATTTGTAGGGGCCGGACTGGGCGTGGGCCAGAGAGAGGGTGAGCACTGGAACCACAGGGCCGAGTTCATGTAGGCCAGCCTGCACCTACCTGTGAGTTTGCTAACAGCCTCACCTGCACTTCTTGAGGGCAGAGACCACGCCATGGCCTCTCCGTGCCCCAGCACCCAGCAGCCCCTCCATAAATCAGACAGGCCAGAGCTTTGGTTTGGGTTCAGCAGGAAATCAGCTCTCAGGGCTCACTGCTGACGCCCTGGATCTGAGGAACGAGGGAGAACAGATCGCACCAAGGCTGCAGTCCCCATGACCTTGGAGAGCAGTGGGGCTGTGCTGGCTATGAGGAAGCCTGGAAGCATTTATTGCAAGAAAATAAAGGGTAAAGGTGAGCCATCCAAACCAAGACGTGGATGTAAGGACTGCGTGTGCAGATAATGGTCAAGGTCAGGGGCCTGGAGGAAGAAAGGGTCTGGAAGCCAGCCTGAGGAACGGCCCTGTGAACGGGCAGAGAGGTGGGGAATGAGCGGAGGGTGAGAGAGGAGTGTGGAGGCCTCGGCACTGTGACCAGCAGATCATTTCACCGCCCTGGCGCTCAGGGCACTTGTCTCTGAAAGAAGGAGAGTGAACTAGATCTTAAAGGTTCTTGCCCGGCATGACCAAAACGGCACAAAAATACTTCACTTGTAGCAGAATTATAAAAGGTCCTTCTGTAGGCATCTTCTTACTTAAATGTCTATTATGAAAGATTTTACTGGGAAATGACACAAGAGTGAGCATATGTCCTTGTTCCAACACTCTAAGTCCTGTGCCTCTGGTATTGGAGCAGCAGTAATTCTGCGCCAAACAACTGGCTGGGAGAAGGTAGGTGCCAGGAGCCGCTGAGCAGCGAGAGGAATGGAGACATCGGCTTGGGAGGATAAGCCAACCCGTGTCCCAGTGCTGAGCCAGCAGGTAGCAGTTGGGCCTGAAATGGCCTAGCGGCTGGAGCTCTTCCAGACAAGCCGCGCCCGTCCCCGGGCTGAAGTGAAGAACTTCCCAGGACGGACGGGCAGGCGTGCTATGCACCGGACCACAGCCAGGTTCTCATGATGCCCGTCTGGGGGAAGGGGCCTTCGTAAGGCCACACCTACCGGATGCTGCCTGAGACTAGAACACTTCCCTTTTTTGTTTTTCCAAAGTGAAAAAATACCGCCTACACTTCAGGGCCTGATTAGCTGAGTGAGTGAATTGCTCTCCCTGGAACCCGGCATGCAAACATGAGAAGGGGAATCAGGAATCCCGGGCAGCCGGAGGGAATAGGGTTGGAAAGGCTCTTTCTCCAGGACCTTCCAAGCAGTGAGTTCTAGTTTTTGTGGGTGCCCTGCCTCTGTGCTGTGAGGAATGGCATTGGAGAGTTGGAAAACTGTTGCCACATCTAAGCAGTGTCACTAAGAAACCACTGGGAATGAGTGAATATTTGTGCAAAACGACTGGGTGCCTGTCGCCCTGAGCACCTGTGAGGAGTGTGGCTCACTGTCTGGAAACGTCTCCGTGGGAAGCAGGCTCCTTACCTGGACACAGCGGTTAGGACTGTTCAGAGTCCATCTGTAACTCTGCTTTTTAAACAGGGATGTTTTGTCGGAAACACTTGGTCTTCATTTTTATTGGTTTATTTTTTTAATATATATTTTTATTGATTTCAGGGAGGATAGGAGAGGGAGAGAGAGATAGAAACATAAATGATGAGAGAGAATCATCGATTGGCTGCCTCCTGCACGACCCCTGTTGGGCATCAAGTCCGTATCCCAGGCCTGTGCCCCTGATGGAACTGAACCTGGGACCCTTCAGTGCTCTATCCACTGAGCCAAACCAGCTTGGTCTTCATTTTTAAAGGAACAAAAGTGAAACATCCTGCAGAGGGACCCTTCTCCCAAGAGGGGAGGAAGAAGACGTTCTCATCACCGTCTCAGGATCACTCACGGTTCCTGCAGCTGAGGGGGTGGGCGCGGCTGCCACGACCCAAGTGGAGGAAACACAGGGAGCCCAGGGGTGGCCCCTCAGGAGCCGACTGCGGGCAGAGGCGGGCATCGTTAGCGCTAGGTCTCCATTATAAAATCATGCCGCCGGGTAAATGGGAGTGGAAAGCTTGGGTCACAGATCCTATTTGTACTGGTTGCAATGAAAGCAGCCTGTGACAATTACTCGGGAGAAACCAGAAAAGCAAGGTAGAGTCATTGATCACCATTTATTAAATCTCCCCAACTTCTGCTGCAGTTCAGGGTGGATGCTTAAACCAACTTGGGAAAATTAGCAGAGGCGTCTCTGCTTTAAAAACCAGGAAAGGACAGGGAACAAACAGTCCTCAGGGAGCCCCTGCAATGAGAGGCACCGACGGAGAGCCAGTCTGTCAGAGAAGGGGCCACCCCCACTGTGGGCCCGCTCCCCAGGATTCACAGCGGAAAGAACACCCGACCACCTCAGTCGCGTCCAAGTCCCTGCTCCGGAGAGGAGATACTAAACAGCAGCCACGGGGAAGGACACCGCAGTGACTGAGGCGGCGCGATTCTTCCCGGACTACATTCTAAATTAGCAGGCTCCTCCCGGGGGACAGATCCAGAGGCCATTGAAGCTGGTTCAGGGAAGGTGCCCCTTTGTGAGCAGCGGCCATCAAACAGGCTAATGGGATGCAGGATTGCCGGAAAGGCGGAGGGAAGATGAAGCGGGGACTGCGGAATGGGTCTCCGTAAATCAGCCTGCGCCTCTGCCCTGTACGCCTCATTCGCTCTCGGACACGGCCTGGAGTGCAGGAAGGTTCAGAGGAAAGAAATTGAATCCCACAAGCTTCTGAGCGAAGCAAAAGTCAAGACTTGCCTATTCCACCTACAGGAAGGCCCACAGGTGCATGTGGGAGGGGAGTTAGCGGACCTGGGGGGACGGGCCACACATTTCCAGATGGCACCCCTACTGGTAGTGAGGACTTCTCCAAGACATACTTCCTCCAGCTTCCTGTGAAGAGCAGAGGTCGCACTCCTGGCCACATGGCCACCGGCGAAGGAGCCCCTCCCCCTGGGCAGGCTGACTTCCCAGCTCTGTCCCCAAGGGCATTGTCAGGACCGGCCACAGCCTCTCTGGGAGCCAGTTAGCAGCAGGTGCGTTAGCAGCAGGTGCCCGCCCCGCAGGTGCTGCCTCCGGAGGGAAGGAGCCCAGCCTGGTGCAGGTGGTGGTAAGGCGCAAGCACCAGGACGCTTCCTCTGCCCTGGGCAGCTGGGTGCAAGGCGGTGGGCAGGAGTAGATGCTAAGATGACTGAGCTGAACGCCATTCCAGGTGGGTGAGCAGCGCCTCCAGTGTGACCAGCTGCCGGGCCCAGCCTTTATCTGGACGTTCTCCTTCTCCTTTCTATTGGGAGCCACTCCCCTCCCTGTCTGCCTCCCAGTTCTTCACGGTGGCTCCCTCTCTGGCCTTCCCTAACCTCCCGTCCCAGAAAAAATTAATGTCTGGTCTCCGATTACAATTTCCTGTATGAGGCAGGCATCCTGGTACGGAGAGAGCACAGGCTATGGGGCTGCTGGGCCTTGAGGTTGAATCCTCCACCCCCATCCCATGGGTGTGACCTCGGGCACCTTTGCCCGCCCTCTCTCCTGTTGGGCTGGGCAGTGTGCACCCTAGTCATGTTCCAGCTCAATAAGATGGTCAAGGCTTCAAAAACAAAACCAGTGAAGGAGCCCCCTGGGGCCCCACTGCTGTCACCCCCAGAGCGTAGCACTGCCCCTGCCAGTCTCCTCCCAGAGAACCTGGAGTCGCCGGCCCTTTTTTTCCTGTCCGTCTTACCCGGTCTGTTACCAAGTTCTGTTATTCTTCATTTAAAAATGAGTCTTTTTCGTTTATCCTAAATGGTTAAATCTGCCTCAGGGATTTCAAGTGTTCTCTAAAAAGAAAAGGCCTTTCCCAGTGAGAGGCAGCAGGCATTTACTTGAGATCAAAGGATAGCTATTCAGGCAGCATCTGCAGGTGAAGCCCAAACAATGTCCCAATTAGGAGACAAAGGCCAGTGTTTGTGAGGAAGGGCAGGGGCAATAGCATCAGTGGAAGGAAGGCGTTTCTGCTGGTGCTGAGGAGAAGGTAACACAGTGATGCTCACTGTGAACAGTTTAAGACGTTCAGCCCCGTGGTGGTCTCGGTGGGTAGTCACAGCGTCTGCCGCCTCCTGTCCTCGCAAACAGTTCTTGGGCACAGCATTGTGTTAGGCGCAGCACAGAGGTTATTCGCCTGTTTTAACCTGAACATGTGTGGCCCAGGACCTGCCAGGCAGCGCCTCCTGGATGGCAGCTCTGCTCCATTTTCAGGGGCTCCGTTGACATTACTGTGATTTTTTTACAGGAGGTTTAAGTGTTGTAGTCACCCTTTCTTTAGACACATTATTTGTCGCCATGTGCATGCATTCCTTTTGTAGTACTCCAAAGGAGTTCTCTCCCGGCCTTGCCTGCCCTCAGCCTGCTCACCCTGAGGCCCTCCACCCTCCGCCTCCACTGACTCCAGGCCTCGCCCATCTTTCCGTTGGAAGCACCCTCTCCCATGGAGTCTTCACCCCTCAGTTTTGTGACTGAATGAAGGTCACTTTCCTGCGTGTTGCCTTTGAACTTTAGAGCCTGCTTGCCCTCTGGAAGTGCCAGTGGACGAAAGTCAGCTGGGCCGTTAGCGACACTCTTGGGGTTCGGGGCTGTCCGGCCGAAGTGGGGGTCCTCCTGTCTGGGCTCCCTCTGCCGTCACAGCGCCTCCCAGGTTGCGGTGGGACTTCCAAGCACCTGCAGTTTCCCCGACTGAGATGGAAGCCTGCCTGAGCCCTGAGCCCGCGGTGTCGGAGGAATGGTCATGATTTCTGGAGACATATGCAGAGGAGAAAGCCGAAACAGCCGCGAGGTTTGCCGTTGGTATTGTTCGGTGTGTTGGGGAAAGTGGCCATTTACATTATTATTTTAAAACAGGCCGGTTACACGTGCTGAAGACGTGCCCTTAGCACTACCGGCAGGAGGAGGGAGGGCTGAGGCGGGAACCAGGCCGAGGGAGGCAGCGGGCACTGACTAAGTGCTGCCGGTGACGGTGTCTCCAGGCTTCCTCCCAGCTCAGGAGCAGCAAGCCCCCGGCCTGCAGACAGCGTCGCTGACGGGAGCTTTTCTTAGGTGAGAGGCTCGTTCTGAAGGACCAGCCATTCAGAGCTTGGCCACACTGAAACCTTTTATAACTTTATTTTTCAATCCTGGACTTTTATTGATTTGTGTATTCTTGTGTGAGGCCCTGAGTGGGAGAAAGGGCGGCCAAAGTGGCCTTTGAGTCAGAGGGGCACCCACACACCAGCAGACAGAGGAGGACGGCTGGGCCTGGGCCAGGAGACCCCCTGAAGCCTGGAAGGCAGGGCCGCACAGAGCTCACCGGGAAATCTGGAGGCCGGAGAGCTCCCAAGAGCACAGGGAGAGGCCCATTCCACACAAGAGGGGAGGCCCGAGGGGGGACGAGCATCAGCCTGCAGCTGAGGAGAGCCACTGACAGGCGGGTGGATGACACAGTAGCCGGTTAAAGAGCAAGACGGGGGAGGGGAGGGAGGCGAGGTATGGACTGTGTAACCACTATGTTCAGAGAGACTGCACATGCTTCGGGGGACAAGACGGGCCATGTGCTGGCTTCCTGTGAGAGAGGACGGGCCATGTGCTCGCTCCCCGGGGACAGGCCGGGCCGTGTGCTCGCTCCCCGGGGTCGGGCCGGGACAGGTCGTGTGCTCACTCCCCGGGAGAGGACGGGCCGTGTGCTCGCTCCCGGGGACAGGCCGGGCCGTGTGCTCGCTCCCCGGGGACAGGCCGGCCGTGTGCTCGCTCCCGGGGACAGGCCGGGCCGTGTGCTCGCTCCCCGGGGACAGGACGGGCCGTGTGCTCGCTCCCGGGGACAGGCCGGGCCGTGTGCTCGCTCCCCGGGGACAGGACGGGCCGTGTGCTCACTCCCCGGGGACAGGCCGGCCGTGTGCTCGCTCCCGGGGACAGGCCGGGCCGTGTGCTCGCTCCCCGGGGACAGGCCGGGCCGTGTGCTCGCTCCCCGGGAGAGGACGGGCCGTGTGCTCGCTCCCCGGGAGAGGACGGGCCGTGTGCTCGCTCCCAGGAGAGGACGGGCCGTGTGCTCGCTCCCCGGGGACAGGCCGGCCGTGTGCTCGCCCCCGGGGACAGGCCGGGCCGTGTGCTCGCTCCCCGGGGACAGGCCGGGCCGTGTGCTCGCTCCCCGGGAGAGGACGGGCCGTGTGCTCGCTCCCCGGGAGAGGACGGGCCGTGTGCTCGCTCCCAGGAGAGGACGGGCCGTGTGCTCGCTCCCGGGGACAGGCCGGCCGTGTGCTCGCTCCCCGGGAGAGGACGGGCCGTGTGCTCGCTCCCCGGGAGAGGACGGGCCGTGTGCTCGCTCCCAGGAGAGGACGGGCCGTGTGCTCGCTCCCCGGGGACAGGCCGGCCGTGTGCTCGCTCCCGGGGACAGGCCGGGCCGTGTGCTCGCTCCCCGGGGACAGGCCGGCCGTGTGCTCGCTCCCCGGGGACAGGCCGGCCGTGTGCTCGCTCCCGGGGACAGGCCGGGCCGTGTGCTCGCTCCCCGGGGACAGGCCGGCCGTGTGCTCGCTCCCGGGGACAGGACGGGCCGTGTGCTCGCTCCTGGGGACAGGACGGGCCGTGTGCTCGCTCCCAGGAGAGGACAGGCCATGTGCTTGCTTTCAGGCAGCTCAAGGGGCAGCAAGAGTGAGGTGGATGTGAAGAAGCAGAGCTGTGTTCGGAGGGATTGCCCTGGCCACTCAGCAAAAGCCTGTTGGGCGTGGCCCCGCCTGTCCCGTGCTCATGAAGCAAGAGAGACTGTCCACACCCGGCAGAGATGGTCTTGTCCCTCCAAATGCTTAAAGAGGGTGAAGCCGGTGGAGGAGACTAGATTAGTGTTGTCACTTAGGAGAAGGTTTTCAAGTGTACCCTGTGCCAGGCAGGTCTGAGCGCAGGGCTCACGCAGTTTTACAGGCCCTCCCATCTGGCTGCTGACGGTAAGAACCTACAGAGGGACCCAAAGAGGGCGTTTTGGTGTAGAAGGAAGAGAGCAAGGAAAGAAAGGAAGAACGAGAGGCCGGCTGCCACGGGGAGTCCGCAGGAAGTGCCATGGCGAGGACAGCAGAGGCTGAGCTTTCGGGAGAATCGGCTCACTCGAAGAGAAAATGAGGAGAGCGGACCGGAGATGAGAGCTCACTTAGTCTCAGAATTAGAGTTGGAAATGTGAAATTTGAAACAGTGGTAGATAAATGAATTGAAGTGGAAATATGGAAAAATAGTAATGCAGGAAGGAAAGCACGGATTTCTATTTTAAATATAATTTCACAGTTGATATTACATTTGTCTTCTCTCTGAACTTGGTTCTATAGTAGATGTGTGTGTGTATGTGTGTGCGCGCTCAGTGTGCACATGTGGCCCTGCTCAAGCTGTGGACGAAGCCCCTCGACCCCCAGCTCTACCTCCTGAGCCCCCTACGTCTCCTCTGCCTGGTCCTCCCTCAGGGAGGTGGCGGGTGTCCAGCAGCCCCGCCTGTATCCCACCCACACCCGGGTGCCAGTGCCTTGTCCCCTGGGATGGGCCCTTTCCAGAAATGGACCTATCAGTCGTGGGCAGATCCAAGCACAGAGGCTCCTCTAGCCAGCAGGCCCTGAGGAAGCATGAGGCCGGCATTCTCTGCACACGGGGTGGCCAGGGCAGGGCCAGCAGAGTGTCCGCCCTGCGGGTCTCCTTTGCTGTCCCCACCGGCTTCAGGCAGCCACCAGCCCTTTGCAGGCATATCCGTGGAAATCAGTCACTGGATTGAGTCCTAGCATTCGCAGGTTCAAGGACGGCGTTACAACAGGTCGCCGCCTTCCTCAACAGGGCCTTTGGTCAGTGTGGGAGGAGCCTGGGGGCCCAGGGCAGGAGGAGCCTGTGTGGGAGGAGCCTGGGGGCTGGGCAGGAGCCTCAGGGTAAGGAGCTGGGGAGCCGGCCCTGCCGCAGTTCCTGTCACACGTCTGGCTCAGCTCACCTGTGTCTTTAAGACATTCTCGGGCCCTCAGGATCCTCAGGAGCTGGAACTCGCCTTCAATCCATTCCAGTCAAGGCTGCATCTGCTCCCTGCTGCCCGCCCCCCTTCACCTCTGCCTCCGCTGGATGCTGCAGGCCCCTCGGCCTCCCCAGGGAGCTTGCCAGCCCTCTCAGCCTGCGGGTCTGGACCTTCCGGGTGGACCCCACCATCTAGACCTCCCTCACCTCTAACAAGTAACAATGTGTGCCCGTTTCTCTAAAGCACATTTGTGGCGGACCATAGCACCGCCTCTTGGCCTCTGCGGCCTCGCGGGCGAAGCTCCCACCGCTGAACCCCTGGGTGAGGAAGCCGTGGGGGCCAAGCTGACCTCCCTCCGCGGGGTCTTCCCCAGTGTCTGCCTGCACCACCTCACCGCACACACACTCCCACCGCGCAGTCTCCATGTGGGACGAGGCTCAGGCTGGGCCTGTGGCTTCGTGGGGTGAGCAGGCCGTGGAGGGCCCCTGCTCCAAAGCCCTCCCCAGCCGACAGCCCTTCTGCCCTAGGTTTGCTGCTCACATCGGCTCAGATCTCCTTCCTCCCCACGTCTGGCACCTGGAACACCTGTCCCACCCCCCACTTCCCCCTCCCCCTCCCCCTCTCCCTCCAGCGGACCCTGCTTTGAAGGCCTCAGTGGCCGCCTGCCTTCTGTGTGTGTCTCCTGACAGGGCTGTGGGGAAACATGGCATCCTTTGAACATTTACTTAAGGTTGATAAATAAAATAGCTCTTAAGTTTAGTTATTTTTGTTAATATGAGATAGAAAAAATAAACAGAAGGTAGAAGACAGGACTAATTATTAGGAATAAATGTTTGATGACATGATTTGCTAAAATGGATTTTAATCAAACCCATTGAATAAGGCAGAGCAAATGTGAAAGTGATTGTGGGAACTGTACATCCAGGGCAGCTGGAAAATGTTTTCATAATTCAGGAAAATTCCAGTGATGCTTTTAAAAATTACATGAGTCACAATCTCAGGCCATTTTAGAAAACAACTTGAGGATCTGGACATGGATCTCCGTAAAGCTCCCAGCATGCGTGTACTCCAGACTGTGTGCAGGGCGGTGCCCAGCGAGAGCGGGAGCCTGCAGAGAGGGGACTCTGCGCTGGGGGTGCGGGTCACACCTCGGCCGGGCCCCCTGCACACGCTCCAGCTCACACCAGCGTGACCTCCTGCTTTGTACCAGGCATGTCACACACACGCCCTTCCCCCAGCCATGCTGCTGCTCGGGGGTCAGGGTCAGGGTCACAGCCCTTCCCCCAGCCCTGCTGCTGCTCTGGGGTCAGGGTCAGGGTCACAGCCCTTCCCCAGCCCTGCTGCTGCTCTGGGGTCAGGGCCAGGCCCGGGCTGGCCCGCGCTGGCTGAGCGCTGTGCTGCGGGGAGCCCTGTCTGCAGAGCCCAGAGCTGCTTCCACGGTGACGTGGTCCTGGTGGGGCTCCTCCGGGGGAGGCTCTGGCTGCAGGTTGGCCTAGGCACGGCAGGTGAAGTCCTTCCCGGAGGCGGCCAGGGAGGGAGGGGCTGGTTGGTACCCTAGGAGATGAGCGGGGTCCTCTGGGGGATGCCTGTGGCTTTTGTAGGTAACCCCATTGAGAGCTCACGTACCGTACGAGTCACCTGTGGAAAGTGCACAGCGCAGAGGCTTTTAGCATCTTCCCCCCATTTCCATAGTCCACGATGCCCCACAGACTTTTAACCAAGCGCCAAGAAGAGCTCCGGAGACAAGTAACCGCCACCAGAGGACCCGGTCCGGGGCCAGCCCTCCATGCTCCTCTGCTTTCCCGACTGTGCTCGGCCTCCCAGCCGCCGGGCCCCTGCCGGGCAGGGAGCAGGACAGGCCCCGCCGGGCGGCAGCCCAGGCGGACACTGACCGCCGCTCACGCGTGTGCCTTCTCTCCCCAGGTGTTCCACTGCGTCCACTTCGAGTGTCCGGAGCAGCAGAGCAGCCTGAAGGAGGAAAGCAGCGAGGAGCCGGGGACAGGGGACCCCCGTCCCGCCGGTCAGCCACCCGAGCCCCGCGCGCTGCAGGCCCCCGGCGGCGGCTCCCTGCCCGCCAGCCCCGGCCCGCGCTCCGGCCGGCAGCACCAGTGAGGGGCTCTGCCCCTGCCCGCCCTGCCCGCGGGCAGCAGACCTGGCTCAGGCGGACACGGAGCAGGTTTGCAACCAAGGACAGGAAGGGCCGCTGTGTTCTCATTCGTTCCGGTCGGGCTGGTCTCCAGTCTCCATCCGTCCAGTTCACACCCTACCTCTCCAGTCCACCCAGGCCGGCGCCCGTGTGGGTGGGCCGGGCACACAGGCCCTCGGACCTGGGGGCGCCCTGTGAGAAATGGTTTCCTTCGTGTCTGCTCATGAACACGTCACTCTGGCAACTGACTGGCTTTTTGTTTCTTTCAGTGACTCCCTGTTTGCTGGACAGAGGTGTCCTTGTTTCTTTTAGTGACTCCCTGTTTGCTGGATCAGGGGTGTCCTGGTCTTTCTGAAATGCCCCAACAGCACTTGTTTTAAGCCCTTTGACACCGATCGTCCTTCCTTAGTTGTGAACGGTTAAGCGTGGGGTGGAGCGAGGAGCATGTGCGTCTCCAGGGCGACAGGGACACTCCTCCAAGAAAGTTCACAAAACTCAGGCACCGAGCGGCGGGCCCTCACTCGGCTGCCAGGTCTCGGACCTGTCCTTCCATGGTGAGTCTGCCTTGGGAGGTGGCAGGAGCACCCACTGTGCGCCGCTGATGACATGCTGATGCCTGTGGAACCTGCACACCTCCCGCTGGGCTGCGCCTGTGGGGAGGGCAGGGCAGGCAGGAACGCAGGCCTGGCTTGGCGCAGCCCTGGTCATCCTCTGTCCTCCAGTTCTGAGACGCTTCCCTCCTCCTCCTCCTCCTCCTCCTCCTCCTGTTCCTCCTCCTCCTCCTCCTCCTCCTCCTGTTCCTCCTCCTCCTCCTCCTCGCTGCACCATGTCTCGCAGCCTGCTCGGCCAGCGCTGTTGTGTCTCCATTTGGGTCCCCTTGTACCTCCATCGATTCTTGTCGCTGTTTCCTCCCTGTGGTCTCCCTTGGCTGGCCGCTCCGGGAAGCTCCCGCACCCGCAGAGGCGGGCGCACCCTGTGACCTTGGGGGTGCTTGCAGGGGTCCTCTCTCTGGCGCCTTTAGGACACCGTGGTTTGGGGGTACAAAGAGCAGGGCGGCTCACTGCTTTCTCCTGCAGCCAAGTCCCGAGTGACTGAGGGCAGTGGGGTAGCGTCGGATGAAGGACGGGGGGAGCAGGCCAGGGGAGTGGGGCTCCCAGTCTCTGCCCCTCGCGTTCCCCCCGTGTGGGACGGCACGGTGCTGCTGTCCGCCCCACCCAGGCCCGTGAGCGTGGTTCCCGCCCACCACCGGCACCCTCACTGGGCGGCGGAGGCAGCAGGGAGTGCGGGCGCCTTCGGAGGCTCGCCGTCCACGGCCTCGGGAACTGGCGTCGCCTGTCCAGAGGGGAAGCCCACAGCGTGGACCCGGGGACATGGGTGGCCGCAGGGCCTGTCGCCCCGCTGCCCACAGCACACCCGCGGCCAGGCCAGGGCTGCGTGCCGCCTGCTGCTCAGCTCCCCCCGAAGGGCACAGGCTGTCAGAGCATCGGACCCAGCGGGCCTTCCCGCCAGACTGCCCTCCCTGCTGCCTCCCGGAGGCCCCCTGGAGTGCACCTTCCACACCTGCCCTAGGTGTCTGGAGAGAGTGGTCTCTGTACCCCCCCACCCTACCCTCCTGCCCCCCCCACCTCTGGCACTTCAGCGCTCCTCCTATCGGATGAAGGGAAGGAAGGGGAAACCGAGGCAGTCTGCTGACATGGCAGGGAGGCCTCCCGGGCACGGGCACCGCTCTGCGCCCGGAGCTCAGCAGGTCCCGTGCAGCTGTCCCCTGGGGCCGGGCAGGGGCTCCGCCCTCCCGATGGCCTCCTGCCGGGGAGGGGCTGCAGGGGCTGGAGACCCCCAGCCTTTCAGCGCAGACACGCCCCCCGAGGCCTGCACCTCCAGGGAGACGACTGCGCGGCCGCCGTTCTCCGGGGCGGCTGGGCCTGCGGCCGACTCCCCCCGCGGCCCGGCCAGGAGACCAGGGGCCTCCGGGGTGCAGGTGCAGGCTGGGCGGCACTCAGCGGGGAGGGTTCCCAGACACCCGGTTTGAGGAAGGACCTGGGCCGGGCCAGGGCAGGGCAGGGCTGGTGTGAGGACACGGCCTGGGTGGTGACCAGGCTGAGGCAAGACCCGGTGAGGCTGGACCCGCAGCGGAGGTGGACAGGGGCGTTTGTGATCTCTGGCCCGTCACTGTGACCCTTGTCAATCACAAACTAAATCAACAGCTTTGTAGCCACCTCCTACCCCCACTCCCCCACCCCGGGTCAGGCAAGGGCACCTGGAAGTGAGAGGGCTGAGGGAGGAGCCTTCAGGCACCTGACAGCTGCCAGCCTCCTGTGGAGGAGGGAGGAGGGGTCCCAGCCTCCTGTGGAGGAGGGAGGAGGGGTCCCAGCCTCCTGTGGAGGAGGGAGGAGGGGTCCCAGCCTCCAGTGGAGGAGGGAGGAGGGAGGAGGGGTCCCAGCCTCCAGTGGAGGAGGGAGGAGGGAGGAGGGGTCCCAGCCTCCAGTGGAGGGAGGAGGGGTCCCAGCCTCCAGTGGAGGGAGGAGGGGTCCCAGCCTCCAGTGGAGGGAGGAGGGGTCCCAGCCTCCAGTGGAGGAGGGAGGAGGGGTCCCAGCCTCCAGTGGAGGAGGGAGGAGGGGTCCCAGCCTCCTGTGGAGGAGGGAGGACGGTTCGGGCCCCTCTGCCAGGGCCGGGGGCGGGGGGACACCTCATCAAGGTGCTACTCAAACTGCCGCCGTGAAGCAGGTGTAGGTGTAACACAGCCATCCACACACACAACACAGTTTTCGTGTCTCAGTGCTTTTTCTGTTCTGTTTCTGACATTAGAACCATGAGCCCACGATGGATGTGGGACTCTTCTCAATCGCTCTTTCAATTGTCACTTTAAAAATCTTATTTAATGACAAATACATTAAAAGTGTTTTATTCCTAGAAGAGCTGGGAAATACATTATTTCAGCAACAGTGGGGTGTTTGTTAGACTGATTCCTTGGCAAGAAAAAAAAAATGAGTTTTGAATTGTGCAAAAAATTGCCCAGTAGTTACGCTGTCGCCCCAATTGCTAAACTGCTGTGTGGACGGCTGCTGCCCAGGCAGCTTCACCTTTATTTAATTTAGAAGATAACAGAATGGTCATCACTTATCCCTCCGGAGACCGGGGAGGAAAGGGCCGCGCGATAAAAAGCAGCGCCTCGGCCCGGCCACTCGCAGTAGCGGGCGTGTCCCCGTCGCTGAGGGAACAGCCTTTGGACCGGAGAGGAAGGAGTCGGGGGGGGGGGGAGGGCATTAAATTGTCTCCTTCCAGGAGCTTTTCCTCATTGGTGTTCGCTTTCCGGGGTTCCCCATACCTGCCTTCCTGTGGGTGGCAGGTCCCTGATGCTGCCCTGGTGGCCGGGGCCCAGCAGCTGCCGTGGCCGGGGCCGCAGCCCTGAACGTGCGAGCCGGCCCGGCCACGGCTCCGGCTGCAGCCTGAGCTCGCTCGAGGCCCCGGGAACTGAGATGTGTGGTCTGTGCCGCCTGGGCTTTGTGACTGTTACATCCGAAGGCCTCAGGCGCTGGAGTGAGGGTTCTGGGACGCGGAGGGGCAGTTGAGAGAGAATGCAGGCACCTCCCGGAAGGTGCCCTCACACCTGGCTGCAGGTGAGGATCCGGAGCCTGGAGGTGAGCAGAGGAATGGGGAAGCTGGCGAGAAGGGGCTGGCAGGGGAGAGCAGCCTCCTGAGCCGGCAGCACTGCAGGGCTGTGGAGGAGAGGACGGGCTCTGGTTTCCGTCTGGTTTTCTCTGGCTGGAGGGGCCGTGCACTGCCCTGGGCCTGGGACCACCTCCGCCAACGGGTGACTGAGTCCCCCCCCCCCAAGCACCTGCCTCCCCTGGGGGTGGGGTGGGAGCAGGCACATGGGGGCCAGGTGAGCCCCTGCGTCCTGGTTGGAATAGAACCGGGTTTTTAAATGACTCACTGATTATTAAGGTAATCTCAGGGAATAATGTTCTAACCTGGCAGAAGGGGCAAGGGTGCCGCCCCCTGGCTCGCTCCAGTCCTGCCCTGGGCCTGCACCTCCTCTGTGCCTCACCGAGCTGGACTGAGGGGCCCACCTCAGCCTCGCCCCTTTGTTAAGAACTGACGTTCTCCCCAGGGGCCTCCCCTAAGACCCAGTCACCCCCCTGCAATTTGTGGTAAAAGTCCCTGCACTTGCCATGTGCATCCCGTTTACAGCCCTGAGCGGGAGGTGAGGCCTGCACCTGCCTCCGCGGGCCCGGGCTCCTGCCCACCAGGGGGCGGCCCTGAGGGGGTGGGCGGCACAGAGCAGACATGTCGCCCTGGAAGGGGAGGGGAGGGGGGGACGGCAGGTGAGAGAGGCCTCTGGGTGGGCCCGGCCCTGGGAACCTGGTGGCATTGACTGACAGCCCGTCCCTCTGCCTCCAAGTAGCCTCTTCCTGCCACGTGAGCCCCAGGGTCGGCGTCGGGGTGAGGTCACCATGTCCGGCCCTGGGGGCGTGTGGGAGGGGTTGGGGCGGCAGGGGGCAGCTTGTAGCTCTGGTTCCGGGTTTACTGCTTGTGCTGCACCTGACAGGGAGGAGGGGAAGCTGCACCCTCACAGCAATGGGGAGTCCCTGCGCTGGTCAGCAGCCCCGTCAGTGGGACGGGGGTGACGGTGGTGGCAGAGCGCTGACCAGGGCCTGCCTCTCCGGCAAAGGTCCCCAGGGCACCGGCCCTCCAGCGCCTGCCAAAGTCAGGGGAGAGGCCTGGAGGGTGTGGGAGTGACAGGAGCACCTCAGGGTGACGGGCCTTGGCTGTGAACGATTCTGGTCACACGGTGCCTTTGGGGTCGGTGCGGGCCTCAGAGGTGGGGTTCCTCTATCAGCGCCCACAGAAGCTGGGGACCTGGTAAGGTGCCACGTGGGTGCATGCGCCCGGCCGTGGGGGCGGGGGGGGGGGGCGGTGGAGGGAGGGCTGCGGTCCGGTTCCCACAAAGCGCCCGGCCTTCGGGACCCTAGAGCAGCGGAGCTGGGCCGGGGTGGGGAAGACCTGGGTCACCTCCCGGTGCCTCTGGAGCCGGGAGGGATCACGCAGGGGAGAGACGGGCCCAGGCTGAGCCCTGGTGCCCGGTGGAGCCCGGAGATGAGACCGCGAGGGCTGAGGGACGGGCACCTGGTGGTGAGTCAAGGAGGCGCTCAGTGCCGGAGCGTTCGATTCTGGGGGCATCCGTTTCCTGGAATTGACCGCCTGTGGGACAGTCGCTGAGGCTGGCTGTGAGCTCACGTGGGTGCCTGGGGTCCCACTTTCCAACGTTCTCTCCTAACGCTGCTCTTTCACGTGGCGGGGCTGGAGGCAGGACACACTTCCTGCAGTGGCTACACCTGACTCTGCCACCTCACCTACCTGGACCACAAAGCTTCCGTATGTCCTGCTTGTTTCATCTGTTTACATTTTAAAGATCTAAAGTCTTTAAAGTCTTTGAAGTCAGAGGTGGCAGGTGGCTAGTTTGGAGGGCAATGGGCAATATTAACCCCAACTTAACTTGTGCAAACGAGGCACAATGACAGCATTGTTGCTTTCCCCTCCCTCAAAATCACAAGCAAGGACCAAAATGACACACAGCTCGAGACAAAAAGTCAGAATAAAATGAGCTGGGGATGCCAGAAACTGAGAAGTGGTGAAGACACGATGGCAGGCTGGGTTTGGCCTTCACATACAGGACACGGGTCTCCACACAGGAATGATCACCCAGTGGCCTCATCTCTGGAAGGTGGCACGTGTGTCCCACGGGGAGGCCTGGGGGTCCTCTGGGCCGCGGGCCAGCTCCGCGGTTCTCAGATTATCTGTAGAGACGCCGCATGGCTCAGGAGACGCCTGGCAAATGGAGCGAACAGTCACTGCTCCTTAGGACGGGGAGGAATAGATAAGGCATGTGTGAATGGCTCCTGGGACAGAGCCTGGCACCAAGCAGGTGTGCGATCACTGCCAGCGATCGTGATGATGTGAACGCCATTCTGCTGGCCTAAGGCAGTCTGCACACCTTTCTGTCTCCACTTTCCTCACCCAGAACTAGTCCTAAAACCCCATTTCATCGTCAGGTACATTGACTGCCCCAAGCCTGGCTCCTCTCTCTGGAGCAGCGTGAGTGTTACCCGCGGTGGGCAAACCGTGAGGGGCAGGTGGACCCAATGGGGGTCCTGGGTGTAGGGTCCTGGGGTAACAGACTCTGGCTGGTGTGCCTTTGGTGGGAATAGAAGGACCCTCTTGCTCGGCGATGCTCCCAGCGTCTGGCGAGTGCCGTGCCTCAATCGGGCCTTTTTAAATTGAGCTGCGAGTCACACAACATAAACTCCCCCACTGTAAACGACCAGTTCGGTGGCGTTTAGTACCTTTACGACAGCATGCAAACAGCATCCGGATCGTTCTCACCACCTGGAAAGCAAACCCATGCGCTCCCCTCCACCCCTGGTGGTGGCCATCTGCTTTCCGCCTGTGACTCCTGTTCTGGCATTTTATTTAAATGGAGTCAGATAATGTGTGGCCTCCCGGGCCTGCTTCTCCCCCTCGCCCAGCGTCAGCGAGGTGGCCCACGGTTGCCTTCACTTCCTGGAGGCGGAACTGGGTGTGCGTCCTACACCCGTTCGCCCCTCGGTGGACCTGGGCTGATGCCCTTTGCCCAGTGGATGGGGCTGCTGTGAATGTGTGTGCATGTCTGCATGTGCGTGAGTCCCTGCATTCATGTTCAGGGTGTATACCAGGAGTGGAACTGCTGGATGACGGGGTAAGTCTGTAACCTTTTGAGGGACCACCACACCGCCTTCTGCAGTGGCCACAGTTCCGGTCCCACCAACAGTGCCCGAGGGGTCCGTCCAAACCACACCACCTGCTGCGGGCGTGCCCGGTCAGCCCCTCACCCGTCGGCCCTGAGCCCTGCGGCAGGTGACACAGGCGCACACGCCTCCCGCGCCTTCGGCTCCAGCCCGCAGCCAGGAAATGTGCGTCGTAGAAGCAAGTCACCAAGGCCAGCCACGTTCGGGGGGAGGGGCTCAGGGAATTCAAGGACATGTTTAAAGTCACGACATTTCTCATCTGTCCTCAGACCAGTGCTACTCAGCCATGTGACTCAACATGGTGCTCACACCAGACACAGTCAGCACCCTGCTTCCTCCATCGAGACTCCAGCGACCGAAGCAGATGGTAGCCACACAGGAGACCACACGCAGACCCGGGAAAGACCTCGGACCCTGCTCCACGGGGGTTGGTGAGAAATCACCACACATTACATTTTTAAAAGCTGACCAAGACCCAAACATTAAAAAGTCCAGAATATCATGTGAAAGGAAAATACCACATGGTCTCACTCATTTGTGGAATATAAAGAACATTATAAACTGGTGAACAAAAATAGATACAGAGGCAGAGAAGCATCGAACACTGTCAGACTACTGGGAGGGTTGAGGCAGAGGAGGTAAGATCAACAGAAGGACATGTGTGCATACAGATAAGCATAACCGATGGACGCAAGACACTGAGGGGGCGGGGGCGCATGTGCTGGGGGTAGGGGAGGCCGGGGGAAGGTCAATGGGGGAAAAAGGAGACACGTGTACTACTAATAATAAAATAAAAATTTTAAAGTCCAGAATATCAACACTACACTTCTTGCGATGGAGGCAGAGCCGAGTCCGATCTCCTCCAGCTCAGCTGACCACAATTAGTTCTGCATTGTTGATACTTCAGAAAAGTTTCTTTCACAACTCACTCTGGCGGACGTGAATTCTGAGAGCTGCTGAGGAAACGGTGGCCGGGGTCTTGCTGCCTGAGCCGTCGGAGCCCAGGCGCAGCGGGAATCCCTGATCTCGCTGAACCAAGTGGCCCCGTGCATCGCAAGCGCGCTCGGTTCCCGCAGGCCTGGAGGACAACGTCCTCCTCACGTTCACACCGACCACCTCCGGCTCCGCACCTTCCCCTCTCCCTCACCTCCCCCTCCACTCAGCTGTGCCCGGCCAGCTCTGCAGGATGCACTAGGCTGCAACCTTGGCCTTGCACCTTCAAGTCACAAGTCCCGGCACAGCGGCTGGTCTTCCCAGAGGCCACCCTCGCCCGGATGACCGCCAGTTACCCACTGTACATGGACTGCAGCCACACCACATATCGCACTAATTCTGAACTGTCTCCCCACCTCAGCTCCCCTTGGCCAGATCCCCCAAATGCCCATGTGGCCGCAGCAGCTCCCACAGGAGCTGGAGTGTGCAGTGTGAAGCTGGAATTGAACTCGGAACCCATTTCAACCAAAGCAGTTAAGTATCCCGTTTCCTGCAAACCTTACAAACCCTGGGACCTGCAGGGAGGTCCTCTCACTGTGACGCCCAGCGAACCTGTCACTCCGTCCAACCTCACAGGGCCTGCTGCCCGCTGCCTGCTCCCAAGAAAAACAACTCCCACAAGCACTGGCTCGCCCTTCCCTTCCCTCCCCACGGCCCCATCTCGCACTGTCCCCTCCCTCCTGCATCTCCTATTTACCCCTCTCACTGGGTCATTAGGCTGGTGTAACAGGAATTTCTCCTTTACTGGAAAACCAGCTCTCACCCCACACCCACCCCTCTACTGCCCACCTTCTCCTCGAAAAGGAAGCCCCTGTAGCCAGGCTCCCAGTGGCCAGTCCCCAGATGCCTGGTCCCTGAGCAGCACCCCTGCAGGTGCCCACACCGCCTTCTCCTTACACACCCCAGGACTCTGCTCTCTGGGTCACCCACTCCCTTGCTGGCTCGTGTCCCTGGGCCTTGCTCCCTCCCTCCCATGGACCTTTAAGCCAGGACCCCTTGCGGAGCAGAGGGCTGTGTGTGGCATCTGGTCAGCATTTCCACCTGCGTGTCCAGCCTGCACCCAGCTTAGTCTGCTCCCCCCAGCCCACCCCCGAGCCCTTACAGTGACCACCTCCCTTTCCTGTTCAGGCCCAAACCGGGGCTCGCCACGTCTCCTCTCCCACGCCCACTGTCCGCACTCCTGTCGTCTCTCCCTTGCAGCTCAGCCCACCTCCCCGCCCCCACTGCCACCCAACTTACCCGGTAGCTCTGCCCGCATCAGTTACCCGGGTCAGTGACCCAGTAGCCTCATCCCTGGGGAACTCTCCTCCTTAAAACCCGTCAGACCACATCCCTCCACGGCTCACACCCCGGATGGCCCCACCTCCCCGTGTCCCAGCACCTGGAGCAGCAGGTGTGGAGCCGGCTCTGCCCACTGGGCCCCACCCCTCCGCCATGCAGGCCTGTCCTCGTCACTGCCCTCCTTGGGTCCTGTCTCCCTCCTATCCGGACCCAGACTCCAAAGCCTCCGCCCCAGGGGGTGGCACATTCTCACCTCTGACCGGCCTCCTGCTCCCAAGCCTTCCAGAGCGCTGCCCCACCAGGCCCACAGTCCCTCCGAGAGCTCAGGCTCGGCCCACCCAGGAGGGCAGAACGGGGTGCCAACCACCTGCCTCCCACGTCCGTGAACCCAACTGGACGATTTATCACCATCACACGTGATCTCAAGGCCCAGTCCGGGGAGCACCTCCTCGCCAGCAGCTTAGTCCCCCGCGTCTGAGACGCCTTTGAGCTCCGGCTGCCTGTCTCCCAGGCCCAGCTGCCAACTGAGGGTGACTGTCATTTTAGCTGTAGCTCTTTCAAAACCCTCACTGGAGGACGGGTTTGATTTTGGAGGGAAAGAGAGGAACACTGACCTGCTGCCTCCCGTACGCACACTTCAGGGACCGAACCTGCAGCCTCCTGGTGCTCAGGATGCCGCTCTGGCTGCAGGCGAGCAGCCCCGGGCGGGAGCTCCGGAGCCTGTGGGCACCACCTGCTGCTCCGGGAACCGGAGAGAAACACCTGCTGCTCACAAACCAGGGGGCAGAGTGAAGCCGCGGGAAGGTGAGGTTCCAGGACCTGGCCCGGCAGGTGGCTCGGTTTGGGTTGCTGTGACGACGCAGCACTGAGGCCCATGTGCACGGACCTCCAGGCTGCCCCAAGTTCTTCCTCAAAAACACGGAAGGGGCTCGAGGACTGCACAGCTGGTCCCCAGAGGCACCAATTTAAAAGGTCCCGAGAGAAGTCCTGCTGTGCGTCCCGCCAGCCTGCCGCCTGCTTCTTCCAAAACGTCTGGCCGGAAACCAGACGGGCTTGGCATGGCGGGGACCTGGGTGTAGCCCTGTTTGGGGGGTGCTGGGGCAGCCTGGTTTCTGAAGGCTGTGCCCAACACCCTGGCAGGGCTGGTCCCTTCTGTCTTCTTTTACTTTTAACATAACATCACGCATGTGTACAGTCACAGGGCCGTACACACACAGCTTGCTTCATTCCCACCCGCCACTCCAAAGAGAGTGTGCGGACCATCAGCTTTTTCTGCTGCACTTACATTTCTTTTATTGCTATTATTTAGTCTAAAGCTTTACATAGGTCTCCTTTTCCCCATTTGATTCCCCTCACCCAGCCATTCCTGCCCCGGGCAAGCCCCCCCCCCCCCACTGTCTGTGCCCATTGGATATGCTAATGTGCAGGCATACAAGTCCTTTGGTTGCTCTCTAACCACCACATCCCCTGCCATTATTCTTGTTCATCTAATTATGCTGACCATTATATCCCACATATGAGTGAGATCATGTGATATTTATCTTTCTCTGACTAGCTTATTTTACTTAACATAATGCTCTCCAGCTCCATCCATGCTGTTGCAAATAGTAAAAGTTCCTTATTTTTTTACAGCATCATAGTATTCCATTGTGTAGATGAACCACAGGTTTTTTTTTTAATTCCAATCATCTATTGATGGGCACTCAGGCTGTTTCCAAATCTTAGCTATTGTAAATGGTGCTGCTATGAACATAGGGGTGCCTGGGGTGGGAATGGCTGGGGGGGGGGGGGGTGTCATTCGGGGGGAAAGGAGACATATGTAAAACTTTAGACAATAAATTTTTAAAAAACACGAATTCACATAATATTACTTCATTTATATAAAGTTCAAAAACACCATACACAAAAACAATCTCAAAATGGCTAAAGGTCTTAAATGTAAGACAGAAAACCATAAAAATCCTACAAGAATACATAGGCAACAAAATAGCATTCATATGTCATAGCAATATTTTACCAACACAGCTCCTAGGGCAATGGAGACTGAGGAGAAAACAAATGGGACTACATCAAAACAGCTTCTGCACAGCAAAAGAAACCACCAACAAGAGAGCCCACTGCATGGGAGAACATGTTTGCCAATGATATTTCAGATAAGGATTTAATCTCCAAAATTTAGAGAGAACTCATACAACTTAACAAAAGGAAGATAAAAAAATCCAATTAAAAAAATGGGCAAAGGACCTAAATAGATACTTTCGAAAGAAGTCATACAGAAAGCTAAGAGACATATGAAAACATGTTCAAAGTCACTAATCATCCGAGAGATGCAAATCAAAACAACGAGGTACCATTTCCCACCTGTCAGAATGGCTGTCATCAACAAATCTCTGTGGCAGGAAAAATGAAGGAATTCTTACCATTTCCAACAGCATGGATGGGCCTGGGAGCATTATGCTAAGTGAAATAAGCCAGTCAGAGAAAGATAAATATCACATGATCTCACTCATTTGTGGAATATAATGAACAACATAAACCGATGAACAAAAACAGTTCCAGAGACAGAAGCATCGATCAGACCATCAAACCTCAGAGGGAAGGTAGGGGAGGGGGGGGGGAAGGGAGAGATCAACCAAAGGACTTGCATGCACGTATATAAGCCTAACCAATGGACACAGACAACGGGGCGTGAGGCATGAGTGGGGGCGTGGGAGGGCAATGGGGGGATAAGGACACAAATGTAATACCTTAATCAATAAAGACATTTTTTTAAAAATCAACAAAAAGTTCTGGCAAAAATGTGGAGAAAAAGGAACCCTTGTGCACTGCTGGTGGAATGCAGACTGGTGCGGCCACTGTGGAAAACAGTATGGAGTTTCCTCAAAAAGTTAAAAATGGAACTCCCATTTGACCCAGTGATCCCATTTCTAAGACTATATCCCAAGAAACCAGAGACACCCATCAGAAAGGATATATGCACCCCTATGTTCATGGCAGCACAATTCACCATAGCTAAGATTTGGAAACGGCCTAAGTGCCCATCAGCAGGTGAGTGGATTATTAAAGAACTGTGGTACATCTATTCTACACAATGGAATGCTGCGCCGCTGTAAAAAAGGAGGAATCCTTACCATTGGCAACAGCAGGGATGGACCCAGAGAGCCTCATGCTGCACTTATACTTCTAACCTCACACATCGCTCTCCTGGATGTTAGACACGCACCCGCCTCCGAGGACGGACGGGAACTGGGCGCGGGCAGACTTCCGCTCTGTCCCAGAGCAGCCCTCCTCCCTGTTCGTGTTCGCCTGGTTTGTATTTGATATTATTCACAGCCAAGCCACGCGGGGTCTGTGGTTCCTCTTATTTTTTGTTTTGCAATAAATTGTCTGTGTAATTTTCTATCTAAGACTCATATGTGAACCCCATGGTAGAAGGTAAATCAAATCAGACACGGACTCCCCGGAGCCCCTCCCAGCCCGTAGGCCTGGGCCTCGCCGGGCAGTGCCTTCCCGCACCCCTCTGTCCCCCTTTCTCTGGTTATTCCCCTCTTCCGAGCCCTCCCAGGGGAGCTCTGAGGATGGTGGCGAAGGAGGGAAACTCTCGGAAGCCCCAGTCTTTCCTCGGGCGTTTCCGCGCTCTGGCGCCTGTCCTCCGAGTGGGAGGCCGCCCAGTCCCCAGCTGACCCCACCTCCACGACCGTCCCACTCCACCTGCCAGCGGGGGCTTCCCGTCCCCCTGCTGCCCACCTGCCCGCCCTCCTCTACCTGAAGCCCCAAGGCCGGCACAGTCCCACTCGCCTCGCCAGGCGCAGCGTGTCCCCAGGCCCAGGCCCCGTGCGCCTCGGATTCCCTCTGGGGATCCCCCACCATCGCCGTGACAACCGTGTGACCAATATCTCTGCCTTAAAGGTGGTGGGGAGGTGCCACCCCGCCAGATGGACGTAAACATCTTCCCAAGTATTAGTGTATCCTCTACACCAGCGTTTGCACTGTGCCACCGGGTTTTACAGCACGCAGTACCTGACTCCTGAGGGGCACTCACCTCTTTTCCCTCAGACCGCCGAACAGATGACAACAGCCAACACAGCAGCCGTCTGTGTGAATAAATACCATTTTTGGGTCATATCGGCAAAAAGAAAAGAAGTATTTTTGGCGTGCCTCCGAACGCCAGCCATCTGTGTGGCCCTGAGAGAAGCTGCTGAAGTCGCTGCTCTGCACCAGTGAGCTCACAGCACACACCGCCCCGGCCCGCCCTCCTTCCTCACCCCCTGCGTCCTGCCCTGCACACCCAGGCCCAGAGCGGGTGCTCCCCTCCTCCCATCTCCCCAGATGTGCAGCCTCCTGCTGCAGCACAGCTGGGCCCAGCAGGCACCCCTGGCGGGCCCCACAGACCATTCCGGGGGCTCGTGGGAGGGGCTGCGGTGTTCCCTGTGGTCCGGGGCAGGCATGTAGGAGAAGGGGCGAAACAGAGAAATCCGAACTTTCGTACGACTGGTTTAATTTTTCAGCAGGAAAAAAAAGAATAAAGTTACAAGAGTCTTTTAATATTTTCACAATGTTAAAACTAAAACCGAGCTCTAGGCTGTGTGTGTAAGTAAATCTAGAACACAAAAGGGTTAAATAAGATTTCTCTTTTAAAGATACAAGAATTTAAGCTTTCCTTACATTTAACAAACTTCACAGAACAGATACTGCGGGGAACAAGCCCCCCTCCCCCGCTCTGCCACCAGGAAGAGGGCCGAGCCCCATCGCTGCCTCGAGCAGCAGCCGGCGGGGCCTGGGGCGGAGCGTGGTGGGCGGAGGCGGGCCAGCTCACCGGGGCGGCCGGGTCTGGCCGGAGGGCCGTGGCTGACGACAGTGGTAAACGCGGGCAGACCCGGCCTGGGTCCTGAAGCGAGAATTAAGGCTGGAGATTCTGCAGCGGGTTCCTCTCTGGTGGGCAGGAGGGGTGGGGCAGAGCATGATTTCCTATTTCCTATTGTGGATTCTGGACCTAAGAACGGTTTCAGCTGCGGGAATTAATTTGCAGACAGAGTTGACGGGCTTGTGGTATAAAAGGGCAAGTCGCTGGGTTAAACTGCTCCAACAGCCGGGGGTGGACAGGCCCGAACGGCCGCTGCAGGGGCGCTCGGCTCTCTCCGCCTGGACGAGGGCTCTGGGCCCGCACGCCTGCTCCTGTCTGCCCTTCCCCCCGCCCGCCGGGAACTGATTCCTAACGTGAGCCAAGAGGCCCACCCCTTCCCCTCCCGCCCGAGCTGCTGCACTCCCGTCCGCCCCACCTGCTGAGCCGACGTCTCCTTCGGAGCCGGGCCACGGCCACGGCCACGAGCCAGTTGTACACAGCGCACCGCTGCCCCGCGCACGCCTGCCTCCCTCCCTGACAGGTGTGGCCGCTGTCGCTGGGCTGCAGGCTGCAGACGGGCGAGGCCATCCCCCTCGGCTCCTGCTGGAAGGGGCGGAACCGGGGCAGCCGCTTCCCAGGCTCCTGAGGGCTGGAAACGTCATTTAAAACACTCCCAACAGAGAACTGCGGCTGCGGAGGCTGCCGCGGACCCAGCCTCCCTGCGGTGCTGCCATCAGCGTGGGATCACCTGCCAGACCCTGGACTTGGCAAGTGGCAGCAGAGCCAGTGGGTCGGACGGCCGGGGGGCCGCCGGTGGCCTGGGTCCGGAGTAGAAAGGTGGTTCTCGTGGGTGGACTAGACTTGAGTGAAGCTAATTTTCAGAGTGAGGTTACTGTTTCTCTTCTCGCGCTGAGCTTTTCGTAACAAGTCAGGTAAAAACTGTTAAGATTTTTGTAAGAACCTGCTCCCCCACCCCCAGTGAGCTCTGTGGGGGTGTGAGGCCCTCACACAGCCGAGCCACGTGGCAAATCTCAGCAGCCTCCTGTGGCCAAGGCAGCGTGGCCACCAGGCAGCGTGCTGCTGGGACCAAGGATAAGTGAGGAGGTGAAAGGCCGGACACGAACCAGAGTTTGGCAGAGCCGTGTGCGCTGTGGGGACTGGAACACCAGCTTCTACTCCTCTACAAACTCAAGAGTCTCCGTCTGGAACCCTTTCCGCTTAAGGCTTTTTATAAGTTTGACTCCAGCAGTGACAGGTATGTGTTGTTTTAAATCCACTAGCCATGCTCAAAAAAAATATTCTTCATGTTTTAATTTTATACAATGGCTAGCAGGCACCTTAGTAACCAGCCAGAAATCAATTTCAACCACCATCAACCCCTAAACTACAGTACCAGGATGGCTGGCTAAGAAAGGAAACGGCCTGGCTGTGGTCTGACGCGTGCCCAGAAAGGTGTCTGGCTGACTCTGTCCTAAATAAGGCTAACATCAGTGAACTAAGAACAGCGTCACGTGCGGCCCTGGGCCCTCACGAGCAGCCCTCCCCAATGCGCTGGCAGGAGCGCCCCACTTTCCGGTCCAGCTTCACCATTTTCATGATGGCTTCCTCCCGGCCTCGGCCCATGTGGTCAAACGTACAGTCATGCTGCTCGGGGAGGCGATGTAACATGCAGAACACGTAACCTGCAGAAGCGGGAGAAGCAGAGAAAACAGAGGAGGGTTAGGGGGGCTGCCCAAGGCCCAGAGCCCAGCTCACGTCTGGAGGCACCTCAGTGGGCAGGCGGGCGGTCCGCAGAGGCTCCTGCTGCTGAGGAGTTATTCCAGGCCCGCCCTCCTCAGCGCATGTGATGTCCCCAGAGCCGAAGGGCATTTCCTGCCGCTCCTGCCTGGAGGGACCTGGAGGCAGAGCGGGAAGGCCTTTCCCTGGGAGAACGGGTTCTGAGCTCCTGCCCGCCGGAGGCCGGAGGCCGGAGGCCGGAGGCCGGAGCAGAGCCGCCAGCTCAGCGCTGTCCCTGCACCACCACCTGGACCAGCGTCTCCCAAAGGAGGACAGAGAGCAGACCAGTGATTATGTTAAATACATCCTACCTCCTGTACAGCTAGGGCGTGGGGATCGTGGCAGTGCTCAAACCATAAGCTGCACGTGAAGGGGGCTCTCAAAGGAAAATGCATTTCAAGCGCTGGAAAAGGTTTTACATAAAAACAGAGGACAAAGTGGCAACGCTGAGCCGCTTCACTCCAAGGAGCCTGATGCCTCTAAATGCACTTGGCAGGTGGGAGGCTGAGGCCTGCACCCAGGCTTGGTCTTCTCTGGAGCAGAGAGGTGCGAGGGAGAAGCTGGTGGAAAGGCGATGGGGGAGGGGCTGGTGCAGTCCCTCTGACGGAAATAATGAGAGGAGGCCCAGAGGACAGAGGGAACATTCCTGCCACAGAATGTGACCTGCTCCCTCTCGTCTGATCAACTTCCAGGAATGCTGGTCGGTATGTGGATGTGCGAGGCGCACAGACACCCGATGTCTCCCGAGCCCTCGCTCTGGGGGGAGGGGTGGTGCTGGGAATCGCCCTGCCGGTGCTGGCTGGCTCCCATCCAGCAGTGTGTCCCGCCACACCTCAGGGTCCATGGCCCAGGCCAGGTCCAGGCCAGCCTGTGGGGTATCTGCACCCACCCCTCAGCTCCTCTCCCTGGCCGGGAGCAGGCACCACAGCCTGCCACCCGGGGGCTCTCCGCACGCACTCCCGCCCCAAGCAGGACTCCGCCCGGACTTCTTGTCCCTGGCGGCCAGGGCAGCCACCCCGCGCAAACTGGGAGCCCTTCCGCTCCACACCCTCAAGTCTGTCCTTTCCAGAGACAAGGGGTAGAGGCAGTGATTTCGGAGGAACAGGTTGGAGCAGAGACTAAGTGGCCAGAATGGACGAAGATGTCGACAGCCTGAACTTTTAAACATAAGCTTCCCCCGGAGAACGTTCCTCAGCTGCCCTGAGCTCCCGCGGGCCTGGGGCGGGGCCGGGGCGGACCGAGCCCAGGCCATGCCCTGAGCGGGAACGCGCATCCTCGCCGCTCCCCGAAGAGCACGGCCACATGCTTCACTCTAACTGGGCCTGGGTTTAAGGAAAAGAACAGATGAAATTGTATCTCCTGAGAAGCTGAGCTCCCACTTGGTCCAAAGGCAGAGTGAAGATTAATGAGCTCACGTGTTCTATTTACTGATGAGTTCATTGCTCGAAGTTACTGAACACCAGCTGCCTTCCTCCTAAAGGATCTCCCAGCCCCACCTACCAGCCCGCAGTCTCTGTGCAGCACAGCCACCTGATGAGGGCAAGCTGCCAGGTCGGGCTTGGGGTGGGCACACCAGCGGTACGGTGGCAGCATTTCATTCCTAGCATCCCCTGCCCCTCCCGTCCCTGTAAGATATTGGGGTGATGCAGGAGAATGTCCCAGGACTTGTCTCTCCTGGTGAATGGTGCTCGTTGAATACAAGTAGCAGGAAATGGGTTGCCTGTGAATTCACGTGGACCTGGCTCAGGCTTACATCTCAAGGCGGACGGGGCGAGGGGAGATGCTCCAGGGTTGTCCTATCCACACACCCACAACTCTGCTTAGTGGCTCTGAGAGCCCCGGGTAACAACCACAGCAACTTCCATGTATTCTCGCTACCCACCCAAGGATCTCCATCCATCCCCAAACTCCTCATTTCTCTGCCAAGTTCTGCGAACCTCTATCAAAACACACCTGAGCACCTGGCATTTCATTCTGGAAGGTGAAAACCACCTACAGCAGCTGAGTTTGGGAGCGGTGCTGATAGCCTGTAACTCACTGGGCGGTTTTGGAAAGCTGACTTCCCACCTGGCCGTGCCGAGGTCATTAGATGCTCAGAGAAGCTCGGTTCCCGCTCCTGTCAGGATCACTCGTCAGGAGGGGGTGCAGGCGGGAACTGTCCCAAATGCTGCACAGGTGTTACCCATGGACAGCAGCCCACTGGACGTGCACTTCCGTGTCAGCAGTGGGATACAAGGAGGGTGGGGATGACTCGGGGACTGGGGTGGACCTTTATCCTCCTTTCCTGGTACCCAAGGATCTGTTTCCAGAAACCAGTGCAAGTGACATGGGCTTTCTAGGACTCTCTGGTGGAATCTGGAGACTGAGCTGGATTTGGGGAGAGGCCTGCCCCTAACTTCAGTGATGAGCAGTGAGAGCACAGGGGACTCCATCCTGGCCAGGCCATCCTCCTCCCCAGAAGCCGGGGGGCCTCCAGAGAAGGTCAGACAAGGTGTGTTCAGAGGCACAGAAACACAGGGGACCTGAACTGAGCAGCTGAGCTGTGGCCCAGGCTTTGGTGATATCACACAATTATTTTTCCCTAATTTTAAACAGTTATATATCACCTGGCTGGTGTGGCTCAGTGGTTGAGTGTCAACCTATGAACCAGGAGGTCACAGTTTAATTCCTGGTCAGGGGATGTGCAGGAGGATGATCAATAATTCTCTATCATCATTAATGTTTCTATCTCTCTCCCTCTCTGAAATCAATGAAAATATATTTAACAAAGAAAAGTTATATGTCAATGTCAAATTCACTTACTTGTTCACAAACACACAACCCATATAGATCACTCCCACTAGGGCCCCGTAGATCAGCTTCATGCACTTTTCAGAACAAGTTAGCACACTTTAGCTAGCAACAGCTGTGCTTTCGTTACCGTGCATGCTTTGGAGGGATTAGGAGAATAGGAGGAGGTGAGAAAAAGGATGCTGACCCCCCACAAGAGAGGAAAACGTTTTTGAAGATATGACCTGCCTGCTGACTGGGCCCACCTCAGCCCTTTCCGTGCTGTGCCGCGGGGCCCAGGGATGGAGCCAGGGACTGGCTGCGTGAAGCACTGGCCTGGGGGAGGCCACAGCGGAGCTCCCTCACGCCGCCAGGGGTGATCCTGGGAAATGGGCACCACACACTCAAGAAGCCGAGTGGGCAATGCTTTGCTCGCTGGCACTGGGAAGCAGTTTGGGATGAGCCCTTGACTAAACAGGGAGCGCAGGGGAGCAGGTCCCACCGCCCTGCACTCCAGGCCCCTCTCAGCCTGCCATGACCCGGCACCTGACCGGCCATCATGACATGGGGAGAGGGACTGGAGGCCAGACCACAGCAGTGCGCTGGTGAGCTGGGCTGGAATGCCTCCAGAAGGTCTCCGGCAGCTACACTCGCAGAACGAGAGAACTTCTTTAACTACATCGGCGGCAAAGGGGAGGGAGAGCATGCCTGTGTAGACAGCCATCATGGCTGAACCACGGGGCTCATCCCAGGGCCCTGCGCACACCTGTGGCTGTGGCAGCAAGAGGTGAGATCAGGAGCTTCCTGACTGTCACCATCAGACACACAGATGATGGCGTGAGGCATCAACCTGAGACCTGCCTGACCCTCTGTCCCAAAAGGTCCCAGTGAAAGAGAAGTGCAGACACCCTGACAGAGGCCTGGGGCTCGGTGGGAGGACAGGCATTTCAGCAGAGGGTGCTGATGGCAGAAGCAAGTGCTCCAGCCACGCCCCGCTGACGCAGACCTGGGCTGTGACCCTGAGCCGTATGCCACATAAACCTGATGCCGCCGCCAATGGGTGGCCCTGGGAACACATTCCAGCAGAGGGGAAACAGGCTCATTCTCCCAAGACTCGAAGTTCTGGCGTGCGGGTTCCTAAACACGCTCACTGATGGGAACCAAGCGTCTGACCTGACCCTGGAGCTTTCCAGGTGAACACCTGAAAGTCACACAACATTCTCCCCTCAAACACCTCACCTCTGCCGGCCAGGGAATTCTAAGATATGCACTGACGATCAGGAACAACGTGTACAAACGCTGCCATTAGGCAGAGAGAAAATACACCCAACACCTTGCTCTAAGTGCTTTCACAGTTGCTACGGTATTTCTGTTTCACTTGTTTACAAAAACCAACAGCCATGGCTGCCCAAGAGGAGCACCAAGACAGAGGCCTCGCCCAGGGCCTGTGCTCACCGCTCAGGTCTGGCAGGCGGGCCTACGGGAGCTGGGCCAGGCGGCAGCCCCATCGGCCAGCTCCCGGCCCTGCCTCCTGCTCCCTCACCCACAGGCTGGGGCAGTGCAGCCCTTACCTTCCCCCAAACCCTAAGGATTAAAAAGGGGTTAGAACTGTCGTTTTCTATGGAATTTCCTAAGGGAGACAGAGAAAGTGCTCCCAGAACTCACATTCAAATTCTAAGCCCTTGTCATTTTTATTCCATCCCTGCCAGACTGAAATGTTGCTTTTCAGCTTTGTCTTGGAATGAAAAGCGCAATTTAAAGCTGGCAGAACCGGGCAGCTCTGGATACTTCTGGGCTTTAATTACAGTTGTTTCCTTGAGCTTCCCTGCCTCCCCCCCCCCACCCCGCCCCCGCCACCCCTTAACTTGGAGGCCCCCATGTTAGTCAGGGCAGGGACCGGGCAGGCCTCGGCGCCAGGGATCGGTGTTTTTACTTCACTTGCAAGAAGTGTTTTACACTTTCTTGTTCATTTGAATTTCAGATTGTCAAAGGTTCAAGCAGAATCTAAAAATACCAACAGGCTGTGGGGACCCAGGCTCGGGAGCACCACCCTGGAGTGCAGCCGGAGCCGGCGGGCACATGCAGTCTGTGACGGACACGTGGGTCCGGGGTGCCAGCTGCAGGCGGAGTGAGGAGGAACATCCGAGGCTGCTCCAGCAGGTAGCGTGTGCTCCAGCAAGCAGAGCCTGCCCAGCCCTTCAGAAACTTCCTTCGAGACCTAGGTAAGGACCCCCAATCTCCACAGGTACCCTTTGCTATCTCAAGTGCCCATTTAAAAAATAAATGACAAAGACGCCTGACCCATGTGACTGAAATGACCAGGCAAGCTCATTAGAATAAAAGAATCACGTTTTCCAGCAAGTTCAGAGTTTCTTAAAGCTCAGGACACCTCACTGACTTCACAGCTCATGTGTAAGTGCTCACGGGGAACCGCAGGAGGTTACAGGAAAGCTTGCTGGAAAGCATTAGCCATTTATACTCCCACCAGCAGCAATCCCTGGATTACACCGCATCCACTGACCCAATGCCCAAGGCAGAATTGTAACACAAAAATGTGTTAAAAGATCTTAATGTGTTTTACTTCATCAGGCCCAGGCCCAGGCCCAGGCCAAGCCCCGCAGGTGTTTGGGGAATGGGCTGCCTCTCCTCTGCATTCTCCTCCTCTCCTGGCTCTGCAGGCGGGGCCAGCACCACGCTCCAGCCAACAGCCTGGTTCTAGGCTGCTGGGTTGGCTGACAGGGCCTGGCTGGGCTGGGAGAGGAGGCGGGCTACGGATGGGTCAGCTGCCCAGGGTGCCACAACCAAAGGCACAGTGAATTATCCAGGTGAGCATCGGTATGTCTGTCTTTCAAAGGAAAGGAGAAGAGCCACTCTACTTGACAATTTAATAAAAACCACTAATCCATACTGAAAACATCCTAAAACAGAAGCCCCGCCCCCACGATCAATTAAAATACCAGTCAGATACAAGCTACATGCTAGACCAGAGGCAGTGTGGTAGGAGCAGACACAGGAGCCTGTGCAGCTGTGCGCGCTGCGAGCTCAGTGAAGCTCTGACACCTTTTCTGAAAGTATAAAACCTCACCACTCTAGGTGTCCTCTACTGCAGTCTCCCAGACCGCCCCTTTCCTGCAGAAACTCTAATGCCCGCTTTCCTCTCCTCTGTGGGGAATGGGTGCCCTGACCCATCACCCAACCCCGCAGCCTCACTACCTGACATTCGGAGAACAAGTCTTCCCACCTCCACTGCCTGTAAGAGGACAAGCTCAGTTGTGTCACTGAGGTGGAAGTGGGGGTGAGGAGGGCCTGGTGGGGACGTGGGTGGGGAGGAGGGGTGCCTGCACCACAAAGGACTGCAACATCACTCTGACTGGTGAGAGCCCTCCTCTGAGCGGCTTTAAATGCTCCGTGCACAGGGAGAAGGAACTGGCTGCAGGCTCACATTATGCTAGGCTGTTTTATCTAGAGATGACACACATTTAAAACTAAGAGAAAAGAGCTCAAGGCAGTTTTTGCCGCTGGAATAATGACTTGGTCTTTCAAACATCATTTCATTTCAGTAGTGAAAGCAGGCGGCACTAGTCTCTTGGTACCTGGGGCAGTTTTTAGGATCTGGAAAGTCCTCCAAGGTGCATGTACTCCTGGCCTCCCACTGTGCCCAGGAGAATGGTGAGGTCCCGCAGAGAACTTGTTTTTGGGGTGACTTTCTCCTCTCAGTAGGCTCCTGAATTGTTTGGCTTCCCCTTCAGCATTTCCATATCCTTTGAAAGATTATCTTCTCTGTGCTCAAAGTCAATAATCATCCGAGAGATGCAAATCAAAAGAACAAAGAGGTACCATCTCACACCTATCAGAATGGCTATCATCAAATCAACAAGTGCTGGTGAGGATGTGGAGAAAAAGGAACCCTCCTTCCTGCACTGCTGGTGGAATGCAGACTGGTGCAGCCGCTGTGGAGAACAGTAGGGAGTTTCCTCAAAAAATAAAAAATGGAACTCCCATTTGACCCAGTGATCCCATTCCTAGGAATATATCCCAAGAAATCAGAAGAACCCATCAGAAAGGATATATGCACCCTACGTTCATAGATTTACAATTTACAATAGCTAAGATTTGGAAACAGCTTAAGTGCCCAAGTCCTCTCTGGGTAATCCAGGAGGCAGGCACATGGGCTTTGAGCCTGGAGTCCTGGAGTCCTGTTCAGTGGCACAGCTTTACCAGCTGTGTGGCTGCGGGTGAGCTATGACCTCTGAGAGCCTCAGTTGTGGTCCCTATAAAATGGGGCTGTTAGGAGCATCAAAGCAGCTGTTGCCCGGGAAGTCCCTGCACAAAGGAGGTTGCTGTTACTGGGTGGCTCTTCCGGCCCCTGTTATCCTGTCCCTTACGCAGTGTAACTAACACACTCCAAGGCTGGCGGCACCTCCTCCCCTCCTCTGCCCCCCCTTTACTTCTCAGTCTCAACTGGTTCCCTTCTCCTTTGAGAAGCCACTACTGACAAGGAGAATGAACAAGGAAATGTTCCTCTGGACGTGTGATACACAAGTTTCCACAAACCTCTGTACAGACTGTACATGCATGCTAAGTGACAAGCTCTGTAAAGATTTGTTGAAGATATGCAAATTTTAGAGAAACCTGATTTAAATATAGGAAGACTACACAAGCAGCCTGAAGAGCACTCAGTGGGTAGGGACACCATGAAAGGGACTCAAGAACTTTCCAAGGACAGCAGAGCGTGCTTCTTTGCTCGGGGGGGTTGTCCCACAGGCATGGCTGAGCATTCTGCAAGCCGCTTGCATAAGCAGGAGCAGAGCGCGTGCATTCCCGAGTTCAGCCACGGCTGGCGGGTGCTGAAGAGCCCCATGTCCGTTTGCCGGAGACTGTGGTGCTGGGATCTGCAGTGAAAGGATGAGCGGGAGGAAGCAATGGGTTTGCAATGTGGATACAGACTGTCCAGCACCACGTGCACTTGTCTGATGTGCTTCTTTTAAGAATGCAAAGTCCACATGCTTCTTGTTTTCACAATACCTCCAAAAGGTCATTCTAAGGACCTTGAGAGTGTAAGCAGAATGCTCTATTTCTTTTTTCTTTTCTTTTTTTTAAATATATTTTATTGATTTTCCACAGAGAGGAAGGAAGAGGGATAAAGAGCTAGAAACGTTGACGGGAGAGAAACATCGATCAGCTGCCTCCTGCACACCCCCTACTGGGGATGTGCCCGCAACCAATGTACATGCCCTTGACCGGAATCAAACCTGGGACCTTTCAGTCCGCAGACCAATGCTCTATCCACTGAGCCAAACCGGTTTCGGCAAGAATTCTCCATTTTCACAAAATGGGAGCTGTAGGGTCACAAGTCCCACGACAGCTGCGGTCCACTACTGTGTGTGGGAGGGGGAGGTCGGGAGGGGGTGGGGGAAAGAGCGAAGCTGGCTTCTGGATTCCCCATGATTAAAGTTAGTTTATTTAAACACATTTCCCCTTGGGGAAAGGGGCTTATTCAG